>NC_054490.1:32015162-33236412 GCF_017639515.1 Carcharodon carcharias
TTGTTCAGCTGAACGGACGTCAAAATTAAATTGTGTGGATCCGTCAAATGTAAATATATCCCTCTGGTCAAAGCTCACGGTGTGGAATATTGATGAGGGTCACTGCTGCACCTGGGATGATGAGTATTATCTACCGCTGGCTTCCATTTATAGCGGCAGATACCACAGGCCACCCACATTCATCATGCCGGATCTCCACCATCGATTAGTAATTTGGTAATTTCCATAAACTGGACACATTACTCAACTTGTGGCGCTGCTGATAATTGATACAGTTCCAGCATAGCCTCCCTTCTACACCTCGGTTAATAAAAGAAAGGGTTCCACAGGGCTTCTTAAACACCTTATCGACCTGCCTTGTAACATTCGTGGATCTGTGAAGATTCACTCCAATGTCCATCACTTCCCCAACACCTCCCAATATTCTCTTCATTAATTGTGTATTCCCTTCCACTTCTTAGAGCTCCCTAGCTGCATCACATCACTCTCCTCCGGGTTGACTTCCATTAGGTACTTTTCTGTCCATCTAACCAGTCACTTGATATCTTCCTGCTATCAAGCCTCCTCACGATCAAACACAACGAATTTCCTCGTTGCCTGAAAACTCTCTGATGATTCCTCCTATATATATTTCCAAATAGTTAATATGTACCACGAAAAGCACGGCTAATCATGTATGTCGTTTTTTTTTCAGAAGAGAAATCTGATTGATACTAATCCATCTCCCCGATACATTTAACGCTGATGTTTTCAGGATTCACGTCGGTGCTCGGGCGCTCTTTTAAGTGTAAGTTCTCCATTCGCTCTGCCATGCAGCCTGATAAACAATTCCCAGTGATGTTTGCAGCAAAACAGTGCAACGGATTTGAAAACTTTATATTAAAGCTACACGCCGTTGATTGGTGAGACATAGCCTCCTTGGCTCAGAAGACAATGCATCAAATCCCTCCTACAATCATGAGTAAGGGCTTCGGTAAATGGACAGTTAGTGGATAATATGTAATGACTGAGCTGTAGTTTAGTTTCGGGAATCGAAGAGGGCAATGAGAGAGCTCAAGAGGCAAACAATCCCGAAGAAGGAAAACTGAAATATTGGTAAGGAGGAATGTGAATGGCGTTCGTCATCTTTCGTGTTTTACTCAATGAAAGATCCAAAAGGAAAATCATCTCTGTGCTAAGGAGCTGCTGATTTGTGCAGTGGCCAGAAAATAGAACTGAAATTAGCAGAATCCTGTAGTTTACTCAGGGAGAGGTAACGGGTTATGTAGAGAAGCAAAAGATGGGGTATGAATGGCAGGATCCTGAACAGCTGCTGTCAGAAAGCAAAGGAAATGAAGGGAAAAATAAATTTAAAAAACGAACAAAATGGTGGCAAATTTTGCATTGTAAGCCACTCTGTCATGTTATAGTCACTGTTTACAAGATCTAAGTTCACTGTCAGATTATTAATGAATTCTGCCTCGATACTCATTACCAGATGGAACAAGGCCGGTTTCTCTCGGTTTTAAAGTATCTTGATTCAGCGAACTGTCCTGGATTCAAGCTACGAAACCAATGATTTCACAGAAATTCCGATTCAGCCCAGTTGAGGTGAAAGAGCCAGTTTCTGCGTTAAGACACATACGGAAACGGCGCCTGACTGCGTGGGTGAAGGGCCCTCCCTCTCAAGATGCTCTCATATCCTGGGATCTCTAAACAACTCCGGTTCCTGACTCACGATCTTTATCTGCACATGTCTCCAACATATCAACCAATTTCAAATTTTAACGTCTATTTCCAATTTCGTGTGTTTTCTTTGTTTAAATAACAGCTACTCCCCGTCGAAGAGATGAACCCCGTTCTCCCGCATGATAAGCGAGGCCACTACACTAAAACCACTACGCCAACGAAAAATTCGTAAATGGATTCGCAGAATGGTACGGCTTACTGGCTGAGATCTTCCATGCATCTGATCTGCGTATACAAACTCGTTTACAGCGCAGCACAAGCAATGATCATTGAATTGTTACAGAGGAAATACTGTCTGACTGATCTACGAAAATGATTATCGTCCTGTGTAAAATAATCAATTATGTATAGAGTCAGAAAATGCAATTGTGAACATGTATGTGAGAGGGAGATGGGGAGGTAATGAAAGAGAGGTGGAGAGAGAGAGAGAGAGAGAGAGACCCAGTGGTGCCAGGGGGCGGAGGATTAAGAATGTTATATCCGTGTTGAAAAAAGTGACGGTTGGAAATCTTTTCATTTGAATTTCTCCCACGTGTGTTTTCGGAATAAAATCTCACCGAAACAGATCAAATTCATCTCCGAGTTTGGAGTTTCTGATTTGAGAGGTTTAAAACTAACAATAATAAAAACAGAAAATGCTCAGCAGGCCTGACAGCGTCTGTGGAGAAAGTAACCGAGTTGACGTGTCAAGTCGGCATGACTTCTTCAAACTGCGAAAGGTGGGAATTGAATACGTATCAACTGCGTAGAAGACAGATGTCGTCCCCTGTAGACCACCAACGCTGATTTCAATGCGGAAAAAAAATGGCAAGGCATTTAGCAAGAGCGTTATCATTAAAAATAAAACGGACGGTTGCTATGCAGACATTCACAATCTCATCTGGACCATCCTTTGTTCTATTTTTACCAGGACCATTACAATTCTCTTCAGCTTTTGTACCATGAAACCTCTTCCCTCTTGCATCCCAACACCCCCAATCAAACACTTCACGCACCTCTTTTGTTATACCTGCTCCCTCCAATTGTTTAGAACCTGTTATCTTTCTACCTTTATCTTGATCTGATGAAAAGCCATCGAACTGAACAGTTCATTGCGTTTGTGTACACCGATGCTCTATGGCCTGCCGAACATGTTTGGATTTTTTGTGGTTTTTGTTTTTCACTGTTCCAGTATCAACAGCATTTTCCTTTTCAATTTGAAAGATTTGCGAAAAAGTTGCGAACGACATTTACATTCCTCTCTCTTGCTCCTTGCCGATCTTCCCGTTTTCTTCCTCCAGAACTCTGTCTCTGGAATTCCCATCCAACGCTCCTCAATTCCAAACACTAAACCACAGCCCAGTCCCTATGCTGAAGCCACTGACTGGCCCTGTAATGAAGTCCCCATTCCTCATTTGAGCAATGATTTGACACAAGCTTTCGGGATGTTAAGGGAAACAGATCAGTCAGTCGAAGGGCCTAATTCCATTGGCTGGTAATATTAAAACCAGAGATTCCAGCGTGGAAATTAGGAAATAATTCTACACACAAAATGTGCTAGAACTTCAGGGCTCCCTTCTGTACATGGAATCTACTGCTTGATTGATTGTTGTATTTTCAATCTGAGATTTATCGAGTGTTGTTAAAGGAGGGTATTAAGGAATATGAGGCAAAGGCGAGCAAATGAAGTTAGTCGCCAGCAGACACAACATCACTGAACATATTCCAAGGACTAAATATCCTCAGCAACAGCAAACTTTGAGGGAAACAACTCACCTTAGGGGGCTCTACAGCCTTCTGGACTCAACATTGAGTTCAACAAATTTAGATCACAACACCTGCCTCCATGTTGGTTCTTGCACCTATTTTTTTCTGGTTTGGTTTTGTCACAGTTCTTTATCCTTTATGTTACATTCAGACAGTTGCGGTGCTGTCATTCACAACCTCATCTGGACACATTTTCTAATTCTTTACGATATCCATGGAAATACATAAATGTTACAGCGCAGCAGAAGGTCATTCGGCCCATCATGTCTGCACCAGCTTTCTGAAAGAGACATCCCCTACCTTCTCCCCCTAGCCCAGCACATTCTTCCTTTTGAGATAACAGGCTAACTAACTTTTTTAATGTTTGAATTGAACCTGCCTCCACAAATCTCAGGCAATGCATCCCAGGCCAGAACCACTTTCAGGAAGAAACAATATTTTTCCTCATGTCACTTCAGCTCCTTTTACTAACTAGTTCCAACCTGTGCCCTCTTGATGTCAATCGTTTCACGGGTGGGAACACTTTCTCCCTATGTACACTAGCCAAACCCCTCATGGTTTTCAGTACCTCTATCAAATCAGTTCTCAATCTTCTCTCCTCCAAGGAAAACTGCTAACTTCCCCAATCTATCTTCATAAATGAAGTTGCTCTTCGTGAATCCTCTCTGCCTTCTTTCCAACATCCTCCACATCTTCACATTTTTCCTCAAGTGCAGCATCCAGACCCAGACGGGATACACCGACTGGGACTGAACTCGTGCCTCATCCAAATCTCATTGATCTCATACCCATTACAACACTCTTTGTGCCATGAAAAATGTTGTCTCTTGTCTTCACAGACAATCGCTTTCGAAGTGAACCCACAGACAATGGATCAGATATAAGCTCTGCAGACTTGCCATTTCGAGTCATGAATGGTGGTGGACAATTGTACAACTAAGTGGAAGGGGAAACTGCATGAATAAATGAAGGCTTGTTCGCACAGCATTCTAAATGCTTCCTCCCGAATTGCACATGCCTTACTTGGTTTGGGTGCATCAAAAGTTGGCATTGTACTTGGAATCTTTAAGCTTCATTGATCTACGAAGATCATTTCACACTTATGCCCACCCTTGAGTAGCTCTTTGATGCTATTTGTTTTGGGCTTGTCTAGCAGATCTTGCTAGAATGTTTATTTGCGATTAACAACTGAACAATTCTGTCGGTTTTTCCTGCACCTGAAAAATCATAGGATGGACCAAATTCCCTGCATCTGCTGTTGAAGTTGTCTGTGGATTCTCTCGGCTAATGTGGAAATGACATGACCTGTCGATGATGAGTACTGATTCTAAACCGATCTTTCAATGTAATCCATATCTTTGTGGATCATTTATCTCTTTTGCTGTTAATCCTGACACGTTCAGCCTGCGTAAACCTTCATTCACAATTGCTAGGCCAAATTTCATGGCTTGCTTGTGTGGCTCAGACACACCTGAATCAAGGAATCATAGCTCTGTTTAACCTTTTTGAATTCGGGTGGTAGATCAGCTGCATACGAATTCAATCTGGGGAATTTTGTGCCAATTTTGACAAAGTCCATTTGACCTTCCTTCTACTGTAGTACCAGGAATGAGTGACACTGTGGCTAGCTTTGCTGACTTTTCCGAAGTTTTGCCAATACAATCGCAGCCTTCTCTGGTCTGATTTTTATGCGGTTTATTTTAATTTTTCCTTTATTTGACTCTCCTTCCTTCGCAACCATTCTGGCCCCACATCCTGGTTACTCGACTTTCCTGACTAACCTAGATTGGTGCTGGTCATTTTGACACTCTCCCAATCCTAACTGAACTGACAGGCTATTCACTGTAATATAACCCTGAGAGATCCGTCTACTCCCCTGCTCTTTATTTGAACACGATCTGGGTTTGTCTTACCAGCTTTTCTGGACAGTCAGCACGCTGCCTTCTCAAAGCTCTCCGATCTGCGGCTTTCTTGCGGCCTGATCAAAACGTCAAGAGTGGCCTCATACCGTGTAGCACAACCTGATTTTGTTCACCCATCGTATCTGTAGTTAATCTTACTGCCAGCCTGTCTGACCACCGCTCAACAGCATCTTCTGGTGTTATAATATGGAGGCACCAAACACCATGCAGCTCTTGGCTAAATGCTTTGAGATATTTTGCCCGGTTCAAACCGTTGAAATTAGCAATGGTAGCGTAATGGTGAGCATAGCTGCTTTCCAAGCAGTTGACCTAGGTTCGATTCCTCGCTATCGTAGCTGGTTATTTTAGGTTCCTAAGCTCAGGAACATCAAGCAAGGAGTTGATTTTGATCTTCTGCGATGAGATTTTGCTCCGGAAACACACGGGGATGTAATTCAAGCAAAGCGATTTCCAAGCTACACTTATATAAGGGAGGAGCGACGCCATGGAGGGATTTGAAAGTGAGGATGATGATTTTATAATTGAGGCATTGCCGGGTCAGGAGCTAGTTTGCTAGGTCAACAAACACGGGGTTGATTGTTGCGATTTAATATATTTAGATTGGGGACATGGAAATGTTTATCCAGGGATAGAAAGCTTGAAGGCATCACAGCTGTGCCTTGTTCGGCTCACAGACAAGAGTGAAACTAAGACTAGATTGCACATTTCCCTTCTAGTGAGACATGCTGCTATTCCTTAAAGGCAGATTACAAAACCCATGTACATTTTACCATAGAATAAGCAGGATTTCAGTCTGATTTCTCAGGATATGATCTACATGACTTCAGATAAAACATAAACACGCAAGGAATTGAGCACAGTATCGAAAGTTTCACATGAAACATTGAGGTGGGAAAGAGATGAAATACTGAATGGATTAGTCTCAAAAAAAGGAAAAATGGCGGGAAAACTCCGCGACCTCTGACAGTTTCTTGTTCCCTGGCCTATTATTTAAACCTGAAATATTAATCTACCCTCCCTCTGTCGGAACTGATTGCAGCACCCTCATTTATTATTTCAGATTCCCAGCATGAGCAGTATGTTGCTTTCTGAACAATAAAATAATCTCTGTGCGGGAATCGATATTCAAATAAAGAAATGGGAAGCAGCAGAGCGAAAATGTTCAGATAATTCGTGAATCTTACTGAATCCGTGTAATCCTATCCCGGCTCCACAGTAAAGTTCAAGGAAAATCTTCATGATCAGCAATGAGGAACAAGCCTCATGGAAGATAAGTGGACGTTGTAAATCGTTTTATTTGAATTACACCTGCGTGTGTTTTCCGTGCAAGAGCTAGATTTTAAGGAGCTTCCTAAAGATGAGAGGGAGCTAGAGAAGGGGAGGGGTTTAGGGAGGGAGTCCAGAATTTTGACCAGGTCACTTGAATGCACGGTTGTCAATGCTGTAGAGAGTAAAACCCGGAGAGCACAAAGTGGCACAAGAACAGAAATCTGGAAGTTTTGTTGGGCTGGAGGAGGCTACAGAGAAATGGAGTGGTGAAGTCATGGAGAGATTTGAAAGTAAGGAAGAGGGTTTAAAATTGCCGGGGCAGGTGCCAGTGTCGGAGAAGTTCCAGGCAGCAGAATTTTGGACGAGCATAGGTATATGTAGGGTGGAAGGTGAGAGGCCGGCCAGGGGAACACTGAAATATTCAAGAATAGAGTGAACAGAGAAATGGATGAGGGTTCCAGCAGCAGATGAGTTGAGGCAAGGTCGGGGTTGGCCCATATTTGGAATGTGCAAGTACAGAGTGTGCTTCTGATAACATCCTGTCAGTCTGTCTAATATCATGCAGTTTTGTCAGAGATACTCGGGGTAAAATGGATACAGCGTCAGGCATTACAATTCAATTTTAGGATTGTTACTGTATCTATATCTCTGGAACATTATGTCAGTGCGGGACTTTTCATATTTCACTCTAATCGGAAGATGAACAAAATGTCCCAGACGGTGGCCAAGGACTGGAACCCTTTAAAGCTGAAAATTTCCCCTTTATGTAGCCCAATTGGGATCATTCACTGCAGGATAGTTGATGTCATGAACTATTAATGTCAATATCACGTGGCACTGGGTTCACAGAGAGGGATGAAGAGTCGGTGAACAGAGCGGAGTGTCACAGTTGTGCTGTTCCTGACTTTCAGATCCCGGTATTTTAGTAAGGACTCGGTCTCCCAGAGAGTGTGTTGACCCCAATCCCGCCCGATTCCCGTCTTTTAACACTGAGTGACCTGACACCTGTCAGTAACTCCAGTATCGGAATCCTTAAGAGATCATTGCTGTTCCCTGTTTAATCAGCACAATAACAAACAGGGTTTATAGAAAATATCGTAACTCAGATTCAGGAGTGGCTCAGGACACGGGGCAATGTGCGTTGTCTACCTTCTGATTCAGATTCCTGAACGTTACGGAAAAATATATATCTGTTGTATTTTTTTCTGTTGTGGTCATATGGCCTACTAGATTAGCCGTTTTACTTCCGGGTGTCTTGCAAGGTTATCAGAAGATTGTAGGTTGGAGTCCTGCAATGTGTCTTATGGTTGTTTCACACAGATAGGTTGCCGTGTACAAAAGTTCCAGCACACTTTATGTGTAGAATCCTTTTTCTAATTCCCGCGGTAAAATCTCTGGCTTTAATTCTTCAACGGTGGCATTGGGTCCTAGATTCCCAGTCAGCGGGAATAGTTTTGGCCTGATCTTACTTGTTCAAAGTTACAAAATAATGTATTGAATTCCTCCTGCAATCATGAGGAAGGACCTCGGTAAAGGGGCAGTCAGTGGGTTAAATGTAGGGCCTGAGTTGTGGTATGGTGACGGGAATTGAAGTGTGTTAGAAGGGAGTTCAAGAGCAAAAAAAGTTACAGAGGAAGAAAATTGAAAGATTGGCGAGGAGGAAGAGAGAGGGATATGAATGGCGTTCATCATATTTCAATTTTTATTCAATGAAAGACCAAAAGAGAAAATAATCTCTGGGGCAAGAAGCTGCTGATAATGCAGTGACCAAAAATAGAACTGAAATTAGGAGAATCATCGTGTTCACTGAGGAAGAGGCTGCGGGATAAGAAAAGTTACGAGGGGGGCGGAGATGAAAGGCATGAGCCTGAATAGCTGCTGTCCGAAAGCAAAGGAAATAAAGGGAAACAATACATTTTAAAAATGAACAAAATGATGGCAGAGATTATAATGTAAATTACTCTGTCATGTTACATCCATTGTCTGCGAGATGCACGTTTACTGTCAGATTATTCATGAATTCTGCCTCGTTAGTCATTACTAAATCGAGTATGGCCGGTGCCTCTCAGTTTTAAAATGCCTTCTTTCGGCAAACTGTCCTGGTTGCAAGCTAGCAATTCACTGATTTCACGGAAATTCCGATTTAGCCCAAAGAACAAAGAAAAGTACAGCACAGGAACAGGCCCATCGACCCTCCTAGCCTGCGCTGATCGTATTGCCTGTCAAACTAAAACATTTTGCACTTCCGGGGTCTGTATCCCTGTATCCCATCCTATTCATGTATTTGTCAAGCTGCCTCTTAAACACCACTATCGTACCTGCTTCCACCATGTCCTCTGACAGCGAATTACAGACACTCACTACCCTCTGCGTAAAAAAAAACTTGCCCCGCATATTTCATCCAAAGTTTTCTCCTCTTACTTTAAATCTATGCCCCCTAGTAATTGACTCTTCCATCCTGGGAAAAAGCTTCTGACTATCTACTCTGTCCATGCCACTCATAATTTTGTAAACTTCTATCAAGTCGCCCCTCAACTCCGTCGCTCTAGTGAGAACAATCCGAGTCTCCCAACTTCTCCTCATAGATAATACCCTCCAGACCAGGCAGCATCCTGGTAAACCACTTCTGCACCCTCTCCAACGCCTCCATATCCTTCTAGTAATGTGGCGACCAGAATTGCACGCAATATTCCAAGTGTGGCCTAACCAAGGTTCCTGCAGCTGCAGCATGACTTCCCAGCTTTTATACTCAATACCCCTGCTGATGAAGGCAAGCATGCCATATGCCTTTCTGACTATCTTATCCACCTGCGTTACCACTTTCAGTAACCTGTGGACCTGTACACCCAGATCCCTCTGCCCGTCGATGCACTTAAGGGTTCTGCCATTTACTGTATAATTCCTACCTGTATTAGACCTTCCAAAATGCATTACCTCGCATTTGTCCGGATTATATTCCATCTGCCATTTTTCCGCCAATCGATTTATATCCCGTTGTTTCCTCTGACAATCCTCTTCACTATCTTTGCATCAGCATTGGTGTTCGGACACATACAGAACACTCGCCTGGCTGTTGGTGTGAAGGGCCGTTCCTCTCAAGGAACTCTCATATTCTGGGATCTATAAAATCAGCCGCTTTTCCTGAATCTCCCTATCACTGATTCGAAATGTGTATCTGCACTCCTACATATAAATGTTAAAGTACATTTCCAAAATCGTGCATTCTATTTTAGAGATAATACAATTACGCCGACTCCCCGTCGGGGAATTGAATCCCGGTCTCCCGCGTGACAGGCGGGGATACTAACCACTATACTAACGAGGAGCTGCTGACATGAACGGCAGGATAAAGAGTCCTGGGGCTAACCTTACTCAGTAACAGATGAAAATGATGAGGTGGCACAATGTGGAACGGAGGGACTGACGGCTTCCTTCAGTTCTCTCAGAGACTAGGATGACCGGGTACCTTATCTGATTCAACTCGCTGTTCGTCAATCGCAATCAGGAATTTATGATGCTTAATAGCCCACAAATTCACAAATTTGTTGAATAAAAGAAATTGAATTGTCCTACGATCAGCACAATCATATCGTGAAACATTCCTCGTCAGGAGAGTGTCTCGATTTATCAATGAGAAAATGTGACCGCCAGTGAGATCTGCGGATGTAATACTTACACCAAACTTCCAGGAAAGTTGCTGATATCGGGAATTATCACTGAATACGCGGCACACGCCTATGTACAATAATGCGCACGACCAACGAAAATATGTAAATTCTGCACCTGTAGTCAAAGTCTAGGAGAGCTCGGAGACAATGCAAATGTCATCAATTCAGGTTATCTGTTTTGTGGCAAATCCTGGCAAAATAACACTTCTTCTGACTCCAATTTGGGACTTTTTAAAACGGATAGGGATTTATTTTTCCTCTTGAAATATTTCCCGGCCAGGAACCCAATGAGGAAAAAAATCAAATTTTAAAATGAAACGTGAATATATTTATAACAAAAACAGAATTACCTGGAAAAACTCAGCAGGTTTGGCAGCATCGGCGGAGAAGAAAAGAGTTGACGTTTCGAGTCCTCATGACCCTTCGACAGAACTTGAGTTCGAGTCCAAGAAAGAGCTGAAATATAAGCTGGTTTAAGGTGTGTGTGGGGGGCGGAGAGCTAGAGAGACAGAGAGGTGGGGGGGGGGGGGTGTGGTTGTAGGGACAAACAAGCAGTGATAGAAGCAGATCATCAAAAGATGTCAACGACAATAGTACAATAGAACATATAGGTGTTAAAGTTGGTGATATTATCTAAACGAATGTGCTAATTAAGAATGGATGGTAGGGCACTCAAGGTATAGCTCTAGTGGGGTTTTTTTTATTCTGGAAATAGGTGGGAAAAGGAAAATCTTTATAATTTATTGGAAAAAAAAAAGGGAAGGGGGAAACAGAAAGGGGGTGGGGATGGGGGAGGGAGCTCACGACCTAAAGTTGTTGAATTATAAATTATAAAGATTTTCCTTTTCCCACCTATTTCCATTATAAAAAAAAACCCACTAGAGCTATACCTTGAGTGCCCTACCATCCATTCTTAATTAGCACATTCGTTTAGATAATATCACCAACTTTAACTCTAACACCTATGTGTTCTATTGTACTATTGTCGTTGACATCTTTTGATGATCTGCTTCTATCACTGCTTGTTTGTCCCTACAACCACACCCACCCCCTCCACCTCTCTGTCTCTCTATCTCTCCGCCCCCCACACACACACCTTAAACCAGCTTATATTTCAACTCTTTCTTGGACTCGAACTCAAGTTCTGTCGAAGGGTCATGAGGACTCGAAACGTCAACTCTTTTCTTCTCCGCCGATGCTGCCAGACCTGCAGAGTTTTTCCAGGTAATTCTGTTTTTGTTTTGGATTTCCAGCATCCGCAGTTTTTTTGTTTTTATCTCTGTGAATATATTTATGTTCACCCTGCAGTGACGTGGGAATCCCCACTCTCATTATTGTTGTCCAGCCTCCTGCTGGGCCCGCGTCTTGCATTTGTGCAGCAACTGTTCATTATTAAGCTCTGTCTCTCCCGCCACTGACTCTCCATCCTGTCATTGTTGCTGCCTCTTGAAATCCGAGAAGGTAACCCATACGCTTATTAAAATCACAAGAGAGGGACTGTTTTACTGAAACATTTGGTCACAGACCGAGTGTTTAGTCCACAACCCAGTCGCCCCTGAGAATTATATGCAATACATTTACTTGCTATATAAATGTCTGGTTCCTGTTGATATATGCACTAACCCTTGTCAGCCCCAATGGCCTTCAAGGGTAAAGGCTTCCTCCCGTCTGCTGTAGAAGCAGACCGATTTTAAATTCGATCAGCTGCCATTGTTGGATTTGAAACTGTGTCTCCTGAGCATTAGCCTTTAAGCCTCTCTGGATTACTAATCTAGTGACATGACCAGAGAAAAACGCCAGTCCATTGGAGTAGACCCGGTTCTCTCTGATCCACTTCTTGTGGGTATATTGTCGAGAGAGCAAATCGCGAGGGGGCGTGCACAAATGGATTTAGCCACCCAATCGGCCAGGTTAGCCCACTCAGCTACTTCCTATGCTATGGCCAGAAGATTGATGAATTGATGGGAGATTGTTAGAATGGGTATGACGATAGTCACAGGAATTATGCTCTTATGGGCTATTGGACTCTGCTGCTACCATCGTAAAACCCGGAAAGGGACTCTCCAGGCACAGACAAACTAAAGGTGCACTTCAGTTTCCCGACCAATGCATACGTCAAAGAGGAAGACAGGAAAAGGGAAAGATATGCTATACAACCTGGCGGTTTAGGATTCCTCTGGTGGTCTGGATGACTGGCCAGCCGAAGGAACACAGGAGGGATTCTCAACTTAAGGTGTGGCCATCTTGGGCTTTGCCAAGGGCCAAAAGGGGGGACTGTTAGGGGAAAATTAAAAATGCTAAAAGAGAACACTGTAAGAATTTACTGAAAAACCCTAAAATCTCCAAGCAGACATGGCTGCTGAGCATATTAAGAGTTGAAGAATACCGGATGAACATTGCACAGCCTTGAGAGTCAGCTTGGAAGACACAAGCAGGACATAAATTAGATTAGGTGTAGTCCTCTCTCACATATGGAAGGGGCAGATGGTTTTAGCATAGATATGGGAGGACCTACGATAGACAAAGAGGGGGCTTTGATGAAACACAAATAGTCTTAAGTTGTGAGAACCAAGGTCTTTGTGTATGTTTTTTAATTTTGTTTGGATAATATAATTATGTTTTAAAATGTGTTTTTCTTCTTCCTATCACCTGTTCTTTCCAGGACATATGTAGCAATTATTCATTATGTGATTAATTTGACATTTCTGAGTTGCTATTTTTACACTAAACCATAGAGTCTTATTCTTCTGTCCTTTGATCTATCAGTCTGTGGCCCCAGGTAATATCTAATAACGCGTCATCTTTCTTGTATGAGCTTGTTGTTCTAAGCTGGTCATTGCGGATCACAAGTTATTGATTCCCATTCCTTGGGTTTTGAAGTCTGAGTCTGACGAATACGGTGAAACTTTGACATTTATTATACCAGATTGAGGAGAGAGTAAACAATAATGGAACATACAGCATGTCCATCAGCGTTTGAAAATTGTATCAATACAACAGAGTTACATCATAAAGAACCTGACCCAGAACATCAAACTATCTTCTCTCTGCTTAAATACAGAGGGTCCTGCTTTGAATTTAGACTACAATCCATGCATTAGGCCCACAGTGGTTCAGACTGGTGGGTCCCTACATGGATCCTGTACATTTACTGCAGTGTAGATTCCATTGGGTCACTCAACTTTCACAACTTGTTACTCTTTGAATGGGTGCATGAATTTACCAGGTTACCTTCTTTATTTGATGCACTCCAGTCCCATGTGTCATTCCAGCTGTTCAGAAAATCACCCCTCAGTGTGTAAATTACAGCCATATCAATAGGGCAGAGTCTGCATTCAAGACATTGTTTCAACAACTGTTGTTTTCTTACTTAGGGAAGACAGAAAAGCATTGATACTTTCAGTCCATTCCCCCGGTTACACAATCCAATCCTCCCCAACAGGATACTCTCCCTGGTTCATCCCATGCAGTGGGTGTTTGTCTCTTTTGGTCAGTGGAATCTATCCCAGCTCAACAGACCCTGTCCCCATCCTGAACCCACACAGGTTCACTTCCCAGCAGGGTCAATGGGCATTGATACTGAGCGGAAACCCTGGGTCCTTTAGCCCCAAGCCCAGGAATACTGAATGTAATTGTCAGTGTCCCACTGCAGCCCAGACTGATTCCTGCCCTGAGTCCTTCCTGTCCGTACATTTCCCCAGTGCCCCATTGGGGAGCATTCAGTCCCGGATATCCTGCAGAGGCAGCGCTGTGGGGTCGGGCGACTGAGTTTCGTGACTCCATTGCTGGGCCTCTGACATCACAATGGGAGATGACATTCACTCAGCTCGAGATGGAAACTCGGAAACGGCCAATAGGATTTAAACCTGGAGCACGGCCGATTAAAGGGGAGGGGCAGAAAATCAGATGAAAATGTTCATATAATGAGAGTAATAATGTTTATCAATTGAAATGTTCACACTGTTACACTCAGTCCAGATCTGGATTTTTGCAGTGATTTCAGGTGTCTCTTTCCATTTGGACTGAACCAATTCCCCTCCAGCCTGAAACAGATTAAAGAAAAAACAGGAAATAAACAGATTGAACAACAGTACAAAAAACAGGGAGACCGGAGTTAATTGTTATTGAAATATTACAGACAAATATTAGCTATAAATATGACTGAATACCAATTTATATTTTATTTATTACATTAAAAATGAACATAAACACTCACTCAATCTGCTCCATACACTTGCAGGTCAGTATGAAGTGACAGAGAGTGGGGACAGATTGGTCTGTGAAGGAGTTTGATTTCAGGTTCAGAAACAACAGTGATTTATTTGTACCAAGAGCGGAGGCGAGATCCTTGGTACAAGAATCTGTAAGACTATTTTTTTCAAGGCTGAGGATCAGGGAAAGAAATAACAGGAATCAGTAAATGCAGAGTGTTGATTAATAACTATATTCATACTAATGATAATTACCGTGTCAGACATCCAGGCCTGAATTTCTAAAAAAAACCCGCCAGCAGGGGAGTGAGGTAAGAGGGCGAGCGTGAAATAGAAGGAACGGCCTTCCCTCTGGGTTATGCCAGCCCTGACCTCACAACGATGTTATGCTGGGGCAGGCAAGACCTTGCACTGGGTGCCAGACCTTACCCCAATTCAGGCTGTTAAGTTGCCAATCATTGGCCACTTAAGGGCCCCTGCAGGGCCAACCTCAATTTTTAGGCAGGCAGGATGACTTCCCGGGTGTGGGAGAAGCCTGAAAAAGACCGGGCTTAGGCCTCGGGCAGAGAGGTAGGTGGGGTGGGCGCTTCCATCAGAGACCCCATTCCAACTGTGCCCCCCTCCCCTCCTTAAGGTCAGGTTGCCTCTGGATCTCTCTCCCCACCTCTGGCTTCTCCCACAACACCTCAAATCACCCACTTTTGCCTAGGCTTTCCCGTTCCTCCTGCCCTGGGTCCCCAAAAACCTACCTTTCCATCTTGTCCAGGGACTTGGGCTCTGTCATCTTCATGCTCTCCGTCTTCTGTCCACTGCAGCTCCTAATGCTGCTGGGACTGCAGAGCTACCGGTCAAGCTCTCTAAACCCTGCCATCCAAAATATTCTGGCCCACTTATTAGTAACACAGTCTGCTACTTACTCCAGTTTCTGTATTTTACAGTCCGGGTTTCTCAGAGCTGCAGACAGTATTTTCATTCCTGAATCTCTCAGCTCATTATTTTTCATGATCAAAAACACCAGTGACTGGTTCGTACTGAGAGTGGAGGCAAGATCCTTGGCACAAGAAGCTGTGAGATCATTATTATACAGCCTGAGAGTGTAGATAGAGGAAAATAACAGGAATCAGAGTAAATCCCCCAGTGTTTTAAAGAATATTATTAATGACAATAATAATGTACAGTGTAAGATATTCAAGAAAAACAACATAGAAGGAAAATACTATTAGCATTAGGTTGTGAGCATCGGATGGAGCTTCCAGAAGCTGTGTGCCTATAACTAAAGAATGGAGGAGTCTATCAGGCCATCAGTGCTGCCGTGTCTCTGGAGTGAGCATGCACGGCATCCTCCATCGAGAAAACAGCAACCTTCATGGAGAGCTGCATCCAGTATACCATACACAGGAGTTGTACACAGACCTGAATGTCATCGCAACCTCCATGAGTTCCATGAAGCAATGACTGGGAGAGAGGGGACCTGGAGTCACCGTCAGGTCTTTGGACTCCTCAGGTAAGCAGGGAGGGTTCAATGTGCCCTGAAAGGGATTAGGAGCAGCTGCCCGCAGCATTTGGGGGCGCTTTTCAAGGTGCTCCTGGTGTGGGCAGTGGGTCCTCCTCTGCTCTGACCGTGGCACCAGCACCTCAGGAAACCATGACGCCAGAGCTGAATCTGGCGTCTATGCAGGAGGCCCTCAGTATGCTGGGGTCCTCCAGACCTCAGGGAAGCAGAGGACAACCAACGCGGCCATCAAAATCCTCAGTGAAATGCCAGCATCCTGCCTCCACCTCAGCTGACAGGCAAGGGTTGGGGAGGGAGGGGTGCGGGGGGCACAACATAGTAGCCCCACAAGCACTTTCAAAAGTTCACCTAACTGTACTTGGGTTTCACAGGGTTATACTTTGTTATTACATCACCATGCTGTGTGTGTGTCTTCAATTAATTCTGAGATGGTGCACTACAGAAAAAAACCTTTTTTATATTTCTTTTACACATTACTGGGCCTTTAACAGTTCACTGGCTCCTTCAAAAGATGAGATGGGAAGAACAACACACTGAATGAGCCAATGCATTTCCAAAGTCTTTTCTTCATGTAATGACGGATCCAGAGAAATGTTAAGTACATCACACCACTAGACCTTTGCTGGGTACACTAACTCTAACCAGGCAGTGGAACCTCATCTTTTGAAGCCCTGTGTCCTGCTCAATAGTCGTTCAAAATGTCATGTTGCAGCTGTTGTATCTCTCTCTGCAACCACACTTGGGTTCCACACAGGAGCAAGTAGGCATCCCTTCAGTGGAAAGCACTAAATTGTTTTTATTCCTCATGGGATGTGGATGTCACTGACAAAGCCAACATTTATTGCTCATCCTTAATTGCCTTGCTGCCTTTTTTAACCGCTGCAGTCCGTGGTGTAGGTGCACCCAGTGCTATTAGGGAGGGAGTTCCAGAATTTTGACCCAGCAATAAGTGAAGGAAGAGTGACATATTTCCAAGTCAGGATGCTGAATGGCTTGGAGGGGAATTTGCAGATGGTGGTGTTCCCATCCATCTGCTGCCCTTGTCCTTCAAGATGGTGGAGGTCACGGGTTTAGAAGTTGCTGTCTAAGGAGATTTGCTGAATTGCTGTAGTGCTACTTGTATATAGTGTACAGTACTGTCACTTTGCATTTGGTGGTGGACAGAGTGAATTTTAAGTTGCTGGATTGGTGTTGATCAAGCAGGCTCCTTTGCCCCGGATGGTGTGAGCTTCTGGCATATTCTTGAAGCTGTACTCATCCAGCCAAAAGGAGAGTCTTCCATTCAACGCTCCTTACTTGTGCCTTGTAGATGGTGGACATGCTTTGGGACGTCAGGAGGAGAGTTACTCACCTACGAATTCCCCGTGTTCTAACCTACTCTTGTAGCCACAGTATTTATGTGGCCCATCCAGTTCAGTTTCTGGTTAATGGTAACCTTCAGGACATTGATCGTGGAGGATTCATTGGTGGTAATGCCATTGAATGTCAAGGGAAGGTGGTTAATTCTCTTTCGTTAGAGGTGGTCACTGCCAGGCACTAGTGTAGCACAAATGTGACTTGCCAATTATCAGCTCAAGCATGAATGTTGTTCTAAATCTTACTGCATATTAACACATGCTGCTTCAGTAACTGAGGACATGCAAATAGTGCTAAAAATTGTGCTAATCTGACCTTATGATGAAAGAAAAGATCATTGATGAAGCAGCCGAAGATGGTTGAGCTTATGATACTACCCTGAAGAACTACTGCAGTAGTGTTCCAGGACTCTGATAATTGATCTCCAACAACCAGGACCATTTTCCTTTGTGCTAGGTATGACTGCAACAAGTGGAGAGTTTTCTGCCTAGTTCTCATTGAGTACAATTTTTCCAGGGTTTATTGATGCCACACTCCATCCAATGCTGTCAGGAAGAAAAGGGCAATAACACTCAATTCCGCTCTTGAGTTCAGCTCTTTTGTTCATATTTTGACCAAGGTTCTAATGAGGTCAGGATCTGAATGGCCCGAGCAGAACCCAAACTCAGCAGTCAGGTTATTGCTGTGTAAGTGCCACATGACAACATTGTTGACGACACCTTCCATTACTTTACTGATGATTTAAAGGAGGGTGATGGGACAGTAATTGGAAATATTGGATTTCTCCTGCTTCTTATTGACAAGACTTAAACGGACAATTTTCCACATTGCCGGGTAGATACCAGTTTTATAGCTGTACTGGATCAATTGGCTAAAGGTGCAGCTAGTTCTGGAGCATAAGTCTTCAATGCTATTGTCGGGGATGCTGCCAGGGCGTACAGTCTATGCAGTATCAAGTTCCCTCAGCTGTTTCTTGATATCATGTGGAGTAAATCGAATTGGCTTAAGATTGACATCTGTGATGCTGGGGACCTGGGATCCACTCGGCACTTCTGATTGAAGATGGTTGCAAATGCTTCAGCTTGTCTTTTGCAATGATGTGCTTGGCACCCCCATCATTGAGAATTGGTATGTTGTGAAGCCTCCTTCTCCTTGTTCAATTATCCACCACAGTTCATGACTCCATATGGCAGGACTGCAGAGGCTTGGTCTTACCTAAAGGTTGGAGGAAATCACTTGACTCTGTCCATCACATGCTGCTTTTGCTGTTAGGGATGTAGTCCTGTGTTGTAAACTCACCAGGCTGGTACCTCTTTTTTAGGTACAACCATGTCTATATTGAGGCAAAACTAGCTGTTTCATGCTGTTCCTATGCAGTAGCAACACGGGTGGAATTCACCACGACAGGGTGCTACTGGCAAGTCAGAAAGAAATTCTGCCTGTCATAGAAATGAGCAAAGTGGTGTATGCATTTCAGTGCCTGTGTGATGCTGTATGTGTTGGTTGTACATCCAAAGACTGGCAGATCATTTCAAACAGAATGTCCCTTCCGCCGTTCGCAACGGGCAAAGTAAAGACCAAACCCAACCAGCCCGTGCTTACAAAACCTAAAACACAGTGCCAACATTAGATATGATTCCATGATTGGATAACATTTGTTAAATAATCCTAGGTGTCCTAAGAATTATACTGACAACCAATTTAAGATTGTCAGACAGGCTCGTAGTGTGGTATATTTGCATGCAGTGGAAGCTACATATATTAATACACAGTGCCCTGTTCTTCGCAGACAGAAAGAATGTGTAAACACACATTTCAGTTAAACAAAATAAATGACAGCCATTCGCTGGTTCATTCCTCAGGGGGCAATGTCTTGATCAATCAGAGTCAAGCTGCCTAGTTTAAATTTCAAACAATGCTTGGCAGTTAACTGTCATTCTTCACCATCAACTGGCGCATTCTCAATGGCAATGCCTCTACCAATCAGAGATCCCTTGCCAATCAATCAGCACACTCTTTTCATACAGAAAAAATTGTTGATTTCCCTTACATTGTCTTTCGAATGCCCTGATGAGTGCAAGACAAAACGCTTTGACAAAAAACTCAATACTCAAGTTCTGTATTACCAAGTGCATATTGTTCATATATATCAAGGAAAGTACTGGTACCATACTGAATGCTGGGGAACTGCACTGTTGCATCCATCATCTGAAAAACTACTGTTCACCTCTACTGTCTGTTTCCTGTCATGCAGCCAACTCTGCATCCATGCTGCCAATGTCCCTTTTATTTCATGGCCTTCAACTTTGCTGCCAAGTTAATTTTTTGCCTATTAATAACAGACAGTATTTTTAATAACACTATTGCTGATGCTAACAATAATGTACAGTGTTTATTAAGAATAGTACATACGGTGATGATTGCCTTTAACAGCTGTGCCTTGAGCACAAGGGCCGTAAGCTTGGAAATTCCCTTCCTAATCCTCTCTGCATCTTTACCTCTCTTTTCTCCTTTAAATGCTCCTTAAAACCTACCTCTTTGATTTAGCTTTTAGTCACTTGCCCGAATATTTTCCTTGAGTGCCCAAATCTATTGGATAACACGCCTGTGAAATGGCCTGGGTCATTTCATTATGTTAAGGGTGCTATATAAATGTGAGTTGTTATTAGTAACACTATGATTGATACCAATGTTACGGTACAGTGTTAGACATCACTATCATAAACTCACTCTCACATAGTCTCAGTATTTTATAGATTGGTTCCGCAGAGCCACAGACTCCGACAGCTTATTCACTATGATCATTTTTTAATTGCCGTACCAATATACTTATAGAAGTTTTGTATTTTTAATCAAATTGAGAAGCTTTCAAGTTTAAAGATCTATAATCTGGCTGAATGATTAAATTGACAATGTAATACAAAACCATATATGGTAATTGTGTAACATTTCATTGTTTTGTCTATCTTTTTATTTTGATTCATGTTTTTGAGAATAATTTTAGATGATTATTTAAAGATTTCACTCCTGAATCTGAGTTTATTGTAACTCAGGCTCATAGCCATTAATGGTTGGTTTGTACTGAGAGGGGAGGTGAGAATATGTGAGGATGTTACTATCTGGCCTGGACTTCAGAGAGAGAAGCATTTCAGGAATCAGGGTAATTCAGAGTGGTGTTTATTAATAACACTAATACTGATAGTAATAAGAATGTTCAGTGTTTATTAAGACAATAGTACTGATACTAATGACAATTTACAGTATCAGACATCCAGTTATTATAAACACAATCTCACAGAATCTGTTACTTACCCCAGTTCCTGTATTTTACAGCCTGGATTCCTCAGAGCCACAGACAGTCGTTTTACTCCTGAATCTCCCAGTTTATTATAACCCAGGTCCAGAGTTGTCAGTGAGTGATTTGTCCTGAGAGCAGAAGCAAGATCCTCGGCACAAGAAACTGTGAGATTGTTACGATCCAGCCTGAAGAACAGAGAGAGAGAGAGAGAGAAACAATAGAAACTGGGACAAAATATGGCAGGGGTGAACTTGAACATGGACGGGGTTAAAGAATAGGCATTACTGTATCTATCACCTGTGATGTGGGTATACTTGAATAAACATCAATATCAGGTGTCCCTACAACCATCAGCAAATGCGATTTCTGTTTTACATCCCTGCCCACGTCCATTTTCACCTCCACTGTGAAATGTTAATGCTATTATTGATACTCAAAATAGCGCAGTGTTTTTAGTAATACTATTCCTGACAACAATAAGTGTCAGACATCCAGTTATTATAAATATAAACTCACATACTCTGGTACATACCTCAGTTTCTGTATTCTACAGTCTGGATTCCTCAGAGCCACAGACAGTAGTTTCACTGCTGAATCTTCCAGATTATTATAACTCAGTCTAAACAGAGAGAGTGAGAAACAAATTAAAATGGGCTAAATTTTGATCATGGAGGTGAGAAACAGGAGCTGGATTTATTTTTGGGTCAGAAACCCACCACCATTGGGAAACTGATTAAAGTTATGATTTTCTCATGGGGACGCCATTAGTTGGTATGGAGACGGGTTTCCTGTTCACTTAGAGCCAGTGGCAGTGGAATGGAGGCAGGTCAGATGAAGTGTGGACTCATTTAGACTATCATGCTGCCATCATCGAGGCTGCTGATTGCCCTGAGGGAGAGATGTGCAGTTTGTGTCAGCAAAGGGAAGTGAAATGTCACAGGGAAGCCAGAGGCCTGGCACCCACTGCAGAACATCCCCTTACTTCATCGATGCTGAACTGGTGGCCGTGAGGGAGAGGGGGGAGTTCCTCTTCCCCGTGGGTGGCAGGAGGTCACCTCATCATGCAGCAGGGGCTCCACTTTGTTCAGCGTTATCTCTATTTCCTTTCTTTTGCCCCTCTTCTGTTACAGCCTGCTGTTCCCCTGAAGAGCTGTCTCCTTCCAGTGCCTCATTGTCCTCAAGGTCCACACCTCTCTGGAGAGTGCAGCAGACTTCCACACTGACAGGACACTTGCAAGAGGATATTGAAGGTCACCACCCGACTGGCTGAGACACTGGAATCATATCTTAAGAAGCCCGGTATCCTGTTCAATGGTTCTCCAATGAGCAGGTGGCATTGGTGCCATCAAAGAGGTGCCTCTTTCTGGAACTCCCACAGAGGGCTCAGTAACATCGCTTCAATGGATATCTGTTGTCCTCTAGCACACACTTACTTTCGAGGTTGAAGTGTCATGACAGCTGCCAAGAAAGCAGTTACACACATGGAGGAAGTTTTTGCTGTTGTCACAGAACAACTGGAAGTAGAGCAAGTGGAAGCCCTTGCTGTTGATGAATCTCACTGGGTGCCTTGATGGCCAATGGGTGCAATTGATGATACCCTCCACCTAGGAGAATCCAGCAATGGAGGAGAAACCTAGTGCCCTCTGTCCATGCAAGACTTACCTGTCACTAAATGAATGTGCTGTCTAGCTCTGGTGAAGAAGACATCTGTGACCTACGAGATGGAGTGGTATGCCGCTGCGTGTCGGCCCACAGCTGATCCTTGGAAGGAGCCAGAAGTGAAGAAGCTCAAGGCCACAATGATTGTGACAAGTGCTGCGAATTTTTCAGCAACGAGGGTACAGATGTCTGTGACCATTTGCCTGGAGTCACAATCTCCTACATCACTGGGTCTTGATCATGTCCAGGCAGATCCATCTTCAGTGATAGTTCCTGTGTTGAAGGTTTTGCCTCAGTCTTCTTCTCACTCTCTTTGTTTTCCAGTACCAATCTGATGCCTGGGGTTCTGTTTTTCCAGTGTTGCCCCTCATCCAACATCTAACAGCTGTGCCTTCTTTGCCCGCTAGAGCCTTCTTTCTGGGCAAGGGTCACACAATTATTCTTGTCAGCCTTACTCCCTGCTCTTCTGTTTCAGCAGTACCAGGGAATGCCAAACTGGTTCAACTCGCAGGCATAGTGTCCACTCTGCCACCTGCGCAGCACCAGGGGCAACCCCTAAGTGCCTGGCCCCCCTTTGTTCCACTGATCGTCTTTTGGGAGTAGGGTGATGCACTGAGGCAGACATGACTGGCTTCCCACTTTGTATTCACTTCCAAATTAAACGCAGATCAAAGGAAATTATCTCTGGATTGTTACCTGAGCCACATGCATCGGGTCCAGCAGATTAAAGCACGTGGCTCAAAGAGTTGTGTGGGAAGGAGGGGTTTTGATTTATGGGCACTGGCATCAGTACGCAGGGAAGAGTAGGCCAATCTATTGACATGAGCTTCACATAAACCAGGCAGGGACCAGTGTCCTGGCCAAATTGTATAACTAGGCTCTGGATAGGTCTTTAAACTAACAGGGCCGGGCTGGGCGGGGGGGGGGGGGGGGGGGGGGGGGGGGGGGGTGGTGGTGGTGGTAGGTGGGTGTTGGTGAGGATTCGGGTGAAGGGAGACATGGAAATCCAAAGAGAAAGATTAAGGCATTGGAACAGTTTGGCAATGTGGTTAAAGACAAGCAGAATGGGAAAGGAAAGGCCAGAGGGTTTTACAATAAGTGTACATCAGCGAACAAGGTCATTGAAGGGAATAGATTTAAAGAACCTTTCATTTATTTTTTTATCAGAACGCGTAAAGCATCAGCAATAAGATAGATCAACTAGTGGCACAAATAGAGGTAAATGACTTAGATTTACTCACTATTACCAAGGTTGGGAAATAAAAATTCCAGGGTCCACAATATTTTGGAAAGACAAAGAATGGCAATGGAGATGGTGTAGCCTTGATAGTAAAGGATGACACAAGGACATTCATGAGTCTGGCCTCAGGTGGACATGAAGTAGAATCCATATGGGTGGAAATTAGGAATAGCAAGAGTCAGAAAGCACCGGTGGGAGTAGTTTATAGCCCTCCCTAATCATAGTTATATAATTGGACAGAGCATTAATCAAAAAAGTATGGGTGCTTCTAACAAATGCAATGGAATAATAATAGACTTTAATCTTCATCTGGATTGGGACAATGAAATTGGCAAGAGTGGTCTTGGAGATGAATTTGTGACATGTTTTAATGACAGTTTCTTGGACAAATACTTTGTGGAACCGATGAGGGGTAAAACTATCTTAGATCTCGTATAGTGTAATGAAGCATGTTTAATTAGTAATGCCATAGTAAAAGATCCTCTGGGAAATAGTGATCATATCAATTAATTTCACATTAAATTTGAAAGTGACGTATTCTAATTGCAAACAAAAATCTTAAACTTAAAGCCAATTACATAGGTATGAGGGGAGAACTGGCTACGGTTAATTGGGTAAATAGAATAAAACATATTGCTATAAATTAACAGTGGGAACCATTTAAAGCAACGATTCAAAATATTCAACAAAAATACATTGCTGTGCAAAACAAATCTGCAGCAAGAAAGATCCATCCGTGGCTCAATCAAGGTTGCAAGGAGATTATTAGATTATTAGAAGAGGCTTAGAATGTACCAAAAAAAAATCCTCAACAAGTCTGAGGATT
Organism: Carcharodon carcharias; assembly: GCF_017639515.1. Lineage (NCBI taxonomy): Eukaryota > Metazoa > Chordata > Chondrichthyes > Lamniformes > Lamnidae > Carcharodon > Carcharodon carcharias. The sequence goes on from NC_054490.1 coordinate 32,039,599, forward strand.
GGAAATGTTTTAGAAAACAGCATAGGGATTGCTCAAAAGGGAGAAATATAGAATGATAGTAAACTAGCCAGAAACATGAAAACATGTTATAAGAACGTTTATAAGTAAATAAAAAGGAAGAGAGTAGCTAAAGTAAATCTGTGTCCCTTAGAAGCAAAGACAGGGGAAATTATCATGGAGAATGAGGAAATAGCAGAGGCATCGAACAAATCTTGTATATTTGCTTTGACACTGGAAGACACAATCTTCGTACCAGAAATAGATGGTAACCTAGGGGTTAAAAAAGTGAGGAAATTAACATCAGCAGAGAAAAAATATTGGAGAAACCTGAGGGATGAATATTCATGAATTCTCCAGGATCTGATGGCTTACATTCTTGAGCTCTAAAAGAGATAGCTGTTTTAACTATGGTTTTCCAAAGTTCCACGGATTATTGAACAGCCCAATCCAAATGGAAGTTGCCAAATGTTACACCGCTTTTCAAGGGAGGAAGGGAGCAAAGAGTTAACTGCAGGCCAATTAGCCTATCATGAATCATTAGGCAAATGCTGGAATCTGCTATTAAGGAAGTCATAACAATGCACTTAGAAAAGCATAGTACGATTAGAAAAACGCAACATGGTTTTACTAAAGGGAAATCATGTTTGACACATTTATTGGAGTTTTTTGAGTATGTAGCTGCTAGGGGAGATAAAGGGGAACCAGGAGATGTAGTATACCTAGATTTCCAAAAGGCATTCAATAAGGTGACTCAGAAAAAGGTTAACAGGCAAGATAATTGCTCATGAAGTTGGGGGTAATATATTACATGGACAGAGGATGGGTTAACAGGCAGGAAGCAGAGAGAGAGTATAAACAGGATATCTTCATGTTAGCAGGCAGTTAATACTGGAGTGCCCAAAAAAATTAGTGATGGGTCCTCAGCTATTTGCAATCTATATTAATAAGGAAGTGGTGACATAGTGGTATTGTCACTGGACTGGTATTCCAGAGACCCAGGACAATGCTCCTGAGATCCAGGTTCAAATCGCACAGCAGATGGTGAAATTTGAATTCAATAAAAATTATGGAATTAAAAGTCTGATGATTGCTGCATAAAAACCCATCTGATTCACTAATGTCCTTTAGGTAAGGAAATCTGCCATCGTTACCTGGTCTGGCCAACATGTGACTCCAGACCCATATCAATGTGGCTAACTCTTAAATGCCCTCTGAACAAGGGCAATTAGGGATGGGCAATAAATGCTGGCCCAGGCTATGAATGAATTTTTAAAAAATGAAAAGGCAGAGAACATATCAAAATTTGCTGCTGATACCAAGCTAGGTAGAAAGGTAAGCTGTGGGAAGGACACAGAGACAGCAAAGAGATATATACAGGTTAAGTGCGTGGATAGCAACATGACAGATAGAGTATAAAGTAGAGAAGTGTGAAGTTATTCACTTAGCTCGTGAGAATAGAAAAGCAGAATTTCTAAAAGGTGTGAAACCGTGTGGATATCCAGAGAGACCTGGGTGTGTTCGTACAAGAAACACAAAGTTAGTATGCAGGTACAGCAAGCAATTACATAGGCAAATAGCATGTTGCAAGGGGATTGGAGTACAAGAATAAAGAGGTTTTGCTACAATTGTACAGGCTTTGGTGAGACCAAATCTGGAGAGCTGTGTGCAGTTTTGGAATTCATATTTAAGAAAGGATGTACTTGCACTGGAGGCAGTACAGCGAAGCTTCACTAAGTCGGTTGCTGGGATGAGGGAATTGTCCAATGATGAGAGGCTGAGTAATTTGGGCCTATATTGTCTGGAATTTAGAAGAATGAGAGGTGATCTCATTGAAACATAAGATTTCAAAGGGGCTTGAGAGGCTAGATGCCGGGAGATTGTATCTGCAGGTCAGGAAATCTAAAACACTGGGGCACAGTTTCAGGATAAGAAAGATGAGGAGAAATTATTTCACTCAACAGGCTATGAATCTTTGGAATTCTTTACCGCAGAGGATTGTGGATGCTCCATCGCTGAATACATTTAAGACAAATTTTTAATCTCTCCAAATTAAGGGATATAGGGAACAGGTGAAAAAATTGCAGTCTCTAAATGTCCCTCAGTTTGATCTCAATGCCTAATGATTAGAATTAGCATCCTGAAGCTTAGTGAATGGCTTTGCCAAGTTTTGAAAAATTTACCTCATTTCTGCTGTTTCTTAAGTCCAGAATTTTATGAGAATGGCATAATATTCAGAGAATGAAATGAAAAAGTGTCGATTTCCGACACTTGCTAACTCTGTACATTATATTAACGTGCAATTCCTCGGGGCATATACTGTGAAATTGTGCTAACTGCAGCTCTAAAATCCACCCCTGGATTTTATACAACAAGGAAGGTTTATTCTTACAAAGTTCAAATGTCTCTGTTCTCCTAGTTAAAAGGGAGGGGTGTGTACCACTTTATTCCCCATTAAACAGGCTCTACATTTACTGCACATTCGGCTATTGTTATGTTTCATGGGAATTTCCAGGAGTTTCTATTCCGCAAATCTGAGGTGGATTATTGGAAAATCCTTTTGTATACCACTGACAATTTAACCGGAAACTGTCTACGTACCTGTGATGTTTATGTTTAATGTTTATGTTTTTTTGTAAAAGGACATTTTAGTTAAAAAGAAATGCTATATAAAAAAGTCTGCCAGTAGGGGTGTGCTAAGTCCTGGGTGTATGTTCTCTGTCCTGGTACAGAGAAAAAATAATGGTACTTTCTGTTTATACACAGGAAGCCAGGCAGATACTTGTGTGCGTGCACTCGTTTGATAAATTGTTAAGAAATGACAAAACACTTCAAATGGTGATGAGGATGGGATTATCATTATTAAAGCCTTTTGATCCAGCTACTATAGATTTGTTGTTTATGTCAAGCAAATGGAACAGTTTTTCATTGTGAATGAGATTGAAGAGGAAAAAGTAGGACTCAGTTTCTTATAGTCATCGTAATGAAAGATTTCACTTTACTGAGAAATCTCATTGCTCCTGACAAGCCAGCAGATAAAAGCTTTAAAGAGCTTGTAGAGGTTTTGAAAAAGCATTTTGATCCCAGGCCAGCAATTATTGCCGAGATTTTCAAGTTTCACCGAAGAGAACAGCATAAGGGTGAGTCAGTTTCCCAGTCCCTGCCTGAGTTGAGAAAATTAGCAGAACATTGCAACTTTAAAGATTACCTGGAAGAAGCTTTGCATGATCGCTTGGTTTGTGGACCAAGAAATGAAAGAATTCAGCATAGATTGTTAGCAGAGCAAGATTTGACAACGAAGAAAGCTTTTGAGATTGCACAAAGCATAGAAATGCCAGAAAAAGGTGGAGATTTGAAAGCGCTATCTATCAATGCCGAAGTTAAAATAGTAAAGTCAGAGGATAGTCGCTTCCAAACATGTTACCGCTGTAATGGAATTGGGCATAATGCTGAAGCTTATAAGCGGAAAACTGGTGATTGTTGTTACTGTGGAAAAAATAGACACATATAGCATGCATGTGGATCAAAGGCTGATCACATTAAGCAGTACCGGCAAGAAAAGGGAGCACACAGACAAGTCATGCTTGAAAATAAACAGGCAATTTAAAAAGAAAACAAAATACAAAAGTAATCAGAGTCCAGACAAGACAAAGAGTAAAACTAACAGCGACAATGCAGAAGAGCAATTGTGTTGTATTCAATCTGATATGAAACTAGATGAAGGACTAAAAGTTGGCATTGCCTTAAATGGTAAAATGATTTAAATAGAGGTTGACACTAAAGCATCTGTTTCTATGGCTTTAGAGAAGACATGGGAGAAAATTTCCATTGCAGAAAACCTTCCTCCAGCTTAGCACCTACAATGGTGAGCCTGTGAATATACTTGGAAAAAAAAATGTCTGTTCAAGCCAAATATAGAGGTATAATAGCAAAGTTTCCACTTATCATTGTGAAAGGGGATCATCCATCGCTTATGGGCAGAAACTGGCTAAAAGAAATTTGGCTGGACTGGAATGAAATAAATAAATAAATAAATAAAGTGCATTACAACCCCATGTTGCAGTCGTTGTTAGACAAGCATACTGATGCTTTCAAAGGTCTTGGAGTTTTAAAGATATTGAAGCCAAACTTGCTGTGAAGACCGAAGCTTCTCCAAGGTTCTTCAAACTACATTCAGTTCCCTACTCAATGCAACAGAAAATCGAGCAGGAACGAGAAAGGCTTGAAAACTTTCAGATAATTGAGAAAGTTGATAATGCAGGGTGGGTATCTCCCAAAGTCCCAGCAGTGAAGGATGATGGGTCTATCAGAATATGTGGTGACTATAATATCACCATAAAGCTTTTCCTGGAAGCTATGCTGAAAACTGAGGATCTGTTTGCTGCTCTGAATGGAGGTGAATTATTCATTAAGCTTGACCTATCACAGGTATTTTTGCAAATGCATCTGAGTGACGATTCCAGAAGTATACAACCATCAGCTCAATTAGAGGTCTATTTCAGCATAAATGACTAACATTCAGAATTGCATAATCACTAGCCTTATTCCAGCAGGCCATGGACAAAACACTGCAGGGCCTCTCTGGTGTAATCTGCTTCCAAGCCAACATGCTCATCACCAGGAAAAACCTACCAATTCATTTAGAGAGCTTAGGCAGGGTCCTGCATAAACTGGAAAAATATGGCATCCGCTGTAAGAAATCTAAATGTTCATCCCTGGAGCCCTCAGTGGAGTGCCTGGGGCATGTGATCACAAAACTGGTCTCTCAACCTCACCCAGAAAGGAGGAAGCAGTGGTAAATGCACATCAGCCCAAAAATGTTAAAGAGCTTCATTTGTTTTTGGGGCTTGTGAATTACTATGGCAAGTTAATTTCCAGTTTGGCTACCATGGCAACATCACTGAATAATCTGAAGAAGAATACAAAATGGCACTGGCTACAAGCCTGTCAGGAACTTTCCAAAGAACTCAAGCAAGAACACACTCCTGCTAAAGTCCTGGCACATTTCAATGAAAAGTTGCCTGTCAGCCTGGCATGTGAAGCATCTGGATACGGTGTTGCAGATGTCATCTCCCACACATTTCCTGATGACAGTGAAAGGCCCATTGCATACACCTCATGAACCTTATCCAATGCAAAACAAAATTATGCCCAAATTGAGAAGGAAACTCTTGGACTAATCTATGGAGTCAAGAAGTTCCACCAATATTTGTATGGTGTAATTCATGTTAATTACCGACCACAAGCCTTTGACATGGTTGCTTAGCCTAAAGTCACAAACTCCAACACTTGCCGCTGTACACCTATAAAGGGAGGCACTGATCTTACCTGCTTGCCAGTACAAAATTACATTTTGCTCTACTGAGAATCATGGAAATGAGGACGCACTTTCCAGACTTCCGTTACACCACAGCTCCACAACCCGAAGTGAAATCGCTTCTTTCAATGTGAACCAGATAGACATGCTACCCGTTAAAGCAGATCAAATTTGACTTGAAATGCAGAGAATGCTGTGCTCTCCAAAGTTTATCTATACAAGAAGGTTGGCGTGCAACCTAAGAAGTGACTTCTGAGCTTAGACCTTGCTACATGCATAGGTTGAGCTGACTCTGCAAGACAATTGCTTATTATGGGGAATCAGAGTTGTTATTCCTCCAAAATTCCAAACAAGAGTGTTAGAAGAACTTCACCTCAGTCACATGGAAATCGTCAAAATGAAAGCATTGCTTCGTCTACAGGTTTGGAGGCCACACCTGGATAAAAACATCAAATGCCTTCTCCTGCACCTGCCCCATTACATCCATGGGCTTAGTCTGACCACCTATGGCAGAGACTTCATGTGGACTTTGCTGGACCACTTCTCGGACATACCTTCCTGATTGTGGTGGATGCCCACACAAAGTGGTCTCACGTTATTCCCCTGAAGTCGACTACTTCAACAAAGACCACTGATGCTCTCCGGAATGTGTACATTACTTTTGGATTGCCAAAGCAGATTGTGTCTGACAATGGCACACAGTTCACATCATGTGAATTTCAAACATTCCTGAAAAACAATGGAATCAAGCAGATTCTCATCTCGCCTTACCATCCATCCTCAAATGATGAAACGGAGCACCTTGTCCAGACATTCAAAGTGGCCATATTGAAGGGGAGGATGCAGGTTGCAAGCTGAAGCTGAAGAACTTATTGATGATGTATTGCAACACTCCACATTCAACAACAAGCATATCTCCTGCTGAGCTGATGCTTGGAAGTTGACTGCATTCCAGAATGGATTTTCTGTGGTCTGGACTTGAAATGAAAGTTTGGTTCAAAACAGCTTGATCAGAATAGGTCACATGACACAAGTAAACCAGCTCGAGAGTTTAATCTGGATCAGTCTGCTTGCAACCAAAATTGCTGTAGAACACCAAAGCGGCTCCTGGGAAGAATCATCAAGCGTCGAGGACCTATGATGTTGAATCTTCCCGGAAGAGACACACTGACCAGATTAGGGAAGACAAATCCAAGGAACCAAATTTCCAGGGATCTCCAGTAACAGTGGAAAATTCCTGGGAAACATCTGCTCCAGTTGGTGAAACCCGATTTGATTCAACTGATAAACCTGTAGCACCCGTAGCTACAATTGTTGAACCTGAACAAAGACAACTGGAACAGCAGAACCTTCCATTTCTAATTAAACAAACGTAAGCCAATAAGCCTCTCTAGACCAAAGCAAATCTGCAAATTACCTGACTGATTTGATCCTGGCTAAAGTGGGAGGAGATGTGATGTTTGTGTTTAACATTTATGCTTTTTTTGTAAAAGGACATTTTAGTTAAAAGGAAGTGCTATATAAGAAACCTGCCAGTAGGGTGTGCTAAGTCCTGGGTGAATTGCCCTCTGGGGTAGAAAAAGAATAAAGGTACCTTCCATTTTGTACACAGGAAGCCCATGTTCAGAAGCAGATACGTGTGCATGGGCGCTTGTTTTCTAAATTGTTAAGAAGTGACAAAACATTTCAGTACCATTGCCTGGTTCTTGCATAGATTCCTGGAAATTCCTCCTGGTTGCCCAGCATGTGTCTGCATCCTAGGTATAAACAGGTCATGGAGGAATTTGAGCCTTAAAACAGCAGGAAGCTTCTTCATTTAATGAACAGAATTGAGAGCAATTTTAAATTTTACATCTGAAGGGAATTCTATGTGTAAATTTCTAAATTTAAGATTTTTGCCCCTGATGATATATAGGACTTATGTTCCCTTGTCATTTTCATGCAGGTTACAATTGATTTGGTAAATTGTTACTGTTTTCATAAATATTTTTACCCACAGTGGTGTTTAATATGATTAACATATCTATATTCTGGTCTCCTTGTAAACTTTTTTTTTCAGCATAATTGTACAGTCAAACTCTTTGAATCACCACAAAGTATGCCAATATACTAACTTGTACATCATTATTTTACACCTTGGAATCATACACTCGTCTTATTTTGTCAAGATTTTCTGACTCTGCCTCTCTTCACTTGAACGGGAAGGTTTTTTTCTCTTTTATAACATAATAAATGTTTTTTCAACAATGAAAATATCAGCTGCACGACCAAACAAGCAGATACCTCAACTCCTGGCATTTGTGCAGAACATGTCCCAGCTGCCGGAGTCCTTCACACGAAATGAAGCAGAAATCCAGATCGAGGCATTTTATGGTATCACAGAATCCAATAATATGAGACAGGACTGTACAGTCAATCAGGGTCAGTTGCAGTTCACGAAATGTAAGTGTTTCCACAGATCCCACTATGGCCTGAGCCAGTGCTTTATTCTGAGACTCAAACAGGTAATGCAATATGTTCAGGAGGTTAATTTTACCAGCTTTGCTCTCTGTGTTTCCAATCTGTCCTTCAACCATTTCCTTCACCCAGTCAATCACTCGGCAGGTAGTTTGATAAAGAAATGGGCCAAGAAACTCCTGCAGGGGCCGAGCTGACTGTGGGGAAGAGAGACCAGCAACAAAACGGAGGAATACCTCAAATCGCCCATCTTCTTTGCTGTGGGCTTCATTTAGGAGCTTATGGATTTCCCCGGGATCTGGAGTCAGGAATTGTGTGAGTGCAGCTACAAACTCTTGGATGGTGAGATGTGTGAATGTGTAAACCACACTCTGGACAGAATCATCACTCTCCAAAAGTTCCATCAGGAACCCAGACAGGAACTGGGAAGGTTGCAGATTGTACTTGATCAAATCTTCATTTCTAAACACAATCTTCCTCTCTGAGACTCCTGTGAAGGCCATCTCACCAAGCTTCAGGAACACATCACGGGGGCTTTCAATCTCTGGGCTATGGTTTTTCAGGATGTTGTAAATATAGTAGGAATATAGTTGGGTGATGGTCTTGGGAACTTGCTGCTGTTTCCTGTCTCTTTGTGTAAAGAAGGGGCCCAGTGACAGACCGAGGATCCAGCAGTAGGTAGGGTTGTAGCACATGGTGTACAGGATCTCATTCTCCTCCAAGTGTTTGAAAACAGCTGCTGCCACCATATGATCTTCAAAAAACTTGTTGAAATATTCCTTCCGTTCATCACCAACAAATCCCAGGATTTCCGCCCAGATACTGATCTCAGCCTTTTCCAATAAATGTAATGCAGTGGGGCGGCTGGTCACTAGCACTGAACATCCTGGGAGCAGCTTGTGCTGTATTAAACTGTACACAATGTCAGACACTTCACACCAGCATTCAGGGTCTGTGCACATGAACTGAGGTTCTGTATTTCTCCGATTGTCAGCAAAGTCGATCCTGTCCTTGAATTCATCCAAACTATCGAATATAAACAGCAATCTCTCTGGGGTCTTCCAAAGCTCTCTCAGAACATTCCCAAAGTAAGGATACTGATCCAATATCAGATTCCTCAGATTTATTCTGCAGTTAATATTGTTCAAATCCCGGAATTTAAAACTGAAAACAAATTGAAAGCGTGGATATATTTTCTCAGTGGCCCAATCATAAATAATCTTTTGTACCATTGTTGTTTTTCCAATCCCCGGGACTCCGCTCACTACTGCTGAACTCCCAGATTTGGATTTTCTCCAGGAAAAACTGCTCTGGAACAACTGATCAGTTCGGATTTTTTCCAGTTCTTTCCGGAGATGTGTCTTTCTCCATTCTTCATGGTCTCGGCCTCTTGCCAGCAGTTCATGTTCTACAAGTGTCCGGTCCCGAACATTAGAAATGATCGTTAGCTCAGCGTATCGATCAATCAGCTGGAAAATCTTAACCTTCTCCTTTATTAGGATAGTGTTCACTCTCAATGTGTCAGTTTGTTTCCAAAGTGTTTCCTTGTGTTTCTTCTGAACATCTTCAATTAGGACAGAAAGTGGTTCTCAATGTTAGTTGTATTAACATAATAATAACTTCTCAAAACTATTTTTGCTGAATAGATGGATTTATTTCAATAAAAAAAATAATTAATAGAAAGTTCACTTGAGAGTGAACAAAAGCCGAGAAAAGGTCAAATTCTGACTTGATTTTAAATTTACTGAATGCAGATTTTTATTCAGGCGATATTTTCCCTCTGGTGGGGAACCCTATCCAGCCTACCCTATACTTTAGACAATACAAATCCACATGTGAACCTGGTCACACAACAATAGAGAATCTAGTCGTTCAATTGTTGAATCATTCAGTGTTGTTTATCTTCTACAGCAATGGAAAACAATACTGGATATCGGCACATTGATTGCGCAGGAGCCCCACTGCTATCTCAATAGACCTTTGGCAGGTTTGGCTGAGGTGTTGTGTGCACAGGGAGAGGGACCTAGACTGAATGGACAGAAGGTGTCCAATTTGACATTGTGCTAGGCTTCAACATGGTCACCTACTTCCATATTAGCAACCCAGCTACCCCCCCAAGCTCATCTACTGCTGAAACCCTATTCTATTACCACCAGGCTCGGCTATTTCTCTACTTGCCCAGTCTTTTCATTTAATGCTTCATATTTTTGGATCTCATTCCCTCCAATTTATAAAGGAAAAGATTTCTGGGGGCAAAGGTAACTCCTAACATCTGCTTCAGGCACTGCTCTTTGCTTGTGAGCCCAAAGCATCTTTGTGCCACATAGGAGGATTGTATTGAGATCAACGTGCAAATTGTAATCCAAAATTGGTTTCTCGGTGTATCAGGATCCTGCCAGGTGTGTACAGAGTTTCACTGTGTATCAAGATCTTGCCAGGTGTATACAGGGTTTCTCAGTGTATCACAATCCTGTCAGGTGTGTACAGGGTTTCACACTATATCAGGATCCTATCAGGCGTGTACGGGGTTTCCCAGTGTATTGGGATCCTGCCAGGTGTGTGTGGGATTTCCCAGTGTATCAGAATCCTGCCAGGTGTGTATGGGATTTCACAGTGTATCGGGATCCTGCCAGGAGCGTACGGGGTTTCACAGTGTGTCGGGATCCTGCCAGGAGCGTACGGGGTTTCACACTATATCGGGATCCTGCCAAGCGTCCTTTAAGTCTTCACATGTAATAGTAATCAGCGGTTTGATTAAGTGGAATAATGCATTGTCTGGATATTTACAGAATGTGTCAGAAATCCTATGAATTTTAACTTGAAGCTACAGAAAATATCTGAGAATTGATGGTGTACCCAAAGAACCTACAATACTGATTCCACAGCATTTGAGCATCTGACTCCAGATTCTGACCATCTCTAAGCAAATGGCTATAGTCAACATTTCTGATTTTCTGGTGTTTTAGCAGATATGAACTTCCAACCAGACTGCTTGCTTCCACTCCTGCCTCAGCTTATCTGTTGATGAAACTGTCATCCATTCCTTTGTTATCTTGAGACTTGAGTATTTCCAGGCACTCACTCCTGGCTGACCTCCTACCTTACACCCTCCATAAACTTCAACTCATCTAAAATTGCCCTCAGTCCCGTTCACCCATTACCATCCATACTCGCTGACCTACAATGGCTCACAGATCAGCAATGCCTCAATTTTAAAATTCTCAGCCTAGTTTTCAGATCTCTCTACAGCCTTGCCCCTCCATAACTGTAACGTCTTCCAGCCCTACAACCCTCAGCAAGTTCTCTGCCCTTTAATTTTGGCCACTTTTGCAACACCACTTTTAATTAATTCATCATGGTGGCCGTGTCTTCTTCAGCTGCCGAGACCTAAGATCCGGAATTTTCTTCCTAAACCCCTTCAACTCTCTACTTCTCTTCCAACCTTAAAGACGCTCCTTAAAGTTTACACCTTCGACAAAGTAGGCATTTACTGCCTTCTGCGGCTTGTGTCACATTTTATTTGTTAAAGCTGCTGTGAGGACTTGGGGTGCTTCACTATGCTAAATAAATGCAAATTATTATTTGAAATCTCATTTCATTTCTTACCTTTCAGGTGACTGGGTACTTCTGATAAACCTTGTGCGACGTTCATATAATCAAATCGATCAGAACCTGTTTAAATCATTTAGATTTTACAATGTAATAATCAAATTGCAGTGTTTGAATGTGAAATTGAGTTCAGTGTGTGATTTTATCATACCAAGTTCCTGTATTTCTTTCAGTATTTTTTCCAACTTTGGGATCCCATGGCACATTTTCACAAAGGATTCCCACATTGCCTTTTGGGCCCGAGAGCCTTTCTCCATCACCAGATTTAGGAGAAGTTTGGACCTGTCAATCCTGTTTCCCTTCTCCATGAACTCAGTGACTTTCTGCAAAGAATAATAATGAACATATTGAGAAGTAGAGTGGAAGATAAGCACTTAGAATGAAAAGGAAAGGGTCTGCTCAGTGATGGCATTTTCCAGTTGTTTTGAGCACAGAAAACAGTTCCAGGGCTGGGTCCTGATCCATGGTATAGATGGATGGATATTCTGTAAATATTGTGATTCAATCATTAACGGGAAATAAATCTGATGACACAAAAATAGAAATCAGAAATATATTTTAAGTGAGAAATCACTATAATCTGCAGTAATTTAATAGGATTAGTTTTCTCTGTCCTTCAGTGTCCAACATGACATCAGATTACTGATTGACAATATGATCCATTTGTTTCTCACACTTACTCCCTGCTGTCACACCTCGTGAATTACTCAGAAATAAAACAGCAGCAAATCAGAAGTCAAGTGACAGGGAAAGGACAATTCTAGAAGTGAGAGAAGCAGCGAGAAACTCTGACAGAAGACAATCCCTGTCGATTTCTCCATGATGATCCAACCAATTCAATCACTGTTCTCCTCAGTATTTGAAACATGTTAAACCGTTAATTTGCACATCCACAGCTGGTGTGAAACCTCAGTAGCCAGGAACATAATGTCGAGAAATGTTTCATCATTTGGAATTTCATCAGCAGTTTACAATAATGGAGCTTTTACTGTTGTTCGTGCAGTTATGGTATTACCGATTTTTAGAAAACTGTTTTCAAGATTACATTTTATTGAAATGGACTCTAAGTCGATATGGACTCCGAGGAGATCACATGATTTCTCTTGTGGATTTGACTACTATCAGCCAGACATGGGTCAGTCTGTACTTACCTCAATAAGATTCACAAAAGACATCTGAAATTCAATAAACTCTTAAAAAGACAAAAGGTTAAAATAAGCACCATATACGGGCTCACAAATTTTCTTATCTGGAAGCATAATTTGACAATTTTGAGACAGTGGCAATCTTGGCTTGCCTGCTAAAGGTATTGGAAAAGGCAGAAAGCTGCTCAGAGAAACAGATCCATCTTTAAACAGCTTCAGAGCAGCAGAGGAGAAACTGCTTGCATCAGGGAAAGAGAGAAGATAAACAAGCTCAGCCATCAGACGGCTGTAATCAACCAGGTTAAGAAGGACCATCCCTGTAGCACAATAAAAGCGAAACAAACAACCAATGTCTCCCCTTTTCCTGTTCCATCTCCAATGCTCACCTGTGAAAATAACATCTGGAAAATCAATTGTGGAAGCCATTGCAGCTGCAGAGACAACCCTATAATCTCAAAACGTTCACTTCAGACAATGCAACACCTTGATTCCAGGCCTGTACTGAACAATGGAAGCTGAACTGATTCAATTGTTTATAAGTTTTTTGTATCTTCTTCTGTAACTAATCCTTGTGTGTACCATATGTTACTGACTATCTTCTCTTGGGTAACTCCCAGATTATTAGTATGAATTAAACTAGCCTTTTATTTTTAAGTAAAATGGCTTTTCTACTGGGTTATTTCACATGGTACAAGCTCCTTCTTTCACGTGATCCAACACACTCAGTCTTTTGTACACCTTATTCCACTTTTCTCCTTCTATACGCTGGTCCTTGCCAGTTTATTTTAAACCCTCCCCAACCACACTATGCTATCTCACTGCAAGGACATTGGTCCCAGCTCTATTGAGGTGCAACTCGTCTTTTTTGAATAGGTGCTTCTTGCCCCAGAACTGGCCCCAATGCCCCAAGAATCTGAAGCCCTCCCTCCTGCAGCATGCCTCAAAGCATAAATCCATCCTCCCTATCTTCCCGTTTCAACTCCCGCTTGTGCAAGTTACTGGGAGTAATCCAGAGATTACTACCTCTGGAGTCCTCCTTTTAAACTTTCTCCCTAACTCCTGAAAGTCTGACTTGCCCTCTCTATGTCATTGCTAGCGACATGCACTGCAGCTTCTGGCCCACTCCCTTCTTCCTGTAGCATACTCTGCCTCCTTATTCATGATGTTCTTAACCATGGCACCATGGAGACATCAAAACATTCAAGACGCACGATGAAGTCACAGATTCGCCTGTCTGTCCCCCTAACTATGGAATATCTTTTTAACAACTGCATGCCTACTCTTTGCTTCTCTCCCTTGCACAGTTGTTTGCCCACTGGCACCACTGCACTCCTCCAAGGTGTCGTCTCTCCTAGCAGTCTCCAATGCTGTGTACTTGTTTGTGAATGACACATATCCCAGAGACTGGTACACATTCTGACTCCTACTCCTCTTCTGGATGGCCACCCACGAACTCTCACTTTCTGTGAGGTGATCATCTCCTGGAATATACAATCCAGGAAACTCCCACCATCTCTGAAGCTCTACAGTGACTCCAGCTGCCCCTCATTGTCCATTTTGGCAGGAAGAATAAAAAATAAACATATTATCCAAATAGTGAGAGGCTGCAGAACTCAGATTCAGAGGGATCTGGGTGTCCTACACCATGAATCACAAGAGGCTTGTATGCAGATATGGCAAGTAATTTAGGAAGCTGATAGAATGTTATCATTTATTGTGAGGGAAATCAATTACAAAAATAGGGAGATTATGCTTCAGTTATACAGAATATTGGTGATACCACATCTGGAGTATCGTGTACAGTATTGATCTCCTTATTTAAGGAAAGATGCAAATGTGTTAGAAACAGTTCAAAGGTTTACTGGGCTAATATCAGGAATGAGTGGATTGTCTCATGAGGAAAGGGTAGGCAGGCTAGATTTGTATCCACTTGAGTTTTGAAGATTAAGAGATGGCTTGACTGAAACTTTTAAGATCCTGAGGGGTCTTGACAGGGTGGATGTGGAGAGGATGTTTCCTCCTGTGGGAGAATCTAGAACTAGGGCTCATGGCTTAAAAATAAGGGGTCGCTCATTTAAGTCAGAGGTGAGGGGAATCTCTTTGGAAATCTCTTCCTCAAAAGGCAGTGGAAGCAGAGTCTTTGAATAATCTTAAGGCAGAGCTAGACAGATTCTTGATTAGCGAGGTGAAAGGTTATCGGGTGTAGCCAGGAATGTGGAGTGGAGGTTATAAACGGATGAGCCATGATCTTATAGAGTGGCGCAGCAGGCTTGAGGGGCTGAGTGGCCTACTCCTGCTCCTAATTCATATGTATTAATGTATGTTCAAACTCAGAAATCCTGAGGTCAACCTTAAGCATCTGAACACATGTAGTCCTCCAAGACACTTGAAACATCCTGAAGTTCCCATATAGTGCAGGAATTGCAAGAAATAAGTCTCAACTGTTCATTAAGATCTAAAAACAAATTTCTGTCATTTAGAATTTAGTTGCAAGCTTGTATTTAGAAATAGTTTAGGTAATGCCTCAAGGCCTGCTCTTTTTTATCTTTTCATGAGATGAGGGTGCTCCTGGCAAGGCCAGCATTTGTTGAGAAGGTGACGGTGAGCCGCCTGCTTAAACCACTGCATACATCTGGTGCAGGTATACCCGCTGTTAGGACAGGAGTTCCAGAGTGTTAACCCAGTGACAGTGAAGAAACGGCAATATAGTTCCAAGTCAGGATGGTGTGTGACTTGGAGGGGAATTTGTAGATGGTGGTATTCCCAAGCATCTTCTGCCCTTGTCTTTCTAGGTTGTAGAGGTCGTGGGTTTGGAATGTGCTGTCAAAGGAGCCTTGATGAGTTGTTGCAGTGCATCTTGTAGATGGTAACACTGCTGCCACTGTGCATTAGTG
Source organism: Carcharodon carcharias (assembly GCF_017639515.1). Taxonomy (NCBI): domain Eukaryota; kingdom Metazoa; phylum Chordata; class Chondrichthyes; order Lamniformes; family Lamnidae; genus Carcharodon; species Carcharodon carcharias. The sequence goes on from NC_054490.1 coordinate 32,055,018, forward strand.
GTGGAAGGTGTGAATGTTCTATGTTGTGGGTAGGTGCTGATCAAGCGAGTTGCTTGTCTGGGATGATGTTGAACTTCATTGTCATGAAAGTATAATAATTTTCACAACATTTTTCTGGTTTATTGTAAAGTAGGTTTATGGGGTAAATAGTTAGGCCTGTCTGTGGGATTTAATTATATTTTGTAGCCAAGCAGACTGCAAGTTGAAGCTATCAAAAGTCGTAAGATGTCAAAGTGTCTTTAATATGCTAATGAGTAAACAAAGTTGAAGTCTTAGCATATAAATTGTGAAGGGAATTTGCATTTTTAGATAAATGAAGAGAGATTAGGGTTTCAAAGGGGTCTCAATCTGTTTACAAGTAGCCAGAGTAGCAAGCTAAGGAATGTGTTTATTTTTCACAAGGGTTACTGCCAACATATAATGGCAACATGAATAGATTTATATTATGAGAAAGGTAAAGTTCCAAAGATATATGGAAACAATGGAATTTACATACTAAAAGTGGAGAAACATATATAAAGGAGGATGAAGCTGTGTGTCAGGGGAAGGCCCTGTGAGATGTAATAAAAGTGTGTGAAATAAGCCTTAAGGAAGCCTCCAGTATTTGTGCATAAGTCCACTGTCTACAGAAACCAGAGCTGGAAAAAAGTCATTTGGAATTCCAGGTGTCTAGGGTATTGTGTTAATTTGCTGGGTCTGTTTAAAATCTAAAATTTACTTTTGGACTATTGCCTTAAAGGGGGTGTAACTGGGGGCCAGATTAATTAAGGATTTTAGGAGTTATTGTAGTAGTGATTTCTAGTGCTCTGTCTGTGCTTTAAATCTTCTCTTTTGTTAATAAATATTTTAATTTTAGTTTTTTTTAAATCTCTAAAGTCTTGGTGGGCTTATTACTTCTGAATTCAGTGCACGCATCTCAAAATAAATACAAATTACAAAACCATTGTGATAGCACAATCAAGTTTTCCTCATGGGTTGGATCTGCCTGGCACACATCATTTGCCTTGACATAACATCATGTTGAATTGCTTAAATCTATCAAGCATGTGCTGCTTCTGCCATTTGGCATGCAAACAGAGCTGTGTTACAACTTTACCACAGGGGTGGGGGGGTGGAAGGGGTACCTTTATCTTATCTAGGGCCACCTACACATAGATAAAATCAGTCAAAGGCCATGAACATAAAAAACTTTTTTTTTAAGACAGAATACAGAAATGTTCAACTCACCCACTGCTTTAATGTGATGGCTGAGTTTGCTTTTCCTTAATGAGCCTGGAGTCTGCTGGCACCAATGATGTTGCTCCTCGCAGCTAGCTTTTCTCTCTCTCTGTCTCTCTTTCCCTCTCCTTTCCCACTGTCTCTCTCCCTCTCCAATTCCCACTCTGTCTGTTTGTCTGTCTCTCTCTCTCTCTCTCCTTTCCCATTTTGTCTGAGTGTGTCTCTCGGTCTCTCCTTTCCCACTCTGTCTCCCTCTCTTCCCCACCTGTCTCACCCCCCAAACCAGCCCTGGGCTATGATTCAACAACCCAAGGCTCTGACTAACCAAGGCTTAGAGCCTGGGCCTCTTTCTCAGTTTGCAGGGGATGAGCCCCTTTCTTGGGACACAAATGGAGATGGGTGGGGAAAGGGGGGTGGTGGCGGGGGGTGAGGCACCACCGATGGAGCAGGCTATCCTGCTCCCTTTCTCCCCTGCCCCAGGTTACTCACACTTCACCACCACATCGGCAGCCAGCAGCTTCCCGTCCATGCCCTGCGCTCCTGCATCTCAGGCCTCCGTCTCTCGTTGCAACCTGCGGCTGAGGCTCAGGCATCAGTCCATAGCGGTGGCTGGTCCAGAGTGCAGCACGTAGCAGAAAGGGACGGGCTGTGGGGAGGGGGGGGGGCAACGGGCAGGGGACGGGAGGGGTGGGGGGGGCAGATTTTGAAATCTCACCGCAGGCCAGATGAAAAATTTGCACTGGGCCAGCTGCGATCCCTGGGCCGGTGGGTGGGGGCTTCTCCATTCCTTGCTTTACCAGGATGACATCTCATATTTAGGTGTGCCAGGTGTTGCTCCTGTATTAGGACTCTTTAATACCAAATCACTTTCTATAGCTGTTATACTTACCCTGATTCAAGTGGTGTTATTTTATTCAGCTAAGCCAGAAACTTATAGTTTCCCCATCCTAATTTAAATTTAAATAACTGCCCCAGCTCAGAAAAAAAATCTTATGGATCCCCAACCAACCAATAACCTACCTGCTGTCCTGTGACTTGCTTTTTTAGTGGTACACCAGTCAGGTCCATGCTGTTGCCCCACTCTCTCTCTCTCTAGAAGAGAGAGATAGAAACAAGGAACACAGGCAGAGGGTAAAGGGGATAAATTCAAAACAAATCTTTGGAAAAATAAGAGATTTTATCTTACTTAAAACCCACTCACTTCCACACATTTAAAATTGAGCCTATTAATATTTCAGTAAGCAATTGGTCAATCTGTGGAACCGCTCCCTAGAGAGATGGTGGTCACTGTTAGTGCTGATTTTATCAAATGTAAATTAGATTTGTTTTAGAAAGTAACATTTTGGAATGCAGCATATAATTAATTTGGGTTATGACATGTTTCATGTGTAGCAGGATTGGGAGGAACAGGTGACTTTGTATCTGTGGTTCTGAAAGCTCTGCACAGCTGGGGTTTTCCTCACTTCATGTCTGGGTCTGCTCTGGATGAATTGATTCCTATGATTAATTAAAAACTCCAATATTACTCCAGCATGAGGCTGCCAGGATGTTAGGAGATGACTAAGAAATATTTTTGTCTTTTTCGACTTCTATTAATTAATTAGTTATTGTTCTGTCAGTTTTATGATATTTAAACAATGCAAACTTGCTCGATGTTCCTTCCACTCACCCGATGTTCTTGCTCACTGAAAATCCTCTCATATGTCAACAATGAGCTGACTCCATCCACAACTTCTTCAATCGCCTGTTCTAGTCTGTCCCAGTAGAATTTTGTCAATTGGAACAGCTGGTAGTCCTCACATTTTGTTAAGAACTCAGTGATTGTAGAGTTTGGATCTGTGAACACAAAAGAAGATGAGGCACATTATCATCTTTTGACCCAAAAGGCGATATGTCCTCTTACAGTGAACAACTGAATCCCGCTATGAACCACATAATCAAGAACCATCCTAACACTGATACAAACCACATCTCTCTTCTTAAAAAATGGACAAATTTGTCAAACACAACTCACTTTCAGCTTATATGTTCCAGCCTCCCCTGAATACAGGAACATAGGACTTGGGAGCAGGAGTAGGCCAATTGGCCCTTTGAGCATGCTCCGCCATTCATAAGCTCATGGCTGATCTTGTTGTGGTCTCAGTTGCACTTTCCTGTCTGCCATCTATAACCCTTGATTCCCTTGCTATCAAAAACCTAACTCTACCGTGAATAAATTCAAAGACCCACCTCTACTATTTTCTGGGGAAGAGAATTTCACAGACTAAAAACCGTCTGCAAGAAAAAAATATTCTCATCTGTCTTAAAAGGTAGACCTCTTGTTCTTAAACTATGTCCCCTAGTTTTAGTCTCTCCCACAAGAGACAACATCCTCCCGGTATCCACCCTATCAAGTCCCCTCAAGATCTTATATGTTTCAATAAGATCACATCCTATTTTTCTAAACTCCAATGGGTATATGCATCATCCCCTGTAACTCTAAATGTTGAATAATTTGACCTCAAAATATAAAAATCACAAGTTTGTTTACAACATTCTTCTCCATCTAACTCATCTCCACTGCTAAATGACCTTCAAAACCCACCAAGAAATGTGCTCCTTCCCTTCCTAATACTTAAACAATATACATATAGATTCTATCTTATCATAATTTCTAGGAACATCTTTGTGTTCTTGAACTCTCATAGAACACTTATTAATACTGGAAACCACAATTTTTTTTGCGTTCTCTTTAAAATGTTCTCAGCCCCAATATCATCCGAGTACTGTCAAAACCTTAGCACTGTTTATAGTTTCTCTTTATTCATTCACGGGATGTGGGCTTCGCTGGCTGGGCCAACATTTATTGCCCATCCCTAGTTGCCCTTGAGAAGGTGGTGGTCAGCTGCCTTCTTGAACTGCTGCAATCCATTTGGTGTAGGTGCATCCACAGTGCTGTTAGGAAGGTAGTTCCGGGATTTTGAGCCAGTGACAATGAAGGAATGGCAAGGTATTTCCAAGTCAGGATGGTGAGTGACTTGGAGCAGAACTTCCAGGTGATGGTGTTTCAACTATCTGCTGCCCTTGTCCTTCCAGATGATAGTGGTCGTGGGTTTGGAAGGTGCTGCCTAGGGAGCCTTGGTAAACTCCTGCAGTGCATCTTGTAGATGGTACATATTGCTGCTACTGTGCATCGGTTGTGAAGGGAGTGAATGTTTGTGGATATGGTGTCAATCAAGCGGGTTGCTTTGCCCCAGTTGGTGTCAAGCTTATTGAGTGTTGTGGGAGCTCCCTCATCCAGGTAAGTTAGCTTAGTTGTAGGAGGCAGAGGGTGATGACAGAAGGATGCTTTAGTGACTGGAAGCCAGTGTCCAGTGGCGTACCACAGGGATCTATGCTCGGTCCCCTATTATTTGTCATTTATATAAATGACATACATGACTATGTGGGGGGTAAGATTAGTAAGTTTGCAGATGACACAAAGATTGGCCGAGTGGTTAACAGTGAGGTTGAGTGTCTTGGGCTACAGGAAAATATAGATGGGATGGTCAAATGGGCAGATAAGTGGAAGATGGAATTTAACCTTGAAAAGTGTGAGATGATACACTTTGGAAGGAGTAATTTGACAAGGAAGTATTCAATGAATGGCATGACATGAGGAAGTTCTGAGGAACAAAGGGACCTTGGCGTGTGTGTCCATAGATCACTGAAGGCAGAGGGGCATGTTAGTGGGGTGGTGAAAAGGCATATGGGACAATAGCCTTTATCAATCGAGGCATAGGTTACAAAAGTAGGGAGGTCATGTTGGAGTTGTATAGAACCTTGGTGAGGCCACAGCTGGAGTACTGTGTGCAGTTCTGGTTGCCATATTATAGGAAGGATGTGATTGCACTAGAGGGGGTGCAGAGGAGATTCACCAGGATGTTGCCTGGGATGAAACATTTAAGTTATGAAGAGAGGTTGGATAGACTTGGGTTGTTGTTGTTGGAGCAGAGAAGACTGAGGGGCGACATGATCGAGGTGTACAAGATTATGAGGAGCATGGACAGGGTGGATAGGGGGCAGTTGTTCCCCTTAGTTGAAGGGTCAGTCACAAGGGGGCATAAGTTCAAGGTGAGGGGCAGGAGGTTTAGGAGGAATGTGAGGAAAAACGTTTTTACCCAGAGGGTGGTGACGGTCTGGAATGCACAGCCTGGAAGGGTGGTGGAGGTGGGTTGCCTCACATCCTTTAAAAAGTACCTGGATGAGCACTTGGCACCTCATAACATTCAAGGCTATGGGCCAAGTGCTGGTAAATGGGATTAGGTAGGTAGGTCAGGCGTTTCTCACTTGTCGGTGCAGACTTGATGGGCCAAAGGGCCTCTTCTGCACTGTGATTCTGAGTATTCTATCACACTCCTGACTGTGCCTTGTAGATGGTGGACAGGCTTTGCGGAGTAAGGAGGTGAGGCACTCCCCACAGGACTCTTAGCCTCTTACAGAGGAGGTGGTGGCATAGTGGTAATGCCACTTGACTAGTAATGCTCTGGGGATGCAGGTCATGGCAGCTGGTAGAATTTAATTCAATTAATTAATTAATTAATTTGGAACAAAAAGCTGGCCGTGAAACTATCACTGATTGTCGTAAAACCCATCTGGTTCACTAACGTTCTTTAGATCTTAGGGGTTTTCTAGCCTAGATGTGACCCCAGGTCCACAGCAATGTGGTTGACTCTTAAATTGCCTCTGAAATGACTTAGCAAGCCACTCACTTGTACCAGACCACTACAAATGAAACTGGATGGACCTGCCTAGCATCGACCTAAGCAATAGAAATGACAACAGCACACCCAGCTCTGGTCCAAAGTTCTCCTTACTAACATCTAGGGGCATGTGCCAGAATTGGGAGATCTGACCCAGAGACTAACCAAGCAACAGCCTGACATAATCATACACCCCAAATCATACCTAATAGACAATGATTCAGGCACCACCATGATCATTACTGTATATGTCCTGTCTCGCCAACAGGACAGACCCACGAGAGTTGGTAGCACAGTGGTATACAGTCAGGATGGAGCTGTCCTGGGAATCCTCAGCACTGACCCCAGACCCAATGAAGTCTCATCAGGTCAAACAGGGGCAAAGAACCCTGTTGATTAGCATCTAATGTGCTCCCTCAACTGGTGAACAACCACAATCTGTAACCTCATGGTCCGGCAATTCCCCCACTCTACCACTACCGTCAAGCTGGGGGATCAACCCTGGTTCAATGAAGAGTGCAGGAGAGCATGCCAGGAGCATGCTGGGGAGAGACAGGGTAATGTGCTGGGGATCGAGGTTCAAATCCCACCACAGCAGATGGTGAAATTTAAATTCAATAAAAATCTGGAATTAAAAGTCTGATGTTGACCACAAAGCCATTGCCGATTGTCATAAAAACCCATCAGGTTCACTGATGTCCTTTAGGTAAGGAAATCTGCCGTCCTTACCTGGTCTTGCCTAAATGTGACTCCAGACCGATAACGATGGCTGACTCTTAAATGGCCTCTGAACTTGGGCAATTAGGGATGGGCAATAAATGCTGGTCTAGCCAATGACGCCATGAACGACTAAAAAGCAGCACCCAGCATAACTAAAAATGAGGGGTCAATTTGTGAATTTCGACACAGGGCTGCTTGCATGCCAAACAGTGGAAGCAGCATGCAATAGACAGATCTAAGCCGTCCCGCAACCAATGGATCAGATCTCAGCTCTGCAGTCCTGCCACATCCAGTCAGAATGGGGATAGACAATTAAACAAATAACTGGAGTTGGAGGCTCCACATATATCCCCATCCTCAATGACGGAGAGACCAGCACATCAGTGCAAAAGATAAGGCTGAAGTAATTGTAATAATCTTTAGGCAGAAGTGCGGAGTGAATGATCCAACTTGGCTGCCTTCTGTAGTCCTAACATCATAGATATGAGTCTTTAGCCAATTTGATTCACTCCATGTGATTTCAAAAAACTGCTGAAGGAACTGAATACTACAAAGACTGTGGGCCCTGACAACATCTCAGAAGTTGTACTGAAGACTAGTGTGTCAGAACTAGCTGCACATATATCCTGTCCACAAAAAGCAGGACAAATCCAACCTGGCCAATTACTGTCCCAGTTATCTCAATCATTAGCAAGGTGACAGTACATGTTGTCAACAGTACTATCAAGCAGCATGTACACAGCAATAACCTGCTCACTGGCACTCAGTTTGGGTTCTGCCAGGGCCACTCAACTCCTGACCCAATTACAACTTTGGTCCAAAATGCGCAAAAGAGCTGAACTCAAGGGGTAAGCTGAGAGAGACTGGCCTTCGAAATTAAGTCAGCATTTGACCGAGTGCGGAATCAAAGAACCATGACAAAACTGGAGTAAACGGGAATCTGGGGTAAAACCCTCCGTTAGTTGGGGTCATACCTAGCACAAAGGAAGATGGTTCTGGCTGTTGGAGGTCATCCATCTCAGTCACAGGACATCACTGCTGGAGTTCTTCTGGATAGTATCCTATGCCTATCCTTGTTCAGCTGCTTCATCGATGACCTTCCTTGCATCATAAGGTCAGAAGTGGGGATGCCCGCTAATGACTGTACAATATTCAGTACCATTTGTGACTCTTCAGATGCTGAAGCAGTCCATGCCCATATGTAGCAATACCTGGGCAACATTCCAGCTTGGGCTGATTAAGTGGAAAGTTACATTCACTCCACACAAGTGCCAGGCAATGACCATCTCCAATAAGAGAGAATCTAACCATTTCCCCATGACATTCAATGGCATTACAATCGATGAATCTCCAACTATCAGCATCCTGAGGATCACCATTGACCAGGAACCAAACTGGGCTAGCCATATAAATACTGTGGCTAGAACAGCTGGTCAGTTGCTGGGAATTCTGAGATGGGGAATTCACCCCCTGACTCCCCAAAGCCTGTCCACCATCTACAAGGCACAAGTCAAGAGTGTGATGGAATATTCTCCACTTGCTTGGATAGCTGCAGCTTCAATAACATTCAAGAAGCTCAACAACATCCAGGACAAAGCAGCACACTTGATTGGCACCCCATCTATCATCTTGAACATTCACTCTGTCCACCACTGATGCATAGCAGTTGCAGCATGCACCATATACAAGATGCAATGGAGCAACTCCCCTCGGCTCCTTTGACAGCACTTTACAAATCCATAACCTCTACTGCCTAGAAGGGCAAAGGCAACAATTGCATGGGTACACCACCACCATTAAGTTCCCCTCCAAGCCACAAACCATCCTGACTTGGAACTATGCCGCTGTTCTTTCACTGTTGCTGGGTCAAAATCTTGGAATCGACTCCCTAACATCACAGTGGATGTACCTACACCAGATGGACTGCAATGTTCAAGAAGGCAGCTCACAAAGGCCTTTCTAAGGGGAAAAAATGGGTAACAAATACTGGCCTAGCCAGTAGCACCCACATCTTGTGAAAAATAAAAAATGCTCATGCTGCCCAGAAGGCCAAGTGCAGAATGTGCATGGGGACGTCCTCGCCTACAGTTTCCCCTCCAAGTCACACAACTTGCTGACTTAGACATATATTGTCCTTCCTTTACCATCACAGGATCAAAATCATGCACCTTCCTTCCCAACAGTTTCAGCTCAATAGTTTTATAACTTCCATTCTCTATTCTCAAATCCAGATATTTCCAGACCTCCAGTCAGATCACCTAATGTTCTTCCCACTGTTTCCTTCACCTACTCTGTAAATTCATTATTGTTGGTGGATTCAGATCGCAGTCATCTCTTCACCACCCAAAACTCACTCTAGTGTCCCAAGCATTTGAATCTTCTCTCCTGCTCCAGCCCTATAGCTGCATACTGACCTGCTTCATGTATCGCTCCTCAAGCAGTCCACCCAGACATCACCACCTTGAAGCCTTGGTTATTAATTTGGTGCTTAAGTCATACAATTCTCTCTAGTTTTAGACTCTTCCATTTAGCATGAGAGGAGTAACTTACCATTCTCCTATTCATGTCGCCCACCTGCTTCTTCTCCCCATTCCACTCAGGGTGGTTTCCTGCTCCAATGTGTCACATCGTTGTTCAGGAAGACCCTGCTTGGAGTCACTTTCTCTGTCCACCTTACAGTCCCCAATACCAGCTATCTAAAGGACAATTCCAGTGCTCAGGGGCTCCCTTTGCCTGTGAGTTTGATGTCCCTCTAGATGGTCACTCACTTCCCACTGAGACTGTCCTGTTCCATGTTCCTTGTGTGAGCTGTGAACCTACCTGTGCTCATCCTTATTCTTGTTAAAGATGTTGGGTCTTCTTCCTTCTTTGCACCTTCAGCCGTAGTGGTTAAATTTGTTTCCATATTCTGATCCTTTGTGAAAAGTACAATGTTAACAGAGGGTTAGGCAGAAATGTTTAAATGTTTCCTTGTTAAACATGATTTCTGTCCCTCTCTCCCGTCAATACAACAGCTGTAAGCTCTGGGATTAGGCATTTCCTGAGTGTTATGGTCAACTCTCCACATCAGGTGTGACAGACAGCTGCCCAGTGAAATCCAGTGAGTCCAACTGATCTCCACAACCCAGTTCCAAATGGGGTCCCATTGACTGAGCCTCTGCACTGGGATTGTCCAATGATGAGGTTTAGACACAGGGTGCAGATGAAACCTGACTTATTCCCGGGGTGGAGAGCATTTTGCACAGAATTTTAGAGCAGGATTATCATTATCAGCACCCTGTTTATAGTCTGGTAGCATTATATCATTTTTATTTATAAATTTATGCTTAATGTTTTTGATTTGTTGATTATTGGATATTAAATTCTGGTGCTTTATGAATATATCTATCCACATAAATTATATGAAACTGGATGTGATTCCTCTGGCCTCTCTAACAGTAACATTGTTCGCTTGTCTATGGAGATATGTCCTGGTTGGTGTTTTTATTTGAGCATATTTATCATAATTGTCATGGTGGCAGCACTCGGTTATTGGGCACTGTAGGAGATGAGGATATTTACCTCTGCTTTACATAGTGTTATAAATCATATAACATTACACAGAAGTTGATGTGGACTATTTTCTGGCATCTTACAATCACAGAAAACACCATAAATATGTAAGTGGTGGGTTTGCTTGCTATATGACAATTAAAATCTAAGTTTGTGCGTCTAGCGGTGTGCTTCACATGCCTGCGTGCCCAAAAGATCAGCCAGCGTCCTTCCCTTTACGTGCTTTGGAAATATAAAAGGTTTAGTCTCCAGTCAGTCACTTCTGTAAACTGTAATTGAAGTTATTCTCCAGCATTAATTCATAACCTAGTTTGAGACAATGTAGACTTCAATTATCTGCTGTTTTACTCACATGGGAACAGGAATAATAAACAAACAAGAGCAACAACAACTTATATTTCTGCAACACTTTAACATTGAAAAACATCCCAGGGTGTACACAGCAGGCAAATCGGACAAGAGATGAGTGAATAAAAGAGATAAAAGGGGGATCACGAAAAGTTTGGATGCACCCCACTGGCCCCGCTCCCGCGCCATCTGTACTAAGAATAGAAACTGTAGGATCCCTTCAGCAGGTGAAGCAATGACTGTGAGAAGAGCATGTCGGGGGTACTGTTTCAGTACACTGACAGTTCCAGAGAACAGGATCAGAATCTGAAACATTAACCTCACCCTCCACTTCCCACAGACACTGCCTGAGCCACTGAGTGTTTCCAGCATTTTCTGCTTTTATTAATAATATTCTTACACATTAAAAATGTTGCCTCTATTTTGTGTTTTACTTTTTTGGGGTTCTTACCATTACAGAACACACTGGGAAGCTGATGCTAGCTTTGCATCTGACGTCGATTTTGGAAAGATTGCCTGCTTGCTTTGACCAGTGTTGTTCTATTTCTCCTGTGACCAGTGAAACAGAAAGTAAACACTCACCGGATGTTTAATGCATTGCACATTCACCAGTATTGAAACTAGGGGTGTCGAAAGGTAATGAAGCTGTGTTCAGCATTCACTATCTAACAATAATCCATTGCTGCTGCTTAGAGGCCATGCTGATCTTTGAGGTTTGTCCCTGCATCGTGTTTGGTGAATTGAGAGGAATAACTTCTCAGTTCAATCGCCCATTTAATTTGTCACCGGATCAGAGACATTTTAACACTGATATCTGATGGAGTCAGAGTTCAGACTCACCTAATAAATAGATACGTGTCAGTCTGCTGGACTCTGCATCAGACTGGAGTCATCTTTCACATCAAATCCCTTTACTCTAAAATATACACAAGATTCATTTGAGTGTTTTGAAACAGAATCTGATCTCACTTCACATTCCATTACACGGTCTCACGCTGGATAATTGTTCTCGCTGGTCAGACTTTCCCAGTCTCATTCTCACCTTTTGCTGCCTTACCTTGTAACCTTTGTGTACTGTCTATAGGACCAGCATTTATCGGATGAAATGGGAATTTCTTTTACCTTTCTCCCCAGTCGATCTAGGGAAGCTCTTTGAATCCAAAAGGTTCTCTCTGGTTGGTGCTGTAACAATCCTGTGCTCGCTCATCTGCCGTTGATTCTCAGTCTATAATCCCTGTTTACTTGCAGCTGTGGGCCTTTCTCAATCACTCTACTATTCACTATTCACTACTATCAGATTGGAAAGTAGCAAATATTACCCTTCTATTCAAGAAAGGAAGGCGGCGAAAAACAGGAAACAATAGGCCAGTTAGCATGACATCGGTTGTGGGGAAGTTATTAGAATCAATCATTAAGGAGATTATAGCTGGGCATTTGGAAGAGCTCAAGGCAATCGGGAAGAGTCAGCATGGTTTTGTGAAAGGAAAGTCTTGTTTAATCAATTATTGGAGTTTTTTGAAGGAGTAACATGCGCAGTGGATAAAGGGGAGCCTGTAGACATACTGTACTTGGATTTCCAGAAGGCATTTGATAAGGTGCCACTTCAAAGATTATTATGGAAAATAAAAGCATGCATATGGCATGGACGGAAGGTTGGCAGAAAGCAGAGAGTATGCATAACTGGTTATTTTTCAGACTGGCACGATGTGATGAGAGGAGTCCCACAGGGGTCTGTACTGGGGCCTCAACTTTTTAAAGATTTACATCAATGATTTAGATGAGGGGAGTGAAGGCATGGTAGCTAAATTTGCAGATGACACAAGGATAGGTAGGAAAGTAAGTTGTGAAGAGGACATGAGGAGGTTTCAGATGGATATAGATAGGTTTGGTGAGTGGGCAAAGATCTGGCAAATGGAGTTGAATTTGCGAAAACGTGAAGTTGTTCATTTTGGCAGGGAGAACAAAGAAGCAGAGTATTACTTAAATGAAGAATGGCTGCATAATTCTGAGGTTCAGAGGGATCTAAGTGTTCTGGTTACATGAGTCACAAAGTTAGTATGCAGGTACAGCAAGTACCTTGACCTCACTGTCAAGGTCAAGGCTGATGGAATGCTATCCTTTAGTACGAGAGGGATTTAACATAAAAGTAATGATGTTATGCTTCAATTAGACAGAGCATTGGTGAGAATGCACCTCAAATAATGTGTGCAGGTTTGGTCTCCTTATTTAAGGAAGGATATAAATGCATTGGAGGTAGTTCAGAGGAGATTTACGAGATTGATACCTGGAATGGGTAGATTGCCTTCTGAGGAAAGGTTGGACAGACTGGGTTTGTTCCCTATGGAATTTTAAAGAGTGAGGGGTGATGTCTCAGAGGGTTGTGCGACTTTGGAACTATCTGCCTCAGAAGGTGATGGAGGAGGGGGGTCATTGAATATTTTTAAGGCAGAGGTAGATAGATTCTTGTTAGGCAAGAGAATCAAAGGTTACCAGGATTATATGGGAATGTGGAATTCAGAACATAAGATGATCAGCCATGATCTTATTAAATAGCAGGGCAGGCTCAAGGGGCCAAATGGTCTACTCCTGTTCCTTTTTCTTATGTTCTGATGTTCTAAATCTGTTTGTCACAATATCGAGAGTTCTCCTTTCCTGGGTTACTAACACCATTCAACTCTGCTCTGAGAGAGATGGTTCAAGGTGTAAATGGGTGACAATGGGTCACACCTGGAGGCAACATATAACTGGGCTACACCAGGGGTCTGTCTTAGCTCCAATCATGTTCATGTTGTGCACCAACTGCCTAACCCCAACCTGGTCCTGGACATTTATCTACGCAGATGCCATCTGCTGTGACACAGGCTTCCCCAGAGCTGAAAGTTTCATTTAGTGATGGTATTGCAAAGCTGGCTGACAACCGCAAGGCATGGTGCCGATAACCAAGCACCAGTAGAACAGTCTCTTGCATATTCCACCTTCACAATGCCAGTGCTAAGAGGAAACCGCACATCACCCTGGATGGCCAGAGACTGAAGCAGGATCCCCACCTTGTTTATCTGGGCATCATCTTTGACAGAACTCTCACATACAGGCAGCATCTCATCAATACGGCAAAAAAAATTAAAACCTGCAAGAACCTCCTCAGTAAACTCGCAATTTCCCCATGGGGATCACAGGCCAACATCTTAAGGACCTTTACCCTTGTCATCATGTACTCAACTACAGAATACTGCAGCCCAATAAGATACTAATCTGCCCACACCAAACTTATCAATGTGCAACTCAACTGAACAATATACATCACACAGGACTCCTTGACCAAGTCACCTCCCTAGTTCCCAGCCCTGAGCAGCATTGCCATCCACCACCACCAACCCTCCCCACCCACCGATCCACTACATCAGAAGGGCCATTGCAATAAGCAAGCTACTGGTGAAGGTCTAGTCTAATCCAGCCTGCTCTTGTTAAACAATTTCCTCAACCCTCTCTCACGCCACCCCATATGGTGAAACCACCCGCAGTGAGGAGTAATAGCTGAGGACCCTTGCAGGAGGATTAGCAGGAGTAAACATCCACCAGAAACCATTCTGTCGTCGAGGACCCCACTGCTCATCCACCCAGGTTTGAGCACCCAAAGTGAACCCTTTAAACAGTTTCTAGACTGGTCACTACAGCTGCCCAACATCAGTGAGGTCACTTAGACCATCCAGCCTGCAGCTGTGGTGTGACCCAAACAATGACTTGTATTTTTGAGGAGTGTCCATTGACTAAACTTGAAGGAAGGCTTAAAGAATTCTGTTTAGTCACTAACAAAGTCATTGCTTGCGTCTGCAAATACTAAATAAATAAATAAATTTTAAATTTTAGATGATCTCATTGAAACATAGAAGAGTCTGAGGATCTTGACAATGTAGACAGTGAAAAGCTGGTTCCCATGGCTGGGAATCTAGAAGACGGGGCTGAGCCTCACAATAAGGGGATGATTATTTAGGACTGAGATAAGGGGGATCTGATTCACTCAGAGAGTTGTGAATCTTTGGAGTTCTCTACCCCAGAGATGGTGGGTGCTCCATCATTGAGTATATTCAAGACTAAGATTGGAATTTTTGATCTCTCTCACACTGCAGTGGTTCAAGAAGGCACCTCACCACCACCTTCTCAATGGAAATTGGGGATGGACAATAAAAATGCTGCCTAGCCAGCGACGCCCACATCCCATGAAAGAATAAAAAGGGGTATGAGGAGTGGGCAGGAAAGAGGAGTTGTGGCAGAAGAGCCATTATGATCAGACATCAGTGCAACAGGCTCAAGAGGCCATACAGTCTGCACTTGCTCCTACTTCCTTTGTTCTTTTGTTAAAATCAAGGCATTGCCAGATCAGGACCCAATGCGGGAAAGCATTAACAGACACTTACAGTTCACTGCCCGGCAGACAGGAAGAGAAGACATTGAAACAAAAACAAAAATAGCTGTGAAAACTCAGCAGGTCTGACAGCATCTGCAGAGAGGAATACAGTTAACGTTTTGAGTCCGAGAGAAGACATTGATATCTGTAGAGGAGCAGTCAGGCTCACAGCAGCAGTCGACCTCACAGACGCTGTCAATCAGGTCACAGATACAAATGGGAACAGCTGGAAAAAGAGACAGAGAGAAAGATCTTACCTCAGAGCACAGACAGTATCAAAAACCATCTCCCTCCCATGTCTGAATCCACAATAACTACCTTCTCCATTTCCCCAAATCAATCTGCACAAGTCACTCTCCATCATGTCCCCTCTCCAACTACCTGCTCCAATTGAGGATTTTAGGAATTTGAAAGGAATTGGTCAGATCTCCCCGTTTCCTATTTATTCAATTACTGATCCTAGTTATGCTCTCAACCCTTTCAATTAAAATTAATAAGGTGAATTTATGGTACAATTTTAATCGTGATGCAGGAACGAGATATTGGAGAAAACATACACAGATTTTGAGACAATTTTTTCAGTATTATAAATAAAGGTATAGACTACAAATTGAGGAAGTTATGTTCAATCTTTATCAATCACAGCTTGGGCCTGAGGAAGAGCTTCCTAGCCCCACACTTAAAGAGCTGGAAAGGATGCAGAACGGTAGCAGGGATGAGGAACTTTACAAAACAGACTGCAGCATATCAAGAAGGTGGCTCACCACCACCTTGTCAAGGGTGTTTAGGAACATGCAACAAATGCTGGCCTTGTCAGTGACACTCAAATTCCATGAAAGAATAAAAAAAAAGACTTCAGTTATGTAAAGGCCCTGGGAAAACCGGTGCTGTTCCCCTTAGAACAGAGAAGGCTAAAGGAAAGTTGAACAGAGGAGTTCAAAATGAGGAAGGTTTTGATAAATAAGGGAGGAGTGCTTCCACTGGCAGGAGGGTCAGAAGCAGAGGAGGACAGATTTATGGTCTCCTGTAATTGGTAAATGAACCAGGAGGGAGATGAGTCTTTATTTTTAACAGTGAGTTATGATGATCTGGAAGGAACTATCTGAAACAGTGAGGGCACAAATAACTCCCCATCATGTCCCCTCTCCAACTACCTACAGCGATTGAGGATTTTAGGAATTTGAAATGAATTAGTCAATAGACAGAAAATTTACTTACTAGGGGGCAGCCGCTTAATATCAGGGACAGGATATTCAGGAAAGTTAGGAAACACTGCCTCATACAAAGAGTGGTGGAAGTGGAGAACTCTGTTGTACATAAAGTTGTAGATACTAAGCACTATATGTGTACCTACACCACATTGACTACAGCGGTTCAATGCAATGGCTCACCACCACCTTCTCAAGGACAGTGAGGGATCAGCAATAAATGCTGTGCTAGCCAGTATGCCCACTTACTATGAACGAATTTTAAAAAGCCTAACTCAGTGAATAATTTTCAATCTGAGATGGGGACATTTTTGCTGCCCAAGGGTGTTAATGGATGTGAAGCCAAGGCGGGTGGATGAAGTTTGGCTCCCAAATCAGCCACAGTTGGAGTAAATGGGTGGGTCAGGCTGGAGGGGCTGAATGGCTCCTCCTGTTCCTCCTGCCAGAGCTCACCGCAGGTTGGTAAGAGACATTGATCTATAAGTTTTTCCAGGTATTTTTGTTTTTGTCCTAGATTTCCAGCATCCGCAGTATTTTGCTTTTATCTTAGCATTGATCTATCTTCCTTCATTTAAATTAGTTTCTGTTGTTTTGATTCTCTGGGTAATGAATGATCATAAGTGCCATTGTAATTGAACACAAACAAAAAAAACTATATCGTTAAAAGCAAAAAACTGCGGATGCTGGAAATCCAAAACAAAAATAAAAATACCTGGAAAAACTCAGCACGTCTGACAGCATCTGCGTAGAGGAACACAGTTAACGTTTCGAGTCCGTATGATTCTTCAACAGAACTAAAGAAAAATAGAAGAGGTGAAATATAAGCTGGTTTAAGGTGGGGGTATGGGGGTTGGGACAAGTAGAGCTGGATAGAGGGCCAGTGATCGGTGGAGGTAGCCTAAAGATGTCATAGACAAAAGGACAAAGAGGTGTTGAAGGTAGTGATATTATCTAAGGAATGTGCTAATAGGTGACATTAAGGATATAAAGCAGGACGTGCAAGGTATAGATAGCCCTAGTGGGGGTGGGGTGGGGGGAAGGGATCGAAATAGGCTAAAAGGTAGAGATAAAACAATGGGTGGAAATACATTTAAAAATAATGGAAATAGGTGGGAAAAGAAAAATTTATATAAATTATTGAAAAAAAGGGGGATGGGAAAGGGGGTGGGGATGGAGGAGAGAGTTCATAATCTAAAATTGTTCAACTGACTATTCAGTCCGGAAGGCTGTAAAGTGCCTAGTCCGAAGATGAGGTGCTGTTCCTCCAGTTTGTGTTGAGCTTCATTGGAACAATGCAACAGGCCAAGGATGGACATGTGGGCTTGAGAGCAGGGTGGAGTGTTGAAACGGCAAGCAACAGGGAGGTCTGGGTCATGCTTGCGGACAGACCGAAGGTGTTCCGCAAAGCGGTCACTCAGTCTGCATTTGGTCTCTCCAATATAGAGGAAACCGCATTAGGAGCAGCAAATGCAGTAGACTAAATTGAGGGAAGTGCAAGTGAAATGCTGCTTCACTTGAAAGAAGTGTTTGGGCCCTTGGACGGTGAGAAGAGGGGAAGTAAAGGGGCAGGTGTTGCATCTTCTGCGGTTGCATGGGAGGGTGCCATGGGAGAGGGTTGAGGTGTAGGGGGTGATGGAGGAGTGCACCAGGGTGTCCCGGAGGGAACGATCTCTGCGGAATGCCACCGGGGGGGTGAAGGGAAGATGTGTTTGGTGGAGGCATCATGCTGGAGTTGGCAGAAATGGCGGAGGATGATCCTTTGAATGCGGAGGCTAGTGGGGTGAAAAGTGAGGACAAGGAGGACCCTATCATGGTTCTGGGAGGGAGAGGAAGTTGTGAGGGCGAATGTGCAGGAGAGGGCCCTGTCAACCACCGTGGGTGGAAAACCTCGGTTAAGGATGAAGGAAGACATGTCAGAGGAACTGTTTTGGAAAGTGGCATCATCAGAACAGATGTGACCAAGGCGAAGGAACTGAGAGAGTGGGATGGAGTCCTTACAGGAAGCGGGGTGTGAGGAACTGTAGTCGAGTTAGCTGTGGGAGTTGGTAAGCTTGTAATGAATATTGGTGGACAGTCTATCACCAGAAATAGAGACAGAGAGGTCAAGGAAGGGAAGGGAAGTGTCAGAGATGGACCATGTGAAAATGATGGAGGGATGGAAATTGGAAGCAAAATTAATAAATTTTTCCAGGTCCAGACGAGAGCATGAATCAGCACCGAAGCAATCATTGATGTACCGGAGAAAGAGTTGTGGGAGGGGGCCAGAGTAGGACTGGAACAAGGAATGTTCCACATATCCCATATAGAGACAGGCATAGCTGGGGCCCATGTGGGTACCCATAGCCACGCCTTTTATTCGAAGGAAGTGAGAGAAGTTTAAGAAGTAATTATTCAGTGAGAGAACAAGTTCAGCCAGACGGAGGAGAGTAGTGGTGGATGGGGATTGTTCGGGCCTCTGTTCGAGGAAGAAGCGAAGAGCCATCAGACCATCCCGGTGGGGGATGGAGGGGTAGAGGGATTGGACGTCCATGATGGAGAAGAGGCAGTTGGGGCCAGGGAACTGGAAACTGTTGATATGATGTAGGGTGCCAGAGGAATCACGGATGTATGTGGGAAGGGACTGGACAAGGGAGAGAGAATGGAGTCAAGATAGCAAGAAATGAGTTCCGTGGGGCAAGAACAGGTTGACACGATCGATCTGCCGGGACAGTCCTGTTTGTGCATTTTGGGTAGGAGGTAGAAGCGGGCCATCCGAGGTTGGGAGACTATGAGGTTGGAAGCTGTGGAAGGAAGATCTCCAGAGGAGATGAGGTCAGTAACAGTCCTGGAAACAATGGCTTGATGTTCAGTGGTAGGGTCATGGTCCAGAGGGAGGTACTATATTGATTTTGATCGAAGAGATGAAAAGAAAATTTAAAACATTAGCTCTTATCTCTCCCGTCTGCCGGAAGAGGCTGGGAGAATTTTATGCTTGTTGGCATAGAGTTAAGTACAATCTTTTTTCCTGTCATCGAGAGTTAAATTTTGCTGGATTGTATTTTAATGTTGGCCTGGATTTCACAGTCAGCAGAAAAGCGAGTGCATTTGCTGCTGACATTGAAGAAAACTGCTCAAAAAGATCTAGAGAACGCTGTGGCATGGATTTCACCTTTCCTCGTCTCAGTGTGAATGTGGCACCAAGTCAAGTGACTCTCCAGGCGGTGGTTCAGGATAAAGCAGCTGTAAACACGCCCACCACTGGTGGAGACCTTAGAATCAAAGGTAGACATGAGGTCAGAATTGGAGGAGTACAACAACCACGAAGGCTCATAAATGCTGCAGGACACATCACAGAAAGGGAGAAATTTAAAAACAAAATGAGGATTAAAAAAAAATGGTGTGTTGTTGGTGCAAGTACAGGTCAGCAAGCACAGGGGCGATGTACTCATGCCAGGTGGAATCCGATTACACAGGATTGCCCTGGGAAAGCCTGTTCAAAATCAGCTGGAAACAAGTAGAGGGTGGAAGATGTTACCTACATGTGCACCAACACATGCAGCTGGCATTTTTATTTTGCAGATTATCAAATTAAATTCCCCAAAGACCTTTAGGTTATAAACATCCTGTTAGAGATATAAATTATTCATGTAGGTCCCAATGTAGGGAAATTGATGTTTAATGATTAGTTTTAGTTTAGATCACACAATCAAAGTCTATCAGTTAGCCTTATGGCATACTATCCTTTTAAACTGTAACCAGTAGGGGACTCCAGAATTTAACATCATGTGACTCTGCTTAGCTTCATTTCAAATAGAAATGCACCATGGAATTTTAGACACAATGAGGTAACTTACTAGTGAGTTAATTGCAGAACAACTGCTGAAGAGGCTCTATTGCACTTCACTCCATGTCACAGAGCCACATTGACTTGCCACCTTCGAGCTTGAATGGGCAAACTTACATGACCTTACATCATAAAACCTTATCAGAACTTGGTGCTATCAGAAAAGGAAGGTTAGAAGGAAAAGAATAACAACAGATGTGTTCTACATTAAGCTAGTTTTAATTTGCAGTGTTTTCAATAAATCAATTACATTGGCTCAATGTATTTTTTTTGTATTAAGAGCTAACTTTTGTAAGTGTGTGACTAGTTTTATAATAGTATAATTTTTTTAGATTTTTATCACTCAAGATTCTGAATAATTGAATGTATAAGGAGACTAAATACTGATTACTGCTATGCACTTATATTTTATACACACTCTGTATAACTTTTAAGTATAATCTATTCTGTAATCATTTGAATTAGTACTCTGCAATCTTTTGTATCAGGCCTACATGTTTTTAAGACTATAAACAACTTTTCCAAATCATCCTTTTGGTTTAAAATGAAAGTAACTAATTCCAATTACCAACAACCACAGAGAGAAAACCATCACCTCGCAGATGGCCTGTAAAGACAGTCACTGATAAAGGTTCTGATTTAATGAGGAACCTGCACCAATTAAGCAGAGTCTGAGACTATGAACTCAAGGTATCATTCATGAGGACAAAACAGCATGTCTCCCCTATCCTAAAGAAATGGCCAAAGGAAGATACCATAAAACATCCTTTTATCTTAGCAAGAGGTTATTCAAATAACAGGAATAAATTTTAATGAGAAGATGGTCCTACAGGTAATTGACATTTTAAAAAACCAATCAGAGAATAGTGAGAAGTGATATCAATTGATGACCATCACAGACTCATCACGCGCCCCTTAAGCCATTTAGAAAATAGCCTAGCCTCATTTTGGCCAATCAGAATACAATAACATCTTTGATCACACTTTGGGTTGTGGCTTGGAAAGAGTTAATAAGCTGCAGTTTTCACTACTAACGTGCGCTGAATTTGAAACTGAAGATTGCTTGTCAGCTAAAAGCAGAAGATAAAGAAGACTCTACGGAAAGAAAGAGAGAGAAGACCCAGTGTCGACCTGTGCCCAAAGCTGAAGCAGGAAGCAAGAACACCTATAAAAGTTGCTGCCCTGCTGTGATAAATATCAACTTATAACTTATTAAAGTTTCCTGAGTTACTTCACTAAATTGTCTCTTGTTGCCTGAATGGTTAAAGCCTCAAAAGAACAAAATTGGAATTTAAGTTCAAAGCACTTACAACTATTATACTATAATAATACTATAACATTCTATATTAATACGATAAAATTACATTAATAGTATATCACCCTATATTAATACTATATAACTCTACATTAATATTTAACACTATATTAATGCTATAACACTATTCATACCATAACACTATTAATATTGTCTCATTATATTAACACATTATACTATTATACTATAATACCATAACACCCTATATTAATGCTATAAAATTATTAACACTATATCACTCTATATTAATACAATATCACCCTACATTAATACTATAACACTTTTTATTAATACTATATAACTCTAATGTTATAACACGATATTAATGCTAAAACGCTGTTCATACCACAATACTCTTGATTAATATTATATCGCTCCATATTAATACTATAACACTATATCACTCTATATTAATACTATAACAGTATATTAATTTATATCACTATATTAATGCTATAACACTATATTAATAAAATATCACCATATTAATACTATAACACCCTATATTAATACTATAACACTCAATATTAATACTATGTCACTCTATATTAATACTGTATAACACTATATTAATGCTATAATACTATTCATACCAAAACACTCTTTATTAATATTATATCACTCCACATTAACAGAGTTACACCACATTAATGCTATAATACTATTCATACTATAACATTCTATATTAATATTATAACACTATATTATTGGCACTGTGACTTACCATTATTCACAGAACAGTGAGCGCTGCTCTCACTGGGAATCTCGCCCTTTATGCTGAGTGGGTGCGCGGGGCTCTGACATCACTATCCGACCTGCGCCCACTAACTTCATTTAAAAGGAGGAAGAGAAAAGGCAGACTCAGAGCCTCAGTGCTCATCATTAATAATAACGAAGTGGCTGATTCCTTCAGGAGACATTTTCAAATCACCATCCCACCATTTATTTTTGTAAATCAGACTTAGTGGGAGAGGGTGACAGCTGGTAATCTTTTCTCCAGAGACTGGGAGCTGGGCAGTGACAACAAACAACCCCCAGATCCTATGTCTCTTCCGCCATCTCTCTGCTTCCTTCTGTCCCTGTTTCCCTCCGGCTCTCCCAGCTCTCTCTCTCTCTCTCTCTCTCCCATATTCACTCTGTTTTCGAGTTTTTTTCCAGGTTTCACGCCCCTCAGTGTACTATGGTGGGAGGAACATAGACAATGGTCTTTCCTCATTGAGCGTTTGTAGTGGCTGCCCCAACCTGTCATGCATCCCTCAGCATGTAGTCCTGCATTCTGGTGCCAGTCTGCAATATGCGGTCATCAACAACACTTTGCAATGGAAGACCAAATTTCGGGCAGCCCAAAGAGTCTGTTTCACCACATTAATAGTACAGAAGCTGTAGTTGATGTTTATCTCAGCGTGCATCCCTGGGAACAGCTCGGAGAGTACAGAACCCTGTGTCACAGAGCTGCTTAGGATGAATTTTGATAAAGGCTTCTTTTCAGACATTCTTACAAAGGCACATTTCAGAAGGAGGTGGGTGACAGTCTCTTCCCCACCACAGCCACCTCGAGAGCAACATGCAGAGGTGGTGAGAGTCTGGATGCGCAGGAAGGATCTGACAGGGACGAGCTATCTCATCAACAGCCAAACTACATCCTGGTGCTAGGTTGGAAGTTCTGGTAATGAGGCATTCTGCCAGATGACTTTGACAACCTGCTCAGGGAACCATCCAACAGGATCTACCATCTCCTTTTCTGCAGGGCCTCGATACCATGTGTGGAACTCTGCCTGATGGACTTTTGCTCAAAGGTGTTTTTCTGTATAAACTTCTCCATGAAGGACAGGTGGTACTGCATGGTCCAACCTGAATGGAACATACCATGGCAACATGAGAGATCCATTCTTTGCAACAACGGGGACAGATAAAACCTCAACACACAGTGACACTTGATGTTTGTGTACTGAGGCTCCATGCATAGCTTGATGCAGGCCAAAACAAAGGTAGCCATCAGGAGGAGGGCGATATTGGGTATGATTTTCCTCCTTTAGAGGTTTGTACACAGTCTCCCTGTGAACGGTCTTTTTTTGATCTAGACAAAGTGGACAATAGCTCGTGTGATCGCAATGCCGCAGGACTGGAGTCCGGGCCCAAACCTGCACCTTGAAGCAACACCGAGAGTACCTCACACTTGATGACCTGGTTCTTACCCACAATTTGACCACAATGGACAGGAAATGTCACTACCACATTCCCAGTTTTTGTTTTACCATGGCTACATGCACCTTCCTGTTTTTAGCATTCGCTCCAGCCTCTCCAAACCATACCTCAAGCACCTTCAGGTAGTCTAACCTGATGGTGAAAAGGGCAAATGATTGCTCAGTCCAGTTTCCAAAGAACATCACCTTGCTCTTGTCCCAGTTGACTTTGGGTTGTGATGCTAGTTCGAACCGGCCACAGATGCTCACCAGTCTGTGCACTGTTTGTGGATCCGAACAGAAGATGGTGATGTTGTCCATGTACAGGGAGGTTTTGACCTGCGCACCTCCAGAACCTGGGATCAGAAGCCCTCTTATGCTCACATCCTTCCTGATGGGTTCGACAAAACATTCAATACAACACACACACAAGACTAGGGGAAGAGGACAGCCCTGCTAGACCCCAGATTTGAACAGAAAGTTTTCTAATTTCCACCCACTGAGTAAAACTGTGCTACTGACAAGGGAGCCAATGGATATAAGGGCTAGAGAAGAAAATAGAGGTCATAATGAGATCACACAAAATCTTATCAAATGGCGGAGCAGGATCGAAGGGCCAAATGGCCTCCTACTGCTCCGAATTTCTATGTTTGTATGAATAATGAAGGAATGATTTAAAGTCGGAGGGTCAGGACTGAGAGAGCACTGTTGTGACCAGCAGTCAGTAAAGGGATGCTGCACTATTGGGGGCTCATTACTGAGGGACCGCTACACTGTCAGAGGGTTAGTACTGTGAGAGCGCTGCACTCTCAGAGGGACAGTACTGAGGGAATGCTGCACTGTCAGAGGGTCAGTACAGAGGGACTGCTAGGCTGTTGCAGCATTAGTACTGAGGAGGGACTGCACTGTTAGAGTGTCAGTGCTGAGGGAGCACTGCCTTGTCAGAGGGTTAGTACTGAGGGAGAACTGCACTCTCAGAAGTTCAGAATTAATGGAGCATTGCACAGTCAGAGGGTCATGACTGAGGGAGCGTATCACTGTCGGAGTGTCAGTACCGAGGGAACGCTGTACTGTCTGAGAGTCAGTATTGAGGGGGTGGTGCACGATTGGAACCTCAGTGCTAAGCCATATGTCATGGGGCTCAATGCTCTATAGTGGGATCATGAGCCAACAATTTCAAATTCAGAGATAAGAGAGATGGCTTTGTCAGCATGGTTTTGTCAGTGGGA
Organism: Carcharodon carcharias; assembly: GCF_017639515.1. Classification (NCBI taxonomy): domain Eukaryota; kingdom Metazoa; phylum Chordata; class Chondrichthyes; order Lamniformes; family Lamnidae; genus Carcharodon; species Carcharodon carcharias. Next base: position 32,079,740 of record NC_054490.1, read on the forward strand.
GATCATGTCTAACAAATTTGATTGAATTTTTCAACGAGGTGACTAGGAGTGTAGATGAGGGTAATGCAATTGATGTAGTCTACATGGGCTTCAGTAAGGCTTTTGACAAGGTCCCGGATGGGAGACTGGCCAAGAAGGTAAGAGCCCATGGGATCCAAGGCATTTTGGCAAATTGGATCCAAAATTGGCTTAGTGACAGGAGGCAGAGGGTGATGGTCGAAGATTATTTTTGTGACTGAATACCTGTGTTCAGTTGTGTACCACAGGGTTTGTTGCTGGGTGCCTTGCTGATTCCTTGACCTAGCCATGAATGTAGGAGGTATGATCAGTAAGTTCACAGATGATACAAAAATTGGTGGTGTAGCAAATAGTGAGGAGGAAAGCCTTGGATTGCAGGACAATGTAGACAGGCTGGTCAGATGAGCAGAACTGTGACAAATGGAATTTAATCCTGATAAGTGTGAGGTGATGTGTTTTGGGAGAACTAACAAGGCAAGGGAGTACACGATGAATGGTAGGACCCTAGGAAGTACAGAGGATCAGAGAGACCTTGGTGTGCATTTCCAAAGGTCCTTGAAGACAGCAGCACAGGTAGATAAGGTGGTTAAGAAGGCATATGGGATACTTGCCTTTATTACACACCATAGGAAGGATGTGGTTGCACTGGAGATGGTGTAGAGGAGATTTACTAGAATGTTGCCTAGCCTGGAGGGTTTCAGCTATAAAGAAAGACTAGATAGGCTGGGTTTGTTTTCCTTGGAGCAGAGAAGCCTAAGGGGGGACCTGATGGAGGTATACAAAATTATGAGGGGCATAGATAGGGTAAATAGGAAAAAACCTTTCCCCTTATTGGAGGGGTCAATTACCAGGGGGCATAGATTTAAGGAAAGGGGCAGGAGGCTTAGAGGGGATTTGAGGAAAAAAATTTCACCCAGAGAGTGGTTGGTATCTGGAACACACTGCTTACACAATGCTTGAGGGGGAAGTAGAGGCAGGAACCCTCACAGCATTTAAGAAGTATTTAGATGAATATTTGAAACACCATAGCGTACAAGGCTATGGGTCAAGTGCTGGAAAATGGGATTAGAGTAGATAGGGGCTTGATGAGTGGTCTTGACACAATGGGCCAAAGGGCCTCTCTCCATGCTGTAAAACTCTATTGAGACCCACCGAAACACAACCAAAAGCTCGAGGGGGGTGTGATCTTTTCCATCGAATGCAGACGGTGCATTTGGCTTAATATTTCCTCACTATGCTAACCTGATCGTGAATGGATATTATGAGGCATCCAAAACTTCTGAATTCAAAATTAGGCAGGGGACATATTTACAAAGAGTTATTTTTTCTAAGAAGCAGATTGTTTCCATGGACACACCCCTCCCAGTATCAGCTGATAAGCAGCACCCAATCAAATGGAGTGAGTTCACTATCAGAATGCTGCAGGAGTTGGTGTAAGGATATCAGTAACTTACTCAACAAACAGTTCCAAGAAAAGAAGGTGGGAAACATAGAATGATGAAACATAGAAGGCTGCCATTCTGCCCATCATGTGCATGTATGGCTCTTTAAAAGATCAATCCATTTAGTCCGACTTTGCTCCTGTTGCCCTATATCCCTATAAGTGGCTGAGGCCCAAAAACTGATGGGAATGGTACCCCAAAGCTTGCTAAATGGAAATGTTCCAGTTATTCTCATCTCTGTTTACTGTCAATGTAGCTACCTTCAAACCATGCTAACACTCTTTATTATTTCATGGGATGTGTCATCGCTGGCAGGGCCAGCATTTGTTGCCCATCCCTAATTGGCCCTTGAACTGAGTAGCTTGCTGGGCCATTTCAGAGGGCAGTTAAGAGTCAACCACGTTGCTGTGGGTCTGGAGTCACATGTAGGCCAGGCCAGGTAAGGGTGACTGATTTCCTTCCCTTAAGGACATCAATGAACCAGATGGGTTTTCACGTCATTCGATGACAGTTCTCATGGTCACCATTACTGAGACTAACAATGGGGTAGCGGTGTCATGGTATTATCACTGGACTACTAATACAGAGAACCAGGGTAACGCTCTGGGGACCAGAGTTCAAATCCCACCATGGCAGATGGTGGAATTTTAATCAAATAAAAACCTGGAATTAAAAGTCTAATGATGACCCTGAAGCTATTGTCGTAAAAAAACATCTAGTTCACTAATGCGCTTTAGGGAAGGAAATCACCTGGTCTGCCAGTCAGTTGTATCCAACCACTAAAAATGAAAGAAACTGGATGGACCACCTGGCATTGACCTGGGCACTGGAAATGACAACAGCAAATTCAGCTCATCACCACGTACCGCTCCCCAACCCCCCTTATCAGCTGATGAATCAGTACTCCTTCATGTTGAACACTATTTGGAGGAAGCACTGAGAGTGGCGAGGGTGCAGAATAGACTCTGGGTGGGGGACTTCAATGTCCATTACCAAAAGTGGCTAGGTAGCATCACCACAGACCGAGCTGGTCGAGTCCTAAAGGATATAGCTGCTAGGCTGGGTTATGAGGGAACCAACAAGAGGGACAAATATACTTGATCTCATACTTACCAATCTGCCTGCCACTGACACATCTGTCCATGACAGTATCTGTATGAGTGACCACCGCACAGTGGAGGCCAAGTCCCGTTGTTACATTGAGAATACCCTCCATCGTGTTGTCTGGCACTACCATCGTACTAAATGGGATAGATTTCAAACAGATCTAGCAACTCAAGACATGAGGCGCTGAGGGCCATCAGCAGCAGCAGAATTGTACTCGATCACAATCTGTAACCTTATAGCCAGGCATATACCCCACTCTACCATTACCACCAAGCCAGGGGATCAATCCTGGTTTAATGAAGACTGCAGGACAGCATGCCAAGAGCAGCAACAGGCATATGTAAAAATGAGGTGTCAACCTGGTGACGCAACAATACAGGACTACTGGGGAGCCAAACACTAGAAGCAGTAAGTGATGGTCAGAGCCAAGCAATTCCACAACCAATGGATCATTTCCAAGCTCTGCAGTCCTGCCACACCCAGTTGGTGGTGGACAATTAAACAATTACAGGAGGAGGCTCCATAAATATCCCTATCCCCAGCATATCAGAGCAAATGATAAGGCTGAAGCGTTTGCTACAATATTCAGCCATGAGTGCAGAGTGGATGATCCATTTCGGCCTCCTCCAGAGGAGCCCAGCATCACAGATGCCAGCCTTCAGCCAATTCAATTCACTCCACATGATATCAAGAAACGGCTGAAGGCACTGGATAGTGCAAACACTATGGGCCCTGACAATGTTCCGGCAATAGCACTGAGGACTTGTGCTCCAGAACTTGCCATGGCCCTAGCCAAGCTGTTCCAGCACAGCTACAACATTGGCATCTACCCAGCTATGTGGAAAATTGCCCAGGTATGTCCTATACATAAAAAGCAGGATAAATCCAACCCGCACCATCAGTGTACTCTTGATCATCAGTAAAGTAATGAAAGGGGTAATCAACTGTGCTCTCACGTTTCAATTGCTTAGCAATAACCTATTCACTGGCGTTCAGTTTAGGTTCCAACAGGGTCACTCAGCAACTGACCTCAATACAGCTTTGGTTCAAACATGGACAAAAGAGCTGAACTCCCGAGGTGAGGTGAGAGTGACTGCCCTTGAAATCAAGGCAGCATTTGACCGAGTGTGGCAACAAGGAGCCTGAGCAAAACTGGAATCGATGGAAATCAGGGGGGAAACTCTCTACTAGTTAGAATCATACCTAGCATAAAGGATGATGGTTGTTGTGGTCGGAGGTCAATCATCTCAGCTCCAGAACGTCACTGCAGGACTTCCTCATGGTAGTGTCCTCAGCCCAACCATCTTTAGCTGCTTCATCAGTGACCTTCCTTCCATCATGAGGTCAGAAGTGGGGATCTTCACTGATGATTGCACAATGTTCACGACTCCTTAGGTACTGAAGCAATCCATGTGCAATTGCAGCAAGAGCTGGACAATATCCAGGCTTGGGCTAGCAAGTGGCAATTAACATTTGCACCACACAAGCGCCAGGCAGTGACTATCTCCAGCAACAGAGTATGCAATCATTGCCCGTTGAAATTCAATGGTATTACCATCGCTGAACAGCTACAATCAACATGCTGGGGGATTACCATTGACCAGAACTTGAACTGAACTAGCCATATAAATACTGTCGCTACAAGAGCAGGTCAGAGACTAGGAATCCTGCAGCAAGTAACTTACCTCCTGACTCCCCAAACCATGTCCATCTATAAGGTGCAAGTCAAGAGTTTGATGGAATAGTCCCCACTTGTCTGGATGAGTGCAGCTCCCACAACACTCAAGAAATTTGACACCACCTGGGGCAAAGCAGCCCGCTTGATTGGCACCCCTTCCAAAAACATTCACCCCTTGCACCACCAACGAGCAGTGGCATCGGTGTGTACCATCTACAAGATGTACAGCAGGAACTCATCAAGGCTCCTTAGGCAGTGCCTTCCTAACCCACGACGGCTCCTATTTAGAAGGACAAGGGCGGCAGACACATGGGAAGACCGCCACCTGGAAGTTCCTCTCTAAACCACTCACCATCCTGGCTGGGAAATATATTGCCGTTCCTTCATTGTCACAGGGTCAAAATCCTGGAACTCCCTTCCTAACAGCACTGTGGCTGTACCTACACCACATGGATGGCAGCAGTGCAAGAAGGCAGCTGACCACCACCTTCTCAAGTGCAATTAAGGATGGACAATAAATGCTGGCCTAACCAGCAATGCCCACATCCCGTAATTGAGTTCAAAAAACCTTTATATTTGAGAATTATTAAATGAGTTTAAATTGCACCAGCTGCCATGATGGGAATTGAATTCACATCCCCAAAGCATTAGCCAAAAACGTCTGGATGACGATCAAGTGACATTGCCACTGCATCACTGCCTCCCCATAATATATTACCCTCAATCTTGCATGTCAGTAACAATGTTTAATGAGGCTGTCCTAAATTGTAAAGACTCATTGAGCAGTTCCCAGCCCTTTGCCCTGGGTCTGTGTTTGCTGTCGAGCCAGTGACTGGCCGGCTAGGTCCTGGGATCTTCACTCCCTTGGCCGAAGTATGTTTCTCTGTTACCCTGTATTAATCCCAAACTCATTCCACAATCCCACTCTGTCTTTAGCCCTACATTAATACCAAATTCATTCCACAGTCGCACTCTCTTACCACAGTCCTGTATCAATCCCAAACTAATCCCACTGTTTCACTCTCTCATCATGGCTCCACATCAATCCCAAACTCTTTCCACAGTCCCACTCTCTCACCTTAATCCAGTATTAATCCCAAACTAATCCCACTGTTCCACTCGCTCACCATAGTCCTGCAACAATCCCACAATAATTCCATGACCCCATTCTTTGTCCCTGTTTTGATCTCCTAGATCTATCCCACTTAGCACAATGGTAGTGCCCCACAATACCATGTGTTCTCCATTTTAATTTCCCGTACCTAGGTTGATGACCTAAAGTCTCCCAATTTTATTCTAATGTTTCTATAGCCAATTTGGTACAACTGAGTGTCTTACAAGGTCACTTCAGAGGACAGTCATAAGTCAAGAACATTGCTATGGATCTGGAGTCAGGGATAGATGAGACCCGGTAAGGACGTTAGATTTTCTTCCCTAAAGGATATGAGTGAACCAGCTGGATTTTTACTAGAATATGGTGATTTCAAGGCTGTCATGACTGATACCAGCTTTTCACTATAGAATATCTTAATTACTTCAATTTCAATTTGCAAACATGCTGCTCTGCTGCTGCAGTGCAATAATATGCTGCATTGTCAAAGTGTCCTCACTGCAGGAGTGCAGCACAGTCATAGGGGTTGTACCATCTCCTCATGATATGTTACCCCCAATCTCATTTTCAGAGACCATGTTTAATGAGGCTGCCTTAAACTGTAAAGTTTCACACAAAACATTTAAAAAAGGAATTCTGACACCCTTACCAGGTGTGGCCTATCTGTGACTCCAGACCCAGGCATTTGATTTGGTGCCACATCAAAGGTTATTACGGAAAATAAAAGCTCATGGTGTAGGCAGTAACATGTTACCATGGATAGAAGACAATCTAGTTAATAGGAAACAGAGGGTAGGCATAACTGGATCTTTTTCTGGCTGGTAGGATGTGATGAGTGCATGCCTCAACCTTTTACAATTTATATAAATTACTTGGATGAAGGGACTAAAGGTTGTTGCTAAATTTGCTGATCAAACAAAGATAGATAGGAAAGTAAGTTGCGAAGTGGGAATAAGGAGGCTACAAAGGTACATACATAGGTTAAGTGAGTGAATAGAGATCTGGCAAGTGGAGTATAATGTGGGCAAATGTGAAATTGTCCATTTTGGCAGGAAGAATAAAAATGAAGCTTGTGATCTAAATGATGAGAGATTGCAGAGCTCTGAGATTCAGAGGGATCTGGGTGTCCTAGTGCATGAGTCACTAAAGGCATTACAGGCATAGCCAGTAATTAGGAAAGCTAATATTATTAAAAAAAAAACTGCGGATGCTGGAAATCCAAAACAAAAACAGAATTACCTGGAAGAGCTCAGCAGGTCTGGCAGCATCGGCGGAGAAGAAAAGAGTTGACGTTTCGAGTCCTCATGACCCTTCGACAGAACTAGGCAAATCCCAGGAAGGGGTGAAATATAAGCTGGTTTAAGGTGGTGGGGGGGTGGGGTTGGGTGGGGGGAGAGAAGTGGAGAGGGTTGGTGTGGTTGTAGGCAAAAGCAGTGATAGAAGCAGATCATCAAAAGATGTCACAGACAGCAAAACAAAAGAACACATAGGTGTCGAAGTTGGTGATATTATCTAAACAAATGTGCTAATTAAGAATGGATGGTAGGGCACTCAAGGTATAGCTCTAGTGGGGGTGGGGGGAGCATAAAAGATTTAAAAATATTTTAAAATAATGGAAATAGGTGGGAAAAAAAAAAATCTTCTTCCTTAACCGAGGTTTTCCACCCACGGTCGTTGACAGGGCCCTCAACCGTGTCCGGCCCATCTCCCGCGCATCCACCCTCACGCCTTCTCCTCCCTCCCAGAAACATGATAGGGTCCCCCTTGTCCTCACTTATCACCCCACCAGCCTCCGCATTCAAAGGATCATCCTCTGCCATTTCCGCCAACTCCAGCATGATGCCACTACCAAACACATCTTCCCTTCACCCCCACTGTCGGCATTCCGTAGGGATCATTCCCTCCGGGACACCCTGGTCCACTCCTCCATCACCCCCTACTCCCCAACCCCCACCTATAGCACCACTCCATGCCCACGCAAAAGATGCAACACCTGCCCCTTCACTTCCTCTCTCCTCACCGTCCAAGGGCCCAAACACTCCTTTCAAGTGAAGCAACATTTCACTTGCATTTCTCCCAACTTAGTCTACTGCATTCGTTGCTCCCAATGCGGTCTCCTCTACATTGGAGAGACCAAACGTAAACTAGGCGACCGCTTTGCAGAACACCTGCGGTCTGTCCGCAAGAATGACCCAAACCTCCATGTCGCTTGCCATTTCAACACTCCACCCTGCTCTCTTGCCCACATGGCTGTCCTTGGCTTGCTGCATTGTTCCAGTGAAGCCCAACGCAAACTGGAGGAACAACACCTCATCTTCCGACTAGGCACTTTACAGCCTTCCGGACTGAATATTGAATTCAATAACTTTAGGTCATGACCTCCCCCCTCCATCCCCACCCCCTTTCTGTTTCTTCCCCCTTCCTTTTGTTTTTTTCCAATAAATTATATAGATTTTTTTTTCCCACCTATTTCCATTATTTTAACATATTTTTAAATCTTTTATGCTCCCCCCACCCCCACTAGAGCTATACCTTGAGTGCCCTACCATCCATTCTTAATTAGCACATTCGTTTAGATAATATCACCAACTTCGACACCTATGTGTTCTTTTGTTTTGCTGTATGTGACATCTTTTGATGATCTGCTTCTATCACTGCTTTTGCCTACAACCACACCACCCCCCTCCACTTTTCTCCCCCCACCCAACCCCATCCCCCCACCACCTTAAACCAGCTTATATTTCACCCCTTCCTGGGATTCGCCTAGTCCTGTCAAAGGGTCATGAGGACTCGAAACGTCAACTCTTTTCTTCTCCGCCAATATATTATTGTTTATTACGAGGGGAATTGAATATAAAATTAGGGAGGGTATGCTTCAGTTGTACGGAAGACTGGTGAGACCACATCTGGAGTACTGTATACAGTATTGGTCTCCTTATTTAAGGAAGAATGTAAATGTATTAGAAGCAGTTCAGAGAGAGTTTACTACTCTAATACCAAGAATGGGCGGATTATCTTATGAGGAAAGGCTGGACAGGCTAGGCTTGTATTTATTGGTTTAGAATCGTAAAAGGCGACTTGATTGAAATATGCAAGATCCTGAGGGGTCTTGACAGGGTGGATATGTGAATGATGCTTCCTGTTGTGGAAGAATCTAGAACTAGAGGTCACTGTTTAAAAATAAAGGGTCACCCATTTAAGACAAAGATTTTTTTTCTTTCAATGGGCACTGATTCTTTTGAACTCCCTTCCTCAAAAGGCAGTGGAAGCAGAGTCTTTGAATATTTTTAAGGTAGAGGTAGATAGATTCTTGTTTAACAAGGGGGTGAAATGTTTTCCAGGGTAGGCAGGAGGCTACAACCAGATTAGCCATGATCTTATTAAATGGTGGAGCAGGTTCGAGGGGTTGAGTGGCCTACTGCTGCTCCTAATTTGTATGTCAATATGAGGCAGTGCAGCCATGCCCTGGGATCAGTACTTTGGAAGTGCTGCACTGTCGGAGGATCAGTACTGAGGTACAGCTACACTGTCAGTGGGTCAGTACTGAGGGTGTGCTGCACTCTCTGAGGGGCAGTACCGAAAGTGTGCTTGACTGTTGTGGGGTCACAACAGACCTCCGTGCTGTCCTAAGATCAATACTGAGGGAGCACTGCAATGTCAGAGGGACAGTATTGATGGAGTGCTGCACTGCTGAAATGGCAGTACTGGAAAAGCATTCCACTGTCAGAGGGTCAATGCTGAGGGCCCTCTGCAGTGTTGGTAGAATAGTATTGAGTGAGTGCTGCACCACTGGAGTGTCGGTACTGACGGAGTCCAACAGTATTGTATGTATTGTTTGGAGGTGGTTTGGCACTGTCGGAGGGTCAGTGCTGATGGAGTGCTGTAAAGTGTGGGAATAATGAGGGAGTGATGCACTGTCGGAGGGTCACTATTGAGGAAATGCTGCTCTATTGGAGGGTTAGTACTGAGGGAATGCTGCATTGTCAGACAGTACTGAGGAAATCTTGCACTGATGGAGGGTTATTACTGAGGGAGTGCTGAATTGTCTCAGGAGCCATACTGAGGGAATGCTGCACTGTGAGGGGCATTAATGAGTGAGACTTGTGCTGTTGAAGGGGAATTACTAAGGGAGCAGTGCACTGTCAGAGGGGGAGTACTGACAGAGGACAGCATTGTTGGAGGTGCAGTCATGAGGGAGTCTTGCACTGTTGAAGAACTAATACTGAGGAAGTGCTGCACAATTGAAGGGGCAGTACTGAGGGAGTGAAAGAGGTAAAGGTAGAGCTCAGTGTCCTCAGTGTACTTGTGAAAGCTAATGCATTGTCTTTAGATGATGTCACCAAGGGGCAGCATTTAGATGAGAAATAGGGAAGGGTCAAGGATACCAGGAGTAATGGTGCAGGTGCAGGAAGGGAAGCCATTGCAAGTGATTCTCTGGCTGTGATGAGCTAAATAAGAATGGAACCATGTGAGGGTATGCAGCCCCACCCAGCTGGATGGCAGTGGAAAGGCATTGGAGGAGGATGGTGCAGTTAATCATGTCAAAGCTGCTGACAGGTAGAGAAGGATGAGAACGGAAAGTTTGTCTTTGTTGCTGCCATATAGAATGTCGTTTTTAACTTTAATAAGAGCTTGTTTTGGTAGCGTGGCAGGGTGGAAACCTGATTGGAGGGTTTCAGAGATGACGTTCCTGGAAAGATGGGATTTGAGAAGCAACAGCACATTAAATCACTTTAGAGAGGAAAAGGAAGCTTGGAGATTGGTTAATAGTTTGCAAGGACTTTAGGGTCGAGGGTAACTGTTTTGAGGAGAGGTGATAATGGAAGATTTAAAGGAGAGAGGGACAACACCTGAAGAGAGCGAGAGTGATTTACACTACTAGCAAACATGAGGACTAAGAAGAGAAGTTGAGTGATTAGCAGTTTAATGGAAATAGGATCGAGTGAACAGGAAGTGGGTCTCATGGATGAGCTGATCCCAGAGAGTACATGAGGTGAGATCGGAGAGAAATCAGGGAAAGATGAAAGTTCAGGACTAGGATAGGAAGGCACATTAAAGAAAGTTTAGCCTGGTGGGCTAGTGGAAGGTGGTGATTCAGTAGGGACAGCTGATCAGATTGTCACAACCTTAGTGACAAAGAGGTCCATGAGCTTCTAGCACTTGTTGTTAGAGGTGAGGGTGGAGGACCCTTGGAAAAGGGGCTTGCAGTGGAGAAAATAAGCTGGGGTTCACCCTCAGCAGTGTCCTGATCACTCGTGGCTATCACAGCACTGACTGGGATACTGACCACTCCCTGGTATGTAGCATCGTCAGGCTTCAGCCAAGAAAACTATACCACTCTGAAAAGGAGATTGTTCTTGGATGAACACCGGCCGTGCCAATGGTCCCAAAAAGACCCAGGAGTTCCTCAACAACCTCGATCAGGCTCTTTCAGACAACAGTGCCCAAGGCCAGAGTGCAGTGTCATAGTGGGATCATCTGTGCAACACCATCTATAACTGCACCCACTGCATATTGGAAAAGAGATCAGAAGAATGCTGACTGGTGTGAGTTTTATTGGATTGAAATAGAGCCAGTTACTGCAACGAAGAGGCGAGCTCTGAAGAACGACAAGCAAGTCACTCGCAAACAAAATCTCGATGCTCTCAGAGATGCCAGAACCAAATCTCCACAGATGCTCGTCACTGCACCAATCAGTACTTGAAACTCAACAACAGCATAAAATCTGCGGCTGAATCTGGGGATGCTCGAGGGATGTATGAAGGAATCAAGAAAGCAACTGGCCCAGCAGCAACAAAATCAGCTAACTTAAAGACAAAGACAGCGATGATCATCACCTAACCGAGCAAGCAGGTGGCATGTTGATGGAGTATCATCTTGAACTCTACGCAATGGAGAATGTTGTCACTGAAGAAGCGCTCAACACCGTTCCAGACTTTTCTGTCATGGAGGAGCTGGACAGCGATCCATCCATTGTAGAGCTCAACAAGGCTATGAGCGTCTTGCCAGTGGTACAGCTCAAGGAAACGATACCTGAAATCATCAAAAAGTGGAAAACCAGCACTGCTGCAGCATCTCCATGAACTTCTGAGTCTCTGCTGGAAGGAAAGATCTGTGCCCCAAGAAATGCGTGTTGCAAATGTAGTACAAACACAAAGAGGATTCCATGGCGTCTGCTTGTTAAGTATCACAGGGAAGGTCTTTGCTTGTGTTGCTCTGACTGGATTGAAGACCCTGGCATCGCGGATCTGCCCTGAGTATCAGTGTGATTTCAGAGCTGGCAGATCAACAGTCCACATGATTTTCTCACCTCAGCAGTTCTAGAAGTGTCGTGAACAGTGCACACCACTCCATATTGCCCAAATAATCTTCACCAAGGCCTTTAATCTCATCAGCAGACAGATTCATTAAACTGCTGCAGAAAATAATCTGCCCTCCTGAACTTCCAGCATCATTTCTTCTTTCCACCAGAACATGTACAGTTCTATCAGTTACAATGGAGCAACATTAGATACTTTCAAGATCAGCAGTAGCATAAAGCAGGGCTGTGTCCCGGTGCCAACTTTCTTTGGCATGTTCTTCTCCATGCTGCTATTGTACACTTTAGGCAACTTAAATAAAGATGTTCGCCTGCATACCAGAACTGATGGCAAGCTGTTCAACTTGGTAAGATTGCGCGATAAGATCAAAGTGTGTGATGTCCTCGTCTATGAGCTGTTGAATGCTGATAATGCCACACTAGTATCCTACATTGACATTCACTTGCAGCAGCTTATAGATTGGTTCTCCCAGGCCTGCAAGGAATTTAGACTGAAACTAAGCCTCAGGAAGACTAAAGTTATGGGCCAGGGCTCCACCTTCCATCAACATTATCCAGAGTGAGGTTTTCACTGTCAAAGCTTCACATGCCTTGGATCAACAATTACCAACAACCTGTCCCCCAATGCCAAAATCAGCACCAGGGTTGCCAAGGTTACAGTTGTCATGTCAAAGTTGAGAAGGTGAGTGTGGACCAACAGCAAACTAACTGAAAATACAAAGCTGTGTGTACCAGGCTTGTATTCTCAGCACCCTCCTTTACAGTAGCGAAGCATGGACAACTTATTCAAATCAAGAAAAGCGGCTGAACAGCTTTCGCCTCCGCTGGCTGAGATGAATATTAGGCATCTTCTGGCAGTACAGAGGGTCAAATCTGAAAGTACACCAGCGTGCAGGGAATCTCAAGGGATATTTCAGAATATATACATTCCAATGGGAAAGGAAAATTCCAAGGGGATGGCCCACCATCTGTGGTTAACTAAAAAAAGTTAAAGACAGTTTCAAACTTAAAGAAAAAGCATATAATAATGCAAAGATGGGTGGTAGGTCAGAAGATTGGAAAAAATATAAAGAACAGCAAATAATGACAAAAAGGTTAATAAGTAGAGAAATATTAGAGTATGAGAGAAAGCTATCTAGTAATATAAAGACGGATAGTAAGAGTTTCTATAGATACTTAAAAAGGAAAAGAGTGAGCTTTGGCCCTATACAAGGTGCATCTAGGGAATTGATAGTGGAAAGGAAGGAGATGGCAGACGAAGTAAACAGGTATTTTGCTTCCGTCTTCACTATAAAGGACACAAGTAACATCCTGGAAATAGCTGTAAATCAGGAAGTGGAAGGGAGGGAGGAACTCTGGAAAATTATAATCACAAAGTAAGTGGTATTGAGCGAATTGTTGGGGCTGTGGGCTGACAAATCCCAGGTCTAAATGGACTTCACCCTAAGGTCTTGAAAGAAGTGGCTAGTGAGATAGTTGATGCACTAGTTTTAATTTTCCAAAATTCCCGGTTTGGGGAAGGTTCCATTGGATTAGAAAATAGCAAATATATCTCCTTTATTCAATAAGGCAGGGAGACAGAAAGCAGGAAACTATAAGCCTGTCAGCCTAACGTGTGACATAGGAAAAATGTTAGACGCCATTATTAAAGATGTTATAGCAGGGCACTTAGAAAAAATCAAGGCAATCAGACAGAGTCAACATGGTTTTGTAAAATGCAAATCATGTTTAACCAACTTATTGGCATTCTTTGAAGGAGTCACATGTGCTGTGGATAAAGGGAACAGGTGGATGTCCTGTACTTAGATTTCGAGAAGATATTTAATAAGGTGCCACATCAAAGGTTATTGCAGAAAATAAAAGCTCATGGTATAGGGGGTAACATATTGGCATAGATAGAAGATTGATTACCTGACAGGAAGAAGGTGTTTTTCTGGTCAGCAGGGTGTGATGAGTGGTGTGCCCTCAACATTTTACAGTTTATATAAATGCCTTGGATGAAAGGAACAAAGGAATGATGGCTAAATTTTCTGACAACACAAAGATATGTAGGGAAAGTAAATGGTGAAGAGGATGTAAGGAAGCTACAAATTTAAGTGAGTGGGCAAAGATCTGGCAAATGGAGTATAATGTGGACAAATGTGAAATTGTTCATTTTGGCAGGAAGAATAACAAAGGAGCTTATTATCCAAATTGTGAGAGATTGCAGAACTCTGAGATTCAGAGAGATCTGGGTGTCCTAATGACAGGAGACCGGGAGCTCAGGGTCATGCCCACCGACTGAATTGGAGGAGTCTGCAAAGTGGGCATCCAATCTCCATTTTCTCTCCACAAATGTAAAGGAGACAGTGCTGAAAGTAGAAAATACAGTTGCTAAACTGAAAGAAGTATAAGTACGTCACTTTATCACCTGGGAGGAGCGTTTAGGGTCCCGGACAGTGAGAAATAAGGAGGTAAAAGGGCAGGTGTGGCATCTCCCGTTTACCTTTCATTTACTCTATCTTTCCTGTAGACCTTAAAACTGGGTATATTTAATTCCCAGTCCTGACCATCTTGCGGCCATGTCTCCATAATGGGTAGCGTGCCATACCCTCCAAGTTAAATATGCACCTGCAATTAATTTAATTCGTACTTTATACTCTGTGATTTCTACACACCAACCGGCACTTCTGTTCTTACATATTTCTTATTTTTTTGGTCCTCATTTAATTGTTTTACATCTTCTGTTTTCCTTTCATCTGTCCAGTTTTGAATGCCTACCCCCATTTACACTGTTTCTACTGGAACTTCCGAACTTCAATACCATCACCTACAAGGCTAATTCATCTCTGCAAGCCTGGCTCATTGTAGAAGTCAATTCTACTGGAAACATGAATTATCCAGCATCAGTTCAGCCTGACGGCCTCTGTGAAGGAATTCATCATTGAGCTTTTGATGGACTCTAGGCTCATGTGAAACAATAATTCCTTGCTCTGTGGTCTTTGCCCTGTAAATCAATCTTTCGCTATCCCTCATTTATTGTATGAATGCACAAGGAGCTACACAGCGATACCCCCTCCCCTGTTTTGAGTGTGTGCAAATAAACTAATACTCTGAGTTCACCCTTGCTTTGGGGTTATTAATAGAAACTGGATCACACAAAAGCTGAGGGGTTGGGAAATACACCATTGCTTTTAAAGGAGAAAATCAAAATCAAAAAACCTTTCTGTTTATGGATGGGTGGTGAGAGGAGAAATCAGGGCTGTTTAACTTAAACCCCTTCCTGTCAGTAACACTACAATTCTGAGAACCACATTTCAGGAACAATATCAAGGCCTTGGATTGGATTCAGAGGAAATTTACCAGGATAATACCAGGAATGGGGGTCATCTTTTACATGGAGAGATTGGAGAAACTTGGATTCTTCTCTTTAGAACAGGGAAGGTGAAGAGCAGGCAGGGCAGAGAGATTCAAAGTGGAAGGGTTTTGATTGAAGATGCAGAAGAATCAAGCGAATGGCAAGTGCAGGCAACGATTTAAAGTAATTGGCAAAAGAACGGGAGGGGAAGTGAAAAAAATTTAGCGGGTTGTTAAAATCTGGGTGCACATCATGAAGGAGTAATGGAAGCACTTTTCAGAGAAATTTCAAGTGGCCAGGTCAGTGGGGCACAGGTGTGAGCTGGGTCAGTGGGGTGTGGGCCTGGGTCAGTGCAGTCTAAAATACACACAAGATTCACTTGTGACAGAAAATGATCTCAGGTCAGATTCTATTGTATGGCCTCAAGCTGGATAATTGTGCTGGGTGGTCAGACTCTCTCAGTCTCATTCTCGCCAATTCCTGCCTTACCTTGTAATCTTTGTGTTCTGCCTACAGGACCAATGTTTATCAGAGTAAATAGGGCATTCTCTCATCTTTCTCCCCAAGTCAGTCTATGACAACTCTTTGAATTGGAAAGGTTCTCTCTCCAGTTGGTTCTCTCTCAATCCTGTGCTGGTTCACCTGTTGCTCCTCAGTCTACAATCCCTGTTTACTTCCGGTTGTGTCCTTCACTCCATCATTAATTGGAAGATCTAATTATTACAGGACATAAAATGTGATGACAATTGACAATGTGAAGTAGAATGTCACTTGCCCCAGATCCCTGGCCTGTCCTCCTGGGCTTACAGCAAATAGCTAGAATTTGGACGGACATCTTTTGATTACTGTCCTGCCACCGGCCTCCCACCATCTCCTCACGTCTGTCAACCTCTGACCTTTTTTTTATATTTGTTCACAGGATGTGGGCATTGCTGGCTAGGCCAGCATTTATTGCCCATCCCTAATTGCCCTTGAGAATGTGGTGGTGAGCTGCTTTCTTGAATCACTGCAGTCCATGTGGTATAGGTCTGTGGTGATCTGTCTTACTCTCTGTCTCCAACCTGTGCATGTGGTGCTGTCTCCTCGTCAGCCTCCTCCATATTTTGCATCTCTCTCTCTCTTCCTGTATCTCACCTCACATTATCCTCACTTGCAGCTCATACCCTGTACCACCCAATCTGTCAACCCCTTTGTGTCCACGATCTGATTTACTATCTTACTTTGTCCCATCTTTCCCACTCTATCAGTTTGAGCCATTAACCACTTTCTCCAGCTGTCCACGTCTGCCTCTCTCTCCCTTTCTCTGTCTCCCCTGCCTGTCACTTTCCCTCAGTCCCCTCATCTCTCTCCTCACATCTGTATCTCTACATCTACCTTTTTATTCTATTGCTGTCTTTCTTCCACCTGGTGCCCCATCTCTCTGTCTCTCCCTAAACTTGCCCCTTTTTCTGTCTCCCCAATTCGCCTCTCTGTCTGTCTACCTCATCTGTCTTTCTCACTGTGTCCCACATCCATGTCTGTCTTACCACAGCCATGTCTATCTCCCCCGCCTGGCTCTATCACTGGCTCATCCTGTCTATCTCCCATGTCTGTGCCTTACCCTCCTCAAATCTGCCTCCCTGTCTCTCTCCCTCTCGCTTCCTGTAGCTCTGCACCTCTCTCTGCCCTTTGCTCATCCGTATAATCCCTCTTTCACTCCCATGCACCTCTCTCTCTATCCTTTCCTTGTCTGTCTCTCCATCTTTCAACCATCTTCCCTGGCTCCGTCTATCCTCCATCTGTCTCCCCATCATATGCCCCCCTAATACTTATCTTTCCACTCATGCTTCTCTCTCCCTTTGACTCCACCCATCCCTCTCACTCACTCTGCCCCCACACCCCCAGTATATCTCACATCTCTCTCTCCATGTCCCCCCATCCAGCTCTTCCAGTCTGCCCCTCCACAGTTGACTCCCAATCTGCTTCTCTCTTTTCCCCCATCTATACTCCCACCATCTGTATCCAAAGGTCTCTCTTTCTATCCTCCCTCTGGCTGTTTCCTATGTATGTCTAACCAGTTTGTCTTCACATTTCTGCCTCTCTTTCCCACCTGTCTGATTCATCCAATATGTCTGCCTCCCATCTCTCTCTCTCCCTCCCATACCTCCACCCCACCCTGGATGCTTCACCCCATTGGTCTCTTTCTCTTTCCCCTTGCCTGACTCCCTCACTGTCTCTCTCTCTATTTCCTCTTCTCTGCTTCACCCCATCAGTTTTCCCCTGATCTGTCACTTTCTGCCTCCCACAGCTATCTGCCACTGTCTGTCTTCACAAGTCTGCCTGCTCTCTTCCCTCAGAATTTCCCTCCACCAGTTGATCTCCCCACCATCTGCGTCTTGTACTGAGATCTGTCAGGTTGTTACCCTAGCAATAGAGGAAATCACTCAGCAAAAATAACTGAAAAGGGAAATAACAAAACAACCATCACGTGTGCAAAGATCAGTAAGAGGAAGATTAACCCTGTACATTCAGCCAGTTTTTTTTTTATTTAACAATGAAGATGTGATTCCAGTAATTGGTGTTTTACACCAAGACCTGACACAGTAGACTGACTGAACGTACCATCAGTACCTGCTGTATAGGACAATAAGCAGTATAACATCTACAGAAATACATCACTAAAACAGTCAAATAGTTAGAAACTGACCTTGTCACCTCTGAAAATCTAACTGCCTTAAGTTATCTAAACTTGTAACTGTTAAGGTGCTGTTATATAGCATCTTAAATGTAGAAAAAGATCCTAAGATTCTTCACAGAAGCATTAGCGAACACAATTTGCTACGTGAGAAAATAGTAACAGTAGTGAACAGAAACTTGTTTAAAAGGACAGTGAGGAGTATCAAAGAGGCAGAGAGTTTTAGAGAGGGAATTTCATATAATCGGGCCTAGGCTCCTGAAGAAAGGGCCACCAATGGGAATTTTGTCATTACATTTTCTTTTAGATCAAATCTTTTTACTCTAAAATACTCACAAGATTCACTTGTGACTCTGAGCTTGAGACAGAAACTGATCTCACTTCATATTGCATTGCACAGCCTCATGCTGAATAATCCTTCTCAGTAGTCAAACAATCCCAGTCTCATTCTCATCATATCCTTACTTTGTAACTTTTGTTTACTGTCTACAGGACCATTGTTTATCAGAGTAAATGGGACTTTCTCTTACCATTTTCTCCAGTCAATCTGCATAAACCCTTTGAATCTGAAGGGTTCTCTCTGGTTGGTGATCTCACAATTCTGTGAATGTTCATCTGTTGTTGTTCCTCAATCTGCAATCTGTTTACTTCCTGCTGTGGATTATTCTCAATCGCTGCATAATTCACTGGGACACCTGATTACGACAGGACAGAATATAGGGTAACAATCTACAGTGTGAAGTAGAGTTACACTTTTTTCAGATCCCCAACCCAATTGATTGGTTTCGAGGAAGTACCCGGAGTTTCAGCAGAGATGCTATGACTATTCTCTGCCCATCAGCGCCTGGATTACACACTCTCTGATCTCACTGACTCCATCATCCCTGTGTTACACACTGTCTGATCTCACTGGCTCCAACCTCCCCGAATAATAGACAGTCCGATCTCACTGACTCCATCCTTCCTGGGTTACACACTTTCCGATCTCACTGGCTCCGTCCACCCCAGTTACATACTGTCTGATCTCACTGGCTCCGTCCACCCCGGGTTACACACTGGCTGATCTCACTGGCTCCATCCTTGCCCAGCTACACACTGTCTGATTTCACTAACTCCATCCTCGCCCAGTTACACACCGTCTGATTGCACTGGCTCCGTCCACCCCGGGTTACACACTGTCTGATCTCACGGGCTCCATCCACCCCGGGTTACACAGTGTATGATCTCACTGGCTCCCTCCTTCCCAGATTACACACTGTCCGATTTCACTGGCTCCATCCTCCCCGGGTTACACACTGATCTCACTGGCTCCATCCCTTCCCGGGTTACGCACTGTATGATCTCACTGGCTCCCTCCTTCCCAGATTACACACTGTCCGATCTCACTGGCTCCAACCTCCCCGGGTTACACACTGTCTGATCTCAATGGCTCCATTCTCCTTGGGTTACACGCCGTTCAATCTCTCTGGCTCTATCGTTCCTGGGTTACACACTGTCTGATCTCACCGGGTCCATCCACCCCGGTTACACACTGTCTGATCTCACTGGCTCCATCCTCACCCAGTTACACACTGTCTGATCTCACTGGCTTTATCCACCCCGGGTTACACACTGTGCGATCTCACTGGTTCCATCCTCGCCAGGTTACACACTGTCCAATCTCACTGGCTCCATCCTCCCCAGGTTACACACTGATCTCACTGGCTCAATCCTTCCTAGGTTACACACTGTATAATCTCACTGGCTCCCTCCTCCCCAGATTACACACTGTCCAATCTCACTGGCTCCATCCTCCCCGGGTTACACACTAATCTCACTGGCTCCATCCTTCCCGGGTTACGCACTGTATGATCTCACTGGCTCCCTCCTCCCCAGATTACACACTGTCTGAGCTCACTGGCTCCATCCTCCCCAGGTTACAGACTGTCTGATCTCGCTGGCTCCATTCTCCCCGGGTTACATGCCGTCCAATCTCACAGGCTCCATCGTTCCTGGTTACACACTGTCTGATCTCACTGGCTCCGTCCACCCTGGTTACACACTGTCTGATCTCACTGGCTCCATCCACCCCAGGTTACAAACTGACTGATCTCACTGGTCTCATCCTCCCCAGCTTACACACTGTCCGAGCTCACTGGCTCCATCCTCCCTGGGTTACACACTGTCTGATCTCACTGGCTCCGTCCACCCCGGGTTACACAGTGTCTGATCTCACTGGCTCCATCCTCCCCGGCTTACACACTGTCCGATCTCACTGGCTCCATCGTTCCTGGTTACACACTGTCTGATCTCACTGGCTCCATCCTTGCCCAGGTACACACTGCGTGATTTCACTGGCTCCATTCTCGCCCAGGTACACACTGCCTGATTTCACTGGCTCTGTCCACCCTGGGTTACACAATGTCCGATCTCACTGGCTCCATCCTCCCCGGGTTACACACTGTCTGATCTCAATGGCTCCATGGTTCCTGATTACACACTGCCTGATTTCACTGGCTCCATTCTCGCCCAGGTACACACTGCCTGATTTCACTGGCTCTGTCCACCCTGGGTTACACAATGTCCGATCTCACTGGCTCCATCCTCCCCGGGTTACACAGTGTCCGATCTCACTGGCTCCATCCTCCCCGGTTTACACAGTGTCCGATCTCACTGGCTCCATCCTCCCCGGGTTACACACTGTCTGATCTCAATGGCTCCATGGTTCCTGATTACACACTGCCTGATTTCACTGGCTCCATTCTCGCCCAGGTACACACTGCCTGATTTCACTGGCTCCGTCCACCCTGGGTTACACAA
Organism: Carcharodon carcharias; assembly: GCF_017639515.1. Classification (NCBI taxonomy): domain Eukaryota; kingdom Metazoa; phylum Chordata; class Chondrichthyes; order Lamniformes; family Lamnidae; genus Carcharodon; species Carcharodon carcharias. Next base: position 32,100,225 of record NC_054490.1, read on the forward strand.
TGTCCGATCTCACTGGCTCCATGGTTCCTGGTTACACACTGCCTGATTTCACTGGCTCTATCCTCCCAGGGATTATTCCTCCTTTTTCATTGGTGAAGGCGTAAATTCGCCATTTTCTCTTCAAACTGCAAATAATCCCCCTTGATCAGCCGCAGTATTAATGCTGTAACAATAGTGTAACTCTCCTTATCATTAATGAATCTCTCAATGTTAAAACTCAGCGATGTTGGAGATCTGCCTGTTTCTCACCGTCACAAACAAACCCCACTCTTCAGAAGATATTAGTCTGGAAACGTTAACTGTCTGTTTTTCCCTCTACAGACACAGCTGGACAAGCTTTGCTTATTATAAACAAACCGCTCGCTGGAAATCCCCGAATTCATAGCGGAGAGCAGCAACACGCATGAGCGGGGAAAAGAGGTTTGAAACACTGCGCTTGCGCATCGATGTTTCGGCCCCGCTGTGGTGTGGTTGTTTGACTGCTTGTTTGTCCCTACAACCACACCAACCCCCTCCACTTCTCTCTCTCTCTCTCTCCCCGCCGGCGCCCCCCCCCCCCCCACCCCCACCCACACACCCACCTTACACCAGCTTATATTTCAACTCTTTCTTGGACTCGAACTCAAGTTCTGTCGAAGGATCATGAGGACTCGAAACGTCAACTCTTTTCTTCTCCTCCGATGCTGCCAGACCTGCTGAGTTTTTCCAGGTAATTCTGTTTTTGTTTTGGATTTCCAGCATCCGCAGTTTTTTTCTTTTTATCTCTGATTCTGTTGCTCCTGTTCGTCAGCTGCACGTTGAACATCGGAGTCACCAAAATAGCAGAGGGAGAAACAGAGTGAATCCTGTTTTGACACAGATTAGAGAGTCTAACAGTAAGAGATGGGCAGACATTGAAATGTTCCAGCTCACAGGCAGTACCAGATACTGAAAGATTCAGTAATATAAAAGCAAAATATTATGAGTGCTGGAAATGTGAAATTGAAACAGAAAATACTGAGACTCAGCAGGTCTGACAGCATCTGTGGAGAGAGAAACAGTTAACGTTTCGAGTCTGTATGACTCAGAAAATGCAGAATGAATTTCACACTGGAACATAGTGCAGAGATTGACAATTCACACTAAATGGTAATCATGTACCATATACTAGTCAATCTTTACAAATATCATTCCACGACCATTGAAATATAAATGTCTGAGTCAGTTTTTGTTGTACAAAACTGGTAAAATATGAGGAAAATACTGTAAAGTAGATAGAAAAGTTTAAATAATATTAAAATTGTTTGATCTAACAAAATGCACTTAGATCTCGTCTCCATACCCATAATTCCCATTTTTCCCAGTCCAATTAAATGTGAACAATTATTGTATCTTGCGTCCATCTTGGATTAGTTTTTCAGCCACAGTTTGTAGGTTGCTTTTTTTCAAGCTGTGCAGATACACTAAGCAGAAAAATACCCCATATTAAATGAATTGTGAATAGCGATGTCTCTGCATAATGTTTGGGACTTCAAAATTAACAGTTATTGATATGGAGTATATGGATGTTACTTCCCAGCTACCAGCTGCTGTTTAACAGTCAATAAACCAGCAGTCATCAAATCAGAATTGTTTATCTTTCACTAAGAGTGCCGATATCCAAAATGACACCATTCCCAGAAATCTAACCTGTAAACTTCATTGTTCCGAAGTGTGGGGGCCTGTACTGGCAGGAACTGAGGTGTGAGGGTAGGGGTGGAAAGGATTTTTAAAAAGCGGGTTAAAAAAGTTTAAAAGAATTAATGAATGAAAATGAAAATAAGTAAATAAAAAATATATTTTTTTAAAAAGGGATTTAAAAAGGGTTGAAGATAGAGGAGCAAGTTCATGGTCTGAAGTTGTGGAAGTCAGTATTAAGTCCAGAGGATGTAAAGTGCCTGATCAGAAGATCAGATGCTGTTCCTCCAGTTTGCGTTGGGCTTCAGTGGAACATTGCAGCAGGCTAAGAATGGAGATGTGAGCATGAGAACAGGATGGCATGTTGAAATGGCAAGTGACAGCAAAGTCAGGATTGTGCTTGTGGACAGACCGAAGGTGTTCCGCAAAGCAGTCACCCAGTCTGCATTTGGTTTCCCCACTGTAGAGGAAACTGCATTGGGAGCATCAAATACAGTAGGACAAATTGAAGAAGGTGCAAGTGAAGCATTGCTTCACCTGAAAGGAGTATTTAGGCCTTTGGACAGTGAGGAAGGAGGAGGTAACGGGGCAGGTGTTGCGCCTTCTGCAATTGCATGGAAAGGTGTTGTGAAGGAGATGACGTGTCAGGGGTGATGGAAGAGTGGACCAGGGCCTTATGGAGGGTACCCTCCCTACAGAATGCTGACATGGTGGGTGAGGGGAAGATGTTTTTGGTGTTGCCATCATGCTGCAATTGGCGGAAATGGTGGAGGATGATTGTTTGAATGCAGAAGCTGTGCGGAGAAAAGCTAGGACAAGGGGTTCTGGGAGAGAGGGGAAGGTGTGAAGGCAGGGGCGCAGGAGATGGGTTGGACATGGTTGAGGGCCCTGTCAACACAGTGAAGGGTAAACCTCAGTTAAGCAAGAAGGATGACATGTCAGGAGCCTCGTTTTGGGAGGTGACATCATCAGAACAGATGCGACGGAGGTGAAGGAACTGAGAGAATGGGATGGAATCCTTACAGGAAGTAGGGCGTGAAGAGCTGTAGTCGATGTAACTGTGGCAGTCAGTAGGCTTGTAATGAATATTGATGGACAGTCTATCACCACAACAGCTTTCAGCTTCCTTGGAGCTGAAAGCTTCATCCGAACTTCCTCTCCAGTACATATCTGCATTTTCCCCTTCATTTTTTGTAAATTTCTCATCTGATTTCAGAGTTGCAGATTTTGTGTTGAAAACATACTGGGTGCCCACGGAAGCTCCTTTGATTGACAGCTCTCTCTACCGCCCTCTCTCACGCACGTGACCCGCCATAGCGTCACACCCCCTTTACGAGCTAAGGCGCCGCGCCTGCGCTGTGCCTCTAATGAGCCACGTTCCCTTAGCAACCGACCGGCCCCGGCTGATGAGCCGCCTTGATTTCAGTGTCCGGTGATGGGAGCTTGTTACTGAGAGTGTCCGCGTTTGGGGGGAACGGCAGCTGATGAGGGGAAATCGTCAACATTTATGAACCAGCAACACGGTCCGGGGCAGAGTCTCTGTGAATCTGGGCATTGTTCGTGACCCTAAAATAAAAAAAAAGACATAAAGGTAACCGATATCAGATAAAGGGTTAAAGTATCTGAAAGGTGGGTTGTCCCGGATCAAAGCGGCCGAATGGCCATCCCCAGCTCCAAGACCCAGCAGTGTCACCCCCGCCCGCTCGGCCGGCAGGGAGGTAAAGCCAGCTCTGGCAGCAGGAACAGAAGGAGGCATTCAGCCCCTCCAGCCTGAGCCGCCCATTCACTCGGATCATGACTGATCTGGGAGACATACTCCATCCGCCCGCCTGGGCTTCATATCCACAGCCTCGGGCAGCAAAAATATCCCCATCTCAGGCTGAAAATTATTCACTGAGCTAATATCTGCTGCTTTATGTGGGAGAGAGTTCCCCACTTCCACCACCCTTTGTGTGAGGATGTGTTTCCTACTTTCTCTCCTGAATATCCTGGCTCTGGTATTAAGATATTTATGTCCTTGTCCTGGGCTCCCCCAGCAATGAGTAAAGTTTCTGTCCACTGATCAATCCCTTTCAAAGCCCTAAAATCCTCTGTCCGAGCAGGCAGCTGGAAGGGGGACAGGATGGGGAGTAACTTATGGCCTCACTATTTCAGATATGATCTGGAAGGAACTAACTCAATGTTTAAGAAAACCCTCCTCTCTGTTCTGGTTCCTTTATCAATAACAGATACCATAAAACTGCCCTCCCCTGCTTCTGATCCTTCTGCCACAGGAAACACTTTCTCCCTCATTATCAAAACCTTCCTTATTTTGAATTCCTCTGCTCAGTCTCCCTTTAGCCTTTTCTGTTGTGAGGAGAACAGTGCCAGTTTCCCTTGGGTCTTCACCTAACTGAAGTTTTTTCTCTTTCTTGGGATGTGGGTGTCACTGACAAGGCCAGCCTTTGTTGTCCATCCCTAATTGCCCTTGAGAAGGTGTGGCTGATCTGCCTTCTTGAACCTCTGCAATCCATTTGGAAAAGTTCCTGATTTCTGGTACTGTTCTGCTGATGCTGCCGTGCGTCCCCTTTCCAAGGACCCAGAATTGAACACAGTGCTCTAGCTGAGGCTGAGCTGGTGATTGATAAAGGTTTAACATAACTTCCTAGTTTTTGTAATTTATACCTTTGCTTATAATGCCGAAGATTCAGTTTTTAAAAACAATTATCCCAACTTAAGATAAAAGCAAAATACTGCAGATGCTGGAAATCGCAATAAAAACAGAAAATGATGGAAAAAAACTCAGCAGGGCCAGCAGCACCTGTGGAGAGAGAAACAGAGTTAATGTTCTGGGCCCGTGTGACTCTTCAGAGTTAATAAGAAGTGGAAATGTGATGGATTTTATATTATTTAAGAGGTGGTGGAGCGAGGGAGAAGGCCAGAGATAGGTGACAGCTGAGGAGAGATTGACAAAGATGCCATGAACACGAGACAAAGGGAGTGTTAATGATAGTGGTAAAGAGTAAAGAAGATGCTGATAGTGGCGTAAAGGTAAGATAGCAGAATGTGTTCATAGCAGAACAAAGGTCAGTGCTCTGTGAAACCAAAACATAGAAACAAGTGACAGATGGCTCTGTTGGGGGAGGGGTCGTTGGAGAAATTATCTCAACTTGTCGTGTTATCTTTAAAAATCTGTATATGTTATTCTCAAGGTCTCTCTGTTCTTGCACCACTGTTAAAATTGTACCACAGATTAACATTATTATTTTTAATTGGAAGTTACATATCTAGAATCACTAACTGACTAAGTAGAAAGCAGTGGGAGGAGAAGTTTACAGATTGAATTTGGGAAATGGAGAAGGTGGTGATTGTGGATTCAGACAAGGGTGGGAGATTATTTCAGAGAATCTCCATGATCTGTTGTAAGGTCTTTCTCTCTCTGCCTTGTTCCAGCTGTTCTCGTTTGTACTTGTGACTTGATTGGTCCAATCTATGAACTCGACTGCTGCTGTGACCCTGACTGCTGCTCCACAGACATCAATGTCTTCTCTTCCTGTCTACCGGCAGTGAACTGTAAGTGTCTGGTAGTATGTTACTGCATTGGCTCCCAACTTGGCAATGTCTTGGCTTTAACTTAAGAACGTAAGGAATACGATCAGGAGTAGATCGTATGGCCCCTTGACCTTGCTTCACCACTCAATCCGATCATAACTGCTCTTCAGCCTCAACTTTACTTTCCCACCTACTCCTCATATCCTGTGACTCCACGAGAGTTCAAAAATCTCAATCTCAGTCTTGAATATCCTCATTGATGGGGTATCCATCATCTCTGGGATAGAGAATTCCAAAGATTCACAACCTCTTAAATGAAGAAAGTTCTCCTCATATCAGACCTAAATGATTGACTCCTTATCCTGAGTCTGTGCCTACGTACTCTACAGTCCCAAACCAAGACACCGTCTAGCCCCTTCAGACTCTTGTATTTTTCCATGAGATCACCTCAATTTACTCAGCCTGCCATCATAGGACAACCCTCTTATCCTCCTGCTCACATCCCTCTAAGCCTTGCTTCTTCTTATCTCTGTAAATTCCTCCAGTCCTACAATTCTCATCCTTTTATTCACACAACTCCATGGCATCTTCCTTCTATCTCTTCATAATATCCTGCAGCCATACAACACTCTATGTTCACTGCATTCCTCCATGTTAGGCCTCTTATATTTTTGCACTCCCTTTGATCCCAGAATTCATGGCTGCGCCTTCAGCTTCAGCCAAGACCCTCAGTTATGGAATTCCCTCTAAACCGCTCTGCCTCTCTACCTTTATTTCCCTCTTTATACGGACACCCAAATCACACACCACCCACTGTTCTTCCTAACTTCCCGCTGAAAAAAAAATACTCTGATCCATCTTTCTCGAACCAAAGCAGATGGCCTCATACTTGCTCACATTAATTTTACCAACTCACCTAACCTCTTGTATTCCTGATTTCTAGGGATTGAATAGGATTAAATTATGCTTCTATTACAAGCTGATCGGTAAGAAAACTTCATCTTTTGTTGGGTGATGTTACAACAGATATTGAGGCAAGGTGGGTACATCGAGGTGAGGTACAGGTCAACCAGGATTTATCGAATGGTGGAATAGGCTCAAGGGCATGAATGGTCATCTTGTGTTCCTGTCCAACAGGTTGTGGGGCTCTATAGGATCCTAATGTTCCTTTCAGACACACTCAAGTTGGCAGAGTGGCCACTTTTATTTCCGTGTAACAGGACCTATGGGCTGAATGGCCTCTTCCTGGTCCTATGTAACAGGATTGAGGGACTGAATAGCCTCCTATGTTGTCTATGTAATAGAATCAAGGGGCTGAATGGCCTCCTCCTGTTCCTAGATCCAGGGACTGTTATTCCCTGGTGTTTTAAAGGTAAGATGATAGAGAAACAGTGGCAGATATTTAGTGAAATAATTCATAACTCTCAGCCACGGCACCTTCCATTGGAAAAGAAAGACTCTGAGGAAGATGTACTATCCATGGTTAACTGAAGAAGTTAAGGATAACATTAAGTTTAAAGAAAAGGCATACAAAGCTACAAAGATTCGTGGTAGGCCAGAAAATTGGCGAAATTTTAGAAGCTAGCAAAGGATGACTAAAAAATAATAAAGAGGGAGAGATAGTAAAAGTTCCTACAAGTATATAAAGATAGTAACAAGTGATCATTGGTCCCTTAGAGTGTAAGACTAGGGAATTAATCATGGGAAACAAGGAAATAGCAGAGACTTTGAGCAAGTATTTTATATCTGTCTTCACAGAGGGAGACACAAGAAGCAAAGGACCATAGAACCAGAGAAAAGTTACAATGCAGAAAGAGGCCATTCATCCCATCGTATCTGTGCCGGCTAAAAAAAGAAAAAAAAATAGCTGCTCATTTTAATCCCACTTTCCGGCGCCTGGTCCATAGCCTTGCAGGTTTCAGCACATCAGATGCATAAGTTTGTACACCTCAATTCACTCACCCCTTAGCCTCCTCTGTTCTAAGGAAAACAACCCTAGCCTATCCAATCTCTCCTCCTCACTGTGATTTTCAAGCCCTGGCAACATTCTTGTAAATCTCCTCTGCATTCTCTCCCGAGCAATTATGTCCATCCTGTAATGTGATGACCAGAACTGTACACAAAATTCCAGCTGTGGCCTAACCAGTGTTTAATCCAGTTCCATTGTTACATTCCTGCTTTTGTATTCAGTACCTGGCCCAATAATGGAAAGCATTCCATATGCTTTCTTAACCACCTTGTCCACTTGTCCCCCTGTCCCGCCAACTTCAAGGACCGGTGGACATTCCAAGGCCTCGCACTTCCTTAGCCCCTTTCAATAACTTTCCGTGCTTTTTTTGCCCTCCCCAAATGCATTACCTCACATTTTTCTGGTTTGAATTCTATTTGTCACTTCTCCAATCACTCAGCCAAACCATTGACATCATTCTGAAGTGTACAGCTATGTTCTTTGCAATCAACTACACGGCCAAGTTTTACATCATCTGCAAGTTTCCCAATCATGCCTCCCACATTTAAGTCTAAATCATTAATATATGCAACAAATAGCAAGGGCCCAACACTGAGCCCTGTGGAACATCACTGGAAACCATTTTGCATTCGCAAAAACATCCATTGACCATTACCCTTTGTTTCCTGTCACTGAACCAATTTTGGATCTAAACTGTCACCTTCCCCTGTAACCTATGAGATCTCACTTTCCTGACCAGTCTGCCATGTAGGACCTTGTCAAATGTGTTACTGAAAGCCATGTAGACAACATCCACTGCACTATCCTCATCAACTCTCCTTGTTACTTCCTCAGAAATTCTATTAAGTTAGTAAGACATGATCTTCCCCTAACAAAACCGTGCTGACTATCCTTGATCAATCTGTGCTTATCTGAGTGACAGTTTATCCTGTCTTTCAGAATTGTTTCTAATAATTTGCCCACTACCGAAGTTAAACTGATCGGCCTATACTTTTCTGGCCTATCCCTCTCACCCTTTTTAGATAATGGTACAATGTTCCCAGGCATCCAATCCTCTGGGACCTTGCACATATATAGTGAGGATTGAAAAATGACCCTCAGAGTATCTGCTGTTTCCTCCCTGGCTTGCTTCAACAGCCTGGGATACAATCCATCCCGCCCTGGTGATTTATCCACCTTCAAAGGATGGCAGTCCCTCCAGTACTTCCTCTCTCACTATGCTTACTTTATCTAATATTTCACACTCTTCTTCTTTAATAAGAATGTCTGCATCATCCCTCTCCTTAGTGAAGACAGAGACAAAGTACTCATCGAGAACCCTGCCCAATCTTCTGCATCAACCCACAAGTTACCAAGCACATCTCTGATAGGTCCTACTTTTTCCTTAGTTATTCTCTTGCTCTTAATGTACTGGTATCTTAGAATTTTCTTTGATTTTGCATGCCAATATTTTTTCGTATCCTCTCTTTGCTTTCCTAATTTCCATTTTTACAGCACCCATGTACTTGCTATACTCCTCTAGGTTTTCTACAGTATTGTGTCTTTTGTGATTGTTATAAGCTTCCTTTTTCTGCTTTATTTTGGTTTGTATGCTTTTGCATAACCGGGGGCTCTAGATTTGGCAGGACCATCCTTTTGCTTTGTGAGAGCATGACTACACAGTGCCCATAGAATCTTACCTTTGAATGCCTCTCACTGATTTGACACAGTTTTTCTTTCTAATAGCTGTATCCAGTCCACTCTCGCTAGCTCATCTCCCAGCTTTGTAAAATTCACCTTCTCCTAATTTAGAACTTTTACTCCTGTTCTATCTTTGTCCTTTTCCATAATGATGCTAAATCTAACTATATTATGGTCACTAATTCCAAAATGGTCCCCCACTGCTACTTCATCCGCTTGTTCAGTTTCATTTCCTAAGACTAAATCTAGAATTGCATGCCCTCTCATTGGGCTTGTTACGTGCTGGCTAAAAAGGTTCTCTTAAATGCTGTTTACGCCCAGTCAGAGGCTGGTTGCTCAGAAGTGAGTAAATGACCCCCTGACTCCCCTGAGTCTTTCCACCATCTACAAAGTACAAGTCAGGAGTGTGGTGAAATATCTCCACTTGCCTGGATGAGTGGAGTCTCAAAAGCACTCAGGAAGCTCAGTGCCATCCAGGGCAGTACAAGTCACTTGATCTGCACCAAATCCATCAACTTAGATATTGACAGTCTCCACCACCAGAGCAACATGGCAGCAGTGTGCGTCACCTACAACATGAAGTGCAGCAACCCGCCAAACCGCCTCCAACAGCACCTTCCAAACCTGTGACCTCTTCCACCTAAAAGAACAAAGGCAGGAGAATGCATGAGAACAGCACCACCTGAAATTTCTCCGCTTTTCACATATGACCCTGTCTTGGAAATATATTGGTTATCCTTCACTGTCATTGGGTCAAATGTCTGGAACCCCCTCTCGAACAGCACTCTGTCGGGTGCATCGACAGTACAAGGGCTGTAGATGTTCAAGAATGCGGCTCACCATCACCTACTCAAGGGTAATTAAGGATGGGCAACAAATGGAAGACCTACTTCCTCTGACATCCCTTTCACGATGAATATCCCACAGAGTTCAGGTCCAATCTTCTGTTCATTCCCCATTCTTTAGTTTTCCTTTTTATCCACACAATAGTAGAATAATATTTTATGGAGGATTGTCCATTTGTTCCCAGAGCAGTCATTGGGAGTGAATTATACTTTCTAACTACCTCATGTATGAAGAAATCTATCCAAATTCACCCAAATGCTTCAAATTAGCCTAAATTTTGCACTCTGGTTACTTAGTTGAAATAATTGATAAAGCTTTATTTGATCAGAATATGAAAGCTTGCAGCAACTCCTCACTTAATCTGTTCACTTCTGCTGGAATGAGCCCCAAGTTCTCAAACCCCTTTCTAATAGTAGTAACTCCACATCACTGGTAATAGCCGAAAGAATCTGCTAACAGTATTTCCATTGCTTTTACTTCCTTCTGATAATGGAGTGCGTAAACTTCACACAATGGACAAATGTTCTGCTCCTGTGCACTTTGTGTGGAACGTGACTACCCCGGGGGACCATCAGCAAATTGAACTCATTCAGTCTCTACTTGACCATCCGTTAACTTTATTGGATGGATTTCTGATCCATTTTGGTTACAGTCTGACAGTTTTTAATTTGAATTTTCCATTACTTAAACATTGGGAAGTCTGGAATCATTGTCTTCTATTCCCATCACAATCTCCGCCTCATTGCCACTTCATTTCATCTTCATCCTTGGCCACTATCTGTGACTGACCCTGACTATTCACAACTGATCCCCTTCTATTTACTCTCAAATTGAGCTTTCGGGTCCTTGTCATTTCCATTACATATAAAACAAGCTTCTACTTAAATAAAATGTCTGCTCTCCTGACTGATGAATCTGTGCCTTTGTCATCTTTTAGACTCAGTTATTTAAATGATTATCTGGATGGTCTCCTTTGCTGTTCCCGACTTAAATTTTAGCGCATCCAAAACTCTGATCTGTGTATCCAGTCCCAGTTGCCCAGGTCCTACTGAGCTTTTACCCAGTGCCTCCTGGTCCTTCAATGCCTACAATTTAAAATTCCCATCTTTCTATTTAAATCCTTTCATGACCTGGCAACCACTCCCCATCACCCACCCCACCCCCCCACCACACTCCCCAAACCAACTTTTCTGCAGCCCTATAACAGTTCTTTGACTTTGTGCCCTTGTACTCCCCTCACTGCAGCAGTGGTATCAGAGCATTCAGTTGCTGAAGGCCACACAGTCTTGGATTCACTAGTTAGACACATCTGCCCTCTTCTCCTCCTTAAAGTTTAGCACTTTCCTTCAGTTTCCGCTCACCTGAGTAATATCTGTTGATAACTGCTCTAACTACATAAATGCTGTGATTACGAGAGCAGGCCAGAGGCTGGATATTCTGTAACTAGTGGCTAATCTCCTGACTTCCCAAAGCCTCTCCACGGTATTGCCCAGTGAGTGATGTAATATTCTGTAGTTGTCTAGAAGCTTGCAGCAGCAACACTGAAGAAAATCTACATCATTCAGGAGAAAGCAAGTCCACTTCATCAGCAGCTTATCCACCAGTTTAAACATCCACACTCTCCAGCACAGGTACACTATGATCTACAGAATACACTACTGCAATATATCACAGATTCTTTGACTGATTTCTCACGCTTTCTCTTTTGTTTTTCGTTCCCGGGACAATGGCACCACAAGACCAACATCTATTGCCTATTTGTCCAAATCTAGTTTCTCTTGAGAAGGTGATGCTGAAATATCTCTTATGCTGCTGGATTTTGTACAACAAAAGTACTCCCAGAGTGCTGATAGTCACTTCTAGGATTTTGACAAGGCAATGGTAAAGGAATGGCAATCCATTACCAAGTCCGGATGGTTTGTGACTTTGATATGTTGATGTACCTGTGCATCTGCTACCATTATCCTTTGTGGGTTTGGGTGATGCTGTCAAAGAACCTGTGGCATATTGCTGCAGTGCATTATGTAGATAGTACATACTGCAGCCAGTGTGCACCTGTGGTGGAGGGAGTGGATAATTAATCTAGTAAATAGGGTGCTGATGAAATTGATTGTTTTACCAGCCCAAGATGCTGCCTGGGCTGAGGGTCTGAGCTATGAGGAAAGATTGGATAGGCTGGGGTTGTTTTCCTTGGAGCAGCAAAGGTTGTGAGGGGACCTAATAGAGGTATATAAGATTATGAGGGGCGCAGATAGGGTGAATAGGAAGGCACTTTTTTCATTAGTAGAGGGATCAATAACCAGGGAACATAAATTTAAGCAGGGGAGTTGAGGAGAAAATTTTTCACCCAGAGGGTGGTGAGAGTTTGAAACTCACTGCCTGAAAGGGTAGTTGAGTCTGAAACTATTAACATTTAAGAAGTATTTAGATCTTCACTTGTGTTGCCATGGCCTCCAGGACTATGGGCCAAGTGCTGGAAAATGGGATTAGTGTAGTCAGATCTTTGTTGACTGGTGTGGACATGATGGGCCAAATGACTTCCTTCTGTGCTGTAAATGCCTATGAGTCCTGAATGATGTAGCTTTTCTTCAGTGTCACTGTTTCAAGCTTCCAGGCAATTGGGGAATATTCCATCTGACACAGGGCAGTTTGTTGAACAGATTTTGGGGAGTCAGAAGATGAGCCGTGAACTACAGAATACCCAGCCTCTGGCCTGCTCTCGTAATCACATACTTTATGTAGTTAGAGCATTTTTGACGCAGAAGAAATCAGTTAGGGTAATTCCACTGAATTATGAAGGGAGCTGTAAATGCTCTTATGGGAGGAGGCAATTGGCTGGCACTTGTGTGGTACGAGTATCAGTAAACTGTTGTCTGGGTCTTGCTGCATGCCGGCATTTATTACTTCATTTTCTGAAGTTTTGTGAATGGAACTGAACACAGTGCAACCATCAGCAAACATCACCACTTCTGACTTTATGATGAAGGATCTGAAGACGGTTAGGCAACTGCCATTGAGGAATTACTGTAGCGATATCCTGGGGCTGAGATGACATGCCATGTAAAAACATACACACCTGGTAGGATCCTGATACACTGTGAAACCTTGTACACACCTGGCAGGATCCTGATACAGTGAAACCCTGTGCACACCTGACAGGATCCTGATATACCATGACAGCTACACACAACTGCAGAATCCTGATGCACTGTGAAACCTCAAGCACACCTGGCAAGATCCTGATAGACTGAAACCCTATACACACCTGCCAGAATGCTGATATACCATGACAGCTATACACACCTGAAGACTCCTGATACACTGTGAAACCCCATACACAGCTGACAGGATCCAGATATACTGTGAAACCCCATATGCTGACAGGATCCAGATACACTGTGAAAACCCCGTACACACCTGGCAGGATTCTGATACACTGTGAAACCCCGTACACACCTGACAGGATCCTGATACACTGTGAAACCCCGTACACAGCTGGCAGGACCCTGATGCACTATGAAACCACATACACACCTGACAGGATCCTGCAAACATTGTATATATCTGGCAGAACTGTATTAAATATCCTGGTGAAATCTTTGACAGATCTCTTAGGAGTTTTCAACTAACATTTTATTTGGAGCATATTTATAGTGCTTCTATTACTGACAGCAACTGTGTTTGCTTATAAAGGTACTAAAGTGTAATGACAATATGAGGCCTGAAATGAAAGTACGGGAAATTCAAGATTGAACAACACATGTCATGAAACTGTCCCACTGGATCGAAACAATGCCTAAAAGCTATCAGATCACAGGTCGGAACAGTTGGGTCCTTAACACTGCACAAATAATATGGTAGGCAGGCTATATTTGCTAATTGAAGTGGTTGAATTGGATGAGTTAGAAAGACTGCAGGTGCCTGTCTCTCTCTCTCACACAACAACATTCTGAGCAAGTATCCACTATTCAACCAGGTGGACGGAGGAGATTTGCTGGATCGCACCAGAAACTCTGAAATGATGCCGGATAGCTCATTGCTTTGAATTGTCTTTATGTTTATCTATAAGAAAAATTATCATTTTAACTCATGGAAGGAGATTTAGATTGCAATCCAGAATCCTGGATGCATCAGATCAGCTGCTGGGCAGGTCATACAAAAACAATTTTTGAATATTTAATTTAAAATCTCTCAGTACACAATCTCTTGTTCAGAGTTTTTGATTGACCCTGAAGGACCCTGATTGGCCAGATGGGATCTACCCCAGAGTACCGAGGCAGGCAAGGGAGGAGATCGCTGGGGCCTTGACAGAAATCTTTGTATCCTCACTGGCTACGGGTGAGGTCCCAGAGGACTGGAGAATGGCCAGTGTTGTTCCATTGTTTAAGAAGGGTAGCAGGGATAATCCAGGAAATTACAGGCCGGTGAGCCTTACGTCAGTCGTAGGGAAATTATTGGAGAAGATTCTTCATGAAGGATTTACTACCATTTGGAAGCAAATGGGCGTATTAGTGAGAGGCAGCATGGTTTTGTGAAGGGGAGGTCGTGTCTCACTAACTTGATCGAGGTTTTCGAGCAAGTGACAAAGATGATCGATGATGGAAGGGCAGTGGATGTTATCTACACGGATTTCATATCATATTTGACAAGGTCCCTCATGGCATACTGGTACAGAAGGTAAAGTCGCACGGGATCAGAGGTGAGCTGGCAAGATGGATACAAAATTGCCTTGGTCATAGAAGACAGAGGGTAGCAGTGGAACGGTGCTTTTCTGAATGGAGAACTGTGACTAGTGGTGTTCCACAGGGATCAGTGCTGGGACCTTTGCTGTTTGTAGTATATGTAAGTGATTTGGAGGAAAATGTAACTGGGCTAATTAAGTTTGCGGACGACACTAAGGTTGGAGGAGTCGCAGATAGTGAAGAGGATTGTCAAAGGATACAATGGGATATAGATCGGTTGGAGACTTGGGCAGAGAAATGGCAGAGGGAGTTTAATCCGGACAAATGCGAGCTAATGCATTTTGGAAGGTCTAATACAGGCAGGAATTATACAGTAAATGGCAGAACCCTCAAGTGCATTGACGGGAAGATGGATTTGGTGTACAGGTCCACAGGTCACTGAAAGTGGCAACGCAGGTGGATAAAGTAGTCAGGAAGGCATTTGGTATGCTTGCTTTCAACAGCAGCGGTATTGACTATAAAAGCTGGGAAGTCATGCTGCAGCTGTATAGAACCTTGGTTAGGCCACATTTGGAATATTGCTTGCAATTCTGGTCGCCACATTACCAGAAGGATATGGAGGCACTGGAGAGGGTGCAGAGGAGGTTTACCATGATGCTGCCTGGCCTGGAGGTTATTAGCTATGAGGAGAGGTTGGAGAAACTCGGATTGTTCTCACTACAGTGATGGAGATTGAGGGGTGACTTGATAGAAGTTTACAAAATTATGAGTGGCATGGACAGAGTAGATAGTCAGAAGCTTTTTCCCAGGATGGAAGAGTCAATTACTGGGGGACGTAGATTTAAAGTGAGAGGAGAAAACTTTAGAGGCGATGTGCGGGGCAAGCTTTTTACACAGAGGGTAGTGAGTGTCTGGAATTCGCTGCCAGAGGAGGTGGTGGAAGCAGATACGATAGTGGTGTTTAAGAGGCAGCTTGACAAATACATGAATAGGATGGGAATAGAGGGATACAGACCTTGGAAGTGCAAAATGTTTTAGTTTGACAGGCAATATGATTGGCTCAGGCTTGGAGGGCTGATGGGCCTATTCCTGTGCTCTACTTTTCTTTGTTCCTTGTTCTTTGAATGAAGCCACGATTGCATATCGGAGCTTCACTGATTTAGTTCACGGAACACAAGTCTGAGCCTTTGCTTTGCTTTCACTGAACTATCTTTTAAAGATTTGGCCCTCTAATTAATTATCTGATCTTCACAATCCTGAGATTCTGTGAAGTTCAAAAGTTACCACTCAACCTTACATAAAAAGTTCATTAACATCCAGTTAAAGGGGATGTTCAAAACTCCTGGTGCTGAAATGATTGTCCAGAATCTTTGCTTAAACTTTAGACTTTCCAGATCCTGGAATTCATTATTTAACCCATGTTTAAAGGAGGATCTTCCGAACAGGAGGTGGGGGTTTGGAGCGGTGGAGGAGGGGTGGTTGTTGGTGGGTGGATGGCATTCAAACCCCCTGGAGCCCATCTTCCATCTAATTTAATTTTGGTTGATCTGTAGCTTAGCTCTATTTGCCATCTACCTGACATAGAAAGGACACATTGAGGTTGAGGTCCTACAATCAGAGTTCAGGAGTTCTGAGGTAAATTAAAAAGCAAGAACTCAAAGGTAGTTATCTCTGAGTTACTTCTAGTCCTGAGTGCTAATGAGTATTGCAAGAGTAGAATAAAACAGGCTAATGCAGCACTGGAGAAATGGTGATGGGGGAGAAATTCAAATTCATGTGACATTGGGACCAGTTCAGGGGCAGAAGAGTCCTGTTCAAGTTGACAGAGTTGCAGCTCAATAGAAGTGAGACTGATGTCCTCCCAAAAAGGTTAACTAACCTGTGGAGGAGGCTCTAAACTAATTTGGCAGTATGAAAGTTTAGAGAGAGAAACACAGAGGGCTGGGAGGGGAAACTATCGCTAAAAATAAGAACATTTTATAAAAAGGAAGGATCAAAGCAAAGGCAAATCAGTCTAAAATGGGTTTGAAGTTCCTAATGACAAATAAGGTTGGTGAGCTGCATGCAAAGGTCGCCAAATGGGGCTATGATATAATGGCAATAATAGAGACCTAACTGAAAGGGATGGAGTATTGGAAACTTAATATATCTGGCAGAAAGGATGGTTGAAGAGAAAAAAATTAGCCTTGAGAGTATAGATTAAAGATCCATTTGCAGCATCAGATTTGGCTGACTAGTTGAGGGTAAAATACAATGACTACTTGGTTAGAATTAAGGAACAATATGGGAGCTGCTGCATCAGCAGTGGATACTCTACACTGCCAAATACTGGGAAGCAGTAAGATTGAGTAAGTACAAACAGATGCATTAACTGTAGAGTAGTGATAATGGTGGATTTTAATTATCCTACTACAGACTGGAATAGTAACAGTGTGAAGCCAAAGTGGGATATGAATTCCTGATAAATGAGGAAGAAAACGTTATTGATCAGTGTCGTTTCCATCCCACTGATGAAGAAAATATTTCAGGGGGTTGAAATGTGTGGCATGTTTCCATAGGAGAATATTTGGCAAATGTGATCAGAATGTCATTTGGTTTTGAATAGTTATGGAATAACAAGGTACAATCTGGTGTAAAAATGCATAACTGGAGGAGGGCTAACTTCTGTGAATTGAAAAGACACCTGGCCCAGATGGATTAGAACCAAGAAAACTTTCAGTCACGTTTAAATCTCTTTGTGGTCCCTAATCTCCCTGTCTCAGTTACTTCCTCTAGACTGACAACTCCGCACTACCAAACTATCTCTGTTCCTCCAATGTTCCTGTATGTTGTGCATTTCACCCTCTCCTCATACAATCATCGGTGACTATTCCTTCAGCTGTCTCTACTCCCTGCTCTGCAATTCCCCAACTAACCTACCACGCCTGCCCCCTCCTTTCAGATACTCCAAAGACTCAGTTACTTGACCTACTTTTTGACCGCATCTCCTTCTTCCTCCTTTATTCAGCAACATCCTTTGTTTGATTCAGCTTCTGTGTAGCTCCTTGGGATGTTATTTTTTGATAAAGTGCTGTGGAAATTCAAGTTATTGTTGTGTGTTTATTACAGCCCTGTCACCATTAGTGAAACAGCAGATAATTGAATTTTAAAATGTCTCAGACTTGGTTATAAATTAACGCTGGAGAATAACTTCAATTATAGTTTGGAGAAATTACTGATCCATGACTGTATCACTTATACATTTCCACCGTAGGGAAAGGAAAGGACACTGAAAGTTTGATGGGACACACAGGCACAGTGAGACACACGTGCAAGTGAAGGCCCATTATTGTGAAACAGTGGTTATATCTACCACTTAAACATTTACGGAGTTTTCTGAATTTGTAAGACTCGCAAAGACATTCCACAAATCAATGCTCTGCATCATCTTCTAAAATTGTACATTTGTCAAGTGCTGACACCATTAGAGATATGGTGAATATATTCAAATACACACATCAACCAGGCATATCTCTATGAACACAATGACACTATTACTGCCTATATCAAACAGAGGAATTACACTCAGATACATAGATTCAACTGCATACAGGATCCTTAAAGTCATCAGTGGTCATCCTGCTTCTTACAGCCATATGGTCCAGCTTGCTTACTTCGTCTTTCAGTAAGTTTGTGGCTTCCCTCATTTTTTCCACTTTCCGGCCCTATCCACCCGTCTTTTGATTTCCTTAATATCCAAACTCTACTCATCTCAATCTTGACGCGCTGATCTTTTGTCCTGTAAAACCAGAGATATTCAGGTTATGATGAGAAACCTGAGAGGCTTTTAGCATGTACACGGGAAGCAAATCAGCAGAGGCATTAGTGGAGTGCAGAAAGTGCAGGGTGGAGCTTAAGAAAGCAATTTGGAGAGCAACGAGGGGATACGAGAAAGCATTGGCTAGTAAAAGTAGGGAAAATCCCAAGATATACTGTAAGTATATCAATGGGAAGAGGATAACCAGGGGAAGTGTAGGGCCCATCAGATACGAAGGGGGCAATCTATGGATGGAGCCAGAGGACATCACTAGAATGTTGAATAAATACTTCACATCTGTCTTCACCCAAGAGAATAAGGATGAAGGTATCGAACCTGCGGAGAGAGACTGCAAGGTTCTTAAGCAAATTGATATAGGAAGTGACAAGTTATTGGAGGTGTTGGCAGGCTTCAAAGTGGACAAGCCTCCAGGTCCAGATGATTTGTGTCCCAGACTGCTGAGGGAGGCAAGGGAGGAGATCGCAGGGGATCTGACCCCAATTTTAATTCTTCTCTGGCCATGGGGGAGGTGCCAGAGGACTGGAGAACAGCTAATGTGGTCCTGCTATTTAAGAAGGGTGTAGACATAAGCCAGGGAACGACAGGCCAGTGAGTCTCACGTCAGTGGTAGGGAAACTATTGGAGCAAGTTCTGAAGGAGAGTATATATCTCCACATGGAGAGGCAAGGTTTGATCAGGGATAGTTAGCATGGCTTTGTCAGAGGGAGGTCATGCCAAACAAATTTGATTGAATTTTTTGAGGAGGTGACCCGGTGTGTAGATGAGGGTAGTGCAGTTGATGTAGTTTATATGGATTTCAGCAAAGCCTTTGACAGGGTCCCACAAGGGAGACTTATAAAGAAAGCAAATGCACAAGGGATACAGGGTAATTTGATAACGTGGATTCAAAATTGTCTTAGTTGTAGGAGGCACAGCGTGATGACAGAAGGATGCTTTAGTGACTGGAAGCCAGTGTCCAGTGGCATACCACAGGGATCTGTGCTCGGTCCTCTATTATTTGTCATTTATATAAATGACATGGATGACTATGTGGGGGATAGGATTAGTAAGTTTGCAGATGACACAAATATTGGCCGGGTGGTTAACAGTGAGGTTGAGTGTCTTGGGCTACAGGAAGATGTAGATGGGATGGTCAAATGGGCAGATCAGTGGCAGTTGGAATTTAACCCTGAAGAGTGTGAGGTGATACAATTTGGAAGGAGTAATTTGACAAGGAAGTATTCAATGAACAGCATGACACTAGGAAGTTCTGTGGAACAAAGAGACCTTGGCATATGTGTCCACAGATCTCTGAAGGCAGAGGGGCATGTTAGTGAGGTTGTGAAAAAGGCATATGGGTCTTTATCAATCAAGGCATCGATTACAAAAGTAGGGAGGTCATGTTGGAGTTGTATAGAACCTTGGTGAGGCCACAGCTGGAGTACAGTGTGCAGTTCTGGTCACCACATTATAGGAAGGATGTGATTGCACTGGAGGGGGTGCAGAGGAGATTCACCAGGATGTTGCCTGGGATGAAGCCTTTAAGTTATGAAGAGAGTTTGGATAGACTTGGGTTGTTTTTGTTGGAGCAGAGAAGACTGAGGGGCGACCTGATCGAGGTGTACAAGATTATGAGGGGCATGAACAGGCTGGATAGGGAGTAGCCTTTCCCCTTAGTTGAAGGGTCAGTCACAAGGGGGCGTAAGTTGAAGGTGAGGGGCAGGAGATTTAGGGGTTGTGAGGAAAAACCTTTTTATACAGAGCGTGGTGACGGTCTGGAATGCACTGCCTGGGAGGGTGGTGGAGGCGGGTTGCCTCACATCCTTTAAAAAGTACCTGGATGAGCATTTGGCACCTCATAACATTCAAGGCTCTGGGCCAAGTGCTGTTAAATGGGATTAGGTAGGTAGGTCAGGTGTTTCTTACTTGTCGATGCAGACTCGATGGGCCGAAGGGCCTCTTCTGCCCTGTGATTCTGTGTGATTCTGTGAAAACGTGCTAGCAGAATTGACGATAAGATGTTCTTCACTGTTCCAGATATATTACAATTCTTGTGTAATGACAGTGATCCAGATCTCTATGGACTTTTCTCACAAGAATAAACATAAAAATGAAGATAATTCTGCACTATTTCTCAATATTAAGGGATTGATCAACAATTCAAAGATGATGAAGGATCCAGACACTGATCCTAATCAAAAACAAGTAAATGTTTCTTCGGCTTTGGAATGTCTGTTAAACAAGGTTCATCCAAATCCATCCGCTTTGGATTTAGATTTATTACCAATGAATAGACAAATAAATATGAAGGATGAAACTATTCAGCTCCTCTCAATCATTTTATTTAGAACTTCCATTTTACTGAGCAGGCTTTAGACCAATGCACATCTAACAACCTGCTCTGAAATTACAGCTCACAATCTGACAGCTGTGACAAATTGCATCATAGCAGCTGAGATAATCCACAATGTTGTAAAACAATCCAATACCATTCTAAATCAAACAACCCACACTATTCTTTAAAAAAGGACAATTTGGCTCAATGGGTTCCTCTAAAAATCAGGATTGAGATCTGGATCTTTATCTTCTCCGAAGGCTAAGCAGTTATCAATTCTCAGTGGGCAATAGCTTATCTGTGTATCAAATGTTGACGAAACCCAATTATTAGTTTCTGGGATATATTATTTACAGAAAACCAGAAAAAGAATCGAGGGCAGAAACTTTAAGGCCTCCGAACTTCAATGGCAGAGGTAAAAAACATCAAATGAGTTTCCACAGCCTGCTACATGGAGACATCCAGAAACTCTCACCCCTTTGAGTGGGAAAAAAAGAGACCTCATCTTAGTTCTAGATGGTCAAAAATTAAAATGCGTATTGGCCCTTTGTTCGAGAGTCTCAAGGCATGGAAAAGGTCGTCTCAGAATCGAGCCTGTTCCCTCAGAATTTTATGCCTTCAATGAGATTTTTTTCTCATTCTCCCAGGACTCCAAAGAATGCTGCTCAATCTCTCCCCGAGGGAAGCCTTTATTCCCAAGAATCAAACTAGTAAACCATGCCTGCGTCCCCCTCTGCGACAGCTCCTTTCTGAATACTCTCTATTTCAGGGCTAAGGTTGTATTTTTCCTGTACCGTGTGAGTAGATATTACCAATGAAGCGCTTTGTGAAACCCCAAACACATCTGAAACATCGATACGCACTGTGGAACTTCATAAACAATAGCAGGATCCTGACACAGCGTGAAACCCCATACACACCTGTCAGTATCCAGAGAGACTGTGAAACCCCGTACACGCCTGGCAGGATCCTGATACATTGTGAAACCCTGTAGAAACCTGGCGGTATCTTGAGACACTGAAACCCTGTACATACATGGCAGGATCCTGATACACTGTTAAACCCCGAATAAACCTGACAGGATTTTGATACAGTATGAAACCCCATACACACTGGCTATGGTGAGGTCCCAGAGGACTGGAGAATGGCCAATGTTGTTCCATTGTTTAAGAAGGGTAGCAGGGATAATCCAGGAAATTACAGGCCGGTGAGCCTTACGTCATTGGGAGGGAAATTATTGGAGAAGATTCTTCGTGACAGGATTTACTACCATTTGAAAGCAAATGGGCGTATTAGTGAGAGGCAGCATGGTTTTGTGAAGGGGAGGTTGTGTCTCACTAACTTGATCGAGTTTTTCGAGGAAGTGACAAAGATGATCGATGATGGAAGGACAGTGGATGTTATATATATGGATTTCAGTAAGGCCTTTGACAAGGTCCCTCATGGCATACTGGTACAGAAGGTAAGGTCGCACAGGATCAGAGGTGAGCTGGCAAGATGGATACAGAATTGGCTTGGTCATAGAAGACAGAGAGTAGCAGTGGAAGGGTGCTTTTCTGAATGGAGACCTGTGACTAGTGGAGTTCTGCAGGGATCAGTGCTGGGGCCTTTGCTGTTTGTGGTATACATAAATGATTTGGATGAAAATGTAACTGGGCTAATTAGTAAGTTTGCATATGACATTAAGGTTGGAGGAGTTGCAGATAGTGAAGAGGATTGTCAAAGGATACAATGGGATATAGATCGGTTGGAGGCTTGGGCGGAGAAATGGCAGAGGGAGTTTAATCCGGACAAATGCGAGCTAATGCATTTTGGAAGGTCTAATGCAGGCAGGAATTATACAGTAAATGGCAGAACCCTCAAGTGCATTGACGGGCAGAGGGATCTGGGTGTACAGGTCCACAGGTCACTGAAAGTGGCAACGCAGGTGGATAAGGTAGTCAGGAAGGCATATGGCATGCTTGCCTTCGTTGGCAGGGGTATTGAGTATAAAAGCTGGGAAGTCATGTTGCAGCTGTATAGAACCTTGGTTAGGCCACACTTGGAATGTCGCCACATTACCAGAAGGATATGGAGGCATTGGAGAGGGTGCAGAGGAAGTTTGCCAGGATTCTGCCTGGTCTGGAGTTTATTAGCTATGAGGAGCGGTTGGAGAAACTCGGATTGTTCTTACTAGAGCCACAGAGATTGAGGGGCGACTTGATAGAAGTTTACAAAATTATGAGTGGCATGGACAGAGTAGATAGAAGCTTTTTCCCAGGGTGGAAGAGTCAATTACTGGGGGACATAGATTTAAGGTGAGAGGAGAAAACTGTAGAGATGTGCGGGGCAAACTTTTTACACAGAGGGTAGTGAATGTCTGGAATTCGCTGCCAGAGGAGGTAGTGGAAGCAGTTATATTAGTGGTATTTAAGAGGCAGCTTGACAAATATATGAATAGGATGGGAATAGAGGGATATGGACACTGTAAAATGTTTTAGTTGATGGGCAGTATGATTGGCGCAGGCTTGGAGGGCCCATGGGCCTGTTCCTGTGCTGTACTTTTCTTTGTTCTTTGTTCACACCTGGCATGATCCTAATACCCTGAAACCCTGTACACACCTGGCAGGATCATGATACAATGTGAAACCCCATAATTAAGAGCGTGAGGAGAGTGGCAGAGACACAGGATAAAAGAGTGCGAGATAAGCGGAGACACAGGACAAAAGAGCGCGAGGAGAGTGGCAGAGACGCAGGGCAAAAGAGCGTGAGGAGAGCGGAGACACAGGATAAAAGAGCGCGAGGAGAGCAGCGGAGACACAGGATAAAAGAGCGCGAGGAGAGTTCCAGGGAGCAGAGTCGGAGGGCGGAGTTCTAGAGAGGTGAGTATAAAAACCTGACCTCTGGGATTCACGGACCTCGGGTGTTAAAAAAAATTAAACGTAGCGTCACGGTAAATCTGTGACCTGATTGGCTGGTAGAGAATTTACACTGAATTTGAAACTAAAACATTGTTAAACTAATTAAACCAAATAAATTAATCACTAATTAATAAGTAGAGGGTATCTAGACCAGAATCAGGGGATTACTGTTCTTAGAATTTAGCATTTATGGTAGAAATCTGGCCCTAGGGAACGTATAGTTAATAAGGAGTCAATAAGCATTTATTAGATTTAAATTAATTTATTAAATTGTTATAGAAATGACAGTTGCTGGGGTGAAGTGCTTCACCTGTGTGATGTGGGAAATCTGTGACGCTTCAAGTGTCCCAGACAACTACATCTGCAGGAAGTGTACCCAATTGCAGCTTTTCACGGACCACATGGATCGGTTGGAGCAGCAGTTCGATGCACTTAGGACCATTCAGGTGGCAGAAAGCATCATTGACAGGAGTTTTGGAGACGTGGTTACACCCAAGGTACAGACAGATAGATGGGTGACCGCTAGAAGGGGCACACAGTCAGTGCAGAAATCCCATGTGGCTGTCCTGCGCTCTAACAGGTATACCGTTTTGGATACTGTTGGGGGGGTTGGCCTATCAGGGGAAAACAACAGCGGTTGCCAGAGCAGTGGCACCACGGCTGTCTCTGTTGTTCAGCAGTGGGGGTCAAAGCACAGAAGAGCAATTGTCATACGGGACTCTATAGTCAGGGGCTCGGATGGGCGCTTCAGTGGTCGTGAAAGAGACACCAGGATGGTATGCTGCCTCCCTGGTGCCAGGGTCCAGGATGTCTCTGATCGGGTATGGGACATTCTGAAGGGGGAGGGAGAGCAGCCAGAGGTCGTGGTACACATTGGTACTAACGACATAGGCAGGAAGAGTGACGAGGTCCGGCAGCGGGAGTTCAGGGAGTTAGGCAGAAAGTTTAAAAAAAACAGGACCTCTAGGGTTGTACTCTCAGGATTACTCCCTGTGCCACGTGCCAGTGAGGCTAGAAATAGGAAGATAGTGCAACTGAACACGTGGCTGAACAGATGCTGTAGGAGGGAGGGTTTCCGATATCTGGATCAGTGGGATCTCTTCTGGGGCAGATGGGACCTGTACAAGAAGGATGGGTTGCATCTAAACTGGAGGGGCACCAATATCCTGGCTGCAAGGTTTGCTAGTATCACTCGGGAGGGTTTAAATTAGTATGGCGGGGGCTGGGAACCAGAGCAATAGGTCGGCAGGTGAAATAAATGACTGGGAACCAGTGAATATGGCCAGTAGGACTAAAAGGAAGGGGAGGGAGGGAGAAATTACTGAACACAGTGGGACTGGGGTTCTGAAATTCATTTGCTTCATTGCAAGAAGTATTAAAGGCAAGGCAGATGAGCTTAGAGCTTGGATTAGTACTTGGGACTATGATGTTATTGCTATTACAGAGACTTGGTTGAAGGATGGACAGGATTGGCAGATAAACATTCCAGGATTTAGATATTTCAGACAGGATAGAGAGGGCTGTAGAAGAGGTGGAGGAGTTGCACTGCTGGTTAAGGGGAATATCACAGCTGTACGACAGGAGGACACCTCGGTGGGCTCATGCAGCGAGGCAATATGGGTAGAGTTCCGGAATAGGAAGGGTGCAGTCACAATGTTGGTGGTTTGCTATAGGCCTCCCAA
This sequence comes from Carcharodon carcharias, assembly GCF_017639515.1. NCBI lineage: Eukaryota > Metazoa > Chordata > Chondrichthyes > Lamniformes > Lamnidae > Carcharodon > Carcharodon carcharias. The sequence continues at coordinate 32,125,302 of NC_054490.1, forward strand.
TTGCCGGTGGGAGATTGAGGAACACTTATGTAGGCAGATTTTGAAAAGATGTAAAAGCAATAGGGTTATTGTGGTGGGTGATTTTAACTTTCCTTGACAGAAATCTTTGTATCCTCACTGGCTACTGGTGAGGTCCCAGAGGACTGGAGAATAGCCAATGTTGTTCCATTGTTTAAGAAGGGTAGCAGGGATAATCCAGGAAATTACAGGCCGGTGAGCCTTACGTCAGTGGGAGGGAAATTATTGGAGAAGATTCTTCGTGACAGGATTTACTACCATTTGGAAGCAAATAGGTGTATTAGTGAGAGGCAGCATGGTTTTGTGAAGGGGAGGTTGTGTCTCACTAACTTGATCGAGTTTTTCAAGCAAGTGACAAAGATGATCGACGATGGAAGGGCAGTGGATGTTATAAATATGGATTTCAGTAAGGCCTTTGGCAAGGTCCCTCATGGCAGACTGGTACAGAAGGTAAAGTTGCACGGGATCAGAGGTGAGCTGGCAAGATGGATACAGAATTGCCTTGGTCATAGAAAACAGAGGGCAGCAGTGGAAGGGTGCTTTTCTGAATGGAGAACTGTGACTAGTGGAGTTCTGCAGGGATCAGTACTGGGACCTTTGCTGTTTGTAGTGTACATAAATGATTTGGATGAAAATGTAACTGGGCTAATTAGTAAGTTTGCGGACGACACTAAGGTTGGAGGAGTTGCAGATAGTGAAGAGGATTGTCAAAGGATACAATGGGATATATATCGGTTGGAGACTTGGGTGGAGAAATGGTAGAGGGAGTTTAATCTGGACAAATGTGAGGTAATGCATTTTGGAAGGTCTAATACAGGCGGGAATTATACAGTAAATGGCAGAACCCTTAAGTGCATTGACAGGCAGAGGGATTGGGGTGTACAGGTCCACAGGTCACTGAAACACAAATCCTCTTCCTGAAGAATCCTCCACCTGTAAGGACCCGTTCTCCCTCGAGCTCTTCCACCATCACCACCCTGGTTCCACCGCCATTGAGCATGGAACACTTAATTCGGCCTGGGAATAATTGCACTCCCACTCCCTGAGTTCTCAAGTGATCCTGCTGCCCTGAATTAAATGTAGGAGGCATGACTAAGAAGTTTGAATATGAAATGCAAATTGGCCGAATGAGGAAGTGAGGAAGAAAGTTGTAGAATGCAGGGAGATGCCAATCGGCTGATCAACGGGACAGAAAAATGGCAAATGGAAATGAGGGTGACCAACTCTGGCCAAAAAAATAAGGGACACTTCACCCTGGGGGTTGCTGACAAGAACTTGGGAACTGGGGGTGGCAGGGTGGTGGAGTGGCAGGGAGGTTGCCGCCAATACATTAGGTGGAGGTGGGGGTGCTAATGAGAACAGGGGTGGGAGGGGTTGCTCACAATGCCTTGAGATCAGGGAGGGGGTGTGAAATGATTCTTGAGTCATGCATCAGACTTCTGCTGTGTGACTCCCCAAAGGATGCTGGCACAGAAACCATCACCTGAACATCCTCAGAACATGAAACTACCGACCTGACGAGGCCGAGGCGTGCACAGACAGAAAGCATGCAGAGACAGAAGAAATCCTGGAGAAATCGCATCCCAAGAAGGCCTGATCCAGGGTATGGAGTGAAAAGCCAAATTCCAAGACAAATTTACAGAGAATCCAGGACAGTTGTTCACCCTGATGGAAGTCAATCCAAAGAAGCGTGAGGTGACAAATTTAGCAAGGACAAACAAACCAAGGAAATACACAACAAATGGACTAGGATTAGAAAAAGAGGGAACACAGAAGGGCAGAGGGATGTTAGGATCCAGGACAGGTGGTTAAGATGACATATGGGAAACTAGCCGAGGCATAAACTGTTAGATGCTACATTCATAAATTACCAGAGCTTAATATCAAAATTCATCAAATCAAAAATATTAAACACAAATGTGATCATAATACAATACCGCCATACTGCTTAACACCAAGTGAAGAATCATTTAGTTCACCATTGATCACCAAGATCCACATTCCCCTTCAGAATATTCTCCACCTCAGGAATGTTTAGTTTTGGCTTGCACTGTGTGAGTAAATCTTACCAATCGGCTTTCCCAGATGGGATCCCGTCTGAAACTGAGTTGTGGAGATCAGTGGGACTCATTGGATTTCACTGGACAGCAGTCTGTGTCACACCTGATGTGGAGAGGTGAATATAATACTTGGAAAATGCTCCTTCCCCCAGCTAACAGCTGTTGTACTGATGGGGGAGGATGGACTGATATGTTTAACAATGTTATCCTTATCAATTTAATATTTCTGTTTCTTACCAATTAATATATTCATTACAGAGCATCAGAATCTGGGAATCCCTGTCACCAACATGGCTGAAGGTTCAAAGAGAGGACTATGATCAACATCTTCAGCAAGAGTGAGAATGGACATTCAGAATGCAAGTTCAGAAAAACATATTTAACATATTATTTATGCCCTGATGAAGGGTCCAGCAAGAACCTGCAGCTCACACAGGAAGAGGGAGCAAGATAGAAAAAGGAAAGTGCATGACCATCCAAAGGGGCATCACAGTCACATGTTCAGGGAGCCCTTGAGTACTGGAACTGTCCAGTAAATAGAATGGGATTGTAAGGTGGATAAGGACAGTGACTCGGAATAGGATCTTCCTGAGCAACAATGCAACATTTTTTTCTCTTTACATTTTTTCATGGGATGTTGCTGGCCACGCCAGCATTTGTTGCCCATTCCTAATTGCCCCTGAACTGAATGACTTGCTGGACCATGACAGAGAGCATTTAAAAGCCTGGAGTCACATGTAGGTCAAAGTAGGTAAGGATAGAGGATTTCCTTCCATGAAGGGCAATAGTGAACTGGATACATTTTTATGACCATTGATGACAGTTTCATGGTCACCATTACTGGAATTAACTTTATATTTCAGATTTATTAAAGGAATTCAAATTCCACCTATCCCGAATGAGAGGCCGGTGGGACTTAGGAATAGGAGAATGATAGTTGTGGGAGATTCTATAGACAGGGGAAACGAGAGACTCTTCTACAGCCCTGAGCAGGTCACGAATGGTAAGTTACCTCACTGGTACCACAGGGAAGGACATCCTGGAACAGGTGGGACCATCTCTGGGAAACAAAGTACAGCAGAAAATATCTATGGTCAGAACCAATAATATAGATAGAAAGAAATCTATAAAGGGAATATAGAGACAGAGGCACTGGAGTAACTGAACCAGGCCTCAAGGTGATGAATCTCCAGGTTGTTTTGCATGGGTCCATTTAAGGAGGTAAATATGAGGCAGGTCAATGAGCTGTTACAGGACTGGAGCAGGAGGGAAGTTATTGGGGCAGTAGAGTGAGTTCAGGGTGAAGGGAAGGGACAGCCTTGATCTGAACCCAGCGACAACAATGGATTTCCAGAAATGGTGAATGGAGCAGTGGGAAGCGTATCTGCTGATGTTAATGGAGGGTGGGAAATATCCAGATCTGAGACTAAAGAGTGAATAAACTGTGGAGCAGAAACAGAAATTAATGAAAGGTTATTAGAAATAAGGAAGGAGGTTTTGAAACAGAGAGAGATAAAGTCAATTGGTAATGAAAAAAATCATCAGAATCATCATGTGTGCTCTGCCTGAAAGCAGGTCCTTCACTCATGGTAGTCTTTCCATGTCTCTATCCTATGCCTTTTCATTAGCCAATAATTTCCTTCAACTTTCAAGCCATTCAACATTGATATTCTTTTCCTTCCTTTTCCTCTCTTTGCATGAAGTCTTCCCTCCATACAAATGGAAGGAATCCATTCCCTCCTAAAATGTGCTCTACCCAGACTCTCTGTCTGTTCCTAATTATGTTCAGCAAATTTTTTAGTTTATTCACTCTCTTATTCACTTCATTATTTGCCAACTTTTTTGTCCAACTGATCCTTTCCTCCTAATTTTCCTCCTAATCCACATTTCAAAGCTTTTTAGGAAGTTAGCCTCCTCTTTCTGTAAGGTCCAAGTCTCACATCCAAACAAAACAACATTCCAAATCAAGCACTTTACAAGCTACTTCTAGAGTTTTTTTTTCCTTCAGTTTTCTGGTTAGCTCTCCTCTTACCAAATACAGCCTTTCCCATTGCTATTCTTATTCTTATTTCTTTGTTACACCTCCTATATGCAGATATTATGCTTCCTAAACACTTGAATTCCTTCTTCTCCCTTCTATGAATATACAAATTTTTTTTGGTGATTTTAAGATATGTATCACTTTGGTTTTGCCAAAGTTCACTTACACTTCGAAGTTCCTGTCTGCTATCCTGACTGGTTCTTGTATCCCTTCTTCTATGCTAGCTACAACTGCTTTATCATCTGCAAATCCGACTGATGTTATCATCTGGCCCCCAGCTTTCCCCCACCTCAATCTACCAATATAAACCACAGATTCTGTGTCTTCAAATGCTTCTTTGATCATTGCTTCGGCATGGACATTGAAGGGGACTGGTGATAAACAATACCCTTATCAAACTCCTCATTCAATTAGACATGGTTCCGACTCCTTGATGGCTACTTTTACTGTTACTCTTTGTTCCATGATTTCTTATGAGTCGTGTTGGGTTCCATATGACAGGAAAAGAAATTTAGAACTTTATTCTTTTGCCATTAAAAAAAAAAGACTTTCTGCTGAACCAAAAAATGGCTGCTATAAGCCACATTACCACAGGATTGGACCTTTGTTCTGGGATCTACCACCAGGAGTTACAAGATCAAAATAAGACTTTACCCAGCTCATGGAATCCCACACTTCATTGTACAGATCCCTTGTGATCAACAAAAGCAGAGGAAGTGCAGATGAACTGGCTCTCCAACTGGAACTATCACAAAAGAGAGAAAATGAAATTCATTATATTGGGAGAGATACTGATAACCACTTCAATTCCCTCCTAAGGAGGAACAATGGAATTCTGACCAGAAGCACAGAAACTAATTGTTAATGTGCAACCATTAATGCAACATGTCACATGACCTAAGCCTCTGGCCTTTTTGTACAGTTTTAACGTTACATCTTTAGCCTCGCAAGCAGCCTACTGTTTAACATCTAATTGGTGAACCACCAAGAAGCTTACCTCTAGGCAGAACAACAGGGTGCTTTTCAAGCCTGTTTCTGCTGGAAGATTTCCTGCCATTGTCTGCAAAACCGACACCAACTGTAAAGCAAATTCCTCAACTTTGGTTTTCAGCCAGTTGAATTTGAACTCCTACATAAAAGAATTCCTCAGTCGACTCTGACTCTGGACTCTGGAAATCATGTGAACTGATAATCATTTCTGTGGTTCTTGTACTGTTGCTATCTGTAATCTAAAATTCCTCTTTCTTTCCCCCCTTTACTGTGTGTGTGTGCACATGTGTGTACATGGGCTGGATTGGGAAGTTGCAAACTCTCCTCCCCTGGTTTTGAATGTGAAATGAACTAAGCTTCATAGTTAAACATAACGCGAGTTTGCTGCGGATTATTAGTAAATTGGATCACACAAACTGAGGGTTGGGAGAAAGCCTCACTGCATACTTTAAAATAATTCAAAACGCCTTCTGCTTACAGACAGGTGGTGAGAGGAAATAAGTACAGTTTCCTGTCCCTCTCCTGTCTGTAACAGTCATCTGTCTCTCCGGTCTACTCAGTGTCTTTCAGCACTATCAAAAGCTTAATCCAGTCAACCAAGTTAAATGCTATTTCAAAATCTACAAAACAAACATGTAATTTCAGCCCAAATTCTAAACTTCGTTCACGTATTAATTTTATAATGTCGATTGTTTCTCCTCTCTCTCTTCGTCCCTGGAATTCAATCTGGTCATCTCCAATGTAGTTCCACACCTTCTTCTCCACTCTGTTACAACTCTCAACACAGCCTTTGATGCATGGGCAATTAGACTAATTTTACAAAAGTCAGGACATCAGCATGCTTTGGCTTCTTTCTTATGGTGCTAATTATTATCTGCATGAAGTCCTCTGGCCATTCCTCATTACTGACAAGTAAATATCTTTGCACAGTTTCGTAAACTTTAATGTTATGCTTTTCCCCAGGTGTTTAATCAATTCTACAGGTATTTTGTCTATTACAGCCACTTTTCCAATTTTTATATCATTTCATGCTGCTCTTATCTCACTTTCTCATATCTATATTTTAATAAAATTGATGTCAACATTAATCTCTCTTTCTCTGGGCTTGTTACTCCTCCCATGTGCATTGGCCTTCTTTATAAGTCTCCCTTGTGGACCCTGTCAAAGCCTTTGCTGCAATCCATTTAAACTACATCAACTGCACTACCCTCATCTACACACCTGGTCACTCTCAAAAAATTCAATCAAATTTCTTAGGCATGACCTCTCTCTGACACAGCCATGCTGACTATCTCTGATGAAACCTTGCCTCTCCAAGTGGAGATAGATACTCTCCTTCAAAACTTTCTCCAATAGTTTCCCTACCGCTGATGTGAGGCTCACCGGCCTGTCGTTCCTTGGCTTATCTCTACAACCCTTCTTAAATAGCGGAACCACATTAGCTGTTCTCCAGTCCTCTGGCACCTCCCCCATGGCCAGAGAGGAATTAAAAATTTGGGTCAGAGCCCCTGCAATCTCGTCCCTTGTCTCCCTCAGCAGTCTGGGACACAAATCATCTGGACCTGGAGATTTGTCCACTTTTAAGCCTGCCAACACCTTCAATAACTTTTCACTCCCTATACCAATTTGCTTAAGAACCTCACAGTCTCTCTCCCCGAGTTCGATACCTCCATCCGCGTTCTCTTGGGTGAAGACAGATGTGAAGTATTCATTCAACGCTCTAGCGATGTCCTCTGGCTCCACCCATAGATTGCCCCCTCGGTCTCTTATGGGCCCTGCTCCTTCCCTGGTTATCCTCTTCCCATTGATATACTTATAGAATATCTTGGGATTTTCCCTACTTTTACCAGCCAGAGCTTTCTCATATCCACTCTTTGCTCTCCTAATTGCTTTCTTATCTTCACCCTGCTCTTCCTGTACTCCAGGGATGCCTCTGCTGATTTTATTCCCTTGTACCTGCTAAAAGCCTCTTTTCCTTCTCATCGTAACCTGAATATCTCTGGTCATCCATCTCGGGACAGAATAGAGTCAAATTCTTATTATATTAAACGATAGATAAGAAAATTTAAATCCTTTTATTGGCTTTAAGGAAAATGAAGTTGAGGTACAGACCAGCCAGGATCTAATTGATGGTGGAATTTGCTCATATTTTTATGGTAAAATTGCCTGACCAGGTGCCAATGCAGTAACACATTAATATACAGTTACAGTTCACTGCACAGCAGTCAGGAACAGAAGACATCAATGTCCATGGAGAAGCAGTCAGGATGACAGCACCAGTTGAGCTTGCAGACTCTGGCAGTCAGCTCACAGGTACAGAAGGGAACAGGTGAAAAACACAGGGAGCGATCTTACAACAAAGCATGGACAGTGTCAAAAACCACATCATGCCCTTGTCTGAATCCACAATAACTGCCTTCTCCATTTCCAAAAATCAATCTGCGAACTTATCCACCCACCACTGTCATGGGGGCAGCTGGAGGCCACAATAATTTCCCCATCCACTCCCTATTCCAACCGCCTGCCTTGAGACTTTTAGGGTTTTGAAAGGGATACATTGGTGGGCAGAAACTTTACTCATTGGTGTGGCAGCCAAGGACAAGTGGACAAATAGCTTAATATCAGAGTAAGGATTTCATGAGAGAGGTTAAGAAACAATTATTCACACAAAAAAGTCATGGAAGTGGAAACCCTCTCCCACATCAAGCAGCAGATACTAGCTCAGTGAATAATTTTCAATCTGAGATGAAAATATTATTGCTACCCAAGGAAGTGGGCATGGAGCCAAGACATGTGGATGGAGGTGGCCCTCACAGTCATGGTCTGATTGAATGGATGGAGCAAGTTGGAGGGGCTGAATGGGTCTGCCCTTTCCTGTTTCTGTTACACACTGGTGGCAGCTTTCAAACCACTGGGAGGGAGGAACATCGACTGGGTTTTGGCTCCCTACCTCATTCCCACTTTATTGGCAGGGGTATTGCTTCTGGCGCTAGATCCTGGAGCTGGGATGCCCAGTCACCTGGTTTTATAAGGGACAGTCGATTTTCAAATGCTCTGTATCTTGTCCAATACTGGATGCCTCTGTGTCTTGTATTATTATTTTGGGGTTCATTTGCAATGACCATGGAAACCCAGTGCTGGACAGCAATGGTGACTCACAAATGTTGGTGACTGTAACTGACAGACTGTTACTGCCTATAATTTGGATTTGCAGCATTAATTTGTCAGCCTTTGGCGCTGTGTGCTAGTGTGGAATTCATTCTGCATCTGTCAGTCTCTGTGAATGTACATGAGTGTGAGATTCATTCTGCACCTAGTCCTCTGCTATTATTTGTGTGCATGATTGATTTTTAAAATATTTATTTGATTTGTATCTCCCTTTACAAGATGGCGTTTGCAGCTGTATTTTTAATATTGTGATATACAAGGATATTTCAATCTGATATATAAACTTGAACACTTGAGACTGTAAAATTTAATCAGGTAACGTGGGGATTCTTTTGAAGAGATAAATTAAATATGAAAGGAAATATGTACCCCAACAGCGCTGTTATTTGAATTTGGGACAACCTTGAGATGTAAATTGCAGTGTTATATAGAAGGTTACTTTCAAATAACTAGGATGCTATCCAAGATAAAGAATATGTTGATAAACATATGGGACTTTTAATCTGGGTACAATTCAATACACGTGAGAAAGAGGTAGTTGTAATTTTGATAGTGTCAATTACAGTTCTTACAAAGTTAAAAATAAAATGCAGATTGGTTTCCGACTAAGTTCTCAAAAGGGAATTTTTATTTCAAAAGGTTTGATAACAACTGCCACTAATTCAAATGCTGCAAGCTTTTGTATTTGTAAGGCTGTTCCCAAAATATTAAGTTAAGCTCAAGACCTTGACAAAGTTTGGCAGAAATCCAATTTTTCTCCAAATCAGTGAATATTGGATAATTCTAAAAGAAAAAGTTCAGACACAATTTAGTAGGTTAATTTTAAGGCAATAAAATGTTGTTTGGGAAGGAGATAAGGAAGAAAGTGTCTATGCATGATTTCTGTTTTATAACTGTTATGAGAATACTTTATTGGACCGTTAAGTCTCTCCAGACAACCTGAACAAGGTAAGATGGCAGCTGTTGCATCTGTAACATGATATGAGCAAAGTAGGAGAAAGGATTAGGGAAAGAGGACACAATATTCAACCTGTTTAAGGGAACTGAATTTGATAATCTGGCCTTCAACTGAGACATTGGAACTGCATAGGGTGAGATAAGCAAGCAAAGGTCTAGAGACAGAGATTCCCATTAACATGGAATAGTTAATATGGCCTAAAGAGTGAGGAAACATTTCCAATAATCAAGGCAATAAAGAAACTGACCCCAAGAGAATCTTAGGATGATCATGATCAGGGGGGAAAAAACCTTAGAGGTAAAACTATGTGGAATACGTAGTTGAGGCAATTGAATGGTAAGAAGAAATAAAACAGAACCACAATTTACCACAAGATTGATACAGGTAAAGGGAAAGCTCGACTAGAAAAAGGCTAAATAGATGTATTACTGACGATATTAATGCACCTGCGAGCTACAAAAAGTAAGACCAAGGGATTAACACTTTGATGACAGGCAGAGTCAAGCGGCCGCCAGAGAGAACTGCCACTAGAAGTGAAGATGCTGAGACATTGGAAGATAGGACAAGAGGGTGCATTATAGAGTTGTGTAGACAGCTTAAGGAATTAAGGTCCAACTGGGACAGCAGCAGGAGATAGTAGACTGTAAGGAGTGTGGGGTGCCTATTCAGCTGGATTCAGATCAGGGAACTCATTTCACAGGAAGAGTCATTGAAGAAATGTATATATTTATGGGGATTAAACAGAAATTGCACATTCCCTACCACCTTCAGAGCTCGGGGATGGTGGAAAGAATGAACCGAATTACAAAAAAAAGCAGCAAAAGCAATTCAAGTGACAGGGAAGAACTGGGCAACATTTTTGCCCAATATTCTGATGTGCCTTAGGGCTACCCACAACAGGACCACCAGGTTCACCCCATTTGAAATAATGACAAGGAGAGCAATGCAGTTACCCAAGGGAATCATAGTAGGAGGGGGAGATGTAGGACCACTAAAGGGGTGAAACTATGTGAGGGAAATGATTAAGCAATTGCGTGAGTTAAGGAAGGAGGTCAGGGACCGGCAGATGGTTAAGGACATGGAAACAGATAAATCTGAAAGACAACAACAGACCCCCCAGGTGGAGACCAAGGTAATGGTTAAGGTAAATCCAGAACGAACAGAGTTTGCACCCAAGTGGGTGGGACTGTATGAAGTAATGATGACCAGCAATGCATGCACATGCATTGACTTTAGGGGAAAGGGGCGATGGAACTATTGATCACAACTGAAGAGTTTTATTAACTGATTCCATCCACAGAACTGTTGTGGTCACTTTGACAAACGGACCACAGGAGTCTCAGGTACAGGTCACGATCGTTTATTCGAGCAATTGCAAGGAGAGTACCATCTCATTACAGCTTGAGATAGCACTCTGCTAAATTACAAATTCTCAACATAGTTATACAATATTGGTCACGTACAAGAACAGTTTCCAGATTTCGATCTTGTCAACATATAGGTTTACATTAAACAGACAAGTACATGCACCGTATGTCCCTATTTGTTTTTCACCCAGGCAGAGACATTCCCTCCTACCTAAACTAGGACAATCGGTTCTTTTCCTAGCTGCACTAAACAGGTTCAATCGTTGTTGTTTTTCAACCTAAGGCTCCAGTATAATTCCCAAAACACCCAATCTATCATATTTGCATTCATCTTCGTCCAGTATGGCCTTGCTGATACTCAAGCCCTGAGAATGTGCAAGGTTCAGATTTTTCTCTGTCCAGCTTGGCCTTTAACTGTTAACTGCTTACGCAGACGGGTTTTGCATTTGCATGCTTGGATATTTTAAGTATTGATTCCCTTCAATAAGTTCTTACTGTATCCCTATACTGCATCCCTTTATTTCCTCCTAACAGTACTGACCTCAACAACCGACCGGTGACGAATGGGATGGTTATCTGCTTAAGTTCACTGAATGTTAATTGCAATGTCGACGCTCATGGGCATGGCGATATTGGCAGCAAGGTCGGGGTTTATTACGGCTCGTCCCGCACTGCAGGAGGGACTTTGGTACAGCACGAAAAGTGCCTAATGCAACACACAACGGGGAATGCTAAATATAACAGTAGAAGAACAAGTGATTTTTAATTGTAGCAAGGGTTTGCTTCAGGTCGAGCGCGGACGTGTCAGGGATATGACACGTACAGGTACATCAATGGTTAATTCTATTGATCTGGCAACTGTTGACCAGAAGGTCTGGACCGTGAACTCCATGCTTAAGGACATTTTATTACGGGGACAGGGATTTCACAACACCCAATTAAATACAGACCACGGCAGTTAATTCAAAACCTGGCTACCGTGGGTGAATTTTAACAGGAGATAACAGGATAGGAGGTTTAGCACGTCAGAGGCCTAAATTGAAGTGCCAGATGATACAGATGGTCTGAACTAGTACATTTACAGTGCAAAGCTGGATACCTGGCCAGTATCAATGGATGGCGGTAAGTAAAGGGACGGACAGTAACACTATAGTTGGCTACATTGGGGTAGGCCAAGATCCAAAAGGGAGACGGTTAGGGGGAATACAGTAAGAATTTATTGAAAGGGAATTAGTTAGAATCTCCAGGCAGCCAGTGCCATCAAGTACACTAACAGTTTAAGGTTAGCAGGAACTTTGCACACCCTTAGGGCCTGTAATCACCAGAAAGACCCTGGGAGCTAGACTGGATACGGACGATGGAAACAAGATAGATTCAGTGTGCTCGTCAACAGATAAGGAAAGGGCAGTTGGTCCCAGCTTAGATAGGGGGAGAAGGCTGAACAATGTTCTTGTCAGCGAAGTATAAATGAGCTGTATACTTGTAGTTTGGTAGAGTGCTACCTCAAGCTATTTGAGGTGGATCCCTGCATGCAGTTGCTCGAACAAACGATCGTAACCTGAGCAAATATTTGTTTGTCAAAGATAGCAAAGCAGTACAAAACATAAGGTAATTGTCTGGACTCATTCATTTATCACCTTCAGGTCTTTAGCCGTTTTTTACCCTCCTAGCCGATGTTGAAATTAAACTCATAGAATCATATAACCCTACCGTTCAGAAGGAGGCCTGTCGTCCGCTCGAGTCTCTGCTGGATCGTGGAAAGAGCTGTCATTTTATTCCACAATTCAACTTTCCCCCATCAACCTGTCTTTGGTTCTCTTTAAGACCGTATTGTGTCTGATTCCACCATTCTGTCAGAAAGGAAAAGAGCATGGAAGACAGAAACCTGAAAACAAAACAGAAAATGCAGGAATATATCACAATGTCAGCGGACATCAGCGAAGACAAACAAAGCGTACATTTTCCGTCACATCTTCTATCTGTCTACTCTCTCCCCACCACACCCCTCCCCCCCATCCCCGCCACACCCCGCCCGCTCCTTTCAGCTGCTAACTGATTTTCCAATATTCGGAGCTGGAATTTTTCTCTCACTTTCTCTCTCCCTCTTTCTCTCTCATGAGCTTTCCTTTCCTTCTCCTGAAACTCTAGCTGCATTTTGAGGTTTTTCCGCTGGAATTTGGCTAGGGGAAGGGATTCATTGTCAGGGTTTAACTCATTGTCTATCTTTTCTGATTGAAGAGTGGGGTCCGAATGTTAGACCAGCAATTGTAGTGGCTCAATTCTTTTTAGGTAATGGATCTTCTAGGAAATGACCATGCACCTCCATAGCTACAGCTTCCAGTTGTCCTGTGCTTCGGGATGCTAATGCTTTGCTGTTTAAGTCTCCATGCTTTATCCACATCTGTGGAGCGAAATTTGCTGCTTTTTAGGGTTGGGGAAGGAAATTTACTGCGGTAGTTTAATTGTGATTTAAATCTCATTTCAGCCACTGAACTTTGCCTCTTAGCACCACTTGATTCCTTTTGTATTAGGTTCAGCTCGTGTCTTAAATTTGAAGCTTGGCTAAATCTTTGGTAAGATTTTGGCTCCCTTCTAATGTCTCGATCCAGAACGAGCCCTCAATTTCAGTTATGGACTGGACAGAGATCCACACTGAGCTTAATTACCCTCTGAGCATCTCTCCAGTGTTTTTAATTGTTTTAACAGTAGGCTGTGGTGTGTCCGCCCGAAACCCTCAGTTTCTGTGATCCAAATTTAAAAATAATTTGCAGCAAGCTCTTGTTATGAATAACTCATAGGTTAGTTTATTCGCACATTCAAACCCGGAAAATCCTCGTGAATTTACACATACACATTTATGCACATACACTGTGATGGAAGTATGATAATTTTCAGAATATTTTTTCTGGTTTATTTGGAAGTAGATATATGCAGGTAAGTATAATGAGCTTGTGTGTGATTTAATAACATTTAGAGTCAAGTAGACTGCAAGTTTGAAATCATCAAAAGAAGCTAGGTGCTTGACATTCTAGTGAGTAAACATAGATGCTGGCATAGCATGTAAGGTGGCAAGTGATTTGTATTTGTAGATAAATAATGGGATGTTTGGATTTCAATGGGATCTTAGTCTGTTTGCAATTGTCAGATAAGTAAGGCTAAGGAATGTGTTTATTTTTCACAAAGGTTACTGACAATATATTGGCAACATGAACGTTTTTATATTATGAGGAAAATACAGTTTCCAAGACATATGGAACAATGGAACTTACATATTAAAAAGAGAGAAACATGTATATTTTGTACTTTGCAGCCTTCCAGACTTAACATTGAGTTCAACAGCTTCAGCTCATGAACTCTCTCCTCCATCCCCATCCCCTTTCTGATCCCCTTTTTCCGATAATTCATATATATTATATATACATGATAGATATTTTTCTTTTCCCACCTATTTCTATTATTTTAAAATTTATTTCCATTCATTGTTTTAGCTCCACCTTTTAGCCCATTTCAATCCCTTCCCACTACTCCACTCCCACTATGGCTATCTGTCCTGCTTTCTACCCTTAATGTCACCATTATGACATTCCATATTTAATATCACCACCGTTAACACTTCTTTGCCCTTTTGTCTATGACATCTTTGGCAATCTCTTATTTGCCTCCACCTATCACTGGCCCTCTATCCAGCTCTACCTGTCCCACCCCCTCAACCAGCTTATATTTTATCTCATTTCTATTGTTTGTTAGTTCTGATGAAGAGTCATACAGACTTGAACCGTTAAATGTATTCCTCTCTGCAGATGCTGTCAGACCTGCTGAGTTTTTCTAGCTACTTTTGTTTTTGTTTCAGATTTCCAGCATCTGCAGTATTTTGCTTTTATCTTACTTTTTTGACCTTCTTCAGAGCACATTTAAGAGTCAACCACATTGCTGTGGGTCTGGAGTCACGTGTAAACCAGGTAAGCTGAGCAGATTTCCTTCCCTAAAGGACATTAGTGAACCAGATGGGTTTTGATGACAATCAACAATGGTTTCACAGTCATCAATGGACTTTTAATTCGAAATTTTTTAGTGATTCCAAGTTCTGCCAAGTGATGTGGTGGGATTTGAATGCAGGTCCCTGGAACTTTGTGCTGGACTCTCTGAATTACTAGCCCAGTGAAAACACGATTATGCCACCACCTCCCGTATTAGTCAAGTAGGTGCTGTGTTCACCTGTTGATTCTGTTTTAAGTCTAAAATCTATTTTGGACGTTACCTTAAAGGGGCTGTAACTGGACGTCAGGTTAGTTAGGAATTTTAGGGGCTTCTACAGTAGAAAGTAATTGTAGTCTGATGCATGTGCTTGAAATCTTTTATATTTTGCTAATAAATAGTGATCTTAAAAAAATAATTAAACTAACGGTCTTGGTGGACTTATTATTTCTGAATTCAGCGCACATCTCATAATAAATACAAATTGCAAACCATTATGATAACGTGACCAAGATTCCTTTGTGGATTTAGTCCGTCTGTCACTTATCACTTGCCCTGTCATACTACACAAACAGTAGGGAGGATAGATAAAAAAGACGGAGTTTTACCACTGTAGAAATCAACATTATAGGAACCATGAAAGTCAAAATTAGTTAATACGATTCTCATAGAGTATAGGAAGCCAAGGTCCAAAGGGAGTTTCCTTTGAGCAGAAGTTCAGCTTCGAAGTGGTTGGAGAAAACTTCAGGAATGTCCTTTAAAGCGAAAAACGATGCAGCATGATGAGGTTTCTGTAGATAAGCAGTTTTGCAATCAATGGTCAGAGGTTTCTAAAATTGAACAATCTTTTAAGTGCTGAATGATGGTGGCCTCTCGCTTGGTCAGCGAGGAGTTCTGCTGGTGTTCTTTCTGGTTGCTATTAAATCAGCAGGTTGCTTGTTTCTCAGATCTCGACTGAATATAGAGAATTCAAAATTTTCACTGCAGTCATGTGACCTCCTTCCACCACAATTATTTCAAATACGATTTTTATCTTGACTCCGGGTATAGCTTTTGTTTTATGGCTTTTAATGCTCTAGTCATTGGCCTCTAAAAGCCTCACCATTCATGTTGGGGATCTTGTATCGGGAACCATATTTTGGGCAGGCCCTATGAATCGGCTACAGAGATGAGTTTATTAAGATACAATTGACGTCCATTTTCCCCTCAATGGTCCCCTTTTGTACTAGACCTGGACAGCCCATGGTGTGAGATGGTCTATTATCTCCTCTGCTGCAATAAGGAGCTTGGAACTCTGGGTGTCCCCTAGTTTAATGATTACAATGCCCTTACAAGGTGGTGTGAGATTCCACACAATGTAAGACGGACTCTTTGTTTTGGAACTCCTGTTTAAAGCTTCTAGAACAGATGACCAATCCTTTGAGTCATGCGATCTGTAGCGGCCTTCTTGTTGTTTAGCAAGTCCTTTGTAAAAATAGCCCAAAGAACAAAGTTTGGAGTGCATAGTTCTTTTTCGTTTCTTTCGTTATTTACATGTCATTACGGCGTATTATAATTAATGTAGTTATCCTTTATCACGTTTTATTTCATTCCTTAACTGTTAATTTGTACTTTCCTTTCCCCCTTAACATCGACTAAACTCACCGACGACGCCATTTGCCAACTCTAGCTCCTACCCACGGTAACTGCAACTGATGAATGGTAACTAGGGGCGTTTCTCCAGGCGACCTCATAAAACAGTCTGGAGCCAATCACATAGCAATCTTTACAAACCCCACAGCGATCCAAACTCAGCTGACCAGTCCCTTCCGCTGTGAATCTCATTTGCCTGGAGTACAGTTTGCTGAACCACCTCAATCATGTTCTGCCCCTTTCTCCGATCGTAGCGCCAGTCTACACACGTCTCAGTCAATCAGCACAGTCTTGAAATATTACACGTTATTAAAACTGTCCCACATCTTACGAATTTGAGCTCCCGCTATTAATTGCCTGCCAATCCACTCTTTGTCCCTCGCATACACTCCAGCCCATTCCATCGCTCCCAGCATCCACCCGGAGAAATTTGACATTGGTTTTGGAGTATACGCTTACTCCTTGGCTCACGCTGTTTCCCCATTTTACAGTTATGTTAAAGGTGCTGTCAGGAAATGCAGAATACGAGGAACTGAAGATGAAAGATATCTTAGGTTTGATATCAGGCAACTGCTATATTCCAATTAGAATAACGAAAACACTATGGTCAGGATTATCCGAGCAGCAGCAATGATTGTTAGAATCCTGCTGCGCCCTTAAATCCCCCCTACCGGACCCCGATGCACAATTCTACAGGGGTCATCAGAGCCAGCTGTCATAGAAATATGCGGCGTGAAATTCGTCGGGGATCTAATTGGAGCAGAGTAGAGTCGGGCTGAAGACAGTACGTGACCCCTTTTACAGCACCAGCTGTCCTATGCTAAGTTCGAAGTTTGAAAGTTAATGAAGGGGTGCAAAAATAATTTGTGTTAATTAATTAAAAATAATTGTGTTAAATAATTAATTAAAAATAATTGGAATCGATTCAATTCACTGGTAATTCATTTTAACTCTTAGGTTTCAAACAAGACTTCACACTCGCAATTCACAGCGAGGACATTCAGATAGTGAATTCAAAGTAGTTTTATTTAAAGAGAAATATAAATGAGCACAGAGGTGTGATATAAAACTCTGAAGTTAAAATACAGAGTTAGTTAGATCAACATATATAAGGATCTTAAGTCCATGCAACTAAACCTTCACATTTTAATACAGAGTATGTGTCTGTAATTAAAATAATTCTCTGTCTTCTTTCTACATTAAATTCATTTCTAGTACATACCCAGAACGTGGAGTATACTTATATCATCCATAAGACCACCACGACTTCCGATGGGTGATCAAATCCATGGAAGTGTCTATCTCCTTCCTTCATTTGAGCAAGTATCATTCAGTCAGAATATGGCTAACTAACGATTTCTCTGGAGATGCCACTTTGAACCAGGTTCAAGAACTTCACTCTCCACGTGAAAATGGGATCTTGTTACCAATTGATTGGCTGATGTATACTTTAATTTAGCTTTCTTGGGCTTGTTGTGAATGTAACTTTGACCAAAGAATAATCAACTTTTCAATGTATTCTTATAATCTTAATTCAAACACACAGCTTTAGGTTTTAGACAATCTTTAGCTCTACGTTTACCTCAAATCTGATTTAAATACCTTATCTTGCATCCAGTTTGTGTCTTTCGCTTACCTTATGGTTTGTAAGAAGGATTTATGTCAGGCATAATCTCTTTAGGATCAGGCCTAATATTTGCACGTGTAAATTTGAAGACCAATCTTGTGAAAAAAAATTATAAATTCATTAATGCTTATTTAATTATAAGAGAGGCTCAATTTTAATTTCCTTGTGGGGGGTGGGGGGTGGGGGGGAATTCCAATAATGCATAACAGTTCTGAGCTGTGACTCCGTCCCTAGGACCAACCATCTTCAGCTTCTTCGTAAGTAACGTTTTCTCCATTATAAGTTCAGAAGTTGGGATTTTAACTGATGATTGCACAAAGTTCAACACCATATGTGACTCCTCATACACTGAAACAGTCTGTGTCCATATGGGCAACGTCCAACCTTGGGGCAATAAGTGGCATCCAACAATTACTCCACAAAAATTCCAATCAATGGCATCTACAACATGAGAGAGCCTCACCATCTCCTCTTTACATTCAATGGCATTACAATCACTGAAGCTCTCACTATCAACAACCTGAGAGTTACTATTGGCCAGAAACTGAACTGGACTAGCTATATAACTATTGTGGTTACAAGAGCAGTTCAGATGCTAGCAATTTTGTGATAAGTAACTCACTTCCTGACTCCTCAAAGACTGTCTATCATCTACGAGGCACACATCAGGGGTATGAAGGAATACTCCCCACTTGCCTGAATGAGTGCAGCTCAATAAAACTCAAGAAGATCAACATCATACAGGACAAAGGAAGTGGCTTGATCAGCACCTCATCCAGCAGCTACAACATCCATTCCTCCAAAACACCAACGCATATGGTGGCAGTGTGTGCCATCTAGAAGATGCACTACAGCATCTCACCAACGCTCCTTCGAGGTACCTTGCAAACCCACGACATATATCACCTAGAAGGACAGGGCAGCTGACACTTGGGCACTCCACTACCTGCAAATTCCCCTTCAAGCCACCAACCATCCTGACTTAGAACTATATTCCCATTCCTTCACTGTCACTGGTCAATATCCTGGAAATCCCTCCCTAACATCACAGTGGGTGCAACTACACCACATGTACCGCAGTGGTTCAAGAAGACATCTCCAAACCAGGTCTTCATGGACAAATGAATGCAGGCCTAACCAGCTAAGCACTCATCCCATAACCTATGAAAACAAAAGATTATCTTAACCCGTCCCCCCCGCCCCCAATTGTGTTGTGTTCGTCAGCCTCTCTTTCTCTTACACTCTCCCTTCAGTCTCTCCCTCCTCCCAGTCTCTTTCTCTACCAGTCTCTCTCTCTCCTCAAGTCTTTCTCTCTCTTCAAAAACCGTTCACCTTCACCCCCAGTCTCCCCTCTCTCCTACTCTCTGTCAAGTCTCTCCCTCTCACCAAGTCTCCCTCTCTCTCCCACAGGCTTCCTCAATCTTCACTGACGTTTCGTTTCTCTGCCAGTCTCTCTCCCAGTTCTCTCTCTATCTTTATCACGCCAGTCTTTAGGTCTCTCGCCTCCACTTTCTCTCCATCTTTCTCTTCTACAGTCTTTCATCATCCCTCTCTCACCCAGTTCCTATATATCTCTTTGCTCATCCAGTCTCATTCTCTCCCCCTCAGTCTCTCTCTTTCTCTCTGCCACAGCTTCTTTTCCCAGCCTCTCTCTCTCTTTCGCTCCCTCTCACACAGTCTCTCTCTCTCCCAAACTTTCAATATCTCTCAGTCTCAGTATCTCTTCCTCTCTGTCGGATGCTTACTCTCTCCCCCAGTCTTCATAGTCTCTCCCTCGCTTCAGTTATGCTGCGTGTATCAATCAGCATAGTCACATTACAATAGTCTCTCATTCTCTCTCTCTCTGCCTCTCTCTCCCAGTCTCTCCCTCTTCCTTGCCCTTCCCAGACCCTCTCCCTGCTCTCTCTTTCTCTGTGCCAGACTCTCACTCCCTCGCAAGCTCAATATCCACCAGTCTCAATCTCTATCCCAGTCTTTCTCTCTCTACCCTCAGATTTTCTCTCTCCTCCAGCCTCTCCTTCTGACGTTTCGGGGTTACCTCTCCCATTCTGTCTCAACCTCTTTCTCTCTCAGTATCTCTCTCCCTCAATCTCTCCTAGTGTCCTCCTTCTCCTGCAGACACTCATTCTCTCCTCCAGTCTTCCCTGTCTCTGTCTCCCCGACCCCCTCTCTCCTCTCCCTCCTTCCTAGTATCTCTCATTCTCCATGCCTCTCTCTCTCTCCCAATCTCTCTCTCCACAAATTGGTCTCTTTCCCTTAAGCTCGCTCTCGTCCTCGTCTCTCCCGCTATTACCAGGCTCTATCTTCGTCTCACTCACCCAAGCTATCTCTCCCTCACTCTCCAAGTTTCTCCCTCATCGGAAATCCCCAATCTGTCTCTCTCTCCCTCTATCACCCCAGTCCATCTTTCTTTTCGCCATTCCATCTCTCTCCTCAGTCTCTTTCTCTCTCCCTCACTCACACAATGTCTCTCTCTCTCTCTCCCCTCCAATCTCTTTCTCCCTAATTAGTCTCTCCCTCTCTTTCTCTCTCTCCCCTTGTTCCAGTTCGTGTCGATCACTTTCATTCTGTCTCCCCTCAGTCTCACTTGCCTCAATGACGCTGCGTGTGTCAATCAGCATAAGAATAGTTAGATGGGATGCAATGATGCGCACCGATTGGTTAAGGGTGCTGGTAATCAGAATATGGGCGAGAATTGGGAGCTGTCAATTAGAGACGACAAAGCCCCAATTGGACACTGGAGATATCACCACACTTTAGAAACATCAGATGTCGGTCAAGGAGACAACGTCACGTTTGTGTCGATGGTGTACACCTCATGAAAGAGGCAGGTGTTGTCGCAGAAAGATTGGCTAAGATCAAGCCAGAAACCGCTTGAAGATCGCTGATTGGTGGAGGCGTGTGCCCCCTCATTAGTTCAGGGGGCTGACTGTCAAAGTTGGGGGGCCATGATTGAATAAGGTGGTTCTTCCTCACCTAGTGGATTTACTTGATTAGCTAAGGATGAATTCAGTTTTAGTGTTATGCTCTGACAAACAGTCATTGAGATTACAAACTTTAACTCTGTTTCCCTATACATAGATGCTGTCAGACCAGCTAAGTTTCTTCCCCCAGCATGTACTGCTTATCGTTCAGACACAGCTTCGTGATTGGTTTGGCGGATAGCTCCGATTAGCTGGAGCGCCCGTGAGTCAGCTGGCGGAGTACCCTGATTTGCTAAACTAAAGCTGTCAGTCAACGTCAGAGCTCCCCGATTGACTTAGAAGGCATGGAATGAAGCTTTCTGATTGTTTGAGGCAGCTATCTTTCCTCAGTCTTATCCACTAAGGATTCTGTCGATCTGGGTACAGTGACTCACCAGCTAAATCTCCCTGAATGGCTGAGGCAGCTGCCAGCCCTAGAGTGCTCTCTGCGATTGGAGCAGGTCTCTGTCAGTAATTAGGTGGACGTCGATAATTGGCTAAGAATCAAAACACGGGAGGTAGGGGTTGAGGTCCGCTCCTCCAGCTGTCACTCTTCTCCGATGTTGCCCTCCTCTATGTCGTGGGTCTATTGAGAGTTTGTGGATAAGCATTCCATTCATGGACTGGAAACACTGGGAGCCACCTGTGGAATCTTCTCAGTTTTTTAGCTTATTCAGTAATTTAATAATTGCTGTAAATGGATATTTTGCCGCCTTCTTGACATGCTCTCTGAACTTGGACTGATTCACCGCAAAAATAAACGTGTTTGTGCAGCAACAGGAATTTTGCAACATAAATCCGACTTGCTGGAATGTAAATTCAGATTCAGTGTAGGAAACAAATCCTCTAATCGTATAATATAAGAAATTTATAACATATATGAACCAAAGGAGTATGAAGCTTCCGGATATGGTGAAGAGTAAAATCATGGATTTCTTCTGCTCTCCATCTCTGGGTCACTTCGATTCTCTCCCTTGCTCTGACCCCTCAGTCCCTTACGTACTCGACTGGTCACTAATAAGCGTCTGACTGTCAGAGTGTTCAGCAACAGAATTAAACCAAATGGGAGCAATGGGGTTCAAATCTTATTAAATGTGTTAAATACCACCCATCCGGGATCAGTTATAGAATTTCGCTTTTGATTACAGAACCATGGTACATTGTCCATTATCAATTTGGGTTCAAAAAGAAAGTAGATGGGGATGTTTTTTAAACATAGCAGAATGCCGGTTGTTACTAGAACCACAGCCGCGGTTTTTCCGGTGCAATATTTTGTTTTCAGCTTCTGGCAACTAATGGCGACAAATTGATCAAAAGAGAAAGCAACGGTGAACCAGACAGAACAGTCCGTGGCTGCAACAACGAGGACAGCGCGAAAACTACACAGAGGGGTGATATCTAGAAAATTCACTGGGAAATAATAAGGATTGATGTAATTCAGTACAACGTCAGTGATAATAACCAGTAGATCCGCCGTTGCCATGGCCACCAGATAGCGAGTTGAGCAGGTAGAAAGGCCACAATTTCCCCAGGACAGGATCACAATTCCCAGTAAATTAACTGAAAGAGAGACAGGGGAGAAGCGACGGGAAATTATTGATCCAACATTCTCCGTGCCTAACCCAGACAATAAGCATAGAATTTTAGCAGCAGAAAGGTGTGGATTGGCTACGGGTTAGAGATTAGCATTTAAAAGAATCTCCTACCCGACCCAAATCCAGCTCCAACCCTCCCACTTCCAGGTTTAACATATTGCCGCAGGAATTAGACAGATAACCACGCTGATAGTTTAGGTACATGTCCCATATCCATTTGTCAGAAAGGTTTGGATAGATGATTGTCACTGGGTAAGCTACTAGCTTCCAGAAAAAGGTCTGAGGCACAAGGGCCAGGTCCTGGTGAGGTCCTGGTCGGGGCCTGGTGAGGTGGCAGTGCTCGTCAGCAGCCTTATTTTCAGTTGGACAACGAGGAAGTGGAAGATGGAGGGAAGAGTTCCATAAGACTTACACTGTAAAGAAGAATGCTGTTATCACGAACCCCTGAGGTTAACACACTCTTTGTCAACCCTCTGTTCGTCCTCCGGATCAGTAAGTGATTCTTAAATGCCACAGGTTGTATACGTTGTAGGTGCCTGATTCCTTAATGCACCTTGTCTAAACTCTTTCATCTTAATAAACCTAATAAGCTATCCGAAAACAGTCAACTGCCTGCCTTGGGTAGATGTGACCCCAGAATATCAGGATCTTACATCACTCACCGATCGCTGGAGCCCCCAGGGTCAGTAGCACCATCTTGAGTCAGATCCTTCCCAAGGGTTGGAAAGAACAACTTGTTCGGACCCTCCCCAGATCAAATTATTCCAAGGAATAGACCATCTCCAGGTTGGAATCCTCCCAGGAGAGGGAAGAGGGTAAGTCTGTGGGGAGAAGGTAGTGTAGTGGTAACGCCACTGGGCAAATAATCCTGTATTCCCAAGCTACTCCTCTAGTGGGAGGTCTTCGAATCTCAATATGGCAGCAGGTGGAATTTCAAATCAATTGCTAAGCTTGGAATTGAAATGCTTAGTCTCTGTAATGGTGACTGCGAAACTGTCACTAATTGCCTTTATAGAAGGCCATCTGCACCCGGTTTGACCTATATGTAACTCCAGCCCAACAGCACTGTGGCTGATGCTGAAATACCCACTGAAAAGCCATGGAAGTCATTCAGGCCAAGGACAATTGGGGGTGGACGATATTTCAAGGATGCCCACATGCCCCTTCCACAAAAAAGCGCTGGGATCGGGCTCATTGCAGTTTCGGACATTCCATGTGAATGTCGGACCTGACAGGATTGGACTGGACAATACCCAGGATTCGACACGAGCCATGCATTGACCCTCTCCAAGAAATATCATCAGTTTAATAATAAACATTAAATTGTGAAAAGGGAACGGTATCATAAACCTGACCGCCAGCTAACGTATTTTTGTCTTTAAATATGATAAAACAAGTCCAAAGACCAGTATAGGCTAGCTAACATGGAATAATGGAATTCTTATTCAAACATATAATGAGAAAGCATCTAAAACAAAAAACATAATAGTCTGTACGTAGTCCAAAAGCAAGGTCATAGCTGACGAACTTTATTGAATTATTACATAACTATCAGAAATTGTAGATTAGATTAGCAAGATAAATGGAAAATACATTTATTTTCTAAAAGTCTTCAGTAAGTTACAACATAGCCTCCTGAATAATCTCTGAGCAAGTGGAGTTAGGGGACAAGCAACAGATTAGACAGCAAGCTGGTTTAAAAAAAAACAGAAAACAGGGAGCAGAGCTTAAAGAGATTTACACAGATCAGTGGTAATTGGCAATTGATGTTCCAGAAGGACCAGCATTGCTGTCACTCTCCTTCATCATTTACTAAACAATATGAGCTCGCAAAGCAGAAAGACAGTTTCAAAATTTACCTGTTAGGCGAAATTGATAATATAGTTAACAATGAGGATAAAGGCATCAACTTACCTGAACACATTAACTTTAATAATTGCTAAACTTCTCTGGTGGAGATTTCAACAATTTAATTTCAAAAAACAACTCAGCTTCAGTCACTGCAC
This sequence comes from Carcharodon carcharias, assembly GCF_017639515.1. Taxonomy (NCBI): domain Eukaryota; kingdom Metazoa; phylum Chordata; class Chondrichthyes; order Lamniformes; family Lamnidae; genus Carcharodon; species Carcharodon carcharias. Next base: position 32,149,702 of record NC_054490.1, read on the forward strand.
TTTTGGATGAATGCTAAGTTTCCTGAATACTCCACGGAAAATAAACATCTGAATTGGGTCGAGTGGTAAAGAGGTTCCAGTCTACAAATTCGCAAATGGCTTTATGTAGCAATACAGGTTAACAGGGTAACAAAAATGCAGACAAAACACTGTAATTTATTCCTAGAAGAATGAAAATGAAAGCAGCAAAGAGCTGAAATTAAACTAATGTTAGAACATAGGATACTTACTGCACTGGATACAGTTTAGTCTCTAATTTGCAAAAACAAATACTGATTCAATGGAGTAGGGGCAATTATTTAATCAGAATGTTACAAGAAATGAACGATGTGAACTATTTATTTCAGAATTGACAGTTTATATATGATTTTAATTGTTGTACTCCAGTATGTCGTCTGAACTACAAAAACCTGTTATGTCTGTTCCTCATTTATAGGTGTCTCTCGTCACAGGGACACAACTCACGGAGCCAATGTACGAAGTGATGTGCGAGCATCCTCAAAACACAGCTAAAAAACTGACCGATCAAACCTTAAACATTGAAAATGTAAGGCGATTCATTTTAGATAAAACAATACATTTCCAAATTATCCTCAGAAAATAAGTTTCTGAATGGGGTTGAGGTGTTTAGGGGCTCAGTGGATCTGATTTGCAAGTCATTTAAAGTAGCAACACATGGGTTAACTAGAGCATAAAATCATAGCGAAACATTGGGAGTCATCTCTTCCAGAGGAAATAAATTGAATAAGCAAAGAACTGAGATTAATTTAATCTAGAACATTGGTTATAAAACACGTAGTGTATTGTGTGCTGTTCTGGTCTTCATATACAAAAAAAGGTGCTGATTCAAGGTAGAAAGTAGAATTATATTAACCAGACTGATATCACCGAGTTCACCCCTTATTTCATCATTAACAGTTTATCATGTTATTTATTAATGTCATCAGCCTGTTCTCTGTGACAGACAAATATACCTGTTCCTCAGCTAGAGGACACGTCTGCTCAGGAACACTTCTCACCGAGCTCAGACAGAGGTACAGGTCACATATGTTAAGATTTTGAACAATATTTAAGAACTGAATATTCAAAACTGAAATCAGTATAACAGTGGACGATTACGTAACCAGAGTCGAATATTAATTCTAAGCAATAAACAGCAAATTCAATTCATCACTCATGGCTCACAGGTTATCAAGATCGAGTTTGGGGACGGGGCGGGAGAGGGTGGGGGCGGGCAGTGTGTGACGGGGCTGCAAGGGGCGTCCTGGAGAGTGGTGGAGGGATTTTTCACCACAAAAACAAACAGCCTGTTTACAATAACTGTGCACTTCGTAAGAATAACTTATCGTACTGTCAATATGATCCCGTAACAGTGATGCCCTGCTGCTGAACCCTCAGTAATTCATTAATAGCAGTTTCTGTCAGCACAGTTGAATTGGACATGGGTAGGTGTTGATACATTTCAGTTTACACTATTGTAACGCAAAATCAACAAACGCCTTTCCTGCAACTTATTAATATCAGCGGAACAAGAGACAGCTCAATGGGATAGTGTGATCAGTTATGATTGAACTGAAATGGGTGATCGACATAAATAATATGGCTACAAGAGCAGGTCAAAGGCTAGGAATCCTGTGGCAACTAACTCAGCTCCTGACTCCTCAAAGCCTGGATGAGTGCAGCTCCTACAACACTCAAGAAACTTGACACCATCCAGGATAAAGCATCCCGTTTGCTTGGCACCCCTCCCACAAACATTCACTCCCTCCACCACAAACGAACTGTGGCAGCAGTGTGCACCATCTACAAGGTGCGTTGCAGGCACTTACCAAGGGTGATTAGGCAGCATCTTCCAAACCCATAACCGCTACCATTTAGAAGGAGAAGGGCAGCAGGTCCTATTTCTATTTAGTTCTGTTGAAGGGTCATGAGCACTCAAAATGTCAACTTTGCTCGTCTCCGCCGATGCTGCCAGACTTGCTGAGTTTTCCCAGGTATTTTTGTTTGTGCTCAGTGCAATTCTACACTGAAAGATGCTCCTTGTACAGCTGTTCAAATATTCATGACAGTTTCCAGCACTAATACTGGGATGAGATGCTACGATGCTGTAATAAATGTCATAATTTAATTTGACCATGAAACTTAATCACAAATATCTATTTAAATCAGCAAATTTTGTAGCAGTGGCTCATTTTGGATCTCCTATTTAATGAAATGATGTAACTGATTGGGCGTATGTATAATGGTGACAACTACATCAGCATGTAACACTAACAGTGAAAGAGTAAAACCAGAGAACAGTTGAAACAGATTTTCGCAATGAATACCTGGAAGGCCAGTAACAGCAAGAATCATGTAGAATATTTTCTCAGACATATCAATTAAGAAAAACATTTTCAGTGTGAAGTGATGTGTCCCTTTGCGCTGCAGGGAATCTCTCTGTATAACATTCTGAGGTGATTCATTCCCAAAGCCGTTCATTTATACTCTGTTGAATCACCTCAGGGGTATTGAGATTGCAACATCATTCAGCTTTTAAAAAAAAAATTAGATTCCTGCTGCGAAAATATCCAGTGTTGAGATTGATTGGGAAAGCTTCAAAGACTGGACAATTCTGTTCACTTTAATTACCTGATAAAAATAGAAGCCTCAATCTCTCAACAATTGTGCTGTCCATTCAAACACCATCAGACCCATTTCTAGATCTCATCTTGTTTCAGTGATGTCCTTCATTCGACTGCGACGGTTCAGTAATTAAATTCCAGATGTTAAAGATTATGTTTCAGGGCTGTTCCACTGCACTGTCAGATGTACATTCCCTTTTCAAATTTGGAAATTTAGTTTAGCGATTAAAGTGGTTCCATTATCACAATCATTTGTAGCCGTCAGTTAATGAAGTGTCTGAAACAAATAAAAAGTTACAAACTGATTCCACATGTCAATCTAAATAAACATATTAAACTAATACAATGCTTCCAATAAATACATCCATTCAAACCAAGTTCATCTACTGTCTAACCAACATAATCATTCCAATCAAAGTAGCTCCTGCAACTCACGTAGATCCTCCAAATCATGCAGACCCTCAAACAGATAATGACTCTTTAAACAATACAGGCAGTCCAACCAATATAACCGCATTAACAAAAATAGACACTCAAACCGATACAGTGCTTCCACCCAGTATGGATCCTCCAGTTGATACAGGCCATCCAACTGATACAAACCCTCCAAACAATGGATACCGATCCTCCAATGAATAGAGATAATCGAATTGATACAGACACTCCAACTGATACCAAACCTACAAACAATGCAACCCCTTCAGACTATACTGACCCTAGAATTCACACAGACAGTCTAATGCATGCATGCCCTTCGATGGATAAAGACCCTACAATAGATACAGACCTTCCAACTGATACAAAACCTCCAACCAGTACAAACTCTTCAACAGATAGCACCTTCAACAGATCCTTCAATTCACATACACCCTCCAAAGGGAAAAAAACCTGCACCTGAAAGGCATATTCAAACAGAGACTTTAAGACACACATAGACCCTGAGAGGGATCCAGCGCCTTCGAGGGAAATGCCAACTTAAACTATTTCAGGTCAAAATAATAGGTCACCTGAAATGAATGCAGACCTTCACACGATGAAACTGACCTACAGAGATGATGAGATGAGTTAAGGTTTTGCGATCAATTGTGGTCTATTGACTCCTGAAGTTGAGTTTCTTCATTTCTTCCATTTTGGGCTTTGTAAGAGTTAGTGGCATGAGGAGATTATTTGGCCACTTGAGCCCCATCTGCCATTGAATATGATTAGGGCTGCCCTTCTGCCTCAAAGCCATTTTCCCGCCCCATTTTTATTTCCCATAATACCATCAGTACCCAAACATCTATTGATCTCAGTCTTGAGATTGTTCAAAGGCTGAGCATTCCTAGCTCTATGGGATAGAGAAATCTGAGTGAAGACATTCCCACTCATCAGCCTGCAATTCCATCCTCTTATACTGAGACTGTGACCTTGGGTTCTGTGCTCTCCAGCCCAGGGGAAACAGCCTCTCTACTCCTCCAAGAATGTTATGCTTTTCAATGATATCACCTTTCTTTTCTAATCTACTGGGTATATCGGCACTTGTTACTCAAGCTCTCCTCTTGGATAACATTCTCGTTCACGGATTCAATGTATTGAACCTTCGTTGCATCCTCTCAAAGGGATGAATCCTTCCTTTAGGTGTGGAAATTGAAACTATTCACAGTTGAACCAGAGCCTCTTGGGGCCAAGTGTTGGAGAGCAGCAGTGTGACTGATACACACATGACACCACCACGCCCATCACTTACACCCTCCTCCCGCCCCCCCCATCAACTCCTTCACTGGCTCTACAACAAGAAGACATTGGAAGGGGGAATGAGGAGTCAGGTGGGCAAGGAGGAGAGGCAGGAGAGATCGTCATGGAAACTGTCAATTACGTCAGAAATGGAGCTCCCCGATAACATAGTCCCTCCCCATGTTCCTCTAGGTGAGGGGCATCTCAGCCAATGTCGATACAGTGGAAGTCATTTGCCCCGAAGGCAGTGTTACCCTCGGCGCACCTGTGCCATATTAGTGCCTTGTCACACTCGAAACTGAAGATGTGGGAACTTTTGGTCAGCACAGTGTCCTTGTCCTTGTTGCAGCAAGAAAAAAGCCTGAGGCTAGGAGAGGGGAGGGAGAGAAGGGCAGGGTGATATTTTCCAGGTAGCTTTTCATCTCCTTGATACAACATCATCCCCAGAAATATGTCCCATCCAATCTGAAAACCTTTGAAAATGGAACAATTCAACCGCAATCTACAATTTGTATCTAATCCCGGGCTGTACCTTCTCTGAAAGTATTTAATTTGGACAGAGGAGAGGGAAAATAACTCTGTATCCAGCCCTGTACCATTACTTCCATGGCAGTGTTTGATTCAGACATTTGATTCGGACACTGTAGAAGGGGTTTACTCTTTATCTAACCCCGTGCAGTATCTGTCCCGGAAGTGTTGATGGAACCATGAAGAGGGAACTTTAACTTGTATCTAATCCCGTGCTGCCCTGCATCTGGAACTATTTGGTGGGGACAGCGTAGAGGAAGATTTACTCTGTATCTAGCCTGTTGGTGTACCTCTCTCATGATTGTTTGATCCAGAATGGGGAGAGGGAGTTTTACTGTGTATCTAACTCGTGCTACATTTGTTCTGGTGCTGTACAATGAGAGTAGTGTCGAGGGAGTTTTATGTTTTATCTCACCCCGCGCTGTACCTGCCATGGTACAGTTTGATGAAACAGTGCAGAGGCAGATTTTCTCTTGGGTATTGCTGAACAGCAAGATGTGTCTGAGCTTTTAGTCTTGCAGTCATCAAGTAACTTGGAAGAGTACCAAGATAACGGGGGAAACAACAATTTATACTACATGTGAAGAGGGTTGCAATCGGTTGGCAAGTGGTGTTGCAATGGGGAACGCACCACTAATGGTGATTGACAGTTATCTGCCAAGCATTGTTTGAAATTTAACGCAGGCAGCTTGACCCTGATTGGCCAAGGCATTGCTATGAGGAATAAGTCAGTGAATGGCTGTCAATAATTTTGTTCAGCTAAAACAGGTGCAATGTGTGTTCAATGTTCTTCTGTCTGCAAAGAGCAGAGTCCTGTATATAAATAGATGTAGCTTCAGCACACGAAGACACTGTGAACCCAGGATGTTGCCTAGGGTGAAACATTTAAGTTATGAAAAGAGGTTGGTTGTTGTCGTTGGAGCAGAGAAGACTGAGGGGCGACCTGATCGAGGTGTACAAGATTATGAGGGGCATGGACAGGGTGGATAGGGAGCAGCTGTTCCTCTTAGTGGAGGGGTCATTCACAAGCGGGCATAAGTTCAAGATGAGGGGCAGGAGGGTAAGGGGAGATGTGAGTAAAAACTTTTTTTTTACCCAGAGGGTGATGACGGTCTGGAATGCCCTGCCTGGGAGGGTGTTGGAGGTGGATTGCCTCACATCCTTTTAAAAGTACCTGGATGAGCACTTGGCACGTTTTGCCAGCACGGGCTGGTTGTGTATCATTGCGACAATGGCTGGGCATATGCTGTTTGAGATGATCCTCCAGTCTGTGGGGTGTTCAGCCTAGTTACCTACCATCACACTCGCACTGAATTTTGTAAACTATATTGCTCATTTGCCAGATAGGCAGAACGTATTGTTGACTTGAAGGCAGCATCCTGTTAGTGGCGAATACCACTCATGTTGCTCCTGCATAGTAGCAACGTGAAACAGACAGCTTCACCTCTTGTTCAAACCTCTGAGATACCTTGGCCTTCCAGTGTAATCTGAGGTAGACTGGGCACTTTTCAGGGCTGAAGGTGACACCCTAAGGTCCATTCATGAGTTTGCATGATGTTCAGCGGAATTGATCTGATCAGGGGATTCATTATTCTACAGGGTGCCTTTGATGTGTCCTATTTTAGCATCAAGTCTGCATGGTGAGCAAATGGCTCAATTTCTATTTACAAGGTTGCTGATCAGACCAATCTTATAACGTGTGGAACTGTAAGAATCCCAACATCTCTATGGACCAGTGAAGAGAGGCTTGCGGTAGACTGTGGTAGAGAACACCTGGCAGACTTGTCAACTAGCACCTCAAGGAAGGGGAAGTTCATTTGACTGCTCCATTTCAAAGGTGAATCTGACCACAGGATGGAGCTCTTAAGACAGTAAAGGAAATTATTACATGCAGCTTCAGATTTAAACATAGCAGAAGTATTATCCTCATATTGGAAATATACAAGGGGCCATTAGTTAACATTTGTTGGGAATCCATTGAAGACACATTTCTCATGGAACCCAACAAAGGTGTTTGCAAGAGCTGGGCCAGGATGGAATCTCCTGACAATACCAACTATTTAAGCATGCATGGTGTCATCAAAGCTAAACTCATATGCTAGATTTGCCGAGTTCTTGAGTTCAATGAATGCTGGTTCACACAATGATGGCAGGTCCAGATAACCATGATATAGTTCTTTCTTTTTATTCATTCACAGGATGTGGGCTTCGCTGGCTGGGCCAGCATTTATTGTCCATCCCTAGATGCCCTTGAGAAGGTGGTGGTGAGCTGCCACCTTGAACCACTGCAGTCCATGTGGTATAAATACACCCACAGTGCTGTAAGAAAGGGAGTTCCAGAATTTTGACCTAGCGAGAGTCAAGGAACAGCGATATATTTCCCATTCAGAATTGTTAGTGACTTGGAGGGGGCTTCCAGGTGCTGATGTTCCCATCTATCTTCTGCCCTTGTCCTTCAAGCCAGTCGCAGGTCTGGAAGGTGCTGTCTAAGGAGCCTTGGTTAATTCCTGCACTGCATCTTGTAGATGGTACACATTGCCGCATTTGTGCATCGATGGTGGAGGTTGTAAATGTTTGTGGATGTGACGGCAATCAAGCGGATTGCTTTATCCTGGATGGTGTCCAGCTTCTTCAGCATTGTATGAGCTGCACTCATCCAGACAATATTCCAATACACTCCTGACTTGTGCCTTGTAGACTGTGGACAGGCTTTGGGAAGCTAGGAAGAGGGTTACTCGTCGCATGATTCCGAGTGTCTGACCTGCTCTTGTAGCCACAGTATTTATATGGCTAGTCCAGTTCAGTTTTTGGTTAATGGTCACCCCCAGGAGTTGATAGTGGGGGATTCAGTGATGGTAATGCCATTGAACATTAAGGGGCAATGGTTGGATTATCTCTTGTTGGAGATAGTCATTGCCTGATACATGTGTGTGGTGTGAATGTTACTTGCCCCTTGTCCAGGTTTTGCTGTATTTGGACCGGGACTGCTTCGGCATTCGAGAAGTCACGAATGGTGTTGAACATTGTGCAATCATCAGCGGACATCCCCACGTCTGACCTTTTGATGTAAGGAAGGTCATTGATGAAGCAGCTGAAGATGGTTGGGCTTAGGAAACTATCCTAACGAACTCCTGCAGTGATGTCCTGGAGCTGAGATGACTGACCTCCATAAATCACTACCATCTTCCTATGTGATAGATATGAATCCAACCAGCGGAGAGTTTTCCCTCTGATTCCCATTAACTCCAGTTTTGCTCGGGCTCCTTGATGACACACTCTGTCAAATGCTGCTTTGATGTCAAGGGCAGTCACTCTTCCTCACCTCGGGAGTTCAGCTCTTTTGTCCAAGTTTGAACCAAGGCTGTAACAAGGACAGGATTTGAATGGCCCTGGCGGAACCCGAACTGGGCATCAGTGAGCAGGTCATTGCTAAGCAAGTGCCGCTTATTAGCACTGTTGATGACCCCTTCCATTACTTTCCTGATGATGAAGAGTAGACTGATGGGGCGGTAATTAGCCGGGTTTGGTTTGTCCTGCTTTTTGTGTACAGGACATAGCTGAGCAATTTTCCATGAAGTCAGGTAGATGTTGTAGCAGCTTGGCTAGGGGTGCAGCAAGTTCTGGAGCACAAGTCTTCAGTACTATTGCCGGAATGTTGTCAAGGCCCACAGCCATTGCAGTACCAGTGCCTTCAGCCGTTTCTTGATATCACGTGGAGTGAATCGAATTGGCTGAAGACTGGCACCTGTGATGATGGGAACCTCCGGAGAGGACCAGCTAGATCATCTACTCCGCACTTCTGGCTGCAGATTGTTGCGAATGCTTCAGGCTTATATTTTGCACTGCGTGCGGGGCTCCTCCATCATTGAGGATGGTGATATTTGTGGAGCCACCTCCTCAGTGTGTTGCTTAATTGCCCACTTCCATTTATGACTGGATGTGGAAGGACTGTGAAGCTTTCATCTGATCCGTTGGTTGTGGGGCTGCTTTGCTCTGCCTATCACTTGTTGCTTATCGTGTTCGACACGCAATTGGCCTGTTTTATAGCTTCACCAGGTTGACACCTCATTTTAGGTATGTCTGGTTCTGCTCCTGTCATGCCCTCCTGCACTCTTCATTGAAACGGGGTTGACCCCCTGGCTTGATGTTAATGGTAGAGTGGGGGATTAGCAGGGCCTTGAGGCATAGTTGCAAACCACAGAGTTGTAACAAACGGCTACAAAGACACAAAAAGGGAATTAAACTGGATGGACCATCTGGCACTGACTTAGGCACCGGAAATGTCAAAGGCAATCTCAGCCCTGTCGACCCTGCAAAGTCTTCGTTGGTAACATCTGGGGGCTAGTGCCAAAATTGGGAGAGCTGTACAATTGAGTACAATTCCGCTGTTGCTGATGGCCCACAGCACCTCTTGGATGCTCAGCCTTGCTTGCTAGATCTGTTCGAAATCTATCCCATTTAGCACGGTGATAGTGCCACACAACACGAAGGAGGATATCTTCAATTTGAATGTGGGACTTTGTCTGCACAATGACTATGTGCTGGTCACTGTTACAGATGCTATCATGGACAGATTCATCTGCGGCATGCAGGCTTGTGAGGATGAAGTCAAGCATGTTTTCCCTGTTGTTGGTTCCCTTACCACCTGCCGCAGACCCAGGCTAGCAGGTATGTGCTTTAGGCCTCGGCCAGCTCGGTCAGTATTGGTGCTACCGAGCCACTCTTGGTGATGGACATTGAAGCCCCCCACCCAGAGAACATTCTGTGGCCTTGCTACCCTTAATGCTTCCTGTAAGTGGTGTTCAACATGGAGGAGCACTGATTCGTCAGCTGAGGGAGGGCAGAACGTGGTAATCAGTGGGAGGTTTCCATACCAATGGTTTACCTGATGCCATGAGGCTTCATGGAATCCTGAGTCGAAGTTGAGGATTCCCAGGGCAATGCGCCTCGACTGTATACCACTGTGCTGCCACGCTGCTGGGTCTGTCTTGCCTATGGGATGGTGATGGTGGTGTCTGGGACATTATGTTTAAGATATGATTGCAGAGAACGACTATCTCAAGCTATTGCTTGATTAGTCTGTGAGACAGCGCTCTCAATTTTGGCACTAGCCCCCAGATGTTACTAAGGAAGACTTTGCAGGGTCGACAGGGCTGAGATTGCCTTTGTCGTTTCGGTGCCTAGGTCGGTGCCGGGTGGTTCGTCCGGTTTAATTCCTTTTTTGTGCTTTTGTAGCAGTTTGTTACAACTGTGTGGTTTGCAAGACCACGCGCAAATATCTATGGGTTTCTTAAGTGGAACATTGGTGAATAGGCTAGCAATAGCAAATGAAAAAAAATGCTGACACGCGGAAAGCCTATCCTGGGATCTTTCCCCGGCCCTTCTAAGGGTCGGAGAGGGACTGCAAACTCGTAACCTGCACACTGCCAGACGCAACAAGGACGCCCCCGCTGCTTCGGCGAGATTAGGGTCAAGATCAGTTTCTAGGTGGAATGCAAAAGGAGAACTAAATTCATTGAAATAAACTGTGGCTGATTGAGGTGCATTTAATGCCTTGATCATCTGAACTGAATCGCTTCCAAAATCCACCGAGACTTTCGTGGATTGATCTGTAATATCATTGTCTTTGAACGGATGTGCGGCAGGTCAAGATGAACGACGAAGATGAGTGGTATCTCGTTCATCACCACTTCCACAACAACCCCTCAGTGATTGTCTTTCCCGTAAACCGCCAAACCTGGTGATTCGTTGGGATGGATTCAAGAGATGTCGCTACGTTCGCTTCAAAGCTAATTTGGACCGGATCTTGCTCCTTCATAGTTGCACAAGATTATTATTACTTCACCCCGAGCGAACCCCTGGGTAATTTATAATGCACCTCAGACAGGTGACACGCTGGGATTCGAACTCAGGATCGCCTGTTTACTAGTAAGTCGTCTTCATCAACTAAGCCAGTGCACAATGCTACAAGGTGGTAATTGCATTGCAGTGTTTTGCATTGTAACGCACTATTTCATCACAAACTCGTTAGGAATTCTCAATTTGTCATGGGGCTGTTTGACAGTGCTAATTGAGAATTTTCAGGAAGGGTCAATTGAGACAGAAGACCAATCATGAAGTTTTTGAATGTCTGAGAAGCCGTGAAATACATGAAACACCTGTTCCTATTTCCCATATTCTGACAGACACCGCTCTGAGGAAACAGCGGGATTATATTGCGTTGGAGTGGAAGCAGTGCTGATTCTGGAGTGGGATCCCGGAATTTAGTGGGTTACATTCGGGGTTCAGGTTTCATAATCCTAGCATCATATAGCCATAGAATACAACACATAATGAAGCCATTTGGATCGCCTTGTCTGTGCTGGCTCTCTGAAAATGCAATTCACCAGAAGTCATTCCCCAGTCTTCTCCCTAGGCCACTGTACATTTTTCTTTTCAGGGCTTCTTCCGATTTCTAATCTCTGGAATGTCGAAGAATGGAAGTGATCTGATCGAGGTTTCTGTCGTGTTAAAATGAATTGTTAGCTTCTCAGCGTTTAACCTGTTCCCCCCGGCTGTAGAATGAGGTTGAATCTGAACATGTTTTTGCCACTGATCCACAGCGATGATGTCCAGGCCAACCAAGATAAAAGTCGGGTCGCACTTTTCAAACCTAGGCTCCCGCACTAGAGGGGAAATTGAGTTTTTTTTCCGCAAATTGAAGAAAAGTCTTCGTCACTTCTGCTCCCCTTGAGGAATTCAGCACACGTTTATCATTTTTCTCGTTTTTTAGTTTTAATTTGACGTTTCACTGTGGGCGAAACCAAAACAAAACATCGTCTAGAAAGGAAATTCTGGAAAAGCTCAGCAGGTTGGACAGCATCTGTGCAGAGAAAGACAGAGTTAACGTTCCGAGTCCGTAGGACCCTTCTTCAGAGCGAGTCGTACCAACTCGAAGCATTAACTCTGTCTTTCTCTCCACAGGTGCTGTCAGACCTGCTGAGATTTTCCAGCACTTTTTAAATCTTATTTCAGATTTCCAGCATCCGCAGTATTTTATCTTTATCGTCTAAACAGGATCTGGAACCTCGGACACTCAGATTGAAAGTCTGTGGACTGAACTACCCGGACTCCATTGTAAGGTTTCTCGTAGCTGCCTTCGCTCTCAGGAGGTGTCACAATTTCTATTTTTTTTTTTGCATTCTCTTCTTTGGTAATTCATCCTCCACAGCGCACTTCCCTCACGGGCACAGCGGCAGCCTCCCTTTGGCCTCATTTCACAAATCATTAAACTTGCACCAACTACTCGCTCCTTACCAGCCGTGTGATGTGACAACTATTGTTCCCCGGGGACTTTCACTGGGCCTTCGCAGTATTGAAGATTGCATTTATTTCGGGGAGATATTAAGTTTCAGAAATTGGAGTGGGAAACTACATGGATACTGAAATAGGTTACACGAGTGTGTAACGCACTTCATATGGTGCTGGTTGTAGGAAAATGTGATCCCATTCCCTCTGAAAGCAAGAAAAATTGATTTGAGCAATGTGCCACTCACAAGCTGTCCACGCTGCTCTACTAAGTGAGTGACGCCAGGCTTCTTCTTACTGACACGCATTTTCCTCACTTGCCGAATGTAAAGCATTGAAATTTAAACTCAGGATTTTCTATTGATTGACCACGCGCTTTAACACATTAAGTCACTGTGCCCATCCATATGCCAGATTTGTAATGCAAACATTTGAATTATATCGCACTATTTTGCTGCAAATATCATGGCGAATTGCTTATCTGCTACGCGGCTGCATAACAATCCGAATTAAGAACTTTCATTGAAAAGAGCGTCCGAACACTAACATTAAAAAAAACTGATAAAAATACCACAAATAGTTCCAAACTCATATAAATAGTTCAAAGCACTCAAGCCACAATGAAATAAATAGCTCTCTTCTCTCTCGAATCATTCTGATTAAAATAATTGCACCTTCTCTCGAGTATCAGGATTTTATTTTCATGCGGAGAACTCATTGTAAACAGTGAGCTCCGTTTTCTGTAACTAATGTGCTGTGTTATTTCATCTCAGCTCTGTTTTCTTCTTCAATTCCATTCCTCGAAAAAATAACTTCCACATTTTTTTTCATATTTATGGTTCAGTTAACCTGTTTTGCTGTTTTGAATGATTTGTGTATCTGTTGTCCGGAACCATTAAGCTCCTCAACCCCATTCAGAGGAAATTGAGAAACTTAGCTTCTGGAGTGAACCTTCAAGCATCGATTGGAGGACCTTTCCTTTTTTCATCATTTCTAGAGTCCAGTTTGTGTTGCTTTATTAGTGTGAATTTCAGAACAGGTCCATGGACTCCAGGTCAGGTGAAATATCATGTTGACTATTCATAACCGATTGAGATAAAAGCAAAATGCTGTGTATGCTGGAATTCTGAAATGAAAACAGAACATGATGGAAAAAGTCATAGCAGGCCAGGCAGCATCTATGGAGAGAGAAACAGTATTAACGTTTCAAGTCCGGATGAAAATTTCAGTGCTGAAGAGAGGTACAAATGTGATATATTTTATACTATTCAAGAGTTATGGGCTGGGCGTCGTGTTCAGCGATGATGGTTGGCGGAGGAGCAATATCAATGGTCATGGATAGGTTTCGGTCAGAAGAGATTAAATGTCCAATATGTCATGGACACAAGACAAAGGGAATGATGATAATATTGTTAACTGACAAAGCCGGTGTTAATGAAACAGGTGCAACATATAGCTTGCGATGTGGTTTCACTCCATTGATTAGTCTGTTTTGCCTGGAGAACTAATGTCAGTGATGGGGTCTTTATCATATACAGAGCTATATTGGTTTGAGGGGCTGCATCGAGTGAAGGAGCTGTATCATTTTGAGTGTTTGCAATGGTTGGAGGGTCTTACCCAAGATTGGATGAAATGTGTTAATTTACGTGTTGTATTTGATTGACAGGAAGTCTTGTGGCACAGTGGGCATTGTCCCTACCTCTGCTCCGGAAGATCCGGTTGATGTCGCACTCCAGCGATTGATAGCCAACGAAGGTGCATTCATAATGCAGCCAAACCCAGGTTGAGTAGCTGCATATCTAACATATGCCACGGGCATTTTGTCCGATTGGAAATAACGTCGGACACCTCTATCTGTAGCTCCAGATAACAACATGCAACTGCGACTTAATGAGGGAACTGCAATGCACAACAACAATTAGATTAAGACGCTGCATCGATTTGTAGTTTTGACTTCAGATGCTCGAGTGCATGAATTCTACATTGTATAGTTGCAAATAGCAGATTTTAATTACTTAATTAAATGTCCACAGTTAAAGAAGCCAAATACATCCAAAAGTACTCTCAAAAGAGTTACATCCAAGAGTGCAGATTAACAGCCCTGAAAGAGGCACAGACACTCCAACGATTGGATTACAATTACTGATTGGCCAGAGTCGAATGAAGGGAATCACTGACACAATATGAGATCTCGCGATGGGAATGATGAGTTTGAGTGCGCATCAATTTTGCTGGGACGATACGGCTTCTAATTACAGGGGCTGAATGTGATGACATAATCTGATTCTTCAAATAGAAAGAAGACATGGTTTGAAGGCTATTATAACGCAGATGTTAATGAGGCAATCCCGCAATATATAAATTAAAGGCTTTGGGGATGTATCCCCTCAGAATTAATCAAATATATTGCTTGCAACACGAAGAGACAGAGTAGACAGAGTATAAAGAAAATGATTGAAACATTTAGAATTATGGATAAACTCTTCTACACGATCTTTACTTTCATTGATATCCCTGGTAAGCGACTAAGACCACAAAGTTGTATAAATCTGCCTGAGAGCTGCTCTTTGGTTTTGCTCGGCGACCGCTAACGTTACATGCTCACCTTGTGGCCAGCGATATACAAACACCCGATAAGTGCTTAAATCAAATGTCTTGAATTATCTCTGTGAATTTGTTCTATTTCTAAACTGACGGCCAATCTCTGAATTATCGAGTTACTGCATTGTGTAACGTTGAATCAGACCTCAGAGTAGGCAAAATCTCTGAGGGAAGGTATTAGCGGGAGTAAGAGTAATATCAGAATGTGAACCACTAACCAGGTTGCTGTAACTGATTCCACTTTCTAAGTATTATTGGGGCTATATGTCACTGTAGAACTGTACTAACCAGAGTGTTATACCTGATCCGAGTGTCCATGTATTACTGGGAATATCTGTCCCTGTAGAATTCAACTGAGCGTGGGTCACTAACCAGAATGCTATATCCGATCCCAGTTTCCATGTTTTCCTGGGAATACCAGTTACTTTAAAGCTGTACTCAGTGTGGGTCACTAACCAGAACAAAATATGTTGGTTCTATTTTGGAATCATATATATTTTTTGGTGAGTTGTTTCTCCATTCCATCGGCTGCCTTTATGTTTTACCAATGGAATAGATTGCAAACAGGAAGAGTTATGTTCCTTTATGAAGATAAATGTCAAGAATGTACACAGCAAAATTCCTATATATTATTTTTCCTGTTAAACTAAAGCAACAGAAATAGATATCAGCTAATTACTGACATTTAAACAATCTGACAGGGAACTAACCGCTCCGCCCCGCCCCCCCACCCCCCACCCCCGCATCCACAGCAATCAGAATGAAACTAGTAAAGCGGGTTAGATCAGACACTTCTGGCCTCACTAAAACATTTAATTGGCCATCCTGACTCTTAGTGGCTGTTGTATATGCAATATCCTGTTCTTATCCCGTTGAAGCCGGAGTTATGCGGCTTGCCGACAAGTTGGGTTCATGGTTCTAACTTTTTAAAGCTGTTTATGTCTGATCCCACTCCCATCCCACGTACTTTTGGTGCTAAAATCCTGGCTCAGAGACTGAGAATGTTTGATCAGTAATGGTCGCTCTCTGTTCACTTCTCTCTCTTACAGTTAATGTATTGGTGATTGTGGTCCCGTCCCGGGGAAAGTACGGCCTTCCTACTTGCACCACTTGCTACTTGGTGGCCATGGCATCGGCTACTAGATCTACTAGACATTATCACTGAAGTCACACTATATTACATCAATTTATTATTATTTTGCAAAATATTTCCTGGCAATCAATCCTGTGTGTAATGTTAGCTATGTCCCAATTTTGCAGTCACAGGCTGGTCTGTCAGGTTCACAGTCACTTTCTCCTTTGATAGATATGTAGCTATTTGTTGCCAGAAGCCAAGAACAAAATATTGCACCGGGAAAACTGTGTCTGTGGTTCTGTCAGCAAACTGCAATCTGATCGGTTTAAAGTATATCCCCAATTGTTTTGCACAGGAGCCCAACCAGATAATTGACAATGTACCATGGTTCTATGATGATAAGTCAAGATATTATACTGAACCAGGATGGGTGGCATTTCACTAGCTTGATATAGTTTTAACCGCTTTGATCTCATTTGCTTTAATTCTGCTGCTGAAAGCTCTGACAGTCAGGCACATTTTAGTGATCAGTCGAGTCCAAAAGGGACTGAGCGGTCAGAGCAGGCGAGAGAATTTAAGTGACCCAGGGATGGAGAGCAGAAGAACATCTGAGATTTCACCCTTTACCATATCCGCCAATTTCATACTTGTGTAGTTGAGAACTGATATAGAATTCCTTTATTACTACCATTACTGGTATAAATCCAGATGATTTTGAATATATATTTCAACACGTTGGATTTATGCTACACGTTTTAAGCTGCTGCAGAAATACATTTATTTGTGGGTTAATGCAGTCAACGTCCAGAGAACAGTTCAAGGCTGCGGCGAGGTATCCAGTTACATTAATTATTAAATTAATATATTAGCAAACGAACTGAGAATAGCCCTGAGACAGATCCCTATGTTTCATGTCCAGGAGTGAAATATTTATCCCCAGACTCCAAATAGAGACACGATAAAGAGCAATGCATCATCAGGCAAGAGGTGACGGCGGGAGGATCTCATGTAAAGAGCACAGCAGGAGCGTCGGCTTGCCTTCTGCTGGACAGGAGGAGCAACAGCAAATGCAGTATCTTTACCACCGCCTTTGGATCGATTCTTTGCTCCTCAGATCTGTTCAATAATATAGAAAAGTGTTTTTCTTAAAAAAGCAATACTACAGCAGAATGCATGTTAATTCCTGTGTTAATTTATGCATATATTTCATTATTGACGATTCTTCATTGAGTCCATGTCGCTTTCATTCCCCAAGCCAGTTGCTGCCGCCTCTTCTTCAACCTCCCCTTGCAAGTCAGACGTGGTGGTGGCAGTGAGTCCCTCTCTTGGAACGGCCAGCTGGCAGTGTTTAGAAAAGAGACGATACCCAGATTAGGAGCGTGGGCTTGGGCACAGCACAGGACCCAACAGACCATGCACCTCTGTTTGCCTGTTACTCAAATAGATGAGGCAGATGTCCTTCCTTGTCCCCTGCGAGGCTGATGCCTCTTCCTGAAATTTCTGCCCCGTAAGGCTATTTCTTACGTAAACAACACATGACCACGCTCCATTGCAAATTGCTGCTTCATCTCCAAACTCCCTCTTCTCTCAAAAGTCCTTAAGTACTTGCAGTCTTCCAAACATATTTCCTCGAATTCCGTTTTGAGTCGCTCTGCACGTAAATTATCAGAAAACCTCTCTGATATCCAGTACTGGCACACACCTGGTACGTAGAAGTATTTCTTATAATTTCACTCCTGAAAGATTTATAGACAATTAGTACGTGTAAACAATACCCCTCCTTGCCTCTACTCCACTGCCAGCAGGAATATTTTCTCTTTCTCTACCCTACCAGTCTACCTTATTATCTTGAGAAAAAACAGAAAGCTGCCTCTTTATTCTCTAAATTTCAGGTATATAGAGCAAATCTCCAGCTAACCTGGAGATTCAAACATAACTAGGGCAACTATAGAAAGGATTAGGCACTAAGACAATGTCCCTGTACATATGCCTCTCCTTCACCTTCATCCAGATGGCGAGGGCAACAAAGATAGGGACAGAGGTGAACAGTGTGTAATCGAAGGGGGAGGATAGGCATGGAGAGACAGAATACCCAGGGCACAAAAGAACGTAAGATATAGGAACAGGAGTAGACCTCGAGCCTGCTTCAAAATTTAATACGATCATGGCTGACCCAATGCCTCAACTCCACTTTCCCACTCGTTCCACATATCTCTGGATTCCATGAGAGACAAAACAATTCTCTATCTCACCGTAAACAGGGATAGAGGGTCTAAATTCGTTCTCTGATAAATAATTCCAAAGATGCACAAGCTTTACACAAGCACTCTACTCATCTCAGCCATAAATGATTGGTTCCTTATGCTGAGACTGTATTCCAGCTTTTAGATTCCTCAGGCAATGAAAACAATCTCTCAGTATCTATCCTTGATGCCCCCTCACGCTCTTGAATATTATTCAGCTCTAGACAATACAGACCCAATTTACTCTGCTTTTCATCATAGGACAACCCTTTCGTCCCAGAAACTAATGTAGTGAACATTCTCTGCACTGCTTCCCAGGCGAGTAAAGGTATGTTCCTTCTTAAATTAGGCGACCAACAGTGCACACGGCATTCCAGATGTGATCTCACCAGAACCTTGTACAACTGTAGCAACTTTTTCCCTGTGCTCCAATTCGCTTGCAGTTATAATCAATATTCTATTTGCCTTCTCACTTCTGTACCTTCATGTGAACTTTCAGTGAGGGAGAGAAAGAGGGTAGAAGAGAGAGGGAGAAAGAGTTAGATAGACAGAGAGAGAGAGAGAGAGAGATGGAGACAGAGACAGAGACCAAGGGATACAAAAGGAGAAGGACAAGGAGATGAAGAGGAAGAGAGATAGAAACAGTCAGGACGAACAAGGGAGAAAAGACAATGAGAAGAAGGGGGAGAGGGGCACAGTGAAGAAGAGAGAAAGAGAGAGAGTAACAGGGATAGAGAGGCAGGGAGCTTGTCATAGTGTGGAACAGAGCCGGAGAGAAACTGAGAGAGATAGAGTAACATAGAAAGCGGCAGAGAGAGGAAGGGAGAGAGAGATGGATGGCATCAATGAAAAGGAGGAAGAGAGCTATCTGTGGAGAGGCAGAGATAGAGAGAGGCTGATGGAGAGAAAAAGGAGAAAGAAACAGATGAAGCAGGGCAGAGACAGAGAGAGAGATGGAGACAGAGAAACAGACTGAGGTCGAGGGAGTGTTGAACAGAGATGAAGGCAGAAAAAAAGACTGGGTTGGTGAGGGGAGAGAGAATTGGGGACGGGTGGAGACACAGGCACAGAAAGAGAGAGGAGAGAAGAATGAGAAACATGAAGGCAGATACAGATACAATGAGAGCCTTGCAGTGAGGGGCAGAGAGAGTGAGGGGGTGGCGGCGAGCGATTGAGTAAGAGACAGAAAGAGAGAGAGAGGGGGTGGGAGAGAGAGTGATAGAGAGAGAGAGGCAGACAGACAGAAATAGAATGAGAGAGCCATGAGTCAAGACAATTGCTGTGCATCATCCTTGGTACTGTTGGAAGGGGAGTTAAGAGCGACCTTCACACTGTACCTAACATGTGTTGCACATTCCCTGGAAGTGTTTGATGGTACAGTGTAAACTTACAGTTCTGTGATCACTAATTTGAAATTCACTATCGGATGTTATTATTGGGAAAAAGACATACACGTAGGATTAAAACAGCTGCTCCTGTGGAACTAATAACCTATCAGAGAACCAGAAAAAGGTGGAGAGATCTAAAAAAAAAGGGAAATGTGCTTCTCATCATGACTTTGTGGAATGAACGCTTAGGATGTTGCCCCTGTGAAATTTGCTCCACCGATGACAGTCATAGAAATATAGATACATGAAGTTTCCATGCTTGCTGAGCCACATTATATAATATACTATACGCCATCATGTGAATAATACAGTGTACTGCTTTACTGAATTAATAGAGGCATGACATATCCACATATTTTGTTATTGATGCCATGACAGTTATGTGAAGAATGTTCAAGTCCTGCGTGTTTTCAGAAGACCCTTAGTGATAGATAGCATGCCAGGTAAGAGCGCGAGATGGGCGTGTGGTGAGGCAGATTAACAAAGGAGATAGGGTGAAATTAAAACAGAGGGTTACAGACACTGATACAGGGATAGAGATGGAGAGGATAGCTGAGAGATTCCAGGAGACATTGGGATACTTTAGAGTTCAGATTTGTGGATGTCGTCTGCCACGGTACCCTGGGTTTACGTATGAGGCCAGATTATTGAGATGCACACCCTTACTCTCTACATAAAAAATGGGAAGTACTCTCTACATATAAAATGGAGAGGAGGGCACAGAATCCTCATACATTTTTGATTGTCACTGAAGCATTTTTATTGCAGAGATAAGGCCTTGTGCATTAAAACAGATATGTTATCTTGCTCAGTTTTAAACATTGCATTGATAACTAAGGCCAGTCTAAAAGGAATTGAAGGTGCCTGGTTTTTGAAATACATTCTGAAGATGCATGCACATTATGAAGGGGGCACGAGAAGGTACAGTTTTTCACTTAATTTTAGAGGATGAAAATGGCAAGGGGAAGACGATGAAACAGATGGAGTAGAAATAATTGTATGAAGATATGCCAGTGTCAGAGTAATGGGAGTTAGTGAGGATTCACAACAAATCTTTTCCGACAAAGAAAAATAGCGGTACTCACAAATAAAGAGCTATTGGATGACAAGGTGCCTAAAGAGGAGGATAAGAAAAAGAAGGAAGCTTATATCAGTTACTGAGAGCTCGATATTACAGAAATTGTAGAGGAATGGAAAGTGCAGAAGCACAATTAGAAATGAACAAAAATAAATAAATTAGGAAAACAAATAGAGGACATAAAATAATGGTAAGTAAAATAAAAATACAAACCATTTCAATAAGCACAGATTAAGATTTTGAATGAGGAAAGATTGTCTAAAAAAGTAACACGTGCATCGAGGTGTGAGACGTGGAAATGGCTCCCATTGAATCTTTGTGCTTTGATTCTACAAAACAGAAGGATGGTGCAGATATTGCATTTAAAGTTTAAAATAGAGAGGGCTCCTTGTCCACATTTAAAATGGAGAGAGCTGCTTTTCCACGTTTAAAGTAGGTAGTGACTGTTTCTTTGATACGCTGGGGAGTGTCCCTTTTATCCTGCACAAATTAAGAGTTCCGCTCCATGGTTAAAATGGAAAGTGTTCCTCGTTGGTGCTAAACATGGTGAGATTTATTTTCCATCATTTAAAATGGGGGACGTTATTTTTTCATACTCGCAATGGTGACCATACAGTGATGGACCGTTTGCTGATAATGAGACTGTGGTTTACTACAGTAGATCAGAACAAAACGGAGCGACAGACGGAGATGGAATGTGACAGAGACAGAAGAAGGGAGAGACTGGATGAGGAGACAAAGTAGAGAAGAGAGATAGTAGGGGAGAGACAGAGACAGAGAGACAGAGAGACAGAGAGAGATGACGAAAGGGAAGGGAGATGAGACATAGATGGAGAGGGAGAGAATGTACAGGGAAATTATACAAAGAGGGAGAAGGGCAGCGAGTGGGGGAAACAGAAAAAAGACCCACAGCTGAAGAGGAGGCTTGCTGCCTATGTGAAACTTGCAGCCGTATCCCCTGTTTCCAATGGTTTGACCATGTATTTGAACTCTGCATTCACTGATTCACAGATGGAGATGTTGCTGCTACACTAAAAATAAATCCGTATAGGCTATTGATTCGATGTTCTGAGGAACATAAGGACCTTGGCGTATGTATCCATAAATCTCTGAAGGCGGAGGGGCATGTTAGTGGGGTGGTGAAAAAGGCATATGGGACACGTGCCTTTATCAATCGAGGCATAGATTATAAAAGTAGGAACGTCATGTTGGAGTTGTATAGAACCTTGTCACGGCCACAGCTGGAGTACTGTGTGAAGTTCTGGTCGCCACATTATAGGAAGGATATGATTGCACTGAAGGGGGTGCAGAGGAGATTCACCAGGATGTTGCCTGGGATGAAACATTTAAGTTATGAAGAGAGCTTGGGTAGACTTGGATTGTTTTTGTTGGAGCAGAGAAGTTGAGGGGCAACCTGATTGAGGTGTACAAGATTATGAGGGGTAGGACAAGGTGGTTAGGGAACAGTTGTTCCCCTTAGTTGAAGGGTCAGTCAAGGTGAGGGGCAGCCGGTTTCGTGGGAATGTGAGGAAAAGCTTTTTTACCCAGAGGGTGGTGACGGTCTGGAATGTGCTGCATGGGAAGGTGTTGGAGGCGTGTTGCCTCACATGCTTTAAAAAGTACCTGGATGAGCACTTGGCACGTCATAACATGCAAGGCTATGAGCCAAGTGCTAGTAAATTGGATTAAGTGGTTAAATCAGGTGTTTCTCAGGTGTCGGTGCAGACTCAATGGGCCGAAGGACCTCTTGTGCATTGTTTGATTCAGTGATTCTGTGAATGCAATGATGGTTAACTTTTAAAGATATAACACCAGGCTGGATTTCTCACTGGACCCCCAGCTGACCCCCGCCCACTGTAGCCTCATAACATATCCTGGATTGATGGCTAAGAATCAATATTTCCTTAGGAGAATTTTCCTCGGTGGTGGCTAGTTAGCAAAGCAGATGTGACCTGCGCCTTATAAATAGAGGTGTAGATTGCAAATGCCAGGGATTCATATTAAACATTTATAAAATAATAATTTGTCCCCACCTGGAATATTGTGTCCAAACCTGGACATTACACTTCATGGGAAGGACATGAAGGATCTGTGACCACATCCCTGATTACATTCTGCAGCAAAACCTTCAGCCTATTGTGAGTCTCCTATGAGGTTACCAACCCTCCACAATTGACCAGGAATTGAAGGTCAATCTCCAGGACATAGCTCTCTGCAACCAGCCCTGGAGAAAAATCACCAGGTCATTAAAAATATAGGTTTTCTGACATTTGCTTCGAAAGTTTCTCTTTACAAATATAGAAGTAAAACTATTCAAAATGGGGGGAAATGTTTTTTAGTTGTTGGTGAAGCAATTAAGTAATTAATGACATTCCTTTCAATTGTTGTAGGAAGGCAGTATGTCACAGGTGTGGATGTACTGGCTGGCGAATGGCTGACTGATGTGGACAAATAATGTGACAAAACTTTCAGGAATACACTTAATTACAGTTGGCAAGCCTACTCGTACTTCAAACCTGAGATCTGTTTGACTCCGCCACGCTGAACTGGGTGGCGGATTGCTCGTTTGGTGACTCCCTGGATGTTACAATCGAAGCACCTTATTCAGCTGTGATAAAAAGCATTATTAATGCACCAAATAGGAGTAGAGTCTCAGTGATAGAGTACGAAATCAACACACATACATGACTAGCGACAGAGATGTTAAGTCATTTCCATACTCATATCGAGAACCAGAGACGGGTAAATACTAAATTAATTAAAAGCAAAACACAACAGATGCTGAAAATCAGAGATGAAAATAGTACATTCTGGAGATCCTCAACAGATGCTGGAAGCATCTGTGCAGACTGTAACCGAGCAAACGTTAGGTATCTGTGCATCCCCTTGAACTGTCTGTCTTCCCCAAATATATTACTTCGCATTTCTCCAAATTCCTTTCCATTTGAAACATTTCCATCCACCCGAGCAGCTCATTTATATTTTCGTGCCATTAACAGTGTCCTTCCTCATTATCAGTAACATGGCTATTTTTCGTAATATTTAAAAACTTCTCAATTCTGTCTCCTACATTAAATCTAAATCATTGATACATACCACGCAAAGCAAGGGACCAGTACTGTGCCCTGAGGAAACCAGATCGTAACTACATTCCAACCACACGAACACCCGTCGGCCATTAACTTTGCTTCCGGCTTTTGAACAATTTTTCGATCCAAGGTGCCACTTTCTATTGGATCTCATGAGTTTTTAATTCACTGATCAGCCTGTCATATGTGCCCATGTAGAAAAACATTCTAAAATCCATTGCGCTACATCACAAGCACTGCCTTCACCGACCATCCTTGATCCCTCCTAAAAAAAACAGCCATGGTAATCAGACACGAACTTACTTTAACAAAAACAGAATTACCTGGAAAAACTCAACAGGTCTGGCAGCATCGGCGGAGAAGAAAAGAGTTGACGTTTCGAGTCCTCATGACCCTTCAGCAGAACAGAGCTGAAGGGTCATGAGGGCTCGAAACGTCAACGCTTTTTTTCTCCGCCGATGCTTCCAGACCTGCTGAGTTTTTCCAGGTAATTCTGTTTTTGTTTTGGATTTCCAGCATCCGCAGTTTTTTGTTTTTATCTCTTCCTTTAACAAATCCAACAAGTCCTTAATTAATCGTCTCTCCTCTAAACGTCCATTTATCTCGCCTCTCAGAATTATTTCCAATATTTTGTCCATCACCGGAAATGTGATAACAATTCGTCTCCACCTTTCACATTTCTAAATCACACCCACCCAACATAAGGTGAAAATGAATTTGCCCACTTACATTTTACTCTAGATTGAGCAGGATTTCAGTCTGCTCTCTCAGGATTTGATCTACACTACTACAAATAAAACACACATGCTCAAATAACTGAGCGAAACCGTGAAATTTTTCAGAAAAATGAAATGGTAAAGGGATGAAATACAGAAAGAAAGTTTCAAATGAAAAGGAAATAATGGAAAAGCTCAGCAGCTCTGGCACTTTTGAAGCTTTGGTCAGCGGGTCTATTCATTAAACCTTCTATAGGCCGGAAATGTGAACACCCCTTCCTCTCTCAACAGATGCTGCCAGACCTGCTGAGTGTTTTCAGCACTTCCTGTTATTATTTCAGATCCCCAGAGTGAGCAATATCTCGCTTTTTGAACAATAAAACAATCCTGCGGGAATCAATATTCAAATACGAAATGTAAAGCAGCAGAGGAAAAATATTCATAAAATTTCACTTCGAGTAATTCCACCCCGGCTCCGTACTACAGTTCATGGAAAACAACCATTAAAAACAAAAAGGAACACAGCTGAGTTGCATTTTAAATGGAAGAAACGCACATGTTGAAAACCCCTTTGTTTGAATTAGAGCGGCGTGTGTTTTCAGAGTAAAATGTCACGGAAACGGATCACATTTAGCCCCGAACTTGGGGTTTCTGATTTGGGAGGTTTAACAAAAAACAAGAAAAAAAATAGGACGGTTGGGAATTAAACACGCGTCAGCAGATTGGAAAGCAGCTGTGCTCACCATATCACCATCGCTGAAAACAAACACCTTAATGTAGCAGCCAAGGCAGTTAACAACAAAATTATCATTTAAAAATTAAACAAAGTTGATGCTGAGCCATAGAAGGAGACATTAGGTCAGGGAACAAATGGTTGGTTAAAGAAGTTGATTTTAAGGAGCATCATAAAGGTGAGAGGAAGGAAGATAAGAAAATAGATTTTGGGAAGGAATCCAGAATTTTGGACCAGATCAGCTGAAAACACGGCTGTCAATGCTGTAGAGATTAAAATTCGGAATGTTCAAGATGGCAGTTAAGCAGAAATATGGAAGATTTGTTGGGCTCGGAGAGGTGACAGAGATTACTGAGAAAGGCTGATAGGGGTGGGGGTTGGAGGGCTAAGACACGTAGGGATTGGAAAGTGATGATGAGGATTTTAAAACTGAGGTATTGCCGGGCTAGGAGCCAGTGCAGGTCAGCAAACAAGGGGGTGATTGGTCAACTGGACTTAGTTCAGATGAAGTTCCGGACAGCAGAATTTTGGTTGAGCACAGGTTTAGGTGGAAGATGGGAGGCCGGTCAGGGAAACACTGGAATAGTCATTCTAGAATGAAAAAAACACTGATGAGTATTTCATCAGCAGATGAGCTGAGGCAGGGTCGGAGTTGGTCAATATTTAGGATGTGGAAGTACAGTATATTCATCTGATAACATTCTGTCAGTCTCTCTAACATCATGCAGTTTATTCAGAGGGAATTAGATTTATTAGAGGGAAACGGATACACTGTCAGTCATTGTTGTTTAATATTAAGCTTGTTACTGTACCTGTAGCCCTGGAACATTACGTCAGTGCTGGGCTTTTTACATTTCACTGTAATAAGAAGCTGAATAAAATCTCCCAAACTGGGGCAAAGGATTGTGTGCTTTTGAAACTAGATTTTCCCCTTTAAAAAGTTCCATTAGCGTCATTCTCGACAAGATATTTGCTGTTCATAACCCCATTAATATCAATCATTCCTGTCGCTAGTTTTGCTGAGAGGAATGAAGAGCCAGCGATCAGAGTGGAGTCTCACAGTTGTTCTGTTCCTGGCTTTTCAGCTCTGGGTCAATTAATGAGGACTTCATATCCCAGGAAATGTGCTGTCCACATGTCCGCCTGATTCCAGGCTTTTAGCACTGAATGTATTGACAGCTGATGATCCAAACTCCAATTTCGGGTCCCTGGTTTTTTTTTACAGCTGGACGGTGTCCCTAGAGGAAAGGAATCAAAAATGATTAAACATTGAGTTCAGTTCAGTGACTGTTTCACACTCAAACAGGGGTATGAATTGGCACTTTGTTGTAAGCGGGAGGTTTCTGACCCTCAATGTATCATATAATAATAGAATAGTGCTTCACAAAAAGAGGCCATTCGGCCCATTTTGCCCCTACGAGCTCTCTGAAAGAACTATGTACTTAGTTCCACTCCTTCCATTCTCCATAACCCAGGAATACATTATTAAAGTTATAATTGAATCGGCTTTCAACCCTTTCAGGCATTGAATTCCAGATGAAAACAATCCTCTGCACTAAAGAAACTCTTCTCATTCCCCGTCTGATCATTCTGTCAATTTTCTATCCTCTTGTTACCGTCTCTTCTTTCAATGGAAACAGGCTATTCCCGTTTACTTCAGTATGCCTTCAGCATTTTGGACAGCTCCATTAAACCTCCTCTTACTCTCTCCTGCTGGAAGGAGAACACTCCAGCTTCCCTCTACTATACCAAAAAGGAATGTTTGATTATTCGGCTATTCTGATCATGGGGCAATTCCACTTCTACAATTCAACAAATTTGTCAGTATGTGGGTTAATAAATACCATAAATTCCAGATTGGAATTGGAACACAAACAGTTCACTTCGAGGAGTTGCCCTGCCACCTTTTCGTTTCACTCTGAGATAAATGAAGGAAGCCCATAGCCTGTCCAGTTCCACAGTTAGTGCCTGAAATGATAGATCTATCCTTTCATTTTCATCCGAATGTCTTAATGCCTGAATTAAACCCTGGATTTCTCTACTCCTTTTTAGCAACTGAGGAATTTCTCGTTGGTACATTGGTTATTATCCCCACCTGTCACGAGGGAGATTGTTTCAACCCCATGATGGGCGCAAGTTTCACTACATTTAAAAAGAGTCCACGGAATTTAGAATTGGAAATTAGTTGACATGTAGGAGAACCTGGGTGCAGATAAAGAATTCATGGCAGAGTAAAACATAGCAGTTTCCTTCTTCACAGAGACCCTAGGATATGAGAAACCCAAAGAGGAAAGGCCCTTCACACCAAGAGCCAGGTGACATTTCCTTGTGTGTTTCAACACAGAAACTGGTTAATTTCAACTAAACTGTGCTGAATCGGAACTTTCGTAAAAAACAGTCAATTACTAGCCTGAATCCAGGCCATTTTGCTGCAACAAGATACTTTGAAACCGAAAGGAACCAGAGATATTCGATTTTGTAATGAATAACGAGCCAGAATTCATTAATAACCTGACAGAAAACATGCATATTATAAACAATGAACATAAATGACAGAGTAATTTATATTGTAATCCCTGCCACCATTTTATTTTCCTCTTTTCTCTCTTATTTCCTTTTCTTCACTTTCAGGCGGCAGCTATCCAGGTTCCGGCCATTCATTCCCCCATCATTTGTTTCTTTAATTATCCCACTACCTCTCCCTCTGGTCTTGTACCATTTTTCCTACCCTCCATTCCATCATAGACTATTCCTTTTGCTCTTCTTTCCACCCTCCACCTGAGATACAAGGAACAATGCAGGCAGTGCCTTCTCACACACAGAAGGGGCATTATCATCCACAGGCAGGTCATTAGTTCCATAGGCTCAGACAGTAGGAGTAATAAGTCCCACTTTGATCCCATGGATTGGGGGCATGATTTTCACCTAATATTCAAACAAAGCAAGATAGAGATAAGTAGATTCCATTTTATTCCAGTTCAATCTCTCTGACAGGCATATACATAAATCCCAGCCCCCAAATAATGAGGATTCTAAGATTCAAAGGGAATGTTTCAATTTCACATTAGTAACCGTATTCAACAACTTGAATAGCAGATCGAAAGGGACATGCATTTTTGGAAGTATTTAATCATTTCATCATTAGTGGCCGTGCTTTCAACTGCCTGGGCTCTAACTCCGTAATTTCTTCCCTAAACCTTAATACCACCCTTTCCTCCATTTAGACACTCCTAAATGTGTTTTAAAGCTGAGATGGAAGCATTCATCTTCATTCACAATCCCAATCTCTTCCTCTTCTGACCCTCTCTCGCTCTCCCACTCTCTCTGCTCCCCTCCAGGTAGCAGGACTGGGACATAAGGCCCCAAGAACCTGCACTGCCATTATCTCGTGAACATTTTTTGCTCTGTTTCTGAGGCAACTTTATCAATCCTTTGGCGTGGGAATGAAAACTCTCCTCAGTTTTCCAAGTGTTGCCCCAGCAAAAAAAACATTAGAACACTACTCCCTTAATCTTCTACTACAATCTCTTTCCAATGAAGCACTCTCCTGGTACTGGTGCTCTGACATTGTAGGACTCCCTCAATAGTGATCCACCAACAGTGTGGCACTCTTTTCGTACTTATCCTCTGACCATGAAACTGTTCCTCATAACTGACACTCTGACAGTGAAACAAAGCCTTGCCACTCGCCCACCAACAATGCTGCTCTCCCTTAGTGTTCAGAGATATATGCCATTCGGAGTCGGGAGGTGATCAGAGCAAGGTGTAACTTATTACGAGCATGCTCGGGAAAGATTCAAAGCTGTTGCATCTCTCAAATAGCAATTACAATAGCATACATTTATACACAATACCGTTGCAGTTGGTCAGACGTGTTCAGACTGCAAGTTAGCAAGAAAGTCCAGGATGTACGGAAAACAAAACACAACTCGAAAAGAGTTCTGACTTATCGCTATGGTGGCTTCATCTCTACAAAAACACACCTGGTGTAACAATGACAGGTTATTATTATTATTATTCCTGTTTTTTTCCCCAGAGGGTTGTGCGAGTCTGGAATTCACTGCCAGAAAGGCTAGTAGAGGCATAAGCCTTCAAATCAGTTAAAAGATATCTGGATATGCACCTGAGGTGTCTTAACATACAAGGCTATGGACCAAATGCTTGAAAATTCGATTAGGCAGGGTGTCTCATTTTTCAGCCGTCTCGGGCACAATAGGCCATAATAGTTCTTTCTATGCCACAACAGTTCTATGATCCCATGGTTCTGTAATCATTTCTGCAGGAAGTGTCGATAGTAGCTGCAATTTTAGCTCTGTGTTTCAGAATTGAGCACCTAACGTCACTGCAGTGCATCTGCGAGGTTGAGGGCTTCACGCACAGTGCATTTATAGATTTGCTCCCCCAGCAGATTAAAGGTATTCGGGAGACGGGGACAACAACATGGTCGAAAAGGAGCAGGCAGGTGCTACAGGAGCCTCTTGTGTGCAACCTATTCTCCAACGAGAATTCAACTGTGACTACTTTTGAAGATGACAGTTCGTGTTGAAAGTACAGCCATCACCACATGTGTCTCTGTTGTACAGGGGTTTAACAAGGAAATATGAAAGAGGAATAGTGATAGGTGATTAGATAGTTGGAGGATTAGGTAGGCATTTCAGCAGGTGCAGACATGAATCAAGGTTGTTGTGTTGCTTCACTGCTGACAGGATGAAGTATTTCATTGAGCGACGGTAATACACCCTGAGGAGGGGGGTGATGAAGAGCCAGCAGTCAAGGTGCAGATGGGCACTAGTGACATAGGTATAAAGAGGGATTTGATCCTGCAGTCATAATTTAGGCAGCTAGTAATGAAATTAGCAAGCAATAAATCAAAAATAGTAATCTCTGGTTTGCTCCCAATACCACGTACAAATGAGTACAGAAATTAGAGCAGAAAGAATGAATGCATGGCTGGAACGATTGTGAAGGAGGGAAGGTTTTAGATTCTTGAGATACTGGAACATGCTCGCGGATTTTGGGGCCTGGACAGGCAGGACGGTTTCCAGCGAAATATGACTGGACTGAATTCCTTGTGGTGCATTTTGGTAGACTTATTCAGGAGGGCTTAAATTAACTTTCAAGGCACATGGGCATCAGGAAATATTATGAGAGCGAAATACCAATGTGTCAAGAATAATGCGAGGGGTATATAGCAATAGAACGGGGAACAGTATGTAAATGGGTGGGATCAGATACAGCGGAAAGTAACCGAGTCTAAATCCGAATTGCTGTGCGTGTACGGGGAAGTGCAGATTGTGCTATGTAAGATTGGTAAGTCATGGGATCAGATTTCCATGTTGTGGCTATAACAGAGGCCTTGTCTAACGAATGCCAGCACTGGGTATTAAATATCCCTAAATATAATGTGTTCAGGAAAGTTTGAAGGGAAGAAAAGCAGGAGGGATAGTTGTATTGATAAAAGCGAACATTGGAATGCTGGAGAGAGAATGTGTCCCAGGAGGGTGAAAGGCAGAATCTGTTTGGTAATGGCTAATGAACAAAAGAAAAAGTGTGCTTCTATTGCTCGGTTCTTCTATAGGTCGCCAACTAATGGGAAGGATGAGGAGAAATGAGTTTGCAACAAAATTCCAGACGGGTGCAAAAGTTATAGGGACCTTATAATGAGGCGGGTGGGGGGCTTTAATTACCGGAATATATTAGTAGTGTAAAGGGCAAAAAGAGACAGGTAGGTACATGATGACGTAACGGTAATATCGATGAAATATGAATCCAAGAGTCTTGGGCTAACGGTGTTATGCATGTGTTCAAATCCCAGTCTGGCAGCTGGTGGAATTTAGATTTAATTCATAACATCCGCAATTAAAAGCTCGTCTTCGTGACCATTAAACATTTAAAACGCAGGTGGCTCATTGATGCCCTTGAGGGAACGACACCTGCCATCCTGATCAGGCCGACATGTGACTCCAGATCCATCATAATAGTTCACTCTAATCTGCCCTCTGAAATGGACTAGCAAGCTATTCAGTTCAAGGGCATTAGGGATGGAGCACAAATGTTGGCCTTGCCAGTGACGTCCACATCTCATGAAAGCGCAAAATAAAAATAACAACAACAACAACAAAATTAAATATCTGGGGAAGCCCATCTTCAAGGTGTTAGAATAAATCAGAGCCAAATAAACTGGAGTCAAAGGTGCATACGAAAAACTAATAGCAGAATAATGGGTTACCACCAAGAAAAAGATCATTTGGCAGAGGCAAGGTGACAGAGACAGCGCTAAAACAAAAATCCAGAGTTCGCTTGTTAACAAAATGGATATAAATTAAAATAAAAAAGAAAAGGGTTTGCGACAGATGTCTGCTAGGGGATACATTTGATATTCAGTCTGAATATAGAAGGTTCAGAGGAGAGATGATAAAGCAAATATGAGAAGCAAAGAGGGAGTATGAAAAGAGATTTGCAGCTAATGTGAAAGGGAATTCTGTACTATTCTCTTGACACATAATAGTAAAATGGTATTAAAAGGAGGAGTAGAACCAATTAGGGACTAAAAAGCGAACTTGGGCTTGGAAGGAGGGGACATTGCTGAGGAGTTAAATGAATTATTTACATCAGTCTTTACCAAGGAAGAAGGTACTACCCAGGCCATAGTGACAGAGGAGTTAATTGAGACAATGGACGTGTTTAAAATTGATAAGGAGAACATATTGGACAGGCTGCCTGTAATTAAAATTTGATCAGGCACCATGACCAGCTGAGATACATTGATGAATACTGAGGGAAGTGAGAGTAGAAATTGCGGACGCACTGGCCATTATTGTTCAGTTTGCCTAAAACCCAGGGGCGGTGGCAGAGGATAGTTTAAAGAGGTAAAAGAGAAGGTTCATGAGACCAATATTTTTGCTATGGTGTACATGGACGTCCAAAAGGCATTTGAAATAGTGCCACACAACAGACTTGGGAGAAAAGTTGTAGACCATGGAATAAAAGGGATATCAGCAAAGTGGATTCGAAATTTACTGAGTGACAGAAAGTAATGGTTAATGGATGTTGGTTATTTTTTCAGAAAAAGTACGATTTGTGGTTGGAGTTTCCCAGAGATCAGTGTTAGGACCCTTGCATTCCTTATGTTTTTTTCTGAGTGCCTCTGACCTTGGTGTGCAGGGCATAATTTCAAAATCTCGGGATGATACGCCATTTTGAAGCATTGTGCATTGTGAGTAAAACAGTGTAAAACTTAAAAAAAAACGACAGTGACCAATTAATGAAATTGGTAGACAGATGGCTGGCGAGGTTGTGCAGTGACATATAAGTGATTTGTTTTGGCAGGAAAACATGGCGAGACAATAGAGAATAAACAGTACAACTTTAATGGATGCGCAGGTGTAGATGGGCCTGGGTGTATATATGCAGAAGCCATTAAAGGTGTCAGGACAGGTTGCGATAGTGGTTCATAAAACGTGCAGTATCCTAAGCTTTGTTAATAGATGTATAGGGAACAGGAGCAAGGAGATTATCTTGACATTATAAAGAATGCTAGTTCGCCCTCAGATGGAGTATTGAATCGAGTTCTGGGCATCACATTTCAGGAAGGATGCGAAAGCATTGGAGATAGTGCTGAAAAGGTTCATGAAATTGGTCCTGGGCATGAGTAAATTCAGTTATGAAGGTAGATTGGAGAGGTTGGGTGTCTTTTCCTTCAAAAAAAGAAGGCTATGAGGGGATTTGATAGGAATATTCAAGATCATGATAAGTCTGTACAGTGTCGATATGAGAAACTGTTCCCTGTGGTGGAAGGGTTGAGAATGAAATGGCAATTTTTTACAGGTGTTTCACAAAATAAACAATGGCAACATGAGAAAAAAATGCTCCGCGAGGGGTTAAGGTTTGGAATGCACTGCCCGAGAGTGTGGAGAAAGTAGATTCATTCCAAGTATTCAATGGGGAATTTGGCTGTTTTTTTAAACAAAGTATGTGCAGAGTTATGGGGTGAAGGTACGAGAAGGGCACTGAGAGAATTACTTCACTGGCGAGACAGTGCAGGCATGATGGGCCTAATGGCCTCCTTCTGAGCTGTAAAATTTTTGTGATTCTGATTGGATCTCCCAGTCCCCTCTCTCCCTCCACCATTCCCCTCTCTCTAGTCCCTTGTCTCTCTCCATTTCCCTTTCTCTTCCCAGACTTTCTCTCTCGCACAGCCTATTACTCTTTGTCCAGCATCCTTCTTTCTCTACTCCACTCTCCCACTCAGTCTCTTCATGGTACTCCCCCAGTATCTCTCTCTCTCCCTTTCTCGCAGTCGCTCTTACTGCAAACCACCAAGCCTCACCCTCAGTTTTTCTCTCCAACCACCAGTAGGTTCTTTCCCAGTTTCTAACTCTCTCTCCTCTCGTCTCGATCTCTCCCAGTATCTCACACTCTCTCAGTAATCTCTCCCTCCAGAGTACCTTACTCTTCACCACTTTCTCTCTCTCTCTTTCTAGTCCCGATATTGCCAATCTCTTACTCCCTCAGTCTTGTTCTTTCTCCCTCACCGGTCTCTTCCTCTCCCTTCCCATGTTTGCCTTGAGTCACTGGGTGAAGCAAGTTGTTAGTCATTGATCAGAGCTCTCTAATAGCCCAAGGCCGCTGTCAGTCACCAGCATAACTCCATGGTTGGCTGAGGCGGATGCCCACTAATTGGCCAAGTTCTCCGTGAGTCACAGGAGGAAGCTCTCTGGTTGGCGCCGGGCGCTGCTTCCTGATTGTCTCAGGTTAGTCTGCTGATGGAGCTCCCTGATTGGCTGAAAATGGAACTCGTAGGGGTGGAGATAGATGTCCGCTCCTCCAGCCTTCAACTCTTGCCAGATGGTCTCTACTGTTTCTCGTGTCTCTATTAGGAGACTGGAAACAATGGGTGTCGCCTTTGGGCTCTTTTCAGTTGTTTTGTTTATTCATTAATTGAATAATTGATATAACTGGATATTTCACTGCGTTCTTCACCTGCTCCCTGAACATGGATTGAGTCACTCCATAAATAAATGCGTTTGTGCAGCAACTTAAACTCTGCAGCATAAATCCGACTCATTGTAATGTATATTCAGAAACGGTTAAGTAAACTAATCTTCTCATACAAGAAATGTATAATAAACACCAACCACAGGAGTATGAAACTGCCAGATATGGTGAAGAGCAAAATTGTAGACTTCCTTCTGCTCTCCATCTCTGTGTCACTGTGACTCTTCCCCTTACACTGACCCCTCAGTCCCTTACGGATTCGACTGGCCACTAAAATGTGTCTGACTGTTAGAGCTTTCAGCAACAGAATTAAAGCGGATGGGAGCGATGGGGGTTACATAGTTTTTAAACCAGTTAAATCCCACCCATGAGGATTCAGTTAAACAGTTTAGCTTTTGTTTACAATACCTTAGTACATTGTCGATTATCTTTTTAGGTTCAATTATAAAGTAGTTGTGAATGTTTTTCAAAGAAAGCAGAATGCTGGTTGTTGCTAGAACCTGTGAATCAGACAGAACAGTCTGTGCCTGCAGAAAACAGGACTGTGTTAAGCCTACACACAGGTTTGATTTCCTAGAAAGCTCCCTGGGAAATAATAATAACTGGCCCGGTTCTGTATGACCAATGTGATAATGACCAGTAGATTCACCATTGCTATGGCCAGAAGTGGTGCAGTAGAGAGGCCACACTTTTCCCGGGATAGGGTCACAGTTCCTGATAAATTAACTGAAAGAGAGAAAAGAGAGAAGTGACTGGAAATTACTAATCAAACATTCTCTGTATCGCAACGAGACAGTAAGAACATGATTTTAACACTAGAAACGGGTGGATTTGGCGTTGATCAGAATTGCCTTGTGCAAACCCTCAAACATAACCCTAACATACGTCCAACTCGCACACTTCCATTTTTAATGGAGTCAGTGTAGGGATTGGGCAGATAACCAATCATGTGAGGCAGGTTGGTAATTTAAAGATTTCAGTGAGCCTGTGTTTCTCTGAGTTAATCCTTTTTAGAGGTTTAACTGTAAATGGACGGATTTCCCCATCAGGCCCCACACCCAAAGTCAGCCAGGATTGGTATCCGAAACATCATCCCTCCCGCCAGCCAAATATCAGACACCACCCTAGACTGGCCCCTTCCCAGTACTCGACTCTTGATGGGGTTGGAGCACACAACGATTTTTGTAATCCTGCAGATCACCACCCCCATCCTGGGATAATGGAAAGGAGAAAAATAACAGGTTCCGGCCCTCCCAGGATACAATAATGCCAGGAATAAACCCTCACCAGGTTTGGGCCGCTCCCAGGATTGGATCCAGGCGCCCCTTCCAGCCTCAAGATCGGAGTCATTGCAGCTCCAGACATTCCCCATGATTGATTCCCTTCCAGGATCGGGCCCTTATAGGATTGAAGCCAAGCTAGGGCTGGACACTGACCTGGATTGGACCCGACCTGTCGATGGTTCGTCCCAGGAACAAACCATTTCTGCTTCAGATCCACCGACCTGAACTGTACCCCTCCTCAAATCGGTCTTCTCCCGGGATTATACCTCACAGGATCAGACAACACCTCCCCATATTCAGACCCACTCAATATGAGTTGCCCTTTGCCCGGAGACAGACCCTCTCTCTGAAATCAGTTACTTCTCTGGATCAGAGGCCCTTCAGTATTATATCCCGTCAGGATTATGATCCTCCCTGGAACATGCCCCATCCCCATGATTATTGAACCTTCAGCAACAGACACCCGCCCTTATGCTGAGATGCCTCACCCCTCAGGTCAGACACTGCTCAGGATCAGATCCAGCTGAGAATCGGAGCCCCCTCAGGACGAGTCACATTCATATTCAGAGTCCTCAGAATCAGAACCCATTCAGAATCAGAGCACGCCTCTCAGGGGCAGGCATCACACCACCAACTCAGGGTCAGACACCTCTCTGAGGATCAAACCATCCTGAGGATCAGACACCACTCCCAATGTCAGATGCTCCTCATGTACAGGAGCGCGTCTTTCTCTCCCAAACCACGGAGGGATATCTCCAAGATGGCATCAGACATGCTGCGCTTCAGGGCTCCCATCAGGAACAGAAAGTCTCCAAGCCCCTTGCCAGAATTCGTAATTTTTTGAAGTATATGAGAGACTTCATTCCAGGTTGAGGAAGCAGGCACTATCAGCAGAGGATTAGTAAAGTGTTATAGCAGACTGACAGACTGGGAAGGGTGGGGATAGCATCTAAAAGGTGCGAAGGCTCCAACCCCAATGGCCTAGAAAAGTGATAGAATTGTGCATTGAACATATGAGTACTGTCATGAGTTATAATAATATTCATAATATTTTGCTAATTTAGTGTAAAGTAGGTTTATGTGTGTCAGGGATGGAGAGTGGCTCTGTTGCTCTTTTTTATTCTTTCATGGGTTCTGGGCTTCGCTGGCTGGGCCAGCACTTATTGTCTGTCCCTAGTTGCCGTTAAGAAGGTGGTGGTGAGCTGCCTTCTTGAACCGCTGCGGTCCATGTGGTGCATGTGCACACCCAGTGCTGTTAGGCAGTGAGTTCCAGGATTTTGACACAGTGACATTGAGGGAACGGTGAGATATTTCCAAGTCAGGGTGATGAGTGACTTGGAGAGGTACTTCCAGGTGGTGGTGTTCCCATCTATCTGCTGCCCTGTCCTTCAAGATGGTAGTGGTTGTGGGTTTGGCAGGTCCTGTCTAAGGAACCTTGGTGAACTCCTGCAGTGCATCTTTTAGATGGTACACACTTCTTCTACTGTGGGCCGTTGGTGGTGGGAGTGAGTGTTTGTGGATGTGGTGCCAATCAAGCAAGCTGCTTTGCCCAGCACAGTATCAATGTTTTTGAGTGTCGTAGAAGCAGCACTCATCCAGGCAAGCAGGGAGTATTCCCTCAACAAATGACTTGTGCATTGTAGATGGTGAACAGGCTTTTGGAAGAAAGGAGGTGAGTTATTTGTCGTACAATTCCTAGCCTCTGACCTGCTGTTTTAGCCACCGTATTCATATGGCTAGACCACGTCAGTTTATAGTCAGTGGTAACTCCCAGGGTGTGATAATGGGAGATTCAGTGATGGTCATGCAATTGAACATGAAAGAGCGATGGTAACATTCTCTCTTTTTGGAGATGGTCACTGCCTGACATTTGAGTGGCGCAAATGTTACTTGCCACCTTGTCAGCCCAAGCCTGGATATTGTCCAGCTATTTCTGCATTTGGACATCGGCTGCTTCAGTGTCTGATGAGTCATGAAAGGTAGTGAACATTGTACAATCATAAGGGAACTTCCCCAATCCTGACTTTATGATGGAAGGAAGGTAATTGATGAAGCAGCTGAAGATGGTTGGGCCAAGGACTCTACCTTGAGGAACACCTGCTGTGATGTCCTGGAGCGGAGAGATCTGACCTCCAACAACCACGATCACCTTCACTTTTGTTAGATGTGATTCCAAGCAGAGGAGGGTTTTCTCCCTGATTACCAATTGACTCCAGTATTGCTATGGCGCCTTGATGGCACAATCGGTCAAATGCTTCCTTGATGTCAAGGGCAGTCACTCTCACCTCACCTCTGGAGTTCAGCTCTTTTGTCCATGTTTGAACCAAGACTGTAATGAGGTCAGGAGCTGAGCAGACCTGGCTGTGCCCAACCTGGGTGTCAGTGGTCAAGTTATGTTTAAGCTAGTGCTGCTTGATAGCATTGTTGATGACCTCTTCCATTACTTTACTGATGATCGATAGTAGACTGATTGGGCAGCAATTGGCCGGGTTGGGTTTGTCCTGCTTTTTTGTACAGGACATACCTGGGCAGAGATCCGTTTGGATGCCTGTGTTGCAGCTGTACTGGAATAGCTTGGCTAGGGGCGCAGCAAGCTCTGGAGCACAATTCTTCAGTACTATTGCCAGAATATTTTCAGACCCAGAGCCTTTGCACTATCCATTGCTTTCAGCCATTCTTTGGTACCGTGGAGTGAATCGAATTGGCTAAAGAATGGCATCTGTGATGTTGGGATCTCCAGAGGAGGCAGAAATGCATCATCTTATCGGCACTTCTGGCTGAAGATTGTAGCAAATGCTTTAGTCTTACCTTTTGCACTGATGCGCTGGCCTCCTGCATCATTGAGGATGGGAATATTTATGGAGTCTCCTCCTCCGCTGAGTTGTTTAATTGTCCACAACCATTCATGACTGGATATGGCAGGACTGCAGAGCTTTGATTTGTTCTGTTAGTTGTGGGATCGCTTAGTTATGTCTATCACTTGCTGCTTATGCTGCTGGCATGCAATTAGTCCTATGTTATAGCTTCACCGGGCTGTAACCTCTTGCTATAGCTTCACTAGGTTGTCATGCTTGTGTAGCTTCACCAGGGTGTCAGGCTGTTCCTGGGATGCCCTCCTGCACTCTTCGTTGGACCAGGGATGATCTCTAGCTAAATGGGACTGGTAGAGTGGGGCAATGCCGAATCATAAGGTTATAGATTGTGTTCGAGTACATTCTGCTGCTACTGATGGCCCACAGCACCACATGGATGCCCAGTCTTGATCTGCTAGATGTGTTCGAAACCAATCCCATTTAGCAAGGTAGTACTGCAAAATAACATAATGGAGGGTATCCTCAATGTTAAGGCGAGACTTTGCCTCCACAATTCCTGTGCGGTTGTCACTCCTACTGATACTGTCAAGGAAACATTCATCTGCGGCAGGCAGGTTGGTGAGGATAAGGTCAAGTATGTTTTTCCTTCTTGTTGGTTCCCTCACAATCTGTCACAGACCCAACCGAGCAGCTATGTCATTTAGGCCTCGGCCAGCTCAGTCAGTAGTGGTGCTACCGAGCCAATCACTGTGATGGACGTTGAAGTTCTTTCTGCGGCCTTACCACCCTCAGTGCTTCCTCCAAGTGTTGTTCAACATGTATCAGCAATGGTTCTCAGCTCAGAGAGTGCAGTACGTGGCATTCAGCAGGTGGTTTCCTTTCCCATGTTTGACCAGCTGCCATGAGACTTCATGGGCCAGAATCGATGTGGAGGTCTCCCAGGGTTACTCCCTTCCGACTGTGCACCACTGTGTCGCCACATCTGCTTGGCCTGTCCTGCCGGTGGGAAAGGACATACCCAGGGATTGTGATGGTGTTGCCCGGGAAATGATCTGCAAGATATGATACCGTGAGGATGATTATGTCAGGCTGCTTCTTGACTCGTCTGTAAGGCAGCTCTCCCAATTTTGGCATTAGCCACACTAGTTAGTAAAGAGGACTTTGAAGGGCGGACAGCAGCGAGATTGCTATTGTTTTTTCCAGTACCCAGATCAATACCGGATGGTCCGTTCAGTTCCATTCCTATTGTGCGACTTTGTGGCAGTTGATACAACTGAATGTGTTGAAAGGCCATATCAGGGCACTTAAGAGTGAGACACACTTGTCACATGTAGGCCAGTTAGGGTAAGGACGTCAGATTTGCTTTCCTTAAAGCGCATTAGTGAGCCAGATGGGTCTTTACAAAAATTGATAATTGTTTAATGGTCATCATTAAATTTGTAATTCCGGATTTTTATTGAATTGAAGTTCCACCATCTAGGGATTCGAACCTGGGTCCTGAGAGCATTGGTCTGGGTCTCTGGAGTGTTCGTCCAGTGACAATGCCACTACTATCGCAGAATTAACCAGATTTTAATAAATATTATAGATTGCACGATGGTTCTCCATTCATATGGCTGATCAAGGAGTAATTAATTCATTCCAGTCGTGTTTATACAGCCCTCCATGATCTGGACGAGAAACCAAGGATAAGAGAGGCGGGGAGGGGAGGAGGTAGAGTAAGGGATTAAGAACAGAGAGCAGGAGAGGAGCAGAGATTCAGAGTGACAGACAGAGCAGGGAGAGGTTTCTGATCCTCCAACTCCACCTCCACTTTCTCCAAACGCCAATTTCAAACTGTTTATGGACAATAAAATGCAAACACAGCGCACCACACAAATGCTTACAGAATCGGGCATCATTTTCAAGGATTTGCAGAAAACCAAAGCTTTTAAATAAATTCCCTTTACCATTAACAGTCAGTAATATTACGGCCTAAATACAGTACTTTGAATAAAGAGTTCACCCCTTTCCTTCCATTTCAGTCCCAATCCCTGTTCCGTTTCCCCACACCCTCAAATATGATGTCAGCCGTTTTCAAATGCTTCATTCCAGTTGATTTGGAGAAACCCATGTGTTGGGGTTTGAGTTATAGACACGGGTACACTGCCAGTGTTATTGCCTCACAGAGGCTCTCATCTTGAATCTGTGAAAATAAAATGACAATGATTTGGGACTGGAGCTGAACACACCCCCACTTAGAGTGAAGGCCGGGCCGGACATCCCATTCTCTCTGTTTGATTTCAGACAGAGGGGGAGGGGTGGAT
Organism: Carcharodon carcharias; assembly: GCF_017639515.1. Classification (NCBI taxonomy): domain Eukaryota; kingdom Metazoa; phylum Chordata; class Chondrichthyes; order Lamniformes; family Lamnidae; genus Carcharodon; species Carcharodon carcharias. The sequence goes on from NC_054490.1 coordinate 32,190,176, forward strand.
GTAATGTATGTCAGAGAGTCTCCAGGATCCAGTGTTTATCGGAAATCATTTCCATGTGAAATGTAATGCCGGCGCCTGGACAGGAATCACTCGATTCTGGAATCAGCTCTTTTCTGAGAGACCTGACTCTTCCTGGGAAGAGAAGTTGGCTTCAGATAGTTAGAGGTTGTTTTTTATTTGTGACTTCTTTTTGGCTGCTGTTTTCATAGGCTTTGCTGATTTGCGTTTGGAAATGGGCTTCGATTTTTCCAACTTCTTGGTCACATACGCCTTTCCACGTATGGCCTTATTGGGGATTTTGGGCTGTTTGAGGATGACTTTGGGCCATTCAAGGATGACCTATGTAAGGTTGCTGATTGAGTAGTCTATGTGACAGCTCTCCCAATTTTGGCACGACCCCCCCAGGTGTTAGCAAAAAGGACATTGACAGGATTGAAATTGCTTTTGTTGGTGCCTAGTTCAATGATTGGTTGTCCGTTGGCTTTCATTTTTTTTGAAACTTTGTGGCGTTTTGATACAAGTGATGGCTTGCTAGGCTATTTCTATTGGCAGTTAAAGAGTCAACCATACTGCTGGAGTCACATGTTGACCAGACTAGGTGAGGTACGACAGGTTTCCTTCCCTAATGGACATTTGTAAACCAGCTGGTTTATTTTGCAGCAATCGACAATGGCTTCATGGTCATCATTAGGTCTTTAATTCCAGATTGTTAATGAATTCAAGATCCACTATCTGCTGGGGCAGGATTAGAACCCTGGTTAAACTGAGTCTCTAGATTATTGTCTAGCGACAGTGCCACTACTGCCACCAAGGGAACACATTGCAATAGCTAACAAAAGTATGAGAAGCCGCCAGTATGTGTGCATTATTCCTGCTGTCCACAGAATCTGAAGCTGAGAAAAGCAACATTGAATTCTACTGTCCAGTGTATTGTGTTGCTGGATATGTTTAAAATCTATATTTGTTTATCCGTTACGTTAATGGGGGTGTAACTGGAAACCAGATTAAGTAGGGGTTTTAGGAGTTATTATTGTAGGATTTTATAGATCTATGTATCTACTTGAAACATTTTCTTTTTGAATAAATGCTTAATTTTGTTTATAAAGAAAAACATCTCTGAAGTCTTGGTGAGCGTATTGCTTCTGAACTCAGGGCATGCATCGCAAAATAAATGCAAATAGCAAAACCATTGTGATAGTATAGTCAAGTTTCTCTCTTGGATTTGATCTGCCTGACATACATGATCTGCCATGCCATAACAGATGCAGACTGACCTGAAAGCTGTGTATGAATTCCCCCGCCCCAAACACCAACATATACTCCCTACTCTCCCAGTGAATCTGGTGTAGCCATCCTCTATTACCAGCATAGGCCATTCCAGGAAATGGGAGCAGTTGTTATAATCTGAAGCTTTTAATCTCAGCATTGATTCCAATAAACAACAAAATGCTTAATTATTAAAACACAGTAGTGTTCTTTATTGATCTTGAGCGGGAGAGTGCATGAGTTGAATGATAGAGAGGTCAGATTAGGGATGGTATAGAATTGAAGTGACAAGCGATTGAAATCTCAGGACCATGCTTGCATACTGGGCAGGGAGTTCTGCAAAGTGGTCACCAAATCTACGTTTGATCCTCTCCCAATGCATAGGAGACTCTATCGTGAGCAGCGAATACAGTTACTGAATTGTAAGATGTTCCAGTAAATCCCTGTTTCACCTTGAAGGAGTGTCTGTGACCATTGGAAGTGTAGCAGAGGGAAGTACAGGTACATGTGTAACATCTCCTGTACTTGCACACAAGATGAAGACAATGGCAGATGAGGTAGTACCTTTTCATTCAGAATCATATAACAGAATGTAGTACAGCTTTAACTTGAATATTTTTAGGGACTTATTACATTATATTCACTGTATTTAGCAAAGAATGTAAAGATTCCACTTTGTTCAAACACTGAACTAAAAAGAAAAAAATAGTTTGCAGCCAGCTGCACAGTACAATAAATCATTAAGTAAGCATTATTATTTTTAATTTAGCAAATGGTCGGCAATAGGTGATTGAATTAGTTGTGTTGAACTTCAATTATTTAATAATTGAATAATATATAATTAATCAATCATTTAACATGGCTAAAGCTCATGCAATCATTCCTGAGTTTGGAGCATTTGCTGAGAAATGGCATTTTGAAAAATGTGGCTAATTCAATTAATTGAACCTATGTTATAATTTAATACATCCTTAAAACTCATCAGAGTGGACAACTATCACAGCATGGGCGATGGGGCGCGAGAAGGGGAGAAGATATAGTTGTGGTAAACTTAGCTGGATGTGGGAGGATGATGCGTTAAATGTGGATGCTGGTGGGTGGATGGAGAGAACAAGTAGCCTTATCATGTTTTCCTTGGTAAGGTAAGGGGCGAAAGTTAAAAGTTGGGAAATGCGTTGGTCGAGAGGGGGTGGGGGGAGGGAGGGGGTGGGGGGGGAGGGTGGTGGCGGGGGGATTTCTGGCTGAACAATCATGGACAATTTTCAGAAGCACTCGTCTGGAACATAGTATCGCCAGAACAGAAGGAACAGAGGTGGACAAACTCAGGACAGTGGGACAGAGTCTTTCCAGGAATTGGGAATGGATGAAGTGCATTAAGGGGAGCTGTGGGATTCGTAATCTTATAGCAGATATTGGTGGGCAACCAAATCTGTGAAATGGAAGTCTATACATTGAGGAGGGAAGGAAAGTATCAGAGATAGACATGCAAAGAGGAAGTGCGGTGGGAATTAGAAGCAATGTTTCTGAAATTTACATCTGAAAGCAAAAGAAGGAAATGGCAACAACATATTCATCAATGTACCCAGAAACCTTGGAAGGTATGGAACAAAGCATGGTCTACGTGTTCTAAACAGCAGAGCTACAGGTATCCTGCACAACATAGCTGGCACAGATTCATACTCTCTCATCGGGAAAATTTGAGTACGGAATAACTCTATGTAAAAATCCAAACTCCACACACCTATACTTTGCAACAGGGCCCATGTACAGAAATCAGGAGAGGAATATACGACAGTTTAAATTCCCAGACCAGAGCTGGTGAGGGAGAGAGAAGCTCCAATGGGCATCAATTGTGCATGAAACCAAACGAATCAATCAGTTCCCGGTATGTTCCAGCAGGAGATGGCGGAGGGAAACTGGGCGTGAATGGCCTCATGACGTCTGTCAGGCAAGATACCCATCCACTGTGACTTTAAGGACAGCTCGGGTTTACAGGGCTCTGTAGCAGAGAAAGACAGTCTGACATGAACAAAAATGAGAATGGACTTCTGGAGCAAAGCTCCGAGCTCAGAGGGAAGGCAGTCACTTGTGTTGTTGGACAGCCGGAGCACAATGAACCATTGCATGTGCATTCAGGGCCTGAAGAATGGAGAGTGATCTCTGAGGGCTGCAGCCAAACTGTCAAATAATAGTAAATAAATTCTAACCCAAAGTTTCAAAAGGTTTAAGGCACATATTTGGTAAAGTAAGCGAAGAGAGGATACAATAAGTCGAAAGAACGTTCGTCCAGTTAACACAATATTAGTGCTAAGAAAATAAAGGAATTAAAATATGTCAGAAGCATATCTTTCAAGGATGATTTTTTTCTCACAAAATGGAAGAACATGACCTGAGCTGGACAGGTGGACACTGGACTGGGATCCTGTTTCACTTTTGAAATGGACACATCAAGTCTAAGGCTCGGTTGTATACCTGTTTTTAAGGCATTTTATGACTGGAAGAGTTGTTTGTGTTAATTAATGGAAAGCTGTTGTGACGAGGCAGTCACCGTGAGAGAGGGAAAACAACATGGACTATTGCCTATTGCAGAGGCCACAGAGAGAGAATGGTAATTTGATTTGGAAACTGTTTGAGGGCAGTTTGATTGGAAGCAGCAGAGATAACAGATCGACCTGCATATTTTTGGTTCTGCTATTTCATGAAATTATTTTATTGATTGGGTGTATGAACTCTCTCTGTCTCTCCTCCTCCTTTTCCTAAAGTGTGTGCAGCTATCAACTGTAGCCAGAAGGCTCATCAGTGCAAATAGTCTGCAGCTGGACACAACTGAGCCAAGCAGGAGATAATTCCCAGGCTCTATCAGGACCTGCAGCTCGTCTTCACATGAGAACCCCAAATTGACAGCACCAAGGCCCTACAGATTTTTTTCTTTATTGTCATAGCATCTCCTTAAAAGCCCACCTCTGTAGAGAGCCATTCTCTGTTTGTCCTCTGTTTTTCTCTGTGTATGTGTGTGTATGTTTGGGAGATTCTTTAGGAAGAGGTCAATAGCTACACTACATAATCGCAATTGTTTGTTAATTGGAACTTTCAACTTGTTAAAGGACATTTTGTTTTCAGAATAAATTAATCATTCAGCGTTTTAGAAAGAGGCCTGGCCACAATCTTTTTTCTTCGGGGTACCAGTAAAATAGATACACAATTGGCACAAATTCTGTATAAAATTAAACATTTAAATAATTGGCTTGGCCTGCGGAGTACTGGGGCTTGATAAATTGTGCCATCCTCCTATCGTGGTCATAACCACTATATTAGCAAAAACATCTAGAAATACATAATATAAGAGATTAGTCAGCACATCATCCAAAAGCAAGGTCATACCTGACGGAATTTGACTCAATGATTGCACAACTATCGGAAATTGCAGATTTCATTCGTAATGCCAAGGCCTATGATTTTCTAAATGTCCTCCTTATGTTAAAACATAACAGCCTCATGACTAATCTCAGAACAAGTGGAGTTAGTGGACCAGCAGCGGAATGGACAGCATGCTGGATGATAAAAAGGAAAACCGTGAGTAGGGTTTAAAGAGATTTACTCAGATTGGAACGTGGGAAGTGGTGTTTCACAACGTTCAATGCTGGGCTCACTGTCCTTCACTACCAATATGGAAAGGGAAGCAGAAAGACAATTTCAAATGAAAAGACAAATCCAAATTTACTGTACAATGAATACACAGGAAGAACACATCAAAATATCCTGATAAATTATTCATAATAATGATGATATTTGCACAAAGCACAATTCAACGGTAAATTCCTTTCACTATAGCTCATCCACAGCTGCTCAATTTTGATTGGAACAATAATTTTCCAAAATACTCCTTGGAAATTATGTGTCTGAATGCGGTCGAGGGGTTTAGAGGTTCAGGAGGAGATATTCACAAATTATTTAAAACAGCGAAACAAGCTAACAAGAGCCATAAAATCGAACTAAAGCACTGGAGCCATTTCTAGGGGAATGAAGGTGAAAAATAAAAACAGAACCAGAATTAGAAAACTGTTTCTGTTGGAGCAATTCAATAGAAAACATAAATATCGAGACATTTCACATTATACACGTTCTCAAACACCTTCAAACAAGAGGAAAGCTATTTCTGTCTTCAATCTGTTACATTGGTTAAACACAGAGGCATCTCCCTGGAATGAACAGATCATTCCCAAAAATAGCTGTATTTCAAAATGGAACTAACTTATTTCACGCATGTTAATGACCCATACTCAGTAAAATTCTACACTCACAGATACTCCTAGCAATATATCGACCCTGGAGTCAGGTTTTCCACCCTGCTCAGTGACCACAATTCTACAATCTCAGAAATTCCCAGTAATACATCGCCGCTGGGGTCAAGTATTCAACTCTGGTTAGTGACCCAAACTCAGTACAAATCTATGCTGACTGAAATAAAAACAAAAATAGCTGGAAAAACTCAGCAGGTCTGACAGCAACTGTGGGGAGGAAGAGAGAGTTAACGTTTTGAGTCTGTATGATTCTTCATTAGAACATGTGGACTTGAAACGTTAGATTTGTCTTCCTCTCCACGGATGCTGGCCAACGTGCTCAGTTTTTTCAGCTAATTTTATTTTTGTTTCAGATTTCCAGCATCCACAGTATTTTGCTTTCATCTACACTGACTGATGCTGCCAGTACACATGTCCATGACAGTTGCCAACAGTGGTTCTGAAAGGAGTTTCTACAGTGTTGCAATCGGTGTGATAATTTACCTTGACTATCAGGCTTCAACAGAAGAAAATAAAGATCTTTACACTAAGAAATTTTGTAACAACGGTGAAGTTTTTGCTCTGAAATATTATGCAATTATATCTTTAACAGGCTGTCTACACAACGGTTACCATTAGATCAGAATGTAACAGCATCAGTGAGAGATAAGACCAGAGAACAGCTCACACACAGATTTATACAACTTCAATGTTTATAATCACTTACCAGGACACCAATAACATATAACTTTATGGAGAACATTTTCCAAGCCAAACTGATGCGTCCTTTCGTGCTGCAGACAATCTCTCTTTGTTAAATTTTGAGGCGATATATTCACAAAGCCTTTCATTTATCAACTTGAGAATATTAAGGTTGCTACATCATGCTGAGATTGATTGCACAAACTCCAAATACTGGACAATTTTGATCGCATTAATTTAATTAACAATACTAGAAGCTGCATTCTCTCAGCATTTGGGCTGTCCATTCAAGCACCTTCAGCCCCATCTCTTCATCCCATACTGTTTCCACGCTGTCCTTGACTCGACTTTGACCATTCAGTAATTAAATTCCTAATGCTAGAGCATGTCTCACAGGGCGGTCCTGCTGCACTCTCCTATATACCTTTCCTGTTTATATATTGAAATTCAGTTAAGCCATTAAAGTCTGTTATTTATGACTCTGGATTGCTTAATTCTGTACATAAAATTTACAAAAGCCATTAAACATCAGAAAATGATTCCATATTTTAACCGAATAAATCATCTAAAACTAATCCAACACCTGAAATTAATACAGCACGTCAAACCAATATCAAATAATAAACAAGCTCGTATCAACATGATCACTCCAATCAATATAGCTCTTCCAACTCACACAGCCGTTTCAACCGGTAGAGACCCTACAACCGATACTCAGAGACTCATATGCTTTTACAGCACAGAAGGATACCATTCAGGCCGTCGTGTCCGCGCCAATCAGCAATGATCTGACTACACTAATCCCATTTTCCAGTGCTTGGCCCATAGCCCTGGAGGCTATGGCAATGCACGTGAATATCTAGATTCTTCTTAAATGTTATGAGAGTTTCCGACTCAACTACCCTTCCAGGCAGTGCATTCTAGACTCCCACCATACTCTGGGTGAAAATATTTCTCTTCAAAACCCCTCTTGGCCTTCTAGCCCTTAAATCTATGCCTCCTGGTTATTGCCCCCTCTGTTAGTGGAAAAAATGCCTTTATATCCACCCTATCTATGCCCCTCATAAATCTAAACGCATCTATCAGGTCCACCTCTCTACTTTCGCTGCTTCAAGTAAAACAACCCCAGCCTTTACAATCTTTCCTCATAGCTCAGACAATCCAGCCCACGCAGCATCCTGGTATATCTCCTCTGCACCCTCTCCAGTGCAATCACATCTTTCCTGCAATGCAGAACTTCACGCAGTACTCTAGTTGGGGCCTACCCAACATTTTGTACAGATTCAGCATAACCTCCCTGCTCTCGTATTCTATGCCTCACGAAATAAAGGCCATCCGTATGCCTTCTTAATCACCTTATGTACTTGCCCTGGTACCTTCAGGGATCTGTAGATATGCACACAAAGGTCACTGATCTTCAGTACTTTCCAGGGTCCTAGCATTCATAGAGTAATCCCTTGCCTTGTTAGCCCTCCCCAAGTGCATTACCTCACACATTTCCTGGTTGAATTTCACTTGCCACTACTGTGCTCACCTGACATGTCAATTGATATCTTCCTGCAGTTTACGGCTACACTCCTCACTATTTGGCACACTACCAATTTTCGTGTCATCCACAAACCTCTTGATCACACTCCCTACATGTAAGCCCAAATCATTTATGTACACCACAAAAAGCAGGATCCAGAGCACAGAACCCTGTGGAAACCCATTTAAAACAGACTTCCAGTCATGAAACATCCCTCTACCATCACCCTCTGTTTCCTGGAAAAACTCAGCAGGTCTGGCAGCATCGGCGGAGAAGAAAAGAGTTGATGTTTCGATTCCTCATGACCCTTCGACAGGGGACTCGAAACATCAACTCTTTTCTTCTCCGCCGATGCTCCCAGACCTGCTGAGTTTTTCCAGGTAATTCTGTTTCTGTTTTTGTTTTGGATTTCCAGCATCCGCAGTTTTTTTGTTTTTAACCCTCTGTTTCCTGCCTGAAAACGAATTTGGATTCAAGATCAGTCAACGTGACTTTCTCGACCAGTCTACCATGAGGTCCCTTATCAACTTCCTTGCTAAAGTCCATGTAGACCATATCAAATGCTTTACCCTGATCAACACTCCTGGTTACCTCCTCAAAAAACCCGATCAAATTTATCAAACACGACCTTCCATTAACGAATCCATACTGACTATCCCTGATTATTCTGTGTCTCTCCAAATGCAGATATATTCTGTCCCTCAACTTCCCCACTGCCGAGCATAGACCAACTGGCCTGTAATTTCCTGGTGTGACCTTTTCCCTGTTTTTAAATAGTGGGAGAACGTTAGCCGTCCTCCCAGCCTCTGACACCATACCGTGGCTAAAGAGGCTCTGTAAATTGCTGCCAAGACCCCAGATATCACTTCCCTTTCCTCCCTCAACAGCCTGGGATACATCTCATTCGAGTCTGCTGTTGTATCCAAACTTAAGGCCTCTATGTTAATTTCTTCTAATATATTACAGTCTTCAACCCCGATATATATACCTGTGTCATCCTTTTCCATGTGAACACCGACGCAAAGTATTCATTGATGACTGTAACCACGTCTCCTGGGTCCACATCAAGATTGCCTCTATGGTCCTGAATTAACCCTGCTCTTTCCCTAGTTATTACCTTGCCCATTATAGATATATATATTTTAAGCTTTGGGTTTTCCTCTCGATCTCTGTTGCTGAATCTTCAGTGCTCAGCAAAGGGCGGTTTCATACCACTACGCCCTCACCTCATTGAATTTTGCGCTCGGCATGTTGCTGAACTCTTCTTCTGCCGCCTTCATCTCCATGCTCACTTCTTTGGGCAGGAACCCACTCCCTGTACAATGGACCCTTTTACCCACCTTAAATATTCTCCCTCCACCTGGACCCCTCCATCTGGATTCTTATCTGCTCTTGATCTTTTCATTGAGAATTGTCGACGTGACATCAGTCATCTCAATTTCTTTGCCCCTCTCATCCACTCTTTCTGAATTTGCCACACTCTTTTCACTCAGGTCCAACCCTGACTTTGTCATTAAACCTGCTGACAAGGGTGGTGCTGTTGTTGTCTGGCGCAATGAACTCTACCTTGCAGAGGCTTAGCGTCAACTCAAAGACACTTCCTCCTACCTATCCCTGGACCATGACCCCAACACTGAACATCAAGCCATGGTTTCAAGGACTGACCTCATCTCCTCTGAAGATCTTCCCTCCACATCTTCCAATCTCATTGTCTCCCAACATCAAATGGCCCCCTTCAACCTCCTACCCAAAATTCACAAACAGAACTGTTCTGGCAGACCGATCAGGTAAGCCTGTTCCAACCTCACAGAACTCATTTTTTACTATCTTGACTCCATTCTCTCTCCCCTCATCGAGTCTCTTCCCACCTACATCCGTGATTCCTCTGACGCCCTACATCATATCAACAATATCCAGTTCCCTGGCCCCAACAGGCCTCGCCTTCACCATTGATGGCCAATTTCTGCACACCTCTCTCTCCTAGCAGGATGATCTGAGGGCTCTCTGCTTCTTCCTCTAAAAGAGGCCTGTAAAAACCCCATCCAGCACTACTCCTCCGTCGCGTGGAACTTGTTCTCTCACTGAACAATTTCTCCTTTAACTCACCTCACTTCCTCCAAATAAAAGGTGCGGCTATGGATACCGCATGGGCCCCAGTTATGCCTGTCTCTATAAGGGGTATGTGGAACATTCCTTGTTCCAGTTGTACTCAGCCCCCTCCACCCACCCACAACTCTTTCTCTGGTACATCGATGATTACTTCGGTGCCACTTCATGCTCTCGTCTGGTCCTGGAAAAATTTATAAATTTTGCTACCAGTTTCAACCCCTCCATCTTTTTCACATGGTCCTTCAATGACACTTCCCTTCCCCTCCTTGACCTCTCTGCCTCAATTTATGGTAATAGACAGTCCACCAATATTCATTAGAAGCCCACTGACTCCCACAGCTACCTCGAGTACAGCTCCTCACCCAGATTCCTTTAAGGACTCCATCCCATTCTTTAATTTCATTTGCCTCTGTTGCATCTGTTCTGATGATGCCACTTTCCAAAACAGTTCCTCTGACATGTCTCCCTTCTTCCTTAACCGAGGTTTTCCACTCATGATGGTTGACAAGACCCTCAACCGTGTCCAGCCCATCTCCCACACATCTGCCCTCACACTTTCCTCTCCCTCCCAGAACCATGATAGGGTTCCCTTGTCCTCACTTATCACCCTAATACCCTCCACATTCAAAGGATCATCCTCTGACATTTCTACCAATGCAGAACGATGCCTCCACCAAACACATCTTCCCGTCACCCCCCTGGCGGCTCTCTGCAGGGATCTTTCCTACGGGACACGCTGGTCCACTCCTTCATCTTTCCCTACATCTCAACCCCCTCCCATGGGACCTTCCCTTGCAACCGCAGAAGGTGCAACACCTGCCCTTTTACTTCCCCCTCCTCACTATCCAAGGGCCCAAACACTGATTTGAAGTGAAGCAGCACTTCACTTCCACTTCCCTCAATTTAGTCTACTGCATTCGCTGCTCCCAATGCAGCCTCCTCTACATTGCAGAGACCAAACACAGACTGGGTGACAGCTTTGCGGAACACCTTTGCCCTGTCCACAGTCATGACCCAGACCTCCCTGTCACTTGCCATTTCAACATTCCACCCCGCTCTTATGCCCACATGTCCATCCTTGGCCTGTTGCAATGTTCCACTGATGTTCAACGCAAACTGGACGAACAGCACCTCATCTTCTGATTAGGCAACTTACAGGCTTCTGGACTTAATATTCAGGTCAACAACTTCAGATCTTGAACTCTCTCCTCCATCGTCACCCCTTTCCAATCCCCCTTTTTCCAATAATTGATAATTTTTAAAACATATTTTTCTTTTCCCACCTGATTTTAAATATATTTCGAGCTATCATTTTATCTCCACCCTTTAGCCCATTTTGATCCCTTCCCCTCCACGCCACCCCCAATAGGGCTATCTGCTACTTGCTTGTCCTGCTTTCTTCGCTTAATGTCACCATTAACACATTCCTTAGCTAATATCACCACCGTCAACATCCCTTTGACATTTTGTCTGACACCTTTGGCAATCTCTTATTTGCCTCCACCTATCACTGGCTCTCTATCCAGATCTACCTGTCCCAGCCCCCTCAATCAGCTTATATTTCACCTCAGTTCCATATTTTCTTCATTCTGATGAAGAGTCATATGGACTCGAAACGTTAGCTGTATTCCTCTCTGCAGATGCTGTCAGACCTGCTGATTTTTTCCCTATTTTTGTTTTTGAAAAGCTCATTGTTTGATTAACAAGATTAATTACACACAATTGTCAAGACCAAGTAAACTAAATTAAAGCCTTTTTCAGCCAATTGATGAGAAGACTCTATTAACATGTGAAGAGGGAAAGTCATGAACCTTCCCTCGACGTTGAACATCTCAGCTTCAGGGACACAGCTAGTTAGCCATATTCTATCTGAAGGACCCTTATTCAAATGGAGAAGGAGATTCGTGGCATTGATCACCCATCAGAAGTCTTAGAGATTTTTATGGATGAGATAAGTACACTCAAATATGCACAAATACGTACTCTGTGTATTGAAATTGAAATTGAGAAAGTTTAATTGTATTTCAGCAGGATTCTCATATAAGTTGTTCCACCGAATTCTGCATGATGAATTCATCATTCTATTCGACAACTTTGTACTCATTTATATTTCTCCTTAAATAAAATGTCTTTGAATTCTCTATCTGAAGCGCCGCTCCTTATCTTGTGGGGTTAAAGTCTTGTTCAAAGCCTGAGTGTTAGAACCTATTACCAGTGAATTGGGTTGATCCCAATTGGAATCTATCCAAAACTACCTACTCACCCTCCCAGGCCCAACACCACCTCCACTAACATGACCCGACTAACCACCTGACCCGACTTGACCACTCTTCTGATCCATATCAAACACCCTACCCACACGACGCAACCACTCCCGACCTGGCTCCCGCCCAACAACCAAACAACCTCCCGACCCGACTATCCAAATCCTAACCTCCCCACATGACTCATCTACCCCGACCTGATTACAACTCCCAACTACCCTCCCAACCTGCCACGACTGCCTCCCGGCATTACTACCACTCTCAACATCCCAGCTACCTTCTATACCCGTCCTGACTTCCCTCCCCCAACTTGACTGCCGATTTCAATAACTCGCCTCCCTTCCCGACAGAACCCGATTGCACCCCGACACTTCTATCCTGCCCAACTACACGACTCCACCTGATCCAACTACCGTCCGACATGAATCCCCCTTCAAACTATCCAAATACCCACCTGACCCCACTACCCCCGAACTCACTATCCTGACCCTGCTGCCCAACTATGCTGCTGACACGAATGCCCCCGACGTGACTACCCCACCCCACTACCCGACTACCTTCTGACATGACTGCTGCCTGACCTGACTCCTCCTCCAAACTTCCTGACAACCCAGCTGACTAAACTATCCCCCGAACTGACCACCCGCCAACTACCTGGCCAACCTCCCAACTACCTGGCTACCCTCTCAACTCAATGCAACTACCCGTTAACCTGACTCCCATTCCCAATTACCTCCCCAACACGGCCTGACTACCCCCGACCTGACTCTGTCAGGCGTCTGAGGATGATGGCAGAAGTGTAATTTGTGTGTAATCCCCATCAATTCTTGCAATTGAGGAAAAATCTTCCCTGTGAAATGTCATCCCTTGTCGCTTTCCACTTGCAAGGCCAATCCCCAATTATAGGTCACTTCACTGAATAGATGAATAGAATGTTAGCGGCAACGTCCGTGGTATTAGATGTGCAAGGTATGGCTTCAGTCCACCTTGGGAACTGATCAATTACAACGAATGTGTAGATGTAATTACTAGGGGTGGCTGGCAGACGTCCAATAAAATCTATCTGCAATTTTGTCCAGGGCCCATCTGGAGGTGGCGCAATCTGTAATGGAGCCCAATTACTGGGCGTGGAGGAATTCTGCCCGAGACATAGTAAACATCGTGATGTACACTGCTGGATAATGTCCTGCATATCAGGCCACCAGCCTTTATTTACAATTTTCTGGTAAGTAACTTCCGCTGAATATTGGCCACCTACAAGATGAGAATGGATCAAATGTAGCAGCTCCTGTCCCACTTCAGAGGGTAGACAGACAATGGGACTGGTGCATCATTAATTGAGAGCACCTGAATCATGAGTCTTCGTCTTGACCGTGTCTGAGCCCCAGGCATTGGCTGGGGAAGAGGATTGCCACTCAGTGAAAACGGCATATGCTTGATACTGTTGCTGGAGGGCGCATAAATTTATGGGATCGCTAAAGTTTACTGCTGACACGGTGGAGAAAAACTCAAAGGCTTCTGATCCCTATTCTTCCATTACAGCGGCCTCTTTGGCTGCACTATTGGCTTCAGCATTACCCTCGCTGTGAGGCTGTTCTTTCTTGTGGCAGCTACCTTTCCAACAGAACAGCGTTGGGTGCGATTATTTAACGCTCCCCAAAACATACTCAGCCTATGGTTAGGGGTTTACCCTCAATAGTGAAATAAGAATTTTTGTGATAGAGGGGAAGGGCTAGTTCACATTAATAGCATAGGCACAGTCAGACCAGATGTTTACTGGTAGATCAGATGTCTCGCTGAGAGCAGCTAGTAGTGCGAGCATTTAAGCGTACTGGGAAAAGAGTCTTTTAATAATCCTCCCCGGTAATAGCACACCATAACCTGTATGGGGTGATCCGAGCAAGTGATAGGAAGATCACATAGACACCTGACGCGTTCTTAATAGTTTCTTTCAGCACAGCGTGTGAATCAAAGTCAATGAGAGGATCTCCGTCATATACCCACAAATGGGGTAGTAATATCGTTGCTTTCAATGTGTTGTCAATGTCTCTGTGTGATAGCTGTAAAGTCCAGTTGCTGAGCCGTAGGGATGAGACCGGTGAATCTCCCGGTTTCATCAGTAGATTCAGTGATGCATGTGGTGAATGTAAAATGATTTGCTGCAAACCTGCGAGGTATGTAAAATCTGTACCGCTGAAAACATAGCAAGCAGGTGACGTTCGCACGCACTATAAGTATTCTCCGTCCTTTGCAGGATCCGTTACGCGTGTGCAATCCGCTGTCATCTACCAGCGTGTTCCTGGCCAAGCGCAGCAGTTAGACTTTGTTCTGTACAGTCCACCTCTAAATGAAACGGTTTTGTGGGATCAGGCATAACCAAGCTGCTATCTTGCATGACTGCCATTTTAAGCTTTCTTACAACGTCCGTGCGGCGTTCTGTCCAATCTGGCCGAACGTAATCACCAGGACCTTTCAAAAGTTCATACATTGGCTTTGCTAACTCGGCGAAACTCGGAATAAAATTAAGTGGATAATTAACCAAGCCTAGGAAGGATCGCAGTGCGGTCTTGGAGGTGGGAAGAGGAAACCTCTGAATGATTTCAACTTTATGAACACCTGGGCTTGCTTCCTCTGGAGAGATTAAAACTCCCAAAAAGGTAACCTGTTGCTGGCGTAGCTGGGCTTTTCCCGACACCGCCTGAGCCAGGGCTGTTAGCAGATGGTCTAACAGGGTCCAATGTTCCTCTACGGTCTCGGAAGCCAGCAATAAATCATCCACACACTGCAACACAGTCGGGCTTCCAAAATAACTCTCGGGCTGCAGCCATGAGTTTATGGAAAATAGTTGAGGCATAGTGGAACCCCTGCGGCAAATAATTCCAAGTTTAACTCTGATCCTCAAATCTAAAAGCAAGTTTATACTGAACACAAACAGAATTACCTGGAAAAACTCAGCAGCTCATCAGTTTATACTGATCTCGTTTCTTAACAGGAAAGCTCCAAAATCTATTAGTAATATCGAGGGTATAAAAATACTTTGGTGTAATTGGCACAGGCGCTAATAGAGTAGTGGTTTATCGCACAACAGAGGAACAAGCTGGAGTCACAGATTAAATTTACGATAGTCAATTGTCAGCCTCCATGTACCAAAGGTTTTCTTAATGCCCACATTGGCGAATTCGTTGTGAAAGTGCCTTGCCTTACAAGGCCCTGCTCAACTAAACACTAGATTACGCTTTTAATGTAGGGGTGACTCTCTCAGGATCGGGTACTGTTTGATAAATGGGTGAGTACGTCCCTTTATGGGCTCCCGTTCGTTCATCCATTCGCAATCATGCTTACTCGCACGAAACGTAGCAAGCTGTTTCTGGATAAACTGTTTTACTTGCACATTATCAGGCTCAGGAGGCTCATAAGTACAAGCTTTTTTAAATGGCAAACACAGAAAGTGCACCCGAAACGCCTTCAGCATTCATGGCCCCTGATCCCAAGTACATGCAAATCCCAGTTATAATCGTACTGATCTAGAGTATCTGTTCCCAATATTCCCAAATGTCCAGGCATAGTCATATGCTCAGGTGATGGCACACTACAGGTGAGACTTCCAAACCATAGATCAAAATGCTTTCCTGTAACTCCCGCCACAGAGTTTCTATTAAATCCCCTAAGCAATAGAGAACCCATGCCCGCTGCAGCATAACGTTAAGGGTGTGAGTATGATTAATGGCGACGGTGGAACCAGTACCTATGAACATATGCTGCTTTCGCCCCGCCGGTAAAATAGCATGAATCTCTGGCCTCCCACCGCCATCACGACGGAACCCCACTTCCCTCCAGTTTAAGGAAGCAAACCCCTTCATTAGAACCCTTCAAAGGATCCTTCCAGCGAAAATGTGCTGGCCCGGTAATCATATACTCTGCTTGATTTTTACCCGTAATGATCTGAATTTTTAGCAGCGCAGCTATCTGTGCAACCTGCTGCTTGGTCTCGGGATCGGAGGGGGGTGGGCGGAGAGGAGGGGAGTCGTTGCGCGGGGTGAGAGGGGGTTGTCGGTTGCCCCGACTGTCTGCCGAGGACCCCTTCAGTCCCTTGCTAAGTGTCCCTGCCTAACACATGTAAAATAGAGGCCATTCCGTCTCTTCAGGGAATTCTCTTTTTCTCCCTCAACCGCTGCCAATGACTTTTACTGCGTGGGCTCTTTAAGCGTTTCTGATTGGCTTGAGTTAACCTGGCTACTTACTATCGCTCAAGCCTCCTGGGTCTTAGCTTCCAGCCCCCTTTTTTGTGGACGATCAAGAATTCCTTGGAGTGACATAACCGGCGGTTGGATTTGATCCAGAAACATCGTTTTAGCTCGTTCCTCCTCTTTTCCAGCTGCTGCGCCAACAGGGGGAACAATCTGTGAACGCTCATTGAGGTCGTACAGGCGATTTGCAAAAACTCTGGGGGAACTCATCAAGCCGTTGAATAGTTTGGTTTATTATGAAAGCCAGGTTCAATTTCCGAATCCCGAGCACATTCAGAATCTGCCTGAAAAGCTCACCATTGTGCTGGTCAGGTTGAAAAACATTGGCAGGGAGATCTGCCCTCGCAGAATTTGCGGATGATGTCAGTAGCACCCGCTTCAAGACCGGATTATCTAAATCACTGTGGGCCTTTCTAAAATCGTCCCATCTGCTATTAACTTTAATAAGGTCACTCATCGGCTCAGTGGACCCTAACTCTCGACCCAACATTTCAGTTTCTCCTGGGTAAAAGGGGACGTACGTGAATATCCGTAGCCTCGACCCGGCCTTGCGGGTCAATCACACTTCCTGCACTAGGCACAGCGACTGAAGGGTTAAACATCTGCTCATCGGAATCACGGCCTGCCGGCCACTCACTCCTGGTTATTTCCTGATTCCCATGATCATAATGCAACTAGTCGCCTGGTTTAACTTCTTTGTTAATTGTAGAACCTCACGTTTACATAGAGAGTGACATGCATCCCCATGAGGCTGTTTAACTAAACCGGTTAAGGTCCCCTGGCGTCACCTAACTTCCGTGAGAGTTTCTTGTTCTCTTGCTGACCTTCTGCGAGGTCTTGCCTAAGCTGATGTGCCTCAACCAAGGTAGTTCCTGCATGCAGACTGGATATGCTCTGCTGTTGTTATAAGGTAGCAGATTATTCAGCTCCCCATTCAAAGTACGAACCAATTCCTTTAATCATACTATCTCCTGATCCTTCTGCTGCAGCTCATTTCCTAAGTTCTCAATATTTTCCTTTTTTTTGTTTAAAATCCTCCGCTTCTCTCCGAGCACAGTAATTTTCCCTGTAAACAACAAACCCCTTCGCCCTTTTAGCTCTTAACTTATTCTCACTCAGCCGTTCCTGGATTATTGCAATTACTTTTCCAAAGGGGATCCGGCCCCCTCTCTCCTGACATTCCCTAAGCAGTGCCTGGACCTCGTTACTAGGCATTTTCCTGTTCTTGGTAGAGAGGAGAAATAGTTGTTATCTTAAAGTTGTCTGAATTACTGGTGGGTTCTCAGTGATCCCTCAACACTGAGGGCTTCCCCTTTCTGATGCTACTGTTGGCCTGGCAGACACACCGAGATCTTTTGTCACGAACACCAAGTGTTCCTGTTCCGTCTCAAATCACTTAGTGGTCACCAATTTGTAATTTCGTTTGAATTTAAATTCCAATTTTGTGCATTTGAGACCATGACCATTCAGGCAACAGGAGACAGTTTGGCGAAGTAACTCAGGAAACTTTAAGAAGTTAAAAGTTAATGCTTATCACAGCAGGGCAACGATTTTAGAGGCGCGTTCCGGTCCTTTCTTCCCGTTTTAGCTGGGCGCACATCAACACTCGGTCTTCTCTCTCTCTTTCTCTCTCGGTGCTGATCATTTACATTCAGCTGGCAAGCAGCGCTCACTTTGAAATTCACCGCGAGTTTGTTGGTGAAAGCTGCTGCTTGTTAACTCTTTTCAAGTCACAACCCACAGCATGAAAAACTATGTTATCGGATTCTGATTGGCCGAAGGGATGCGTAATCAGCCTGTCGTTGGCCCAAGGGTGATGGTCATCATATGATACTACTCCCCACTAGAGATTATTTCCGTTATTTTAATATCTTCTTATAAGACAAATAGGTGTTTTATGATATCTTCATTTGACTATTGGTTTTGGATAGGGGAGGCATGCTATCATGTCTTGATGAGTGATACCCTGCGTTCATCGTTTCAGAGCCCTTACGAATAACTGCCATTATAGGCCAACTTGCTGGGCGATGTTATTCCCCTGTGGTTATTGGTAATAGGAATGAGTTACTTTACTTTTAAAACAAAATGATGATTTGGAAAAGTTGCTTATAACGTTAAAACTATGCAGGCCCAATACATAAGTCTAAAAAATAGGTAATGCTTTGATGTTGTACACAGTGCTTATGCAGTATAAGTGCGTAGCAGTAATCAGTATTTCAGGTAGTAAAGCCTCATTACACATTCAATTAATACATAGTCTTGAGTGATAAAAGTCTGAAAAGATGGTACAGTTGCAAAACGAGTCATGCATTGTTATAATAGTTAGCTCTTAATATAAATAATAAATTGAGTTAACTATTATTGATTTATCCTAAAACACTACAAAGTCAACATAGCTTAATGTAGAACACAGCTATTGTTATTCTCTCCCTCTTACATTCCCTTTTCGGACAACACCCAGCTCTGACGATGTGGGGGAATGTAGTTGAGTTGCCCATTCAACATTGAAGGCAGCAACTCAATGCGACTCTGTAATATGGAGATAAGTGCAACAAGGGCCTCTTCTTCAGTTGTTCTGTAATTCTAAAATCCCGTGGTGCCTTTCGCTGTCAACGAAACTAAGCAGAGCAACATGATATTAACTGCTGTTCGCTATTGGTTATAGTTTTAAAGGATGGTATACGACGAGGTTAACTGATCAATGAAATTCAATTATGTGATCTAAAATAAACCTAATCACTAAACATCATATTTCCTACACTACATAGTTACGGCCAGCAGTCGGCTTGCTGTGTGCTCAGTGTGTTGGGGATGTCCATGGCTTTCCCTCATAAACCCCACATCCTGTTCTACGCTCCCCATTTTTCATGGAGCTGCATGCAACCACACAGATAAACTGAACTGTCCAGTGTTCCCCGGCCCTGAATCCCGATCTACATCCCGCACTACTTCTACTGAACACACATGGTGCCTTCCCGGGTAGATCATATGCGGGGCTAACTTTAGTTCAGGCCGTTTCTCCATTTTCACGTTCATATGGGAGAATAAAAGCGCCCAACGGCCAACAGGGCTGTTGCTTTCTATCCAATCTTTCATCCTACCAAGCCATCACTTTTGTGTCAGGGTGTGACAGCTATATAGGGTCACCAAGGATGACCTCACAAATAACTGAAAGTGTTTGACAGCCCAGTAGGTCGCCAAGAGATGTCGTTCTTAATTCGAGAATTCCCTGTCAATGCCTGTCAGTTCTCGGGAGTTGTAGGCCGCTTCTCTCAGCTTGCCGGTAGCTGCCACGGCGAGGTAAAAGTCCTAACTCTCATTTATCGCTCGGAATGCAAGTGCAGTTTGTACGTCTTCATTTAGGCACGTGAATGCCTCCTAACAACCCTCATTCCATTCCCATTCTATTCCTTTCCTATGGAATCTAATTAAAGGGTCTGCCGTTGCTGCATAACCTTGGATGACTTCCCTATAGAACCATAGAGATAAAAACAAAAAACTGCGGATGCTGGAAATCCAAAACAAAAACAGAATTACCTGGAAAAAAAACTCAGCAGGTCTGACAGCATCGGTGGCGAAGGAAAGAGTTGACATTTCGAGTCCTCATGAAGGGTCTGTTGAAGGGTCATGAGGACTCCAACGTCAACTCTTTACTTCTTACCCGATGCTGCCAGACCTGCTGAGTTTTTCCAGGTAATTCTGTTTTTGTTTCCTTATAGAACCATGTTACTCCCAAAAAGAATCACACCCCGGATCCATTCTTTGGGGCGTGTCATTCCTGGACCATACTCCTTTTTGCCCCATCTATCGCTCTTTCTCTCTCTAGTGCTAATCATTAGGCCTAGAATTTGCACCTCCCCGTGTACAATTTAGGCTCTCTTGGATTCACTTTAAAGCCTGTCGTGGCCCGTGATACTTTGCACCTTTGGCAAATGACAACAGGTGCTCCACGCATTGGATCAGCTGATCGGCCATGCACTGGGGCAAAATCGAGGGACTGTTGAAAAAACCGTTGTGGGAGACACATCCACGCATAATATTGCCCCTTTTGTTACAATCCCAGCTGATGATACTGCTGGAAAAGTCAGATGTAAAGGTGGATCCTGACTTGATAGATCCTAACTTTTATTTGTTATTTTGATAGTGGAGAGTGGCTACTAAGCAGAGCGACAGGATGAACGTTTAATAAAATAAGAAAACATTTATTTAACAGGAGAAGATGAACGATATTATATTATTCCTTCACCCACAACCAGACCTATATAGATATATACAGATTTGTAAGGATGACACACGTTCCAAAAGTTTTCCTTTACTCTAATGTTCACAGTAAGTCCATGCAAACCAATGGACAAACGGTCGTTAGGTACGTTAGACTCTGAAACCAAATGACAGATACTACACCAAACACATGCCATGAATCTCTCTTCAACTTCCCCTAGATGATTGTGACATCGTGAGTCAACCAGTCTAACTAAACTGCGCCTTTCAGACGAGAGTTCCTAATCCCCACTCTCCAAGAATTCGCATTAGAACCTTCTCCTAAACTCATGCTTTCTTTCAGATGCATTTGGCAAGGGTCCACCAAGGTTTCAAACTGTCCTTTCGATGTCCCTTTGGATAACCAAATGTGTTTAAGCTGTCTTCCACGCACTCAGTCTCACTAACTCAGGTGTCAATAGTACCTCACTGTTTGACGTGCCCATAGCAAAGAATTACAGAACTTCAGTCATCTCTTTTTGTGTTCTGGCCTCAAGCTTTAAATCTTCTTCCTGCAGCCTTTCTTCCTTTAAGCTTGAAGGTTGAAGCTTTCCTCTGCTCCGCACTCTTAACTTCACTTAAAAAGCCCTTTTCCAGGTTCCTGTCCTTCCCTTAACTTAAAGGTCTTCTTAGGATTTCCTCCTGTTTCTGTCCCACTCTTTGGCCTTGGGATCTTACAGTTCTTTTATGCAATATACCCTCACTCTTCAGTTTCATGTGCCTGTGACCAGTCTCTCTGACATACTGGCTTCAACTTCAAATTAGGACTTGCTACCTGTCCCTCTACTCAATTCTGTCCCTGGCAGGTGCTTACAACTCAACTCAAACTGCTTTCTCTTCAGTTTATCTCTCTCTCTCTCTCTCTCTCTGTGTTTGTGTGTGCTTGAGTGGGGCCTACCTCTCTAGAACCTTGTTGCAGAACAGCAGCACCATTTTATCCTGCAAGTGTTTGCTTTTTTATATCCGTGATCATGTTTCGGGCCAACATGAAGTCGGACCTGAGAACCCTTGTACCAGTCTGCTCCCACTTCATGAGAACACACGCCCATTCAGTGCCCACGGCTCCTAACATTATAGTGAAGAGTATTAATACTGCCCCTGTTAGTTTATTAACTGCAAAACCTCTCAATTTAAACGGGACTCCCTACATCCAGGAAGATGTGGTTGGACACTGTAAACCACTGCAATATAGGCCCCATTGCGCACCAGATGTTCTCCCCAAACAGTCTCTAATATTCACATGCAGCCCACCCCAAACATCATAGGTGAGCAGGCACAGGTAATCTGGGTGGGCGTGGCCCGTTTAATGAATACGTGCAGATGCGCTGCTCTGCCTGTTGCACAAAGCAGCGTCCAGTTTTCCTTGACCTCTGCCAAGAACATGCCATAATGCAGTCGCTAGGAGTTTCACTTGGTCTTCTACCTTCACTTTGTTTGCATCAACCACCCATGATTTTGACCTCAAGCAATCCTTGCACCCTGGCTTTCCCAATTTCTGGAGCACGCACTCTTTACTCCAGTGTCACATTTCCCAACAACTATAGTATGCCTGGAATCTTTCTGCACTTTCCCCTTCTGCTTTCATTCCCTTTTAATGCCCATGTCCCCCTCTTCTTTCCTGCGCCTTCCCCTTTTGTTTACTTTACTCCCCTCTATCAGATTTGAAAGCTAAGAAAGCTATATCAATGCACCCACCTTTGTATTTTTGTAGACTTCAACGTCAAAACATGATTTAATCCTTTCACGACAAACTGCTGACCGATATGATCTCTATCTCATATTAAGTCCGCATGTACCAAATTTCCCCAAGCCACTTTCAGGTATACAGTCCCCAAAGCATCCGCAACTGCAACTGGCGCCTCACCTGCTAGTTGTCTGATCTGTTGAAGGTGTTGCCGAGGGCTGTATTGTCAGGGGACACAATCAGTTTTTAATGTTCTGCAAATCGATCTTGGCCCAGGGTTTCAGTTAACTCATTCCTTCTGTGCATCGAGGCTTACTATTTCATGTTCTTCTCTTTTCCCCCCTTCTCTCTCTTGCCTTCTGTCATTCTCTCTCTCTCCCTCTCCCTCTCTTTTCCCCTCCTCCTCTCTCTCTCATTCTGGGGTTCTGTCCAGTTGCTTTATTTCAACTGGCATTATCCATCTCTCCAAGAGAGTTCCAGGTCTAATTAAGCTCCAATGCCCCAACTAAACTGACCTGCACTCCCTTGACCTTTGACTCATAGCTGTCATGGCAGCTGGTGCACAGTGTCTGCACGGCCGGCTCTGGGACATCACTTTCTCTGTGATATCACTTCTGCTCTGAACCCGCTACCCGCTGCAATCCGGCTTTCCAATCACGTGAAGGTGTAAGGGAGCTCCCAGGTAAACTGGCCAATGGGAGGGAAGATATATATGGCATCTGCCATCTCCCTCGCCTTTAAATGTTAAATGAAATGAGAAAATTCTGGAAACTCTCAGTGATTCACTTCTTCTCAACACTGAATGAGTTGAAGAATTGGAGTAAAGGGATATTTCAGCATATTCTTCAACTGTTCTCTGAATTTGCTCTGACTCATGGTGTAAATAGCAGTGTTTGTGCAGCAACTCAGCAGCTGCAGCATGAATCCTAATTCCATCACGAAATAACCTAGAATTATAGACCGATACCCATAATAATACATCCAGCTCCATATCAAATCAAACATTAACGTTGACCATAACAGGATAAAATTGGCTGAGATAACAAATAATAAAATGATGGATTGCCTTCGACTCTCCATCTCTGGATCTCTGGGACACCCCCACTGCTGAGAGCCCGGAGTCTCCTGCGGGCTCTGCTGCTCACTAAAATGTGTCTGACGGCGAGAACATTGAGGAGCAGAATCAGGGCAAATGGAACACATGGGGTTGTAATGTTGGGGAGGAACTCGATTGTTACCCAGAATTCAGCATACAGAACATCCATTGAGAAATCACAAAACCAGGATTCGTTCATCAACACATACTGGCCTAATAACATAAAATACCAGAAAATGTTCTTTAAACAGCTGAGCACAGTCACTGTTCCCAGAACTACTGCTGCTGTTTTATCACTGCAATATTTACTTTATAGCTTCAGGCAAGAAATAGCTACAAAACGATCAAAGGCGAAAGTGACTGTGAACCAGACAGAACAGTCAATGGCTGCATAAAGTAGGACACTGTGGAAATTACACACAAGGATGAACTTCATGAAATCAAAGTGTTTCTTATAAACAATTGGAATGTGCCTCAGTATCAGGTCGAGGACAACGACCAGCAGATCTACCTCTGCCATGGCAACCAGGTAACGACTGACACATCTGGAGAGGCCGTACTCTTTGCACTTGAGGATCACATTCATGACTAAGTTCACTGTAAATAATGGAAATTAGTAATTAAATTATATGTTATGCTTGGTGCCAAGTTACACCTTTGAGAGAAGAATTATTGAGATGTGCTAATGCATCCTGTCAAATAAATGGACCGGTTAGGAAAACAAAGGAAGGTCTGTGATACTGTTGAAGGAAGGAGAGTTTAATTACCAAAAGTTGGAGATGAGGAGGGAATGATGGTAGAGCTGTGATTAAAAGGGAGGAATGCGAGGTGACAGATGTGTTACAGCATTGGAGAGATGTGGGAAAATTTCTCGTTTTCCCCAATTCTCACCGACTGCAGCAAGGTCTATTAGTGAGAAGCGATGTTCTAGCTCCCAGTGATGTAATTTTAAGAACATTCACAAAAGAGGCTTTCTTGTAAATGTAAATATTGAATGAATGCATAAACACTTATTAATCAAAAAACATAAAATATGAACGTTAACAGACGCTCAATCATCAAACACACAGGACCACCAAATTACAAAATAATTATGATTTCTGAAATGTAGTATGCACATAGATTGTTGCACGGGTGAGACAGAAACTGCTATCTTCTTTACACTCTTAGAGTGCTGGTTGAAAACACCACAGGCCTCAAGGATTCTATCTTCGGTTCTTGATAGGGAATGGAGGTTGGAATTTACTGACTTTTAGTCTAAATTATTGTTGAGCCTTTGCAGTGAAGAAATGCAATGTTAGGCAAAACGTAGCAATTACTTTTTTTTGCTTGAAACGATGTCTGAAGAGAGTTCTGCATTTTACTGCATTTGTATCTCATCCATCAGCATTTTCTTCTTTCATTCAATTAATTGACTCCTGGCCATTTGAAAAAAAAATGATAGTTATGAAATCCTTCAAAAGAACTGTCCGTTATCGAAAGTCATTATGAAGTTATTTTATATTTCATAAACCGTCGCCCTGCCCTGTGAGCCTTGTGTTGCATTCCCATTGTCCAGCACTTGCCTGTGAAGAGCAACCTCCGAATCACCCATCCATCCTCCAAAAGGTTCCATGTACCTTAACCGGGATGACAGCAATGGGATCAGGCAGTGATGCTGGGAACCTGGCTTGGCAGTGGGGTGTGTGGTTGACAGTTTTCCTCGACACATCCATAAATACAAAAAAACATGATTTTTATAGCGTGCATGAGGAGAGACAGGAATGAAGGTAGCTCCTCTTCTCTGGAAATGACACTTACATGCGCGCAGACACACGTACACACACACAACCACATACAAACAGCCACAACACACACACACATACAAACACACATACACACACACACACACCCACACACACACGTAAAGTGACATAGAGGCACGAACATACCCAAATAACAAACACATACCCATGCACGCCTGCATAAAGATAGATGGACACACAGACAGACAAATTGATGCATGCGCACACACACACAAACCATCTGAGATTGTATACGCTGTCCTTAGGGGAGTGAGGATAGATGACATAACCCCCAGAGTGTGACTGAATCTCACACAAACTCGGAGGTTGATGTTGCTTGACTGGGAGCCAGTGTAATGCACTGAACATAGTGGCGATTGGGATTTGGGACTTGTGGGTTGTTAGGGCACTGGAAGTGGAGTTTTGATAATCTGAAATATAGGGAGGGTGGACTATGGAGACAAGTCGGAGGTTTGGTGGAATCGTTTGGTATAAACATAGCAAGCACACGGTTGAGGGCTCAGGGATTGGATGAGCTGAGACATTGTCGACGTCGGGCGATGTTATGGACTTGGAAGTAAGCTGTCTTCATGAGGGTGTGATTGTTTGATATCGAGTTTGTGAACAGCCTTGTTCAGACTGAGGCAGTTACTAGGGAGAGAGATGGGCTTGGGTGCTGGGGAAAAGAGTTTGAGTGCGGATTAAACCCATGGCTTCAGTCTTCCTATTATTTAATTGGAATGACAAATGTGCGAGGTTTTACACCTTGGCAATGTGAATGTGAAGATTCAATATAAACAAAATGACCCAAAGCTATCGAGGGGACATGGACAGACACCTGGACTATTTGTGTAAAGAACTCTGAAAGTGATGGGATATGTTAACACAGCTGCGAATGAAGCATTTGCTATCCCCGTCATTATAAATGGAAATACGGAGTACAAAAGTAAAAGAAAGCTATAATGAACCTGCATAAAACTCAAGTTTGATCCCACCTTAGTATTGTGCCCAATACTGGGCTCCATACTTTAGGAAGAATGTGAAGACTTAGAGGAGGGAACAGAAGAGATTTACATGAATTGTTCTGGGAGAAGGGGATATCTAGTTACATGGATGAGCTGGAAAAGCTCCGTACCGCAGTGCAGAAGAAGAGGAGAGTTGATGGAGGTGTTTAATATTATGAATGTTTTAGATAAATTAGAGAAAAACTGTTTCCACTGGCTGAGAGGTCGGTAACCAGGGGACACAGATTTAAGGTGATTTTTAAAAGCAGCGGAGTTGAGGTGAGGAAAACACTTTTTACTGAGCGAGTGGTGTCAATTTGGAATGCACTTCTGATAGGATGGTGAATACAACTTCCATTAGGCATGTGTTATGGTACCACTGTGTGCAGCATGTGGAACGCTGAGTGAGCACAGGGTGCTTGATGCTCAGCAGTGCTACAGGAGCATGTGCCCATGGCACAGTTGAATCAAAAAATCTCTCTGATAAAGAGTGGCAATGAGGAATATAAAGTGTAGACCTCCAGGAGGAATTTCAAATCATCAGAGCTTGATGAACCATCACATCACCATTTCTCCCTTGTTCTTGCAGAAGAAGAGAGTGAACAGCACTCGCGATCAGCAGAGGGCGGGGGTGGGACCCCAAGCCTCTGTAATACGTGATCTGCAGATGATAATGCATTGCACATTTCCATTTAGGAGGGAATGGTGGTGTAATGGTAATGTCACTGGACTATTAATCCAGAGACACCCCGCTAATGCTCCAGGCAAGTCACTTCAAACTTCACCATGGCAGCTTCTGCAATTTATATTCGACAATTAACCTGGAATTCATAACTACTCTCAGAAATGGTGGCCGTGATATTATCATGAATTGTTGAAAAGAAAAACATCTGTTTCTGTTTTTTAAAGGAAGGAAATTGACGATCATTGCCTGGCAATGGCAAACCGATATAAATTTGGTGAACTCTTAAGTGCCCTCTTCAACAGCCCAGCAAATCACTCAGTTCAAGGGCAAGTCGGGGTGGAGAACAAATGCTGGCCCTGCTAGCGACACATACATCCCATGAAATAATACTTTAAAAATGATTGCCGCCCATGGAATGTGTGGTTAATAGTGAGTCTCCCCTTCCAGCTGAAGATGTCCATAGGGATAATGCAATTGTTCAGTTGGCGAAGTGGGGCAGCTGTCATGCACAGCTAATGGGTTCAGCTTTAGGGATTGCATCCCTGAAGTTAATGGGAACATATAAGTCCAATATTTGATAATATTTCTCCGGGGAAGCAGTGAATGGCAGCAACCGAGTACTGCTAATATCTTTTGAGTTAGGTCACTAAGAAAGAGGACGCTGTGCATGACCTCAACTCCTGACTGCCTTGCTTTTGCCACACAGGACTGTGCATGCTGTCCCAGCTCCCGCACCTGAGTCAGGACATGGACCCGAGGAGGGGGCAGGTGTTTCCAAAGATGTATCATCACCACCATCTCACTCAGGAGGTAGCCTAGACTTACACTCCAATGGCCACAAGTGTGAAAATAGAGTGGGGAGTAAGGGGTGATAAGCAGAGCACCAACGTGCAGGCGGAGGTTTAAGAGAAGGGTCACTGAACTTCCAGGTGGTGGTGTTCCCATGTACCTGCTGTTATTGTTCTTCTAGATGGTAGAAGTTGTGAGTTGGCAAGTGGTGTCTAAGGACCCTTGGTGAGATTCTACAGAGTATCTTGTAAATGGTACACAGTGTGCTGCCACTGTTCATTGGTGGTGGAGGGATTGCATGTTTGTGGAAGCTTTTGTTCCAAGATGTGGCCCATTGCACTTGGTATAAATATGTTATTTTCACGTGGTTGGCTGGCGGTGGGGGGAGCTGTGGGTTGGCAGGAGCTTTGATCCACGTATCGAAGGGCAGCCTTCATCTCCGAGAAGTCATGCTCTGAATGCTTCACTAAGAAGCTATTGTGGATGCTGCCAGAGATAGTGGACATTCACCAAGATGATGCGCTCTGCATTGTCACAAACAGACTGTACTTTAATGGAATGAAAGTTTTTTCAGGTCATGTACCATGCCCCCTCCCCCCTTTGAAATAGAAAGAGTTATGCACATCATCGGGAATCCCAGTATTCTGGGTAAACCATGGGTACTCACATCCTGTTTCTCCCTGAAGAGGTAGGAAACAATGTAATCACCTCACTCGGAAAAGATTGTGTCCATCCCCTAGTGGATACATCGATGGACAGCATACTGCCAGATGATAGATGTTTCACACACACTTGCCTGGAAATTGCAGGATCCATTGAAGTTCAATTAAACTTCGACCTTAAAGGTCACTTGCAGCACATTCCTCACTGTGGCGTGAGGCTCCAGGTTGCGATAAAGGTGTAACTCTGCACGATTCATGGGGACCTTATTCACAGTTCACCTGGATCCTTAACTTGTCCAATAGATGGAGCAAAGGTTCCTGGGAGGGGGAACCTGAGCAGAGAGAGAATGAGGCAATCTGTTTTCCCAGAACACATTAGCAACATACACATAACCCAGGAGCAGAGCATGAGGTGGATCTGGTTCAAAAAGGAAAGTCGGCCATAGAGCTGTGCAACCTCCTAGTTTCAGATATTGGCCAGACACAGGAATTGAGTCAAAGGATAGGGAAGATAATTTTTGATTGGAACTGAAGTCCGTTGACCACATGTATTCCCAAAACTCCATTTGAAAAAAAAAGCCATAGTACTATGAGACATGAATTGAGGACATAAGAGTTGCGCAGAGAAGCTTACCAGGGATCTAACTCAGGGCAAAGAGGGGAAAATCAATTTTCAGAAAAAAACTAAAACAATTAGCAGTTGGTTATAGATTTATTATATGTGTACATTGAGTCAACATAAACAGCAACAGCAGCAAACAGGGCATAGTAAATGACAAGAACCGTAATACAGTTAAACATGGTTTATACAATTAATAACTGGAGAGAAATCCTTACCAAGGACACCAACAATAGCCAGGATCGGGTGATAAAAATATTGAATAATAAAATGTACAAATTCGATCCTCTCAGCTGATGTTATCAACCAATTTGGAAGAGAAAGCATGCAAAAACTGTCAGCTAAACCCCTATCCAGTGTTGGGACATGCCAACCTATTGTTCTCACATTCTGAACTATTGTTCTAACATTCCAATCTCTAGCTTTCGGATTCGAATCCATTGTTGTAACAGTCCAATCAATTGTTCTCAGATTCTGATTGCTCCACTCCCATTCTCCGGAGCCATTGATTCCTGTTACTAATGGCAGTGTTGCTCCCGCTCACACTATGGGGTAACACATTGAAAACAGTCCCTTATTAATAGAAGAGGTAAATCCTCCAATGTCACAAATAGGATCCATGAGGACTGACATCAATTACAGTCATTTAACATACAGGTTCAGTTAGTCCCTTTCAAACCAACACTTTATTTTTAAATCTTAATTAAGTACACTTACCTGATCTGGGTGGGATGTATGATGGTCACTGTGTGCAAGAATAATGGGAATAGCAGAGGCCTGTTCATTTTACTTGAATCCTTCTTGCAGATGGGAGTCGTGTGAGAAGACTGGAGGGTTCAAAATCTTTCACCCTGTTATAAAAGGGGAGAGGGTAAACACCTGAAACTGCAAATCTGTCGGAGGAATGTCAGTGAAACAATGGGGAAACTTATAGTCATTTCTGGGAGAATATAATTTATGACTTGTAAAGACACGGGTTCATGAATTGCAACCAGCACATCTGTTTGTGGAAAATCATTTCTTACGAGTCTGATGGAATCTTTTGACGAATTCATGGAGAGTCTCGATGAGGAAAGTGCTGGCAAAGCTATGCACATAAATTTTTAAAATAAGCATAATCAATTTTAATTTGCTAGACCTTAAAAAAAACCCTTGGTTAAAAGGGACAATGAAAGTATGCGTATGGCATTAACCAAGAGGCAATAAGCAGAGAGAAGTGGCAAACGATGTTTATTCAGGCTAGTGGGGAATTAAAAGTGATATTTCCCAGGGTTCAATAATTCGACTGTTGCTCTTTTTAAAGCAACTGGCATTGTCTGCCCTATGGAGGGCATAATTTCAACGTTGCAGATGACACGTTATTGGGACATGTAGTAAACAGTGAGGCGGTTAGTGGCAGGCTTTGGAAAGACACAGTACAAAAGCAAGGAGGTTATGGTGAATTTATATAAGCCATTCGTTAGACATGAGCTGAACTATTGTTTACAGTTCTGGGCACCACAATATAGGAAGTGTGTGAACACATTTGACAGAGTGCAGAATAGGTTTACAAGAAGGGTTCCAGAGATGAGAAACTTCAGCTACAAAGACAGATTGGAAAGGTTGGAATTGTTCTCTTTGGAGAAAAGAAGGATAGGACGAGATTCAGTAGAGATTTTCAAAATCATGAGGGGACTGGACAGAGTAGATAGGGCGAAGCTGTTCTCGCTCATAAAGACATCAAGAAGGAGGGGGTACAGGTTTAAATTCATTTGCAAAAGAAGTAAATATGATGTGACAAAAAAAACCTTTTTCACACAACGAGTTGTTCGGGTCTGGAATGAACAGCCTGGAAGTGTGGTGGAGACAGGTTCAATCGTGGCATTCAAGAGGGCATTAGATGATTATTTGAATATAAACCATGCACAGAGGTACGAGAAAAAGGCAGGGCTTTTGCACCAGGTCATAATCCTTATGTGGAGAGCCAGCACAGTCACGATGGACAGAATGACCTCCTTCTGTACCATTTCAACTGAGCGATTTTCTGATTCTATGAACTAGTTCCACTGGAATATGGGTCAGTTACTAGCAGGAACTGTTGCAATTGAACTAGAGAGAAGATGAGGACATAGCTTCCCTACAAAGCAAGTTAATACAATCTGCAATACATTGCCCAAAAGAGTCGTAGAAGCACCTTCAATAATAACTTCTAAATGCAATTGGATCAAAACTGGGGTTGGATGAAGAAGTGCGGGTAGCATTGTGGGGTTTGCAGGGCGGATTTTTGTTTTTAAACAGCAGCAGAAAGGGACTAAGTTGATGTCAATTTCAAAGAGCCGGCACAGGCACAATGTCCCAAATGGCCTCCCCTTCCCTTTTCTGATTCCAGGATTCTGATCAAAGAAGCCAGTGAATCCGTATCTCATGTGTACAGCTTAACTTCAGCAAGTTTTTGAGCGTGAGACTGCTCTTATTTGTTTTCTGATGAAAATGAGAATGGAAAAGCAAATACAAGAGTCTAGCGAGCCAAACAGCATGTTCATTGGGGCATGTTCTGATCACAGATCTGACCTGGTTTCAATCAGTGAATTACAAAACCATGGATTTTATTCATATTTCATGTATATTTTTTGTCAGGATATGGATGCTGTTTCATTTTGGTTTTGGCTCTCTAAGGAGTGGTTGCAGAGACATAGATGCCTGAACAAAAACTCAATTATTTTAAGAACATAATTATTCCTAGATACACAAATCTACAGGCATTACTCAATCTAAGATATGAGCCCTCTCCTTCTAGGTTCCGACTGATGTGACTCTTATAAATAATCATGTAGTTTGTGCTGTTCATTCAACCCCACACATTAAGCCTTCCAGCACCAAACACACTAATAATATTTCTCCCGAATCTTTGCCCAAATATATCCTGCGATTTACCCCTTACTCCCAACACCAGCCCCCAACCCACTCTCTCAATTCTTTGATTTCATAGGTTTAGTCTGAATAAGGAGAGATTCATTCAATGGGTGAATCTCCCTTATTGGCTCAGGCTCCTGCAAGTCACGGGGCAGAATAACGTGACCTTCTGCTGAGGTCACAGTCAGTTACCAGATGGAGATTGGCTAAGGATAAAACTAATGGACGCAGAAGATGGTGTACACCCCTTCAGAGGTCACCTGTTGCCAAATGGTGCACTCTTCTTTTTCTTTTAACTGCTGTGAGTTTGGGGTAAATATTCCATTCATGGACTAGAGCTGCTTCTGGGCTGTGAAACTTACATCAATTGAACGAATAATAATACAAACAATAACTTTTGAACTTGTACAATTCAGATGTTGATCACAGCCATGTTTTCTGAGTTTGGCCCTCTCCCAATGTGCTGGAGACTCCATATTGAACAGCGAATGCACTGACTGCATTGCAAGAAGTTCACCACTGTTTTACCTGGAAAGTGCTTGCGACCTTGGAAAGTTCAACAGAAGGAGATGAAGGGACAGGGGTTACATCACCAGCACCTGCACAGGAAGATGAAGAAGAACAGATGTTGTTTTTGATTGAGGCGATAACACGTGGAAGAGGATGGGAGGTGAGATGTGGGAGGAATGGAATAGATGGGGGTTAACAAATTTAGATGAACATGGAAGAAAAGCTGGGGGATAAAGTGGTGAACATGGAGGTTGTTGGGGTTGCAGTGTAGGACAAGCGTTGTCATATCATGACCCTGGAAAGGAGGGAAATGAGTGAAAGCAGAAACTTGGGAAAGTGTATGGGCACATGGTCGAGGGACCGCTTAACCACTGTGCAAGGGAACCTGGAGCAGGAAAAACAAGGAGATTTCAGAGGAATTGTTTTGTAAGGTAGCATTGTCAGAACAGATGGAACAGATGTGGATAACCTGGGAGATATTGGAATAGAGTATTTCCAGGAAATCAGGAGGGGGGAGGAATAATCAAGGGAGCTATGGAAAACGGTAGGCTTGTGGTAGATATTGCTGGATAACCAGTTCTCTGAAAAGGAGGTAACAAGGGCGAGGAACAGAAGGGAACTGCGAGAGATGGCCCATGCAAACAGGAAGGGTGGTGGAAATTATGAGGAAACTTGGTGAAGTGTCCCAGTTCAAAGCAAACGAAGGAACTGGCACCAACACAGTCAACAACGTACCAGAGAGTGATGTGATTGTGGGAACCTGTTTCTGATTGATGAAAGAATGGTCCACGCATCCAAGACAAAGACAGCATAGCTAGCACTTCTACAGACTCCAATAGCGACGCAATTCGAGTATGAAATATCCTACCATTAACACCGAGGTTCATATCCCTATATTTTGAATCTGGACCTGAGTGCAGGAATCTTAATCAGGAAGCTGCAAGTGTTTTCATTCTCACACCAGAACACGTGAGGTTCCGAAGAGTTCCTTTTGGAATGGAGAGGAAATGAACCAAGACGGATTCAATCCAAATGGGAGTAATCGGAATGACCTATCAGGAATGTATTTTTTTATTATTTGCTTCTTTGTTCTTTCATGTTGGTTTACTGTCACTGGCAAAGCCAGCATTTATTGCACACCCTTGAACTGAACTTTTCAGAGGACAGAAGCATTGCTGTGGGTCTGAAGTCACGTGTGGGTCAAACCGGGTAAGGATAGTTGATTTCCTTACCTAAAGGGGGTGAGTAAAGCAAATCGGTCTATAAAACAATTGATGTTAGTCTAACGGTCACCATTAGCGGGACTAGCTTTCAATTTCAGATTGATTAACTGTATTCAAATTCCACCAGCTCCCATGGTGAGCTTTGAAACCATATCCCAAAGAACTCGCTGCGGCTGTTGGATTACGGATTTAGTGACATTACCAACTTTCCACCATCTTCTAGAGGACACAAGATGCCAAACGCCTTATGGTGTCAGGCAAGGTCTCATCCACTGTGAGCTTAATGACAGTTCAGGTTTACTGCATGTCAAAATATTACGGAATAAAATCTAGAAACAGACAACATAACATTTACATACGACCCTACGAATTAGAAGCAGGAGTAGGCCACTTAGCCCCTCAAGCCTGCTCCGCCATTCAATAGATCATGAGTGTTCTGAATGTAAACTCCCGACTATGCCCAATAGAATTTCAACCCCTTGATAATGAAGATTATATCTAGCTCTGCCTTAAAAAAATTCTAAAGCTTTGCTTCCACCGCCTTTTGACGAAGAGTTCCAAAAGTCACAACACCCTGACAGATAGAAAAAAAAATCTCCTCACCTCTGTCTTAAATGAGCGACCCCTTGTTATTAAAAAGTGAGCCCTAGTTCTAGATTCTCCCGCAAGTTGAAATATCTTCTCCACCTCCACCTTGTCAAGAAATCAGCATCTTAAAGGTTTCAATTAAGTCGCTTCTTACTCATCTTAATTCAAGTGGATAGAAGCCTAATCTGCCCAGCCTTTCCTCGTAAGACAACCCGCCCTTTCCTGGTATTAGTCTAGTAAATCCTATCTGAACTGCTTCAAACGGATTTAACATATTTAAACCTAGAAACAGGGAATATAGCTTCCTGAAGCAAGTCCATACTTGATAAAATTCATTGAAATATTTGAAGAACTATCAGGAATTTTAGATTAGGTTACTGCAGTAAGCTCAAAATATTTGATTTTCTAAAGACCTTTAGAAAATTGCAACATCGCAGACTCATGACTAATCTGAGTGGTAGTGGAGTTAGAGGAGAAGTAGCAGAGTGGACAGCAAACTGGCTACAAAAACAGGGGTACAGTTTAAAGGGATTGACTCAGGTTGGTGCAAGTTGTGTTGAGGTGTTACACACAGAGCAGCAGTGGTGTCGCTTCAACATTTTCACCAACAATATGGTATCAGGAAACAGAAAGACAGTTAAAACTTACAGACGGACCCAAAGTGAGGTTACGGTGAATAAATAGGAAGTCTGCAGCAGGACAACTGAACACATTAATTATAATAATTCGTAAACTGGTATATCGGGCATGTAAATGATCATTTATTTTTGTCACTGCTAAGCTGCAATTTGATCAATAAAAATAATATTCCAAAATATTTCTTCGAAGGTAAGTTTCTGAATATGGTCGAGGAGAGTAGCCAATCATGGGAACAGGTTGACAAAACATTAAAAATAACAACACCAGTTAACAAGACCACAAAAATCCAACAAAGAATTGAGATTAATTTCTAGATGAATGGGATTGAAAAAAAAAACACACGTGCTAAGATTAAGTAACATGGGAAATTGGTCATACAACACCGAGCTTCCTGTTTACACTGTGCTATCCATTTTACAAAAACAAGTTGGTACAGAATCATCGATTCTTTACAGCGCATAAGGGAATCATTCGGCACATCGAGTCTAAACTGGCTCGCTGAAAGGGCATTCTATATAGTCCACTCCCTTGACTTATCCCTGCAACCTTGCACATTCTTCCTATTCAGAAAACAATCCAATTCCCTTTGGAATGCCTCAATCCAAACTGCCACCCCCACCCTCTCAGGAAGTTCATTTCAGACTCAAACCACCCTCTGGGAGAAAACATATTTTCGCAAATCACTCCTTTTCCTTTTGCACATTATTTTGAATCTGTGCCCCCGAGTTCTTATTGTATTCTTGAGTGGGAACATTTTATCATTAATTACACTGTCCATAAAGCTCAGGATCTTGATTACCTCTATCAAGTCCCCTCTCAGCCTTCCTTTCTCCAAGGAATACAGACGCAACCTCTCCAATCTGTCCTCTTAGCGACATGTTGTTACCCCTGGAATCATTCTTGGGGAATCTCCTCTGTACTCTGTCCAATGCCTTTATCTCTGTCCTCGTGTATGGTGTCCAGAACTGGACGCAGTGCTTCAGGTGAGGCCTAAATAGCGTCTTCTAGAAGTATAACATGACCTCCTTATTCTTGTACTCAATGCTCCTATTAATAAAACTTAGAATATTATATGCTTCATTAACTGGTCTCTCCACATGCCCTGCCACCTTCACTGAATTATGCACATATGCATCGAGGCCCCTTTGTTCCTGAACCTCCTTCAGAGCTTCTCCCTTTACTTCATACTGTCTCTCAATATTCGGCCTGCCAAAATGAATCAGCTCACACTTCTGGCATTGAACTTCATCTGCTATTTGTCTTCCAAATCCACCAATATGTCTATGGCCTGTTGAAGTTCAGGACTGTCCTCATCACAGCTCACAATGCCTCAATCTTCATATCATCCGAACATGTTGAAATCATACACAGCACACAACAGTCTATGTCATTAATATATATGCATCAAGAAGAGCAAGGGCCCCAACACTTACCCTTGGGGAACTCCACAACAAATCTCCTTCCAATCTGAAAAATACATTTATCACTAAACTGTTTCCTGTGACTCAGTCAATTTCTTCATCAGGTTCCTACTTTCACTTTCATTCCAAGAGCTAGGATTTTGCTCACAAGTCAGTTGTGTGGCACTGTATCAAATGCCTTTTGAACATCCATATTTCCATTCGAAATTCTCCATAAATTGGATAAGTTACAACTATTTTAAGAAGAATTATTTCAGAACTGACAGAAGAAACGTACTGAATTTATAATGAACAGTTACAGACTGTTTTAATTACGGTCCTTAGTCTGATCTCTGCAATAATGAAAATTCACCAAATTTGTTCCACACTTCATGGTGTCCCGCTTCATAGGGTACACCTCACTGAGCTAACGGTAGAGATTGACACAGGTAATAGGTGTAACCATTCAAAAACATTGGTAAAAACTGATATCCAGATGTTGATGATTAAGCAACTTATTGCCCAATATTAATCCAGAGTAATAGACAGGGGAATGCCTTCAGACAAACCATCATTAGCTGCTTCATTAATGTCTTTCCTTCCATCATAAATTCAGAAGTCTCAATGCTCACGGCTAATTAATTCCCAGCTCCTCAGATACTGAAGCAATCCCTGTTGATGTGCAGCAAGTCAAGAACAACATTCAACCTTGAGATGTTCAAGGGCAAGTACCATTCACGCCACACGACAGACAGGCAATAAACATCTCCAACCAAATAGTATACAGAATTCTCCCTTGACAATCAAGGATATTATCGTCACTGAATCCCCCACTATTAAGGGCCTGGGTTTACCATTGACAAGAGTCTAAACTGTGGCTGCAAGAGCACATCGGAGTCTAGGAATTCTTTGTAGAGTGGCCCACCTCCAGACAGGGAAAGTCCTGCCCAGAACAAATGGGCAATGTATGGAATGCTGTCCGCTTGCCTGGATGAGTGCGACTCCAACAGCTCTCAGGAAGTTCGAAAACATCCAGGAAGTAAACAGTTTGTTTGACTGGCACACCATTCACCACATTGAACATTCATCTCCTTCACAAGCGACGCACAGCGGCAGCAGTGTTTACCATCACAAGATGCACTGCATTAATTCACCAAGGATGCTTTGACAGCAACTTCCAAATCCACAATCTCTACCAGTTTGCAGGACGATGTCATCAGTTGCTTGCTTCAGTAGCACCTGTCGAGGAAAGAAACAGGGAAACAAAAAAATATTGATCTGTCTCAGCATGCCCTCAGTGATAATGACCAGAAGATCTGCCGTTGCCATGGCCCAAGGCAGCGATTGGTGCAGGTTGAGAGATCTGTGGAGTACATTCCTCTGGACAGCATCACAATAGCTAATAAATTAACTTTAAGAGAGTGAAGGGAAAATATACAGAACTTATACAACATTTTTGCTTCAGATTCACATCCGAAGGACAGGATTTTAGCATCAAGAAGGAGGAAGCTGGGAGCAGTTCAGAGGTTAAATCTTAGAAATGTCATTCCAGACTGGAACCGGCCTCCATCCTATCCAGTGCTACATTTAATGATGTCGGAGCAAGATTGGGAAGAAACTTCCCTGAAAAATCATGTTGGCAATTTCAATATTCTACTGGAGCAGGAGGTCACTGAGTTAATGTTTTCCAACTTTAACCCCGGCCAAACAGGTTTTAATGAGCCTGGAAGATTTAATTCAGAGTGGCCGTGTTTCCCAATGTGCCTGCACCCCACACAAATATACCCGAGAATTGGGTGTGATGATTGTTGCTTAAAAGCCATCGTTACTGTGTAAAGGTCGTGTGGTCAAAAGTGCCAATCAGCAGCAAGCACTGGAATCTTATAAGGGATGGAGTTTCCCTGGGCTGTGTTGTGTATTGTTGCCTTGTAAGGGGAAGGCAGCTAAACGAGCAGCTCTGTAAATAAAGTTCGTTGTTCCACTAAAGAACAATCTCGGTAGTGAATCTCTACTGAATTGACTGACGGATCGGGCCTGTGGTCGACTCCTGCTTCTAATTTTTATGTACTTCTGAATGAAATGCAGAGGTCAGATTTTCACCAGTCCAAAACAATAACAATAAATTTCCTGCCTAAAAGGCTCAGCAAGCCTGGCTGCAACTGTAGAGAGAGATAATTGGACTCGAAACGTTAACTCATATCCCTCTCCACAGATTGTGTCACACCTGCCGGGTTTCTCCAGGATTTCATGTTTTAATTTCACATCAGTATCCTAGTTCTGTATATACTACTTGATGTGGATGAGGGACAGTCCTACACAGTATCCATCTTTGAAGAAAACGCTTCATCAGGTTTATTTTTGTAATGATCTTTTTCACATTATGACCAACTCCTAAAATCATGATTTGAGCTAAAGGATCAGATATGTGAAGACCACGGAAAATGCAGGAAAATCGCCGATTGACACAGGCTGTGTTTAAAAAATTCAAGATCACAGTATCACACTCTCAAGGAAACACAGACTCAGAATGACACACAGACATGCATACACACAGACACATAGACAGAAACACACACAGACTGTGGGAGAATAAAATACATCTACAGGATAACAAAGAGTTAAGTGGTTAAACCATAGTGGAATATTACAACAAAGCCTCCTTGTACCAGCAGCAGACAAACCTGCACTGTCAGCTATTGTGAAGGAAGAAAAACAAGTATCATAAGCAAACTACCAAGAGTCCTTGAAACAAAGCTAGGATGTCTGTTATCAGCACATGAGACAGGGCCTAGTCACGCTATCTGTTTTCTGTCCAGGTGACTCATCGCCAGATGGGCAACTCAAGGTTTTTGCATAACTACTCAAGCTTCTGTGTAATTATAAGCTAAGATAGAACAATTGTATGCATGCCAAAGAGAAAATTTCAATGTTATTTATTACTAAAGGTCAAGCAACTTTGTAATTTGCATGACTTCTGTTACGCACAGTTTTGCCATAACTATATGTGTACTCTGATGCTTGCTCAGAGTGCTGGCTAGCTCCATTGTATGATGCTGGGCTCTCTGTGATATCATGATTCAATAAAGACTTCTGAGACAAACCTCCTGGGTCTGAGTGTTCACTCCATTTTCCACAACACAGACAAAATACAGACAAGCACACACACACACAGACACACACACACACACACAAACACACACAAACACACACACTCAGACACAGATATACACACAGGTGAGGTTAACTCTGCTTTCAGAACTCTGAGTCCCAAAGAAGAGTCACTTGGACTCGGAATGTTAACTCGGTCTGTCTCTCCGCAGAGTTTGAAAGACCTGCTGAGTTTTTCTAGAACTTCGTGTTATCATTTCAGATCAGTATTCTGTTTCTGTATTTACTGCGTGATGTGAACGAGTGACAGTCCTACTCAAGTTACTATCTTTGAAGAAAATGTCTCATCAGGTTTATTTCTGTAATTTTATTTTTTCACCTTCTGACCAGCCACTAAAACCATGATGTGTGCTAAAGGATCAGATATGTGAAGGCCACGGCAAATGAAGGGAAATCACTGATAAACACATACTGTGTTTGAAAAGATCAAAGTTGCAGTATCACACACTCACACAGAGACATAGACTCAGGCAGACATAAAAACAGGCATACACACAGATACAAACACACATACACACACACACACACACACACACACAGATAAAATACAGACAAACACACACACATGCATACAAACAAACACACACAAACACGCACACAGGCAGACAAACACACACACGGAGACACCCCCACAGGCAATCACAGCAATATACACACACACACACACACACACACACACACACACACACACACACACACACACACACAAGCACAAACACAATCACAGAGAAACACACACATAAATAAATGGGCACACACATACAGACCGAGACACACACACCAGCATTCAAGAAAACACATACACAAACGCTGATGCCCAGAAACACAGGCACACTTACAAATACACACAGACACACATACACACAGAAACATACAAAGACAAACAGACACACTTTTAAATGTGGACACATTTAGAGGCCGACACATACACACAGAGGCAGACAAACGTACACACAGAAACCTAAACACACAGCCAAATACACACACACACATGCACACACATGCACATACATGCACACATACACAGATGGAAACAGACACAAACACGAACACAGGCACAACAATACTGAAAAATACAGAAAACACAAACTTAGAGGCATACACATACCTAAACACGCACAAGAACACATGCAAAACACTCACAGAAATGCACACATACACACAGGCACACACAGACACACACATACACATATACACACACACACACACACATACATGCACGCACACACACTCTCACACATAAAGAAAAACATACTCTCCGGCAGACAAACACACACATACAGGCACGCGCACACAGGCAAGCACAGAAATAAATACAAACACACATACAAAACCTCAAACACACACACACACACACACACACACACACACAGACAGATCAGAACAGATATGTGCACATAAGCAGACACACATGCGCACAAAAACATGCTTTCACACAGACACAGAGATGGAGGAAGTGATACACACACACACACACACATACACACACACACATAAACACAAAAAAGGAGATAGGCAGTCACTCACACACACACACCCCCACACAGATGGAAACAGGCACAGGCACACACAAACAGACAGGCACAAATGCACACAAACACAGAGACTTCCAAACACATGCACACACATGGAAAAAACACCCCAGAGCCACACACAGGTGGAAACATGCATACACACATGAACACACACACACACAGATACACATGCACACATACACACAAACACGTGTAATTACAGACATGCACACACCTGCACAGTTGAGAACAGGCACAAACACACACACCCATATGGAAACAAGCACACACAAATACATACACAAGCTGACACACAGACACAGACACTTGCGCACACACATATACTTGCACATTATCTTAAAGAGAGTGATCAAAACAGGCAGAGAGGCACACACGTACTTGGGACCAAGCATGCAAACATCCTCACACAGACAGAAACACACACACACACACACACACACACAAACACAAATATGTACTTACACATAAGTACACACTTCTACAGGTGAAAACAAACAGACAAGAAGTGACAGACACACACGCAGAAAGACAGACGGACAGACACAGACACACACGCGCACATAACCATACACACACTCAGACACACACACACATAGGTAGAAACAAATACACA
Source organism: Carcharodon carcharias (assembly GCF_017639515.1). Lineage (NCBI taxonomy): Eukaryota > Metazoa > Chordata > Chondrichthyes > Lamniformes > Lamnidae > Carcharodon > Carcharodon carcharias. Next base: position 32,231,723 of record NC_054490.1, read on the forward strand.
CTCAGACAGAAACAGACAGGTGGACACATACACATGCACACAGACACACATATGTACTTGCATATAAGCACAGCGACTTGCACAAGTGAAAGCAGACACACACACACACACACATGGAAGCAAAGATGCACTGAAGGACACGCAGAAGTAAACAGTTGCAAGCACAAACATGCCAACACACACACACACACACACACACAGATGGAAACAGGCACAGGCACACACAAATAGACAGGCACAAATGCACACAAACACAGAGACTTTCAAACACACGCACCCAGATTGAAAAAAACACACCCACATCCACACACAGATGGAAACATACATACACACGCCAACACACACTCACACAGACACACACACACACACATACACGCAAACAACTGTAATTACAGACATGCACACACATGCACAGTTGGAAACAGTCGCACACACACGGAAACAAGCACACACACACACACACACACACACACACATTATATTAAAGAGGGTGATGAAAAGAGGCGGACAGGCACACACATACATGGGAACAAACATGCACACATCCTCACACAGATGTAAACACACACACACACACACACTCACGCGCACACACACACACACACACACACTCACACACACGTACATAGATAGAAACAATTATACACAAACACAGACAGGAACAAATGCATATAAAAGCACTTTCATTCACACACAGAGGTGGAAAGAGACACGGACTCAAATCATACATGCACACTCAGACACCAATAGACAGACAAGCAGATAGATGTTTACACACACATGCAGACACACACACAAACAAAAACACAAATATGTACTTACACAGAAGCATCACTTGTACAGGTGAAAAAAGACAGATTAGAAGTGACAGACACACATACAAACAGACAGACGGACAGACACAGACACACACATACGCACACGCAAATACCCACACACATACTCAGACACACACACATAGGTAGTAACAAATACACACTCAGACAGAAACAGACAGACAGACGGACACATTCACATGTTCACACACACACATATAATCACTTGCATATAAGCACAACAACTTGCACAGGTGAAAACAGACACAAACACACATGGAAGGAAGGACACACAGAAGGAAACACTAGCACACGTACACATGCGCGTGCACAAACACACACACACATACATTGCAACTGATGCACACACATAGGCAGACACACATGTACACAAAAACACACTTTCACACAAACAGGGTGATGGAAGAACTGACTCACACATACACACACACACACACACACACACACGCGCACGCGCCCAGACAGACACACATACAAACACATGCGTAAACCTAAACACAAAAAGCAGACAGACAGTCACACATGCAGACAAACATGCATGCACACAATGACACACATATATGCACACACATGCACACACATGCACATTTGAAAACTGACAGACACACACAAACGTGGAAACAAGCACGCACAAATACCTACATGAATGGGCACACACACATGCACGCGCACACACACGTGTGTTTACACATAAAGCTAAAGAGGGAGATGGAAACAGGCAGACACACACACAGGCACACATGCTGACAAACAGATACACCCACACACAAACACACACAGACGTGGCGCACACACACACATAACACTTTCACACAGAAACACCACACACACACACAAACTCAGACACACAGGTGGATAAAGATGCCCACACATATACAGGAACACATGTACACAAACACTCGCTGTTATACACATAAAGAAGCAAGAAGATACACACATGGAAATATGTGCACTCAGATCCACACACAGGCAGAAGGACACACGCACACACAAGCACGCACACACAGATAGAAGCAAATGCACACAAATACTCAGTTACAAATGCACACAAGCACGCTTTCATTCACATACGGAGATGGTAAGAGACACAAACTCAAGACATACATCCATACTCAGATGGAGACAGAAAGATAGGCAGAAAGACACACACACACAAACACACAGACACATATATGCACTTACAGTTAAGCACACGCTGGCACAGATGAACACAGACAGACACACAGGCACACACATGGAAACAAAAACGCAGACAACAACTTACAGAAGGAAACAGATGCACACCAACTTGCACACAAATAAGCAAACACACACACACACACACACACAAAACACACCCACACACACACGTATTTACACACATGCACACACATGCTGAATTGGAAACAGACAGACACACACACATGGAAACAAGCACGCACGCATACACACACAAACGGACACACATACGCATGCACACACGGGCATTTGTACACAAGTACTTACACTAAAGCATAATGAGGGAGTTGAAAACAGACAGATAGGCATACACAAGCACACATGCAGGCAAACAAGCACACCAACCCACAAACGCACATTACACACAGATGTGCACACACACACACAAATGGAGGCAAACACGTGCAGAAACAAACACAGGCAGACAGGCAGGCACACAAACATACACAAGCATATACACACATGCACACATGCACACACACACACAAACACAGATTCACACAGACACACACACATGCACAACTCGCTCAGGTTCACAGACTCACACAGATATACGCCCTGATAAGCTCACACAGGCAGACAGAAACACACCCAGAAATAAAATTATGCATGCAGGCAAACCAAAACACACACAAACATGCACACAGACACACACACACACGCAAATATTGACTCAGATGGAAACACACTCACAGAAACGCACACACACGCACATACAGACACATAAACACACACACACAAGCAAACAGACTAACACACAGATACACTCTCGCACACGCACACAAACACACATACATACACAAGACACACATACACATGCACATGCACACGCACACACACACAAACACAAAAGTATTAACACATATGCACACACATGCCCAATTGTAAGCAGACAGACACACACACATGGAAACAAAAACACACAAATATACACACAGGTGGACACACACAAACACACATGCACATGCACACACATGCACTTACATTTAAACATAAAGAGGGAGATGAAAACAGACAGACACGCACAGGCACACATGCAGACAAACACACACACACAGATGTGCACACACACACACAGACACACACAGCACTTTCACACAGAAACAGACAGACATACACACACACACACACACACACAGGCAGAAAAGGAGGCAAACACACGCACATCCAAACACAGGCAGACAGACAGACACATAAACATACAAACACACACACACACACACAAAAAGGCAAAGATTCACACAGGCACACATGCATGCACAACTCACTCAGGCTCAAAACCACACACAGACGTGTGCAGTGATGAACTCACAAACGCACACAGAAACACACCCCCAGACATAAAATTAAGCACACAGACAAACATAAACACACACACACACAAAGAGACACAAATGCACACACATAGTTGGAAATAGTTACACACAGATAGGCAGTCAGACATGCACACAAACACACACTATCACAGACACATGGAGATGCAAAAAGATACACACATGGAAACAAGCACACTGACATCCACACACAGATGGAAACAAACACATGCACCAATGCCTGCATGCACAGATAGAAACAAATACGTACAAATATAAATACGGAGATAGGCACAAATGCACACAAACACACTTTATTTTACACACATGGAGATGGAAAGAGACACAGGCTCAAAGCATACTTTTAGACTCAGACAGACACACACACATATATGTACTTACGCATTAGCACACACTTGCACTGATGAAAACAGAAAGATGCACACGCGTGCACATGGAAACAAAGACGCCCAAAATGACATAAGAAGGAAACACATGCACACAAACTTGCACACAAACATTCAAACACACACACAAACACAAATCACACACACACCACACATCACACACAAATACACACACTCACGCACACACATGCACACACACACACAAATGTATTTACACACATGCACAGCTGAAAACCGACAGACACACAGACATGGAAACAAGCACGCACACATACACACACAAATGGACACATTTGAGCACACACACATGTACTTGCAGTTAAACATAAAGAGGGAAATGAAAACAGACAAACAGGCAGGCACCAGGCACACATGCAGACAAACAGACACACATGCACACATACACATAGACGCGAATGCAGAGACACACACACAACACTTTCACACAGAAACACACGCAGACACATATACACAGATACAGGCACAAATGGAGGCAAACACATGCACATCCAAGCACAGGCAGACAGAGAGACACACAAACATACACAAACACACACATACACACATACACACACGGAGATGGAAAAAGAGACAAACACACACACACAAACACAAACACACACAGATACAGGCGTAAATGGAAGCAAACACGCACACATCCAAAGACAGGCCAACAGACAGACACAAAAAACATACACAAACACAGACACACACCACACACAGGCAGACAAACAGACACACACATGTTTGCACCAAGGCACATGCACACACATACACACACAAATACAGGCAAACACGTGCACACCCAAGCACAGACAGACAGACACACAAACACAGACACACACATACACACAGGCATACATGCACACACACAGACACATATGCACATACACACACAGGCACACACACACGCAGGCACACACACACAGGCACAGATTCACACAGACATGCAGACTCAACTCACTCAGGCAGACAGCTACAAACAGACATGCGTATTGATAACTTCACACACATACACAGAAACACACCCACAGACATAAAATTAAGCTCACAGGCAAACACAAACACACGCACAATCATAGACACAGATGGAAACACGTGCGTGCACAGACACACACATACACACACAGATGCACACACACTCACAGACAGTTGGAAATAGGTAGACACGTATAGACAGGCACGAATGCACAAAAACAGACACTATCACACACACAGAAATACAAAAAGATACACACATAGAAACAAGCACACTCTCATCCACACACAGATGGAAACATACACACACGCACACACAGGCGGGCACAAACATACACACACATACACAAACACATACACACACACACAGACACACACACACACACACACACACACACACAAATAGACAGGCACAAATGCACACAAATACACTTTTGTTCACACAGGGCTATGGAAATATAAACAGACTCGATACATACATGGAGAAGAAAAGAGTTGACGTTTCGAGTCCTCATGACCCTTCAACAGAATTTCAACATGGTCATGAGGACTCGAAAAGTCAACTCTTTTCTTCTCTGCCAGACCTGCTGAGTTTTTCCAGGTAATTCTGTTTTTGTTTTGGATTTCCAGCATCCACAGTTTTTTTGTTTTTATCAATACATACATCCACACTCAGATGGAAACAGACAGATAGACAGACAAACAGACAGAGAGACAGACAGACACACACACACACACACACACACACACATGCACGTATATGTACTTATACGTAATAACACACCTGCACAGATGAATAAAGACAGATACACGCACACACCTGGAAACAAAGATGCACTCAACGACGCACAGAAGGAAACACATGGGCGTAAACTTGCACACGAATATGCAAACACACGCACACACACATGCACATGCAAACATACACACACACACAGACAATCACTAAAATACACGCATATACTCACTCAAATACACAGATCAGAACAAATACATGCATATAGGCATACACACATGCACACAAAAACACATTTTCAAACATACACACACACACACATACGGAGATGGAAGAAGAGAGATGTGCACACACACAGTGAAGCAGGAAAACCCTCATACTAGCACACATACACACACACACGTGCACAACCCCATGCGTTCATATAAACACAAATAGGGAGATAGTCACACATGCAGGCAAACACACACGCACATGATTGCACACACACAGATGCACACAGATACACACATGGCCAAGACATACACACACATACACGCACACACACCATGCACACACATGCACACAGATGGAAGCACACACACAAATAGACAGGCATAAATGCACACAAACACAGGGACACATGCACGCAGATGGAAGAAAACACGTGCACATTCACACACAATTGGAAACACACACAGGCACTCTTTCATACACACACACTCACACATACACGCATGCGCAGACAGACAGAAACACACATAAGCACACACACACACACACACACACACACACACACACAATCACATGCATACACAAAACCAGAAACAGGGAGATGGACAGTCACACATGCAGCCAAAGAGACATGGACACGATGACACACACATACACACACACAGATACACACATGCCAAAGGCATGCGCACGCACACACATACACACAGATACACACACAAACACACTGGTGGAAACAGACACACACAACTAGACAGGCACAAATGCACACAAACAAAGGGACTTCCAAATACACACACACACAGGTAGAAGAAAACACGGACATCCACACACAGACGGAAAGATATATACACACAAACACACACAGACAAACATGGACACACACAACCACACACATACACACACATACAAAACACAAACACACCAGACACACACACGTTCATACACACGATTGTACTTACATGCATGAACACACATGCACTCTTGAAAACAGACAGACACACACATGAAAACTAGGATGCACAGATGCATACACGGATGGACACACACACATGTGCACGCACACAAGTACTTACACATAAACATTACAAGGAAGATGAAAACAGACAGACAGACAGACACACAGGCACACATGCAGACAAACAGACACATACACACACAAATGCACACACATGTGCATACACGCACACAGAGACACAAACTATCACAAGCCCAAATGGAGGCAAATATGCACACATCGAAACACAGACAGTCCCACACACAAACATGCACACACATGCACACACACGCGTGCACACACACACGCACACTGGCACAGATTCACACAGACAGACACTCGCACAACTCACTCAGGCATACAGCCACAAACAGAAATGCAGACTGAAAAACTCACACACGTCCACAGAGCCACACCCCCACATATAAGATTAAGCATAAAAGGAAACACACACACGTGCACACACACACACACACACAAACATTGGCACAGACGGAAATATACACGCATTCATACACACATACATAGGTACTTATGCATAAGCACACACATGCACAATAGAAAACAGACACTCACACAGGTGGGGACAAACATATCGAACCACCAACAGAACTGATCCAAACACGCAGAGGTGGAAACACAAACACACACACTCTCTCTTACACAGTAGCACATACACACAGTTGAAAACAGGCACGCACATTCATGCGAATCTTCACACAACACACAGACACAGGCACGTGCAGACACATACATTCTCTGTCTCTCACTCACGCACACACACACACACGCACACACACACACAAACACACAACTATTTACATATAAGCAGACACACGCACAGTTGAAAAAAGACATACAGACACACACACACACACATGTGTAGATAAACACGCACTCATATAAACACAGACAAAAAAGATCCATGTACAAAGGTATGGTAACATACACACACACACACACACACACTTATGCAGAAGCCCACACATGCACTGTTGAAAACAGACACAAACACAAGCCCACACACTCACACACAATTAAACACAGACTGAAACACACACACGAAACTGCACACGCGTACTTACACATAAACATAAAGTTGGAGATGGGAATAGACAGACACACACAGAGACAAACATGTAGCTAAACAAACAAACACAAACACACAAACACACACATGTACACAAACAAACTCACTCAGGCACACACCCACGTCCAGATATGCATATACAGCACAAATGCAGACAGGCATACACAAGCACACACACAAACATACACAAAATGTCATACATATGGATGGAAACAGATACACACGTGTTCGACGGTATTGGAGGTAGTGAATGTTTATAGATGTGGTGCCAATCAAGCAGGCTGCTTTGCCCGGGACGGTGTTTTGGTTCTTGAGCGTTGTGGGAGGTGCAATCATGCAGGCAAGTTGGGAATATTCCACCACACGTCTGACTTGTGCCTTGTAGATAGCGGAGAGGGTTTAGGGAGTCAGGAGGAGACTTACTCGTTGAAGGATTGCTGGCTTGTGAACCTGCTTCTGTAGTCATGGTATTTATATGGCTAGTCCAGTTCTTTTGATTGTCAATGGTCAGTACCAGGAAGCTAATACAAGGGTTTCAGTGATCCTAATGCAATTGGATGCCAAGGGGAGAAGATTACATTATCTGTTGCTGGAGATTGTCATTGCCTGGCACTTGTGTGGCGCCAATGTTATCAAGGCTGTAATGACTTCAGGAGCTGATTGGCCCTGGCAGATATCAAACTCGGCAACAGTGAACAGTTTATTGATAAGCAAGTGCCTCTTTAAATCACTGTTAATGACCCATTCCATTGCTTACCTGATGTTTGACAGTAGACTGTTGGCGCGGTCATTGGCCGCATTGGACTTGTCCTTCTTTTTGTCCTATTGTTACAGGACATACCTCGGCAATTTTCCACATTTTCGTGTAGATGCCAACGTTTTAACTGTACTGGAACAGGTTGGCTAAGTATATAGCAAGTTCTAGCACAAGTCTTCAGTCCTATTGCTGGAATATTGGGACCACCCATAGACTTTGTACTATCAAGTGCCTTTAGCTGTTTCTTGATATCATGTGGAGAAAATCGAATTAGCTGAAGGACGTCAGTAGGAGGCCAATATGGATCATGTACTCGACACTTCCAGCTGAAGATTTTAGGAAATGCTCCAAACTTATATTTTGCCCGGATGTTCTGGGCTGCGCCATTACTGAAGCTAAGAATTTTTGTGGAGCCTCCTTCTCCAGTAAGTTGTTTGATTTTCCATCACAATTCACTCCTGTACGTGGCAGGGCTGCCGAGCTTAGATCTGATCCTTTGGTAGTGGGATCACTTAGTTCTGTGTGTCACTTGCTGCTTATACCGTTTGGCACATAAGTGGTCCTGTGCTATAGCCTCACCGGGTTGACACCCCATTTTCATTGTGCCTGGTGTTGCTCCAGGCATGCCCCAGTCTTCATTTAAACAGGGTTGATCCCCTGGTTTAATGGTATTGCTGAAGTGGGGTGTATGCAGGGCCATGAGTTTACATATTGTTTTGGAGTACAATTCTGCTGCTGCTGATGGACCACAGCGCCTCATTGATCCTCAATCTCTAGTTGCTAGATCTGTTGGAAATCTATTCCATTTAGCACAGCGTCAGTGCCACACAACACAATGGAGTGTGTCCTCCATGTGAAGCCAGGGCTTCGTGTCCACAATGACTGTGCCGCGGTCAATCCACTGAAACTGTAATGGACAGATGCACCTGCAGGTTGGTGAGGATAAGGTTTTTTCTCCCTTGTTGGTTCCTTCGCCACCTGGCAGAGACCCAGTCTACCAGTTATGCTCTTTATGACTCGGCCAGCTCGGCCAGTATAGGTGTTACCAAGCCACTCTTGCTGATGGACATTGAAGCCCCCCATCCAGAGTGCTTTGTGCGCCCTTGCCACCTTCTGTGCTTCCTCCAAGTTGTGTTCTATATTGAGGAGCAATGATTCATCAACTGATGGAGAGTGGTAACTGGTAATCAGCAAGAGGTTTCTTTGCCCATGTTTGACCTGATGACATAAGGATCATGGGGTTCGGAGTCGATGTTGAAGACTCTCGGGGCAACTGCCTCCCAAATGTATACCAATGTGCCACCAGCTCTGCTGGGTACATCCTGCCGGTGGGACAGGGCATATCCAGGGATGGTCATTGTATTTTCTGGGGCTTTATCAGCAAGATTTGATTCTGTAAGGATGCCAATGTCAGGCTGTTGCTTGACTGGCCTGTGAGACAACTCTCTCAATAATCTGTAAAGCCCCATAAGGAGCTGGCAAGAACCTGATACAATTAAAAACTCCATACACACCTAGCAGAATCCTGATACACCGGGAAAGCCGTAATACACCTGGTACATGCGAATACAGGAACATTCAGAATGGGGCAAGGAAGGCTATTCAGCCCCTCGAGTCTGCTCTGCCATTCAATAATATCATGACTGAAATTCTGCTTCAGGTTATACGTTCCTATCTATGCCAGATAACCTTTGGTTCCCTTACCCAAAGAGCATCTATCTACTTCTGCCAGAAAAAAAACATCCAGTAACTCCGCTCCCACTGCCTTCTGAGGCAGAGAGATCCAAAGTTGCACAACCTCCAAAGAGGGGAAGGAACGATTTTCCTCATCTCTGTCCTTTCAGGGCGAACCTCAATTTGATAACAGTTCCAACTAATTCTAGACTCACCCACAATGGGGGGGAGGGGGGTGGTGGGGCATCCATTTCACTTCCAACTTGTCAAGGCCATTCAGGATCTTATGTACTTCAATCATGTCACCCTCACTCTCCTGAACTCCACTTGGTTAAATGCCCAGCCTGTCCAACCTATACCGAAATGACAACCTGCTCATTCCAGGTGCCAATCTAGAAACACTCCTCTGAACCTTCTCCAATGCATTCCCTTCCTTCCTTAAATAAGGAGGCCAAAGTTGTACGCAGTGTTCAAGATGCAATCTCAACAATGCACAGAACAACTGAAGTATAACGTCCATATTTTCATGTTCAATTCCAATTGTAATAAAGGATAGCATTCCATTAGCCTTCTTGATTACATGCTGTATCTGCATACTGACTTTTTATGAATTATAAATGAAAACACGTCGGAATTCTTCACTCATTCTCCGTTTAAATGATACTCTGCTTTTTTTATTTTTCCTGCCAAAGTGAACAGCTTCACATTTTCTCACATTCGACTCCATCTGTCGGATTTTTTTTAGCTCTCACAGCTGATATATATCTGCCTGCAAACACGTTAGGCCTTCTTAGCACCAGACTTTCCTGCCTACCAATGTGTCACCTGTAAATTTAGCTACCATGGCTTCATCCCCCTCATCTAAGTCATTGTTATATATTGTAAAATGTTGAGGCCACAGCACATATCCTTGAGGGACTCCACTAGTCATATACTACCAATCAGACAAAGATCCATTTATGCATGCATTCTGTTTTCTTTAGCCAGCCAATCTTCTATCCAGGCTAACATGTTACCCCCTAAACCATGAGCTTTAATGGTCGGAAATAATCTTTGATGTGGTACCTTCTCATATGCCTTTTAGAAATCCAAGTGCAGAATGTCAACAGGCTTCGCTTCATCCACTGTGCATGTTACTCCTTCAAAGAACTGTAATACTATGGTTAAACATGAAAATCATACCTACTCTTCCCAATTACCTTGTGTATTCATAAGTGCTCCACTATAACCTCTTTAATGATTGAATCTATTACATTTTCCACGGCCGAAATCAACTAACTGGACTGTGGTATCCTGTTTACCCCCTCCCTCCTTGAATAGAGGGTTTATGATTGCTATTTTCAAGTCTGTTGGAACATAGGAAATTTTGGAAAATTAACATGAACAAATCCATTACCTCATTAGCCTCCTCTTTTAAGACCCTAGGATGAAGTCAGTCTGGGCCTGGAGACTTGGCACCTCACATCACCAGCAGTTTGCTCAGTACTGCTTCCCCAGTGATACAAAATTCACCAAGCTCTTCTCTCCTCCACCTCCTGATTTACAACTATAATTGGAATATGTTTTTTGTTTCCTCTATAGTGAACACAGAATCAAAATGTATTCCCATTTCATCTGCCATTTGCTTACTATTCACTATTAACACCCCATTTTTATTTACTCTTTTCCTGTTAAATGCCGATAGGGAATCTTGCTATCCAGTTTTGCATATGTAGACATCTTCCTATTATTTTCTAATTTCTTTCCCTGATTAGCCTTTTAGTCATTCTCTGCCGTTCTTTTTATTTTGATCAGTCATCTGACCTGCCACTCATCTTCGCGCAGTTACAGGTCTATTGTTAAATTTGATGTTTTCTATAACTTCTTCAGTTATCCACGGATGGTGGTTGCTCCTTTGGAATTATTATTTATATTACAAATGTGCTTATTCTTATTATTCTGGGGGAAAAAAAACCTTAAATGACTTTCTCATTTGACCTGTCCCCTAACGTAGTAGGCCAGTTAAATTCAGCTAGCTCAGATTTCATGCCCATATAGTTGCCCTTACTTAAGGGCAAATGCTTGTCTTTTTCCCACTCTTCTCCTTTTCATCCTCAATGTAAAATTTACTCATATTGTGGTCACTGCGACCCAAGGGTGCCTTGACCTTAAGGTTGTTAATTAATCCTATCGCATTAACAATACTAAACATCATATAACCTGAGCACTGGTTGGTTCCAGGACGTGTTGCCCTGAGAAACTACATTGAAAGCATTCTATGAACTCCTCATTTAAGCTACTACTGACAATTTGACTTTTCCACTTTATAAATAGAATAAAATCACCCATGATTATTGCCCTACCTTTATTGCAAGCACCTAATATTATTTCTTGCATAGTTTGTCCTACATTGTGGTTAATGTTATGGGGCATGTGGACCACTCCCACTAGTGAATTAATTTCCCGACAATTCCTCATATCCAAGCAAACTGATTCTATATCCTGATCTCTGAAATAAGGCCATCTCTAACCTTTGCAGAAAAAACATTCTTGATTAACAGGCTATTTCTCCACATTTACCTTGCGTCCTGTTCTTCTTGAAGGTCATATTCAGGACACAACCCTTGTTATTCCACACCCACATCTCCATAATGACTATAAGACCATAAATATTTATGTCAGCGTGTACTATCAATTTATTTACTTCGTTATGAGTGCTATGCATATTCAGGTATGGAACCTTTACATTTGTGTTTGTGTTATCTTTGTGCCCCTAGACCGATATTTACAGAAACAAGCCCGCGCTCACAGATGTTAGTGAGTTCCGATATTTATAGAATAAATCTAATATGCACAAATAGTACCAGAGACTGATACTTGAAGAATTAACCCACTGACATATAGCACCCTAGATGGAGATGTACAGAATAAATCACACACTCAACTGACAGTACTAGAGACTGAGATTTAAAGTATCAATGCCACATTCACAGGTAGTACTAGAGACTGATATTTACAAAATCATTCCCAAACTTAGAGATAGCAGCTGAGGCTGAGATTTATAGAATTAATCACACAGTCAAGGTTGCCACAGGAGCTTGATTTTTGCAGAATTAATCGTACACTCAGACATTAACAAATACTGATATTTACATTCTAAATTGCGCACTCACAGATGGTACAGAAGATGGATATTTACAGAATCAATCTGAAACGCACAGGTAGAAACAGAGACTAATACTTAAAAAAAGTAAACATGACTCACATATTGTTCTGGAGACTGAGGCTTATAGAATAAATCATGCACTCACTGACAGTAGCAGAGATTGATATTTGCAGTATCAATGCAATGCTCGCAGATCATAACAGGTATTTACAAAGGCAATCCCGAACTCACAGCACTAGCAGAGATTGATATTTGCAGAATCATTCCCACACTCAGGGATGGCACCAAGCACCTATATTTACAGAATCAATATTGCAGTCGCAGATAGCACTAGAGACCAATATTTACAGAATCAATCCCACATTCACAGATGGTACCAGAGGCCTATGTTTTCAGAGTCAACCCCACACTCACAGATAGTACCAGAGACTAATACTGAAATATTTAAGCACACACTCACCGATAGTACCAGAGACTGAGTTTGCAGAATCAAGCCAAAAGTTACAGATAGTCCCGGAAATGGAAATTGACAGTCAAGACCATACTCAGTTATTAGTGGCGACCGATATTTACAGAGCCTATCCCTCACTCTCAGACAGCACCAGAGATTGATATATACAGATTCAATCGCAGGCTCACCTATAGCACCAGAGACTGATATTTACAGATTCAAACCCACACTCACAGGTGATACCTGAAACTGATATTCTCAAAATCAGTCCCATCCCACAGATAGTACCAGAGACCGATGTTTATAGTATCAATGGCACACTGAAAGACAGAACCAGGGACTGTTAGTTGCAGAATCAATCCAACACTCAAAGAATCTACCAGAGACCGATATTTACAGAATTAATTTCAAAGTTACAGGTCATAGCATAAACAAGTATTTACAGAATCAATCCCAAACTGGCACATAGAACCAGAAACCGATAATTACAGAATCAAATCATTGATAGAACCAGAGATCGATATTTTCAGAGTCAATCGTAGACTCGGAGCTATTACCAGAGGCTGATATTGACAGAATAAATTTCACAGCCACAGATAGTACGAGAGGCAGTATTTTACAAAATCAATTCCACACTCACAAATAGCACCAGAGATTCATATTTACAAAATCAATCCCACAGCCCCAGACAGTGTTAGAGACTGATTTAAAATACCATCATCTGTTTTTGACATTAAACACTATCTTTGAGAAATGAACAAATGCATAAGATGTAAAATGATCCGAAGCACTGCCACACACTTCAACTGGGATCTCCATGTCACTGCTCCCCTCCCCCACTCCGCCCCCCCCCCCCCCCCCCCCCCCCCCCACCCCCCGCGCTTGCTGCTTGTCCAATCAGGGTATATAGGGTATAAGATTGCAAGTGCTGACCACAGGGATGTCTGGAAACCTGGCTGTTATGTTTCATTCAGTTATTGAATGTTGGAAAAATGTTAGAGTCACAAACTTGACTTGACTTTAGTGTATGCAACCTACATCACATAAATGATTGGATAATCTTTAGTTTAGTTGGGGGGCAGCAGTTGGATTTGTCAGTTTTCCTTTACTAAGATTGGTGATCAGGATCCTCATTTGAACGTGAGAGCTGAATTCAAACCTCAAGTGGTTTTCATCTTTAAAAACCCTACAGGGTTTTTTTCACTAAGGGAAGGAGAGACTCCCCTGTCAATTTCCAGCCAGATTGACGAAATGCCTCATTATTAACATGAAATTACTTTATGAGGGCGGGTAGGAGTGGGGGCGGGGGGAGCGCAGTTGGGGGGAGTGGTGTGGGGGACTGTAGAAGAGCTTGTTTAAATTGAACTCTGTTCCACCTTACACACAACTTTATAGCTACAGACACATTGTGTCTTACCTGATTGTAACTGAAATTGCAGCTTTAAATAGTCATTAATTACTTCCAGTAGTCTTAGACAAGTTTTACCGCTGCAGTTGCTTTGAATTTGTGACCCAATCACCTTCAGTCAGGTCTGAGGTAAGCAGAGGTTAACATTCCAGATGCTTGGGAAAGGACAATAATCAGCAACGATAATGTATTACACGTTCACTGATCTGAACTATGCGCTCGGCCTCCATCAAAGCACCCAAAATATTTAAATCAAAAACAAAAACAGAATTACCTGGAAAAACTCAGCAGGTCTGGCAGCATCGGTGGAGAAGAAAAGAGTTGACGTTTCGAGTCCTCATGACCCTTCGACAGAACTTGAGTTCGAGTCCAAGTTCGAGTTGGATTTCCAGCATCCGCAGTTTTTTTGTTTTTATCAAAATATTTAAATGTTCAATGAGTGAAAACATACCGTGCTACAGTAAAAATCTGCAGTGATGTACAAGGGAGCAAGCTCGGGTGCGTCTCTGAACCCTGATATCTAACAAGGGAATTGTCTCTGGTCCAAGATGAGATAAATCCCCAGAGATTGTGCTTCCGCTTCCTTTCTCATAACATTTGTCTGTGGGGAAATTGGAGAAGACCGGGAGTAGGTTTAACCCTGAAATCCCCAGTGAAAAAAGAGGCTGTGCTGCGCTTCCGCTCGTTTTCAGAATTGTGACAACCCTGACACTGCGAAGCAAGCCAGATTGGGGCAAACAGTCTTTGGAAAGGAAGGGCAAAGGGTGAAATGCAAGAACAAAACAGAAACAAAACTTACCTGGTTTCCACAAGGATGTAACTTTTCTATGGTTCTATGTTCTGCCACTATTTCCGTGCATTTTGATGCACTCGGGTTGAAGTTCTTTGTTTATTTAAGTCACAAGCTGTTTATTCCATCTTATTCTTGTTCTGAGATTCTGATTTCAGCCCTCTGAGTGAAAGCTGACACCAACCTGCAAGATGGATTTCAACTCAACTATTCCTCATCAGCTTCAGATCAGAGAAGAAGCCTTTTCTGTTCACTCAGACTGAACCTTTTCCATGTTTTGCTGCCGCTTCACCTGTCAACAGAATTAGTTATAAACGTTTCTTAATTTCTTAAACCAGAGAAGCTCCGACACATTTGCTATAGTTCTCGTGGCGCCCTTACCGGTCAGCTGAGCAGTTAGTTATACAAAGATAAGTAATGTGGCACCCTACCTGTTGGTAATTTGAGTAATCGCTTTGATAGAAAGATTACTGCCATGTCGCGTATCCATCGGCGATTTGTCGAGTTAGTTATTTTTTAAAAAATTATACTACGATTCCCTCTGTGCAAAAGCTGCTTACAGCTTGAAAGCAGTTTCGATCTAAAATATTCCTCAAGTCTGTTTACTTTTAAAGGAGCATCCTCTGTTTTATTTTCCTGTCACCAAGACATTAACATCTCCATTCACATGAACTGTTGTCCAGCAATAACACCCACTACATTCCCACAGCTAATTCACATTCATTCATCACTGATTTAAGATGATATTGCTGAGATAAAATTATTATATATTATATTTTAATGGGGACAATCCTTATTTGCTTTGGCGATGTAACTAAATCGCATTCATTCAGTCGTCAGGGGAACAACAACTGATTTTCTGAGACTTTGGAAGGACCGGTTTGAATGTCTTAACCGTTTACTGAGCTGAAGGATGTGTTCAGTCTGAATGTTGGATGGGTCATCGGTCAGTTAAATATTCTCTGAGACAGTAAAAGATTCAGTAAGTGATGAAATAAAAAAGGAACAACCATGCGGCGTTGCAAATTGAACCGTGAATTTGGGAGTGTGTCCTGGTGGAGACAGATGGGACAATTGACCGTAACTCGTCAGGTTTCTTTCTCTCAACCTGTCATATACTGTGACTGTGGGGTGACTGGTGGAGACAAGTTATGGACTTCCCCCGAAAACCTAGATATAAAATGGATGTGTTCTGTAACGGTCATCGCACACACTCAGAATAGCTGCAGTCTCGGTGCTGTGGAGCAGATCAGACTGAGAGAAAAAGGCTTTAGAGAGATAGGGAAATGGCAGGACTAAACACAAATGTAGGATACCTTCATCCCACAAACATTCTTTGTTTTATCTATTTCTGTGTAGTTTTTCCAACTTTTCTCCTTATTTCGTTCCTGAAAGTCAGATAGAAATTCTTGATTTATTACATCAAGTCAGAAATTGGGAATTTGACCTGACTGTTCTGTAAGATTGCAAGATCCAGTCCCTGTGTAAAATCTGCAGCATGACTCGCGACGGATTTCAACTCAAACATTCCAGAACATAGCAGATAACATCCTGATCAGTTCAAACTGACCAAGAATCACAATTAACTGTCCTTCAGCCGTTGACAAAGTTAGTTATAAATGTTTTTTAGTCAATTCTTCCAGGGCAGTTCAATAAAACGGGCGTATTTGTTAAAGGGCTCCCTTATTCTAAAATTAGGAAGCGGCATTCGACCAGGATGGGTTCAATCCCAAGAATTTGTGTTCCTGTTTTCATATCCCTGTGGAGACTGCTTGAGACCAGGATCAGGGTCAATCCTGAACTAGCCCTTTTCAGATGGACTGCCTACTATCACTGAGTCCGCACTCACAAAATAATTTCACCTGGGGAGCAGATGAACAGGCTAGATCGCCTGAAAGAGGCTTTGGAGAGGAAAAGTAAAGCAGAGAATGAGAAAATAAAATGCAGAACTACAGCTCAGAAGGTAGATTGCCTGACCCTTATCGGCAAACATTGCCTGTCCCTTTATTTCCGTCTAGGTTTTACAAGTTATATACCTGTTTCTTCGCAACAACCAATCAGATAGAAGTCCCCACTTTGACTTTACCAATACACACCCTGTCAAGTTGATCCATGCCTAGCTCTGTTCGGTTCAAGCCTTTACCCTGTTTGAAAGCTGCTGCCAGCAGGGATTTTAACGCAAACATTGTTCATTTACTTCTGAACATTAAATGGCGTTCCTGGTCAAATTAAATCAAACTGTTTGACAATTCGCTCCTCCTTCAACTGTGAACAAAATTAATCATAACGCCTATGTCACCTGATCATGTTCCAGGGAAGTATTCTAAAACAGGCAGTGGTTAGGAATACATCGTTACTTTCCATCTGAGGTAAAAATATTTCCTGATGTTTCCGCTTTGACTCCAAAACCCATGAGCCACTATCTTGCCAGTGAACTGAGCAAATGGCTCTTTCTGTACATTATTCATTGAACAATTAAATTTAACCATCCAGGGTTATCAATAAAGATCAAAATCTTGAGCATATAGGAAATCTGAGATAAAAATGGAAAATGCTGGAAATACTCAACAGGTCAGGAAGTATCTTTTGAGAGACAAGCAGAGTTAACGTTTCAAGTCGATGACCTTTCACCAGGACAGAACAAGGATGGAGATGTAAATGGAAGAGCACAAACAGAAGCAGGGAAATGATGTGGGAAAGGAAAACAGGGAAGGTCAGTGAAAGGTGGTAGACAGGAGTGATTGAAGGTCAAAAATGTTGGTGCAAAGAAAAAGGGGAAAGTATTGGACAAATGTATAAGCAAAAAATGGGTCTAGCGAAAGATTTATAGATGCTGGACAAAATGGATTGGACAAGAGATAGAAACTAATGTTGAGGTGAGAATAAAGCTATTGGACCGATGTTTCGATGAGGGTTGACCTGTTTGTGCATCGTGGACAAATGGTAGATGTGGGTTGCGTCAGATTGTCACACAATGTGGATTGATAACGTGTTGTGAAGATCTCAAGACGTGGCCAGGTTAATGTTAATCTGGGAAATGAGTTCTGAGGTTTCCCATTGACCTAAAACATAGACCCTGTTTCTCTCTCCACAGACGTTGCTAATCTTCTGCATATTTCCAGCATGTTCTGTTTTTATTACAGCCTGGAAAATGATGGATTGTGTTCTGGGATTGGGTCCTGAATCAGAGGGAGGTAAGAGCAGGTGTCAGATAGTTCGCACTTAGTATCCCCCGAGTAGAGGTCTGTTCACCAAGTTACAAAATGATCAACATTGTCAGCGCTTTGAATTACAAAGTCAGGGTTGAAGCTGAGGGAACGGAATGCTACAAGTTCAGAGGATGTAGGTTAGAATTAGTGAAGGAGGGGAGAATGCACACTAGGACGGTAACTGTTTCTTTGATTGTTTAGGACGTAAAGATCGAATGAGGTTATGAGACAAGGTGGAAGAGAAAATGTGAAGGCAGATAAAGGGCGCATTGTGCAGTGGATAAGCTCCTGGATCAAGAATTATGAATGGAAGAAGAGTAAGAAGTGCCAGGCCAAACCAGAAATTTAATCAGATGATGTGTAAGTCAAGGAAGCCGACTACTATACTGACAACTGTTCGGGTCAGGGAGGAAAGATTAGATCGGGCAGTGAACATGCGTCAAACAGTGAGATTGTACAGTTTATTCAGGAATCAATCACGGAATCGTTGCATTATACAGATTTATAGCACAGAAGAAGGCCGTCCTGCTTGCTGTGCTTGTGCCGGACCTTTGAAAGAGCTATCCAATTATTCCTTCTCCAATTTTCTCTCTCTCTACCTCACTCCCACCATCTATCTCTATCTCTCTCTCTCTCGCTCTCTACCTTTCACGCACTCTCTCCAGCTCTCTTGTGGCCTCACTTTATCCCTCTCCCTCTCTTCTCTCTCTCTCTCTTTCTCTTTCTCTCTCTTGCTCCCTTTTTCACTCTCCCTCCCTGTCTCTCTGACTCTGCCTTTCTTTCCCTCTCCATCACTGTCTCTCGCTCAAATGATTTTTTTCTTTCTTTAAGGACTTCAGACATATTATTTTCTTTTGTTTTATTCTGTCATATCTTGGGGGTGTCACTGGCATGTCCAGCATTTGCTGCTAATGCAAATTCACCTTGATAATGAGGTCATGAGCTGCCTTCATGTATACCTGCAGCAGTGTACGTAAACCACACTATATTGGTAGGAAGGGAATCCCAGGGTTTTGACTCAGTCAATGTGAAGGAACAGTGATATAGTTTCAAGTCAGAATAATATGTGGCTTAGGGGGAGCACGGAGGTGGAACTGTCCCCATCAATCTGCTCCTCTTATCCTTCTAGTTATTAGAGACCATAGGTTAGGATGGTGCTATGGAAAGAGCTTTGGTAGATGATACAAATCTCTGCGACTGTGTGTCAGTGTTGGTGGGACTGAATGTGTAATGTGGTTTATTGGCTCAGTCAAACAAGCTATTTTGTCTTGAGTGGTGTCAAGCTTCTTGAGTATTGTTGCAGCTGCACTCATCTAGGCAAGAGGGGAGTAACCCATCACACTCCTTAATTGTGCCTTGCAGATGGATGATAGGCTTTGGAGAAACAAGGTGTGAGTTACCCTCTGCAGGCTTCCCAGTACTTGACCTGATCTTGCTGTCACAGTATTTATATGACCTGTCCAGTTCTGCTTCTGTTAAATGAAAATTCCCTGCATTATGGGATTCAGCAATGATTATGCCATTGAATATCGAGCAGAAATGGTGAGATTTTCTGTTATTGGAGATGATCATTGCCTGGTACTTGTGTGGGATGAATGTTTCTTCCCACTTTGAAGCCAATCCACCACATTTTCCATATCTTGGTACATTTGGTCACGGACTGCTTTGTGTCTGAGATTTGCGAATGGTGCTCAGCATTGTGCAATCATCAGTGAACATTCCCACTTCTGATCTTATGATGGAGGAATGATGAAGATATCCCGTCACTGGACACTACCATGAAGAACTCCTTTAGTGGTGCCTTGGAACTGAGATGATGGACCTGCAACAACCACAACAATCTTTCTTTTTTCTAGGCATGACCCCAACCAGCTAGGGCTGCTTAATGCTACACTTGGTCATATGCAGCACTCATATTATGGGCAGTCAATCTCACCTCAGCTCTGAAGATCAACTGTTTTTCCCACGTTTAGTCAAATGGTTTGCAGATGAACAGCGGAGAGACCACATCGTGATTGAGACACAGCCAGAGTGAGTGTGGGTATTGGCAATTTGGTTCACTGTGGGATTTCGGTGCATAGAAGAAGAGGTGCTCTTTGCATTTTTTTCTTTGCTATCCAACTTCTTAAATCTTCAGAGAGTGGTCTTGCCCTGCTGCAGCGGTAGAGGCTACAAGGGAAAGGAGTGACTGGTAAGTATTCGGTAAGTTCGGGTAAGTATTTACTACTTTCACCGCTTCTAGTTTAAGGTCATTTTGTGTTTTATAGTTTGTATATTCTGTAGTAATGAGAATCAGGAAAGAAGGGTCATAGATTAATTTATTTAAACGGCTTAATTTAAATGGGCAAGTCATGGCAGGAGAGCTCAAAGCCATGGTGTGCTCCTCGTGCTTCATGTGGGAAGCCGGGACCATTTCCAATGCCCGGGACCAGCGTCTGTGCAGGAAATGCATCCAGCTGCTGCTCCTGAAAGCTCAGGTTTCAGAGTTATAACGGCAGCTGCGGGCACTGTGGAACATCCACGAGTCTGATAGCATTGTGGATATTACATTTAGAGAGGTGCTCACACTGCAGCTGAACTGACTTGAGGGAGGAAGGGAATGGGTGACCACCAGGCAATCCAAGAGGAACAGGGAGGTAGTTCAGGAGTCACCTGGGGTCCCACTCACAAAGTGATATTACATTTTGGTGGCTGATGAGGGAGCTGGTTCCTCCATGGAGTGCAGGTAAAGCCAAGCTTCTGGCAACACAAACAGCCTGTCTGTAAAGGAGGGGAGAAAGAGAGGAAGAACAATAGTAATAGGGGATTCTATAGTCAGGGGAACAGATAGGCGCTACTGTGCCTTCACAGTGACTCCATGATGGTGTGTTTCCTCGCTGGTGCCAGGACCCTGGATGTCAATGGAAGGCTGCAGGGCATTCTGAAGGGGGAGGGTGATAAGACAAGGGTCATGTTACATGTTGATACCAATGACATAGGTAGAAAGAGAGATGAGGTCTTGCAATAAAAATTCAGGGAGTTAGGCAGTAGGCTAAAAAGCAGGACCTCTCGAGTTGTAATCTCTGGATTACTTCCAGTGACGTCTGCTAGTGAGCTCAGAAATAGGAGAATAGTGCAGAGGATTACGTGGCTTAAGAGCTGATGCAGGAGGGAGGGTTTAGATTCCTGGATGACTGGGAAGATTTCTGGGGAATGTGGGGCCTCTACAAGTAAGGCGGCCTAAACCTCAAGCAGAGCAGGATTAACATCCATGCCGGCGGGTTTGCTCGTGCTGGTGGGAGGAGCTTAAACTAATTCGGCAGGGGGAGATGACACAGAATGCTAGATGACACAGATGACACAGAATAAGGAGGCATCATAATAAAGCAAAATAATCAAGTCAGAGGGTGTGCAGCTGCAATAAAGTTTATGGGGTGTAAGGCAAGGATGTATGGACTCTACCTTAATGCCAGGGCCATTACAGGTAAAATGGATGAGTGAAGGGTGAGGATTGACATGTGGAATTGTGATAAAGCCGTCATTACTGAGACATGGTTGAGGGCTGGGAAGGATGGGCAGCTCAGCATTCCAGGATATTGAAAATCCATGCGAGAGAGGGGAGGGGTTAAAAGAGAAGGAGCCATTGCATTATTGTTTAAGGATTCAGTTACTGCAGTAAGGAGAGATGATATCTTGGAGGGGGCATCGAATGAAGCTCTGGGTAGATCTTAGGAACAAAAAAGGGGCAGCCGCATTGTAAGGTATTTATTATAGACACCCAGATAGATAGTGTGAAACTGAGGAGCAAAATGTGCTTGATTTGCGGAGCTGTGTAAATACAATTACAGTAGGGTAATTATATTAGGTGATTTCATCTTTCCCAAAATTAATTGGGTTAGACATAATGTTAAGGGGTTGGATGGAGTCGATTTCTTGAAATGCGTAAAGGAGAACTTTTTAGGATAATATGTAGAGGGTCCAACCAGGGACTGCGCAGTGCTGTATCTATTTCTTGGGAATGACGCTGGATGGCTGGCTCAAGTGGTGCTGGGGGAGCATTTTAGTGATAGCGACCACAAAATGGTACAACTTGTTATGGTCAAAGAAATAGTCAATTTGCAAAACAATGTTTTGGATTGCGACAGAGTGGATTTTTGTAAAATAAGGCAGGATCTGGCCAAGGTAGACTGGGCAAAGCTACTTGTGGGGAAATCTACAGAGGAGAAGGGGGGGGCGTTCAAAAAATACATTGGGGGAGTACAAGCTCAACATGTTCCTTCTTGGGTGATTGGAAGGAGTAACAAGCCCAGAGAACCATGGATGACCAGAGATTTTCAGGTTATGATAAACAGGAAAAGAAAGGCTTTTAGCAGGCAGAAGGGGAGCAAATCAGCAGAGGCATTAGTTCAGTACAGAAAGTGCAGGGTGGTGTTTAAGAAAACAATTCAGAGATCAAAGAGGGCCTACAAGAAAGGTCTGGCTGGTTAAAGTAGGGAAAATATCAAGATACTATGTAAGTATATCAATGGGAAGAGGATAACCAGGGAAAGGGCCCATTAGAGACCAAGGTGGCAATCCGTGGGTGGAGCCAGAGCACATTAGTAGAGTGTTGAACGAATACGTCACATCGGTCTTAATGCAAGAGAATGAGGGTGAAGGTATCGAACTCGGGGAGAGAGACTGTGAGGTTCTTGAGAAAATTGATATTGGGGGTAACAAAGTGTTAGGCGTGTCGGCAGGTTGAAAAGTGGACAAATCTCCAGGTCCATATGATTTGTGTCCTGGACTGCGGAAGGCGGCAAGGGAGGAGATCGCAGTGGTCTGGCCCACATTTTTAATTCATCTCTGCCCACGGGGGAGCTGGCAGAGGACTGCAGAGCAGCTAATATGGTTGCAATATTTAATCGGGCTGTACAGTGAAGCCAAGGAACTATGGGCCAAGAGCGTCACTTCAGTGGTATGGGAACTATTGGAGAACACTTTGAAGGCAAGAATCTATCTCCACTTGAAGAGGCAAGGCTTGATCAGGGATAGTCAGCATGTCTTTGTCGTAGGAAGGACATGCCTAAAAAAATTGATTGAATTTTATGAGGCAGGAATGAGGTGTGTAGATGAGGGTAGTGCAGTTGATGTAATTTATATGGATTTCAGCTAAGTCTTTGACAAGGGCCCACATGGGAGACTTATAAAGAAGGGAAATACACATGGGATGCAGGGTAATTTGATGAGGTGGATTCAAAATTGGCTTACTTGTACGAGACAAAGTCTGAAGACAGAAGGATGCTTTAGTGACTGGAAGCCAGTGCCCAGTGGCGTACCACAAGGATCTGTGTTGGGTCTCCTATTGTTCATCATTTATATAAACGACATAGAGGACTATGAGGTGGGGAGGCGAGGGGTAGTGGGGTGGGGGACGATTAGTAATTCACGGATGACACAAAGATTGGGCGGGTGGTTAACAGTGAGCTTGAGTATGTTGGACTACAGGAAGATGTAGGCAGAGTGGTCAATTGGGCAGATAAGTGGCAGATGGAATTTAACCCTGAAAAAAGTGTGAGGTGCACCACTTTGGCAGCAATAATTTGACAAAGAAGTAGTTAATGAACGATATGACATTAGGAAGTTCTGAGGAAGAAAGGGACCTTGGCTGGTATGTCCATAGACCTCTGAAGGCATGTTAGTAGTTTGGCACAAAAGACATATGGGACACTTGCCTTTATCAATCGAGGGATGAATTACAAATGTAATGAGGTCATGTTGGATTTGTACAGAGCCTTGGTGAGGCCACAGCTGGAACACTGTGTGCAGCTCTGGTCGCCACATTATAGGAAGGATGTGATTGCCCTAGAGGGGGTGCAGGGGAGATTCACCAGGCTGTTGCCTGGGATGAAACATTTAAGTTATGAAGAGAGTTTGAATAGACTTGGGTTGTTTTTATTGGAGCAGAGAAGACTGAGGGGTGACCTGATCGAGATGTTCAAGTTTATGAGGGGCATGGACAGGCTGGATAGGGAACAGTTTTTCCCCTTAGTTGAAAGTCAGTCCCTAGAGGACACAAGTTCAATGTAAGGGGCAGGAGGGTTAGGGGGGATGTGAGGAATTTTTTTTTTACTTAGAGGGTGGTGATGGTCTGGAATGTGCTTCCTTGGGGGATTGGGGTGGGTGTGGAGGTGGCTTGCCCCACATCCTTTCAAAAGTACCTGGAGGAGCAGTTGGCACGTCATAACTTTAAAGGCAATGTGCTAAGTGCTTGGAAATGGGATTCGTTAGGTAGGTCAGGCATTTCTCACATGCCGGTGGAGACGCGATGGGCCGATGAGCCTCTTCTGCACTTTGAGATTCTGTGATATGAGGGGCCGAGTGACCCCCGTGGAGCGCAAACCGGACGCCAGTTATCAGGTTATTTTTGTTTAAGTGCAGCTCGTCCATGATACCTTCCATCATTTTGCTTATCTTAAAGAGGAGCCTGATGGGGTCATATTTTGCTGATCGGGATTTTTTTTTTGGGAACAGGGTACACAGGAAAAATTTTCATATTGTTGTTTTGGCTCCATTGCTGTAGCTGCACTGGAATATATTTGCCAGAGACATGACTAGTTCTAGAACATGTCTTCAGTACTATTACTGGAATAATTAGAGGACCTACAGCCTTTGTTGTATCCAATGCCTGAATCCATTCCTTGATATAACGTGATGGAATCAAATTGGCTCGATACTGGCATCAATTTTGCTGTGGATCCGAGCAGTAGAATGCAATGTATCATTCACCGGGCAATTTTTGCTGAAGGCAATTGCAAATCGTTCATCCGTGCTGGGCTACCCATCATTGAGAATTGGGACATTTGTTTAGCTGCCTTGTCCAGTTAGTTGCTCTGGTCTCATCCAGCAATCACGATTGGAATTGGCACGACTGCTGAATTTTGATCTGATGTGTTTCATGTGGGAAACTAACTTCTGTCTACTGTATGTGGCTTTCACTGTTTGGCATACAAATACGCCTCTGCTGTAGTTTCACCCAGTAAATGCCTCATTTTCAGCTATTGTTGGTGCTGCTTCTGACATGCCCTTCTGCATTCTTCACTGAACCAGGGTTTAACCACTTCCTGAGGTTACACATTGTGTTTGAAGGCAATTCTGCTGATGTTGATAGCACGCAATGTCTCCTGAATGGCGAAATTTGAGTTGTTAGCTGTTCTAAATCCATCCCATTTAGCATGATGGTAGTGCCACAGACCACGATGTAAGGTAGCTTCTGTAGTCTAAGTGCTTGGTTAATTAGGGGCCGAATAGAGTACTGCCAACACATGATGCAAGAAGGCACATGGTCGAGTCCAAGGGGTCAGTGTTGTGTTGAGCAGAAGCGAGTTAATGCCTAAGCATGGAGACAGCTCCTATCCTGTGCCCTTTTTATTAAATGTGCAGTTAATTCTACTTGTTAAGAAAGACTTATAGTAAACCACGTGAAGACTATAAGGGCTTCTTGAAGAGACACTGTTCTGTGACCAAAACCCTCCCAACATCCGCAGTATGAAAATGAGACTTTGCCTCCACAATTACTGTTTCATGGTGACTCCTCCCACTACTGTCATGGACAGCTGCATCTATGACAGGTAGATTCTGGAGCACGAGGTCAAGTAGGTTTTTCCATGGTTCCCACACCTTTGCCACATATCTAACTCTGCAGCATTACCCTTCAGGACTCGGCAAGCACGGACAGTTGTGGCACATTGAAACCCCCCGCCCAGAGTATTTTGTGCCTTTGCCATTCTTCCTCTTGATTTTCAACATGGAGGAATACTGACTCATCCGTTTTAGTGGGTGGTGGTAATCAGCTGGAGATTTAAGGGCCCATATTTTTCCTGATCCCATGAGGTTTCTTGGTGAAAGGAATCAATGTTGAGGACGCCCAGGACAACACCCTGCAGAATTTATACCACTTATGTTGCCACTTCTGGTAGTTTTATCCGGCTGGTGGGGCAGGCAATACCCAGGGAAGCTAATCATTGTGCCTGGGATGTTGTCTGTAAGGTACAATTCCGTGAGTATGACTATGTCAGGCTGTTGTTAGTCTAGACTGTGGGACCGCTTTCCCAAGTTTGGAACAAGCAGCAGATGTTAGTAAGGAGGGCTTTGCAGGGCGGATCGGGCCTGATGTGCTTGACATTTCCGGTACCAATGTCAATGCCGGATTGTGCATCTCGTTTCATCCTTGCGATCGAAAGCACACTTTGGAAAAGAAATAAACTAACTTTCATGAATTAAGTCATGCAAGGTTCTTAGTCACCTTTCAGATAGTTAATCATTTGCTTCTCATTCTTTATCATTTTAAAAACGTGATAATTTTCACTGTTTATTTAACAAGAGAGAATCCGCTCCAATTTAAAAAAAAAACGAATGCAGAGACGCTTCAGAAAATTAACTTCGGATTATGTTATATGTGTATGTGATTGTTGGCAAGCATTGAATCTGATGCCATCCCTTACGAAGGCAACAAAATTTATTAAGAACTTCACACTCACTGACATAATTAATCCCAATCTGCAAGGGGCTGGCAAACAAGGAATTGATTTCAATCACAATCAGTGCCAGAATCTGCGCGATAAATAATTAATAACAGACTTTGAAACATTAACAAAAACTGACAGTTAAATAATCTTTCCTGTTAAAAACACAGTACCACAGATTAACTGATACAGATTAAATCCCACATACACGGCACAACCTGAGAAAGGTAGCTTCGCAGATGTCATTTGTTTAAAGGAAAGAAGCGCCGGAGGTGCACCCTTTTATCCCTTATAGACTCTTCCTACACGCAAGTTCGTGACAGCAGATTTGCAATTGTATGAGTTGAACACAATGACCAGCGAGACAAATATCTTCTGATCATTCACAACCGCATTATTGAATTACCCACAGCCCTCTGAGATGGACTGCATTTAGCAATCACGAAATGGAGCTGCAATTACACTTACCTGGAACTCTGCCCCATCAGAGGCTAACCCCACCCCCCCTCCCCCCACCTTTTTTCTAGCTTAATTCTTAAATCTGTATATCCTAACTTAGCACTTAAAATCATCTCTCGGTTGGTCTTTCAATGGTGCTGTAGGTTAAGCAATCCTTGGGCCAAGGAAAAATGTTGGAAGTGAAATTGGTCTCTGCCAGTGCCCTTTGGGCATCGGAAGTTCTTTTTTAAAAATCCTCCCGATTTTTCATTCCAATTCAATCGAAAAGGGAGCATAATGCAAACCAATTTCAGGACCATTGACTCCATATCGGGGGACTACGCAGAGGAGCTCAAGATTATTTCTTCAAATCAAGATTTATTCTCGGTTCAGTAACAGAATTATTACAAACATTATTCAGTCATCGTTTAAAAGATGGCAGTTGGCATTGAGAAAGCTAAACTGACCACAATGTTGGTAATCCAGAAGAGCAATTACTTGTTGAAGCCTCTCTGCAATTCAGGTTGAGTGGTGGAAAACGCAAAACATGGACGCATGTAATGGCAACACAAATGCCTCAAAGCGAATTCTCATTGCAAATGTGAATGGATGAAATAGCAGTTGGGAGAGTTATGGCGTTATGCACATAGTGAGTACGTATAGACCAATAATCTCCTAAGTACAGAACTCATAAAATTATAAAATGATAGGACACAGAAGAAAGGATTGCTCATGTGCTTGCTCCTTGCAGGTGACTTACACTCAAATTCACTCTCTCGACTGTTTCCCCCATCCCTGCAAAATGTTCCATGGGACAACTTATCTAGGTGTTGTTTGAAAGTTATCATTGAAACAGCTTCTATCACGTTTTCAGGCACTATATTCCACACCATATCAACTCATAATTTCTCCATATGTCTTCCGAAATTCTTTTGCCAATATGACCTAGTGGCTGACTCTTCTGACATTGCATTTAGTTCTACCTTATTTGCTCTGTAAGAAAACGCCATAAATTACACTACCCATGTAATAAATATATATGCTAACTATTTGGAGTTTTCAAGGAAGTTTATGTTGCCTCTTGAGAATTTGCATTCTATTCAAATGTAATTTTTATATGCATAATTTCACAGGATGCCTCAATGCCCATTGAAACTCTGAAATGGAAAGTTGCTCTTGTTATATGTCGCAAGATGACATCCCAATACGGTCTTAGATCGCATGCTAAAGAGGTACTTCCCGCTTCTCTCTCACGTTCATCCGTTGATATTTATTTTCATTGCATCTCTGTGTCTTCGCAAATGGAAAGTGACACTAGGTTGCACTGCGAATTGTCTCAATTGTCTTTTACTTTGTAGGGTAGTATTTTATTGTAAACTCATCCAGAACATTTCCAGAGAGAGAGTACTAGTTTGAAACTGTCACTCGTGTATTAAAGAGTATTAATAATTAATGCGTATTAAGGTGTATTAATTATCTCTGCATGAAATGCTGTTTAGACATCAGATGGAGTACTGTGGCAAACTATGGACTCCATACTTTCGGAAGATTGCCAAAGCCTTTAAAAAAAGAGGCTGATGGCATTTTATCGAATAACAGCGTGGCGTACTGGAAACGTCAGTAGACTAATGCTCCATAAAAAAACTAATAAAATTGGGATGTGGGGGTTAAATCCCATCGTGCAAGCTGTTGGAATTTCTACATAAGTAATAAATCTCGAATTTAAAGCTAGTCTCAATAATGGTGATGTGAAATTATCACCCATTGTTGCAATAGCCCAAGTGGTTCACTCATGCCGTTTAGGGAAGCAAATATGCACTCACTATTTGGTCTGCCCATCACGTGGCTCCAGGCACAACAGAACTGTGATCCCTTAAGTGCACTCAAAAGCAATTAGGGATGAGCAACAAGTATTGGACTTGCCAGTAACACTTATCACATAAAAGTATATTTTTAAAAAGGCACCGAGGTTTAGAAGCTTCAGTAATGCTGATACGTTACAGAAATTAGCATTGTTATTCTTAAAGCAGAAAATGTTTCTTGGAAGTGTAGAAAACCATGAAGGTTTTTGATGGAGAAACTGATTCCAGTGAATTCGTGAATCAGCAGAATCGCCACCGGAGGAGGCAAATTACACGAACCAGAAGCAACCTGCGGACATACATTACACAGCAAGGAAACATCATTTCAGATGCAGTCCCTGAAAGGGTGAAGCAGATTCAATTGCAGCTTTCAAATGGCAAAGTTGAATTTGAAAATATTGCTAAGGGGAAAGAGCACGGGATTGAATTCAAATGGATAACTCAATGAGAACAAACATAAACGAGGAGACAGATAACCCCCTTTTATGCAGTACTGTTATATAATTCTATGATTTTAATTTCAATTTGCTACTTACATCCAAAATATTCAGCCAAAGAATCACAGACACTTCCAGAATGACAAAAAACGTGTGTGGTCTTGACTTCCAAATAAATACAAAACAGTACCCCACTGGCACTGCCAAAGAGGGCACTGATTACATTCAGCACCAGAGATGTCAACACCTTTGAAACATATAAAAGTATCAGCAATTGGTGATATCTTCAGAATAGCATTAGTTAACTCTGAAAGTAATCACTCGAACACCTGCCCAAAGCGATTAACAAATTACATATTTCATATACAACAGTATTTACTAAAGTGAAAGTAATCCTAATCCTTACATATGAATGTGAACCCATAATAGCAGCACACCATGCTTATGTTGGAAACGTGAAAGGATTTTTGTAGGAGCTTTCAACTTTTCAACATCTCAGCTAAAAATAACGTTTGACCTAATATGGCAGGAAATGTTGTAAAACTTTTAAGCGTTAAAAATCACATAGGAAATCTATAGGTAGTTAGGTAGGAAATTTTGTTTTGTCCATAGATATGCAGGGAGATGGGAACAGAGCTACAATATTCAGAACCTCAACATTTTCCCTCCATTTAACTATACCATTTCCCATCAATATCTGAACTCCATCTTCCTGACTTGGTTCCATCATTCTTAATACAGTACCCTAGCAAAAAACATAATGAAACCAAAGTGTACACCAATTTGAGCACTTTGTTAATATCACTACAATATCTCATGAAGGCAAAATGTATCGGTACTGAGGGTAAAATCGACAGGACCGCATGGCCTTTATATACATGCCTGAACTTAACTCCGTTGAAATTAATTAACGTGCAAATCAGGCTGGACGTCTAACGGACAGCCAGCTCAACACTGCTTGATATACGACCCTGCTGTTGTCCAATTTTAACTACAGGAATTAACCCAGTTTACAAGTTTTCGCATGGCCATACAGTTCCAGCCAAAGGTTACTTTGTGAATACATAATTAATCATCTTAGCGACCAGAATTTCAAATTAAAGCATTTCTTCCGAGGACAGGTTTGTTGAAATGGCGAGTCACTGTAAGGATACTTATAAAGGCTTTAATAGATGTCTTTTCTACAATACAGCCCATGATTCCAGAAAGTATAAACAGGAAAAAAGTCAAGTTTCAAATCCACAATATTAACTGTAGATAATTATTGGAATGCAATACCGTGAATATACAATTTAGGTACTTGAGTCTATTTCATCTGCATATTAGCTTTATGTAATGATTTAGTTCCAAACATATGCATATCCTTGTGTAGCATGAATAGATCAATCTCATTTTTTTCATTAGTCCCTTAGTCTGAACAGCTATTGAAAGGAGAAACTGCTGGATGTCCAATGCAGTTAATTTGACTAAGCGTTATCTGATATGAGCCCTGTAAAGTCCAGGTGCATATTTAAGTTGCACAGTCTTATTCTGGACTCCCAAAACAGAGGATTTTTTTCTTTAAATGCCCTATTAAGTTTTTCAATCATTTAAATACCTCAATTAAACCACCCTCTTACCTTACATAGTAGATGAATATAATTATTGTCTTTGCAATGTGTTGTCATTATTTAAAATATTTTAGCCG
This sequence comes from Carcharodon carcharias, assembly GCF_017639515.1. Lineage (NCBI taxonomy): Eukaryota > Metazoa > Chordata > Chondrichthyes > Lamniformes > Lamnidae > Carcharodon > Carcharodon carcharias. The sequence goes on from NC_054490.1 coordinate 32,263,852, forward strand.
CACTCTCAATATCGTGAACTATAACAACTATTTAAGGTTAATTTTCTGACTATTCACAGACCACCAAATTTTGGATAGGGTAGAAATAAACACTTGCCCATTTCGAATCATAAAGATCTTACATAATAGGAGTGCCGAAATTATAGTTCTTGACGTTGCCTTCTGAAAAGTTCATCTGAAATCCCATTTGTTCGCTATTTTACCGGGAACGCAAATTAGTTTATAAGAACTGATACTTCAAATGACATAGAGATAATCAGAAAAATAATACAGCTTAGCACTAAGCTTCCATGCATGAAATTGCCAAATTTTGTCTTTTTACAAATTAAAATAAGGGGCCGCTCATTTAAGAGAGACGAGGAGAATTGATTTTCTCTCAGAGGGTTGTGAGTATTTGGAACTCTCTTCCTCAAATGGCAGAGGAAGTGGAGTCCTTGAATATATATAAGGCAGAGCTGGATAGATTCTTGATGAAGAAGGGGATGAAAGGTTATCTGGGGTAAACAGAAATGTGGGGTTGAGGTTACATTCAGCCATGATCTTATTGAACCACGGAGCAGGCTCCAGGGGCCGAGTGACCTACTCAGGCTCCTATGTTAGTATTATCAACGAAACAATTCTAGCCATAGGAAAATTAACTCAACAATTCCTACTATGGATTTTAGGTAGACACCCAGATACATTCTGATACACAAATGTGTTCTGTGTCCTCCTGCTATAGATATCGGACTCAGAATTAACAGCATCCAGAATATTATAAATAATATTCCCAAAGTGACCTAAACGCGAAAAGATACCTTACTGTTCAAATAATCTAACATAAGTGAAACAATATACATGAAAATGCATGTAGACGTTCAGAGAAGTGGGGGGGGGGGGGGGGGGGGGCGGCGGAAACCAAGGAGAGAGGATATGGTGAAGAGGAGAGAGAGAGAAAGAGAGCAAAGTATCAGGCAACCAGAACTTTGTTTGAAGATGAGAGAGATTAAAATATTACCACATTATCAGAATTCTTCAAGTTGATTTAAATGGTTGAAGTTTGCCTACATCCTTTCCATTAGCACAAATGGAAACGAAGGGGAAATTTTAATCTTGCCTTTGTGTGACAACAAATGACGATTTGGGAACACAAGGACGGAGAATTATAGGGACCTATGTGAAGAAAAAACATCCAACCTGATTAAGAGAATACATGCCAAGGTCGCACATGCCACACTTCCAAAAATAATTAACCTAGTCACTTTCAGTATTAGAAACAAAGGTTAAAGGACAGAGCAAAGCCTGAAAAGATATTAAGACCCAAAACACCAAAAAAATCGCAAATACTCAACAAAATGAGTAACAACATAAATGTAGGCACAAGCTAAGATCGCAATAACGCCTGCGAATATAGCGTAGTTTCACCAAAGTAGAGAGTTTTCGGTTTGTTAGGAGTCACACACCAGATAGATTGTTTGTTGCCTCGGAGGTTGTCACTCAATGCCTTAAAAAACGCCAGGATCGTTTTTTCCAATGATGGTTTGGGAGTAGGGGTCGGTAGAAAGATCTCCGACTGTCAGGTAAAAGCTTCGGTATGGACAGGAAATCGAGAGCTGAAGATAATCATTACCGGCCTGGGAACGGCCGTAAATTATTTGCATATCAACTTGCCATATAATATAGCACTGCGGCAGGTATATACAGTTTGTTTTAAATCGTGCTGACCAACGTAATTAACCTTGTTATATGAACTTGTGTGAGAACATAAGTGGAGTTATTACAGCCTAATTAACAACCACTGATTGTGAAAGCATCCACGCAGTAAAATCTTCAATAAACATAAACCTGTGGGTCAACTTAATTATTAATTATCTACACCATCCACGCTCCATGAATGCAATATTTCCTATATCCATTAACTTGCCCTGCCTTCTTCAACAATGCTCGTCAAACACCTGACATCAACAATATCATCTCCAACTTTAGATGAAGGTAACACGCCATTTCAATATGGACACATATCGCTCGCTCCTGCATCGTAGCTGAGCCAAAATTTTGGAACGGCTCAGCTAACAGCTCTGTGGAAGGAGCAACACCTTCAGTTGTTCAAGAAGAATTCAGTCACGATTTTCACAGGGGGAAATTGTCTTAAAAATAAATCCTGGCCTTACTGACGAAACGATTACCGCAACAATGAGCTTGAAAATGTGACTCACATGTTGGCATATGAACATTTTACCTAATTAGCACGTCGAGAGGAATTGTATACGTGATTATACAGATGTAGCTGAAATCTCATTGGGGATAGCGACATATCCTAATCTTCACCTAATTTACCACATTCCAACGCATAGCGACTAAAAGCTATTTTTGGTTAAGATGACTTGAGGGGAAAAGATCTAAATTAGTAACATGATTTACTTGAGGAGCAATATGAGAATTCCAGAAATTGTTTCATCTTACACCCAGATTTTTCAGTTTTTCCATCAGAATTACTGGACTGCTTTCTATTCCTGTTGATGAATGAGACCTGCAGGCTCTTTGATTCACTAAGGTTTTTGGCTTATATCGGAATGTGGGTTATTATGGGAACTGATGGAACTCTCACATTATCACGGAAGTTGCCATGTTCCGAACAAAGACCTATCCCAAGTTAAGCAGAGATCATTACACAACATTCGCATATCTGCATATCAACGTTTTACATAATCGTTACCAAGTATTATTGCTTGTGGTATTATGATTTTACAATGACAACTTGTGACAATTGAACGTGGAATGCATAAATATTCCCACTAACTCAAATAATTTCAATTGATATTGTTAGCATGAAGTGTTCATGTTTTGTTCATGCTATTATTTCCTTTGAATTTTAAGAAGTGCTTCGTTATCAAGAGCCACTTGCAGGTAATTAAAATATTTTTCTTTTGTTCACAAACATCGAAAGCACTAAATTCCAGACAGAAACTTCCTGCCCGGGAGTGCAGCTTAACCGGAGAATGGATTTAGGTCAAATCGGTCCTCATTTTCGTGCACTGATGATTTTTCCCCGTCAGATCGATTTTCGCTCTGACATCACAGACATCTGTGAATTTCATTAAAAATCATCAGGCAAACCCTGGTATTTTTTTTTCAATACACCCTAGCAAAGTCCACTTACGTTTTCAACTTGAGTTTCGTTCCGTGTTATATAAAATATAACATTTCAGAAAACACATTCTAAATATAAGGCATCACATTGTTCATTGAACTGAAAAGGAACCTAGCTCTATCAATGGAAAAGTTACCTTAATTAAGTTGAAAGTTAAGATGCTGTCTTCTTTCTGCATTGCTATAAATGCAAATTGAACGATCAATGTTTGGAAGTAACTTGAGGACAAGTTCATTCCATTTGCCGAACAGACACAGCGAACATACAGTTATCTTAACTCGCTTCTACTTTCAAGAGGCAGCATGACCTCAAATATGCTATAAAATGTAATTCTGACGCTTTTAGGCATGTACTCGCAGGAGTGTTGTTTTTGAAATGAAATTCGGTGCAATTTTTCTTACCGGAAATCAATCGTCCCGCTGTATGTATGTCGTTCTTTCCTGCTGCCTGTTAAAACCCCTCTCAATGAAGTAACACCCTGTTTCCTATAACTAATATAAAACATTTAAATATCAACTTCATATAAATAAATTATGAGGTCACACTGTCAATAGAACAATAAGGAAATCTAATTGTTTTAAACAGTTTAAACATTTTTGCTTAATTTCTATTGAATGTATACAAGGCAATAGTTTTATTTCTGTATTCAGCTTCAATGCATGTTGAAAGATCGGTTGGTCAAATGGCAGTACTTAGACAATTCACCTTTGCTTGAAGATCAGGTATCAACTTTGTTGCAGACAGTTCGCTGTCATCTCCTTTCAAAATTAAACATTATCTCAAATATGAATTATATTTTACGCTTATTGTTACACATGACAATATTGGAATACCAGGCAGAGAAATAAAAAAAAACACCTATCGAACTTACAACTCAAAAAATAAACGGCCAGTTGACCTAATATGTTGGCCTAATAAATTGTTATTGGCGTTTAACAAGGGGTTTAGGAAATTTAGGAGAAGGAATCTGAATCAAAAGCATCACTTGCAAATCTGAATCATGAATTCAACATGCATACCTCTGATATATTCATATTCCAGTGAAGATTCGATAGCCTGAAAGGGCCTTTCTGCTTCTCTATTGCATTGTCCTTTAATGCCACAGCCGGCTCTGAAGTATACAAAAGCAGCATGCAATTCTCTGTACAATTATCAGCGTAGGAGGTCCTTAAAAGTGCACAGCATATTTTGCATATGATATGCCAGACTGGTTTTGAACGATTGCTCGAGTTGGTATGGGTGGCTCAGAGGAACTTTTCAGTTTCTGTTTTTTAAGAATGGTTCATTAGTTTGAATCTGGGTGTCGAGAAATTGTTCCCGCGACATTACATAGCTGCTGGGTGGAATGTGGGTGCAGCGTTTGGTGAAGTACTTACCCATATTGAACCTACCAGCGTGCTGTGAGGCAGGTTCGACTGTGCACTTAAAAGTATTTTCTTTTTACCCGCCGATTCCGCTTGTTCTCATGATATTATACTCAACGAATTAATTGTTTTAAATGTCATGATCTCAAATGATGTTTTCGAACTGAAAATCTCCAACATTCAGAGACAATATCTATTTTGCGCTTTGGAAAGATCTTGCTCATGTTACTTTATACAAAGGGGGTGGGGTGGGGGGTTGCGAGGTGGGGGATTTTAATTTTGAGCGACAGTGCAAAACGAATGACGTCGATTAGGCTGTTATACGCCCTGTAAGATTTTATTATCAATCATTAGGAAAGTTGATTTGGAGGTAAAGCAGGTGGCTAGTTCAGTATCACCAATTTTATATAATCACCCAGATTTTAAATTCCTTCTATGGAACATAACAGAATGAATTCCTCTTGCAAAATGAAATGTCCATACTCTATGTAATCTACAGACCTAACCGGTGATGATCTATCGCTATTGATCGCTCTGGCCCTCGTTTACATCTGGCGATCCTTCATGGCGGGGCAGTTGGGTGATACTCTGGCATGTGCGTGAAATAAACTATATATCAGCTAAGGTGGAGGACGTTGACGCTGTCCTTTCATTGCCTTCTGGAAGTATGATCCCAACCATTTTAGCATTTCTGGAACTGTTTCTGTCAGGACATAAAATAACGCTTAATTTATATTTGGGAACACTTTAGTCCATGTCTACATTTCACTGTTTTTCTTAGAGGTTAACTGTTGGTTATTTTCTCTGAAGGTAAAACGCTTGAAGTGAAGGAATAGAGGTCAAATTGGGCAACGAGTTTCCAATAACCACTAACGTCCATTCTACATTTTTCAAATTTCACATTCTGTCATGAAATAACATTTTTAATCGACTCCCACAGACTAGGCGTACTCACCGACTCGTACAGTAAAATTTCGCAGAAACAATCTTCACCATCCTTCAGCCTGCCCTATCCCACTGACAGAACAGCTTCACCAGAAAAGAAACAGTCTTTTTTTTGTTAATTCATGGGATGCATGGATCGCTGGCCTTGTTCAGAGCACAGAGCCTGGAGGTCAGACCAGGTAAAGCATGGCAGATTTCCTTTCCTAAAAGGAATGCCGTTCCTTAACATTCGCTCTGTCAGTATCGGCGAACTCCCTCCTTAACAGCACTATGTATGTATGTGCATCACATGGACTGCTGTGGTTCAAGATTTCGGCTCACCAACACCTTCTCAATGGCATGCCAGGATGAGCAATAAATGTTGGACGAGCAAGGGACGCCCATATCCTTGATAGAAAAATACAATTCCAAAATCTGTCTACGTGCGCTACCCCCACCGACATCAGCACCCCCACCCCCTCCCCCAGCTCCCCCAACCACCTTAAGAAATGTTGGTTCAGCAACGATCACGCCTCACAGCACATTTCGGGAAAACAATTTGAAGGAATGCGGATAGAGATGAATGATATTGTTTAACTAGGTTAGGTGCAACATAATGGCTGTTGTTGTCAATGGGCCCACATCTTAGACTCACAATGCCCAACTCAGACGGGGGAAATCCGTGCATTCGAGTGGGAGCTTGCTCTTTGCAATGGCATTTTATTCAGGCTAACCCATCCACAACATTTTCCTTACAGCGCTTCAGTTGCTGATCCAATCTCCTTCTCAAAAACATGAATGAACCTGTTGCTAAAACATTTAAAGCTTGTGCATACCGGATTAGAAGCAGTCGGAGCTTAAAAATGCTTGCCCTCATTTCCACATTTGGCTCTTCAGCTGTTCATCATAAACCAGCGTTCTGTAACTCTATATCCTTACATTAATGTGAACAGATTGTAATTACCTAGTCTGCATAGAACCGTCACGATTTTGAACATACCTTATTAATGTTTTTTCTCAACCTTATGTTTCTTTCCTAAACGAGAACAAAATCAACGCCTCTAAGTTATCCAAGCTGAAGCTCCAACAACATTAACCCGTTCTTTGTAAAAACTTCACTTAAAAATGGGCTGGATTCCCAGACCTTCAGATTTACAACATGGCATATATGGACTGAGCTATGACCAAGCAGCTTGTACTAAATGATGTCTGAATAAAATGACCACACTTTGAAATGTGCATTTCATTTGAAGTGCCCGTGCAGGCACGAACAGTCGTAAATAACACATTTTGGATTTGGGAACATTAGGAAAGGAATAGGCCATTCAACGCCTTGAATCTGCTGCACCTTTGAAATGAACGTGTTGTCATCTGTGTATTAATTCCATCTCCCCCGTTTTCGTCTTGTAACCTTAAACCCCGTTGATAAGAATGTATTATTATTCTCAGCTTCAAGACTTTCCATAGGCATAGATACAATAGCAGTTTAGGAAAACGAGTTTCAAAATTCTATTACTTTTTGAGAGAAGTAAAGCTTCCTCACATCACTGCTGAACGACGTTATTCCAATTTTAAGGTTATCCTGACTATTTTTGGACTCCTTCCAGCAGATTACATACATTATTTTAACCTACCTTATCAAGACATTTGATTTTTCGTGCACAACAATGAATAAGACCGCTTTTTATTATTTTGTATTCCAGGTGCCTAGATTCTGATAGGAAATAAGTCAGCACATGTAGAAACTGACTACGTTTCTTCGACTGATATCAGGAAGGAGAAGTTGTTTATGAGAATGAGATGGTGGAGCTTAATTTCTGTAAGGTCTCCAAAATGAACAGTGCACGAACAGGGACAGCAGCCAGTGGTTGTGAGTTTTCCATTGTATTTGGTTATTTAAGAGTGGAACCAAAGGTGAATTGTAATTTCAAATGCATCAACACCTGCAGATGCTAAAAAAAAGCTACGTGCAGTTTCGTGGCTATTGGCAATGTGCAGAAAATGCTAAGAAGCCCAGCACTGACCCACATTATTTCATGCAGACGTGAATGTCCCTTCACCTTACACGCACATCACCAATCACCGCAGAAACCGAGATGGCTTATTGATGCACCAAATGCACGTCCTGACCGAGAGACAGGGAACAGAAGAAAATCAACTACTCTCATTTGCAGTAATGCACTTGATAAATAGCAATATTCCCGTTGTACCGTTTGTGGAATACCTAAGAGATGTCTTTTTGGAGCAGCTTGTGGTGGAACCCATGAGGGAACAGGCAATTCTAGATTTAGTGATGTGTAATGAGGCAGATTTGACAAGGGAGCTTAAGGTGAAGGAACCCTTAGGAGGAAGTGACCATAATATGATAGAGTTTACCCGGCAATTTGAGAGGAAAAAGCTGAAATGAGATGTAACGGTATTACAGTTGCATAAAGGCAACTACAGAGTCATGAGGGAGGAGCTGGCCAGAATTGACTGGGAGAAGAGCCTAGCAGGAAAGACAGTGGAACAGCAATGGCAGGATTTTCTGGGAGTAATTTGCGAGACACAGCAAAAATTCATCCCTGGGACGAAGAAGCATACTAAAGGGAGAACAAGGCAACCTTGGCTGACAAGGGAAGTTAGAGACAGCATAAAATCTAAAGAGGAAGCATAAAATGTGGCGAAGAGCAGTGGGAAACCAGAGGATTGGGAAGCCTACAAAGACCAAAAGAGAACAACTAAAAAAAGAATTAAGGAGGGAGAAGATTAAATATGAGGATAAACTAACCAGTAATATAAAAGAAGATTGCAAGAGTTCTTTTTAGATATATAAAGGGTAAGAGAGAGAGGCAAAGGTGGACATTGGGCCACTGGAAAATGACGCTAGAGAAGCAGTAGTGGGGAACAAAGAAATGGCCGAGGAACTGAATAGGTACTTTGCGTCAGTCTTTACGGTGGAACAAGTGAGTAACATCCTCAAAGTTCAAGAGAGTCGGGAGGCAGAGGTGAGTATGGTGGCCATTAACGTAGAGAAGGTGCTAGGAAAACTGGAAGGTCTGAAGGTGGATAAATCACCTGGACCAGATGGATTAAACCCCAAGATTTCTGAAGGCGATGCTGAAGAGATAGTGGAGGTGTTAGTGCTGATCTTAAAGGAACTACTGGAGTCAGGGAGGGTCCAAGAGGACTGGAAAATCACTAATGTAACACCCATGTTTAAGAAGGGAGTGAGGCAAAAGACAGGAAATTACAAGCCGATTAGCATGATCTCAGTCGTTCGTAAGATTTCAGAGTCCATTATTAAGGACCAAATTTCAGAATACTTGGAATTGCATGGTAAAATAAAGCAAAGTCAGCATGGTTTCATCAACGAGAGGTTATGCCTGACAATTCTGTTAGAAATCTTTGAGGAAGTAACGAATAGATTAGACAAAGGAGAGCCAATGAATGTAATCTACTTGCACTTCCAGAAGGTCTTTGACAATTTACTGCACAGGAGGCTGCTCGGTAAGATAAGAACCCATGGTGTTAGAGGCAAGGTACAAGCATGGATCGAAGATTGGCTGTCTGGCAGGAGGCAGAAAGTGGGGTTAAAGGGGTCCTTCCCAGGATGGCGACCGGTGACTAGTGGAGTTCCGCAGGGACCACAAATTTTCATTTTATACATTAATGATCCAGATGAAGGAACTGAGGGCATCCTGGCTAAGTTTGCAGCTGATACATAGATATGTGGAGGTACAGGTAGTATTGAGGAGGTGGGGAGGCTGCAGGAAGATTTGGACAGGTTAAGAGAATGGGAAAAGAAGTGGCAGATTGAATACAATGTGGGGAAGTGTGACATCATGCACTTTGGTAGTAAGACTAGAGGCATAGACTATTTTCTAAATGGGGAGAAAATTCAGAAATCTATAGTGTAAAGGGACTTGGGAGTCCTAGTCCAGGATTCGCTTAAGGTTAACTTGCAGGTTGAGTCAGTAGTTAGGAAGGCAAATGCAATGTTGGTATTTATTTCGAGAGGACTAGAATATAAAAGCAGGGATTTGATGCTGAAGCTTTATAAGGCTCTGGTCAGACCACATTAGAACATCGTGAGCAATTTTGGGCCCCTTATCTCAGGGAGTTGTGGTGTTTGGGACTTGTTGTGAGTTAAGACATGAACACTACAGTTCTGAATGACTTGAACTCCATGGAGGGTAGAGTGTGGCAGACCGATCAGAGAACCCAAATTATAGAACCTTTACAGTGCAGAAGGAGGCCATTTGGTCCTTGGAGTATACACTGACTCTGAGAGAGCATTCTACCTCGTTCCACTCTGCCTTATCCCCGTAATCTTATACATTCTTTCTTTAAAGATAACAATCCACATCCCTTTTGAATGCCTCAATCGAATTTCCCTCCATCGTCTTCTCAGGAAGTTTGTTCCAGATTCCAACCACCCTCTGGGGAATAAAAATTTCCTCACATCACTTTTACACCTGGTAACACCTTAGGTTTGAAGTTATGACGTTGAGTTCACATTTTTGTTCAAAGTGACAATTCAATTTTAATTTCATCAAACATGTGGGAATCTTTATCCGGCGATAGGCTCAGACATGTGGGATAGTTTAAGTTTGGAGGCGGTTATTTCGAATTTACAAACAAAAACTGTTTGTTTTTACTTCTTGTGATGATTCCTGGGATGGCAGAGTTTTCGTATGAGGGAAGATTGGGACGACTAAGCCTGTAATCAATGGTACTTAGAAGAATGAAAAGTATAACATTCAGACGAGGACTGGACAGACTGGATGCTGGTATGATGATCCCACTGGCTAGCGTTGCCTAGAAAAATGGGTGACAATCTCAGGATAGGGTGTAGGCTACTCAGGACTGAGGTAACGAGAAACGTCTTCACTCAGCGGGTGGTCAACCTGTCCAGCACATCGGCTTTGAAGGCCAAGTCACTGAATATTCTTAAGAAGGAAATAGATTGATTTCTGGACTCTGAAGTCTTGAAGGAAGAGTGAGGGAGAGAGTGAGAGTATGGCATTAAGATCGAGGATCATCCATGGTCATTAAAATGGCAGATCAGTCACCAAGGGTTGAATGACCTACCCTGCATCTATGTTCTATGTTTCTATGACTTCCAAAGAAAAAATAATTGGACAACAAATAGGAAGAAAACAGCCAATTTCGATATATGCCTGGAAGTTGAGTAGCTCTGCCCCTCTTTACTATGCAGAGTTCAGCACCTATATAGAGAATTTTAAGTTTTATAATTCGAATATATATTTGGGCTGAACAAGTTAATTCAGCCTTAGGCCAGAATATCGAATATTTGCCTCCTTGGACATTGCCAATGAATTCAGGTTGATCCAACTGGCAGAGGAGTTACAAGGCAAGTTTGCATTTATGGTGGGAACTCGACAGCATGCATGGGTGCTAGTACCACAGGGATTGCACAACATTCTCTCAATATCCCATCGCAACAAGGACTCGGTGTGAGACCCCTTAGGCCTAATACAGTATCTACACAATATGTAGATGACCTTCCTATAGTCATCCCAATGTCAGGGAGATAGTTGAAGCGGTCATTGCCATTCTAGAATTTTTGGGAAAGGCAGAGTTCAAAGTCAACCACAATAAGCATAGGTAGGCCAGACTAAAATGCAATATCTGGGGTGCAGTATCAAACAGGTAAGGAGTTCAATGCCGTTAGGTGGGAAGCACACAGTTAGCAAGATGCAAAGACCAGTTAAAGTGCAAGCATGCAAAACATCGAGCATCCTTTTAACTGTTGCCGTAATTTTATAGAAGGATTCTCTCAAATGTCTTCCCCGAAACAGGAACTGATAAAAGTGGTCAAGACCACTGTGGACCCATATAGAATGGGCGGGTGAGAAGACGGTCGAACATATACGCGATTGAAACCAGTTCTCACATCAGCCCCGGTGATTGGGTTACCAGATATGGGAAGACCATTCCTTATTTAAATGAACAAAGATAATGGACACTGTAGCGCAACAGTAACGCAAAGAATGGAGACCATAGCATATTTGTCTACCAAGAAATCCTCTGTGATCACCGGAATGCCCTGAGGCTCAGCAGCAATTGACTGCGCTAATTGGGCTATAAGGTTTAGCAAATCCAGTGGGATGACAGGGGACCAGGCATACCTCAGTAGAATTGTTGAGTACGGGAAGATTCAAAACAGCCTTAGATAGCCGCAGAGCTGCCTGGGAAGCAACGCTGTTGCCAAGGGCACTTCCTCTTGTTTATGGCAGCGGGCGATGTACTGGTTGTTATCATCGATCTCATATTATAGCAGTTTCAGATTATTTATCATGTAGTTTTATTTTCCATATGTCACGCCCATGGATAATATACAAGTTGGCCTGTTTGTTGGAGTTACATACTCATTTCTGTGGTTCACTGTAATTTTCAACGTTGATCGCCGTGTTGATATTTGTTGTCAGAAGCTGGAAACCAAATATTGCATTGAGATGACAATAATTATGGTTCGAGGAATATTAAGGCCTCTAAGCTGTTTATTTTTTTGAATAAAATGTATCCAAGCATTTTATGTTGACACCCTTCTATCATCGTACGAATAAGCCTTGGCTTTGTTCTTCAACATTCAGTGTTCTTTTGTCACGGGACTAGGCAACAATTGAAATCCTTCATTATATCCTAATCCCCGTCTGCACTGGAGCACTGCTTTGGGCTGCAGTAGAGTGCTTAAGTTGGAGCTTGTTGATTGTGGGAATTTCTATTTAAAGTCCAGTCTTTCTTTATAATTTAGCAGCCAACTAAAAGCTGCTGTCTGGGTTGCAATTTAAGGGTTAATTTCTACCTAAAGTCTAGTCTTTCGTTAACTTAGTAATTAAGTATAAGTTGCTGTTTGGGTTGGAAGAAGGTGAGTTTTAGGCTACTTTTAAAACATGGTTTATACAGGCTCTGCTTGCAGCCACAACTTATGAATTAGATAACTGGCTTAAATAGATTTTCAGAGGCTCGAATCAGAGAATATAAAAACAGAAAATCTTACAGTTCTGACTTTGTCTTCACTGTAGTGCTACTTTGGGCTGCAGTTGAGTTTAATTTAGAGTTTGGTGACTGCAAGAATTTAAGGATTAATTTCTATCTAAATTCCAGTCTTTCTTTATAATTCAGCAACTAACTAAACATTATTGTTTGGGTTGGAAGGAGGTGAGTTTTGGGCCAGATTTAAAAGAGGGTTTATACAGGCTCAGCTTGTTGCTGCAACCCGTTAAGTAGACAACTGTCTTAAACAGAATTTACGGGCTTAGATTCAGAGAGTACTAAAACTAGCCATTTTACAGTGCTGACTTTGTCTGCACTGCAGTGTTGCTTTGTGCTGCAATAGAGTGCTTAAGTTGGAGTTTGGTGACTGAGGGAATTTAAGGGCTAATTTCGATCGAAAGCATAGTCTTTCATTAATTTAGCAATTAAGTAAAAGTTGATATTTGGGTTGGAATAAGGTGAGATTTAGGGCAGCGTTAAAAGATGATTTATACAGGTTTTGCTTCCAAAAAAAACTGCTTAATTAGATAAAAGCAAAAAAAAACTGCAGATGCTGGAAATCCAAAACAAAAACAAAAATACCTGGAAAAAATCAACAGGTCTGAGAAGATCTGCGGAGAGGAACACCATTAATATTTTGAGTCCGTATGATGCTTCTGCTAATGTGTCATACAGACTCGAAACGTTAACTGTGTTCCTCTCCACAGATGATCTCAAGACCTGCTGATTTTTTCCAGGTATTTTTGCTTAATTAGATAACTGGCTTAAACTTGTTTCCAGCAGCTAGATGCAGAGAGTATAACAACAGGCCATCTTACAGTGCTGACTTTGTCTGCACTGAAGTGCTGTTTTGGGCTGCAGCAGAGTGTTTAAGCTGGAGTGTCCTGGAGTAGCATGGATGGAGAGGTGGTCACACCGCAGGTTAAGATTCCACAGGTAGGAAGGTAATGGGTTACCACCAAGCAGAGCAAGCAGACTAGGCAGACAGTGCAGTGATCTTCTGTGGCTATTCCCCTGAAAAACAGGTTTGGATACTGTTGAGGAGAATGGCCCCTCAGAGCAAAGCAGCAACAGCAAAATTGTTGCACCACGTTTGGCAATGCTGCACAGGGGAGGAGTAAAAAGTGTGGGAATGCAATAGTTATCGGGGATTCAATTGTAAGGGCAATAGATGGGCGTTTCTGTGGCCAAAAACGAGACTCTAGGTTGGGATATTGTGTTCCTGTTGTTAGGTTCAAGGATATCTAAGAACAGCTATAGGACATTCGGAAGGGCGAGGGTGAACAGTCAGTGGTCATGGTGCACATTGGCATAAACGACAAAGGTAAAAAAGGTCATAAGGACCTAAAAGCAGAATAAAGGGAGTTAGGAAGTAAGTTGAAAAGTAGGACCTCAAAGGTAGTGATCGCAGGATTACTGCCAGTGTGAAGTGCTAGTCAGACTAGAAATAGCAGGATATATCAGATGAACACGTGGCTGAAAAGATGGTGTGAGGGGACTGTTTCAGGTTACTGGGACATTGGGACCGGTTCTACAAATTGAACGGGTTACACCTGGGAAGGACTGGGACGGCTGTCCTAGGGGGAGTATTTGCTAGATTAGTTGGGGAGGGTTTAAACTAAAATGGCAGTGGGATGGGAACCTGTGCAATGAGTCAGAGGAGGAGGAATCAAGGACAAGAACAAAAGACAGAAAGCAGAATAAGAAAAGTGATAGGCAGAGGAATCAATGGCAAGAAACAAACAGGGCCTCAGGAAAAATATTGGGAGCAGAAAAAGTAATGTTGACTACACAAGCCTTAATGCTTTGTGCCTTAACATAATGAGCATTCGAAATCAAGTGGATGTATTAACCACGCAAATAGATGTAAGCAGTTATGATATAGGCAGGATTGCGGAGACATGGCTGCAGGGTAACCAGGAATGGGAACTGAACATCCAGGAGTATTCGATATTTAGGAAGGACATACAAAAAGGACAACAGAGGACAATAACGCAATAATGAGGAAAGATAGTAGCTCCGAAGATTTGAATTTTTTATGGGTAGATCTGAGAAACACTAAGGGGCATAAAACGTTAGTGGGGATTGTATGTATATGCGCAAACTGTAATGGTGATGTTGGGAATGGCATTAAACAGGAAATTAGAGATGCATGTAATAAAGGAACATCTGTACTTATGGATAACATTAATCTGCAAATAGATTGTGCAAATCAGATTAGTAACAATTCCGTAGTTGAGGAATTCCTGGGCTGTATTCTCGACCAATACGTTGAGGGATCAATTAGAGAACAGGTCATCCTAGACTGGGTATTGTTTAATAAGAAAGGAATTATTGGCAATTTGCTTGTTCGAGGCCCCTTGGGGATGAGCGACCATACTATGACAGAATTATTAATCAAGGTAGAGAGTGGCATAGATGATTCTTAGCCTAGTGTCCTGAATCTTAATAAAGGAATCTATGGTGTAATGAGGCGCGAGTTGTTTACGATGGATTGGGAAAAGTTACTTAAAAGGATAACTGTGGATAGGCAATGGTGATCATTTGAAGAGCGAATGGGTGAACTGCAACAATTATTTATTCCTGACTGGCACAAAAGTAAAACAGGAAAGGTGTCCAAACCATGGCCTATAAAGGAAATTAGAGATAGTATTAGATGCAAGGAAGCAGCATACGAATTGGCCAGTAAAGAAAAACAAAATAGCCCTGGGGTTGGGAGCAGATTAGAATTCAGAAAAAAAGAGCCAAGGGATTGATTAAGAAGGCAAACTTAGAGTATGAGAGTAGAGTAGGCTTGCAGGGAACATACAAATTGACTGTAAACGTTTCTCTATGATGTGAAGAGAAAAAGATCAATGAAGACAAATGTAGGACCTTAGAGTCAGAAACAAGAAACTTAATAATGGGGATCAAAGAAACAGTGACCAACTAAATACATACTTTGGTCCTGACTTCACAAAGGAGGGCACAAATAAAATACCAGAAATGCTGGGGAACACAGGGTTTAGTGAGAGGGAGGAACTGAAAGATATCTGTATTGGTAGGGAAATGGTGTTGTGGAATTGATGGCATTGAAGGCCAATACATCCCACATCCTGATAATCTACATCGCAGAGTACTTAGGGAAGTGGCACCATAAATATTGGATGCATTTGTGCTCATCTTCCGGTATTCTATAGACCCTGCAACAGTTCCTACAGATTGGAGTTTAGCTAATGTAACCCCACTATTTAAAAGGAAGCTAGAGGGAAAACAAGGATTTATAGACCAGTCAGCCTGATGTTGGTAGTGACGAAAACTCTAGAGTCCATTATAAAATATTTAATAGCTGAGCACTTATAAAACCGTGATAGATTTGTAGTGTCGGTGACAGTCAGCATGGATTTACGAAAGGTACATCATGGTTGACCAATCGACTGGAATTTTTCGAGGATACAACTAATAGATTTGATGAGGAGGAGCCAGTGGATGTGATTGATTTGGACACTAAGAAGGCTTTCGACAAATTCCCACATAAGAGTTTGGCGTGTAAAATTAAAGTGCATTCCATTCGGGGTTATTTATGCAGATGAATGTTTGGCAGGCAGGAAACAAAAAGTAGGAATAAACAGGTCTTCTTTTCAGTGGCAGTCAGTGAATAGTTAGGTACCGTACTGGTGCTGGGGCTCCACGATTCACAATATGTATTAATCATTTAGATAAGGGAACTAACTGTAATATCTCCAAATTTGTAGGTGCCACAAATCTGGTTGGGAGGGTGAGCTGTGATGAGGATGCAGACATGCTTCACTGTGATTTGGAGAAGCCGAGCGCGTGGACAAGTGCATGGCAGCAGTATAATGTGGATAAATGTGAGGTTATCCAATTTGGCAGCAAAAACAGGGTGGCAGCTTATTGTCTGAATGGCTATAAATTGAGAGAGGGGAATGTGCAACCTAACCTGGCTGTTCTCGTGCACCAGTCACTGAAGGTAAGCATGCAAGTGTAGCAGGCGGTAAAGAAAGCAAATGGTATGTTGGCCTTCAAAGCAAGAGGATGCAAGTACAGGAGCAGTGGTGTGTTGCTGCAATTATGCCAGGCCTTGATGAGGCTACACCTGAAATATCGTGTGCAGTTTTGGTCTCCTTATGTGAGGAAGGAAGTTCTTCCTATGGTGGGGGGTGGGGGGTGGCGGCAGGGAGTCCAGTAAAGAATTATCAGGCTGATTCCTGGGATGTCGGGACTGACATATGACTTCATATGGATTATATGACATATAATTCAGTTGGTTAGGATTATATTCGCTCGAGTTCAGGAGAATGAGGTGGGGTCTCATATAAACCTATAATTTTCCAACAGGGCTAGGCAGGGTAGATTCAGGAAGGGTGTTCCCGATCTTGGCGGAGTACAGCACCAGGGCTCACAGTCTAAGGATAACGGGTGGACCAGTTAGTACTGAGATGAGGAGAATTTTCTTCACCCAGATTGTGGTGAGCCTATGGAAATCGCTAGCACAGAAAGTAGTTGAGGACAAAACATTAAATATTTTCAAGGAAGAGTTAGATAAAGCTCTTGCAGCGAGAGGTATCAAAGGAGATAGGGACAAAGCGGGAGCAGGCTAATGTTTTTGATGATCAGCCATGATCATGATGAATGGCTGAGCAGGCTTGATGGGCCGCATGGCCTACGACTGCTCTATTTTCTATGTTTCCATGTTTCTATCCTATTTCTTCTGATTCAACTGCTCAACGTTTGCAACCGTCAGAAACATTTTCATGGCCATTAGAGCCGACAAAAGGCACTTGGGTCCCTGTGCGAAGAACACCAGTGACCCGGAACTGCAAAGGCTAGGAACAGTCACCATTTCACTGTGTGATCTCTTGGTGAATTTCATACTTGTATGGTAAATATTAATGGTGCACCTTATATGCCACAGAATCTATTATCTGGAGTTTGATCCTTTACGTCTACCCGATTTTATACGAGAATTATGATTCATACTTCAGCTCCACAATTGCAGCACAATCATTGGCTTTTATGGTGTGACCCAGACTATTTTCAGGGTGCGGCTGAGAAATATGGTGAAATATCCTTTCACTATAATTGCCAAATCCATTAAATGAGGTGAAATATCTGACGACTTTCCAGCAATGAAACTCTATCATAAAACAAATTCCAAGGGGTCAGCATTATACACTCATATGATTCAGTGATTATTAATTCATCCATCATCCATCTTATCAATTGCAGAGCTTGGAGCTGTTTGCATTGGAGAATAGAACTCTTTCCTTTCCTTGGGACCAGCTGAATCTCTTATATCAACGCCCTACTTCTGCAACACCTGTCGTAGCACTCAGATTATTGAAAACACTTTATCCTGTGCTCTGTCCCCCGAAAATACGGATCCCCTGCCACCTTTTTTCTGGTCAGCTTAACATTGTTCTCAGTCATTCAAAACCTTCAGTGTAAAACTCCAAAACCATCTTTGTATTCACTCGTTTCATGCTTCCCTGTAGCGTACTTTAAATCTACTCAGCACGATGACAACGCCCCAGAAACCTAACACTTTTCTGTCCCGTGATTACTTTCCCTTTTCCATGCTACTGGCGGATGTTCCTTCTGTCAATTACCCCTCAACAAAATTAATTTGAACTGAATGGTTGCTCATCCTGGTTTAGTTAAAGGAAAGTCAGCTGGATCATTCTGGTAAACTCAAAGGGCACGGCTTCAAAAGAGCGATGTTTTATCAATGGGAGTTCAATTGGATGACATTCCTGAATTTTCCATTGGTGCAGCTTAGAAGGAACGAAATATAAACCAGGTGATCCACTTACTCTTGGGTATGCTTTTGCTTTAGCCGAGGCTCGCTTTGAATATAAGTAAATTGCTATGCTACAGCTTGAAAGGAAAAATAATCAGAAAGAACGTCTTTTTTTGGGTTTGGTACAGCAACACGCATCCATTGGGAAGAACCTCTCATATAAGCAAACACCTCAAAACTTTTTGGAGAGGTTCAATTAACGAGGAAAGGCAAGGCTGGAAGCGGAGCGCATCAGAATAAATTGTGAGGCCAATCAATGGAGAGGAGCAGAATAAAAGGCGAAACAGGAATGAAGTCAAGCTGCATAAACGGGCAGCACAGGAGCAGAGCGAAGCAGCTGGATGCTCGTGATCCCACTGTGAATCTGAATGTAACGGTGGGAATAAGACAATCACAGTCATTTGAGAGGTCAATGAATCAGATGAGCTAGTGCACTGGCAAATGTTTTATTTAATTTACATGAAACAAAAATAATGTAAAGCTGGATCAAATAATTAGTATGACAACTAAAGCCAAAATGATAACATCACGCAATCAGGGCTCAATTAATTAATCAGACATACAAATAAAGGTGAATGAAATAGCAAGTGTTAGTAACAATAACGAATTCAAATATTATGGCCAATGGAAATCCAAAATATATAGTTAAGTAAGATTAAGTAAAATAGTCACGTTAACTCTCTAAAAATAAAATTATATCAACAACAATGAAGCAGCTGATCTGCAAGTAGTTTGTGCTTCTATTATTTAAATGCCAAGCTTGTTTCTGTTAAGTCAGTTAATTGTCTTACAAGTCGAGGCACGAAATGTCATTTCAGAATTTTGGAATGTGCATCCAGCTTCAGGGCACGTCTCATGTCGGAGGCAGGTACATATGACTGAAGTCTCGTCAGCTACAGCAGATTGAGGTCATGGTTTCTGAGCTTGAGCAGCAGCTGGACTCACGGCGGTGCATCCACAAAGCTGAGTGTTTAATGGATAGCAATGTTTAAGCAGTGTTCAATCCACAGTCTTATGGTAGGTGGGTAGATAGGATATTGATGAATACCAGGCAGTCATCGAGGACCATCTAAGCAGTGAAGTCATCCTCAGAGTGCAATTCATTTTCCAGCTGCTAGTCAATTCTGAACACTATTGAGATTGTTGGCTCCTCTGCTTAGTTCAGCCAGACTCAAGTCCATTGCAGGAGCTTGGCTCAGCTCCTAACTGTATAGGAAGAAGAATGGGAACAACAGTGATTGAAGGTTCTAAAGTTGAAGGAACAAAGAGAGAATTTCTGGAGCTGTAGATGTGAATCCAGCACGGCATGTTGCATCCATGATTCCAGGGCAGGCGTTGAGCTCTCCGAATAGGGAAGGTGATCAGGCAGTTGTAGTGGTCAATATCGCTAACAACAGCATATGTAGGGTGGTGGAATCATACTTAGGGGGCGAGGTACGAAAATAGCAAGCAATATATAAAAGCTACTAATCATTGGGTTACTTCCAGCACATTGTGGCTTTTAGTATAAAAATTGGAGGAGCGAGCAGATGAATGTGTGGCTGGATAGATGGTGAAATAGGGAGACGTTTAGAATAATGGGACTTTGGAATTGATTTTGGTGATGATCGGACCACTACAAGGCACAGAGATTCATGGAAACATGGTTATTTGGCTAGAGCTAAGATATAATACCGGTGTCATTGCGTTCGATGATGCACCCTGTAGGCCACCAGATAGTGTGAAAGCTGTATTAAAATGAAAGGGAAGGTATCATAGAGGGGCATTAACACTGTAAAATATTTATAGTAGGAGCATTAATTGCCTAGATTGGGATATTATTAATGCAAAGGGCAGAGAGGTGCAATACTTTATCAAGCCTTCTAGGGAGAATTTTCTACAGCAGTATGGTCCAAATCTAGCGTGGAAAGGAGCATTCATGAACCTGGTTCTCGGGAAGAGGTGCATCACGTGAATCAAAGTTCAAGAAAGGAACCTTAAGGAATGGTGATCACAGTATTGCAAGGTTCATGCTAGCCATGGAAAAGTCCAAGGTGTATTCCAGAGTACAAATCATTAGTTTGGAGGTGAGGGGTAGGGGGAAGTCAATTTCAATGTCATGCGAATGGATCTGGCTCGGGTAAATTCGAATCAGATTAGCAGGCAACATTTTAATGGGTTAAGAGGCTTCTTTTAAAGAATAAATAGTTTCATTGCAGAAGAGTTACATTCCTATGATAAGGCAAAGTAGGACAAGAAAAGCACACGCTCCCTAGATTTGTTTTTATTAATTCATGAGACGTGGGCGTTGCAAGTTAAGCCAGAGTTTATTGTCCATCCCTAGTTGCCCTTGTTTAGATGACATTTAAGAGCCAACCACATTGAGGGGGCTCTGCAGACATATGCAGGCCAGGCTGGCAGATTTAATTCCCTAAAGGAAATTAGTGAACCAGATGGGTTTTTGTAACATTTGAAATGGTCATCATTAGACGTTTAAATTCCAGATTTTTATTAAATTCAAACTCAGCACTGCCGTGGCAGGATTCGAACCATGGTCAGGCAGCATTACCCTGGGTGCTTTGATTACATATCATTGGACTAGAAATCCAGAGACTAAGGGTAATGCTCCGGTTACTTGGGCTTGAATCCCACAATGGCAGATCGTGGAATTTGAATTCTATAAACATTTTGGAAGTAAAAGTGCAATAATGACCGTGAAATCATTGTCAATTGTGGTAAAAACCCAACTGGTTCACTAACGTCTTTTAGGGAATGAAACCTGCCGCCCTTACATGACCTGTCTTATGTGGTTAGCTCCTAAATGCCCTCTGAATAAATTCAGTTAGGAGTGGGCAATAAATGCTGGCCTAGTTAGCGACGCCCACATCCCATGAATGAAAAAAGAAAGATAAAGTGAAACAGGCAGAAGAAAATTATGTATATCACAGATGTTATTAACACAAGTGAGAACCGGGCTGAAAATATTAATTTCAGGGGGTAAGTAAAAGAAGAAAAACACAATAAGAGAAGCAAAGCTAACACATGAGAAGAGGCAACTAATGCAACAGGGAACATGATAGTCATCCAGCCACCTCTAAATAATAAAAATGATGACTAAAGGCAAAGTGGAGAGTGTAGGAGACTAAGAAGTAGATTTGTGCGTGGAGACAGAGTTCATGGTTGAAGAATTAGATGAACACTTTGCATCTGACTGCATCAAGAAATACGATGCTGTCAAAGTCATAGTGAAAGAGTAGGCATTTGATACACGGAATGGGCAAAAAAACTGATAAGGAGGAAATATTGAAAAGGCTGACTGCACTTAAAGTTGAACCAGGATCTGATGAGATGCAGCCAAGGAAACTGAAGGAAGTAAGGGTGAAAATTGTGGAAGCACTAACCAGAATCTTCCAATCACCCTTAGATACAATGGTACTGATATAGAACTGCAGAATTGGAATTGTTACACCCTTGTTCCCTTAAAGGTGTAAGGCAAGTGTCTTTAACCTCGTTGGTGTGAAAGCTTATAGAAACAAAAATATCAAAAGAAAATTAACAGCCAACTGGAGAAACAGGGTTTAATTAAGAAAAACCAGCATGGAAAATTGTGTTTCCTTTGATTACGTATTTCCCTGAGGTGACAGAGGGGGCTGATAAGCACAATTTCGTTGTTGCAGTGTAACCTGAGAGTATATTTAAAGATATCATTGAAGTTGGCAGAAAAAGTTAAGAAAGTGGCACACGGATACGGGGCTTTATAAATGGAGGCATAAAGTATAATAACAGCAAAGTGATAGCAAATATTTATAAGCAAGTAATTTGGCCTTAAGGAGAGAATGGTATCCATTTCTTGGGCCCTGCTTTTGGAAATCTCTGAAGGGATTAGAGAGGGTGCAGGAAATATTTGCGTGAATGGTTCTTAGATGAGTGACTTGAATTTCGTGAAACTATGAAATGTCTGGGACTGTCCTATGTTGAAAAGATAAGTTTGAAAATGGATTAGTGGAGCTGTTCAAGGTCATGAGGCTACAGATTTGATAGGAAGAAACTGTTCCCATTGTATAATGGTCGAAAGCCAGAAGACACTGATTCCAGGCGATTGTCAAAGGGCCAAAGAGAACATGAAGAATAACTTCTCACAGTGCGAGTGTTTAGGCGTGAATGTACTGCCTTAACTAATGAATGAGGCAGGTGCCATCGTGGCTTTCAAAGGGGAATTCTTTAAGAATACGAATCGGAAAATGTCGCAGGCTGTGGTGGAAAGGCATAGAGTGTGAGAAACTGGTTTGACACATGGAGAACCAGCGTGAACATAATGGGCTGAATGGCTTCCCTCTGTGATGCAGCCATTCTATAATTCTATCATTAATGCAGGTGCTGAAGCTTCTTTGGTGTAACAGCAGAGTCACATGATCCTCTGACTTCAGAATTGAAGATGACGCGGATTCAGATCGAGATGTGAACTTTTGTGCTCCTGTCGGGGCATGAAGCTGGAGCTTTTCAAAGCTGAGAGGAAGAACACCGGCAAAGCTATCCATATAACGAGTTCAGTGACATTTATGCAATGAAACCATTAACTTCTAGCTTTAGTCTGAGTCTGGATTCTTGCAGTGAATTCAAGTCTCTCTTCCCACGTGTACCGAACTGATTCCTCCACAACCTGAAACAAATGACACACTCGCTCAATATTTCAAAAGTAATTACAGACAAATATTACCCAGAAAAATGATATTACATTGGTCAATAACAAATACTAACCCACCCCCCTCCAGATTCCTGCAGCTCATTATAAGACAGCGGAAAGCGGTGACAGATCAGTCTGTGAAGAAGTTTGATTCCAGGGGCAGCACTATCAGTGACTGGTTTGTACTGAGAGCAGAGGCGAGATCCTCAGCACAAGAATCTGTGAGGGCGTTTTCATCCAACCTGGGCCCAGAGGAAGTTAAATAATATGAAGTATAGGGGGATTATGATGGCAGAGTGGTATTATCACTGGGCTAATAATCTAGGTACTCAGGTTAATGCTTTGGCCACCTGTGTTCGAATATTTCCATGGCAGATGGGGGAATTTGAACTCAATAAAAAGAAATCTGGAGTTAAAAGTCTAATGATGACCATGAAACCATTGCTGATTTTTGCAAAAACCCACCTGGTTTACTAATTACCTTTAGAGAACGAAATCTGCTGTCCTTATCTGGTCTGGCCTACATGTGACTCCAGGCATTTAAGGTTGCTCAATATGTACTGACCCAGCTGGTGACGCCCACATGCCATAAGTGAATATAAACAAATAGCGTAAATGATTGGCACATCATTAAACATTGACTCCTTCCACCACCGACGCAACTTTCCCATACACAAGAAGCACTGCAGCAACTCAAGAGCGGTTATTCGACAGTAGTTTTTAAACGTGCAACATCTACCATCAAGGAGAAAAGCATCTGGCAGAATGGAACACCTCCACCCACGAATTCCCCTCCAAGACACACACTATCCTGACTTGGAAAGTTATCTCCATTCCTTCACTGTCGCTTACGTAAAGCCTTAGAACTCCCTTCCCAACACTCTGGTGTGCTAACAACTGATGAGCTATAACAGTTTAAGAAGGCAGCTCACGTTCACATTTCCAAGGGGTAATTAAGGATGGGTAACAAATCCTGGCCTTACCATCGACGCTCAGGTCTCATTGAAGAATGAAAAAGTCACCAACGTTGGCTAATGGCACTAATTTTGACAGTAAAAAAATACTGTGATGATTGCAGGTTATTCGCAGGTAACTGTTATGGGATGGCTTGCCACTGTGGTATTTGACATGAAAGTCAGGAACAGAATAAGCCAATTACATAGGAAGATACAAATTAGGAGAAGGATTAGGCCACTCGCCCTTTCAGCCTTCTCCATTATCCAACAAGATTACCGGTGATCTGACTGTCAACCTCAACTCAACATCTGTGCCTACTCCCGGCGGTCTTCCACTTCCTTGCTAATCAAGGATGTATGTGCCTGTTGCCTTAAAATATTCATAACATTCAAATGATTTGCTTCCAACGCCTTTTGAGGAAGAGAGTTGCAAAGATTCACAACACTCATAGAACAAAAAAGATCTCCTCACCATTCTTAAACGGGTGACCCTTATTTCTAAACAGTGGACCCTCGTTCTTGAATTCCCCACAAGATGAAACACCCTCTCCACAACCAGCTTGTCAAGGCCCCTCAGGATTTTCAATGTTTCAGCCAAGCCACCTCTGAATTTTCTAAATTCGAGCAGATACAAGCCTAGCCTGTCCAACCATTCATCATAAAACAGCCTGCCCAATCCAGGTGTTCGTTCAGTGAAAGTTATCTGAACCGCTTCCAATGCATTTATACCCTTCCTTAATTAAGGTGACCGATATTGTAGAGTGTATTCCAGATGTGGTGTCGCATAGCAGAAGCAAAACCTCCCTACACTTGTATTCAATCTATCCTCGTAATAAATAATCCATGCCATTAGTGTCATTAATTACTTGCGGTACTTGCATATTAACCATTTGTTCTTCATGCACGATGACACCTACATCCCTCAGCAGTTAGAGCTCAGCAATCTCTCACCATTGAGATAATACGCTTCTTCATTTTGTATTTGTCAAGCCGAAATGGGAACTTTCATATTTCCCCACATTATACTCCATTTGTCAGTTCTTTGCCCATTCAATTAACCTATCTATATCACTCTGTAGCCCTTATTTGTGGCCTTCACATCTTACTATCTTACTGACCGTTGTGCAATCAACAATTCTTTTTCTGCAGGCTCTTGAGAACCCAGGGATCAATAAATCTCCGTTTGGAAGGGCGCTGATGTAAACAGACTCTTTCCATTGTTTCTGCCTTTATGTGTCACCCTCGTGCCTGTTTCGTTCAAATGTTCTTGCTGCTTTCCTGATTATCATATGCAAGCTCTTTTCAGACACCAGCTTCCACAGTGTCAGCCAGAGTATTTTCAAATGTTATTTGAAGAGTCTGCAAGATGCAGCTTGGTCTCACCCATTAAGAGTAATATACTGTTTATGACCCTCTGTATCCTCCATGGAACGGGCATGTCAACCCAGCATAACTGATGTTTTCAAAAAAAAACGTTCAATATTGGGCAGATTGGGCCTTTTCACATCACAATTTCATCATTTGTGATGCTTTCCTACCATCTGACGTTCATGATGCAATGAAGACACGTAAATGGCAGCGATCTAATTGCTCCCTCTACAGAGCCAATTGCTCTGATCCATACTTGAGAGTGGTGATGAGAACCACTTTGTATAAATTATTTTTAGTAGAGAAGTGTAGTGAATGGTTCGCGAGTCACCCTTCTAGAGGTGACTGAAGGAACTGTTTACCAGGGACATTTTATTCTCTATATCCTTGTTGACAGTGGTGTCATGGCATCATGCAGGTGTTTCTTTCTTTACCGCCCATTGGCAATATCATTGTTTGTAAGTGGTGTGTGTTTTCTTACCCTCAGAGTGATTGTCCCAATTAGCAATATCCAGCATTAGGCTTTCTTGAGTATTTTAAAATAAATAAGATTATTTATTATCACGTAGTAATCCTGGATGATAAACTGTGAAGTCTTATCAATCATCACACACATACTATTACACGCAGATCAATCCGATACATGAAGTTAAAACAATACAATTGTGAACTATTATTATTTCAATATTGTTTGTGCAGGGCCTGTTGTTTCTTAGATGAATCAGTGCTTAAGTTGAAGTGAAGGTCTTGTAAAGCAGAAAATTCACAGTAAGCTGAGAGGCTTCTTCTAGTCGAATTTCCAGAAGTTATTCATTCAATAAACTTGAAAGTTGAAAAAATTGAGGAAAGGAAGCAATCATTCTTCCACTTTAAAGGTCTTTTCCCCTTGGATGGTTTGGTGCCTGGTTCACTGTATTTCTGATGGAACGCTGTTATTTTACAAGCAGATAGCAAAGTGGCTGCCTCAGACTATGAGTTCTAAAGGTTTAAAGTTATTTGTTTTTAAAGTGCTTTGTTGATTACACATCTGCGTTGGGATTTGACACCTGAAAATATACCCAATATAGTTTGGATGAGGAATCCATCCTAATATAATGAAATGTCAACTGGATCCATGCAAATTCATCTAAAACACATTGAGCTTCAATGTTTTTTTGCCCCTGGTTGTACAGAAAATCTGGAATACTATGGTGCTTTTGTTTATGATCCATCCTTAAAATAAGTGGTGTGTGATTTCCCCGGATGCCTGTGAATGTATATATTTAACTAGGTACTGGCTTAAGACTCAGGACTGTTTGGACCTCAAAATGTGAAACGTCACATAAGCGACCATTTCAACTGTCTGTTTTTGTTCAAGCACTTAAAGCATTGACTGAAAGTTCATAATAGATTGGAATGTGACAGTAGCAACAGCTGCGATAATCTATTCTTGATATATAAGCTGTTCTACAGCAATGAGCTTGTCTTTGGAAATATTGATGTGCGTTGGGTTGTAATGTATTTGGGGCTATAATGGGTATTTATATTTTATTTAGGCTAATATTAAAATCAAAGGCATTTTCCGCCTCAACAAAACTCTTTATAATGAAGATATTGTCTACTCAATGCACACGAGAATGGCAAAATCATGAGCAAACAGGAGCTAACCAAGAAGGTCTTCAATGGTTTTGGAATTTGCCAGTAGGCCTCACAGGTTGAAAAGGTGTTCATGAGACCTGCTGAGTTTTTCCAGGTAATTCTGTTTTTGTGTTATATACATATGTCTTTAGTCAAGGTTGATTTTGCCTCTTAGTTCATTGAACTGAAGAAATTAGGGAAACTGGTCCATGGTAGAAGGCACCAATGCTTAACCAAAGTGAAAATGCCTGGCAAACTTAATTCTCCTTGAAAGAAATTTTATGCTATTCTTGCAGGTGAACACGTTTGGGGAGCACCTCAAACGACTTAGCATTTTCTAAAGTCCGCCAAGACTCATTGTATTGAACGATTTGGTTTACAGTATTAGAGTGCAAACCCAATTTTGTTCTCTAAAAGTTCCTGATAAGTGAAACAAAAAAAAACATTGTCTGTAGATCCCTTGTTGGGCCTGCTCCACGCTAATTTTGAGGCAGGCTTTCATCAGATATTGATGGAGCAAATCCATTGCCAAGCACTCTGCTAACATTTTAGGTGTAAATTTTATTAATGTGATGATTCTGTAGTTTGAACAGTCAAACTTCTCTCCCCTGTTTTTTGTAGAGCAAAACAATCACTTCATTTCGAAGGCTGAGCCCTTTCTCCAACATGTTGTAAACAGATCTTCAAGTCTTCATGGATCGCATTTCTCTTTGCCTGTAGTTCCATCTAATGCATGGGATTTGTATGATTTCAATTGTGCAGTTGTGGTATTATCCCTTCATCCTTTGCGGGCTCATCTAGCTCAGACTTTACTTCCTTCTTGATGAACTTAGCTCTTGATTCCTCCTGCATCATTTACTGGTCACTAAATATGCTCTCAAAATGTTCTGAACAAAAGTGCAAAGTGGTTTCTTGATCTATGGGCAGGATTGTCCCATGAAAAGATTTTGCTGATGGCCAACCCAGTAGTAAGACACTTTTACCAATCTCAAGGCATCACATAAGGATCCTGAACTCTCACTGTCTGCATTAAATTACATTTCTTATGAAGTGCTGGCCACCAGTTGTTTGGGATAACTCAGAGGTTGGTGTGCAATGTGAGGCAGGCTTCCCTTTGTAGCATGGTCACCCGGTGATGCAAGTAGTCTGTTATGACAGTAATGTTTATTTTGAAGAAGCTCTTGGACTTATTTACTATTTTCATCATCTTTATTTATTCTGGTTGTGAAACAAGCCACTTCTGCACTATTTTCTTGTAGGACGAATTTGAACTGTTCTCACTGCTCTGTTGCATTAATTGATTATTTATTTTGCACCGCAGTTGGAGTCAATCATTGGCTGCGGCAGGTCAGCCAGGTAAATTGAGACAAACAGTGCTTGGGGAAGTTTTACTAGGCTTGTTTTCATCTGCATGCAGCACTGCTATCCTTGGAGCAGGCTCCTCTGTCACTCAGGTGGCTGTTGGATGTTGCCAATCAACAGTCAAATGACCCATATTAATTAGCTGCCTACATTGCCAGGATTGAAGCTGCGGCAGCTAGTGCCATCTTGCATGCCCCATTTTGGCTTTTCCGCCAGCACTGAAGGACTTTCCTTACCTTCTGGGTGAAGTTATTTTAAATGAAAATTTGACTGATGCCCGCCAGGGGACTTTTGACATCTTAAGCTCATAACTTCAACATAAAGAACTGACAACTGAAACTCACTTGTGAACAAATAAATGTTCTGCTTTGAAGATAGGCTCTATAACTAAAAGCTAAGAGAAGGGCACTCCGACATAACACCTGCAGCCTCACCTTTACTTTTGCCACCTCAGCCTGCTGAGCCAATGTGCTGAAACTATTAGCCTAAAGTAATAGTCTACTGTGTTTACTAATAACATTATTATCGGCCGTAATACGAATGCGCACAGTCGGATAATCACTTATTAAACACGAAATCACTCTCATCTGGTACCGACCGCAGATTCTGTATTTTACACTTTGGGTTCCTCAGAGCTTGGGACAATATTTTATTCCTGAATCTCGCAGATTCTTGTAACTAAGGTTCAGAACCGACAATGACATGTTTGCGCTGAGAGCTGAGGCAAGATCCGTGGCACAAGAAGCTGTGTAGCCAGCCACAGTCAAACTGGATATCAGAGGGAGAAAAATAGCAATCAATAAAATCGTATTGCTATTTTACGTTTATAATGATATTCAGAAAGTACAGTAAGAAATACACTACCAAATTTTATTTCTTACTGAAGTCCCTGTATTTTACATTTCGGGTTCCTTAGAGACTCAGACAGTAGTTTAATTCCGGAATCTCCCAGTTTATTAATACCCAGGTTCGGGTCTGTCAGTGATCAGTTTGTACTAAGAATGGAAGCGAAGTCTTCAGCACAAGAGTCCGTGGCAGCGACCGACTTCAGTCTGCGGATCAATGAATCGGAAAAAAGTAAAATAAAATAGCAGAAATTTGGTTCAAATATAAATTAATAATGATGCTAATACCCATGCTAACAATTGTAACAATAATAATACACCGTACTAGATAATCATAATTATAGCAAACAAAACCTCACTCTGCCTGGTATTTACTCTAGTTTCCGTATTTTACAGTTTCGGTTCCTCAGAGTCTCAGACAATACTTTCATTCCCGCATCTCCCAGTTCATTGTTACTCAACCTAAACACAGAAAGACAACGTGAGGAACGAAGTGTATCAATCCTTCATTCACATTCAAAATTCCTTAGCTAAGATGTGACAGAGGAATTGGAGGAAACATAATGAAATGAAAGCAATGAACTTTGAACCCAAGGGAGATCCTGTTAACTTCTATCGATACTCTGGGCCCGGGGCTATCAGATCATGCTCCCGTTATACACATCTCTTGATTTGCCTGTTGGTTAGTTATTGGTAATTAACATTTTAGCATAGTATAAACTGACTGGCCATTCACTATCAGCCGTCTCAGGTTATTGATGAAGACTAATTTCTCTGCTTTCTATATTTAATAAACAATTTTTAAAATTGTTGATGCAAAACGTGGCCATGCAATTATTATTCATGGAAAAGTCTGTAGGCTGAATACTGTATCTATGTACAGGTCAGAGAAGTGATAAATGGAGAGTTGTGAACTAATGAATTTGATGAAGACAAAACATGCAAGGAAATAGACAACAGATGTTAGGATTCTGAGATTTGTAAATGAACAGGTAGAGCTTGGAGTCTATGCGAACAGATGCCTGAAAGTTATCAGGGCATGTAGATAGCGTGAAAAGATGACATACTTTAATTAAAACAATATATTCACGGAAGCTAGAGTAATGCGACATTCAGGTCACTGCATTGCTGGAAGGGTGTGAGAGGACTGGAGGAGCTTGGCATATGTTGCCAGGACTGGAAAACAAATAACTATGAGAAAAATGCAGAGCCTCGTGTTGTTTCCTTTGGAAGAGAGGAGGTTGAAGGGAGATGTACTTGAACTGTATAAAGCTTTGTGGAACATAGCTTGTGTGGATAGTCAGGACCTAATTCCGTAAGCAGCAAATACAATAAGCAGGGACATATATTTAAAGTGAATAATAAAGCGATTAGAGGGGAGTTGACAAAAAATGTTTTCCTGGACAGGCATAGGAAATTTGGAACACACTGTCTGAAAACATGGTAGGAGAGGAATCCCACTCTTAATTTCAAAGGGCACTTGGATATGCAATTGAAGTGTCATCATCTACACGATTGTATGGCAAGGGCTGAATCCTCTATTCAGTGGCTCGGACACACTGGACCAAATTGTCTTTTTTATGTTGTACATTTCTCTTGTTCTATAATTATATATAATCATTTTTTTGACTGCATGAAAGCT
The DNA here is from genome assembly GCF_017639515.1 of Carcharodon carcharias. Classification (NCBI taxonomy): domain Eukaryota; kingdom Metazoa; phylum Chordata; class Chondrichthyes; order Lamniformes; family Lamnidae; genus Carcharodon; species Carcharodon carcharias. The sequence continues at coordinate 32,294,525 of NC_054490.1, forward strand.
CTAAATTTTCCTCTTTCCAACTCTTATACCCGGATGATCAGGATTGCTGTCCTCTTGTGTTTGTGAAAACTTGCATAATTTCTGCCGTGAGATAATGGGAATGGTGCGACTGTAATTGAATCAAATGAGACAGTGTTGATTCCCTTTACTGAATACTTTGTGGAATTTTATTAATCTGCATTTCGAAAATAGTTATAATGTGAAGCAATGATAATTTTGCTGCTAAAACCAGCCCTGAATAATTTTTATGTCCCAAGGCAAGTTTATTTCGTGTGCTACATGTCTTAAATTCTACTTCAGCCTCATTTTCCAGGGAAGTGGATTCTCTGATTATATTTATCATTGAAGTATGTCTACATTTATTCAAAGTCAATTTATTTCTATGGCTTCCCTTTGCATGTCTATGCTCCTGGCGTCTGCATGCACATAAAAAACAAGTTACAGCTTTGCACACACTTACATCTCCAAACCCTACTTCCCCATGCCTGAGACAAAATCTCCGACAGTTCACTTACACTGGCAATTTCAAGATTACAACAGCTTAAATTTTGGCACTTCTTCAGACACAACATTTTGACAGTTACCAATCTGCTCATCAACGACCTAACCTTCATTTTCAGTGACCTTGCCCCCCCCCTCCCCCGCCCCCCCCCCCCCCCCCCCCCCCCCCCCACCTTTGAAATATTGCTCTATCTCACATTGAGCAGACCCCTTGGCAGTGTCCGTTCTAGGCTCCCGTTAGTATCATTAGAGATGAATATATGAGCCGAAATGCAGCATAAGTGATCAGGTTTATCGCCAGGTCTGGTTATTCCATATAAATTACTATAGGATCCTGCTCTAGTTCTAAATACACTGCTGAATTTCCAGGATCATTCTGGGGTGCAAATGTAGCCATGGGTTTTCTTTTTCTTAAAATTCTAAAATGTCTCCTTATAGTCCTTTTTCCCTGTTTCAACCATTATCTCTAAGAAGTTGAGGATCTCAGAAAGTTTTTTTGTCAGTAAGGTTGAGATCTTCCTCCTTTAAACTAATGCACCAGACCAAAAGGTTTATAATATTCTCCGTGTTATAACAATGAGCTTGAAACGTCCTCTGTCCTCTCACCTCTCTCCGCTCATGGTCTCTCAGAGCTCTTTTTGATCCCACGAGACCCGCTCTATTCTGGCTGAAGCCTATTCCCGCTATTTTGCTGAACAACTACCTTCATGATTGACAATTAGGTGATATTGTTTACCGTTCTTTCTCCTCTGATGCTGACTTATTTCCATCAAGTTTGCATTCATCACACCTCTCCCACCCCCTCCCCCAAAAAACGCAAGTTGACGCCTCCGTCCTTTTATACTATTGGCACCATCTCCAGGCTCCCTTTCCATTCGAAAACCTTGAAAATGTTGTATCCTCCCAGATTTGAGCCCATCTTTCCAGGAACTCCTCATCTGATTCCCTTCAATTATTCTTCCAATTGTCCCACCAATGGGCTAAAAAGTATTGCAATAAAAACCATAAATAATATTCCATATGACAGTGACCAAGGTAAACTATATCTCGTCGCCCTCCTCAAACTGTCTGCACAGTTGACCACACCATCCTCCTCCATTACAGATCCAGAATCATCCAGCTATGTGGGACTGCTCTCATTTGGTTCCATTCTTATCTATCTACTCGTAGACATAGAATTACCTGCAAAGACTTCACTCACTAATCTCACAACGATACCTGTGATGTCCTCCAAGGGTTTATCATTTGCCTTCTCTGTTCTTTGTGATTAACGTGTCATGCCCCAGAAAAAACATCCAGAAGCACAGCATCATTTTCCACATGTGCCCTAATGATGAACAGCTTTAACTTACCACCGCATCTCTCAGTCAGGCTATTATCTCTAAATTTCCAAATTGCCTGTTTGCCATCCAATGCTGGATGCAATTCCGTACAGTTAAACATTGGGAAGTTTGAAGCCAATGGCTTTGATCCCTGCTACGCATTCCACTCTTTAGGCATACACTGCATTCTTCGCCATGCGAAGTGTGTGAGGTTGAACTGTGTGCCATGTTTCGCCCCAAGGTGAGCTTCCAACCACATATTCATATAATGTTTAAGGCGTCCTATTTGCACCAATGCAACATTGTCCATCTTTGCTGTCTGCAGCTAACCTGTTGTGGAAGCCCATTTGATGTCTTTGTTAACGCAACACTTGATTATTATAAACCACGATACTACTGCCAAGATAACCTCCTGTAAACTTGACGCCATCCAAAAGTTTGCTGCCTGTGTCCTCACTCACACCAACTGCTGTCCAAATATTACTAGTTGCACTCTAATAACTGTTGTTTCACCGAGCTACTCTGGCTTCCTGTTTGGCAACAACTGTTTTATTTCACAAACCTACATCGCCTGTTCCTTTCATTTCTCTGTAATCCTCTCCAGCCGCTTAGTCCTTGCAGATATCTGTACAACTCTAATTCTGACATCGTGTTTGTCACAGGTTTTATTCACTGCACCATTGTGGACTGTGGCTTTAGATTAGTTGGCTGTAATGTCTGGAATTCCCTCCCCTATACTCTTCCCCTTTCTGCACCACGATTCATCATTTAAGACTTTTCGTAGAACGTTCTTCTTTGTCTGAGAATTTCCTTGTGTTTATCCGTGTTATATTTTTTTTGTAAAATGAAGCTTTTTGAAAAGTTTTCTTAAGTAAAAGGCGATGATGAAACCTGATGTTCCACTAATGGCAGTTTGGAGATTCGATGGTACAAATCTAGGACTATCCCACCTGGTTGTTCAGTGTAAACTTGGGGTATATTTGGACAAGCAGAGAGTGCTGATGGCTTTAAAAAGAAATCTGGAATGTTAATTTATTTAACATGCAAAATTGGGAAGAATTCTACCTAATTACAGGTGCAAAATACCTTTTTGGTTAATATTGCCAATCAGGGATGTTTTTCACCCTACCGAGAAGATATTAGCATTCCAAATTACCCGGACGTCTGAATGCTGTTTGTAGGTTGTATAGCAATTTCTTGCATCTGTTTAAATTATTTTATATGCGGGAACATTTTGTATGTCCAGCATATTTTTCCACGGTCGGTTATTAATGAAAGGTGCACTATTTGACATAAAAAATAATGATTATGCACTTTCAGTTGCTGATAAGAATTGCAACATTCCTATTTGCATATTCAGTTGCTTATTTTGCTTAGAAAAAAATCATGTTACCTCACATTGGCTGAATTGAAGTTTCCACTTTTTTTTAACCATAAAACGTAAATGAAACAAACAACGGTTTGAGAACAGGATTAAAGGTACTGAAATACATAAAATATTACCTCAGAACTTGGCACTTGTACACTACTTCCAAGCGGTGGAGTTCTTCATGTTGAATGTAGCAGTTCTGTAGATCAAAGTAATTTATGGTATCACATAGTCCAAAAAATGGTGACAGCATGGCAGAGTCAATGGGTGTAAGCTGTAAAGATTTGTGCGGGTCTGAGTATCCAAGTTTAAGTGTTTGTATGGAACTCACGACGGCATGAGCCAGTGCATTGTTTTGAGACTCAAATAAGTAGTGCAGCGCATTCAGGAAGTTTCTTTTATCGATTTTGCTCTCTACATTCCCAACATGTGCTATACAATTCTCCTTCACCCAGTCGAACATTTGACAAGTTGCTTGATGTAAAAATGAACCCAGAAGTTCCTCCAGAGGCCAAGCTGACTGTGATCAGGACAGACTAGCAGTAAAGAGGAGAACTACATCAAATCATCCATCATCCTTGCTGTAGGATTCACTGAGGAGTTTATGCGTAGTTCTGGGATCCGTGGTCAGGAATTGTGAGAGTGCAGCCGCAAATTCTTGGATTGTGACATGTGGAAATGTGTACACCACATTCTAGAAAGAATCATCTCTCTCCAAAAGTTCCACCAGGAACCTAGACAGGAACTGGGAAGGTTGCAAATTGTATTTGATTAAAACCTCATTTCTAAATACAATCTTCTTCTCGGAGACTCCTGTGAAGGCCATTTCACCAAGCTTCAGTAACACATCAAGGGGGCTTTCAATCTCTCGGCTATGGTTTTTCAGAATGGTGCAAATATGATAGGAATATAGTTGGGTGATGGTCTTGGGAACTTTGGGTTGTTTTTTTGTCTCCTTGTGTAAAAAGGGGACCTAGTGACAGACCGAGGATCCAGTAGTAGGAAGGGTTGTACCACGTGGTGTACAGGATCTCGATCTCCTCAATGTGTTTGTTAACAATTGCTGCTACAGTCTGATCTTCAAAAACCTGTTAAAATATTACTTCCACTCTTCACCAACAAGTCCTAGGATTTCTGCCCAAACACTGATCTGAGCGTTTTCCAATAAACATAATGCACTGGGGCGGCTGGTCACTAGCACTGAACATCCTTGGAGCAGCTTACGCTATATCAAACTGGATACAATATCAGACATTTCACACTGGCATGCAGGATCTGTGCACATGGGCCAAGGTTCTGCATTTCTCCGATTGTCAGCAAAATCAATACGGTCCTTAAATTCATCCAAACCATCGAATATAAACAGCAATCCATCTGGGTTCTTCCAGAGTTCTCTCAGGAAATCCCCAAAGTAAGGATGCTGATTCAATATCAGCGTATTCAGGTTTATTCTACATTTAATAATGTTCAACTCCCGAAATATGAAAATGAAAATGAAATTGAAACTGTAGATATAATTTCGCACTGGACCAGTCATAAGCAATCTTTTGTATCATCATTACTTTTCCAATCCCAACGACTCTGCTCAAAGCTGCTGAAATGCCAGAATTCGATTGCCCAAAGACATTTTTCATTTTCTGAAGCAAACTCCCAAACTGGGAAATATTGCTTTGGAAGAATTGGTCAATTTGGATTTTTTGCAGTTCTCTCCGAAGATGTTTCTCTCTCCATTCTTCGCGGTCTCAGCCTTTTGCCAGCAGATCATGTTCTACAAGCGACTGTTCTCAGACAGTGGAAAATACAGTTAGCTCAACGTATCGATCATCCAGCTTGAAAACCTTAACCTTTGTCTTTATTAGGATAGTGTTGATTCTCAATGTTTCAGTTTGTTCCCGGAGTGTTTCCTTATGTTTCTGTTGAACACCTTCCATTGCAACAGAAATTAAGTGCTTTAAGCTATTGCTTATAAACTAAAACAAACTTATAAGAAGGAATTTTCGTTAGAGGAATGTACCAAGAAACCATTAAACTCATAGTTTCAATAGAGGCGTGTGTAGTGAATGTGAAATGTTGTTCAGAGACTTGATGTAGTTTAATCAGAAGTTGGTGTAAAATGGGAGATGCTCATTGGTAGCACTTATACTGCATTTCCATTGCTCCATTTAACATTCGATAAGAAATGTTTCAAACTCTTCACATGATTTAATTACTTACAAAAACTTAAGTATTTGAAAAATTCTACATTTCCCTCTGATTGTTAGTAGATAAAATTACATAGATTAGGCAGCAGACCGTCCAGCCAGTCATCCAAATTAGTACATTCCCTATACTCAATCTGCACTCGCCCCTCCTTCCATTCTTCCGCATTTAAATACAACAGCAGAACCTGATCGCTTCTTCTTTGTCTACCTCTCGAGTTTTGCCTTAAATGATTTGATTCGCCTCCATCGCCCTCTGTGGTAACGGCCTTCATTTGATTGTGGTTTCTTTTAAATTCCATGCGAAATTTCTAGGAAAATTCCTTCTATGATCATACCTAAATTTGCCATTCTGCTCTACTGGTAACATTCTCTCGCTGTGATATCCAATAAGATTTTATTATTCTAAAAACATCTTTCAGATCACCTCTTAGCCTTCTCTTGTTTAGGATAAAAGAAAGCTACTCCGTGAAACATTTCCTGATATGTAAACTCGGAATTTCTGTATTAATTAACCTTGCAAATATTTATTTTTCATTTGCACCTTTTCCAGTCCATCAACGTTCTTAATTTAAAATGATGACTATAACTGTGCATAGTTTAATAAGTGCCTTTTAACCAACATATTCATTGCGTATTAAAGCATTCCAATTCTAGTCATCCAAATATAAATTCTACCTTTTTTAACAATAACTTTTATAGCTTTATTGATCAATGTGCCTGCTTAAAAAGACCTTATGTATTTTCATACCCGGATTCTACAACTTCTCAATCCTATTTAGATTTCCTGCAATAAAATAGGAGTCCTTTTCGGGGAAAAAATAGAAGAATAATTCTGTATTCAGTGGATTTAAAAAAAAATAGAAGTCATCCAATTGAAAGACATAAATTTCTTGAAGGGCTTGATACGGTAGATGCTGAAATATTGTTTTTTTTTTCTGGCTGCAGAGTCTAGATCTAGCATTCATCGTCTTAGGATCGGGGGTCAAGCATGTAGGAGTGAGAATCGGGGAAATTTCTTCATTCAGTCGGTGCAAATCTCTGGAATTCTCTGCTTCCGTGGTGTACGGAGACTCGGAATATTTTCTAGCCTGAGATCAACAGAGGTTTGGGTACGACACGGGAAAAGGAGAACCAGGTAGAATGATGTCCGAGGCATAATCTTACTGCATCGAGATGTCGGCTCAAGGGGACATGAAGCATAGTGCTGCTCCGAGTGCTTATGCTCTTTTGGTTTTGAACTAATCAAACTCAAAGTGGATGAAACCGTTGACTGCAGGACTCTTGGAAAACAATGGTAAAAACAATGTGACACACATTAAATAATTCGTTCGAAAAATGCTTAGTGTAAGGTAAATGGCAGGAAGGTAACGTCACATCCATCTTTACTAAGAGAAATATAATACTGAATAGTCAACATATACTTCAAAGGAGAATATGTTGCTTGACCAAGCTGACTGAAGAGTTTCAAAAGACAGGTAAACGAACTGACGTAGGTAATGTTGTTAGGTAATCAATTAAGCTTGCCCAAATGTCTTCTCTTAGTTGCAAAAAACTAAGAAATAATATCAGGCCATGCGGAATCAGGCTAGCTGGCTGCAAAACAGCGAATAGAGAGTTAGGGGTAAAAGGTAGTTGTCCAGAGCAGTAGAAAATGGTGAGTGAGGTCCTGTGAAGATCTATAAATGGTGCTGTTCAATATTTGTATATATTATTTGGATTTTTAAGTCAGACCTGCCATCTATAAATATGAAGACTACCTCAGTTTGGTGATGGGGTGGTTTGGGTTGTCGTCAATACTGAGGAGAATTGCAACACATTATAAGAAGATGCTAATAAAGTAGAGAAAGGGCATACGATTGCAATACATTTTAAGAAATACGTGTGCCTAATGACAATTTGATGAAAAATAAATATCACCTACGGCATGGAATACTGAAATCAATCTTGTGAAACTTAGTGCACTCTTTCGAAATTATTTGTATCCTTCCATATGCAAAAATACCTAAAACCTACACAGTATTCCTCTTCTACTTTGCATAATATATAATTTTAAATCTCATTCAGATTCCGTGCTGACCTGAACTTTCCACCTACTAATTACTGAATGTAGATGATTATTAAATAATTTTGTTTTCTCGACACTATGGACCAGAATCGTATGAAAGACATCTCATGAAAAATGCATGCATAATTCTGGTTATATGACAATTTTGCCTTCTTGAGCAGCGTGTTCTCGAGACAATGGTTGAGTCATCCTTGGTTTTAGTCACGGATACGAATTTGGATAGAAAATTATGTTTACACAACGCAGCAAATGCACCTCCCATTCATATTTAATTAGCAGTCCTCTGTTCAATGCAAATCTTCACAGTCTCTATCGCATTTTGGGCAATAGATAAAATGGGATATATAAAATTATCAACTTGCATTAAGTTCTCTATCCATTTACACCACAACCGATTTTCATTTCCGGAATCATATAATGAGCCTTAATTTAATAAGCTTCGAGTTACAATACCAACCAAAGCCTCGTTTGTCACCAAGGTTTCACCATGACAATGTTGCCATAAATTTAACCGACGTAAATTTGCAACTTTTACATTTTTTGTTAAGTAGCTGGGAATTGTTCTTTGACTGCATCAGAATAACTGTTGGAAATATTGACTCTGATAACAAGACCCACCATAGCAGTGTGTAAAGCTTGTACGTGCTGTCCAAATCCAGTATACAAGCTACCCAAAACAACCTAATACTTCTACACATTTGCCATCTGTCTTTTTGCAGCCATAGTCATTAGTTTATTTTCTATTTCTTTAATAAGTAGATAACACTGGTGGATTCCTCTGTTGATTCCTCGTACAGGATTGTTAAACATAAGCTACATTGTGGAAAAGTTCAAATCAACGAGTATAATACCATTTAAAACAACTCATTAAATTTGCCCATGTCAGTGAGGTGCAACTCAGTGTGCTCAGTCAAAAAAAAACTGCTGAAACATTTTGTGCGCGTTGGAAATCAAACGTTATATTTGTGTAATATTATTACTGCAAGTATATTGTGTTTAATCTAATAAAATGACTTTGAAATGGTTTATCGTAGGTCAGCTTCTACTGTGTATCTCCCATTTATTTCACTGTGGAATTCACTAAAATGAATTATAATCAGTGCATTTTATTTCCCCGTTTGCTGTCTGGGAGAATTTTGCTTATCCAGATCTCATTATGCCTAGGCTCCGGGAGATCCCCTTGATTTAACACCTAATTCAATTTAACTTTGATAAAGGCAACTTAGGTCGTTAGAGTTGTGTAGGTAGCTTTCTTGAGGTCAGTAGTGAACTATTTCACTTCACCTCTAACCACAAGATTTGCGTTATTGTGGCTAGCCATCTAAAGTTTTTAGGGCATCTCCATGCTGTACACCTGCATGCTGTCACTCATGTATAGGAATCAAACATTCATGAGCATCCTAACAGATAATAGTAGACTTTCATAACAGATAGAACTATGCATGCGCATTAACTGGAGTAATGACATAGCTGCAGTTTTGCAATGAACTTCAGAATTCTCCGTGCATTGAGATTTAAATCTGCACACAGTGTTTCATGTGATAACAGCTCCAGTTGAGTTGAATCAAACCCTTGAAGTTAGAAATCAGACATTTTGACAATCTTCAGATAAATTGATAGGGTTACTTGTATCGATTCCCTGAAGGAAAATGCTACGTTTAACATTTCAATCACAGTACTTAGCTTTCAATTGTTCAGGAATTTCTGACACATTTTCTCTCAGATTTAAGTCTTCAGTTGCATCAAAACCTGTTATGATTCAGTAGAATTGACGTTACCAGCGTTAAACAATATTCTAGTAATGAATAAACATGAAATTGAAACCAATGCAATTTCACCGTACCAATTTCTTCCATTTACTTTAGTATTTTGTCCAACCTTGGGACTACATGGCTCATTTTCACAAAGGATTTCCGCAGAGCCCATCTGGCTCCATAACGTTTCTCCATCAAAATCTTTAGAAGTTTGGAGCTGCGTGCTCTGTTTCCCTTCTCCGAGAGCTCAGTGATTTTCTGTAAAGAACAACATTAATATGTCAAGGAAAGAGAAAATAAAAACACAATGAGCGTAAGAAGGAAATGATTTGTTCCATGGTTGGGCTTTCCAGGTTATCATGATTTTGTAGAAATAATGTTGATATGACTGAAGAATACATGACCACTGCTCTGTATTGCACATTAAAATAATTGTGGAATTCAATGATTGCTTGTATGTGGTATTCAATGAAGTCAGTACAGGAAGCTTTTCATAGTATTGCTGAAAAAAGAAACATTTTGGCGAAGCTTTATTCTTGCACTCAATGGGACAATTCGCAAAAAAAAAAACCAATGGCAGGGGAAACAATATATTAATACAGCATGAGAAGAGAGTGTTGATTGGTTGGCAACATGACTCTGATTGGTTGAGTCATTGCCATGGGGAATGAACCAATTTAAGGTGACTGGCAGTTCACTGTCAAACATTGTTATAAATTTAAACCAGGCAGCTTGGATCTGTTGGTCAAGATCTTGCCCGGGGAAATGAACCAGAGAATGGTTGTCGCATATTTTGTTTAGCTGAAAGAGGCACAATGTGGGTATATGTTCATTTTGACTGCAAAATACAAGACCCTATGTATTCATATATGTAGCTTCTCTTACACGACAATGTGTCATACTGCGAGCCCAGCTGACAATATTAAATTGGTTGTCAGCGTAATTCTTAGGACACTGAAGATTATGAAGCAAATGTTGCCTAATATCGGAGTCACGTCTAATGTTACACCCTGTGTTTTGAGTTTTGTAAGCATAGGCTGGTTGGATATGATCATGCTGAAGGAACATGCTGTTTGATACGACACCACCACCCCCCCACCCCACAACACCCGGTAGTCTTTGGAATGTAAGGTCTTCATACCTAACATAATACTGGCACTAAAATTCCCATGCCTCATTGCTCATTTATGTGCTAGGCAGAACATGTTATTTGCTTGACGGTGGCTTCTTGTCCGTGGTGAATACCACTCGTGTTGCTGCTACATAGTAGCAGTATGAAACATAACTTCACCTGTTGCTCAATGTTTTTTTTTCTTGATACCTTGCCCTTTCAGTGCAATCTTGGGTAGACAGGACACTATTAAGGGGCAAAAGTGGCGGCCTAAGGCCTGTCCACGAGTTTGCCTGTTGCACAGTGCGAAATGATTTGATCAGTTTCGCTATTATCCTGTAGGGCCTCTTCAATGTGTCCTATTTCAGCATCAAGCACGCATGGTGAGTAAATGGCTTGGACCCTATTTTCAAGGTTGCCAATTAGGACAGTCTTATAGAGTGTGGAATTGTTTGAATCCCGATGCATGTATTGACCAGTTAATGTAGGCTTGCAGTAGATCATGATAGAGAGCTCCCTGGCAGATATCTCAACTAGCACGTCAAGGAAGAGTAGTTAATTTAACTGATCCATTTCAGCGGTGAATCTTAGCGCAGGATGCAGTCGCTTAAGTTATTCAAGGAGACTATCACATGCAATTGCGTAATTAAATATAGCAAACATATCAACCAGATATCGGAAAAATGCATGAGTTAGGTGTCCTTCCATCGGAGACACGTTTCTCATGGAACCCAACAAAAATGTTGGCGAGAGATGCGACATGGCAACTCTATTTGGCCACACATGGTATCATTGAAACCCAACTCAACTGCGCGATTTTCTGAGTAAAGAAGCTAAATGAATACTGGTACACACAACGTTGGCAGGTCCAGATCGCCATGATATAGTACTGCAAAGCAAATACCTATGGTTTCTTTAAGTGGGACATCGCTGATTAGGCGGGATATGCCAGATCAGCACATAGGCAATGTTCATAGTTCTGAAAAACACACTCCTAACCACAGAAAACAATAAAACAACAAAAACACTAAATGATAGACATTTCACTTAACCATGTATGTAACTAGAAAATTGCTTTTCACTCTTCACTGAACAAAGAGAAATAATCATTGCTGTTCCGTACTCTACATGGTGAAGCTGCTAAAAGCGTTGATGCACACGAGTTAAAATTGAAGGAGTCAAGAGATGTGGAAGTTTGTACATCGGGAGGAGGTTATATTTAAGGGCTGGGCAGTAAAAGCCAAAAACAAGGATGTACACGTTAAAGTAAAGGAATTGTGCAATCAGCACAGCCAGTATAGGTCAGTGTCCTTACCGGTAATGGTTGAACAGAACTTGGCATGATTGTTGATATGAACAACAGCGTTCTGGGTCCCCTTGAGAACATGACGGGTGATGGTTCTCTGGAGATTAGAAGAATAAGTTGTGTTTTCATCCAGATATTCAAAATTCTTACAGGGCCCGACAGGATAGATGCAGGAAGGATATTTGCCCTGGATGGGATATCGAGAACCATGGGGATAAAGTATCAGAATAATGGACAGACCATTTAGGATTGAGATGAGGAAGAATTTGTGCACTCAGAAGGTGGTGAATCTTTGGAATGCACAGCCACAGATGGCTGTGGAGGGCAGTCGTTTAGTGTGCTCACAACTGAGATCGATGGGTTTCAAATATTAAAAACCTGAAGGGTGGGGATCGGTTAGGAAAATTGTGCTGAAGTAGAAGATCAGCTATGATCTCATTGCATGCCAAAGTGCGCTCGAATGACTGAACAGTCTACTCGTGCTCGCATTTATTGCGATAAGGAGTAGGCCAGGAGAGAAATTGACTAATCAGGTCTAGAGGGATTGACAACACATACGAAGTTTTCAGTAGCAGATGAGCTGAAGCAGTTGTGAAGAAGCTGGTGTTACGGAGATAGAAATTTGCGGGCCTAATGATGGTGCATATATATGACAAGCCCCTTTGTAGAGCACACCATTCTGTAAAGTATATTGAACTAATTGCAAAACGCTATAATCACTGCTCTGTGCAGTGCACTGTACTAAATGTAGAACATGATCACAGCTCCGTATAGCACATGGCACTGCTAAAGGTACAATAATCATTTCCTGTTGTATTGCTATGAACTGTCCATGCAATATAATGACCACACCCTTATGTATTAGATTGGAATAACTGTAGAATACAAAAGGCATTGCTCTCTACATTGATCCATCTGTCAAGTGCAATGATCTATTTTCTGCCCTGTACACTAAACTAAGTGTAGAACATGATGTGCAATATTCTATGATGTGGCCTACTGCAAGACATCACGATCAAATCTGTGAACAGTCCATTAAAATTTGGATCACAATAATCACTTCGCTGTGTCATAAAGGGAACTAACTGTAGCATACAATGATCACTGTTCTTCATCTATATTGACAGAACCACAGCACACAGTTATTTATGGTTTGTGCAGCACTCTATGCACTCTGAGTTTGAACTGCCAGCAGGGAACACGTTGGATAATAACATCTATTCATGTTCTAACACCTATCTTAGTTTCTAATTTATTCAAACATTCCTTTACTCTTCTTTGAGTTCGTTTTTTTGTGTCACAAATATTTGCTGAAATCTTGACATGTTCCTAACTAACTATATAGCATTAGATTTGACCAATATGCATATGAATATTCTCTAAGAATTGTTCATCATTTTGCCTTGAACTCCATCTTTGCTTCCCTTCTAACAACAGCTCCAACGCTTAATATTGATCTCAAATTCCCACCTCTGCGATTAACAAGGCTGAAGGCCCTCAATACTTTATTTGATTTTACATGTTTATTAGCAGCTGCAAAGTAATTTGAAGATTGCTTAGCTTGTTGGTTCCCCTTTGAAACCTTTCCGTGTTTCCCATCTTTGATTCTCGTCCAATTTGCATTGAAAATTTATATCTGCTCGATTTTAATTTGCACTAAGTGTTATTACAGAAGCATTATTCTCAGCTGTTAATGTGTAGACTCTCCTGGGATTGATCGTCATTTGCACTGATTATATTGTTATTTCAGGTGCATAGTAGTTGGCATTATCTTTCTGTCTATTTCATTTTTGCTGTTCGGGAAAAATTCTATAATTCTAAGATCCAATGTCAATTATTCATTCTGAAGTTTCCTGAACTCTTCCTATTTCAATGTTGCTGAAACCAGAGATGTGTCGCCAGTGTGATCATTTGAAATTTGGCATTCTTGCTTTTGTTGTGATGAGTGCAAGAGGCAGAGCGTAGGCAGCATGTCTCTCTTTTCAGCAATATTCAAGTTATTTATATTTCCCTGTTGCTTACCCAATGTTCTTGTCCATTGAAATGATTTTCATATTTTAGCAATGAGCTGGCTCCATCAACTCCTGTCTCGTTTGCCTGCTCCAGTCGATCTCGGTAGAATTTAGTCAACGGGAACACTTGGTAATCGTTGCACTTTTTCAGAATGATACTGGTTTCAGAGACCCTCTCTGAGAAAACAAAACGAATTGAATGTAATATTGAGGTTATGATGTAGGACTTAAATCAGAATGGAACCGTTTCCTTTCTATCTCCTTTGCAATGCAGTCATGTTCTGTAGTGCTCCATCGTGATTTTATATTTAAACGAAAATCTAAGTCAATTTTACATGAAATTAATTTATTGAATATCGTTGAGATGCATCTTCATTTCCAATTTTTAAGCCCAGGGGATTTGAGTTGCCTAAATTATGCCATCAGTCAGACCACAAGGAAATTTATTGGTCTGCCCTATTTTATTATCTATCGACAGATGCTAGCACCATCTGCAACTGCCTAGTAGTTCTGTCTCCTTCTCTAGTTATGCCCACGTCCAGCTGAACACCTGAGTCCCACATAACTTGACTGAGAAATGGACAATGTAAACAGGACTGATTGCGAGTTATGAATCACAAAGCATAATACATTAGGAAAAGGAACGTGAAAATTATATCGCTGAAGATTCCTCATGGATCAATTGAAAATAATTAATGTTGACAGACTGCAAAAGTCTGCTGTCCACGAACTTTTTGTAAGGGGTATTGGTGTTGATTCCCAGGAACGCCTTTACCACACCCAAGGGTACAGAATTGTCCACTGTCAACTACAATTGAATTACCCCACAGATATCCATTCTACAGAAAACCTGACCATTTGTGGGCAGACGGTATCGTGGCCATAATGTATTTGAGCTCACCATCCACTGGTCACAGCTCTGGGAACATGAGTTCAAATTGCACCTGCGGCAGTTGGTAGACTTTAAATTCAGTTAACTCATTGTCTTAAGGATTGAACGCCAGCCTCAGGAATGGTGGTCATGAAATTATATTCGATTGTGGAAAAACAACATCCAGCATTACATGTGACTGCAGATCCCCAGCAATGTGGATAATGGTCCTCTGAAATCGCTGAGCAAGACACTTTATTTCCAGGATAACTAAGTATGATCACAAATTGTATTCTTAACAGTGACGCCTGCATCCCATGAAGCAATTAATAGTTAACACAGTGTCTTCATTGTTATTATTTCCTTTGTGAGCTGGTATTCATAGAGCTGATGTCTGAAACTTTTTTTTTAACTCCCTCTGACTTTTCCTACCTGTGACATTTCTTGTTCCTGAAAGAGGTCTTACAGTTATCTTCCGATTTGGACCTTCAGCCATTGTGGTAATAGATATTCTTTGGTTCTGATACCTTGAAATAAATGTTAATGTTACAGGACGCTTAGATAGAAATATTAAAATAAGAAGGATGTTAATTCTCCATACCATATCAATGGATAAACTGTTATTCTGTGGGAAGAGAATTTCCCAGTCTAATGATTACTAATCCACTTCAGGTGAGGCCCAGCAAAGTGCAGAATAAATTCAATTGGGCCTGCCAATCCCAACATCGGCCAAGGTATCCTTTGGGTGAAAGTTCTCACCAGCAGCATAGTCTGGTGAATGTACTCCGGCAATGCAGCCAACAACTGTTGTTTTTTTTCCCCCATTGAGGCCAACATGGACAAACATCACTGGGGAAGCACTAGATTTTGAGGTCTCTTAGATAAGCCACAAATGGGGTCAATGTGGATGGACTTCATGTATTACAACTGGTGCATCTGGTTTGGGAAGGTAATTGAATCATTGACAAATATCAACAATGTTAGTGTGCAGTCGGAGCTCTTTGTCACAACCCTGGTGTGTCAGAGTGTAGGGGAAAAACATTGCAATATAATGACGGGACAGCGTTTGTGGTACCTTATTGAAAAATCATTACTGGACGAGGATGATGTCGGTCATTGATAAACCGTTGGTAAAACGTAGGCGGACGATCATTTAATAAACTCTGGCCTAGCAGTGTTTTGCTCATTTGGTAAACCACTGGAGTGGCAGGCTATGTAAATTCCATGATGGACGTTTAAAGGTGCTTGGAGTGGGGATGTATAGATTGTGCAGATATATTAAGATACTGCATATTTCCGAATATTTCACTTAGTAACATGAACGGCTGAAACTTGAACGTCTTCTCATTCACTCTTTAAAATGTAATCTTGTCCAAACAAAACGACTCTGATGAATAAGGCTAGTGATAACATTAGAACAGAATTTCCAAACTAAATAATTCACTCAGTTCAGGAAGAAATACATTTCTCTCGCAGTGTGGAAGGATTCAATGATTATACATGAATGATGAAGTGATAGGAGGCTCGGCCAGGGTAGAATGGAACTACTGACTGACAGGATGATCTATGGAACAATGGATTAGTTTTCAATAAGATACAGGCTAGGTGGATTCCAGGAAGGTTGAATGGAAAGGGAACCAAAGCAATGGTTCTTTGGAAGCTGGGAGAGAGAAGGCATGAAATCAAAGAGCAGAGGTGTATTTAAATGGTAAGTGATTTTTTTAAAAGTGGGAACCAGACCAAAATTGAGAAATCAAGATGGGTAATGAAGAGGAAAATATAGCAGGCAAAGAAAGTATGTGCATATAGAGGGGCAATTAACTTAAGAAGGGAACCCCCAAAAATACATGTATATTACTTTGACACGTAAGATGAAGTGGGGTGGATCCTGTTAAAAATAAAGAGTGTGGTGCAGGGCAAGACTAGAATATTTAATTAATATTTTGCATTGGTGTTTACTAAGCACGGAGATGTTGACAGAATATCAACAGAAACACAGATGGTAGATGTTCACGTGAAACTTGATAGGAAAGTTGGCTGTGCTCATTGTGGCTAAGTTGCTTGGTCTGGAGGGCTGGCATCCCAAGTCGCAAAGTAAGTGGAAGTGGAGATCCTGGAATGGTTTGCCAGAATTTTCTAATTTTCCTAAACTTATTTTGGCCTTCATTCTGGGATCTGAGATCTGAAACACTGGTTAGATGGTTCAAATAGATTCGGACTTTGTGTGCCTGCTGGGGATGGAAGGTTCATTTAGACACTTAGGATCATAAGGGGATTAGAGTATTCAAAGGAAATCACAAGGGAAAATCTATTCTTTGCCAAAAAGCAGAATACAGGAAATCTGATATTAAAATTAAAAATTCTGGATATTCTCAGCAGGTTAAGCATCTATCTGCAGAGAGAGAAACAGAGTTAATGTCTCAGGCCTGTGAACCTTCATCTGAACTGGGAAAAGTTAGAGATGTAATCTGTTTTCAGCAAGGTGTGGGTGGAACAAGGGCAAATGTAAGGTCAGTATTTGGGTGAAAGGCAAGAGAGATTGAGTGACAGAAATGTTAACTGTTCAGGGCAAAAAGACATGGAGATGGGGCAAGAAAAGAAAGAAATGAAAGGTGTGACCAGAGCAAATGTCATGAGTGAAAGCAAAAATAAAAGAAACACCAAAACAAGAAAATGAAAAGGGAAGAAAATAGGTGGAAATAAAATGGTCTGAATTTGTTGACCTCAATTTTGAATCATGAAGGCAGAAACTGGTTAATTACAATATTAGGTGCTATTCCTTTAGCTTATGTTGAGCTTCACTGGAGCAGTAGGCCAAGGACAGAATTGTCAGAGTAAGGGCAAGGTGGACAATTACAATGTCACATCAGTAAAAGCTCAGCAGCATACGTGTGGACCTAATGGAAGTGTTTCACAAAGAGGTCACCCAATCTGTATTTGTTGACCTCAGTGTAGTGCAGACTTTATTGTGAGCAGCAAATAAGGGAGATTAGATTGAACCAAGTACAATTAAATCACTGCTTCATATGGAAGGAATGTTTGGTTTCCTTGTATGGTGAGGAGAGTTGAGGTAAAATGGAAGGTGTTACATCTACATTTGCATGGAAAAGTAACATGGGAAGGGGACTGGGTGTTGGGGTAAATGAAGAGTGGACCAAGTACTCCCCAGGGGTAAATGTCCATTAGTAATGCTGAAAAAAAGTTCAGGGGAAGATATATTTGGTATCATCTCGCTGGAGGTGGGGGAAAGTACAGACAATTAAGAATTAAATATATTGGCTAGTAATATGAAAAGTGAAGACAAGGGGAACCTTTCTGTCGTTTTGGGTGGGAAGTAAAATGGTGAGACCAGATCTGTGAGAAATGTGGCGAACATGGTCAAAGGCCTTGTCAAGCACAGTGGGGAGGGAGAGGAGGAGATCCTTGGGTGAGGACAAAGGAACACAGCTCAGAAACCCTGTGGTGGAAGTTTGCATCGACAGAACAGATGTGACAGAGGAGAGGGAGATGGAAAAATGACATTAAACACTGAAAGTGTAGAATGCGAGGAAGTGCAGCTGATGGGAAGTCAGTGGGCTTATATTGAATATTATTAGTTGATTGCCTATCACCATAAATAGAGACATAGAAGTTAAGGAAATGCACCAATATAGTCACCTATTTCTAGTCAATTATTTTGCATTTGAAAGATGATACATAGTTTAATTTACTTATTTTCCTGGAGCAGCCGTGATTCAGATCAGAAGCCACTGTGGGCCAGATGTAGGCCGCAAGCTGTACTTTGGTCAGCTGTACCCTATAAAAATCTAAGTAAAATGTCCTGTAGCTGCAGAGCAAGTTATCGTGCTGACAGGCCCAGGCAGAACCATCATCACTGGCTCCTTTGGAGCACATTCTGGTGCAAAGCAACTTCTGGATTAGAGCATAATTGTGTTCCCTGTAAGCTCCAGTGCTCTTATGGCCCAGAATAAAAGCAAACATCCGAGCATTCGTCGTTATTGGGACTGAAAAATCCAAGCTAATAATCAAATCAGACAGCAAAATTAAATAGGCACTTGGGGAGATTTTAGTTAATTAAGAAGAACCAGCATGGATTCTAAAAGATAGATTGTTCTTCACTAATGTAACTGAATGTTGTAATGAAGCAAAGGAGAAGGTTGATGATGAGACTGCCTGAATGTTGCCTGTATGAATTTTAAGACAGCATTTGATAAAGTTTCACATAAAAAGCTGGTTAACAAAATTGAGACCCTGGTATGGGAAAATAAGTGTCAGCTTGGATTTTAAAATTAATGGCTTAAAGACAGAAACCGCAAATTATTGTAAATGTTTGTTTTTCACACTAGAGGATTATAGATACACTTGTTCATTGAAACATAATATATGATTCCAAAATTTGCCGATGATGCCAAACCTGAAGTTTGTGGCAAGGAGTGACGATTATACCAATAGACTGCAACAGTAATTCGATATACTAACCGAATAGTCAGGTTAGTGGCCAGCTAAATTTAATGCAGTGAAATGTACGATGAATCACTTTGGTTGAAATGGAAGGAAGAGGAAATGACGTTTTTAAACAGTGTACATGGACAGAGGGATTGGGAGTTTATGTATAGTGATTTGAACGGATTGAGAGAACAATTCACAAAATATACGGAATCTTGCACTTCACCAGTTGATGCATTGAGTACAAAAGCTGGAAATTTTACTTAACATTTATGAAGCTCTTAATGGCCACAACAATTATGCCCAGTTCTGAATATCACTGGGAAGAACTTGAGGGTCCTTGAGAAGGTGCTGAGGAGATTAACTTAAATAGTTCCAGCGATGAGGCACGATAGCTCGGTTAGGTTGGAAGAACTGGCATTGTTCTGTTTGAAACAAAGGGGGTTGAGGGAAAATGCGATCAAGGCATCAAAGATTATTGGAGGTGCAGGTACGATAAATAAAGGAAAAACATTGTTCATGTTAGCGTATGGTAAAAGGACAAAGGGATGCAGATTTAGGGTTTTGTCCAGGAGATGCCAGTGGGATGTGAAGTTGATTTGTTTTTTCCACAGCAAGTGCTAATGATGCAAAATAAAACAGTGCTCGAAGAGTCGACGAAAATTTCAGACAGGAATTGCAATGATATTTGAGCTAACTAAACATGCAATACTGTGGGATTGAGTGGGAGAATGGAACCAAATTGATTTTTCTGCAGAAATCGGGCATGGCCTCAATGGGCAGAATGGCCTTGCTCATTTCCTCCTGAATTTATGATAGCTGAAGGCGGATCAAATTCTACAAGCAAGTTATATATATATATATATATATATAGGTGTTGACCTAGGGTATTCGGGCCCTCTTGATTCTTAATTTAAAGTTGCATATAACATAAATAACAAAACAATGTAACATACCTTCCCATGTCCCCGTGTCTTAATCCTTTCCCGCCTTCTCCATAAAATTTCTTTCGGCACCCCCGTCTCTGGTTCCACTCATATTGTATTTCTGGTTTCTGATTTTACTTTCCCTCCCTATTTGCTACAGTCCTAATTTTCCATTTGGACCTTTCAATTTCTTGCATAGCTCCCCGATATTTCATGTCTGCCCTCCATTATCCTATAAGCATTGTTATCTTGTTAATAACTGGCCAGCGTTGGTAAATAACTTCCAGTCTCGTGTGTGGTTCCTAATTCTGACCCATATCCATTTGCCCCCAGATCTTTATCTGCCTTTGCTGCATCTGTTTTTGTTTCCAATCAACATTTTCCAAACATTTTAATTGCTGCTGCTTCTGTATCCATTCTGATTAAATGCCTGATTTCTCATTTATTAAGTAAAATATACCAAATGTCTTCAAAGAACTCCAGCGCCACATGACTAGCCTGACTAGTTCCTCCATAACTAGCCTGAAAAAGTCCATCTTATATCATTGTCATATAATGCAATGGGAAAATAAGACACCGGACTATCATCTGCCAAGTCTTTCTCCTCAATATTATTATTATTTTTATTATTACTATTATTATTATTATTATTATTATTATTTTGATTACACCCATCCATATATATTTACTTATCACTTTTCCGTTTGTTTTGGTCTTTTGTCTCTACCCTTCCCAGCCTTGTTCAACACCATGCCAATCATATTTAAAAACACTGTTAAATTGACAGATCGTTAACCATTATAACCCAGAATCTGTTCCTCTGCAACTCTTCTGCCTGTTGATTAGGAGGGAAATCGCGTAACGTTGCTGGAACAATTTTTTGTCATCAACTCAATGTCATCGCTCATCATGAAACCTGCTGTTGTATATAACATTTCCCAAATAAACTGCCACCTCACAAATCAGTCCTTCAAATCTTTCAAGCCAACGAACTAACCCCAGCACCATAAAGACACTTATTTTCAAATAGAGAGTGCAACAGGACGTGAGTTTACCAGAAGGGTGACGGGCATGAATTGCCTTCCTATAGAGGTGTGAATTTCTGAGCCTATTTAGGCTTATTGGAAGATTCACTCTTGCAGATGTTCAATTTTCTGTATCTGGTATTAAGTTGCTACTGGAACAACATTCTGTAGGTTATGACTACATCACATAAAAGTAGCTGAACAGTTGAACAGCATTAATAGCTAGGACAAAAACAAAATCTGTTGGAAAAACTCAGCAGGTCTGACAACACTTCTAGAGAGAAACACAGAAGAAGAGTCACCTGGACTCGAAACGTTAACTCTGTCTTTCTCTCCACAGGTGCTGTCAGCCCTGCTGAGTTTTTCCAGCAGTTTTTGATCCTGTTTCAGATTTTCAGCATCCGCAAGATTTTGCTTTTACCATTAATAGTTGTCCCAGCTAAGCCGTTCCAATGCATCTAATGTTGACATACTGGATAAAATGCATGATTGAAGCAGTTTAACCTGATCAACAAAGGTGAACCAGGTTGCTTTTCAACAATTATACTATTAGCTACCTCACAGAATCAGAAAAGTTATAGAAGGACTTATCAATAGTGTCATCTACTGTCAGCATTGATTCAACAATGAGATGTTCATTTATCTTCTGTTATTTTTGCACCTGAGATCTTCAGGCCAGTGGCATCGTGGGAAATTTTGAGGTGCAAGGAATCTAAGCAAATGAGTTGAACATATCACTTCTAAATCTACTATTGCATTCAATTCCTATGATTTAATCAAGTAGGTCCCCAAACGTCAGTAAAACTATGTTTTTAAGCGAAACATATTGGTGCCAGCAGGTGTTATATTTCGAATCATGTGGAAGTTTGTATCATTAGTCTTTAGCACAGCTAAATATTTCATTATGCATCGATTTAACTATTTAATTCAAGCTTATTAAAATATAATTTGCTGACAAAATTACTGACTTCTGACTGTGAGATGGTATGTACAGGGGGAAAGACTTTCTTGATTGATATTCCTAACCTATACCCGGGCGTACGGTGCACAACTTCTAAACCTGAAGATGCTGTGAGGCTTGAATTTATTGTAAACTGTGCAAAGGAAGGTGAGAGACCTCAGGAGGATATTTACAATTTGGTGGAATGAGCAGACACGTGCAAGGTGGAAATTAATGTACAGAATTGTGAAGTGATACATTTTGGGTAGAAGGAAGTGGAGATGTGATGTACAATAGAGGGTACAATTAGAAAGGTAATGCAAGAGTACCTGGGTGTATATGCACATAAGTTATTTAAACTGGCAAGACAGGTTGAGTGAGCAGTTAATAAATTATAATGAATGCAGGGTTTTATAAGTAGGAGCACAGAGACCAAAATCAAATTACAGACCTTCATAAACTGTTGGCTCAACCTCAACGGGAAGTATGTGAATGTTTATTAAAAAGTGCAGAAATGATTTACGAGAATGGTTCCAAGGACTTCAGTTAGGTAGACAGGTTGGCGAAGCTGGGACTGCACCACCTGGAGAAGAAAAGTTTTAGTGGAAATTGGCTAGAGGTGTTCAAACTGATCAGCGATCTGGATAGTGTAAATGGGGAGAATGTGATCCCATCGGCAAAAAGTCGAGAACATTCAGGTGATTAACAAAAGAACCAGAGGCGACATGACAAAAAAATAAACATCTTTATGCAACAAATGTTTTAAATCTGGAATGCATTGCCTGAGCAGAGACAAATTCAATACACGGATGGTTGTCTGAATGGCCTATTCCTGTGCTGAGACCATACTATGACCATCTGGGAAATCTTGCTTTAATGTTCTGCCATCCATCTACACAATGCCAGAAAAAAGAACTTATCATACCACATTAATAGTGAGGACAAGGGGAGGAAGCAGTACTTAGAGGGATCAGCATACATACCTTGTATAATGTGAATCCACAACATTTGCTTCACGTTATTTATATCTTGCCAATTGGAATATCTTGCTTTATTGCTCCACACAATTTAGAAATTGTCGAGAGGATTCCCCTACCCCACCACACCCCCCACACCCCTGCACCCCTGCTGAAACACAGCCCCAAAACCCACCCCCAATCTTGAAACCTGATGGAACCAAGTAATTAATTTCGCTCTTTGAGTTGTGGATAATCAGACTTGCTTCAAAAACCCACAAGCACAAAATAAATATGCCTTTTCTGGTGATAGATCATTGACCTGAATATGTTAACTATGGTCCCTCCACAGGTGCTGTCAGGCTTGATGAGGTATTCTAGCATTTTCTCTTTTAACTCTGTTTTCTCTCTTCACAGAGAAGCTGACAGCACCACTCACAGCGGCTTTTAATGGTAGCAAATGGAACGCCGTAACAACAGACAAATTAAGGAATTAGTGATCACTCACTTTTTCAAAATGAGGAGATTTTTTTCACTTGATTGCATGTCAATCTTTAGTAAATAGAACATAGCCCTTGATATAACCTGTGTCAAAAGCCAATAAATGTTAAGTTGCTTCAATTGTCACTTGTCATCTTTCCACTTTTCAAGTAATTAATGCATGATTGAGAAACATGTCGATTTTAGGCCTCCTACAGGCTATATCCTCGATAAAAGTGAGCAGGCTGATTCTTGGCCCGCAGATCTTTCGAAATATGGGACAGGACATCCCACAAGGCACCTGGAATACAGAATTTTCTTCCTTTTTTAATCCTTCTCTGCTACCACTCTTACTCCTCATTAAGGGATTTGCCCTCACTGCATGAAGAAGCTTGATGGACACACTGCTGCCATTTTGACCCATCCTTCGCCTTGAGCTTCAGAGTGTCTTTGGCACATGTTCTGTCCTATGGAACACTATACGCATCACAGAATCACAGAATCATAGTGCAGAAGAGGTCATTCGGCACAGTGAGTATGCACTAGAGTTAAGGTTTGATGCTTTTCCAGGTGAGCTTTTTGGCTTCCAGTGGCGAAGTGCATTCACAGTCTGAGCAGCTATATCAACCCTCTTTTTCTCTTTGCGTTTCCTTTTTCGGCAATTCACCCTCTGCAGCGCAGTTCCCTCACAGGCAAGGAGACAGCCTCCCTTTGGCTTCATTTCACAAATCTTCTCACTTGCACCGACTACTTAGTCCTTAACGGCATGTGATGTGACAACTGCTGTTACCCAGGTATCTGCACCGGGCATTCAATGCTTTCAAGATTGCATTGATTTTGGAGAGCTGTTAAGTCTCAGGAATTTGCATTTGAAGCTGCAAATGGTCATAGATTACTATTGCGAGTGGGTGAAAGATTTCATATGGTGTTTGTTGTGGGAAAGTGTGATACCATCCCCTTGAACGCGAGAATTCTGGTTTGGAGTAATGTTCTATGGTTGTGCAAATCAAAAACAATAGGCGTGTTAATGTATCCATAAAGCCATATTTTCCTGAAATATTTACACCATTTGTCCATCCCATCTTGCCTGCATAAATTGCAGCAATGTAAATCCAAGAACCAACCCTTGCCAACGCATAGATGTCAGACGACTGGAATAGTAATCGAAAGGCCAAGACTAACGCTCCAGACACGTGATCTGAAACAGTACTATGGCAGCCGTGGTAACTTAAAGTTAACCAATTAGCAAATCTGTAATACAAATGCTAGCCTCTTGAATAACAATCATCAAACTACCCCTTTGCCACCATAACAAATTGAATCACTGTTCTTCCGTGAGGGAAACCAGTCATCTTCACTCCGTTTGGCCTAAAAGTCATTCCAGGTTGCTGCAGGTTGAGTGTTAAATGCTCTCAGAAATGAAATAGCAACTGAGCCACTTGTATCAAACGGCTACAGAAAGAAAAAAGAAACAAAAAAAGAAAAGTTTTGGCACAGTTATACCAGGTGGATTGGAGCAGTTCGTGAAGGTGTATCATCACGACCTTCTCCAGTGGAATCAGAGATGGGTAATATATGCGGGATTCTTGTTCCCATCCCAAGACGAATTAAGAAAAACAATCGCCCTGACCTCAAGTCACACCCTCCTCTCACTGATCACTCGCCAGTCCTGTGTCCCGTTCTGAACATATGCGTTGTAGCTGCGGCCTGGAATAGTCTCCAGAAAACAAAACTACACATCCCTGATGACCCGCAATGTCTACACCTCAAACTCCAGCTGAAACATCTCGATATGCATATACTTACTGCAAGTGTTGTGGTCCGGGATCAAACCTTCTCCAAAAACTCCCATATACTACAGTTGTAGTACATCATCTATCATTTCATCTCTAAATAACCTTTAATTATTCCTTTAATTACTTACAGTATACATTTAATCAATGTAGATAATAGTTTGCTTTAATGATTTTTTTCACCGAATGGTTATCATAAAATTAAGCGAGTTTTTAATTCATGTACATCGTATAAATACAGGAACGCATTTGTAAACTAATCATTTTATCTTTAACTTAACGATATATGGAATTGAATATTGAAATTAAATTTAGGTGTATACAATTATGAAGTTCCTATTTAGGGCGGGAGTGAACAAACTTATTTACCTTAGCAGAGAGGAAAATAGCCATGAGTTCCGAGTGCAAAAAAAAGGTAGAAGGGGATTTTCAGAGGATTTTGAAAAAATATATAGCATTAGTGTGAAGAGCTGCACTAATTCGAGGAATTGCACTAATCTACGTACAGTATAACTGGTTGGGATCTATTATTTTGGATTGCATGAGGTGTTGTGCCATTCGGGGGGATGGTATGGAGAGAAGATCTGTGGCAGGTGGAAGGGTCTTTGTATGTTGGCTGGACATTATTAGTTATAGGGTAAGTTTCAATGAGAAAACTATATATGTTAGAGTGATTGTATCTGTTAGAGGGATTGTATAGGCTGAACCATCTACATTACTTTAGCTCTTCTTTTACTTTAAGGTTTGATGGAATGTTGTAGCGTTGTATTATATTCGGATTCTTCATTAGTATGTGGCGTTGACTTAAATTCATATGGTGTATTGATTTAATCCTGCAATGCGTATGCGCAGATAATTCGCTTTATCTTATAAATGAACCTTCACTGTTAATGTAGGCAGGCTGATCCCATAGTGCCGTTGAGAGGGACACGCTTACCTTTAGAAATTTTTCTGTTGAATTGCCATGGCAGCATTGATCACATCAATGCATCATTATAAGAAATAGAGGTGGGTTTGATGGCGTATGAGTGGGCAATTTCATTGCTCAGAAAATATAGCACCCCTTTTTAATTTGTTAATTATTATAATGAGAGTTATCTATTATTTGGTGCTTTTCATGCTTTCTCAACTAATCTCAGAAATAAACGTATTCTGTTGCAACATGGACTTCAATTGATGTCATAATTTATGTGTTGAAGTTGAAAACAATGAACAATGTTGCAACCTCAGTGTCTCACTGGAGTTCCCGTAGGTATAAATTAAAAGCTCCGAGAATGTATTACTTCAGCGCTTAATTTGGAGTGATTGACTGCAACGGGACTGAACAGATCACTTCGCACAGGAAATGTCTGAAGCATTTACTGATTTCAGGAAAATATACTACACGGCTCTTGCTGTTATCGGTGTTCCTGGTAAGCGGCTATATCCATCGAAGTTGTTTCAGGCTTTGTGAACTGGTCTCTGGTTTGATATATGACAAATTAATGTTACATACAGAAAGAGCAGTGAAAATTTTTACAGACACTGGACTGAAATCATTATTAGCTGGCAAATACCAAAATTATGTATGCTGTTTTATAACAGTGCCTCAATTGAAAATAAAATTACTTTCTAACACACAGTTTCGATGAATTGTCATCGAATTTCCTTTAATGAAAGCTTGATAGTGTTGAACAAATGTGCAAGCAAATTAAAGGTAAGGTATTACTGGGATTATGTGTTACTGTATAATTATGTTCAGTGTTGGTCACTAACTGGAATGGAACAGCGGACACCAGTGGCCACGTATTATTGGGAGCATATATCCCTATAGAATTTACTTTGTGTGCTCTCTAACTGAAATACAACATCTGCCCCTTTGACCAAGGGGCGAACTCTACCTGGAGAATGCGACTGAGGGTAGGGCACTAACTGAGGCCGAATACCCGATACAGTTGACTATTAATTACGTAGAGCTCCCGCCACTGTATTTTTTTTTCTCATTTATGTAACGTGAGCATCGCTGAAATCGCCAGTATTTCTTGGCTATTCCTTATTATATTTAAGAAGTTGGTGGTGAGCTATAATATTGAAACGCTCCAATCCATGTAATATATACACAAATAATGCTGTTAGGGACGTAGTTATGGTTTTTTGGTCCAAAAATAGTAAAACAAATGACGGTATGAATTAGTTCAAATTTAAGATGTTCCTTGGTTGAGAGAGGAACATGCAGGTGCTATGTAACAACGTATCCATTCCTGTATATAGGCTACCATTGTATAGGTAGTGAGTTTGGAAGGTGCCTTCGAAGGAGACTTAGTAAATCACTGACATGCTTCTCCTTGATGGTTCATACTGCCGACAACGTGAACTGGCTGTGAAGTGAATGACTTTTGAGTGTGATGGAAGGCGTATCAAACAACCAGGCTGTTTAATTAACGCAAAATACTGCGGATGCTGGAAACCTGAAACAAAAACGAAAAATGCAGGAAAAGCTCAGCAGGTCAGAGATCTGAAGAAGTCATAGGAACTCGAAACATTAACTCTGTCTTTCTCTCCACAGATGCTGTCAGATACGCTGAGATTTTTTCCTGCATTTTTGTGTGTTGAAGCAGTCTGTTTCCCTTAGATTGTGCTGATCTGCAAGTGTTCGAGTTGCACTTATCCAGTCTAGTGGGGAGCAAAAAGCACAATCATAACTTGCATTTTGTAGATGGCAGACAAATTTCTGGAGCACTCATGTTGTTCATTTTTTAATTTTTCTATTAGAAAGGAGGAGGTATTCATGATTATCCTTTCCATTTCTCTCTGAATCTTTTTAGTTAATGTGGGGCATATCGCTTATTGGGACCTATTGTTTCACCTTTTAGGTCTCAATAAGGGAATGAGAACCCATTTTATACGTTTAGAAATGTCATCCGAAAACACATATTCTTCATTATTATACGGAATGTTCACATTGCTGGAAAAGACCCACGTTATTGCCCTCCCCTAATTGCCCTTGCAAAGGTGGCGGTCAGCAGACTACTTCAATTGCTGCCATCCATTTTGTGCCAGGACACCTACATTGCTGTTATAAAGGCAGCTCAAGGGTTTTTAATCCAGCATCAGTGAGTGAAGGGCAATATAATTAAAAGTCACAATGTTTTTTGTCTTGGGGAAGAATTAGAAGTGGTGATATTCTTATGCATCTGCTACCTCTGTCCTGCTAGGTGGTAGTGGTCGCCAATTTGGAATAGGCTGTTGAAGAAGGCTACATGAATTGTTGAAGCGCATCTTTTATACACTGCACCAATGTGTGTTGGTGGTGGAGAGAGGGAATATTTAACTTAATGAATTGAGTGCTGGGCAAACAGTCAGATTTGTCCTGGATTCTGTTGAACTTCTTGCACGTTACAGCCAGACTAATCCAGACAAGTGTAAAGTAACCATTACACTCCTGACTTGTGCCTTGTAGATGTTGAAGAGAACTTGGGGAGTCAGGAAGTTTGCTACTCGCCTCAAAACTCCCAGTCTCAGACCCATTCTTGTAGCCCCAATATATATGGCTGATCCAGATTAATTTAGGTTCAATGGTAACTCCAGAATATTGGTAGTGGGGCACTCAAAGGTAATAATTCCATTTAAATTCGAGGGGAAATGGTTAGATTTCCTCTTCTGGAGATGGATATTGCCTGGCACTTTTGTTGTTCTAATGTTGCTTGGAACTTATCAGCCCAAATCCGAATGTTGTCCAGAGCTTGCTTCATGCAGATTTGGTCTGCTTCAATGTCTCAGGAGTTGCACATGGTGCTGAACATTGTGCAAACATTGGCGAGAATCCCCACTTCTGATCTTATGATGTGGGCAGGTCATTGATTAAGTAGCTGAAAACAATTGTTCCTAGTACGCTACCTGGAGAAACTCCTGCAGTGGTGTCATGAGGCTGAGATGATAGGCCTCCAAAACACAGAATAATTTTCCGTGTTGTTGGGTAGCTCGCTGGCCAATGAAAAATATTGCCTGATTCCCCTTTATTGTAGCTGTTTCTGGGCTCATTGAATCACACTTAGTCAAATGCCACTTTGATGTGATGGACATTTGCTCTCACTTCACATCTAGGATTTAGCACTTTGACCAAAGATGCATAATCAGGTGCCAATGAGCCTGGGAAAGCCAAAACTGAGCATCGCTGAGCAGGTTATATCTGTTCAAGTGCCATTTGATATTACTATTGATGACACCTTCCAACACTTTGCTCACCAATACGAGGAGACCGACATGCAGGTAACAGGCCACTTTGGATTTTCCTCCGTTGATTCCAACGTTTGCAGTATTATGAAGGATCTGGTGATTCTGATTAATTCATACTGAAATTATGGAGAATTGAAGAGGATTTGTGGTACATCATTACATAAGTATTGTGGCTGTTTTTTTTGTCTCTCTTAATGCTCTTTTGGAGCCTTTCCCATCTCGCCCCACCCATCCCTTTCAGCATAACCTTTCACCATCTCTCTTTCATGCACCTAAATGGCGTTTACCTCGTCCATTCCATGTGGTAACAACATCTTCATTTGCACAACACTCTCAGCAAAGAATTACTTCTCAGATTTACCAGTGAATATTTTATGTTAATGAACTCAATACTTAAATGTGCTCACAATTGGAAAATGTATTTGTGTTTCATTCTCCAATCCCCTTTGTAACTTGAATGAAATCTGTCAGACCACCCTTCTGCCACCTCCGGCATGGTGAAAAAAAACTTTAACCTGTTCTACACTTTCTGCTGCTTCTAACCCCTCGGTTCTGATACTACCCTGAGAAGAAGAAAAAAATAGTGTCAGCTTCTCCAGCGCCCCATATCTATTTTCAAAGGTGAAGATGAGAATTATGCAAGTATTTAAGTGTGGTATAAACAAAGTTCTGGGCATATTGTTTGTTTCCTCACTGTTTTTATTTCACCTTGCCATAGGTCCAGCGTTTTGATTGAATTTACATAGCATTGTTAACCTCGGTTCCTAATTTATATAATTTGTGATTTTTTTAACCACAGGAACCCTTTGACCTTTGCAGATTTGTTTGATTGTTGCCGAGCCCCCACCCCATCCCCCCATCGGGTGATCACTCCTTGCACTTTGGTTATCAAGGTCCTCAGCCATGTCCGTTCCATTTCCCAAGGATGTGTTTTTTAACCCCTGTCCTCCCTGCCAGAAGCACGTCAGATTTTCCTTTGTTCTCACCTCCCATATCTTCATCCAACATGTTACCATGTGCAGCTAAAATCTTCAGCGAACACATCTCTCCCTTGCCTCTTGTCCCCCCAATAACTTGCTATGTACTGGTTCACCCTCTCATCACCCAGTTCTGGCTCTGTTCCCCCCATTATCCTATTTTCTTCCCTTATTATTTTCCCTGACTCTATCTCTGTCCATCTCTAATGTCTCTAGTTATGAGATGTTATCTCTGTTTCTCTTTCTACAGGTGCTATCTGATCGGTTGAGTTATTTCTTAATTGTCTGTTTTGATCAGATTACCTTAGTATTAGATATTTGCTGCAAACCTTAGTTTGGAATATTTACAGGGTGTAGGCAGTCTTGTGGTGAATTGTTAACAGTAAACCTGGATGTATGGTTTTTTCCACGGTCTGAGGATTATCAAATCCACAAGGTGTAGGTGTGTGTCATGGACAAGATGGGCCAAAATGCCTCTTCTGTGCTGTAACGTTTC
Organism: Carcharodon carcharias; assembly: GCF_017639515.1. Taxonomy (NCBI): domain Eukaryota; kingdom Metazoa; phylum Chordata; class Chondrichthyes; order Lamniformes; family Lamnidae; genus Carcharodon; species Carcharodon carcharias. The sequence goes on from NC_054490.1 coordinate 32,325,291, forward strand.
CATGATTCGACGGGAGCAGTCTCGAGCAGGCTGTACAATCATATGTGTCTGAAACACGCCTACACCCAACCACATCCCAAAGATCCCAACCCAGGGAGTGGCTCAAATCAAGAGGATTTTCATAAATACAAGGCCTATGTTCTCTACCAGGGAGAGATCAGGGTACAGAGGAAAAACTATCACTGAGAGTTATCTGATTTCAGGGAGTCCTTTTTTTCTGGGACGTGCTTTGAATTCGGGGAGATCAATTGCCCCTCGAGTGGTCAAATTTCAGGCTGCCTACTCTTAAGTGCAATGATGCAAATTCCGTAGGGTGCCGGGCAGATGAGTGTGGAGAGGGTGGTGGGGGAGTGGGGGAGTGGTAGAGGGGGCGGGGGAAGGGGGGCACTGTGGGTTAGTTCACCTCCAAAGAGTGAACCAGTTCTGCGGGGATGTTTCATTTCTTGAGGACGGACAGAATAAAAGGAGGGCCCCAATCCAGGGAATAGGTCTCATCCCCTACTTTCCAAAGAGGATGCTGCCTACCACCAAAATTTATACAGGCCTGAAGGGTTTATGGAGCTCAAAAGAACTGGCAATGCGGCATTTGTAGTGACACGTTTGGGTGGGATGCCAGATGTTAATTTCCCAACTGTGGACAGCGATATGGAGATAAGGTCAGCAGCATGTTCGCCGAGTGTCGAGCCTCACACTGGACTATGTCGGGTTCTTACTTGTAAAGCATTTGCATACAATGATAGAACGCGAGCGGGATTTTACTGCCGCAGCTGAAATCAATGGAGTTTAGAATGGCTCCCTGCATTTTACGGCCCTGTCCCTGAGGTCTCTGCCTGAATGGGGCCGTTAAATTCCAACACTCTTTACATAAAACTCTTCTTAATTACCATCCTACCTTTAAGATAACTTAAGATTTGTATGAAGAAGAAATGGTTGCGGAGATAATAGAGGCATTTTTTTCATGACTTCCAATAATCTTTAACAATTGGGATGTTTACCTGCAGCTGTACAGAGCCTTGGTGAGATAACATTTGGAACGCTGCGCACAGATTTCTACTATGCCTTTGTAAAGAATAGTTATAACTGTGCTAGAAGCAGTTTAGAGAAGGTTCACTCGACTCATCCTTGGTTTAAAGGCTTATATTAGGACGAAAGCTTTTATCATGTTGGTACTGTAACTATTCAAGTTCCGAAGAATGAGAGGTGAACTTATTGAAATATAAAATATCCAGACATAATTTTTAAGAGTTTATACCAGGAGCATGTTTATTTTTGTGGCACGAAAGTTGGGAGGGGCTATGGGGGTGGTGGTACTAGAACTTTTCACTCTCCATTTTAAAATTAAAATGAGGAAACATCTTTCTGCTCATGGGAGCGTTAGCCTCTGGAATTCAATTCCCCAGAAAGTAGTGGCGGCTATGTTAACATCCATTCAAGGCTGAGTTTGATAGATCTTTTTATGGATAAGATAGCGAAGAATCATTGAAGACAGACCGGGAGGTCCAGTTAAGATTTCATTCAGAACTGCCATGATGTTGCTGAATGGCGGACAAGGCTTGCAGGACCGAATGGCCTCTCCTGCTCCTAAGTCTTAGTTTCCTCCGTAGAATTTTGTGGCATATGTTTCACCATTGTTTAAGTCTGGAGCACAAAGTCGGATTTGTGCAGTTGTATGTAATGTTAGCAGTTTCCCTTTTTTGAACTCTATGGCACAAAGCAGCAAGCAGGAGAACGGCAGATTACATGGAGGCCCGAGAAATGTATTGGTGAGTCAAAGCTCAGGCGGAATGTGCTGTGGAATCGGGGGCGTGGAGAACTGGGAGAGGTATCCAGGGGATTCAGAGGTGGATGTCGGAGGTATGAAGGGGCTAAATGGGGAGGGGATAGAGTTCACAGTATGGGTAGGAGGGGTGATGGGAACAGGCAGTCAAAGTAAGAAAATGAGGGGCATTAAATGTGGTATCAGCACAGTTGAATTGTGTGTCCATCTCAGAGTGCTTGGTAGCACACACTGCACAGGGCTATGATTTCACCTACATTCCAGCCATGTCTGATGATAGTTATCCTGGAAACGTTCCTTCACAATGTATAGAAAGGAATGCAAACTAATCCTACAAGCTCATCCATATTTCACAGATTAACAGTGCACAATAAAATGAACGATCAATAAGACAGAAAAAAAAGCTCAAAACTTTCTTCCACAAACTTCCCTGCAACTCGCTGCATATTTAGTTCATTTAATTATCTGACTGAACTGGCGTCGGCAGCATCTTTAATACACATATGATAAAGTAAAACCAAAGTAACGTAAAATATTTACACGTAAAACATAATTTTTAAAGAATATTCATCACACCTTTATTCGGTTAAACATTTTGTTAATGGCACCGGAATATTGATGCTGTGATGCAGAACCATCGTGCTTGAACAGGGTGCTCTTTTTTTAAACCCACCCGCAGCTCAGCATTTGCAAGAGAAAACGGGTTTCATCAATGAAAAAAATTCCCACTGCTGAATCACATTTGCTCCCTTGTACACTGTTGATGCTTAAAATTCCAATCTCTAAACATATTGAATATGGCAAACAGAAAGAGAGTGCACATTTTCGGTTATGCCACTAGGAATAGAAATCTCTTGACATAAACTTTCCAGTGTACGGGTCAAGACATAGAGGATTCCAACCCCAGACAGCCCCCTGAGCAGATTGTGGGGGTTGAATCGATTTCAACTGTAGGGGTTGCAAACGGGAAGGCCAGGGACTATTCAACTAATTTTCCATTTTCGGACATTCCATTATGGGTATGGCTTGATAATTGTTCCCATCGGTGGCACCTAAATGGGAACATTTTCGCACCAAAGTGCTATCTGAAGCTGGCTGTGCCATTAAAATATTAAGAAGCTGCTCTGCCCCTTTCCCCATCTCTTAAACTTGGAAGTGGGTATATTGGAAGCGGATTAAGGTTATGGTTGAAAATTCTTAACGTTTGAAGCGACTGCAAACCAGAATTGTTTGGTGATAAACTTCAATTCTTACTGCCTGTGCTTGGACACGGAGATATTTTGATCAGTAACTTCCAGCATATTTGCGTTCTCTTTTTTACAGTTAATGCAGTGGCGATTGTGATCCTATCGCGGGGAAAGTGTGGCCTCTCCACCTGTACAACTCGCTACCTGGTGGCAATGGCATCAGCAGATCTACTGGTCATTATCACGGAGATTATACTGAGGCGTTTCCGTTATTACTATTACAGGACGAGCGATTATTATTTACTCATAGATGTCCTGGACATCACCCCTGTATGTAGCGTCATCTACGTCCTACACCGTGCAGCCATAGATTGTTCGGTGTGGTTCACTGTCAATTTCTCCTTTGATCGATTTGTCGCTATTTGTTGCCAAAAGTTGAAAAGTAAATATTGCAACAAAAAAACTTCAGCTATGGTTCTATCAACAACCTCAATTCTGCTCTTTTTAAAAAATGTTCCCTTTTACTTTAGATTTGAACCTAGAATGATAATCAACAATGTGCCGTGGTACTGTTCTAATAAGTCAAGATATTTTACTGACCTTGGATGGATTGGATTTAAGCTGATTGACAAAGTTTTAACCCCACTGATCCCTTTCGCTTTAATTTTGTTGCTCAATGCCCTTACAGTTCGACACATTTTGAAGGCCAATCGAGTCCGCAAAGGACTGAGAAGTCAGAGTAAGGGAGAGAAACACAGTGATCCAGAGGTGGAGAGTAGAAGGAAATCTGTGATTTTACTATTCACCATATCTGGCAGCTTCATACTTCTGTGGTTTGTGAATGTTTTGTATTTCTTTAATATCGCACATCACTTCAATTATGATTCCTTTTATATTTTTGAACAATTTGGATTCATGCTACGGAATTTAAATTGCTGCACAAATACAATTATTTATGTAGTGACTCAGTCCAAGTTCAGAGATGAATTTAAGAGTGCGGTGAAATACTCAGTTGCATCAATAAACCATTGCATTAATAATCAAAATGCTGACAGAATCTCAAAATCCAGTCGATAAGGGCCAAGATGTGAAAGGCGGGTGACAACAATGAAATGGGCTGTAGGAAGATGACAATGACTTAGTGGGAAAGAGGCAAGAGGGGACCACTCAATGATTGTGAGGAAAGGGCCTGGTTAAGTTAAGAATGTGAAAGGCCTATGAGCAAATGCCATGCAGCTGAAGGACCACCGTCTCCAGATGAGTCAGATGCACCAAAGAACATTGATAGATAGGGAAGATATGACATTTGAAGCCCATTAGAAAATGATGGAGGGCGTGAGTCACTGTTTCCCCTTTCGGACACTAAGTTAATCATGAGACATAGTCTGCTCTCTACCACTATTGCATCGATATTCAGCCACTAACACCTTTTCAGAAAGAAAAGAAAAACATAGCGAAGTCAGATAACACAAAATATTTACCACATTTGAATTGTTGAGTTTGTGCCGGAACAACTTTAATTCCTTTCTTTCTTCAGACACATGTGGAGCTCAGAATCGAAGCAAAGTAGAGAAGATCTACAAACTTAATAAGGAGAAGTAGGAATAGACCATTCTGCCCTGCAAGCCTCCTTCGTTATTCTTCAGTTGAAATGTCCTAGCAAGCCATTCAGCTGAAGGGCAATTAGGGATGAGCGAAAAATGTTGGCCTTGCCATTGAAACCCACATCCCATGAAAGAATAAAGAAAAACTTATCTTACTGTGGTCTCTATTTTTCAGTTTACCATCTATACCATGTCTGACTCCTCTTTGTGTGAAACTGAAACATTGATATATTCAATGACCCTGCCTCCAACGTACTCTGGAGTAGAGAATTCCACAGGCTAACGACCCTCCAAAAAAACCGTCCCCCTTACCCTTGTCTTCAAGAGGAGATCCTTTACTTCTCAATGTGTATTCTAGGTTTAGAGTTCCCCACAAGTGGAAACATTATTTCAACATGAATCCTGTGAAGTGCCTTTAGGACCTAATATGTTTCAATAATATCACCTCTCATTCATCTAAACTGTAATGGTTACATGCCCAACCTGTTCAACCATTCCTCATAATACAAGCCCTTCATGCCAGGGATCAGTTGAGTGAACAGCCGCAACAAAACTTGCATACCATTATATCCCACTCCCCTTGAAATTAACAATAACATTCCATCTGTTTTCCAAATCGCTTCCTGAACATGCATGCCAACTTTTTGTGATTCATGTGCCAGGATAGCCAGAAGCTCGTGTGCCCCTACCGTCAATCTCAAAAACCTCTCTCCATTTGCTCTTTCCATCCTCTTGATAACTTAATCTCTTAACTGTCATGTGTCGTCAGCAAATTGAGCAACTATATATGTGTTACATTCATCCAAGTCAAGGAAAAAGATTGTGACTAATTAAGGCCCCAGCTCCGAGCACACTGGTAGTCCATTGTTACATCTCATAAACCTGAAAATAACCCATCGAAACTGACTCTTTGTTTCCTGTTGGCGAACCAATCCTCTAACCATGCTAATATGTTATACCCTCCACCATGAAATTTTATTTTGTGTAGTAATTGTTGACGTGTAACCTCGTCAAATGTCTTTTGGAAATCCAAGTATGCCGCGGCTATTTGTTCTCCATCATCCATTGTCTCTTACTTCCTCGTGGAATGGGTTGTCTTTCAAAGAAACATTCTGTCTGATTCAATTAAAATGTTCTATGTCCTTGGTATAACTGCTATGTTCTTCCTCTCAACGTAACCCTGTCAAAGATTGATGCAAAACTAATGCAGGTTATTTGTTGAAGATATGACACAGATTGGCGCAATCAATGTGAATCAGGGGGATAACTCTCCGCTGGTTGGAGTCATACCTAGTGCAAAGGAGGATGGTTCTGGCTGTTGGAAGTCAGTCATCTCAGCTCCACCAAATCACTGAAGGAGTTCATCAGGATAGCGCCCTAGGCCCAAAAATCTTCAGCTACTTCATCAATGACCTTCCTTCCATCTTCAGGTCAGAGGTGGGGATATTCGCTGATGATGTCACAAAGTTCAGCACCATTCGCGATTCCTTGGATACTAAAACAGTCCATGTCCAAATCCAGCAAGACATGGACAATATCCAGGCTTGGGCTCACAAGTGCCAAGTAACTTTCGCGCCGCATACGTGTCAGGCAATCACCATCTCAAAACAAGAGTGAATCCAACCATCGCCCTTTGATGTTCAATGGCATTACCATCAAAAATCCCCCACTTTCAACATCCTTGCGGTTACCATTGACCAGGAAATGAACTGGGCTAGCAACATAATTACTGTGGCTACACAAGAAGGTCAGAGGATAGGAATCATGCGATAAGTAACTCTCCTAATGACTACACAAAGTCTGTCCACCATCAACAAGGCACACGTCAGAAGTGTTTTGGAATACTACCACTTGCCTGGATGAGTGCAGCTCCCAGAACACTGAAGGAGCTTGACACTGTCAAGGACAAAGCCATCCATTTGATTGGCAGCATATCCACAAACATTCACTTCCACCAAAACAGATGTACAGTAGCAGCAGTTGCACCACCTACACGTTGCTTTGCAGATTTCAACAAGTGCTTTTCGACAACACTTTCCTAATGCATGGCCACTACCATCTATTAGGACAAGGCAGAATATAGATGAGAACACCACAACCTGGAAGTTCCCCCCCAAATCACTCACCATCTTGTCTTGAAGATATATCGCTGCCCTTCACTTTCACTTTGCAAGATCCCTGGAACTCCCTTCCTAATGGCACTGTGGGTGAACCTACAGCACGTAGACTGCAGCAGTTCAAGTTGGAAGCTCAGCACCGCCTATCCAAGAGCAACTAGGGATTGGAAATCAATGCTGGCCCAGCCAGCGAAGCCCACATCCGGTGAATATATATGACTACGCACATATAAAGCTAACAGGGTAACTATGATACACGCATTTTACTGCTAGTCTTGCTAACTGCAGCTGAGTATAAGTCATGGAGCTACACAATCATATCCTATGCAGATGGTAGCGATCTACAGCTGCTTAAGTTGAGCTCTCATAAAGGTATATGGGTGTAATGTCACAGCCTTCCCCTTTGTTCGAGCTAAAGAGTTATCATAAAAAAATACTCACATAAAACGAATTAAAATAACATTGCATCTGAATATACTATTATATAAAAGTACTACACTTACACATCTCTGAAACAGACTTGTCCAACCGGCGGCTCAAGAGCCACATTGTGACCTGATATGCCCATGTACCTGATCCCCAGGGCTATTGTGCAAAATGCTAATAAGAGAGAAATTCAATGTTTTGCAAGGGCTTGTTTCTTCAAACACAGGGGTTCCTTCCCAAGTTGGCTCCTGCTCGGCTCAGTGCTAATGAGGGCGAAAAACAGTGTCCTATTACAGGAACAATGAACATCACCTGCAGTGAACATTCTGAGGGCTGCTCGGAGTTGGAGAGCGAAGATGTGGCCATGAATGTTTGTGTGTGTGTTGTTGGGTGGCCTTTGGTGCCGATGTTGGGGCGGCCGTATTGGGAGCCGGGTAGTCAGTGGATGAATGTGTGCTTGCATGTGTGGGAGAGAGTTAATGAGGGTGGTTGTGTGTGGGAGGGAGTGAGCGAGTCTGCGTGTAGAGGGTTGATAGAATTTGTATATGTGTGTGTGTATTTTTGTGTGTGCACGTGCGTGTGTGTTTGTAGCAGAGATGGAGTCTGTGAGCGTGCGTGTATGCATGCGTGGGAGGGATAGAGGAAGACAGAATGTGTTAGTCTTTCGGGAAATTAGGTCGGGAGGAAGTAAGCCTGTGTGTGTATGGGTGGGGGCGAGGGAATAGCCGAGAGTGACTAAGGCAGTAACTGTGTATGTGTGTGTGTTGCAGCAGGAAACAGCTTTTAAACAATATTCGATATGGGTTGTGGACGTTGCTGGCTAGGCCAGCATATATTGCCAATCCCTACTATCCCTTGAGAAGGTGGTGGTGAATAATCTTCTTGAGCCACTGGAGCCCAGCTGTTCTTGTACACCCACAGTGGTGTTAGGGATAGAGTCACAGTATTTTGACCCAGCGGCTGTGAAGGACCAGCACTATATTTTCCATATGGATGGTGAGTGGCTTGGAGGAGAACTTGCAGGTGGCACTGTTCTCATGTCCTCCTCGAGGATATCTGTCTTGGGTTTGGAATGTGTTGCCTGACGATTCTTCATGGGTTCCTGTGGTGCATCATGTAGGTGGTACACGCTGCTGCCACTGTTCGTCGGTGATGGAGGGAGTTAATATTTCTGGATGGGGTGCCAATCGAGCATGCTGCTTTGTTCTGGATCGTGTCGATCTTTTTGCGTGTTGTTGTAATTGCACTCACCCAGGCAAGTGGGGAATATTGCATCAAATCCCTGATTTGTGACATAAAGATTGTGGGCAGACCTTGCGGAGACAGGAAGTGAGTTGTTTCCACAGGATCCTTGCCCTCTGGCCGGCTTTTATGGCCACAGTATTTAAGTAGCAAGTCAACATAATTTCTAGTAAATAGGAAACCCAGGATGTTGAAATTGGGGCATTCAGCGATGGCATCCATGGAGTCAAGAATGGGGCTGCACATTGTGCAATCATGAGCGAACATCTTATGATAGAATAAGAACAATTAATTAAGCAGCTGAAGATGGATGGTCCTAGGGCATCACACTGAGGAGCTCCGCCAGTGATGTCCTGGAACTGAGATAATTGAACTCCAACAAACAGAGCCACCGTCATTTGTGTTATGTATGACTCCAGCCAGCAGAGAGCTTGCACGCCTATTCTCATCGAGTCCAATTTTGCTATGGCTCCTTGATGCCAAAGTTGGTCAAATGCTGCCTTGATGTCAATAACGGTATCTCACCTCACCTCTGCTGTTCAGCATTTTGTCTAAGATGGAACGTAGGCAGCAATGATGGCAGGAGAAGAATGGCGCTGGCAGAATGCAAATTGAGTGCCAGTAAATGGGTTATTGTGAAGCAAAAAGCAAAGAAATGCGGATGCTGGAAATCCGAAACAAAATTTAAAAATGCCTGAAAAAACTCAGCAGGTCCGACAGCATCTGCGCAGTGGAATGCAATTAACGTTTGGGGCATGTATGACCGTTCATCAGAACCACGGAAAAGTAGAAAATAGGTGAAATACAAGCTGGTTTAAGGGGTTGGGGCGTGGGGACAGATAGAGTTGGATAGAGGGCCAATGATAGGTAGGGATTGCCAAAAGATGTCATAGATAAAAGGACAAAGAGGTGTTGATGGTGGTGATATTAGCTAAGAAATGTGCTAATGGTGACCTTAAGTATAGAAAGCAGGATGAGAAAGGGAAAGATAGCCCTAGTGAGGGTGGGGTGGTGGGAAAGGATCGAAATAAGCTAAAAGGTAGAGACAAAACAAGGAATAGAAATACATTTAAAAGTAATGGAAATAGTTGGGAAAAGAAAAAAATGTATATAAATTATTGGAAAAAGGGAGTTGGGAAAGGGCTTGGGATGAAGGAGAGAGTTCATGATTTAATGTTGTTGAACTCAATATTCAGTCTGCAAAGCTGTTAAGTGTCTAGAGGGAAGGTGAGGTGCTGTTTTTCCACGTTGCGTTGTGCTTCACTGGAGCATTGCAGCAGGCCAAGGATGGACATGTGGCCATGAGAGCAGGATGATGTGTTGAAATGGCAAGCGACAGGTATGTCTAGGTCACGCTTGCGGACAGACCGAAGGTGTTCCGCAAAGTAGTCGCCCATCTTGCGTTTGGTCTCTCCAGTGTAGAGGAAACTGTATTGGGAGCAGCGAATGCAGTAGACAAAGTTGAGGGAGTAGCAAGTGAAATGCTGCTTCACATGAAAGGTGTGTTTGGACCCTTGGACGGTGAGGAGGGGGAAGTAAAAGGGCAGTTGTTGCACCTTCTGTTGTTGCGTGGGGAGGTGCCGTGGTAGGGGGTTGAGGTGTAGGGAGTGATGGAGGAGTGGACCAGGCTCTCCCGAAATGATTGATCCCTGCGGAATGCCACCAGGGAGGGTGAAGGAATGATACAAAAACAAAAAACTGCGGACGCTGGAAATCCAAAACAAAAACACAATTACCTGGACAAACTCAGCAGGTCTGGCAGCATCGGTGGAGAAGAAAAGAGTTGATGTTTCGAGTCCTCATGACCCTTTAACAGAACTGATCTTTCTTCACAAGGAGAGGGAAATATAAGCTGGTTTAAGGTGGGGTGGGGGGGAGAAGTGGAGGGGGGCGGTGTTAGGACAGGAGCAGATCATCAAAAGATGTCACAGACAAAAGAACAAAAGAACACAGAGGTGTTGAAGTTGGTGATGTTATCTAAACGAATGTGCTAATTAAGAATGGATGGTAGGGCACTCAAGGTATAGCTCTAATGGGGGTGGGGGAGCATAAAAGATTTAAAAATAATGGAATTAGGTGGGAAAAGAAAAATCTATATAAATTATTGGGAAAAAAAAGGAAGGGAGAAGAAACAGAAAGGGGGTAGGGATGGAGGAGGGAGCTCAAGACCTAAAGTTGTTGAATTCAATATTCAGGCCGGAATGTTGTAAAGTGCCTAGTCGGAAGATGAGGTGCTGTTCCTCCAGTTTGCGTTGGGCTTCACTGGAACAATGCAGCAGGCCAAGGACAGACATGTGGGCAAGAGAGCAGGGTGGAGTGTTAAAATGGCAAGCGACAGGGAGGTTTGGGTCATTCTTGCAGACAGATCGCATGTGTTCTGCAAAGCGGTCGCCCAGTTTACGTTTGGTCTCTCCAATGTAGAGGAGACCACATTGGGAGCAACGAATGCAGTAGACTAAGTTGGCAGAAATACAAGTGAAATGCTGCTTCACTTGAAAGGAGTGTTTGGGCCCTTGGACGGTGAGGAGAGAGGAAATGAAGGGGCATGTGTTACATCTTTTGCGTGGGCATGGGGAGGTGCCATAGGTGTCGGTTGAGGAGTAGGGGGTGATGAAGGAGTGGACCAGGGTGTCCCGGAGGGAATGATCCCTACGGAATGCCAACAGGGGGGGTGAAGGGAAGATGTGTTTGGTGGTGGCATCATGCTGGAGTTGGCAGAAATGGCAGAGGATGCTCCTTTGAATGCGGAGGCTGGTGGGGTGATAAGTGAGGACAAGGGGGACCCTATCATGTTTCTGGGAGGGAGGAGAAGGCGTGAGGGCGGATGTGCGGGAGATGGGCCGGACACGGTTGAGGGCCCTGTCAACGACCGTGGGTGGAAAACCTCGGTTAAGGAAGAAGGAAGGTATGTCAGAGGAACTGTTTTTGAAAGTAGCATCATCAAAACAGATGTGGCGGAGGCGAAGGAACTGAGAGAATGGGATGGACTTCTTAAAGGAAGCTGTGAGTGAAGAGCTGTAGTCAAGGTAGTGGTGGGAGTTGGTAGGCTTGTAATAAATATTGGTGGACAGTTGATCACCAGAAATTGAGACAGAGAAGGGAAGGGAAACGTGAGAGATAAGCCATGTGAAATTGATGGAGGGGTGGAAAGTAGAAGCAAAATTAATAATTTTTTACAGGTCCAGACGAGACCATGAAGCATCACCGAAGCAGTCAACAAAGTATAGGAGAAAGATTTGTGGGAGGATGCCAGAGTAAGACTGGAACAAGGAATGTTCCAGCTACCCCATAAAGAGACAGGCATATCTGGGGCCCATGCGGGTACCCATAGCTACACTTTTTAATTGGAGGAAGTGAGCGGAGTTTAATGAGAAATTGTTTATTGAGAGAAGATGTTCAGCGAGACGGAGCAAAGTGTTGATATGATGCAGGGTGTCAGAGGAATTGCAGATGTAGGTGGGAAGAGACTGTATAAGTGGAGAGAGAATGGAGTCAAGATAGCAAGAAATGATTTCCGTAGGGCAGGAACAGGCTGACATGATAGTACTGCCGGGGCAGTCCTTTTTGTGGATTTTGTGTAGGAGGTAGAAGCGGGCCCCCCGAGGTTGGGAGACTATGAGGTTGGAAGCTGTAAGGGAAGATCTACATAGGAGATGAGGTCAGTGACATTTTAGAAACAATGCCTTGATGTTCATTAGCGGGTTCATGATCCAGTGGGTGGTAAGAGGAAGTGTCTGCGAGTTGATGCTCAGCCTTTGCTTTGATGCAGCTTCATGCTCTCGTCTGGAACTGGAAAGAATTATTAATTTTGCTCCTTATTTCCACCCCTCCATCATTTTCACGTGGTTCATCTCTGACACTACCCTTCTCTTCTTTCACCTCTCTGTCTCAATTTCTGGTCATAGTCTGTCCACCAATATTCATTATAAGCCTACTGACTGCTACAGCTACCTTGACTACAGGTCCTCACAGCCTGCTTCCTTTAAGGACTACATCCCATTCTCTCAGCTCCATTGCCTCCGTTGCATCTGTTCTGATGATGCCACTTTCAAAGACAGTTCCTCTGACTTGTCTTCCTTCTTCCTCAACCAAGGTTTTCCACCCACGGTGGTTGACAGGCCCCTTAATGGTGTCACGCCCATCTCCCACTCATCCGCCCACACACCTTCTTCTCCCTCCAAGAACCATGATAAGGTCCCCCTTGTACTCACTTATCATCACATCAGCCTCTGCATTCAAAGGATCATCCTCCGCCATTTCCGCCTACTCCAGCATGATGCCACATTCGAACACTTCTTCCCTTCACCACCCCTGGTGGCATTCCACAGGGATCCTTCCCCCCGGGATACCCTGGTCCAATCCTCCTCACCTCCTACACCTCAAGCCCCTCCCGCAGCTTCTAGCCATGGAACTGCATAAGGTTCCTGCCACTTTACTTCCCCCCTCCTCACCTTCCAAGGGCCGAAACACTTGTTTCAAGTGAAGGCAGCATTTCAATTGCCTTTCCCCAATTTAGTCTACTGCATTCGCGGCTCCCGAATGACAACAGGCAGACTGCGTGACCGCTTTGTGGAACACCTTTGGTCTGTCTGCAAGCATGACCCAGACCTCCCTGTCGCTTGCCATTTCAACACGTCTGGCACATGGCCACATATCCTTCCTTGGCCTGCTGCAATGTTCCAGTGAAGCTCAAGGCAAAGTGGAAGAACAGCACCTCATTTTCTAACTAAGCACTGAACAGCCTTCCAGGCGGAATATTGAGTTGAACAACTTTGATCATGAACTCTCTCCTCCACCCCCACCCTCTTTCTGATCCCCTTTTTCCAATAATTTTTTATATACCTTTCTTTTCCCACCTATTTCCATTATTTTTAAATGCATTTCCATCCATTTTTTTGTCTCTACCTTTTAGCCTATTTCGATCCCTTCACCTCCCCCCCACCACCTCCCTCCCGGCCCCACCGCACCCCACTAGGGCCATCTGTCCCTTGCTCGTCCTGCTTTCAGCGCTTAATGTCACCAATAGCACATTTCTTAACTAATATCACCACGTTAATACCTCTTTGTACTTTTGTCTATGATATATTTTGGCAATCTCCACTAATCACTGGCTCTCTATCCAGCTCTACCTGTCCCACCCCCCTCCACCTTTAAACCAGCTTGCTTTTCACCTCTTTTCTAGTTTTCCTTAGTTCTGGTGAAGAGTCTTACGGACTGAAAACTTTAATAGTATTCCTCTCCTCAGATGCTGTCAGGCCTCCTGCGTTTTTCCAGGTAATTTTGATTTTATTGTGAAACAAATGCGGCTTGATCACATTTTTGTGCCACTTTCTATCATTTTACCTATCATCGAGAGTAGATTGATTGGTGGTTAATCGGGTGGGTTGGATTTGAATTTTCTTGCGTGGCTAAGGTATATCTGGCCAATTTTCTGCACCCGGGTAAATGGAAGTTTTTTAACTGTACTCCAACAGCTTGGCTCAGGTTTTGGCAAGTTCTGAAGAGATAATCTTCTGTACTATTGGCGGAATTGTGCCAAAGCCCATAATCCCTGAAATATTCTTGTCCACAGTTATTTATTCATAACACATGAAGTGAATCCAAATGGCTGAATACTGGCATTTGTGATTCTGGGGCGGGGTGGGGGGGTGGGGGTGGGCAGTGGGAGTCCAGCAGAGGCCGGGACGGGTACTGGGCACTTCTGGTTGAAGAATGTTGCAAATCCTTCGGCACGATCATTTGCACCAATGTTATGGATTCTCTTTTCATTGAGGATGAGTATAGTTGTGGAGACTCGCCCTCCACTGAGTTGTTTAACTGTCCACCAACATTCAAGACTACATGTGGCAGGACTGCAGAACCTTGATCTGATCTGTTGGTTGTTGCATTGATTTTGTTCGACTATCGCATGCTGCTCATGCTGTGTGTCACACAGGTAGATTGGATTGTAGCTTCGACAGGCTGACACCGCATTGTTAGGTATGCCTGGTACTGCTGCTGCCATGCACATCTTCACTCTTCATTGAAGCAGGGTTGATATGCTGGCTTGATGGTAATGGTAAAGAGCGGTGTCTGCGAGGCTATGAGTTTGCAAAATATGAATAAGTACAATTCTGCTGCTGCCGATGGCCCAACACCCTCATGCATAACCAGTCTTCACTTCATTGAGCTGCACGCAATCTATCTTGTTTTGCATGGTCATAGTGCCAGGCAGCATGATGGAGGGAATACTCCATGTATAGACAGGATTTTGTCTCCTAAATGACTCAATGTCCGTTGACCCTTCCTATCAATTCTATCATGGGTAGATGCTTCTGCAGCAAGTAGATTGGTGATGATGAGGTCGAGCATGTTTCTTCCATCTTGTTGGTTCCTTAACCACCTTCCGCATGCCCAGTCAAGCAGCTATGTCATTTAGGACTCAGTCAGCTCTATCAGTAGTGGTAATACTGAGCCTTTCTTGCTAATGGACATTGAAATCCGCAACGAAGAGTCCATTCTGCACCCTTCACCCTCTCAGTGCTTCTGCCATGTGACGTTAACCATGGAGGAGTGCTGATTCATCAGCTGCGGGGGGACGAGTATTGGGACATGATAACCTTATCCGTGTTTGATCTTATGGCCATGACACACCATGGGGCCTGGAATTGATGCTGAGAACTCCAGGGCAACTCCCTCCCCCTTGTATTCTATGGTGCCACCACTTCTGTTCTGCCTGCTGTGTTGGTGAGACAAGGCTCACCAAAAATTGGCGATGTTGGTGTCTGGGGCATTATCTGTAAGATATGATTCTGTGAGCATAATTATCTCAGGTTGGTGCTTGACAAGTTTATGGGAGAGGTCTCTATATTGAGTGAAGAAGCGAGTTTGTATGTGCGTGTGTGTGTATGTTCGGTGTGCATCTGTCTGTGTGCCTGGTCACTCCAAGTTTAATGACTCTCAGTCACCCTGACCTGCGCGCACCAACACATACTCTTACTCACTCTCACAGGGATTGTGGGTGAGTGAGTAAACACGCTGAGCCTGGGAGTGAGCCAGAAATGTTTTTGTCCTCTTACAGCCTAATGGGCATGTTTATTTATTGTTCTTTAAAAATGAAGATTTATTGCTTTAACAACACACACATATATTAAGGTTGAAGAAGCCGGCTCTAAATCACATCAGTTGTTTGCTTATCCATACAGATTTTTGTCAAGCTGAATTTTCTTGCAATCTGATCTATAATTTCAGGACAATGGTTAGGGTTGTTTTTCTTGTATTGCATTCTAATTCATGGGCAGGAGTTTTCTGAATGACAGGGTTTACCTTCTGCCCCTTCAAACAGTCGTCCGATAACACATCCCCAGTGATATTGTCTGGTCCGCACACAACTAATACTCCAACATGCGTCAATTGGCTTCAGGCAGCCCTTCCACCCTTCCCAATCCTGAGACCAGCGGAATCTAGCTGTTCCAGGACTCCTGAGATTTAGGCTCTCGGAACTGCCTGCAGCGCAAGAAGCTATTGTGGACAGGACTGGGACAACAGCAATTCCAAGACCCAGGTCCCGCGATTCCAGACACAGGTAATTTTTTTGTGGTCTTGGTGCGGAGAGGGTAGTTGAAGTCTGGGGAAGGGACAGAGGACTTTGGTGTGTCAGCCTAGTAGGTGGAGGTGGTCTGGTGGATCCAGCATAGTTGTCAGGCGTGTTGCGGGTGGCCCAATATTAAATGGAGACTGTTAATTCTCGCCCGAGGTTTGAACAGGTTTAATTTTCGGTTTCCTGCATTGCCGCTGAAAATTGATGCTGTGCAGAAAACAACCCTTAAATTGTAAATAAGTAGCCCACACTTAAGGGATTCCAATGAGGCAAAGGCCAGTTCGCCTCCGACCCAGTGTAAAATCGCAGAAATTTTGGGGTGGCCGTGAGCCCGTCAGGAAGACCATCGACAAATTTTACGCTCACCCTGCTGAGAAACCTGCCAGCGGGGCAACGTGAAATTCTGCCCATGGTTACCGTTCAGTTTAGATTTACAGTTAGGATCAGGCTTAGCATTCTAGTTAGGATTATTTTTGCAGTTTGTATTAGAGCTATGGTTACAGTGACAAATAGGGCTAGGGTTAAGGTGAGCGTTTATGTCAGAGTTAGTGTTAGGTTTAGGATTTTAGTTAAGGTTACCGTTAAGATGACGTTTAGCTATGGTAGGTTTTTATCTTGGCTTTAGTGAGTTTAGGGTTAGAGTAATAGTTCGTTTTGGTGCTTGCATCATTCTGAGAGGTATTTTTAGGATTTCAATTCAGGTTCATATTAGGGTTGTCGTTAGATTTAGTCTCTGCATTTAGGTTAGCTTTCGGCTAGATTTAGGATTTGGGTTAGTGTTAGGGATACTGTTGAATAACGGTCAAATCTACGTTTAAGTTATGGATACCCATGTTTAGGTTCAGTGTTATTTCATCTAGTTATCAGTAGTGCTCAGATTGTTGACAGTGTAAGAATTGGGTTTAGAGTCAGCAATAGGGTTTAAAATTATGGTTAGTTGCAGAGTTCAACTAATGTTTAGGGCTAATGCTCGCATTCCTATTAGATTCAGGTTTATCATCAGGGATAGGTTTAGAACTGCATTTAGATTTAAAGTTAGGGTAACAATCCATTTAGGTTTAGAGTTACAGTTAGATTTTGGGTTAAGTATCTGCTTAAAGTTATGGTTTTGTTTTATAGTTAAGAGGAATGCTAGTTCTAATATTAAGATTAGGTTTATTGTTAGGGTTAACGCTAGAAATGCGAAAGGGAGGCAGAGAATGAGAGAGGGGTAACAACAAATTCAATTTCTATAACGTACTGACACTTCACAGCAGAATCATGTAGCAAGACTGGACACCAGGCCATCCAAGGAGATACAGTTACGAAAGGAACTGTTACAGTTGGCCAAAGGAAGCTTGAGCAAAGTGGATATTTTAAGGAATTTCATGAATGAGGAGAGAGGGAGTGAAGAGGATTGGGAGAGAGGCTTTGGGAGGCAAATCAAGAATAATGAGCCAAAACAACTGATGTCACTGCCACCATACGAGGAACAGCTAAAACTGGGAGTGTGGAATTCCAGAATTAGAGTCTGACCTAGATCTCCGAGATTTGTATGGGATGCTTGACACTAAAGGCATTGGAGTAGTTTCAAGGCCTGGAGAACTAGCTATGGGGTTTTGCAGAATCGAAGGATATTAAAGAAACAGGAAGGGATGAGTCCATTGGGTGTTTTCACAACAAGGGTATTAAAATCTATGCTTTACTTGGAGTCAATGTAAGTCAAGCGTTGATGGCTGAATGGGACTTGGTGCTAGTAATATCACAGGCAGCAGGGTTTTTAGCGACCTCAGTTTACAGAGGGGAAAATTGGCATGTTCACTCAAGAAGTAGTGGCATTGTTTAGAGGTAACAAAGGCATCAATGAACATTTCAGCAGCAGATGAGATGAGGCAGGGAGGAGACAGATGATTTTGCAAAAGTATAAATAGTCAACCTTCGTGATTGTATGGCATCACACACCTAAGTGTCGCATGTGACACTAATATCCCGAACATTCTGATTCAGTCTCAGACAGTTGCCAGGGAGTGGGATGGGATTTGTGGCTAAGGAATAGGGTTTTGAATGGAGACGAAAAGCAATGGCTCTATTCCTACAAATATATATATGCAAGAAATTCGTGCTCACCCTCTACATGGTTTCTGACCAGAAGACCGGTCAATTTCTGAGAGTGGAGTGGTTGTGGGAGGTGATAGTGAGGTAGAACCTGGTGTCATCAATATACATGTGAAAATTCATGCTTAGTTTGCAGTTGATCTCGGGTCAATGCAGGAAAGGAAGACAGGCCCTTATACTTATTTTCGTGGCTACCATCAGATACATAGGAATGGAACAAGTATAGCCCTATTCCGCTGGTGAGTGGTGGAGGGGCGTGAGAGGAGGATGGTGTGGTTAACCATTTCAAAGGAGCAGACAGTTGGAAAAGGACGGGAACAAAGCGCTTCAAGCAAGATTCCATGAAAGATGGACAAACAATGTGTCTGTGAAAATGCCTTTCATGTGCTTTGTAGAGGAAAGGGAGGTTGGATATAGTGCATTAGGTCCAAGGATGAAGAGGTGACTGTTGTGTTTTCTTTAGCAATGTAGGTGATGATGGCAGATTGTAGGGGTGAGAGACTGAATGTGACGGGAAACAACTATTGATGTAATCGGCTATCATACAAGACAGGAAAGAACTTGACTCACTCCATCCGAACAATGCCAAGCTGAAAGGCCAGAGCTGTTGGCACCAGTTTGTGGCCGGAGTTGCTCCCTCTCTCCAGGTCCAAGCCTTCATTCCCAATCTCGAATAGACATTTACGACATAATTTCAATAATAGTGCTATGGCTTCAGGGTGACCAAAGACGGGAGCTGAACATCCAGGGATATTCAAGATTTAGGAAGGACAGACAAATAGGGAAAGTAGGTTGGATAGCACAGTTATTAAAGAAGAAATCCAATGCAATAGTGGGGAAGGATATTGACTAGGAAACTCATGATATGGAATCTGTTTGGGTGGCAGTAAGAAACACCAACTTGCATAAAAACTTTGCTTGGGGCTGTCTATAGGCCTTCAAACAGTAATGGAGAACAAATTAAACATTAAACAGGAAATAAGAGACGCACTCAATAAGGGTCCAACTGTAATCATGGGTGACTTTAATCTACACATGGGTTGGTAAAGCAAAACTAGCATTAATATTGTGGAGGAGGAGTTCCTGCAGCGTGAACATGATGGTCCTTCCAAGCAGTATTTGAGGAACGAACTAGGAGCAGACAATACTAGACAGGGTATTGTGCACTGAGGAAGGATTAATTAGCAACTTTAGGGAAGAGCGACTATAAATTTATTGAATTGCTCATTAAGATGGCAAGTGATTAAGTTGAAACCGAAACTAGTGTTGTGAATCTAAGTAAAAGGAACTAAGAGGGTATGAGGTGCGAGTTGGCAATGATAGATTAGGGAACCTTACTTAAAGGATTGACGGTGGATAGGCAATGCCAATATTTACAGAATGTACACATGAATTACAACGATGATTCCTTCCTATCTGGCCCAAAAAATAAAATAGCAAATCTGGCTCAATCATGGATAACAAAATAAATTATGGAAAGTATTAGGTCCAAAGAGATGGCGTATATAATTGTCATAAAAAGCAGCAAGCCTGAGGACAAGGTGCCATTTAGAATTCAGCAAAAGTTCACAAAAAGGTTGATCCAAGAAACGGAAAATGGACCATGAGAGTCATATTGCAGGGAAGATAAAAAAACAAACTGAATGTAAAAGCTCCTTTAAATATGTGAAGATAAACTGTTCAGCAAAGTCAAATTTAGGTTCCTCAGTCAGGTATGGGGGAAATTATAATGGGGGACAAAGCAATGGCAGAAGAATTGAACACATATATTCTTACTTTCTTCATAAAAGAGGACACAAATTATGTTCCTGAAATGTTAGGGAACCAAGGGTCTAATGAGAGGGGTGAACTAAAGACAATCAGTATTGGAAAGAAATGGTGCTAGAAAAATCAATGGGATTAAAGTTTAAAAAATCCCCAGGGCCTGATAATCCACACACCAGAGTACTAAAGGAAGTGGCTCTGGAAATATTGCAGGCATTGGTGGTCATCTTTCAAAGCTCTATAGACTCTGGAGCAGTTCCTACAGTTCGGAAGGTGGCAAATCTAGCCCCACTATTTAAAAAAAAAGGAAGGAGAGAGAAAAACAGAGAATTATGGGCCAATTTGCCTAACATCAGTAGTGGGGAAAATGCTCGTCCCTATTATGAAATAGTTGATAACAGAACACTTGGAAAGCATTAACGGGATTTGACAAAGTCAGCATGGGTTTATAAAAAGTAAATTATGCTTAACTATTCTAATAGGGTTTTTTTTGAGGATGTAACGTTTGGAATAGATAAGGCAGAAACAGTGTATGTGGTGCATTTGGATTTTGATAACGTCCGACATAAGAGGCTAGAGGGTGAAATTAAAGCACTTGGGATCGGAGTTAATATACTGGAATGGATTGAGAATTGATTGACCGGCCAGAAACCAAGGGCGGGAATAAATGGGTCTTTTTTCCCGATGACAGAGGTGACTTGTGGTATCTACAAGTTTTCTGGCCATACAAAACTAAGGGGGATTTGTGAGTTGTGAAGATGATGCAGGGAGGCTTCAGGACGATTTATACAAGTTGTGAGCTTGGCAGATTCAGTATAAGGTGGATAATTGCGAAGTTATTTGTTTTGTTGTGGAAAACAGAAAGGCAGATTATTATTTAAACGATGATATGTTGGGAAATGTGGATATACAAAGGTATCTGGCTGTCCTGTACACCAGCGAATGAAATTAACCAAGTAAGGGCAGCAAACAATTAAGGATACAAATTGTATGTTGGTCTTCATTGCAAGATGATTTCAGTTCAGAAGTAGGGATGACTTACTATAGTTCTAAAAGACCTTGGTGAGGCCACAACTGGAGTATTGAGTGCAGCTTTGATCTTCCAAACTAAGAAAGGATATACTTGCCATAGAGGGAGTGCAGCAAATGTTAACTAAGCTGATACTGGGGATCAAAGGACTATCGTATGAGGAGAGATTGGTTCGACTGAGCATTTAGAAGAACGAGTGTGGACCGATTTGAAACATATAGGAATATAAGAGGGTGAGAGAAGCTTGGTGCAGGGGGATGTTTCCCCTTGGTTGGTGTCGCAGTCTGAGGATAGGGGATCGGCAATTTAGGACTGAGATGAGGAAAAATGTTTTCACTCAGAATGCGTCAGTCTCTGTAAATCTCTATCACAGCAGGTTGTGGAGGCCTTGTCACTGAATGCATTCAAGAAAGAAATTGACATGTTCTTTTGGACACTGGGGACGTCAAAGGTTATGGAGAAAAAACAGGAAGATGGCTTACTCTCTTTCTAGCCATTTATGGTGCAGGCTGATAGGCTTTTTTTCTTTTACAATGGAATTGACAGACCCATCATCTATTAACAACTATTTTTTAAACTTTTCAATCTCTGCACTTGCATGGCTAGCATAAGTGAGCCACATTGCACTCTTGACTGTTGACCTTAAATTGGTCCTTACTGTAATTCTTAGCAAACTAGAAATTCTTCAGTAAGTGCTGCCCTGCTGTAGATTGTCATCTTACGTAGGAGACTAAGTTGTGATTTTGAGCGCAGGCTTGGTTGACTATGGTTAGTACTTTACCTGGGTGATCATTCGAAGGGATATCCTGTTTGATACGATTTGCCAGTCATTAGGACATAGTATCTAGAGACCTGACATCACACTGTCACCAAATCCATACATCATTTTTCTTCTTTATATAGTAGGCTGAACCATCTCTTTGGTTTCATCGTAGCGTCATGTTCCTGGGCAATATCAAATATGTTATTACTGCATAATAGCTGCATGAGCGGTCTTGTTTTGCAGATTCCTGAACATTGTGGGACATCTAACCTTTGCTGGGCAATCCGAAGTACAGTAGGTGATTTTCAGGAGCGAAAGAAATGTCATTATTGCATGTCAGATGTTTGCTCGATATTCAGAGAGCAATGATCTGATCGGACTACACATTATTCTGCAGGATAGCGTTGGTGTGCCCAAGTTTAGTATCAACCTTACATGGAGAGAAATTGGCTCCAATCCTATTTATAGGATAAGTTATGCAATAATGTGCATCAGACTGTAGCATGGAGCTGTAAGAATCCTAATATGAGTATTCAACAGCGAAGGTAAGCTAGTGGCAACGAATCATAGAGAACCCTTTAACTGTTTTTCTCAATTAACAATTCTTGGAAAGAGAGCTTGTTAATGCCCCACGTCACACCAACAGGTATACACACATAAACACACACAAAAGGCCAAAACACACGCACAAACACAGACATAGAGACACACACACACACGCACAAACAAACCACAAAACACACATACAAGCACAGACACACAAACACAAACAGGCACGTTCAAAAATACAAACAAGCACAAAGACACACCGTCAGTACAGTTAAACACATACACTTTTAGCACATAGACACACACGAGCATACACATACCTATACAAACAAACAGCAACACACGCAAGTGCACAAGCACACGCATACACCCAAAAATCACGTACATACATACACACATACATATGTACATACAAGCACACATACAAAGAAACAGACACACGCAAACCTTCAACACACACAAACACACACACACACACACACACTTTCTCTGCCGTGAATTCTCCGTAAAGCTGAAACATCCTTCATGAATCTACAGATCGCAGATGTACCTTTCCATAAGAATATTGCTAACAAGAGCGATCACAAAGTCCCTGTAGAGATGATATCATGGCTTCATATTGATTATGCCCTCCAGCGTTTTGCTTGGCAATACCACCATCCTAATTGGATAGATTTCGGATTGGTCTAGCAGCTCCAAGCTGTGAATTCTTGAGACCTGGCGTGCATTAAAGGTGCACCATTGACCTCATGTACCAACATGCACTTAACCCTGTATTACAATGAGGCAGGCGGATCAAAACTGATACAATGAAAAGAGCAGGACGGTAGGTTAGAAGCAACATCGGGTATTGCTGAAAATACATTTCAATCTGGTGAATTTAAAATGCAGGACTACTTGCATGTCAAACACTGGAGGCAGCATGCAATTTACAGAGCTAAGCAATTCCACAACCAATAGATCACCTCAAAGCTCTGCAGTCCTGTCACATCCAGTTGAGAATGATGGTGCATAAGTAACCAGTTAAGAGGAGGAGAAACTCCACAAATTTTCGATCCTGGTGGCCGAGCCAGCAGATCATTACAAAAGACACGGCTGAATCATTTGCAGCCTTCTTCAGCCAGGAGTGTCAAGTGTATGATCCATGTTGCCTTAGCTCTGATGATCAGAGAATCACACATGACTGTCTTCAGCCAATTTCAGCATGTGATATAACCATATGGCTGTAGTTTTGGGATGTTGCAAAGGCCAAAGGCCCTGACAGCATTCCCACAATAGTAGCGAAGAGTTGCACATTCGTCATAGCCAAGAAATTTTAATACAGTTACAGGAGTATCATGTACGCTTTGATGTGGAATCTAAG
The DNA here is from genome assembly GCF_017639515.1 of Carcharodon carcharias. NCBI lineage: Eukaryota > Metazoa > Chordata > Chondrichthyes > Lamniformes > Lamnidae > Carcharodon > Carcharodon carcharias. The sequence continues at coordinate 32,348,786 of NC_054490.1, forward strand.
CAGATTATGTTTCCTCGCCATAAAGCAGGACAAATTCAACCCACCAAATTATGGCCTCGTCAATCTATTCTCTATCGTCAATAAAGTGATGGAAGGATTTTCTTCAGTGCTATCAAGCAGCACTTACTGAGCAATTCTCTGCTCACTGACGCTCAGGTTGCATTCGACTAGTCCTTTCAGTCCCTGACTAATTTCGGGCTTTGTCCACACTTGGACAAACAGGCTGAATTCAAAGTATCTGGCAGGTATTGCTTCCCTTCACATGAAGGCAGCATATAACCAAGTAGGACCTCAAAGAATGCTTGAAAAGCTGAACTCCATGCAAAATTGGGAGAAAAATCTCTACGGTTTAGAGTGATACCTATCACAAAGGATGATGGTTGTGTTTTTTGAACATACATCATTCAGTCCAAGAACGTACCACAGGAGATCCACATAGTGGTCTGCCACAGAAAAGCATCTGCATCAATGATCATATCTTCAATCCAGTAATAGAGATGGGGATGTTCATGGATGATTATACAACTTTCAGAACCATTCGTGACAACGCAGAAACTCAAGCAGTCCGTGCCTAAATCACGGATACCATTTAGACCTGGACTTGTTAGTGGCAAGTAACACTTGTGTCACGCAAATGCCATGAAATAACCATCTCCAAAAGGAAACGTAGCTACCTTCCCTTAACATTCAATGGAATCACTGCCATGGAATCCCCCACTGTCAACACACTGGGGGTTACGAATGACAAGATTGATGAACCAGATAAATACTATGGCTACAAAAGTGATCAGAGGTTGGGAATTCTGATGATAGCAACTTTCAAACTGTCTCCCTAAAGACTGTGGAACACATAGAAGGCAAAAGTCAGGAATTTCATGGAATACTCTCTATTTTCCAGAATGAGATCAGTTCCAACAATGCTCAAGATGCTCCACATCTTTAAGCGCAAGGCAGTTCACATCAATGACACCCTATACACCATCTTGAACAACAGCTCAATCTACCACCAATGCAGCATTGTGTCCTATCTTGAAGATACATTACAACAACTCACAAAAGATCCTTCAACACCACTATGCAAACTCATGGCATCAGCTTCCACAAGTGCAAGGGCAACAGATGCATTGGAAAGTCAATACCTGAAGTCCCCTCCAGGTCACACACGATCCTGACTTGGAACTATGTCGCTGTTCTCGCACTGTGGCTAGTTCACAATCATAGAACTGTCTTTGTCATTGTACGGAGTCTACTAACCCGGCATGGTCTGAAACAGTTCATGAAAGCAGGTCGGCAACACATTCTGAAGGGAAAATGCATGATGAGGAATGCATTTTTGCCTCGCAATCGATGCCCACTGATCGTGAAGTAATAAAGAACAATAACATTTCCGCACATTCCACCCCCCACAGCCCCCACCCGCCAACACACACAAAAACAAAGGCCCTTAAAATATATTTGTCTTTCCTGAGTTGTGGGGAAATCACTTTTTAACCCAATTTAGCAATCTCTCTCTCATCTCTCTCCCTTCCTCCCCCAACCATCCCTGTCTTCTCTCTCTCTCTCTCTCTCTCTCTGTCTCTCTCTGTCTCTCACTCTCCAAGTATTATTTATGCCTGTGAGGAACGTGACCCAGAGTGAAAGCTCAGTAATCATGAAGCTAGCAGGGCAGCTGAAAAGATGGTAAGAGGGCTTTGTATTGCACCCCTTTAATTTCCACTGGAGAAAATATACTAGCAAGGGGTTGTGGTAAAACGGTATAAGACACGAATATTTTCCTGGATCGATTTGGAACCTTAACTCTCTTTCTCGCTCCTTTGAAGCTGCAGAAGCCGGTTTGAACTTCTATCACTTTCTGTTTTTTGTTATATAGAACACTAGTTAGAGCGTATTTAGGCTGCAGAATGGACTAATGTTCACCACATGACATATATCACCTACGCCTGCTTTTTTTTTCTTACTTTCATATGATCCGTACTTTGTCCTGACTCTCAGTTTACATTGTTCGCTCTCCATTACACTCCCACCCCTGTCTCTGTCCCTGTCTATTATTCTTTCCACCTAAGGTTTAGGAGAAAGGAAAGCTAATGGAGTTGTATATTTACCTTGTACCTAACCTCTTCTCTTCCTGCCCTGGGAGTACTTGAATGGATAGTTAATTGGGAGATTTTCTTTCTATGTAACAGTACGCTGCATTCGTCGGTAGTGTTGTCTGGGACAGAATACAACTGGTTATATGGCATCACGAATTTAGAACGTTGAGAGAGATTTAATGACTGATTTCAATAAAATGATGGAATCTCACGTTGTAGAGGGGAAAAATTATATCCGTTGATTAGAGAGCAGAGGACAAGGGGGTCGGTGTCTATAATGCATAATATATAATAATGTAAAATAAAGACTTTTCAGGAGTGAATATAATAAACACTTCTACCAAGTAGTGCAGTTGGATAATTTACAGACAAGCTGTTCCATAATTTACAGACATTTGTGGTGTGGTTGCGAAGGGCAGGAATTGAGGTGGGTGGCAGGGGTTGGTATGCGTGGCGGTGGGAGTGAGGGGATGTTGGAGTTTGAAAGAAGTAATGGTGAGGTGGAGCTGTGTGTCACCGTTTTACATGTGGTAACTAATGATTAGCATTTTTGTTATATTCTAAAGTGGCAGCATGCAACATAAAGATAGAGGTGAGGCGAGATTGAGGTGGTGGTTAAGGACAACGTTAGATTCTTGGATTACACCAGAGGTAATGCTGTGCGAGTTGGGAGGGAAACCATTGCAAACAATACTCTTGCTATTCTTATATAGATAAGAAAAGAAGCAGTGAGAGCACTCCCACCTAGCTGCTCGATATGGCTGGTGGCGTGGGAGGATGGTAGTGAGGTCAACCGTGTCAGAGGCAGCAATATGGTTGACTAGGAAAAGCAGGAAGAGTTAACCTTTGTCACAGATACTCGAATATCATTTGTGCCTCTCAGATGAGCCGTTTCAATACGTTACCAAGCAGAGAAACCGATTGGATGGATTCAAAAATGTTGTTCTTAAAACTAATACAGGAGGAGGAGAGGGAGATGGTGTGAGAAGGAGAGAGAAGGGGAGAGATGGAGATAGAAGGAGAGAGAGTGTAGTGGCAGAACTGACTGTGCAGGGGGAATGCAAGAGAAAAGACTGAATAATAGGACTTCAAAATGACTAAATTTCCCCCACCCATGTAAGCTGCTCCTTGTCTAAACCACGTGGACCACATGAACAGCCCCATGTCTAAGAAATCCCCGCCGATGTGTAGAGCCCCTTATTTATCATCCTACCTCTCATGTGATCAACACCTTGTCTAACTTCGCCCCACCAACTTACATGTCCACTTTTCGAAAGAACCCGCCGATGTATGCACCCAGTTTTCTAGCACCTGCCCCCACGCACACCCATACCCCACACACGCCATTGCTGTCCAGCCACACAGCTCCTGTCCTGCAAACCATGCATTTATAATAGCCCGTTTCAGACAATCCGTCATTTAAAAAAAATCTAAACTCAAACTGTCCATGTGAACAGGCCTTGCATAACATATCACCCCAAATGAACAGCCCCTTTTCTAACCTTCGACCGCCTATTAGAACTGTTACCTTTCTAAACCATCCGCCCATGTGAATAATGCCCAGCTTAGCTTCTCCCCATCCATGTGAACAACTCGTATTCTAATATCACCCGCTAATAAGAACTGGTCCTTGCTGAACTACGCAGCCATGTGAACTGCCTCTTGTCTAACCTCCCTACTGCCCATCACAACTGGACATTTTCTAAATCATCCACTCATGTGAAGAACCAATTTTCTAACATCTCCCCATCCACGTGAGTAGCCACTTGCGTAACCTACCGGGCCAATTGGAACTAGCTCTTGTCTAAGCCATACCCCCATGCGAACAACCATCTTCTCATTACCAGCTCCCATAAACAGCACATTATCAATGGCCACGGCCACCAACCTGTGACCAGTCTTCTGTATAATTTCACTCCACCATTCTCGCAACCAGAATATTGTCAGTAAAATCCATGTCTTCTCCCTTATACCTTTCTTTCTCTTCCCTCGAGATCTCTTTGTGCCCTCTGCCCCCACCCCCAACCCACTCACAAGCAGTCATTTTCCCTCTCTCATGTCCTATTTCCTCTCCTTCGCTCTACATATGTATAAATCCACACTCATATCCACGCGCAGCCATTAGCTTATTTAAATCCTCAATTTTAAACCTAGGTCAAATGATCTCTTCATCTATTTTAAACATTAGCTACTGCCTCACTCTTTCTAAGGAAACTCCTTCACATCCCAGCAGCGCATGACTAGAATTGGTCGTTCGAATTCCTAATTCCCCTGTCTTATTGCCCCAACCTAGACTTGCACTTGCAATATAATGGCCTGCTCTCCATGGTAATTACATCTTCCTTTGTGTACCTGAGGTTCTCCTCCTTGTGCACAGGCTAGTGTGTAACGTGTCCATTTTGAAACTCCTGCACTACCTCCCCACCCATGTAAAATTGGCCTACGTATCTGTACCTCCATCTAGAATTCCCCCAGGCAGTGACAATCCTCCCTGTACATTGTTGCAATTTATTCTTGACATCGAAATCTAACTCAGGGCCTTTGTTTCATTCATGTTACTTTATGTATGGAGAACAACAGGAACTCTATAAAATGGCCCATTAACCCCGCAGCCAAAACCACCCTTCCCATAAGCAACACTGAGCCTAAAAATGCACTCTATCTCCAACAAATTCCAGCCGGTCTGTATAGAATGAAGACTAACTAAAACAGGTTAACTGAAGTTATGACCATACTGATAAGGAATGGTATGATCACAGTACGCAGGGACTGCGCCCACTTACTTCAGAGAGATTTCAAATATAACGTTCTGCTTCTGGCAACAAATGGCAATAAAGCAATCAAAGGAGAAAGTTATGGTGAACCAGACAGAACCTCTCATTGCTGTACAACTTGGGACATATATAATATTGCACACAGGGTTGATGCTCAGTAAGCAAATTGTGAAATAAATGATGTTGACCACAGTCAGTCTAACATATGTGATACTGACCAGTTGACCCGCTGTTGCCATGACCACAAGCACTGTATGGTGCAGGTAGAGAGGCCACACTTATCCTGGGAAAGGCTTGCAATTCTTATTAAATTGACTTCAAGAGAGAAAAGAGAAAACAGGTTTGAAATCACATGATCAGTCCCTAGCCCAGACATTAAGGAAAGGATTTTAACATGAAAATGAACATGTTGAGGAGCACTCAGTGGTCAGAATTTATCGTGTAAACATTTCAAACCATTCCATGGTTCAACCCAGTTGTGGCATTTTTCGGGAAGACAACCTACAAGGATGGATGGGGCAATTTAAATACTTCAATCAGGGTGCAAGTCTCCGAATTGATTTGTTTTACAGATTTATCTCTGAACCGCTGATTTTCCATATTGGAACTTAGCTCCATCTCCACATAAAGACCTCTGCCATTGGCCAGAGGGACCATAAGTGCACGGAAAATTATCCTCAGTCTATCCTTGGAATTGGGAAAGAGCGCTAGAATGCATGCACATCAAAACAGGGTACCACACATGATCAGAACCCTCCAGGTTGGAATATCCTGCAAAATCACATGGATTCCAATTCCAAGCTTCACGCCCAGGACTCCATCCTCAAAATACAACTACCACATGGTTTGGCCCCGCCCCAGAAGATTACCAATCCCATGATCAGACGCATGCTCTGGTCTTGTTCACAACAGATCAGGAAAAATTCCTGAGATGAGTCCTCCTCCATCTAATTGAATATATACATTCATGGCTCTCAGAGGAACATGCATATCCATTTTCTTAAATGATGGGCCATCGACAAATGGATTATAACATTCCAGCCAACTTGTGTTTCTGCTTCACCATAGACAAAAGACATGTTGAAACTCGGCGTGCATTAGAAAAATATGCAATTGATTGCACCGGCCTTTCATTATTTCACGATGGCTCGAATGGTAGCTCGGCAGGATGACTACAAAGTGCCAAATTACAATGCCTGATGTGAACCCACCACTTTTCTTTAAGCAAATGTCCCCAAAAAGGCAGTACAATAGTGGTATTGTCAATGGAATGGTATTCCAGAGACGCTGGGTAATGCACTGGGGAACTGAGGACCACGGCAAATGATGAAATTTGAATTCAGTAAAAATCTGATGATGACCATGAATCAATTTTTTATTGTTCTAAACACCCATCAGGTTCACTAATGCCCTTTCGGTGAAACCTGGCCTACATGTAAATCCAGATCCAAAGCAATGTGGTTGACTCTTAACTAATCTCTGAAGGGTAATGATGGATTAATAAATGCTGGCCTATTTAGCGAGGCCCATATCCGATGAACAGATAAAGAAAAGAACATGTAGTGTCAAATTATGAGATTGATGCTCTCCGAATCTAGAAGGGAGTCTAACTTAGAGCGGCGAATGCACTTACCGGTGTGGAGACGGTGGGGGCGCGGCGGGGTGGGGGGGTGGGGGGGGGATGGTAATGTTGGTGGGTAGTGCGTTGACTCAGAAAACAGAGAGAAGGACACACGTTTGACATCTCATTCACAGGAAGATGAAGAAGAGCAAATCCTGGTCAAGGGAATCAGGATGGATGGTGAATCGGGAGTGGAGACAAATAAATCTTTGGTGCTGAATTTGACATGTTGTAGGTAAGGCTGATGGACAAGGGAGATCTGATCATGATTCATTCAAGGAAGAGGAAGGGGTGAAATCAGACACATGGGGATTGGGATGGACACGGTGAATGTGAATCTGTGCTGAGCAATAATGAAGAAATTTCAGATTGACTGATGTGGGAAGTTACATCATCAGAAAGAAAGATAGAACAGAGGAGGAGTACGTTGGGAATATTGGATAACAGTCCTTCCAAGAAATGGAGAGGGGGAATTAAAATCGAGAGCGGTGTTGGAATCTATTAGTTTATGGTAGACATTGATCGATTTCCGAAATGGAGGTAGAGAAGATGAGAAACAGAAGGGGACTGTCAAAGATGGTCCAAGCAAAGAGAAAGGGTTATGCAATTTAGTTGCAAATAGTATTATTTTTGCCAGTTCAAGGCAAAATGAGGAAATCGCACTGAGACATTAAGGTAGCAGGAACCTATGTGACGGAAAGAAAATGTGTCACACTTCGAACAAATAATTGTGCAAATATCCGACATATGGTCAGCCTAACTAGCACTCAAACAATCTCCAATAGTGACACAATTCGCGTGTTGGATATCTAAATGTTGATGCATGGAGTACACATGCCTATACTTTACAACTGAGCCATGATATAAGAATCAGGCCTGCGACGGTTTTCATTTCCAACCAGAGCAGCTAAGAGATAAAAGCGTTCCCATGGGGATGGTAGAAAATTAATAGAAACAGATCAATTCCACATGGGAGTCATTGGAATGGTCCAGCAAGATTGTTTTTCCTTATTACTGTGATATGGGGATCTGCCTTCGTTGTAAAAGCCAGAATTCACTGTTCATCCCTTGAACTAAATACAGCACAATACAGTTAAGAACCATTGTCCTGTTTCTGGTGTCCAATGTAGGTCAGATCGGGTAAGGACAGCAGATTTCCTTCTTTTAAGTTCCTTAGTGAAGCAAATCGGTCTTTAAAAGAATCAGTGAGAGTTGCATGGCCACCATTACGATTAATAGCTTTCAATTTATTCACTGAATTCAAACCCCCCAACTCCTACCTGCCATGATGGGAATTGGAGCCATATCCCCAGAAGATCAGATTGGGCCTATAGTGCTTGTTTAGTGACCTTACCAAACTGCGACCATCTGGTGGGGGGAAGGTGACAGCCAAATTCTCAATGTGTCTGGCAGGCAAGATCTCATCCTTTGGGTTTACTGGATTTTGGAGAGCGGGGGAGAGAATGACACAGATTTAAATGAAAATTGACTTCTGGAGCACAGCTGCTGGAAGGGGGTCACTCGTGCTGTTGGACAATTGGGGCAGCATGAAGCAATGGATGCGGACACAGAGCCTAATGGAAATAGATAAATCTCTGAAGGGAACTACTAAACTCTCAGTTATAGTAAATAAATTAAAACCATGGCTTCAGCTCATAAAATGGCGATATGCTATAAATTAATCAATGAAAAGTTGAAAACTCTTGTTCGGATACATTGTGCCAAACATTAAAACTAAACAGGGAGAGACGACAGGGAGCGGATTATTAGTTCAAAACTAAACGTCAGAGCCGCATCAAAGAACTGAAAGACACCTAATGTTACTTTGCATTTAAAGCAAAAGATAGAAGGACACCATTGACCAGTCAAAACATTGGCAGTGGTAGCAAAGTATAATTGAATCATAATATTGTACACAACCATCTAGAAGCAGAAAACAAATTAGTAAGAAATCAGCATTTATTTCAAAAGCATGATCGTACTTGGCCATCATTTTGAACTACTTGAAAATCTATCAGAAATGTTAGATCAGATTAGTACAGTAAATTCAAAATATTTGATTTCCTAAATGCCTTCATTAAATTATAACATTACAGAGCCATCCCTTACTTCAGAGCAAGTGGAATTATGGGAGAAGCATGAGAAGAGACAGCAAACTGGCTACAAAAAAAAAAAAAAACAGAGGGTACAGATTAAAGGAGATTACTTCAATTAGTGGAAGATGGGAAGTGACGTTCCATAAGGGTGTGCATTTGGACCACTGTCCTTCACCGTTTACTCAAACGATATAGAAGGAATCAGAATGAGAATATCAACGTTTACAAACATATTGCTAGCAGAATGAATACATAGGAATAACGCGACAGAATAACTGAACACATTAATAATTATAATAATCAACAAACTGGCATGTCAAAGATAAATGTCCTTCTTTTCGACACAGCTAAGCGTCGGCTATTCATTTATGCCATAATAATACATTTCCAAAGCTCATATTGAAAAATAAGTTTCTGAATGTGGTCTTGGGCTTCAGCAGTTCTGGGGAACAGATTCACAAATAAGTTAAGGTGGCAGCCCCGGTCAGTAATACAACGAAAATCCAAAAAATTATTGAGAGTCAATTCTAGGTGAATGGGATTAGGAACAATAAATGCTCATTGCCATGAATAAACATCATTGAAATGTAGTCATAGAATACTGAGCTTACCGTTTACACTGTAATACACAAAGTCATATTATTGCACTGTATACTTTGCAATTCTTTCAACCCGAATGGTGTAACAACTGAGAAAAAAGTATGACTATTTAATTCAACATAGACAGTTTAATAACTTTGTTCATTACTGTCCTTGGTCTGAACTCTGCATTATGAAAATCCACGATGGTTGCTGCTAATTTCATGCCGTCTCTCGTCACAGGGGACAATTCACTGAGCTAAGAGCAGAGATTGATAAAGGTAACATGTGCAAACATTCCAGAGTCTTGCTAACGACTGATCTACAGATGTGTAGGATTAATTAACATCTGCCAAATTTTAGTCTGGAGGAGCAGAGGATTTTCATGAGTCCAACAATCATCAGCTGCTTGATCAATGAAAATCCTTCCACGGTAATGTCAGAAGTCAGGAGGCTTACTCATGAATTCATTCGCAAATCCTCAGATACTGAATCATTCCGTGTTTAAATGCAACAAGGCCTGAAAAACGTTCAGGCTTGGGCTGATAAGTGGCAAGTAAGATTCTCGCCAGGCAGCAGAGAGGCAATGGCAATTTACAACTGAAACGAATCAGAAATAAAAAGAATCTCCCCTTGACATTCAAGTATATTATCCACAGTTCAGAACCTAAGGGTTACCATTCACCAGAATCTAAAAATTGGCTAGAACAGCAGGTCAGGATCAAAGAATTATTGTGGAGCAACTCAGCTCCTCGCACTGAAAAGCCTGTCACGAACAAGTCAGGAACATTTTGGAATGCTGTCCAGTTGTCTGGATATGTGCAGCTCCAACAAGAGTCTGGGAGCTGGACAAAGTCCAGCATCATGCAACGTGTTAAATTGGTGCACCATCCTTCATGTTAAGCATAAATTTCCTTTACTGCTGAAGCACAGTGGCAGTGATGTTTACAATCGATAGGCTGCACGGAAATAGTTCACCAAGACCCTTTGGACCGCTGCTTCGAAACCCGGGATCTCTGCCACCTTGAAGGACAATGGCAACAGATGGGTTTGGGTGCCAAAACCTGCACTTACCCATATAAGTCACGCATTATCATGTCTTGGAACTATCTTGCTGTTTCTTTACTAACGATGGATCACTATCTTGGAACTCCCTCCCTCATAGCGGTTTCTGTGTCCCTAAACTGTATGGACTGTAGTGGTTGAAGAAGGAATTTCAAGTACACATTCTCCAAGAGGATTGGAGATGGGCAATAAATGCAGGCCACACCAGCAACGCACGTATCCAGATGAATAATAAATAAGCAAATCAGCAGAGGCATTAGTGCAGCAAAGAAAGTGCAGAGTGGAGATTAAGAAAGCAATTAGGAGAGCAATGAGGCGATATGAGAAAGCTCTGGCTGGTAAAATTCGGGAAAATCCAAAGATAATCTAAGTATATCAATGGGAAGAGGATAACTAGGGAAAGAGTAGGGTCCATACTGGACCAAGGGGGCAATCTATGGGTTTTCAGAGGATATCGCTAGAGTTTTGAATGAATACTTCACATCCGCATTCATCCAAGAGAATAAGGATGAAAATAACGAATTTGGGGAGAAAGACTGGGAGGTTTTAAGCAAATTGTTATAGGAAGTGAAAAGGTATTGGAGGTGTTGGCAGGCTTAAAAATCTGCAGGTCCAAATGATTTGTGTCCCAGACTACTGAGGGAGGCAATGGAGGAGATCACAGGGGCCCTGGCCCGAAATTTTTAATTCGTCTCTGGCCACGGGGTGGGAGTTGGGGGGGTGGGGGTGGTGTGTGGAGAGGGTGCTGCCAAGGACTGCAGAACAGCTAATGTGGTTCTGCTTTTTAAGAAGGGTTGTAGAGATAAGCCAGGGAACTACAGACCAGCGAGTCTCACATCAGTGACAGGGAAACTATTGGAGAAAATTCGGAAGGAGAGAATCTATCTTCTCTTGGAGAGGCAAAGTTTGATCACGGATAGTCAACTTGGCTTTGACCGAGGGGGTTCATGTGTAAGAAACTTGATTACATTTTTGAGGGGGTGATCAGGTTTGTAAATGACGGTACTGCAGTTGATGTAGTCTACATTGATTTCAGCAGTTACCTTGACAAGGAGCCACATGGGAGATTTATAAAGAACTCAAATGCACTTGGGATAGAGGATAATTTGATATGGTGGATTCAAAATAGGCTCAGTTGTCAGAGACAGAGGGTGATGACAGGAGGATGCTTTAGTGACTGGAAGCCAGTGTCCGGTGGCATACCACATGGATCTTTGCTCGGTCCCCTATAATTCGTTATTTATATAAGAGACATAGATGACTACATGGGGGTAGGATTAGTAAGTCTGTGGACAGCACAAAGATTGACCAGGTTGTTAATAGTGAGGTTGAGTGTCACGTGCTGCAGGAAGATACAATTGGGATTGTGAAATGGGCAGATAAGTGGCAGATTGAATTTAATCCTGAAAAGTGTGAGGATATACTTTGGAAGGTGTAATTTGAGATGGAAATATTCAATGAACGGCATGGCATTAGGGCATTCTGTGGGACAACGGGACCTTGGTGTGTGTGTTCATAGATCTCTAAAGGCAGACAGACATACTAGTGGTGTCGTAAAAAAGACATATGGCATAGTTGTCTTTTTCAATCGAGACATATATTACAAAATTAGGGAGGTCATGTTGGAGTTGTATAGAACATTGGTGAGGGCACTGCTGGATTACTGTGTGCAATTCTGGTTGCCACATTATAAGAAGGATGTAATTGCACTGGAGTGTATGCAGAGGAGATTCACCAGGATGTTGCTTGGGATGAAAAATTTAAGTTATGAAGAGAGGTTTGATAGACTCGAGTTGTTTTTGTTGGAGCAGAGAAGACTGAGGGATGAACTGATCAAGGTGTAGAAGATTATCAGGGGCATGGAAAGGGTTGATAGGGAGCAGCTGTTACCCTTAGTTGAATGTTGAGTCGCGATGGGACATAAGTTCAAGATGAGGGACAGGAGGTTTAAGGGGATGTGAGGCAAACCGTTTTTACCCAGAGGGTGGTGATGGTCTGGAATGCATTGCCTGGGAGGGTTTTGGAGGAGCCTTGCCTCACATCCTTTAAAAAGTACCTGGATGAGCAGTGGGCTCGTCATAACATTCACGGCTATGGGCCAAGTGCTGGTAAATGGGGTTAGATCGGTAGGTCAGGTGTTTCTCACATTTCAGTGCTGACTCAATGTGCTGAAGGGCCTCTTATGCACTGTGTGATTCTGTGATTCTTTGATTCTGTGATTTGTTGTCAATGCTGTAAAAATGCCCAAAAATTCATTCTTAATAATCTTACAATCACAAGGTACTCATTATAAATACTGGCACTCTGCTCAGTTATTCATTTTAAGTACTGATACGCTCCCCAGGGATTTATTATAAATATTGACAGAAATCTCAGCAGCCCTTATAAATACTGGAACACTGCCCGGAGATTCATTAAATAAAAAAAAACACAAATGCAGGGTTGTATTATAATTACTGAAACAGTCACTAGATTATAGATACTGATGACACACTCCCCAGGGATTTAATATAAATACTGACACACTCACCAAATACTCATGATAAGCACTGACACTCGCGAGCGAGTAGCTATAAACACTGACTCCTGGGATTAATTCTAAGTAATGGGAAACTCCCTTAGGATTTAATATAAATACTGACACACACCCCAGGGAAGCATAATAAATACAGGGACCCGACCTAGTGCTTCGTGAAATATATTGAGAGACTCCCAGGTAATCATTTACATATACTGATACACTCCCCAGAGATAGCTTATAAATACTGACATATAATCCAGGGATTCATTATATCTCCTTAAACTTCCCCCAAATATTCATTATAAATGCCGACACACTCCTTTGGGATACAATATCAATACTGCCATCCAACCCAGGGATTCATCATAAACACTTGGACATTCCCAAGTGATTCATCATAAATACTGATAGGCTCCGCGGGGATACAGTAGAAATATTGACACACAAGCACCAGGGATCCATTGTAACTGCTGACACAAATCCCAGCGATTCATCATATGCAATGGCACTCTTACCAGTGTTTAATTATAATTCCTGGCACACGCCCAAAGTGTTAATTTTAAAATTACGTAATGCCCAGGGCTTAGCTGTATTTTTTCATTAAACAACCACCTCCGATTCAATTGAAATGCAGAAAATGCAGACATAGAGCTGAGGGATAAATCATAAATACTGACATACACGCCAGGGAATACTCTGTAAATACTGAGAAATTTCACAGTTTTTAAAATATTGTCACACTCACCAGACGCATATTATAGATACTGAACCTTTCTCCACTAATTCAGTATAAATGTTTACGCAATACCCCTGGATCCATTCTAAATATTGAGACTATAATTCATTATTAACACTGAAACTGCATCCAGGGATTCAGAATACACACCGAAACGTTTTTCTGGGATTCGTTATAAATAACGGCAAACTCACCACCAATTGTAATTAAACTCGACAAACTGCCGAGGGATTCATTATCAATATAGACACATCCCCAGGAATTCATTATAAGCGCTGCACATTCCCCACAGACTCATTGAAAATACTGGACTACAGCGCCGGGATTCATTATAAATACTCATAAGCTCCCCAGGGTTTCTATAAAAACACTGACCGGCGCCCAGGGGTTCATTGTAAGTAATCACATACTCCGGATTGGATTCATTATAAATACTGACACATGGCATGGCTTCAATAAAAGACCTGTCAGGATCCCAAGGGATTCATTATAAATACCGACATACTTGCAATGCATGTCTTATAAATACTGACAAGCTCCTGGAGAATTCCTGATACATAGTGACGCAGACACCGGTTGTTCATTATAAATACGACACACACCCTGGGGATCACTATATTTTCAAGTGTACTCCACGTGAATACACTGCCACTCGTTCCATAGTATCCATATAAACGCTGATTCAGTCACTGGTGATCCTTCGAAAATGAAGGCAGACTGTCCAGTGGACCTTATAAATACTGACAAACTCCCTGGGAAACCTGGTCAACAGTTAATGAATCCCCCAAGAGACGGTATATCTTTCCTGACACACTCCTCGGGGAACACCTTTAAATATTGACACAACCCCGAATATAAACTGTAAATACTCACAAATTCCCTTGAATTTTAAGTGCGGATATATTTCCGCGGGAAAGGCTGCAATAACTGACATACTCCTATGGTTCCCGGCAAATGCACATGCACTCCTGGGGAACACCCTTACGGAACTGTGACAATCTCCGAAGTGCCTCATTAAAAACTGATCCTCTCCTTTAGAACTCTCTGTTACTACTGACACACTTCCGGGTGATCAGCTTAACTTCTGGCACACGCACATTTAAACAAAGGCACATTTTCTCAGGTATCCCTCGAAATACTGACGCTCTCTGTGAGAACACCATATAAATATTGACACTCTGCGACAGCACCACCTAAATTTTGATATTTTGCGAGAACACCATCTAAATATTGACCCGCTCTGCGAGAGAATCCTCTAAATACTTACATTCTCAGCCAGAGCAACATCGAAATACTGGCACTGTCTTCGGGAACACCCTCTAAATATTTTCACTCCCTGCGAGAGCATTTTCTATATATTCATACTTTCTGCATGAACACCACCCCCACCTCCCCCCAGATATTGACTTTTTCTGACAGAGCACCCGCTAAACATGCACGCCCTCTGCGGGAACGCCCTCTAATTTTTCACACTCTCTGTAAGAGCACCCTCTAAATATTGAGGCTCTTTGAGTTATCACCTTCTAAATACGGAAACACTGCCGGGAATTTTCCTGTAAGTGCCAACACTCTGGAGACCACATTGAACACTGACAAACTGCCTGGATAGAACCTGTAAATACTGACACACTCCTCAGGGACTCCCTGTAAAAACTGACACATTGCTAGGGGACCCCCTGTAAGTGACAACACACTTCGCAGCGGAAACCTGTAAATCCAAATTCATGACACTGGAATCCCCTGGAATGTAGACACCCGTCACAGAGAGTTAGGAAATACACTCCCAGGGAATCTCTTGTAAATATTGACTAAACAGTCATACTGCAAACATTGACACAACCAGCATTGAACTTACAATTGACGACACGCTCCCAGATGACACTTTGCAAATAAAGACAACGGCACTATGGACCCACTGAGAGTCTTTCCTCACACCCCAGCAACTGCAAGTAAATGTTGTGATGCTCACGGTAACTACTTGTAAATATTGCCACATTCTCTTGTAAAATATGGCACATTCGTTGATAAATAATAGCAAATACCCAGTACCCCCTGCAAACACTGCGCAGTACTCGTGTAAATGGTGCCCCACTTCCCGGGGGTCCACTACAGTGATTGTAAATATTTGTTCATGTCTTTTCTCGGTCAGGAACGCAAAGAGCAGTTTCAAGTGCTTTGTGGACAGCAGGACTGTCCTGGACTGTCGGCTGTAGGGCGTGCCTCTGTATCGAGAAACTCTGAGTCAAAATCACTGAACCAAGGGTAAGAGAACGGACCGAATGACATATTGTATATGCCGCCTGACTGTGTGGATTAGAATGTCATCAGCAAAATGCATGTACCAGTCCTTTCACTGAGTTAGTGCTGCTCAGTGATGAAGATTCGTTTCATGCAGAGGGGAAATTATACTGTCCCTGAAAAAAAAGTTTTCAGTAAATGAAAAGTTATTTTAAACACAGTATCTATTGAGCTGAACAACACACAATTTTCTATGCCCGGGAGTGAGTAGATTACCAAAATAACCCTATCGAATGCAATAGTGACATTTCAGTGTCCCATGCGTGTAAATAGAGAAATATATGCCACTAAGGCCAAAGGAAATAGCAGAAGTATTAGACTATTCACCAATTGGAGCCAAAGCCACCGTTCAATATGATCATAGTTGGCATTGCACCTCTAGTCCAACTTCTAGAATACCCCAATATCCTTCGATGCCCTTAGCATAGAGAAAAGTTACAAATCATTTTGTGGAAAAAAGTCATCAAATCAACAACCACAGTCCCTTCCTGTAGAGAAGGACAAAGGGTCACAAACATTTGAGTGAATAAATTTCCCCACATCTGAGTCTCAAATGGTGAATCTTTAATTATGAATCCCTGATCCAGAGTTCCAGTCTCCTATCCAGATAGACAGGATCCCAGCCGTTAATCTGCCAAACGCCTTAATCATTTTAGATGGTTCAATGCGGTCACCACTTTTTCTTGTAAACTATGCAGAATAGAAATCTATTTAATTTAGTCTCCCACAGAATTAAAGAATCACACAGTGCATAAGAGGCCCTTCGGCCCATTGAGTCTGCTCCGACACTTGAGAAACATCTGAAAGACCTACATAATCACATTTACAAGCACTTGGCCCATGGCCTTGAATGTTGTGATGTGCCAAGTGCACATCCAGGTACTTTTAAAAGGATGTGAGGCAACCCGCCTCCACCATCCTTCCAGGCAGTGCATTCCAGACCATCACTCCCCCCTAAACTTCCTGTACCTCACCTTGAATTTGTTCCCCTTGTTACTGACCCTTCAACTAAGGGGAACAGCTGCTCCCTGTCCATGTCCCTCAAAATCTTGTACTCCTCGATCAGGTCACCCCTCAGTCTACTCTGCCTCAACGAAAACAACCCAAGTCTATCTGAGCTTTCTTCATGACTTAAATGTTTAATCCCAGGCAACATCCTGGTGAATCTCCTCTGCACCCCCTCCAGTGCAATTACATCCTTCCTATAATGTGGCGACCAAGACTGCACACAGTACTCCAGCTGTGACCTCACCAAGGTCCTATACAACTCCAAGATGACCTCCCTGCTTTTGTAATCTATGCCTCGATTGATAAAGGCAAGTGTCCCAGTGCCTTTTTCACCACCCCACTAACATGACCCTCTGCCTTCAGAGATCAACGGCACACATGCCAATGTCCCTTTGTTCCTCAGAACATCCTAGTGCCATGCCGTTCATTGAATACTTACTTGTCAAATTACTCCTTCCAAAGTGTATCAGCTCACAATTTCCAGGGTTAAATTCAATCTGCCACTTATCAATCTGCCATTTGACAATCCCGTATATATCTTCCTGTGGCCCATGATTCTCAACCTCACTTAACCACCCGGCCAATCTTTGTGTCATCCACAATCTTACTAATCCTACTTCCCATATATTCACCTATGTCATTTATATAAATGACAAATAATAGGGGTCCGAGCACAGATCCTGGTATTACGCCACTGAACTCTGGCTTCCAGTCACTAAATCATCCTTCTGTCATCACGCTCTGCCTCCTACAACTAAGCCAATTTTGAATCCACCTTATCAAATTACCCTGTATCCCATGTGCTGCTGCCTTCTTTATAAATCTCCCATGTAGGAACTTGTCAAAGGCTTTGCTGAAGTTCATATAAAATATGTCAATGGCACTGCCCTCACCTACACACCTGGTCTCCTCTTCAAAAATTGCAATCAAATATGTTAGGCATGACCTCCCTCTGACAAAGCCATGCTGACTATTCCTGATCAAATCTTGCCTCTTCAAGTTGAGATACACACTTTTCTTCAGAATTTTCTCCAATAGTTTCCCTACCACTGACGCGAGGCTCACTGGCCTGTAGTTCCCTGGCTTGTCTCTACAACACTTCTTAAATAGCGGAACCACATTAGCTGTTCTCCAGTCCTCTGGCACCTCTTCTGTGGCCAGAAAGAAATTAGAAATTTGGGTCAGAGCCCCTGCGATCTCCTCCCTTGCCTCTTTCGGAAGTTTGGGATACAAATCATCCAGATCTAGAGATTTGTCCACTTTTAAGCCTGCCAACACCTCGAATACTTTGTCACTCCTCATATCAATTGCCTTCCAAAACTCGCAGTCTCTCTCTCCGAGTTCAATACCTTCATCCTCATTCTCTTGGGTGAAGACGGGCGTGAAGTGTTCATTAAAAGCTCAAGCGACGTCCTCTGGCTTCCCCTTGACCATTTATAGGCCCTAATCACTCTCTGGTTATCCATTTCCCATTGATAAACATATAGAATATATTAGGATTTCCCTACTTTTCTAGACAGAGCATTCTCATATCCTCTCTTTGCTCTCCTAATTGCTTTCCTAAGCTCCTCCCTGCACTGTCTGTACTCCACTGCTGATTTGCTTCTGTTGCACCTGCTAAAAGCCTCTGTTTTCTTTCTCAATGTAACCTGAATATCTCCGGTCATCCATGGTTCTCTGCGCTTGCTAATGCTTCCTATCACCATAGAGGGAACATGTTGAGCCTGTACCCTCCCCGTTTCCTCTCTGATCACCCCCCACTTTTCCTCTGTAGATTTCCCCACAAGTAATTGTTCCCAGACTACCCTATTTTACTAAAATCCACTCTCCCCCAATGCAAAATATTTTTTACAACTTGTCGATTTCTTTGTCCATAACAAACTGTACCATGTTGTGGAAGCTATCACTAAAGTGCTCCCCCACCATCACCTCAGCCAACTGTCTGGCTTCATTCCGCAGAATTATGTCCATCATGGCACCATCCGTTGTTGGACCCTTTACATATTTACCAAAAATGTTCTCCTGTATACATTTCATGAAATCCACTCCATCGAAGCCCTTAACATTATGTCAATCCCAATTATTGTTGGGAGAGTTGAAATCACCTAATATAAATAACTTTGTTTTATTGTTGTTACACAGGTCCAAAAATTGTACACATATTTGATCCTCAATTTCCCGCTGACTATCTGGAGGCCTATAATATATGCATAATAATGTGGTTGCCCCTTTTTTACTCCTAAGCTCTACCCACAAAGCTTCATTAAATGCCCCCTCCAAGACATCATCTATCCTTACTGTAGTAACGGACTCCTTAACTAATAATGCAACACATCCTCCTCATTTAGCCCCTGTCTGGCCTGAAGATTCTATATCCCAGAATGTTGAGCTGCCTATATTTCCCTTCTCTCATACACGTCTCAGTGATGGCAACTATATCACAATTCCACGTGTCAATCCTCAGCCCTAAATCATCCATTTTACCTGTAATACTTCTGGCATTAAAGTAGAGGCCATGCAGACTTGGCTTACTCTCTTGAAGTTTATTGCAGCAGTACTCCCACTGACTTGATTTTTTTACTGTATTATGACGTGTCCCTATGCTGCTAACATTCTGTGCCCCCTCCCCCTGCTGAATTAATTTAAACTCTTCCCAACATCACTAGAAAACCCACCCGCAAGGATGTTAGTCCCGCTCTGGTTCAGGTGTAGACCATCCCGCTTGTACAGGTCCCACCATCCCCAAAAATGTTCCAGTGATCCATGAATCTAAAACACTCCCTCCTGCACCCATTCTTAAGCCACGTATTCATCTGTACTATTCTCCTATTTCTGAGCTAGCTAGCACATGGCACTGGGCGTTATCCAGAGATTACAACTAAAGAGGTCTCGTTTTTTAGTCTGCTGCCTAACACCCTGAATTCATGATTCAAACCTTATCGCTCTTTCTACCTATGTCATTGGCACCAAAATGTCCTCTGCCTTATCACACTCCCTCTTCATGGTGCCCTGCAGCTGTTCAGTGACATCCTGGACCCTGGCATCAGGGAGGCAACACTCTACACTGGAATCAAGTTGATGGCCACAGCAGCGCCTATCTGTTCCCCTGACTATAGAATCTCCTATTATTATTGCTCTTCCTCCCTGCCTGTACAGACAGGGTGCTTACACTGCCAGAATTTGGCTCTGTCCGCACTCCCTGGAGGAACCAGCGCCCTCATCAGCATCCAAAATGGAATTCTGAATTGTGAACGGGACCCTATGGGACTCCTGAACTGCCTCCCTGTTTCTCTTGCACTGCCTGGTGGCCACCCATTCCCCTCCTTCATTGGGTCACTTCAGCTGCGGTGTGATCACCTCTCTAAACATGCTATCTACGATGCTTTCAGACTCGTTGATGCTCCACAGTGTCCCCAGCCAGCTTCCCAGCTCTGAAACCCAGCCTTCCAGGAGCTGCAGCTGGGTACACTTCCTGCACATATCCTGATCCTGGGCACTGGAAATGTCCCCGGTTTCCCATATGGAGCACAAGGAGCACACCACGGCTTTGAGTGCTCCTGCCATGAATTATCCCTTTAACTTAAACCTGTTAAGTCAATTACTCTAAGGCCCTTCTTTCCTCATCCTCGTCACTGTAGACTAGACAAACTGTGACCCACAAAAATAATTTAAACTTTAAGCGATTAAAGTAGCAAATACCTTACCCACTACTTACCAGTGATTCATTTCCCTTGTAGCCTCCACTGTTGCAGCACACTCTGTAGATTCAAGAATTTGGATAGCAAGGCAAAAATGCAAATAGCACCTCAACGCCATGCACCAAATTCCCACTTTGCACCAAATTACGAATACTCACTCTGCCACGCTCACGATGTGAGAACTCTCCTGTTCCTTTGCAAGCACAGTGTAGCGTGCTTCTAGAAAGTCCCTTTCCTAAATAGAGCTGACTTGTCTCACCACTAGTTAGATGTGAAATAGTAATTAAACCCTATTCAGGCGCTAATCAGTCTTCAGGTGATTGACAGTTAACTGTTGCACAGTCAGCTGAGTCAGCTGCCTTACCACCCTTTTAACTAGATGACTAAACTTACAAAAATTAAAGAGAAATTAAAGAAATTAATTAACAGTTCAATTCGCACTTTGCAATAAATTCCTAATACCCACTCTGGCTGTGCCCCACTCAGGATGTGCTCACTCTCCTGTTCCGGCACAAGCACACTCCCATCATAAAATTCCCTAATCCCAGAAATTCGTTTAGTGAACTTTTTATTGCAATCCATCTAAATCAAATGTGCGGTTTCTAAGGAGACCAAATCGGTACAAATCTGTGAAACTGTGATTTAGAGCAGCACCAAATAGCACATACATGGAAACCACATTTTATCAAAGAATAAATCACTGATGCAGTGTTTCGGTTCCCTGGACATCTGATTTGCAGACAAAGGAAACCAGTGTTGTTGGATGCAATATGCAGTCCACGTGAGACGATTGCACACAGCACCGTGAGTCTCCCGTAACTGCAAGAAAACACAAATAATTCAGTAAAGACATTAAACCAGTTGCATTCAGGACAGTTAACTAATGCAATTCAGGTCACTTCATTAAAAAGAAGTCCGACTAGACTACCATCGCGTTAATGCAACACAATGTGATCAGTATAGTAGCCAGTCCAACTGTATAGTCTGGCCCATGTTGCATATTAAATTCAATGCACTGAATAATAAGTTACAACCTTTAAAATAAAGGCTAGCTTTAAAAATTGGGACCCTTAAGCAACATAAAATGACTGGGGACATTTTCCAATAATAAGTTGCAGAAGTACTGGGCAAGTAACATGTATGAAAACGGTTCACAGGGACAGTTACAATTAATGAGCCACAAAAGGAGATGGATTGGGGAGAACGTCAAAATGTATTCAAAAAGATAGAATATAAGGAGTGTCTAAAGTGGAGAACAAGAAGCAAAGTTGTTTAGGAACATCATTTCGTAGCTCCAGGGCAGAACGGCTGAACTCAAGGCCACCAATGGTGGAGAGATTAAAATAAAGAATTGTCAAGAGCTAAAATTCGATAGGTGTGGATACCTCAGAAAGATGAGAAACTGCAGCACGTTAGATGAATGGGTTGGCCATGTCCATGGAAGTGTTTCAGTGGTGGAGGCCTCAGCACGCAGCACATTTAAATATACCTGGATCTGCACTTGAAGTGCTGCAATCTGCACGGCTATGGGACAGGTGCATGAATTTGGGTTTATAATGGGGCGCCCATTCTTTTAATTATGTTTTTCCTTTTCCGGCCGGTGCAGACATGATCGGTTGATTGTGCCCTAACTTTATTATAGTTCTACGGTACTATCTCTTTCATTTCTTGGAAATTAGCGTTATATCTGCCCACTCCCAATTTACTGGGACCAATCCTGAACCTAAAGAATTTTGGAAAACCATAGCTAATACATAAACAATTCTGCAGCAATCTTTAATAGAACCATTGGTTTTAGGTCATTAGGTCGGCGAGTTTCTCCTTTTGTAATCCATCAAATTTATCCAAATCTTCATCTCTGCCGATATTGATTTGCATAATGCTCTCATTCTTTTTAGCTCCTAGGTTATTGTCCAGTTCTGGTATCGAACTTTTGTTTCATAGCGCGAGACAGACACAAACTATTCATTCAATGCCTTTGCCCCGTTCACGTTTCCACTCTCTCAACTTCCAATAGACTAACGTCTAATTCAACTACCCTACTTCGTTTTATGTGTTCATACAAACACTTCAACCATAAAGTCATTCTATAACAGATCTAACCGACAGCCTGATTCCAGCACTTTCTCTAGCTCCAAATGTAACACCATCCCACATCGTAAATGGAACATTGATTTTTGCCCTAAAACTTAACTTCCCCTCAACTCAGGTCCCGCTCTACTCCTAAACTATTCCATTAACGCAAGCACAACACAATTGGAACACTCACAACAACTCTGGGCCTGACTGTAAACCACACCTGGCTCTAATTCTCGCATTAAACCTCAATGAAACCATACTACAAACAAGCAAATACTATTGTTTCACCTAACTCTATCTGTAACGTCAAACTTTAACCTAACAGTAACGCTATGCAACAATATAACTCTAACTTTAATTGTTACCACAGCCCTCAACTTAAAACAAATTATAGTTCTAATGCTTACTACAAAACTAATGCCTAACAAATAATAACCTTGACCTTAATCTCAACCTAACCCTAAATGCCAAGTGCCAACTAATCTTGAATTGAAATTATTCTGAAACCGGATCTGAAATGAAACTTCATCCCAAACTGGAATTTTAATCGGTGAAGTTTGGGGTCAATTGTAACTCGCTGTTGGCCACTCCCTGCTAGAAGAAGCCTCGGATTGTCTCATGGACCCCTCAGGCAATGTTGTTGATCTGGTAAACATTTCTATATGGTTTCTTCAGATGCTGGAGCATCCTGGATGGTATTCACGTGTCTGGGAAGATGCATTTGGAAGCAGTGGAATTGGCGGATCTAGGGTAAAGTGCTCTGAAGATGTTGGACGAGGATTTTGGAGTGGGCACAAATGCCAGAGGGGGAAGAGTGGGTTAAATGCTGTGGTGGAGTAAGTGTGATACTTATTCACTGAATGTCTGAAGATTTGCGACTGAGGTACTGGTCCACTGGCTGTCCATATAGAAAGTCAAAGAGGGAGAGAGGCAGTGGAATTTTAACGGCGGCCCGCAACCTGCAAACCAATTCCACTCCGATAAACATAGTCAGTGAGCCTGTTCCAAAGGAAAAATCCTGATCCCAACAACTGTGCTGAGGAAATTATCCCTTGTGGATAGATTGAATAGAATCCTATCCTGTTTGAGAAACACTTGAAAGGACATGCTTTGCATGTACACTGCTTTTGATGCTCTCGGAATACCCATAAATGCTTCCCATCAAAATATTTTGGTTTTATATAGCAGGAACAGGCCATTAGGCCCATCAGGTCTGTGCTGTTGCTTAATCTTTAGATGAGCCTCCTCTCATCTCCTCTTCCAATTATCTCATTATGCTGTTCATTGCTCCCTCATGTCTTTATTCACCTTCCACTTAAATACATCGACACTGTGAGGAGAGGTTGGGTTTGTTATTTTAGAAAGAGATAGACATCAGAAAACTTTTCCTGAAGTTAGTGCGGGGTGCTACATGTCTACTGCTCTCTGAGCCTGGGCAGATCAAATTCCTGCTTAAACCTTGTTCTTGGAACCCAGATTCAATGGGAACAGTCATGATTGATTTTCACCTGTAGAATTAAAAATATTGGAGTGAACATTTACTGTCTTACACTTCAGCTACTGGAATAATGCATTTTGTTAAATTAAACCATCCCATGGAACAACCTTTGCAGCACAGGCAACCAGTCGATGACTGATGGTTTTTGAATAAATACACAGGAGTGACGTGCATAATGGAGTCCAATCGAGGAGATCATAATGGCCTACATATAGATAGCAGTTAGCCTGCAGTGAGATAGGGACTGGAATCAGGCTGGAGATGGCACTGATTTATGTTAATCGGCAAAATCAGCAATGGAAAGATGAGGAAAATCTTTTGCACTTAGCAGATATTTAAGAACTGGACTGTGCTGCATGAATATGTGGTGAAGGAAGATTTAATTGAGGCATTAGAGAGGGAATTGGGTTATTAACAGAAGAAGATGAGTCTTCAGGGTTTGGAGGCGAAAGTGGGGACTGGCTATATGTAAATTTCTCATTTGGAGAGACGGCGCAGAAGCGATGGACAGAATGCTCCACCCTTCTTTTTGTATCAATTCTGTGATTTTGCAATTTGCTAGATTCTCTTAGTCTATAAACAATGATGGGGATGTTAAAGTCGTGATTGTTTCTATTTTACCTGCCATCTTTGTGAGAATGTTACAAAAGCTGGTTTCACCATTGGATTTCACTCTCCATTGCTCCAGGTTTAATGGAAAAGGGTCCTGCCTCCGGAACAGTATCTGATGATGGAGACAGTAGGAGTTTGGTTCATTAATGCAAGGTTATAATCTTCATTTTGCAAGTTTGAACATAAGGTTTCAGTTGGTCGTCAAAATACCGTTGCCTTGTAACAGGGGAATATGTCATTCCATCCGCACAAACCTTGTGCAGCTTTATCAGCCATGATTTATTGAGAGGCAGAGCAAGCACAGAGGGGGCGAGTGGCCTACTCCTGTTTCTAATTCGTATGTTCGTGTGTTTACTTTCTAGCCAAGTAAATATTTCGAATACTTATACCGCCTTGCATCTACATCACCGGCCTACTTATATTCATCCACATATTCATTTTTCCTCTTTATCTTGAATGATTTCTGCCTCTGGGAATTGCACCTTCTCCCAGTCCTCCAGGTAAGTAGGCTACCCCACCATCAAGATCACATTGTTTACACATTGATTATGTTATCTCTTGCTTTTAGTTCTTGATCTTTCAAATAACAGAAGCTGCCCACATTTGTCTATCCAGTCCTCCTGAATATAAACCAGGTGGGCACTAATCGAAAACTTAAAATCAACCTTGATATCAATAACCAAGCTAGTGAACGTCAGAGAAGTGGGGTTAAGGCAGTTCATTGACATTTCTATCTTGTAGGCTGTCGTTTCATTGATTATACTGAATAACATGAAGATTGTCCCTGATTACTTGAACGCTGCACTAAACATCGGGATAATGGAGGTGAAGATTCCAAACAACTCTGGGCCACCTATATTTTCATAGCGAGCCAGCATGGAGAGGATTTTCTTTCCTATTTTAAATATTGTACTGCATAAATTGGGGAATATCGGTACCTGCAAAAATGTTTCAGTTATTGTGAAATGATAGCAATGATTCGGATGCTCAGGAGAATGGTTGCAAGACACGGCCAAAACCGTTAAATGCAATGGGTAACATTATACCGAAAAATGTAATGCATTAGGAGAGCGGACGGAGATTCGAGGTGCAAAATTAGTCAGGCAGTATATATGATATTGTGGAGATATATTTCAATGCTGTCCTTAAATACTCTGATCGCAATAGTCCGACGCTGTGAAAAATTGCTTGATCAAACTATCCTAAAACACGTTCAAGATAAAGTATTTTGCCTTTCCCTTCTTTTGTAGTAATTTTAAATACCCTTTTCTGTGAAGCCGCGAAGTAACCGTCCAGGGAAACTACTTTTAGATTTACCTAAAGCAGACCTGCAGAAATGGTCACCTCCAAAATGAAATAAAAATAGCGGATCTTATTTAATCCATCCATTGCTAACTATTTCATCGACTAAAGGGAACCTAGCTCATTTGATAACCGTATTGTAAGCCGCGTTATGTCGCCCTGCTTTGGAAATATCTGAGTAATTTTTTTTTTAATTTAATATGACAGATAAAGAAACAGGAGCTGACTTATTGTTCAAGGTTTCATTAATGAACATTGATCTACGGCATAGCTACCAATTAAATAAAACAAATAAGTTACAGTTTTAAAGCATTCCATTTTAGAGTTAATTCGTCCATGCAATGCATATTAGGCAGACTTTCTAGTGCTGGGGAAAGTGTATAAAATTTGTTTTTTTAATGACTCTTCAGTCTTGTATACCGAACTCAGCGCTGTGTTATAATTGGGTCTCCGACTCAACAGTTAGTTGAGGCTGTAATTTCAATCTTGTGCTTGAGAATCATTGTATCCTTAATGACCCAATAGCATATCACCTCAGTATTCAATAATGTTATTACAAACATTGCATAAACAATGGATTTTGAACTTCAACTATGAAAAAACTTCAATCATTCTCTGCAGTGATGTAACCCTCTTCCCGCCACCCTTAAATGTTCCACTTAATAACGAGCTTCTCCGAAAGCCAAACTCTACATTGTTGCAGGTTCCCATGGAGGCCGGTCTCTGCCAAATCTGATTGAGTCAGCTTTAGAAGCTACTGGTGATCAGCCACTTTCATTTCTGTGTTATAGCCACATTTTCCTTTCACTGCATTCAGGCGAGCAACAGTATTTAAGGTCGCATCGGGAAGCAGACAGATATTTTAATTCTGCCATGCATGGTTTAATTGGCAACCATCTCTACACTCATTAAAAAAAATGTCTGATCAACTACAGCACCCAATATTGAAACGTGAAATGGAAAGAGACGAACACGGACTATTTACAGTGCCGTGCAAATTAATTAACAAATTACTGTAATTCCCTAACCCTGTTTGTATATTTAGACTTCTTGTGTTCCCTGAATTGCTCTATTTCTAATTAGCAGCCTGTGTGTCTCCTCGACATGTCCGACTCTTCTATTTATTTAACCAAATTATTTGTATCTCTGGCGTCCACTATTTCTAAAGAAAGAAATGCCGTTAACCCTCCATGCAACTTTGCATTCTATTTATCATTCACCCGTTAATGTGTTCCCTGGATATCCTTCCTCGTCCCATGAAAGTTCTCTCGATCATCAGCAATGTGTTGGAAAGTGTTGTCAACAATGCTATCAAACAGCACCAAAAGAACAATAGGCTTTTTCAGTGATGCCGGTCACATCATCTTTTCATCACCTAGC
The DNA here is from genome assembly GCF_017639515.1 of Carcharodon carcharias. NCBI lineage: Eukaryota > Metazoa > Chordata > Chondrichthyes > Lamniformes > Lamnidae > Carcharodon > Carcharodon carcharias. The sequence continues at coordinate 32,376,143 of NC_054490.1, forward strand.
CTAACGAGTTCCTTCAACAACTGGTTGCTGCTGCAAATGGTAGGAACTGTCAATGGAAACAGGTAACGACGGAATTTCAAACTTGGCCAGACATGTCTGCCGCAGCATATTGCTGCCTGGAAGACCCCAGCCCAGGTCAAAATCGGCCCTGCCCAACTTAAGTTGAGCCATTATTTTCTGCTGTGTCTATCTCTCTGACCTGTGAACTTCGCTGTGCCAGATGTTAGTGACGACTACTGGCCAGAAGCGAGAACCGCTACAAAACCGTGGAATTTCACAGGACCTGTCAGGAAATAAATTCTGCTCAGATTGTCTACACTACCACTGTTTCACATTTTTAGATATTAAAGTAAAACAATCGATTTTTCATATAAATATTCTGGTTCATTATTTGTAAGTTTTCCCTATTACATTTTATTCTGGCTTGAGCAGTTGTTCTGTACGATTTTCCAGTTTAAGGTCTACATTATTTCAAAACAAAAACAAGTAAAAGACACACATAAACAAAGAACTGAGGGGACGCTGGAAGTTTCGCAGAAAACATTCACCTGGAAAGGAATGAAATCGGTAGAAGTAAAGCTCAAAGAAAAAGGAAAATGGAAAGATTCAGCACGTAGTGGCGACAGTTTCTGGGCAGTGGGGAAGCTCCTGTTAATGATTCAGCTTTCGGATCATTCTATAGAACTTAAATGTTAATCTTCCCTTCCTCTCTCCACATATGTTAGCGCACCTGTGGAGTCTTTCCAGCAGCTTCTATAATTATCTCAAATTTTCAGCGCGTGTAATACTGTGTCTCGCTTATTGAAGAATAAAATAATCGCTAGGCGGTAATCGACATTTCAGTAAGAAACACAAAGAGGGAAAACATTCTGAAAATCATTGAATTTCACCAATCCGAGTAATTTGATTCCGGTTCCATATTTCAGTTCAGGAAAACATCATAATGTCCAACCATGAGGAATGAAGCTGTTAAATTTGAAATGGAAGGTTAGAGGATTTTGAAAGTATTCTTGTTTGAAATTTAGAACTAAAATCGCTCCGAAGCACTTTATACTCACAAAATACTGTGAATGCTGGAAATCTGCAACAAAAACAAAATTACCTGTAAAAACTCAACAGGTCTGACAGTATCTGCAGAGTGGAAGACAGTTAACGTTTCGAGTCGGTATGACTCTTCATCAGAACATATATTCACCTCCGTTAATGTCACCTCCATTCCTGGAATTTTAAATGCTTCTGGTTTATCGGCCACAGGCTGCGATGGGTGGGAATTGAAGACAGTTATTTTGCTTGGAAAGAACCCATACTCAGCACATAAACATCATCATTGACTTGATCATGGACATTTCTCTCGATTTTGATACTGAACAGTTGCCTATAGGTTTCTAATTTTTTCAACCATAACAATAAATTCACCCAATAATGATTCAACTGGCGTTGGATTGTGGGTATAGTTTGATACCCCAATTGTTGATGAGTTTGAAATAGGCGTTCCTGAAGTTCTCATTGGCCATTAAGTTGAGGAGAGCCCATTAGAGACCAAAGTGGCAGTCTGTGTGAGGAGCCGGTAAACGTAGGTGAGGTTTGAAATGAATACTTTGCATCCGTATTCAGTATAGAGAAGGACGCCGTAGGTATAGGCATCAAATAAGGGGACTGTGATATACTTGACCAAATTAGCATTGAGAGAGAGGAGTTAGTAGTGGTCTTAGCTGGCTTAAAAGTGGATAAACCCTCAGACCCAGGAAGAGGTGCCAGACGACTGGAGCACAACAAATGTGGTGCCATTCTTCAAGAATGGTGGTAGCGATCAACCAATCAACCATAGGCCAGTGAATCTAACATCAGTGGCAGGGAAACTGTCGGGGACAAAATTTGGAGTGCCGGAATTCATCTCCACTTGTTGAGGCAATGATGAATAGTCAGCATTGCTTTTTCAGCGGGAGATCATGACTAAAAAAATTTGATTGAATTTTTCAAATTGAATAGGTGTGTAGATCAGGGTATTGCAGCTGAAGTATTCTACATAGACTTCAGTTAGGCTTTTCACAAGGTCTCGCATGGGACACTGTTCAGGAAGGTAATGAGTTCCAGGGCAATTTGGAAAATTGAACCTAAAATTGGCTTTGAGGCAGGACACAAAGAGTGATGTTCGAAAGTTGCTCCTGTGACTGGAAATCTGTGTCTTGTGGAGGACTCAGCGCTCAGTGCTGGGTCTCTTTCTGTTTGTAATATACATTAATGATCTGCAGATGAATGTAAGAGGTATGGCCAGTTAGTTCGCAGATGAAATTAAAATGTATGGGATGATAAATAGCCTGAAGGAAAGACTCAGGATACAGGACGATATAGACAGGCTGGTCAGATGGGAAGAACAGTGGTAAATGGAAAGTAATCCAAAAAAGTGTGAGCTGATGCATTTTGGGAGGACTAGCAAGGTAAGGGAGTGCACGATGAATGATAGAACCATAGGAAGTGCAAGGGATGAGACAGACCTTGGTATGCATGCCCATAGATTCTTGAAGACACCAGGTCAGGTAGATGAGACTATTAATAAGGCACCTGGGATACTTGATTGTATTCCGCGAGGCATTGAATACAAGTGCAGGGAAGTTATGATGGAGCCATATTAAAGGTTAATTAGGCCCCCTCTTGAGCACTGTGTGCAGTTCTGCTAGCCACGCTATTGGAAGGATGTGATTGCACTAGTGAAGGGGCAGAGGAAATTCACCAGGGTGTTGCCTGGGCTGGAGAGCTTCAGCTATGAAGAGAGGTTAGATAGGCCGGTGTTGTTTTCCTCACAGCAAAGAAGAAGGATGGCAGACCGAATTGAGGTGTACAAAATTATGAAGGGCACAGATAGGGTGGATAGAAAGAAAAATTTCCCCTTAGTGAATGGGTCAATAACCAGGAAACATGGATTTTTGGTGATGGGGAGGAGATTAAGAGGGGATTTGAGGAAAACAAAAACACCCAGAGGGTGGGGGTTACCTAGAAGCCACTGCTTGAAAGGGTGGTTGAAACGGGAACCCTCATAACATTTATAAAGCATTTAGATGGAAGCTTGAAACACGAAGCATACAGGCATACGGTACAGCTACTGGAATATTGGTTAGAATAGATAGCAGCTTGGTGACTGGCGCCTACACAATGGGCCAAAAGGCCTCTTTCCATGCTCTAGAGTCTACAAATCTATATTTGAAATCGTTCCTCACAAGTATCAAACATATGTTTTTTTTAAATTCTCCACCCACTGATCAATAACACATCTCCCATCATGGGAGCCTTATTGAGAAATATGCCTGTCCACCTCCATTCACTTAATAATAATACATGTCCCATCGTGTAAAGCCTTTCTAATAGACAACACTATCAAGTTTAAAAGTACAAGAACAAGGAATTTATGATAAACCTGTTCCAAGCGCTATTTTGTTACTGATTACTGTATTGCACCCAGTTCTGGGTGCCAAACTGTAGGACAGACGTGAAGGAATTGAACAGGATGCATAAATGATTCAAAGACATAATTCAAAGAGGAGAAACCTGAGTCACATAGATTGATTAGAGAGCCTAGTTTAAAACTTTTCATCTGTAATTTCACAAATGATGAATGGAGCTGTGCATTTTAAATCATTCTGAAATGCTCAATATTTAATAGGATTAATGTCTTCTTCTAGGAGATTGTAAGTTTGTGGTTGGATTTAATAGATTTATTTAAAATCTTGAGTGATGGGGAGAGAGGAGAATAGGAGAAAGAAACAAAAAAAATGAGCAGGAGTAAGTGGTTCGGCCTTTTGATCCCTTTCCATCATTCAACTTGATCATGGCTGATCCTCTATCTGAACACCAAACTCCCGCAATCTCGAAACACACATTGACGCCTTTAGAGTCCATAAATTGATCTTCTTCTCATATCAATGCCGTGACTTGGCTGCCACAGCCTTTTGTTGCAGGGAATTCCATAGGTTTTCCACCCTCTGAGTGAAAAAAACTTCTCTTCCTCTCAGTCCTAAATGGTCTAACCCGAATCCTGAGACTGTAACCCCTTGTCCAAGACACACCAGCAAGAGGAAATATCATCCTCGCCCCCAGTTTGTCCATCCCTGGCAGAATTTTAGATGTTTCAATGTGATCTTCTTTCATTCTGATAGACTCCAGTGCATGTAGGCCTATTCGGCCCAATCTCTCATCACACAATAATCCTGCCATCCTAGGAAACAGTCTGCTGAACATTCGATACCCTTCCTCAATGGCAAGTATATATATTTTTAGATAAGGACCTCAACACTGCACACAATACTCCAGGCCCGGACTCACCAATTCCCTGTAGAGATGCAGCAAGACTTCCTTGTTCCTGAACCAAAGTCCTCTCGCAGTGTCAAGAATCCATTTGCCTTATCAACTGCTTGCTGCACCTGCATGCCTGCTTTCAGTGACAGGTGTACAAGGGCACTCTGGTCCCCTTTAACGTCAACATTTCCCAATCCATCACCATTTACATAATACTCTGCCATTCTGTTTCTTTTTTGAGCAACAGTTAACACTTATCCATTTTATACTGTGTCTGCCATATATTGGCTAACTCGGTCAACTTGTGTAAATCGTCTTGATGCCTCTCAACACTCTTCTCATTGCTTACGTTCCCATTAAGCTTCATGTAATTAGTGAATTTGAATGTATCTATTCTGATAGTAACCTCCTCAAATATATCTAATAGGTTTTTCAATCATGACTTCCCTAATATAAATCCATGTTCAGTTTGCCTAATCCCATTGATATTTTGTAAGTGCCCCGTTGTTGCATCTTTTATAAAAGATTCTGGTATTTTCCCTAATACTGAAGTTAGGCAAATTGGTCTGCAATTCATTGTTTTCTCCATCACTCTTTTTAAAAAAAATATGGGGTTACATTTGCAATCGTCCAATCAGCCAAGACTGTTAAAGAATCTGCAGAATTTTGGAAGATGGTAGTAAACCCATTCTGTCGAAGGGTCATGAGGACTCGAAACGTCAACTCTTTTCTTCTCCGCCGATGCTGCCAGACCTGCTGAGTTTTTCCAGGTAATTCTGTTTTTGTTTTGGATTTCCAGCATCCGCAGTTTTTTTGTTTTCGTCCACTATTTTGATGGCTCCCTCCTTTCGTGCCCTGGGATGTAGATTATCGGGTACTGGGGGTTTATAGGTTCTCAGTTCCATTTATTACTCCGGCGCTATTGTTTCAGTGATGCTAATTTCCTTCAATTCCTCCTGCTCAATAGACCTTCATCTTTCTGATAAGTTATTTGTGTCTTCCTCTGCAAAGACAGAACTAAACTATTTGTTTAATTGTTCTGTCATTGTCTTTTCCTCTATAATAACTTCTCCAGTTTCAGACTGTAATGGACCTATACAGGTCTTCATTAATCTCTTTTGTTTTTGGGTACATATAAAATCATTAACAGTCTGCATTTATGTTCCTTGTGTTTTACTCTCATAATATTTTTTGCCATTCTTCTTTTGGTTCTTCTTTGCTAAATTCAAAACTGCCCCCAATCCCCAGGCTTGCTAGTTTCCCTAGCAACATTATATGACTCTACTTTGGATCTAATACTGTCCTTAATGCCTTGTGTTGGCTTTTATATGCCAGGAAGCAATGCATAACTCTTGCGACGTTTACATCATCTCCTTAAACATTGGCCATTTTCTCTCCACCGTCAAGCCTTTCAATTAACTTCCCTAATATTTTCGAGCCAACCTACGCCTCACATCTTTGTAGTTTTCTTTCTTAAGATTTAGGAACCTAGTTTACACATTGTTCCAATAGCGTGGTGAACAGAACTGCACACAGTGCTCCAGAGGTGGCCTAACTAACCTTTAAAACGGCTCCATCATAACCTCCCTGCACTTGTATACTATACCTCAATTAATAAAATCAAGTATCCCATGTGCCTTCCTCATAATCTCATCTACCTGTCCTGGTGTCTTCAAGGATCTATGGACATGCACACCAAGGTCTCTTCTATCATGTTATGTTCACTGTCCACTAAAAGATCCCGAACACTAAGATTATTAATTAACACTTCCCATTGTACAATAACAGGTCTAGGATAGCCTGTTCTCGAGTAAGTCCCTAGACATACTAATCCAAAATAAACCTTGTGCACGCTCCAGGAGTTCATCCGTCACAGTATTATTGCTAATTTGGTTTGCCCAATATCTATGTAGATTGAAGTTAGCCATGATTACTGTAGCACCCTGCTAATAACCATCTCAAATGTCCTATTTACAGCGTCTACACCCTAATCAGAACTGTTTGGAGGTCTATAGACAACTGCCGCTAATGTTTTCTGCTCTTTGCTTCTTCTTAGATCTACCCAGACTGATTCTACATCTAGATTTTGCGACACAATGTTCAATTTCACTATCGCAAGGATTTCATCCTTAACTAAAAATGACACACAATCTTTTTTGAAGTTTTACTTCTCTGTCTTAAATATCGAATGCAGTTTGAAATTCAGCCTTGATCAACCTGCACTCATGTCTTTGCAATATCTATCATACCCTTCTCCTTTACAACTATTTGTGTTGTCACTTTGTCTATCTCAATGCCTACTTCATTCAGAAACAGTGCCTTTAAACTTATCTTTTTAACGTATTTACATATTTTTGTATGATGGTCCTATTTGCTGAAAGCACTTGTTTCCTCTGCCTTCAACTTTTCCTTTCTACTTTTCTGTCTTTAATTTATATTTTTGTTTCCCTCACTTGTGTCTTCCTATCCGTCTGCCAATCTTGCTTCAATCGTTCCCCATAGTACTAGAAATTACCCCTGCGTGTGCATCAGTTCCGCTTCTAACGCAACTCGTCCACCTGGTAGAGCCCCATCTTCCCCAGAATCTGTCCCCTGTTTTTTAACTGTTGGAAGGATAGGAAACTAGTGGGCGCAGATACATGGCTGTTAGCAAAAAAAAAAGAAAGGCGACCCGAGGCAAAGCTGACTGAATTGCCTGAGAGTGTGGTGTAGGCGGCTCGAATCATAGCTTTCAAACGAGAGTTATATCAGTACCAGAAAGGGAAACATTTATAGGACAACGGGAAAAAGATCCGTCATTGACTGCAGTTCATTGAACTTGTAGTGACCTGGTGCAAACACAAGAGGCTCCCTCCATGCTCTAATCACTCTAATATATTAACACCCAGCATTTCTATGGCGCCTTAATGCTACAAAACGTCTGACGATGATTAATACGAGAGTTTAAAAAAATTGACACTAATGCTTGGAAGTAGATATTAAGTTAGATGAAACCAAAGATAGCAGGTTTCAGTGAAAATCATTAAGAGGATAGGGACTAGCTGAGCAGAGAGGGAAACACTGGAATAGTCAAGTTTTGAGTTCGGAAATTGATGTGATGAGAGGTTCGACAGCAGGTGAGCAGAGTCATGAATGGAGTTGTATGATTTTAGGGATGTGGAAAAAGCAATGCTTTGTTCAGATAACAATCCGTCAGGCTGTCTAAGCAGTCGGTCCAATATTATGCATTTTAGTCGGAAATAATGTGGGTAAAATGGATCTGGTCTTAGTCCGCATATTTTGTTATTAGAATTGTTGCTGTTACTGTATCTCTGGAACATGGCATCCTTGCAGGGTCTAACATTTTTAAATAACCTGTACTTGAATTTGCACAATGCCATGACAGTTTATAGGGTTTCAGTCAATTAAGTTATGTGGGTTCGTACCCTGCAGGGTATGTGCCATTTTTAAAGAAATTAGAATCAATCATTCCTGCTACCGGCATCAATAAGAGGCATAAAGAGTTAGTAAATACAATGGAGTGCCACAGTTTTTCTGTTCCTGCCTCTCCAGACTGTAAATGAGGGTTCAGTCTCCCAGGAAATCTGCTGTCCCCAATAACAGCTCATTCTCGACTTTTAACAAAAGGTGAACTGACAGCTGCTGATCCAAACGCCCATATCAGGTTCCTGGTAAGATTGCAGCTGTACTTCCCCCCAAGTGGGTTGGATTCAAAAATGATTTACCACTGAGTTCAGTAATTGTTTGACATCTCAAATACCGGATTAATGCAGACTTTGCATTTATCAGGAAGTTTCTGACCCACAGTTGATCATGCAATAATAGAAGCTGCTACACATATGGAGGCGATTGGCCCATCCTGCCTATGGAGGCCCTCTGGCAGAGCTATCCAAATTAGTTCCACTTGTCTTTCATTTCTTCATAATCCTGTAAAATCCCAACATCACGGATTTATTGAAAGCCATTCTCAAAGCTATTCTTGAAGCTCCTTCCATCAAGCTATTAGACAGTGAATTCCAGATCAAGACAGTGCACTGCATCAAAGGAACTCTGCTCGTTTCCCTCCTCCGATTTTTTGGTTAGTTTTCTATCCTCTGGTTGCCGGCTATTCTCTCAAGGCAAACACTTTACACTTATTCATTTCCGCAATTTGAAAGGTTCCATTAACCTCCCCTGAACTTCCTCTGCTGTAAAGAGAAAATTCCAGCTTACTACTCCTTCCACATAACTGTAGTCCCGTATCTCATGTACTGTTCTAGTAAATCTCATCTGCACTACTTGTAGAAACTTGTAATTTTACTTAAATTGTGGTCCAGGTGATAATACGCCGCTTGGGCTCTGAATAGTCATTCAGAAAGTTTCAACATATCTTCACTGCTTTCGTATTGCTATCCCGTTTCTAGTTTCAAAGTCAGTGTGGGCCCTGAACTTTAAAGCCAGCTGTTAAATGTAGCTCTCTAACAAAAAACTGACTGTTTCTGCCTCTATTTGTCACTGATGCGCAATTTTACCTGCACACATTGTGTCCAATTTAGCAAAGAAATTCAAATCCTAAAGTTTACTTCAAACTTATTTCTGGTCTCTTAAGTTGTCATACAGCTTATTCCCGTTTGAGTATTGAACCACGTCACGTGACAGTAGGGGACATTAAGCACGATACCAACGAGGAATGCATTTGCCAAATGACTGCATTGAATTCAATGTCTGCCATTCAGCAAATCTATCAAAGTGTTGGCTGATAAGGACATGAACTCCTGATTACAATTGAAGTACAATCTGCACACTTAGACAAACTACCTTGTCACCTTCTGGTCTTGCTCTGGGATAACTTCAGGAATCCCGCAGCCTCTCCAGTCGCACAGTTAGAGGTTAATTCCTGAAAGTATTGGTTTACCCCTTCCTTTTCATCTGAATTTGTTGATGCCTGAAGTAAACATTGGCTTTAGCTGTTTCCACCCCTCTCCTCTGGCAGTTAAGGCATCTCTCGTTAGTGTTAGTACACCCGCCTATCAAGCGGATTGAGTGCCTTCAATTCCCAAACGGGAATGCATTAGTGAGAATTAAAGAAGAGAACATAGGGAATTTAAAATAAGTTTTAGAATTGGAAATTGATTGCTATGTAGCGGACGGTGAGTACAGATAAAACAAATTCTTTATCAGTTACAGTCAGTAACAGCGGTATGTTTTTTTTATCGATCCCGGGATATGAGAGCCCCCTGAGACGAAGAGCCCTTTGGAACAACAGCCAGTCGATATTTCCATGTGTGTCTTAACACAGAAACTGTCTATTTCACGTCAAATAGGCTGAATCAGAATTCCTGTAAAATCAGTGAAATCGTGGCTTGAAACCTGGACAGTTTGCTGAAACAAGAAAATTTGAAACCGAGAGGAATTGGCCATTCTCGATTTCGGAATGCGTAATGAGCCAGATTTCATGAACAATCTGACTGCGCATGTGGATTTTGTAAACAGTGACTGGAAGATGTCAGCCTAACTTACATGGTAAGATCTTCCATATTTTGTATTTTCTTTTCCTTTGCTCTATTTTCCTCTTGTTTCTGTTTCTTTGCTTTTGAACTGCAACTATTCAGGATCCTGCCATTCAGCTTTCCATCGTTCGTTTCATTACCTCTCCCATTACCTCTCCATCTGGCCTTGCACTATTCTTTTTTCATTTAAGCTGTCCTGCCCTCCACGACATCACAGACTTTATCTTTGCTTATTCTTTCCACCACCCCGCCCCCCCCCCCCCCCCCCCCCCCCAAAGGAACAATGCAGGCAGTTTGGTCTCACACAGCAGTAGGTACATTATCACTCAGACACAGTGAGACACATACAGGTCATCAGTCCCAAACCCTGAACCAGCAGAAATATCCCATCCCACTCTGATTCCAGGTTGCAGAGACATATTTTTAATCCAACATTCAAACAGAGCTGGAGAGAAAGGAGATAGTTCCATTTCACGCCAAATCAATCCCGCTGAAAGGCTTATACATAAATCCCGGCCGCCAAATCACATGTACTACAGCATTGACAGGAAATGTGTCAATCTCACATAAGTGACCCATAATAACTAACTGAACAGCAGACTGACAGTTTTGCAATTCCAACAATTTTGCAATAACTGCTTTAATGTTATACGTTATTCACAATCGCAATCACTGTTGTGTAGTTTTACTGATCGAAAATAGGAGTACTGCAGATGCAATTATTCCACAATAAAACATAAAATGCCAGAAATTCTCAGTAGATCAGGCACAACTGTAGATTGGGGAACAGATTTAACTTTTCAGGTCGAAGATCTTTTATCAGATGCTACTATACCTGCTAAATATCCCGATCATTTTCTGTTTAATTTCAAGTTGATTTAAAACTCATTCAGAAAGCACACACGTGATCTGACAAAAATGCGGACTCTCACGTGCTAAAGTTTATCACTATTTATAACTTATATATCAAATGGATAGCTACTTGTATATTGGAACATTAAAGGTACAGTTGCAAAGATTATATATATAAATAGATAGAGATTTATCAATCATATATACAGATTAAACCAGAGGCCTGGCTCCAGAATGATCCAACATTTATGCACAGTACGAGAGGCAAACAGGTTCCCAATCAATCCCACAGGCCTGAAAAATACCAAAGACTGATCATAAGTGAGGCGCAAGATATTGTAAGATTCACGTTCACATCCAATGCCAGGCAGTAAAGATACAGAACTTATTCAACACTTTTTAGAGTAAAATATTTTCTCAATTGACGACTAAATCTGAGACACTGCCACACACCAAACAAACCTTATTAACATTGAACAAAAATTGAAATATTAATGTTTGAACCAGTCCATTTTTATTGCACGAACAGATTCGAATATCAGGGGAAAATAGTGTAAAATAGTGAAAACAGTTTTAATAATAATACAATTGGCATTTGATTGATCAAAACATATCTTCAACTCATCTCCATCTCTATTATTCCAAAATGTCCCGTGTCCCGAACTGAATAATCTGAGTTATTCTTCCTGATAACTGAAATCAGAACCAATTACAAATAAACTAATTACTGCAGATACTGAAAATCTGATGTTAAGAAAAAAAAAGCAGAATGTGCTAGAAATGCTGAGCAGTCTGGCAGTATCTGTGGAAAGAGAGCCTGAGTCAACATTGGCCGTTCTTCAGAGCATGTGGTTTCTCTTTTTTTAGTACTGCTTTCAGTCATTCTCGATGTTTGATTTCGACAATTACAGTGTCCTTAGTCTGTGGTCTTCAAACCTTGGGGCTGTGTGTGGAAACTTTCCACGGGAACTGAAAACAAAGCTCTCGGGAGGGCGAGAGGGAAATTCAACTCAGGGGTGGAAGGAAACAAAGAGGAAGACCCGGTGTTTGCTTTGTGTAAAGTACCGGCAGTGAGTCCGGCAGTTGACAACATCTCCGTCCTGCCTCTCAGAGCTGACAGCCCAATCCGACCTGGCCGTGCCTGAAACTGAATGTAAGCAATTGATTTCTTTCCATATCTTCAGAAGTATTGGTTCAGGTTTTATAGGTAAAAATGACGAGAATCGATATATAAGAAGGGATGGATTGGGGTGCGGGAGCGGAGCTGAGTTGTGGGGGTTGGTGAGGCGTGTGGCGGTGTGTGGGAATGGCGGCGTGAGTGGAGATACGTTCCTTTCTGGGCACTCAATGGATGGGTCCATCAGAGGGAATAACCACCCCTCTCCCTTCTAACCCGCCATCCCAAACACCACCTCTGACAGCACTGTAGTCGGAGAATAACCACTTTAATCGGAGTTTGCCTACATGCTTCGCACGAGTAGCTGACAAGATGTCCATCCAGAAGATTCTGAATACTTGTCCTTCTTCATGGTTATGGATGTCTCGGCTGCTGAGGATTTCAGTGGTGAGTCTCACAGTTCCTTTCAGGGTAGGGAGCGGAAGACCAACTCTTACTGGATTAATTCTAAGGTATATTCAATTTGGAATCATGCAGCGAGTAAATGATATAATAATCCGGAAGGCTTGCTCTCTTAGCCAACATTTTCTGTTTACATTTACCCCTCGTTGGCTTAATTCCATTTAGAGGTTAGTACTGGCAAGCAGGGCAGGAGTCACATACGTTAACATAATGTAGCACTTACGTATGTTATGGTCTGCAGAAAGAGAAATGTTAACGAAAATGTCTCATTTATGTGAGTACACTCTAATGGAATTGAGTGGAAAGCTACTCAAGGACATTACAATATAAAAGGGGGCTCATCGTTTGCCAGCAGGTTTATGGGAATTTATTCTAAATTAAAATAGTATCCCAGTTTTATATCTGTAAAGCATTTAAAATGCTGAAAATGCTGTTAATAGGGATTCAGTTGATAGCTACAAGATTTGGAACTGTTGCTTGAGCTGCATATGTGTGCTATTAACACAAAATCTTGAAGCACATTAAGTACAGTTCAGTTTAAATGCACCACAATTTTATTGGACTCACACTTATTCTTTGTTTCTGAATTATCTGATTTGTTTCAATACTGTCTACATGAATTAAATGGCCCAATAATTGTTCTCAAAATGAATTACCGTTTATTTTCAAATCATTAGGAGAAACTGCTAAATGTACTTTTCTTTTTGTATGAATATTAAGGGATCATGTTCGTTTTAACTAAACTCAGAGCATATGATGTTGGTTTTGTTACTTCTGCTTTCAGATTTTCTCTGTGAGCGAGTTCCTCAATTGCGAATGTGCCTGTCAGGTCTCATTACAAGCGGCTTTGCTTCCAATTTATCACTGAAGGATCGTGACGCTGATGGGTCAGTTCACTTAGGAAGAGAACACAGTGGATTTGAGTTAACAGGAAAAGAGGCCGAGAAGTGACATCATCCAGGGCCATGACACTGAATGCGGGGGATGAACTAAGCACAGAGAGTTCACACAGTGCATGGGTGAGCTGAGAGGAATGGGACAGAAAGAGAAGTATTTTATTGTGAGGTTAATATTATGTTGTGCGGAAAGAGAATGGGAGTAGGAATAAGGGAGCATTATTAGGGAGAGGGAACACAGGCAAATGTTAAGTAAATGTAGGACCGAGGATAGATCTTTCAGAGAGAGAGAGAGCCATAGCCATGGGATGAATGGGACTGAGGTGTGTGCGTTCAGAGAGCGGGAATGGAGCCAGAGGGACGATGAGGTGAATGGAATGGAGAAGATAGTGATTCCAAAGAGAGCATCCGGATGAGAGCATGAATGGCGGAAATTGTGGGAGGAGTTGTTTCAAAATGAGGGCACAAAGAACGATAAGAAATGGGATGAGAGCAGAGTATTTGTCAGAGAGACAGTGAATGGCGGGAGTGTTGTTTAAGACCGAGAGCAGAGAGATGTTGCAAATGGGGAAGTGGAGTGAGCGAAGAGTCCTTTCAGAGAGAGAACATGGGCAATAGGGATAGTACAGACGAAGAGCTCTTTCATGAAATTTACACAAAAGCTTAGTAGAAAGAAAAAGCAACCTTGACGCTCTGCGTGTTACATCTGTTTCCATTCAAATTGACAGATTAACCCTCGGTATCACGTAACTGAAAGCATTACAAACTTTCCTGAATGTATATCCCTACATTTAATGCCTGTCTCCACCACAAACGAAAAACAAGTCACTTGAACAAGGAGCCCTGTTGCAAAACATATCAGTCCCATAAATTAAGTCTCATCGCTGGACTGCTTAGGAGATTTTGCTATTCTCCTTCTAGCCTGAGTAAAGTATAGCCATTTCCAATGCCCTGGTAGCTATCGCAGGCTTCTTTTAGAAATATATTCAATTCCATGGTATCATTGTAGCATTTGAAGTTGTTCATGATAAATGAATATTTTAAATTCTTGGTCAGTTAAAATTCTAAGTATTGTAACAGGGAAGTGGAACAAGTCACAACACATGTGATGGAGATTCACTATTGCTGATGCAGAAAAATAGTTGTTAAAGGAAATAGTTGCACAAGCAATTTCCCAGTCTGGACATTTTAAAAATGTTTCACTGAACAGGTACGGCTGTTACAGAGAGGAAAGTTCAGCTCCATTTCATGCAAGCACTCATGTGATGATATTGTGCAATTCCTCATTGAAATTACTGCAGATAATCAGCGAAGTTGCTGTTAAATATTACTTAATGATAGAGAATTATACCATAATGAGGATCTTTATAAGCTTGGAATAGCATAGGCTGCATAGAGAAGCAGGCAGAAACGTGACGGATGGAGTTCAATGTGGAAAATTACGAAGTGATTGACGGGCAAACGTGGCAAGACAGCATTTTATTAATAGCCGGATTTTCAAAACTGTTGACATGTAGAGAATTATTTATGTCCATAAAAACAAATCCTTACAGGACTGGTTAATAACTTGCTTAATAAGAAAAACAATTACTTGTTACTCGATTTCGCAAATGGAGAAACGTAGAGAATGTAAATAAGGGGAACATGACGGAAATATATAAATCACTGATCCGGTATCATTGGAGTCCATTGTATAATTCTGGACACCGCACTTCAGGAAAGAGGTTAAGTCATCAGAAAGGAAGCAGAGCAGGTTCACCAGAATGTTATCATAGGAAAAAACGAACATACATACGAACTTACGAATTTGGAGCAGGAGCAGGCCACTCGAGCCTGCTCACCCATTCAATGAGATCATGGCTGTTCTGAATGTTATCTCAACCCCACATTCTTGCCTACCACCCAGAACATTTTAAACCCTTGTTAGTCAGGAATCTATCTATCTCTGCCATAATAAATAACTTCAAAGGCCCTTCTTCCGCGCCTTTTGAGGGAGAGAGTTCAAAAGACTCTAAGGGAAAGAAAATCTCCTCGTCTTCGTCTTAAGTGAAAGACCCCTTATTTTTAACAAGTGATCTCTGGTTCTAGATTCTCCAAGAGGAGGAAAAAATCCTCTCCACATAGACCCTGTCCAGAACCCTCATTATCCTAAAGATTTCAATCAATTTCGCCACTTATTCTTCTGAATTCCAGTTGATACCAGCCTAACCGATCCAGCCCTCCCTCGTGAGACAACCTGTCCTTTACTGGTATTAGTTTAGTAAACATTCTCTGGAATGCATCTAAGGCAATTACACATTTCTTCAAATAAAGAGACCAGTTTTGTGCACAGTACTCCAGATGTGGTCTCAACAGTGCCCTGTGTAACTGAAGCATAACCTTCCAACTCTTATATTCAATCCCCCTCACAAGAAACGATAACATTCTAACATTGTTCCTAATTACCTGCTGTACTTGCACTAAACTTCTGTGATTCATGCACTTGGGCATGACGACACGTCTGAATCTCAGAGCTCTGAAATCTCTCACCATTTCTGTAATTAGCTTCCTTTTTTTAATGATTCATACCCAAAATTAATGATTTCCATTTGCTCACATTGTACTCCTATATTTTCCTGATCTTTGCTCACACATTTAACCTATCTTTGCGACGTTGCAGCCTCCTTACATCCTTGTCACAATTTAGTTATCTATTTATCTTTGCGTTGTCAACAAATTTAGTCACCATTCGTTTGGTCACTTCATCTAAATCTTATATACAAATTCTAAAAATTTGAGGCCCCAGCAGTGCTCCATGTGGCACACCGATCGTCAAATGCTTCGAACCAAAAAGAGGCCCATTCAAGCCCACTCTTTGCTTCGTGTTAGCTAGTCAATCTTCTATCCATGCAAATATGCCATCCCTTGGTATTTTATTTCCTGCAATAACCTTTGAACTTTATCAAATTCCTTCTGGAAATGTAAGCATAGTAAGCCCACATGTTCTCCTTGATCCACAGCACATGTGATTCCTTCAAAGTACCCAATAAATTGGTTAAAAATGATTTCCCCTTCTAGAAAATAGTATCGACTCTGCCTTATTGCCTTGAACTTATTTTTCTAAGTGCCCTGCTATAACGTTTTTAAGGTAGCTTCTAACATTTTTAGGAATGCCGGGCTTAAATTATGAGTAGCTGTTAAAAAGTAAGGACAGTTTTCTTTGCAACAGGGAAAGTTATTGAGTATTCAATTTGATACATTTTTCAACAGTAGACAAGAGTAAAAAATGAACAATTTCATCCGGTGAGTGAGTAAAGAAGCAGAGATCATATAATCAAAGTAGTTGGTAAAAGAGTTAAAGCTAGGCTGAGGAGATTTCTTTTTACAATAAGTTGATGGGATTTGGAAGGCTTTACATGACAAAAGTAGTGGTAGGTGATTCTACCAATAATTTTAACAGGACTTTGGACTGATATTTGAGGACACAGAATTACAGCATTACAGCAATAGCAGTAATGTCGTGGGCCTTTAAAAGGCTTACTCTTTCAAGGAACCAACACAGGCAGAGTGGACACTAATAACCCCCATCTGTGCGGTATGTGTTTATGGTTCTGCACATATTTTCTTCCGTCTTTTTTCATGGGATTTGAGTGCTGCTTCAAGGCAAGCGCATATTGCTCATCATTAATTTCCCTTGAGAATGTGATGTTGAGCTGTCTTCTTGCACTTCTGCAGTCAATATGGTGTAGGTATACCATGCACAAGGGATTGTTCAATTGGGGAGATGGGAAGGGAGTTCCAGGTTTCTTACACAATTGCAATGAAGAAGCAGTGATACAGTTTCCAGTGAATGTAGTGTGTGGCTTGGAGCAGAATATGCAGGTGGTGGTTTTCCCATGTATCTGTTGCATTTGCCCTTCTGGATGATGAAATTGTGATTTTAGAAGGTGCTGTCGAAGCTGATTTGCTACGGTGTATCTTTGAAACAGTAGATGCTGCTGTCACTATGTCAGTGGTGGAGGCAATGATTGTTTAAGGGGTGGGTGGAATTTCAATCAAATGAGCTGCTATTTTCTGGACTGTGTCAAACTTCTTGAGTGTTGTTGGAGTTACACTCATCCAGGCATTTGGAGGGAATTCCATCACATTTCTGAATTGTGTCGTATTGAGGCAATGGGGAATCAAGAGGCAAGTTAACCGTACACAATTCACAGCTTCTGACCCACTCTTGTGGCAGCAGTGTTTATATGGCTGGTCAAGTGCAGCTTCTGGCAATGCTAACCACCAGGATACTGATGTTAGGCAGTCAGTGAGGTTATTATCATTGAAAGTCAAATAGAATTGGTTACATTCTGTATTCATGCAGATGGTCATTGTGGGCACATGTGTGGTGAAAATTGTGCTTTCCACTTATCAGCCCAAGACTGAATATTGTACAGGTCTTAACATATGCTGGAATGGACCTTTTCAGTATCAGAGGAGTCGGAGCTGGTAGAGAACAATCATCAGCAAATACCCCAACCTCTGACATCATGGAAGGAATGTCACTAATGAAGCAGCTCAATAAGTTTTGCCCAGAAGACAGTCTTTAGGGAGACTGTTTCTCCTGATTCCCATTGACCTCAGTTCCATAAGGAATCTTTCATGCTGCGAATAGATCATGCGAGGCTTAGCCCTGGTGGACCCCATACTGATCCTTGGTGAGCAGGTTATTGATGTTTAAATGAATTTTTTGTAAAGCACCAAATATAGTCATAATGATGCTTCAAAAGAAGGCATGAAACAAGGACTGCATCTAGAAAAGCTGTAAATGCCAAAATGATGAACACCTGCCACCCAAAAGCAAAGACTAGAGATAAACAATGTTAAGACAGAAAAGGGAAGGAAAATAAATGTTGAGTGGGGTCCGTTGGTTGGAGGGGAGGCGGTGGGGGGCATGTGGGTGGTAGTGTAGGGGTAGCGGGCGATCGGCCGTTGGTGCAGATTGCCTAAGCATTCTTACAGACAATCCCACTCTGCTCTCGTCCCTGACCAATATTTCTGGTGCATTGATCGCAATATGGCTGCTGCTTCATTCTCTCATGCTGAACTGAGAAACTCCATCAACTTTCCTTGACTTTTGTCTCTTCATTTAAGGAGATTGCCTATCCACAGATTTTCCCACAACTACCTACACTACAGTTTTTCACATCCTACTGTCTGAAAGGACTTCATTACATTCTACCAAAGAGTTCTGAAGGAGACAGCTAAAGAGATAGTGGAGGCATTAGTGGTGATCTTTTAGGAATCACTGGAGTCAGGGACGGTACCAGAGGACTGGACATTCGCTAATGTAACCCCCCTGTTTAAGTAGGGAGTGAGGCAAAAGGTGGGAATTTACAGGCCGATTAGCCTGATCTCGGTCCTTGGTAACATTTTAGAATCCATTATTAAGGATAAATTTTCAGAATACTTGGAAGTGCATGGTAAAATAGGGCAAAGACTGCATGGTTTCATCAAGGGGAGATTATGCCTGACACATCTGTTAGAATTCTTTGAGGAGGTAGTGAGTAGTTTAGACAAAGGAGAGCCAATGGTTGTTATCTACTTGGAATTCCAGAAGGCCTTTGACAAGGTGCCGCACAGGAGGCTGCTCCGTATGATAAAAGCCGATGGTGTTAGAGGCAAGGTACTAGCATGGATAGAAGATTGACTGTCTGGCAGGAGGCAGAGCATGGGGATAAGAGGTCCTTCTGTGGATGGCGGCCGGTGACTAGTGGAGTTCCACAGGAGTCAGTGTTGGGATCATAACTTTTCACTTTATACATTAATGATCTAGAAGAAGGAACTGAGGGGATCCTGGCTACGTTTGCAGATGGTACAAAGGTGGCAGAAGTGGCAGATGGAATACAACGTGGGGAATTGTGAGGTCATGCACTTTGGTAGGAAGAATAGAAGCATAGACTATTTTCTAAATGGGGAGAGAATTCAGAAATCTTGTGTGCAAAGGGACTTGGGAGTCATAATCCAGGACTCTCTTAAGGTTAACTTGCAGGTTGAGTCAGTAGTTAGGAAGGCAAATGCAATGTTGGCATTAATTTTGAGAGGACTAGAATATAAAAGCAGGGATTTGCTGCTGAGACTTTATAAGGCTCTGGTCAGACCACATTTAGAACATTGTAAGCAGTTTTGGGTCCTGTATCTCAGGAAGCATGTTCTGGCCACTCGAGCCTGCTCCACCATTCATTATGACCATGGCTGATAATCCAACTCAATAGCCTGCTCCCGCATTCTCTCCATGAACTTTGAACCCTATCACCTCAAGAACTATATGTAACTCCTTCTTGAAAACATACAATGTTTTGGTCTCAACTACTTTCTGTGGCAACTAATTCCACCGGCTCACCAATGTCTGGGTGAAGAAATTTCTCCTCATCTCAGGCATAAATTTTCTACCCCATATCCACAGACTGTGACCCCTGGTTCTGGACTCTAGTACCATCGGGAACATCGTTGCTGCATCCACCCTGTCTAACCCTCTTAGAATTTTGTAGGTTTCTATGAGATCCCCATCATTCTTCTGAACTCCAGTAAATATAATCCTAAGCGACTCAATGTCTCCTCATATGTCAGTCACGCCATCCCAGGAATCAGTCAGGTAAACCCTCGCTACACTCCCTCTATCACAAGTACATCCTTCCTCATATAAGGAGACTAAAACTGCACACAATATTCCAGATGTGGTCTTATGAAGGCCCTGTACAATTTCAGCAAGACATCCCTCTTTCTGCATTCGAATTCCCCGGCTATGAAGTGCAACATATTGTTTGGCTTCTTTATCTCCTGCTGCACCTGCATGCTTATCTTCAGCGACTGCTGTACAAGGGCACCCAGGTCTCGTTTCACATTCGCCTCTCTCAAATTATAGCAATTCAGATAATAACCTGCCTTCACGTTTTTGCTACCAAAATGGATAACCCCAAATTTATCCAAAATGTACAGCCTCACATTAAAGACCGACAACATTTACAGTGACATCAAAAACAATCAAAATAGGCAAATGCAAATATACTTTTTAGAGAGATGTGGGAATTCAAATAACTTGGCTAATATGATGGAACTATGTGTGACGGAGTGACAGGGAAGGTCCGGCCAACTGGAAGTAAACAATGATTCAGATTCGAAGAACGTGCATAGCTCGACTGGGGGGAAAGGTAAGGGAAATTATCATTTACTCTGATAAACACAGGTCCTGTAGAAAGTATATAAATGTTAAAAAAAAGTCTGGAAATGGTGAGAGTGAGAATGGGAGTGTTTGACCACCAAGAACAAGTATTCAACATGTCGCCTTGCAATGGATTGTGAAATTATGTCAGTTTTTGTCTCAAAACATTGCAACAAGTGTGTATGTTTAAGTTAATGATCTGATGTATGATGTGATTCTCTCCTTTGAGAGAGCACATCAGATAGTCTCGTGTTAGTTTACTAGGTGTGGCTGAAGTCAGAATGGCACCAGCATATCAGTGGTCATGTAACTCTTATCTGGTTAAGTCAAATAGGATATAGAATTGAAATCTAGTTCCAGTCAATTTACTGAACATGATGCACAGGAAAACCTCAAATATCAGCACGACCCCTGCCCGGTATCTGTGAAGTAACCTGAAACTATCATGCCCAAATTACAAGTTTCATTATCTTAATGGTTCCACCTTCTGTGGGTCATACATTGCCTCATTTTAATGGCTCCATAATCCCCTGATTACATACTATCTAAATTCAATGCCTCAATCCTCCCCTGGTTGCACACTGAACTCTCCAGCTACATATTTCTAGGTTACACACTGTCAGTTCTCACTGTCTCCTTCCTCCCCGTGTTGCACATTGTCTTATCTCACCAGCTCCATCCTCCCCAGAATACACATAATCTCTTCTCACTGGCTCCATCCTCCCTGGATTACAGAATGTCCAACAACTCTGGTTCCATGCTCCCCGGATAAAGCATTGTCATATTGTTGAACGCAAAGCAATTTCCTTCCTTTAGTTTTAACTTTTGTAATATGGGACGATGATGGAAATTAGCTGCCCGGTGAGTGCCTCCATTGTCCGAGAGGTAGAGAAGAATTTGAACAGCAGAACATCTGCAGCAATTTAATTTTTGTAATAAGTTGGAAATTACTTTTGATGTTAGCAGAAGAGGCATATGTTTCAACGCGAGAACAATGTTTGATATATTGAGGGTGAGACTGTCCATAGTGTAATAAATCCAGCTGCAACCACCCCCACACCCCCTCCCTGCTGCAATTGGGCCCAAGGCCACTGGCCAATATTAAGACCAAGCTTCTAGAGGCAAATGGTTGCATAGTCACCAAAGCTGGAAAGTAAGCATTCCATAGTATACAACATTTGAAAAAGACAGTCCTAATGGAAAAAGATGAAGGTTAACCCGAATGAAGAAGGATGACATAAAGATACAAGAGGGAAAGGATTATTGCACGGAAAAACAGGAAGTAGAATCAGTTTGCTTTGAGACCAGGAGTAGCAAAGGTAAGCGAATACAGGTCGAACGAGTTTATAGGCCGCCTAAAAGACAATGATAAGAAGAAATGAAGCGAAGATAAAACAACAACTTACTGAAACTTGTAATGAAGACAATGTAAAAGTTATGGGGGACTTTTAACATTCTCGTGACCTGGACCAATCAAATTGTAAACACAGCTGGAAAGATAAGTTTATAGAATGCTTTCATTACAGTTACATGATTCAGAACTAATTTCATTCCATTTTACTGTGACATCACACAATGCCTTAGTTTTTTGGGGGCACTGGCTCTCTCAATTCATTCTGCACCTTATGTTCCCTTCAACAGTTGCATAGTGGTCCCCATCATTCATTAACTTAGTTGAACCCTGTAACTTGTGAAAGCAAGCCAACAAGCAAATGGATTTGTCTTGGTCATTTTGACGTGCAAAAGTATGCCACATTCCCCAGAACTGGTCCTCTTATCTCGGGGTATAAAGCCCTCCCTCCTGCACAATCTCTCCAGGCCGGCACTCATCTATTCTGTACTATTTAAATAATCAGAAATCACTACCCTTATATCCTTTTTAGTTTATTTCCTGGCTCCACAATATGTCTTCCAAACCTCATCACTATTTTTAATTACCTAATTTGTTCATGCTGATAAACTGGTGTTTTTTCTCCCTTCTGCCTGAGAGAATTCTGTGGCTGCACACTGACATCCTTGACTAGCAGCGTACCATTCCAGATTCACATCTGTGGCCATTGAAACACCTGTCCTTTGTCAAACAATAGAAGCCCCATTCAGGAATGATGTCATAAACTTCCTGCTGGGGCCTTGCATAGCTGAGCAGGTGTTTCCCTCCCCACAGGAAAGCGAAGAACTGAATACTAGTTGAGGTGTGATATGCACCAGAGTGCTGCATAATTGCTGAGCTGTGCCTTGAAAGGTTGAGAGTCACCTGTTTTGTCTTACCACTTTCACATTCTAAAGACCACGAGCACAGGATGGCCAAGAATTTCTGAACCTCATGGATGCGCCAAAATTACGCCACAGCTAAATCCATGTTTTAGATGCTCCTGTTTACCACATTTTCTGCATATGAGTTTGACCACGGCTCAAGAAATTCCCTGGATTACCTACAAGTAACAGACTGTACTTTGAATAGGACTGAGCTGCACTAACATGACTAACTTTCTATGTGTCATATAGTTATTACACAATAAATTGAATTGACACGTAGAAATTTAGTCATAATTATGTAATAACCACTTACTACTCACCAACTGCCTCACTTGTGCTAACATCACTTTTGTTTATAAGGATGTTAATAAAATGCAAGGCTTAATTGCATTTGAGCCTTATTAAATTTAAGAAACTTAAAACATATGTTAAAAGGCGGAAATTGACGTGCGCTGAATCGGTAAACGCACAAAGGAAAGTTGATCACTCTACCACAACTGTTTTGCAATTTGTATTTATTTTGAGATGCACGTGCAGAATTCAGGGGTAATACGTCCGCCAAGATATCAGAGATTTATAAAACCAAATTAATGGAATAATTTTTAACAAAGTAATATACTTCAATCAGCTACATGGGTCTACAAATTACTACTATAATAACAAATCCAGCAAGTTAACACAATACCCTGGACATTGATTTAAAAGTGTTTTTTTCTCAGGATCTGTTTCAGGCTTAACACAAACATACTGGAGACCTCTCACACTTCTGTTAGATGTTATAGTGCCATCCCTGATACATAACCTCATTCTCCTTTATACTTATTTCTCCCCGTTTAGTGTAAAATCCAGTGTTCCCATATGTACTTGGAACTTTACTTTCACCATTTTTTTTCATGTTGTCAATATGTATTGTCAATAATGCTTGAGGAAAATACAGACGGTTCTTAGCTTGCTTACCTGGCTGTTTGGAAAATTACTAAGATCACTTTGAAAACCAAATCCCTTCATCTATCTAAAAATACAATTTTCCTTTACACCTTACATCCTAGGAACCCAACCATGTATACTAATTAACAAAGTAAGACATTTTTAGCTCTTGCTTCTATGGATAACTTCAACCTGCAGTCTACTTGGCTACAAGCTGTAAATTAAATCACACACACAGAGAGATCAACATAATCCACTTAAATAGATTAAATATTATGAAAGTTATTATATTATAACTTTCCATACCTCTCCCCTTATCAAAAACGAACCACCATAATTTATTCAGGAGGCTTCATTTGTGTTAACCCAAATTACAATTCCAACTAGATTTATCTATATGCTCATACTTTTACATAACCAGATGCATGCATTAACATAACAATATACATAAAAACCCTTGGTATCATAATAAGTTATTTCAGTCCAATGTCCAAATTCTAAGTGTCCAATTTCCATTTGAGCTTCAAACTCTCGACAATCTATCTACATATACATTTTGTCGTCCTACCACATGTGGAATCTGTAGCTAAAATTGTTGCAGTAATAATTTTTTTCTGAATAGCCGTGCACTTTGGCCTCGAATTTTGTGCAGAAACTTTGAAGTGTTGTGATCCGTGTAAACAATTGTTCCTGTCAAATTATTTGCAAAGCATAAGTCGAAATGCTGCAACGCTAATACTAGACCCCGAGTCACCTTTTCTAGCATTGATTATTCCCTGTTATACATTCAATTTCCCGAAAAATATATTATCAGCTTCCCAATTCCAGTGTTTTTTTTTTGTAACAGTATGGCATCAATGCCTATATTGCTTGCATCAATGGCCAACTTAAATTGCTGGGCATAATTGAGTACTACTACTAAAGCCGTAGTCAATGCATTTTTCAAAATTTCAGACATATTCTGACACGCCTGTGTACATTGGCACTTCTTGTTTTCTTTTTCAGTAGTTAAATCAATGGAGCAAACACACTGCTAATATTTGGTGCAAATTTCCAGGAAAAGTCGCTCATGTCCAGAAATCTAAAATTGTCTCGTTTTTTGTAGGCATGGGGAAATCAACAATATATTTCACTTTCATATCTCTCGGAGCAACCTGACCATGTCCAATTTTACGGCCTAGATATGTACCTTGCACTTTTACAAATTCACCCTTTTTGCAAAGTTCATCAACCAAGTAGCTTCATGTGGTCGACCAAATGATGCTTCCAGAAGTTGCAAATGCTTCTCCCATGTTTGACTGAAAACTATCAAGTCATCAATAAAAACAGCACAATTGCTCAGTCCTGCAATAGCTTTGTTTGTAAATCTTTGAAATGTTGTGTGTGCATGTTTCATACCAAATGCAATAACTGTAAAATCATACTGTCCAGTTTGCATCTGAAAATCTGATATCTCCTTTGCTCTCTCCAATAACAGTACTTGTCAATATTCTCTCAGCAAGACCATCTTACTGGTAATCCTTGAATTTCCAACATTCTCAATTCGATCTTCCAACAATTGTATAGGAAATTAGACCATTTTTGTCACTGCATTAACCTTTTGAAACTCAACAGAAAGACTTAGTGTTTAACTTGTCTTTGGCACCATCACAATAGGTGAACTCCACTAACTGCAGCGAGACTCAATTATGTCATTTTAAAGCATGAATTCAGTTACTTTCTGAAATTTTGAGAATTTTGCTGGACTTAATCCAAAAGGTTCTTGCCTTTTCGAAGGTGAACTTTCTACACTCATATGTTTTCCTCCTCAGCTTATTACCACAAATAGCTTTGTGTGACTGCAATAGCCTGTCCAAATCACTTTTCCAATTGTCTGGACAGAAACTCAACATTACATTTACATTTTAGAACCCCCTCATTGTCCAATTTGATTAAGGGAAAATCAATTTCAGAATCCTTCATTTCGACCTTTTTTTCCTTATCTACGACCCCTAATAACTTACCTTTGTCCTCCTTCCTGTCAAAGTACTTATTAAGCATATTTGTATGACACAATCTCTGCTTCTGACTTCTACCTGGAATACTTAATTCAATCAGTTTGTTCTCAATCCTATAAGAACAGCTAAACCTTGCCTTTAATGAGTTTCCCAATACTGGTAAGAAAACTAAAATATTTTTCTTTCCCCAGCAACAAGTCTACAAGTTGTGGATCTCCTATTTTCCTTCACTGTTCTCCCTTGCAGTGCTTTCTTTAAATGCTCTCTAGCTAACTCACATGCTCTATCTAATCTTTCTCTGAAATTTCATACAAAACTCAGGAGAGCAGTTTCTGCATTTTGACGTGCAAAATTCTCATGATTCAATTCCATTGTTTGCCCGACTAAATGACCATAGACGAATTCAAAAGGACCAAATCATTAGGAGCATGCCAAATAGCAAATTACAAGAATGAAATCCCTCATAGCAACACCTTGAATATTCCTGTTTATACACCTCATTATAGATTTTAAAGTATTTTGCCATCTCTCCAAAACCCTTTGTGATTCAGGATGGCAACTTGTTGAATTACAAAACTTATCCTCAAAGGGTCTCCAACTCAGTTTAGCCACTTTCCATCTTTCTATATACCCACATAGTCTTTTACTGCTTGTTTTTATATTTCTTGTCAATTTACTTTCTCAATCAATTTTCCCCTGTTTAATAGCTTTTTACTCACCCGCTGCTGCTTGCTAAAAAAAACAATCCTCTGGCCTACCACGAGTTTTTGCTGCTTTGTATGTCTTCGTTTTTGATTGGATACTCAGCGTGACCAATTTTGTTAACCACGGGTAGATCATGATCCTCATCGAGTCCTTCTTTTTGACCAGGATATATTTTTTCAACGTTATGAAATGTCTGCCACTGCTGATCCACTGATCCTCACCTTAGTTTATTTCGAAGCCCACTTCAGACAACTCTTTCTTCATACCCCTGTAATCTCTCTTAAATAAGTCGAGGGCACGCACTGGTTTGAGATCCAAGTTTCTCGCTATCACACTGAATTTTAATCTACCGCATTGCGATCGCTACCCCCTAGAGAATTCTAAACTATGATAGATCTTAGTAATCACAGCTCATTACACATTACTAGATGTAGAATAGCATGTTCACCGGTAGCTCCTGCAACACATTGCTCTAAGAAACAATCCTTGATGCACTCCACAAATTTGCCTTCCATGTCGCCACTGCCATTTGATTTGTCGGGTCAATATGAAACTAAAAATCACCCATGAGCATTTTTAGAAACCTTACTGCATGCGTCCATTGTTTCCCGATATATATTTTGCCCTAAAGTAAGGCAAATATTTCGGGGCATATAGGCCATTCCCACTGTGACTTCTGATCCTTGTCTTTCCTTATTTACACCCAGACTGATTACACATCACGATTTTTGCACCTATACCACTATTCACCATTGCATTGACAACTCCACTTATTAAAAAAATCTAGCCACCTCCTATTCCATTTTGCCGATTTTTGCGGAATGTCGAGTATCCTTGAATATTGAGTCGCAAGTCTTGCCCACACTGCAACCACGTCCCTTTAATAGCTACAAAGTCATATTCATTTATTTCTATTTGTGCTGGCAACTAGTCTTTCATACTGCAAATGCAGCGTGCATTCAGATAAAGAGCCTTTAAGCTCTCAGTTATTACCATTACAACTCATTCTGTTTCTAATTTCTGCTGTACTCCTCTGCTTATATTGTCTGCCCTTTCAACTTAGACTTTTATTATCATTCCCCTTCACTACTCTGCACCACTGCTATCCCATTTACTTTGGATTTTTGTAATTTCTCTTCAGTTGAACTCCTCCCCCAAGCCCCTAACTTCCGAATAATTATTTGAAAGTCCTATCTATGATTCGCCAGGACACTGGGCCCAGCATGGTGCAAATGAAACCCGTGCCAATGGAACAGCTCTCTCATTGCCCAGTGCTTGTGCCAGAGCCCCATGAATCGGAATCGATTTTTGCCATACTAATCTTTTAGCCATAGGCTTACCTTCATAATCTTATTTAACCTACACCAATCTAGCTTGAGTAGTAACACAACCATTATTATTTTGAGGTCTTGCTTTTTCAGTAAGCCCCGAGCTGCACATAGTGCATCAGCACAACTTCTTTCCTAGTCCTACCTCTGTCGTTTATCCTACCGAGAATCACGGCAACAGAATTCTTCCCCTCCCACTTCAAATTTCTTTCAGCCCGGAAGAGTTGTCCTTAACCTTGGCACCAGGCAGGCAACACAGCGGTCGGGACTCTCTGTCATTACTGCAGAAAAATCTATTTATTCCCCTAGCTATGCTATTCCCAATTACTACTACATTTCTCTTTTATCCCCCCACTTTAATGAGGCTTTGTGTCATGGTGCTGTGGTCAGTTTGGACAGCCTCCGTGAAGTCTGCACCCTCGTTCACACCAGGAGCAAGAACCTTGTACTTATTTTGAAAGGAAACAGGCTTAATCTCCTCCACAAATTAATTCTGTATCCCCATACCTACTTCACTCGCAATCACACCCTTCTCTCCCTGACAACGGTTCAAATTTTATGTAATTAATCTTATGGATGTAACTGTCTCTGGTAACAGAGTACCCAGGTAACTAACCCACCTCCCTGATGTGTCACAGTGCCAGTGACTCGCACTTCAGCTCATCAACTGTGACCTGGAGTTCCTCGAAAACCAACACTTTTGCATATATGGTCACCATGGGTTTCCCCAGCGTCCACCATCCTATATATTACAGCTGGAATACATCGGTCACCCAGCCAACTCTAGTCTAAATAATTAATTAATTAATTTGGATGTTAAATATTTTAAAAGTGAATTTCTGAACTGTAATATTCTGCAGCAATATAGTCTCCTGATTTAAAACACTTGGTCAGCCAAAGGGGACATGTAAGTGATACCCAACAATCGCCAACCTGTCTTCCTTTGGTGTCACACTTCGGCCCTGACAGGCACAAACAGATTGAAGGGGCTTTCTGCTGCCGTTTTTGTTTAATCTCCCATCGCCTCTGCCCTTCTCAGGAAGTTCTGCCCTCTAGTTGTTCAGGACTGTGTGGCTCATGGTCCTCCTCTTGCACTCTCCTCCTGGCACTGCTGACTGTCTGGCTCGAGGCCATCCTCTTAGACTCTGCTCTAGGTGCTGCTGACTACTTGTCCTAGGGCCGTCCTCTTGAAATCTCCTCCAGGTGATTGTGACTGCCTGCCCCAGGGTGCTCATATCGCACTCTTCCCTATCACCTGAAAATTGTGCAATGTTCTAAAAATTTCACTATATCTCTTTGCAATCCAGGCCAATAAAATTACTTTTGTATTTTCACCTGAGCTTTGTAATTCCTCAATGCCCTTGCATTCGAAATTCATGAGTTACTCTTGTAGTTCATTGTAGTATCCAAATGGTGTAACAATATGATGTACTTCCATCCAGTTTCCATCTGCTGAAACTGCTCCAGCCGCCTCCTTCTAATTAATACATTATCCTTAAAGTAACTGCATTCCTCTACGCAGATGCTCTCAGTCCTGCTGAGTTTTTGCAGGTATTTTTGCTTTTGTTCTAGATTTCCAACATCCACAGTATTTTGCTGTTACCCTTAAGCTAATACCGTTTTGCAAGACAATCTGCCTTTGCTTCTGTGTATGTTGAAGCATAAGTGTTGTATTCTTGGATCCTTTTTTTCTGTAACTCCACCAATTGTCTTGATCTAAGGACCCCAGCTGCACTCTCTTTCATTGTTACTTCCTGAAAAATCTTATTAGCCAATTTTAAATAGTGGGACTACATTTTCCACCCTCCGGGAAGGTTCATTAATCTACAGAATTTTAGACGATGACAACGAACATATTCATTATCTCCATGGCCACCTTTTATTGCACTTATGTAGATTATCAGGCCTTGCAGATTTATCGGCTTTCATGCCATAAGTTTATCCAGCACTTTTGTTTTTACCATTACTACTTTCACTCCATTCCTCCTTATCACTGGACCATTGGTTCTCTCGCATTTCTGGGAAGGTGGTTGTGTTTCCGTTAGTGAAGACAAAGCTAAAGTATTTTTTATTGCTCTGCCACTTCCCTGTTTTCTATTGTAACATCTCCTGTTTGTGAATTTAAGGGCTTCTACTTGCCTTCGCATTTTTTTTCATTTTTCATACTTATAGAAACTTTTCCAGTCTAATATTATGTTCCTTACAAGTTTAATCTCATTGTCTGTTTCCCCTCTTAATCAAGCCCTTGATCCTGCTTTGCTCAATTCTACACTGCTGCCTGTCCTCTGGCTTGCTATGATTTCCTAGAAATTTAATTTCACTCCTCTTTGTCCTGAATGCTATCTTTTATTTATATTTTTAAGCATTATAGGGCTACTTAGAGAATGACTCCCTATTGCCAGCTGAGGTGCAGATGACAGATCCAAAGAACAAAGATCAAAGAACAAAGAAAAGTGCAGCACAGGTACACACCCTTCAGCCCTCCAAGCCTTCGCTGATCATCTTGCCTGTCAACTAAAACATTTTGCACTTCTGGGGTCCGTATCGCTCTATTCCCATCCTCTTCATGTAATTGTCAAGCTGCCTCTTAAACATCACTATCGTACCTGCTTCCAACACTTCCTCTGGCAGCGAATTCTGGACACACACTACCCTCTGCGTACAAAACTTGCCCCACACATCTCCTCTATAGATTTCTCTTCTCACCTTAAATCTGTGTCCCCTAGTAATTGATTCTTCCACGTTCAGAAAAAGCATCTGACTCTACTCTGTCCATGCCACTCATAATTTTGTAAACTTCAATCAAGTCGCCACTCAATCTCCATCGCTCTAGTGAGTACAATCCGAGTTTCTCCAATGTCTCCTCATATCTAGTAACCTCCAGACCAGGTAGCATCCTGATAAACCTCCTCTGCACCCTCTCTAATGCCTCCATATCCTTCTGGTAATGTGGCGACAAGAATTGCACCCAATATTACAAACGTGGCCTAACCAAGTTTCCATACAGCTGCAGCATGACTTCGCAGCTTTTATACTCAATACCCCTGCCAATGAAAGCAAGCATGCCATATGCCTTCCTGACTATCTTATCCACAAGCGTTGCCACTTTCAGTGACCTGTGGACCCGCACACCAAGATCCCTCTGCCCGTTAATGCACTTAAGGGTTCTGCCATTTACTGCATAATTCCTGCCTGTATTAGAGCTTCCAAAAAGCATTACCTCGCATTTGTCCGGATAAAGCTTCATCTGCCATTTCTCTGCCCAAATCTCCAACCGATCTATATCCCGTTGTATCCTTTGACAATACTGTTCACTATCTGCAACTTTAGTGTCGTCTGCAAACTAATTAGCCCAGTTACATTTTCCTCCAAATCATTTATCTGTACTACAAACTGCAAAGGTCCCAGCACTGATGCCTGCGGAACTCCACTAGTCACAGCTCTCAATTTGAGAAAGACACCCTTCCACTGCTACCCCCTGCCTTCTATGACGAAGTCAATTCTGTATCCATCTTGCCAGCTCATCTCTGATCCCATGTGACTTTACCTTCTGTACTAGTCTGCCATGAGGGACCTTGTCAAAGGCCTTACTGAAATCCATGTATATAACATCCACTGCCCTTCCATCATCGATCATCTTTGTCACCTCCTCGAAAAACTCGATCAAGTTAGTGAGGCACGACCTCCCCTACACAAAACCATGCTGCCTCTCACTAATACGCCCATTTGCTTCCAAATGGTAGTAAATGCTGTCACGAAGAATCTTCTCCAATTATTTCCCTACCACTGCGTAAGGCTCACCGGCCTCTAATTTCCTGGATTATCCCTGCTCCCCTTCTTAAACAATGGAACAACATTGGCCATCTCCAGTCCTCTGGGACCTCACCCGAAGCCAGTGAGGATACAAATTAGAATTTGACAATATTGGAAGAAGACACGGGAGAGCTTAATTTGGCCTGGCGATTGTTTATCCTTCACCAAAAATTGTTCACCTCAATGAGCTAGACAATTATTTCCCATGGTTAGTTATATATTCGCTTACGTTTTCAGTTTGAAATTAATTTCGCAATCTTTCAATTCATTCGTAATGTATCAATAGCTTTGCTCTTGAGTTAACACAGCATGAGATGTCCAGATGCAATAGTGGCAGTATGTATCCCTTTGCTCACCCCTACGGTAGTAGCTGATAGCACAAAAGGAAAGTGTGGCAGATTTCTTCTGTGCAGAAATTCCTGAACTGATTTTTTTCACCACGTCGTTACCGCTTTTGTAGCTGGTTTATCAAAATCAGTGTCACTAATTGACATAGTAGGATAACAAGCTCATGCACACAGGATGTACAAAGCAGTGCCTTTACTACTAAATAATACTACTAGTGTTATATTGTCGCAATAATCCAACAGAACGAATTATTGTGTTTTCAAAATAGAAGATATAGATGCACTCCAATAAGTTATAGATGCACTCCAATATTTTGGCAACGTTTTACTCCTGCTAAAAGATCATGATGGTGTATTGTTTCTAATGCTGACCCATTAGAAGGAAGAGCCATTTATCCCTCCGTCAGAGATAATTGTGTCTCCAGACCTCAAAGGGTGAAATTAGATTGTTTGACTTGACTGGCCCCTCGTCTACCCCTTGCAAAATGTAACTTAAGGCCAGGTTTCAGAGGTACAAAAGGTAAATTGTAATTAACGTAGTTTCTACTAACAGAATGCGATTTTCCACAAGAAATGAAAATTCACAATGCACATGACCATTGCCTGTAACTAAATTGCTCTGCTAGATGGGATGCAAACATGAACTACTAATTAGCATGTATAACAACGAGAGACCATCCGGATAAGTGGCTAGTCAATTGGGACAGAAATGAAGAGACAAAAACAAAAATAGCTGAAAAAACTCAGCAGTTCTGAGAGATTCTGCGGAGTGGAATACAGTTAATGTCCTTATGACTCTTCATCAGAAATGTAGAGAAATTGTTTCATTCAGGAGGATCTGAATCTTTGGAGAACTGCGGTTGTTGACTTCATCAATGTTTTCGAGACTGAGATTGGTAAATTTTTTAAACTAACTGGTGGAGGAATATATGGATAGCGAGGTGAATTAGGGCTAGGAGCTCAGCAATGATTTTATTGAATAATGGAGCAAGTGGTGCAAGTCCTACTCATGAGTTTAATTTTTGTCCTCTTTTGTTGTTACCAATTATGTCATATATTGGAATGATAGTCAGTAAAGCCTCTCTTTATTGTTTTTTTTTGCAGTTCAAATAATTTCTGAGGGATCATGAGTGAAATTCTAGCAATTCTTGATGAGCTGTCATTGGATGAAATGGAAAGATTCAAGCTCATATTGGTTGATAATGGAATCCCAGCTGGAAGACTCGAGAAGGCTGATGCTACGAAACTGTTTGATCTTATCCAGAAAAATTTTCTGGACGAAGCACAATGTTTACGTGTGATTCAAGATGGCCTGGAGGCAATTCCGCGCATGGATTTGCTCGGAGGTTTGAATAAACTTCAGGTAATTTATATCTTCTGCTTTGGCAGCTCTCTCAGCTTCTTCACATTGCAAGAAATAAATGAGAACTGGGAGGCTTTTGCTTCGGAATTATCAACTGTTGAGGAAAGCAAATTGTATTAGGCTGAGTTAAAATCAAAAGACAATAAATAATATGCTGTTCATTAACAAAAAACTTTTTCATAATATTAGCCTGGTTTACAAGATTGACATGTTTTAAGCTCCCATGAACTACCTCACTCAGCTGCCACTTTGCCCACACGTCATCCCACTCACATGCCACCTTACCCACCTACAACCTCATTCACCTACAATCTCACCAACCTGCCACACCAACCACCTGCCACCTTACACGCCAATCATCTTGCCTAACTGTCATCCCACACATATGTAACATACCCAACTACAACCTCAGCCAGCTGCCACCCTAAACACCTTAGCCTCACCCATCTACAAATGCACCCATCTGCCACCCTGCCCTCCTACCACTTTGCTTACCTATCACCCTATCCACTGAATACCTCACCAATGTGTCAATCAACCAATATGCCAACCTACTGCCACCTTCCCCACACATCTCCTTTCATCTACTACCTCACCCAAATGTGACTCTACTCACTTGCCCACCAACATCACCCACCCATTCTACTCAACGACTTACCCCATCAACTAAACTGTGTACTCATTTGTTCATTCATACACCCACACATTCACTCTTTCATTAAAATTAATAATGCATCCCCCCAGCCACTAGCATTCACTTTGTTTTTTTGGACAAATCATTCTTGCAACAAGCAAATAAAAAAGGCAGAGCTTGCTGGGGGCATGTGTTTGTGGTGAGAAGCTGTATAAGTGTGCTTTTTCCCCTTCTTATGCTGCAGCGCTGCAATATAATTCCCCATTGGTTGCTGTATTGTGTACATCTTAAGAAGCTGTGCTCGGGAAAATCTGACAATAAATGCGAGCATTGTCGAGGGTTGGAAAAGTTCAAGCAAATCAACAATCTGACGACAAATGTTGCTTTGCAGAAGGGCTGATATTATATTCTATCTGCCATGCTGTTGGCCACTCATCCCGCTTGTGTATATCCTCTGCACCCTATTTGATTCCATCCTGAGAGATTAATTTTGAAACCTGCAAACCGGCATTCAGTACACTTATCCACACAATGAGCATAGATCACAAATAACCAAGTTCGAATCCCTGTTTTGCTTCTCTAGTTACAGTTTTACAACCTTAAAATGTACCATTTAAGCTAATTTCTGTTTTCTGTCCATTCACAAATCTTCAATCCATGCTGCTGTCATGCTATAATTGAACAAGTCCTAATTTGTATGGCTCCTCACTGAAAGCTTTTAAATACAAGTAAAATACTTGCACTGATTACTCCCACCAGTAATATTTAAAACTTGCAAAGCTTTTCAAACATATTGCCCTTACATAAATCTGTGCTGACACTCCTTAAGCATATTCGGCCAACTCTTCCTGTCACTGGATATATAACTGAAATGTGCATCAGGATGGTGTTGAAATCCTGACTTTCAAAACTATATTGGAATTGCCCGTGATGTTTTAACTTGATTAATCAATTTCCTGTGGGTATCTCCAACTCTGGGATAGTGTTGACTGTTTGGGGCAGTTCCAATGTACTTACCTAGTTAGTTACCCAGGAAATATCAGATAGGTTAAAACTAATCCCCAGACAACTGCCACTGCCATCACCACACTGACTCCCCAGACAACGAACACTCAGACCTCTAACTTTAAGTTCTGAAGAGTCTATCCTCCAACTGCCAAGACCCCACTTCCTGGCAATGACCCCAATAGTACACGAATGCCTCACCGCCCAACTCCAATACTTCAGCATTAGCTGACTACCAGCCTGACCCCCACATAAACTCTCAAGCCCGATTATACTTCCAATCATGCAACCATTCCACTACCTTCCAGACCAGACAAAACCCTGAAACGTACTGTCTAAACCCTGACCAGATTGGTCGAGACATGACTAACTCCCTGAACCGAATCCCCACCTAGCCACGTACCCACCTTACAAAACACGACAATTCACCTCCCCAATTACCTACTTCATCCACCTCCCCCTCCCCCCTAACCACCTCACACACTGGACACATTTGCCCAACTCTGCCGCACACCACAGCATCATCTACTGCCTATACATGTACACAACTGCCCAGCTTAACAAGCTCACCCACCTCACAAAACTACCCCCATACAAGTGATCAATTACATGCCTGACCCCCTGCCAAGCTCACACACATAAACTTTACCTCCTTGTCCATCTCACCCATTTACCCATTTTTTCACTTCATCCACCTATCAGCTTACCCTGACCTCGCCCACTTCACCAAACCACCCAATTACACCCCTTACCCACTTACAAATCACAACCACCTACCCCCTCCTATCTACCCAATTATCCAACTGATGTTCTTCTCCTCCTGACAGTCTCTTCCACCTACACACGTAGCCACTGACCCTCAAACCCACTGCACCCAGTTAGCAACCTCAACTCCCTCCCCCAGCTACCTTTTATCCACCTACACCCGTGCCCCCTATCTACTTAGCGAGTTAATTGCTTCTGCCGGATTGCTTACCTCACACACCCACCTCCATCCACTTGTAGATCTACCACCTACCCACTTATACATATAAGCACTTTGCTCAGATATCCACCCCACCTACCTGACACACCTATCCCCTATCCTCCTATGCACCTACTCACCTAGCCACTTCACCCACTTACAGATTTGCACACATCACAACAATACAGCTCACTCATCTACCCCTCTACCCACTTTCCCTCCTAACATTCAATTACTTGCTCACCGACCTCGCCCAACACACCCACCTCAGACATGTCACCCATAAAACCACCTCATCCACCTAAGCCCCTACCCAGTTACCCAACTCACCTGCTTATGTCCTCAGCCATTTACCCACATTACCCATCTACACCCCTACTCACTTACCTATCTCAACCCCACTCTTATTTTAACCTGCTTACACATCTGCCCCTATCCACCTACCACTTATCCAGATTCCCACCTCACCCACCTGCACTTTTTCACGTCTCTGTCATCTACGCACCTACCCATCTGATCAGCTACACCTCTAGCCATTTATGCTTTATTGACCTTGCAACTTCTCCCATCTTCACTCCCAGCCACTTACACACTGGCCCACCTCACCTATCTATTCGCTACCCCCTACCCAGTTCCTCAACTTAAACAATCACCCACCTTACCCAACTGTGTTCCTTTGAACTTACCCACCTTAGCTACTTACACAAATTGTTCCCTACCGGCTGACCAGCTTACCCAACTTATCCACCTTACTCCTACCCACTTACCCAGCTCACACCTCACCAATCTAACTACCACCCCTGCCTCAACCACCGAACACATGTCAACTTGAACACGTAACCACCTCAACCCCTACTCCGAACCAACCTGCCCATCCCATTAATCTACCTATTCAAAGCTCGCCCATCACCTATTCATGCATTTTGATCTTAGTTAAA
This sequence comes from Carcharodon carcharias, assembly GCF_017639515.1. Lineage (NCBI taxonomy): Eukaryota > Metazoa > Chordata > Chondrichthyes > Lamniformes > Lamnidae > Carcharodon > Carcharodon carcharias. Next base: position 32,412,709 of record NC_054490.1, read on the forward strand.
GGTTTGGTGCTGGATGACCTGAGAATTTCCAATGTTAGGTAGTGTTGAAAAAATCTTGTAAGATTAATCGCAACTACTGGAAGTATGGCAGTTTAAATTCTGTCATGGGAAAGTTTTTAGAAATGACAATTTGTAATAATAATAACATGGGCTGCTGTATGTTACTTGAGGTAAGACTGAGAGCTAGTCTGGATAGTGCTCTGGACATAATGCAAGTGGACTTTGAAAAGTTGTATTCAAAAGTGGAACAGATTTCTTAACAAAGTTATAACCCATGACATAATGAGGCCAGTAGCAGCATGGGTATGAAGTTCACTGGGTGACAGAAAAGAGAGAGATTGGGAATGTTAGTCTTGAGGAAGGTAAATACTAGAATTCGACAGGAGTCAGACCTAAGAAAAGAGCTTTTCTTCATTTATATTAACGATTTAGCCTTGGATGTACAGGGCAAAAGTGCAACATTGCTGAATGGCACAAAATGCGAAAACATTTTTAACCATCAGGAGAATAATGACAGACTTCACGTGGTCATCGACAGGGGAATAGGGCTTATAAAGTAGCAGATTATATTTAATGCAGACGAGTGTGAAGTGATTAATTTTAGTCACAAGAATGAAGAGAAAGTAAGCAAAATAATAGATACAATCCTAAATGTGGTGCAAGAGCAGGCGAGCCTGGGGAAGCCAACACACAAATTGTTCAACATGGCAGGCCTGGTTAAGAAAGTATTAAATTAAGCATAAATGATATTGATATTATACTTTACAAATAACGTGATAGATTACAGAATCAAAGATTTTATGATGGACCGTTACAAAACATTGCCTGGGCCTCAATTGGAGTATTGTTTTCAATTCAATCACGGCACTTTAGGATGGATGCTCAGGCATTGCAGAAGTGCAAAGGAGATTTGAAAGATAGTTGCAGTGATGAATAACGTCAGTTGCATGGATAAGCTGGGAGACATGGAACTCTTTTCCCTGAGGAAAGGATGATTATAAAGATACTTAATAAAGGACTCCAAATTTATGAAGGATGATGACAGAGTAGAAAATGGAAGCACATATTTTCTTTGCTGGAAATGTTTAGGACCAGAGGATACCGATCTAAGATGATAGGTGAAAGTAGCAAAGTTGACTGGATAAAATGATTTTTATGAAGCGAGTTGTTACCATCAATAATTCACTCCCTGCAACACCAATGGAAGCCAATTCAATCATGAAAACATGCCATTTCAGTAAACTAACTAATTTTTTTCCAAATTGAGAACTTTTATTCCTGAAATGACCTTGCCATCTTCCATATCTACCATAAATCTTAAGTTAATAGAGCACTTCCATCGAAGTACTGCCCATTGGGTAGCATTCATTACTCACAGCTTCATTTCCTACAATTAATTGCAGAAATGCGTTCACTCTAGCTGAACTTATAACATACTGACTAAAATAAATCTGATGCACTTCAAGAATCTGCTTTCTCTGTGTCTTTCACACTATATTCAATTTCAGTCATATTGCGAAAATATTTTCTTTGCACTCCTCAAATATATGTCTTCACATTTGCTCTTCTAAATCCCTGTACTGTTTGGGGGTAAATTTTAGACTCCCAGTGATGTGATTATGACTTTATTGTTCTTCCATTCAAACTATGGTAATTCGATGATCTTTCAACAATATAATCTCTCCTCATAACTATAGCTGATAGTTCAGTGAAGGTACTGGCCGATATGTATGATACCTTAAAGTATTATCTGCCTGATTGGGGATGTCGAAGGTGGTGAGGGAAGATCCTACTTCATCTCATCTTCTGCAGTCTACCAGCCACGGATCGAGCTGTCCATTGTAGTAGCATTACTAGTGTCCCTCACACATATGAGTAAATGCATGGTTAGCAGGGGGTAGAATGTTTGATTCCTCAGCAAAAGAATCAGGTCAAATATCTTCAGTCCTATCACATTCAATTGTGATTGGTGGTGGATTATTAAGCAGCAAACCAGATGAATCGTCTCAATATTCAGGAGACCAGCACGTTAATGTGAAACTCCAGATTGAAGTATTACAACAATTGCCAGCCAGAGCAGCCAAGCTGATAATTTACCTCACCCTGCTCGTGACAGCCTTGACATCACAGTTGTAAATCTTCAGTATAATTGAATCATTCTACTTCACATCAAGTACCCACTTGACACACTTTATACAGCAAAGCACTGGGACCTGACAGCACCCCAACTATGTTGCTGAAGAATCCTGTCCCTGAATGAGCCAAGCCTCAATACAGCTAAAGCACAGCATCTACTCGCCAAAGTAGAAAATGACACACATTTTTTTTCCAACTAATGCAGGGCAAATCAAAACTGCCAGATTGCCATGATATTAGACAACTCTCAAACATCACACTAGTGATGAAAGCTGTTGTCAACAGTGTTATCAAGCAGCACTTACTTAACAGAAACCTGGGCACTCATATATAAAAAGAAAACACAGCGGATCTGGAAATCCAAAACAAAAACAGAATTACCTGGAAAAACTCAGCAGGTCTGGCAGCATTGGCGGAGAAGAAAAGTGTTGACGTTTCGAGACCTCATGACCCTTCAACAGAACTAGGTGAATCCAAGGAGAGGGGTGAAATATAAGCTGGTTTAAGGTGGGGGGGAGGGGGGCAGGGTTGGGTTGGGGGGAGAGAAGTGGAGGGGGTGTGTGGTTATAGGGACAAGCAAGCAGTGATAGGAGCAGATAATCAAAAGATGTCACAGACAAAAGAACAAAAGAACACAGAGGTGTTGAAGTTGGTGATATTATCTAAACAAATGTGCTAATTAAGAATGGATGGTAGGGCACTTAAGGTATACCTCTGGGGGGGGGGGGGGGGCATAAAAGATTTAAAAATAATGGAAATAGGTGGGATAAGAAAAACCTATATAAATTATTGGAAAAAACAAAAGGAAGGGGGAAGAAACAGAAAGGGGTGGGGATGGAGGAGGGTGTTCAAGGTCTAAAGTTGTTGAATTCATTATTCAGTCCTGAAGGCTGTAAAGTGCCTAGTCAGAAGATGAGTTGCTGTTCCTCCAGTTTGTGTTGGGCTTCACTGGAACAATGCAGCAAGCCAAGAACAGACATGTGGGCAAGAGAGCAGGGTGGAGTGTTAAAATGGCAAGTGACAGGGAGGTTTGGGTCATTCTTGTGGACAGACCGCAGGTGTTCTGCAAAGTGGTTGCCCAGTTTACATTTGGTCTCTCCAATGTAGAGGAGATCGCATTGGGAGCAATGTATGCAGTAGACTAATTTGGGGAAAATGCAAGTGAAATGCTGCTTCACTTGAAAGGAATGTTTGAGCCCATGGATGGTGAGGAGAGAGGAAGTGAAGGGGCAGATGTCACATCTCTTGCGTGGGCGTGGAAAGGTGCCATAGGTGGGGGTTGAGGAGTAGGGGGTGATGGAGGAGTGGACCAGGGCATCCTGGAGGGAACAATCCCTACGGAATGCCACCGGGGGGGTGGGGCATAAAAGATATTAAAATAATGGAAATAGGTGGGAAATGGAATAAAAGATTTAAAAATAATGGAAATAGGTTGGAAAAAATAGGTGGTATTCATGCCTCCCCTCCCCCCGGCGGCATTCCGTAGGGATCATGCCCTCCGGGAAACCCTGGTCCACTCCTCCATCACCCCCTACTCCTCAACCCCCACCTATGGCAACTCCCCATGCCCACACAAAAGATGTAACACCTGCCCCTTCACTTCCTCTCTCCTCACCATCCAAGGTCCCAAACACTCCTTTCAAGTGAAGCAGCATTTCACTTGCATTTCCCCCAACTTAGTCTATTGTATTCGTTGCTCCCAACGTGGTCTCCTCTACATTGGAGAGACCAAACATAAACTGGGCAATCACATTGCAGAGCACCTGCGGTCTGTCCGCTAGAATGACCCAAACCTCCCTGTTGCTTGCCATTTTAACACTCCACTCTGCTCTCTTGCCCACATGTCTGTTCTTGGCTTGCTGCATTGTTCCAGTGAAGCCCACCGCAAACTGGAGGAACAGCAACTCTTTTTCTGACTAGGCACTTTACAGCCTTCCGGACTGAATATTGAATTCAACAACTTTAGACCATGAGCTTCCTCCTCCATCCCCACCCCCTTTCTGTTTCTTCCCCCTTCCTTTTGTTTTTTTCAATAATTTATATAGATTTTTCTTTTCCCACCTATTTCCATTATTTTTCAATCTTTTATGCCCCCCACCCCCACTAGAGCCAAACCTTGAGTGCCCTACTATCCATTCTTAATTCGCACATTTGTTGAGATAATATCACCAACTTCAACACCTCTGTGTTCCTTTATTCTTTTGTCTGTGACATCTTTTGATTATCTGCTCCTATCACTGCTTGCTTGTGCCTACAACGACACCTCCCTCCACTTCTCTCCCCCCACCCAACCACACCGCCCCCCCCCCCACCAACCACCCCACCCCCCCAACCATAAACCAGCTTATATTTCACCCCTCTCCTTGGATTCACCTAGTTCCGTTGATGGGTCCTGAGGACTCGAAACATCAACTCTTTTCTTCTCCGCTGATGCTGCCAGACCTGTTTTTGACCTGGGCACTCATGTTCAGTTTGTGTTCCACCAGGGCCACTCTCCTGAAGACGTCATTGGAGCCTTGACTCAACCATGGATATAATAGTTGAATGTCAGAGGTCTAATTCGAATATAACTCATTGATATCAAAGCAGCAAATGGATAAAAGGCATACTAGATTAATTAAAGTCGAAAGCAATCAGGAAAATCTCTCCATTTGGTAGAATTCAACCAAAGACAAATGAAGACGCATGTGGTTGCTGGGTTAAATTCATCTTAGCCACAAAATATCGCTGATCAAGTTCCAGAGTGTAGTGCCGGAGGCCCAACTATCGTCAGTTGCTTTATGAGTCACATTACCTCCTTCATATCGTCAAAAGCGCGAGGTCCGTTTTTGATTGTGCATTGATAAATGTTTAAAACCGTTCAGACATTGAAGCTATTCCTATCCAAATGCAGCAAGAATTGACGACGCTCGAACATGGCTGACAACTGACAAGTCATATTCGCGGCAGGCAAGTGTAGGGAATTACAAGCGAGCCTGAGACGAGGCGGTGGCATAGGGGTTTTATCATAAACTAGCATGTCAGATAAAACGCGAAAGTGTTCTGGGAGTCCGGATTCGAGTCCCACAGCAAATGGTGAAACTTGAGTTCAGTAAAAATCTGGGTTAAAAAAATGATGAGTTTTTGAGAATCTGGTTAGGTGATGCACTTCAGTGAAGGAGTTAAATAAAAACTCACAAGGATCGAAGATTGCATTGACAAGAAATTAAACTTGCTCCTCCTATAGTGGATCCTGTGAGGCTGGTAATTCTGCAGCAATTAACTAACCTGACATCCCAAAACCTGTCTACCACCGACAATGCACAAGTCAGATGTTATCTACATGAAGTAGTTCATTTCCAAAAAAGTACAGTAACACTCGGGAAAAAGCTGACTGCTTGATCGACATACCATCTCTCACCTTAAAAGTCCAATCCTTCCACTTAGAGCATCTTCTCAGCCCTCTAAGACGGAGAAAGATAAGGATATCAGACGCAGGGAAACACTGGCACCTGAAGGTTTCAATATTGCCAATCCTTCACTGTCACTGAATCAGAACTCATTTCTGAACAGTTCTATGTGTACTACAACACATGGGCTGTGGTGTTTCAAGGAGGCAGCTCTCCACCACCAGCTTCTTAAGGGTAATTAGGGTTGGGTAATATTTACTGCCCATTCCAGCGAAGCTCACATACTAGGATCAAATAGAAAAGAAAACGTCATCTGCCTCAGATGGATGGACAGTTACTTCCACTAATGTGTTCCCATTTCCATGCCTAACGGAGTGTTCATGATCTGCTTTTATACATCTTGCTAGTCTAAATAATTGAAATAAAAATCTCTTTCCTCATGAATTTCTTCGTCTAACTTTGCTGAATTATTTATTTTTACATCCATAGATTTTTTTTGGTAACTGCAAAAGCCTTCTTCTTTGTTCTGATAAGTTATGTTATTTATCTTCCAAGCCTCGGCAGGACCATTCTTTCCTGTGGCTTTTGCCTTAGGGAAATCTATGTTTGAACAAAATATGCTTTACTTGTTTAAATATTAATCATTGTTTGTCTAATGTCATATATCTTAATGTAGTAGATAGGCAACCAACTCGCCCCTCAGGGAGACGTGGTGTAATTGCTAATTTTAATGCCCTAAGTTAGGAAGTAACTAAATTACTTTCAAACGCAATGCAAAAGTATGACCTATGGCTGATCATTAGAGTAAATATATGAAAACTTATTTTTCTGTTCCTTGGAAGCTTGATATCAAAATATACAGATTTGAGGCCTAACAACTATTTCTCCATTATCACATTTCCTTACTCTTGGTTCTCTGTTACAATCATCTTATTTTGAACACAGCAAAGAATGGTTATCTGAACTGATGCAATACTTAGCCATACTCACTGCTCCTTCAAGCCTGAAATAAGTGGTACTTATAATTGAAAGTGATTTGCTGGTGGAATTATGCTGCTATTCCAGCCGCTTAGAGCTTCTAGGTGCATAACAGAACTAAAATGCTACCGGCGCTGGAAATCAAAAACAAACGATCAAAAAAAAACAGAAATGGTTAAGAACTCAGCCAGTTAAGCATTATTGCTGCAGTGCGAAAGAGAGTTTTTTTCACGACGTACATCATCAGATCTGACAGTTTTTAAACAATTGCAGCGGCATCTAAAGGGGCAGAAAAGAAAGACAAAGCCGCAACATAAGGGAACACATAATTGATTCACAAAGAAAAAATGTATGATGGCGCAAGTCAAAGGGAAATTTTGATGGAGGTAGGAAATAAATACAAATTGGATCTAAATGGTATGTAAATTGTTATCAAATTAAGAGTAAGATAAATCGGCAAAGAACTAGGCCCTCTTTGAAAACAAGGTCGCTAGCAATTTAATCCCTTCAAGGACGTGCTCCTCAACATCACAGACCTGTAGCGCTATTAACACAAATCCCTGTTCTTCCAAATCTAGTTTGTCGTTACCCACACTATTTTTCACAGCATTGGCAGCAGTGCCTTCAACCATCTGAGAACTAAGGACTAAAATGTTCCTCTCTAAACCCCTCTGCCTCTTTCTTTCACTCTCTTCCTTTGAAACACCCTTTAACCCCTTCTAAAATTTTGAATACCGTTAATAAAGTTTGCCTCTTTTTCTCTGTGACATTTTGTTTGGATCATTACACATCTGTGAGGCCTCTCAGGACGTTTTTATTTTCTTCCTGACATCATATCAGTGCAAATTGTGGCTACTCGATAGTAGAAGAGCTAACCTTCAGGTGAGTCACAGGTAGACTGACAAAACGCCATAATCCCGAATTAAATACCATAACAGGAAAGAACACCCATGGTTCGAAGAATAATGGATGGCAGTTGTGAGTCTCAAAATTGGCTCTGAATCCTATGATGTGAGGACGTCAAAATCTCAGAGGCACTTTACATACCTTCGCCTTATCTTTGCAGGGTGGTGATGTGCCCGATGGAAAGGCGAAAAAATCAACAGGCAGTGTTATCTTTAATGCAAGGTCCAAATCCAAAGTGAGGCATCCTCAGGAACATGGTCCAGCAAAAGTGCAGCCAATCAATACTGGAAAAGTAGGAGAGGTTTTAACAAATTCAGGTAAGCCTCAAACATAATATAGAACTGCCTTTCGTTATCATGTTTTCAGAACACACTCACTATTGAGTACAAATTGCAACAATGGTGCAATAAGTCGGAGACGAGGAATCCTGCTGCGGGTAATTGACCTCCTGGCTCACCAAATCTTGTACACCAGCATAAGCCAGGAGTGTGATGGAATACTCCCCACTTGCATCGAAGACAGCAGCTCCAAGGAAACTTAAGAAGCTTGATACCAAACAGCCTGTTTGTTCGGCACTGCATCCACAATCATCCACTTTCTCCACCACCGATGCTCAGTTGCAGCAATACGAACCATCTACAAGAAAGAGTGAAGAAACTCAGGAAGGCTCATTAGGCAGCACCTTCCAAATCCACAAAATCTATAATCTGGAAATACAAGGGCAGTAGGTAGATGGGGGCACCACGACCTGGAAGTTCCCCTCAAGGTCACTCACCCCATCTTGATTTGGAATCATATCGCTGTCCCTTCACAGTCACTGGGTCAAAATCCAAGAACTCCCTTCTTAATAGCACTGTTACAATAACTCTACCGCATGTACTGTAGCGGTTCAAGAAGGCAGCTCACACTACCTTCTCAAGGGCATTGACATATGAGCAATAAATGCTGTCACAGCCAGCGAAGCCGACATCATGTGAATGAATAATAAAAAGTTGGTGAATCGGCTGCTGGAACAGTGGATTGCTTTTCCCCACATGCTACCTACCTATTGAATGCAGTATCAGGTGCAGAAATCGAGAAAAGTGGAGAATATTCCACTTTCGAAGGGTGTGGATGGTTCAGACCTGAGCCACACCTTGCATCAAAGCAACCAGAACCTGCCCTAATCGAGTAGCCACACATTCATGTAGCCGGTGAAGTTATAAATTGCCCTTGTCATCCTCAGTGTTTTTTTTTTCCAAATGGAGTTCAAAATGGAAGAGTACTAACTTATCAGCTCAGTGCCGCAGTTGTTCCAAATCACCAGGAGGTTCCATTGCCTATATTTGACCTGATGGATAGATAGATGGAAGTCCAGGGGGAGGACGGTTGGATGAAGAGAAATCAGACACAGAGACCGGTAAACAGTCATGCAGATGGGAAGACAATAATCAAATGAGCTGTTAAATTTAATTTTTAAAAAATGGTCGAAACACATTGGCATAATTGACCTAGATGATTGGTTCCTCGATTGGTTCATTGATAGGTAAATTCGGGACGGTTTATTCAAGCAATAACTTGTGGAACTAACCAGGGAACAAGCGTTTCTTTTAGACCCAATAATGTGAAATGCAGCAGGGCTAATTAATGATGTCACAATACACGAAACTCTATGGTATAGCGATCACAACTCATTAGAATTTCACATTCAGTTATAAAGCGAGTTATAAAGTTGTGAAACTGAAGTCCGGAACTTAAAAGATGACGATTACAAGTTTATGAAGACAATTTAACTAACGTGTAATGAGAACATAGGATAAAAATCAGATGAAAGAGATTCTGTGAGGGTCATGTAAGGAGATTTTTTTTAAGTCTCCACAATATTGGCAATGTTATGTTGGCCAGTAAACTGAGTAAATGCCGATGAAAAATTGAAACAAAATAAGTGTAATGTTACAACGATTAATTTAGAACGTAGCAAATTATGGCCAAGATTAAAATAATGAGGAGAACTTGGAGTAACAGAGAAAATTAGTAATACATACAAAAGATGCAAAAAAAAGCGTGTGCAAGTATAAAGCGAAAAAAAACAAAAATAAAAGTGAGTTGTGGCCCCTTAGATGGCAAAACATGGGAGCTATTAATGGGGAAAAAAAGGAAATGGTGGAAACACTGAACTGATATGTTATGTCTCTCCTCATCCCTAGGAGCCTAGAAATCGGTTTGTTTGTTATGTGTGTCTTTGTGTGTGTGTTACGAGGACGGGAAAGAGTTACATTAAAATATTCGAATAACTAAAGAAAAAATCTTACGAAAGCTAATGGGACTGAAGGCTGAATAATCTTAATCCAATTCTTGTCATTCTCGGGCCTTGGAAAATGTGGTTGGAGCGATAGCTAAATAGGAAACTATAAGACAGTTATATGAACATCTGTCATTGTGAAAATGCTAGAATTCTTTACCCCGGAGGCGGGATGGGTGTTGGGGGAATGCTAGCAGCAGGACATTGAGAAAATATTTTTGGGAATGGTAAAACGCACTGGACAGGTGTATTTGAATAATTTGTGATTGGAACAAGAAGGGTTCAGATTGGTGCCATGTATTTAGATTTCCTAAAATCAGGTGATAAGGTGGCAGGTAAAGTATTCCTGTCCAAAATAAGAGCTCATGGTGTTTGGCATGATAAATTAACATTTACAGAAGAATGCCTAATTAACCGCTATAGAAATTCGGGATAAATTGCTAATTTTCAGTTTGGTAAACTGACAGTCGAGTGCCTTATGGATCAGTGTTGGTCCGTCAATGATTTACGGTGTATTTTAATTATTTCAATTAAGAAATCACCTGAATTATAGTCAGATTTGCTGATGATACAAATATAGGCAGGAAGACAATACTTTGTGGGGAAAGGGAGTCTGAAAGGAATATAGGCAAGTTAAATATGTGGGAAAATAAATGGCAAAAAGTAAAAAGGTGGAGGCATGTGAGATTGCTCACCCTTGGCAGGGATAATAAAGAACACAATATTATTTAAATGGAGGGAAGGTGCTGATTGCTAGAGTACGGTAGTATCCTTGTACATGAAGTACAAACAGTCAGCATGAAAGTAGAACAAGTAATGATAAATGCAATTATAATGCTGCCCTTCATTTGCAAATCAGATGATGTATAAAGGGAGGGAAGTCTTGCTGCAACTGTACAGAACATTGGTGAGATGATTCCTATCGTGCAATATATGGTTTTGGTCTGCTTACTTAATGGGGGATTACACTCCTATTTAAATAAGTTCAGATACCGATCCCTATGTTGATTTCTGGGATAAAATCGCTGTCTTATGAGGAACGTTGACAATGGGAATTTAGAAGAATGAGTGGGAATCTTCTTGAAACACATACGATTCCGAGGTTGCTTCACAGAGAAGGTTTGGTATTATTTATGTAAACTAGACTAGAGGGGGGCAGATTTAAAATAATGGCCTTCCCATTTACGGCGGAGATGTGGAGGAACTTCATTTCTCAGCGTTTAATTGGTGTTTGTAATTCTCTCCCACAGGGAGCAATAGAGGCCCGGTCATTAAATACACTCATGCTTGGGCTTGACATTTGATTGATCTGCAATGGAGTCACACGCTATAGGTGGCAGGCAAGAAGCGAACTTATTGAACGGTGGAACAGGCTTCCTGGGCTGGATTGCTTGTTGCAGCTCTTATATCGTATAGCCTTATGTCAGTGGTTGCGTGGGTGAATGAGTGCTGGGCAGGTGAATGGGGTGACGCAGGATCTGTAATAAAATAATAGTTTAGATATTTGCACAGCAGAAAGGCTTTGAATAAATATGCATGTTTCATTGCTAATACAAAGTTCACCCTTCTATTCTAATTTTATTTGTGTGAAATATGGGGTTATTTTGTCTAGGTGAAAGACAATCCAAAGATTATGGTCGCGATTCAAAGCTGCGAAATTCCTGTGTAAGTATTTCAAAAGAAATATAAAAAATAATTTAAAAAAGAAACATACAAATTCAAAAACAATGGCACGGGTTTATTTCTGTTTGGTTCACAACCTGTCACCATTTATTTGCATTTATTTGACACAATGGTATAAAAGCAACCCACTAGCGGTGCAATCGGTTCCATAGACATTTGCCATGTACATGTCAAAATTTCCTTGACAGTCTACGTGTTTATTTGAGGATATAAGAGGGAAAGTAACCTCCTAAATTTACTCCATAAAATTTTCCACTTTTTCACCCAGAAAGCAGCTCAACACATTTCAGGATTTTGCCAATTGCTTGCTGACATTCAAATGAAATCGCTTTCTCTAATTTGAAGCTCATTTTCTTTCACTAAACCTTTGAACTACTTAGGTCAGATCTTTCACAAGTAATGTGTTACACGATTTCTAGTTTTCTTTTTCATTTTCGTTCTCTCTCCGTATAATTACCATTCGTCAACTGTATGCACATTTCGGTGTCCATTCATATATGTATCTTTTATATTCATTTTAAATTTCAGCATTTACTTCGACGTAAAAGTTAATACTTAATCGTGATTTTACAGTCAATGTTTGTATTAACGCATTCAACTAAGTATATTTTTCAACGTGAATGTCTTTAGAAAAACTACAAATCCTCTGTAGACATAAATGTCCATCGCTGGAAAAATGCTGGAAACAATTATCGCACATTTCAGTGTTTATTGTGCATAAACATTATAAATCTTTAGTATATTGAAGTATACGCTCCTATATGAAATCTGTCAATCATTTGAATATTGCAGACTGTTTTTCTGTTTCAATGCTATAAATCCATAATAGGATTACATACCCATTCTTATATAAACATGCTGAATACATTGTAGACTTCTGCGTCCACTATTAATTCAATTCTATCAATAAATCGTGAAATAAATTGTCATCCCTATCTAAACTTTGCTAATGCTGTATCATTTCTGTGTTTACTTCCAGCGGAATACTGTCATTCTATCAACATTTTTGATTTTACTGTTCTATAGGTGTTATCATTTCATCCAAGGTTAAATGATTAGTGCCTATATAATTGTTATCAATCATTTGTAAACTATAGTGCCCATTCCTATATACATGTTATCAATATATTATGGATTTCAGATTTCGATCCTATATAAACAATATCAATCCTGTATATATTTTATTCTCCATTATTATACACGCATCCCTGACATAAACACCATTAAACCATTCTAGATTTAACTAAGAATTCCCATATATAAGCTAGCAAACCATTTTGGTTGTCAATATTTTACATATATAAACACAATGAATGCATCGTAAATTTTAACTCCTATTCCTAGGAAACCGACTAAGTTGCAGATTTCAGTTTCTGTTCTCATTTACCACGGAGATGTCTCCATTATGTCTTAACCATCCTGACCGCATTTGTTTTTGTCCTTGGTGACAATAATTGCATCAGAAATCTCCTGGGACAATGCTTCCTCCGTCCAGCAGACAGGGAATTAAGTGCACTTGCTGCAACCTGGCTTCCCATGTTTGATAAGTTTAGGCAGTATAACATCAGCACACACAGCTCTGCCCACGGCAAGCAAGTCAATAATTTTCCTCAGCGACTGTCCGTTTGATACCCACGTCTTCCAGGACAGACAGGCTTTTTATCGCGTGTGGAACTTTTCCAGTAACAGAGTTCTCTTAGAGTGCAGTTCAAGGTCGAGTGTCACACATTTCTCCGATTATCTCTGGTGATAATTTTCTCTGCTGTTGTTTAAATTAAACCATTATTTTTGTTGATGTGCCCGTGTCTTTTGGATTCCTTCATGCAGCCCCCGATGATTACATCTGTCAAGGCATATCTGGATATTCTGAGACAAGTGTAATTATTAATCATAGGCAAAGCATCCAAAAGCCTGCTGGACTTTGCTGCTTGCGGCTGTTAGTGCATTGGCCCCTCTTGCCGTCCGGATCGTCCGTTCCTGCCCGAAGTCAATGGGCTTTAGGCTGGGACGCCGAATTTTCTGTAGCGGGTCCCACCACGACAGGTGCTAAAATTCCAGTCCTCTGGCTCCAATGTATCTTGTAATTTATGAGAATGGATTGCTTGTCTTCAATTACGGGTCCCATCACAATGATGTTAGCTTAGATCCAGTTAGCGTTTTCCGAAACATGTTTCGCATATGTTGAGAGTAGAAGACTGTCGGCTGTGCCTGGAAGTATGTTCCATGCTGCAGGTTGCATCAAATGCATTTAGTTCCCTGTCTGCTGGAAGGAGGAAACAATAGCCCTGGAGATTTCTGATGCAGTGATTGTCACCCTGGACAAAAAGGCCATTTCCCTTTTGCATTCAGTGTAGGAATGCTAGGGAGTGCCGTTCAATTAAATTGAGGAACTGTTGGTTCTGATCTGGGTAGAAGGTATGATTAACATCTATTATTATATGAATGTTTATAACACATTGACTATATCAGCAACCTTTCTGGCCAGCTAGCTAGCTATAACTTATACAGTCTGTTTTGAAATAAACGTTATGAAGTTGTTTTGCTAGCATTCCTATTCTTAGCGAAACACCAGAAATCAATTGAATATTTTAGTGTCCATTTATATGAAAACACCTTGATTCCTTCAATAGTACAATATATTCTTATATAAACAATATCTGTACATTATTTCTGGCAGTGTACATTCCTCTGTAAACGCAATCAGTCCATTTCTAAATAAACTATTTCAATGTATTTTAGAATAAACTGCCCGTTCTTATATAAACAGCGCAAATTCAATATACATTTCAGTGTTCATTCCTATATAAATGTTTTAAATCTATTGCAAATATCAGTGTCCAATCCTATCCAAACACTGAGTAATCCTTTGAATTTAGTGACCATTCCTATATAAGTGCTAACAATCCATTGTAGGTGTCAAAGTCCATTCCTACATAAAGGATGCAATTGAAATGTAGCAATTAAATGCCCGTATATGAACAGTGAAAATCCATGCAGGTTTCAGTGTTGGTTCCTACATAAACGCTTTCAATGCATCTTAGAATTAATTGCTCGTTCCTAAATTAACACTATCGCTCATATATAAATATAATCTCCTATTCCTATATAAACAATATTAATACATAATGCAATTAAATGTCAATTCCTAAATGAACATGATCATTCCATCGTAGGTCCAATTATTCATTCATATATAAACTTCTTAATCACTGTACATCGCAGTGTCCATTCATATTAAAAAAATAACTTTCAAATCCATGCTAGATTACAATGTTAGTTCGTATAACACTTGCTATTATTCTATTAATTTTCGCATTGCATTTCCTATATACACAGTGTCCGTCGATGATGGATTACAGAGTACATTCATAAAGAAACACCATCAATCCACTCCTATATATATGTTCCCAAACGATTGCATATTACAGTACCTATTCTGAAGTCAATGCCTATAGCTAGATAATCGCTACCAATTTCTCGAATACATCAGTGGCAAATTCCAAATAATCGCTATCAATCCATTGTGGAATCAAATGTTAATTCCATTATAAGCTTTGTTCATACAGTATGCACTGTGCATCGTAGTTATATTCCTATATATACTCATTCACCCATGCGTATTTCAGGCACTAGCAATCTATTACAACTTTCATTGTCCCTTCCGATATATATGTTATCGATTGGCTGCCGTTTTCAATGTTTGTTTTCTGAACAAACCTACCTAAATCCACTGCACATTTAAGTATCATACTCAACAAAAAAAAACTCAATCAATCCATTGCAGATGTCAGCATCTATTCTTATGTAATCTATTAACTAATTACTTAATCGAATATTCGTGGCCTATTTCTATATAAATCCCAACACTCTATCATAAATGTCGCTGTTTATTCCTATGTGAACACTTTAAGTCCAGTGCACATTTCAGTGTCCATTCCAGTCGAAACACTTCCATCTTATTAAATACTTAACGTGTTCCTTATATAAATGTAACCAATACATAGCAGATTTCCTTGGACTTTCATCTGAAAACACTATCAATCCGTTTTTTATGTCAATGCATTTTCCGACCTGAAACTTGCCAATCTATGGTAGAAGTAAATATCCACTTCTTTATTAACCTTATCAATGTATGGCATAATTTAAACCTGTATCTGCTGCATATCTATATGCACACAAACAAAACACCTGAAGTGCCGTAGAATGCTACAGACCAAATGCAGACACGATGGCCCAAGTGGCCTCTTTCTGCGCCAGAAACTTAATGCATTGTAGATGTCAATGCCTATGCGTATTTATTTCTCATCCATCCGTTATTAATTATATTTCCATTCCTAAATAAATGCCATTAATCAATTCTATATTTCAGCGTACATTTCTGTAGAAATTCGAGCAATGCATACTAGGTTTATATTTCATTCCTACTAAGATTTTTCACTCCATTGTAGATTCATATATTCGCTTCTACATACACGTTATCCGTCACTGGTAGATTCCTCTATAAGTATTATTTCATGGCTGATTAGACAACTTGTAAATTTGAGCAATCCATTAGATTCTTCTGAACATTCCTATGTAAACATCAACAATCCATTTTAATTTTGTGGAATATTTTCTGTATAAATTAGACTAATACATGGCCAATTTATATGCCATTTTATATAAAATGGTATCGATCTAATATAGATGTAAATATTATTTCATATGTCATTGTTTTCAAATCATTTTAGATTTAATTTCCATCTGCTTATCTTTGAACAATGAGATTCCGTACTGGAAACAAATTAAAGACGTTCATGCCTGCCATCTACTTTTTTTGAAGGCATGGCCATTTATTTTAAAAATAAAGAAACACATGTGGATGCTGGAAATCTGAAATAGAAAAAAAAAACCTTGCCAGAAATGTTCAGCAGATCACGCAGCAACTGCGGATAGAGGCTGAGTTTCATTACAAGGTCGAGATTTCCTGTGATATTTCCTCAGAAAAGCCACAAACCGCTCCATCCCCCACCCCACGACCTCCAGCCCACACCAAGTATATGTACACTTCGGCTGCCCAATGCCCCTTTGAATCATTGAGATTTGCGAGTCACCTCACCTCTTTATCCGTTCATTGATATATATTCTTATCACTGTTGTTTCTCATCCACAGTTAATGGAGATTGCTTTAGGTTTGATCATCATCATCTTGGCCACGACCGCAGCAATCACTATGTCCAACAGACCATTCATACCACTAAGAGTTCCTTGGTGGCCTGGGGTTCTGGTAAGATTGGGTAATCAATCGTTTGTTAATAATAACGAACAGACTACTCCCCGTTGCCTTTCATGTTCTAAGCCTGCAACATTATCGAATGGTAACAGAAATTACTAATAAATATTTCGAGTTTTAATGAAGTTTACAGGTGGCTGCTAGGCATTCCAACACTGTAGGTAAACTTGAGATTGTACAAATCCACCACACCTTTAGCGAGAGAGAATGCCGGTCAATTGTATTATTTTGAGATAGAAGCAGCACCATAGGGGGGAAAATGTCTGCCATGAGATTAATTTGCAATTTGTACAGAGGAGACGGAGCATGATCAGAATTATTGTTTGGGGATTGATGCAGGGAAAATCGGATCGTAGGATTTATTTCGCTCTGCTATACTCCATCGGGGAAGAGTGGGCAACGTTGTTAATTGAAGATTGGTGAAGATCTCTGGGTATAGAGCAGGGCAGTGAGATTTAGCTGTGATTGATATAGGACGGTGAAGAGAAACGGGGCAGTGAGATTAGTTTATGATTAATGTAGAACAGTTGGGAAAGAAAAGGGAAGTGGAATTAATTTGTTATTGATATAAGACTAATGCTGGGAACAGGGCACTGGGATTAGTTTATAATTTATTCAGGGCTATGGGCTTGTTTCACTTTGATACAGCAAACGTGGAGAGAATGGGGCAGTGTAATTAGTTCGGGTTTGAAATCATACAGCGGGATATCGCGGTAAGTGCTTTAGTTTAGCGTTGATAAATGATTACGGGGTCTCATAAGACAGTGCGTTTAGTTTGCGATGGACAGATGGTTTTGCGATCTGAAGTTACTGTAACTTTATAGATAATTAACTGTGCAGCCTCCCATGCTTAATGAGTATTAGCTGGTGAGGCCTAAGGTGGAAGGGATTTCCCGAGAGCCTCTGAAATTTATAATCTTACTTTCAATATAGAAAGTTGATCCACATCATGCCATTCTGTATGACTTGTGTATTCTCCATGGTTTCACCTTCAAACTGGTAATGATAAAGAAGTGATCGGTATCACAATCTGCACTGTGCGAGGTGTGGCCTGAAGAGCGCCGAGTTGCCAATCGTCAGATCTCAGATAACACCATGTCATCTTTGCCGATGTCTACCCTGGAAGAAGGCATTGGTCCATGTTGTGCTAACAGTTCTAACAGCTGCTGCCTATTTTGCTCATTTTGCTAATGCCGTGATAATCGAGCCACGAACAAGAAAAACCAAGAGGGGTTGATGCTACGACATCCTTGCAGAAATTGCACCTGTTATTGAAGTGAACAGCGCAGGTCATATGGCTCATAACCTGTCTCCTTACCATAAAATTCATCTCATGCTAGCCGAAGCAATTGTGCAGAAGACAAGCAAATTGTTGTGCGAAGAAGTATTGGGTAAATCTGTGCAAATAAATACAAACGAGTAGTAGCAATGATAACGTTTGTGCCATGTATGAAGACATAAGAAGTGCACTCAGCACACCATCACCAAAGTTGCTCACTTGAAGCCCGCAAATAGGGAGATACCCACTGATGGACAAATGCAATGGACTGTTGGATAGACCACTACTCTGAACTCTAATCACGGAGAATAATATTTCTCTGCCTGTGGTTGACTCCATCCCGCAGCTACCTGCCTTGTAGGGGCTTAATGTGGAACCCTAATTACTTTAGATTGAAAAGACCATTGACTCTTTGGCAGCAAGGGAAGCACATGGAAATGCTGGCCTACCAGGTGAGCTACCAACATCCGAGCCCTCTGCTGGAGAGAAAGAGCTGCCCCATAGCACATGCATGGCACAAATGTGATGACATTCCATAAGAACAAGGGTAAACAAGAGGATTGCAACAGATGTCAGAAAATGTTACTGCTCAGCGTCATTTTGAAGGCCTTTAGAACCGTAATTCAACCGAGGCTCCGTCGACTATCAGCAAAACTTTCTGGAATTCACAGATGTTGCTTCAGAGCAGAAGGATCCATGGTAGACATAAATGTCTCCCAATGTGAGCTTCACGATAAGTGCAGAGGGCAGAAAACACCACTTTGCACTGATTTTTTGGCTGTTACAAAATTATTTGACACCGTGATCAGGAAAGGCCTCCATCAGAACGTATAGGAAATCCGCTGCCCTCTAAAGCTTCACAATTTAACGTGGCCCTCCTTAAAGAGTGTACATGTGCCATTAATTTTGACAGTTCTGCCTCTGACAGATATGCTATCAAGAATGGGGTGAAACAGAGCTGTGTCTAACCTTCACTCTGTTTTGTATTAGTTCTCTTTTCTACTAACATGGAAACATTTACATCTACAGACGAACAGGTATGAAACTCCCCAATCTATATAGACCGAGAGCTAGGACAAAACGGTGGCATCTCCTGAGCAGACAACTTCTGCATGCTGATGATGCTGAGCTGCTTGCTGAGACAGAATCCTCAAAGGTTCATGAATCATCCACCCCATGTTTCTGGCATGCTCAGCCTCACCATCAATTTCAGAAAACATTATTTATGGGACTTGGTGCTGTGTCTCCAGCTGTGAACAGGTTCACCATCACACCCCTGGCAGCAACCAGCACACACTGCTACATTGTACCTAAGGGGACAAGCAACGTGTAGTTTGACTATGCTTTGGGAAGGCAGTCATCACCTTTGGCTAGCTAATGGAACGGGCATGAAAAAAAAATATCGTACTGAGCCACAGGAACAAAATGTTTGTTACAAGATCTATATCCACAGCACAATCCTGTACGGTAATGAAACATGGACAACTTATACCTCCCAAGAGGAAAAGTTTAATAACTTCCATCTATGACGGGTCCTTAATACAATAGGGAAATATGACGTCATCAAGCAGTCAAAGGGCAATGTATCAAGCATGCTAGCGTTAATCAAACAAAGAAGGCTTCAGCGGCTAAGTATATGCATAGGAAGGAATCTGGCCGTTTGCCCAAGGATATGCGATACAAGAAGGCAAAACATGCTAAGGGACAAGCTCCGATTCAATGGCGTTACTAAAAAAAAAGCATGAAAGCCCTCAAAATTAATCATAGCAAGTGGGGAACTAGAGCTGACCACTGCTGTAGGTCGAAACATCACTGGTTGCAAACTTTCTCCGCTATGACAGCATGCGATTTTAGAAATTCCAAAGCAGCATACGGTGCTGCTAACCAGGCAGCAACAGAAATTATTCTGTGCCAACAGCATGGGACAATTTAATGTTTGTTATTTGTGACAGACCTTGCATTTCCAGAATCGGCTTGGTGAGCCTTCAAAAGAAGTGCAGCAAGTGAGTTCAGCTCTCCTAAACAATGTTCTGAGGCTGCATTCCAAACATTCTTCCCATATGGATGAATGACAACCAACCTATGCAGAACAGGAGCGGAGTCTGTGGCAGTGGGGATGATATTTACATTGATAAGTGGATATGTGATACTGCAAGGTGGCCGGTTTTGTTTGTGATTGATAGAGCACCAGTGAGTTGAGCGCAATAGTGGTATTAGTTTACATCAGGTTTATGGTGCACGTTAGAAAGGAGGGCCCTGGGATTAAATTGGAAATTAGAGGGAATTATGGGAGAGAACCAGCCAATGAGTTAGTTTGGTTTTGACCCAGGATTAATTAGAGAGGTAGAAGTTGGATTCGTTTTGACTTGATTGGGAATATAAAAGGAAGAATCACTGAAAGCTTTTTTTGGGATGTACACTCAGGCCAATCAGACATAAGAACAGTGGGATCAGTTTTGATTGATACAGGGCTCTGATAGAGTATGGAGAGTGGACGTAACTTGGATGGTTACAGGCCTAATGGAACAGAGTTGGATTTATGCAGACATCATTTGAGAGAGTGAATCCCTGAGAATTGTTTACAATTGATCCAGGACTATGGGGGATTTATTCTCCGATTGATTCATTGCTCCTGGGAAAAGTTGGAGCAGTATGATTATTTTGGAATTGTTGCTGGTTAGTGGAAGATAACAGATGAATATCGGGCTAATGGAAATGAGTGACGCAGGGGTTCAATTATCATTAATATAAAAAATAATGAGAGAGAACGGGAAAGTGTGTCTAAAATAGGTTTAACACCAGGATAATAAAAGCGACCGGGACAGTCAATTTAAATTGCGAGTGATAGAAAGATAATGAGAGCGAGTGGGTCCAGTGGAATTGATCCAGGGCCATTGAAGTGAACAAGAATTAATATTAAATCGGAATTGTTCAAGGGCTACAGTAAATGGGGAGAGAGTGGGACAAATTTGGTTCATGGCCAATGGGAGAGTGCGAGGCAGTGGGATCATTTTGGAATTGTGCCTGTAGTTGATAGCCTACATATATGCTGTGCTCCACTTTTGAACCAGGGTGAAACATGGACATCATAGAGGAGGAAACTAAAAGCACTGGAGCCATGTCACCAACGTTGCCTGCAGAAAATGTTACAAATTAAATTGGAGAACAGGCACATCTACATCAGTGTTGTGTCACAAGCAGGAACGGCAATTGCCAAAGCTATGTTCATGCGCCATCAGTGGTCATGTAGTTATGTTGGGCATGTAGATCGGGTTCCAGATGACAGGCTCCCAGTTCAGTCAGGGCAGACGCACCTGAGAAAGGTGAGAAGTAGCGTTTCTGTGGGAAGGGTCCAAGCACTTTGAGACCCAGCATCGACAAAATTGAGGGAAAAAGCGGGAGTAGCTATGATAGCACACCATGGCACACAGTGATAACACAAGGCCAGATAAATTACATGACCACAAATGTCCTGCTTGTCCTGAATCGGGCTCATCATCCACCTTCGGTCTCATGGAGGCAATCATCCTCTTTGCGATGGATACATAGTAATAGTAATAATATCAAAAGTAATAATAAAAATAGTAATATTACAATGATAATGACAACAGACATAATAACTCTACGATTGTTTGGAACACTTTCCTGTGGTGGAAACTTAATCTTGTTTCTACATTCAGCACCTGACACAGGAGTGATTGAGGCTGTAATCAGCAAGTAAAATGGAACTAATATCCTTCCTCAGAATTGACTTGCCTCAATACAGAGAGCACAACGTTATGAAGTATAATCTCTACAATTTTATCAACCAATCTACTTTAAATCGGGCAATGTTTGAATTGGATGCACAAGAGAGCGTGGCAGGAATTACTCAATTTAGTTTTTTTTCTTTTGTTGCAGTTTTCTGTTATAGGAATTGTTCCAATGTTGCCTCTCAAGAAACATGAAATATTCAAGGTAATGTACCCGTAATTTTTGGCTGGCTCAACTTATTCTATGCAAATGCAACACATGAAAACTAAGAATTGTATGGTTAAAATTTCCCTTCAGTCAGTTTGTTGTCATTTTGAGATTAATTCAGCAGTTTTGACATTAGCGTCGAATGTGCAAGGCATCACACTTCTGTGCCCGTCATTTCCAGTTTTATCTGAAACACTTTACATAACCATCGGTATGTTACATTGATTTGACAGAAGCAGTAGGGTATGATGATTGAGTGACATACCTGGAACGTTGCGGCAAAATATGTCGGGAGCTATATTCAGGGCCTACCCTCGACTTTGCCATCTGTACACTTATCTTACTATTTAAATTCTCTCAATTACATATAAGACAATATTTTATCATTTCATTCTCCATCTACACACCGCTCCCCCCTCCATATTTATGCATTTCTGTGACAACCCCCGGAATTGAAAAGAAAATCCACTTGAAACCAGTTACAGAGAATTGAAGTACTAAGAAAGGTGTATTTTGGACAAAGCCGAGAGGAAGCCCTGGACATAGGTCACGACATTTATTTTGGAGCAGCATTCCAGGTCTGTCACACAATCCTCATGCCCGAGTTCCCCTGTCAAATCAATGTAACAGATTGATGGTCGTGTAAATTTTAAAATGTACAACACTTTCGTATTTCGCCGTTCATTTCACAACAAACTTGCAGCTACCAGTCTGCACATGCTGTATATCACCTCCATATTTGTCAATGGTTACAGAATAGAAGAAAACCATTCAATCCTTCGGGTCTATGATTTTTCCTTGCATGGGCAATTTAGCTAATCATGCTCTTCCACCATTCCCACATGACAATTTTATTGTTATATGAGATTGTCTAATTAACTTTTGCCATTCAAATTTAAATCTGTTTCCACCACCTTTCGGAAAACGTATTCCAGTTCGAAACCATCTGCTTTGAGAAAATTAGTTTTGACTTATTGAATTTATCTCAGACGTTTGTCAGATTTTAGTCGTTACCTTCAAACTTTGCAGCTCTGATTTATTCAGCATTCTCACATGCACCGATCTTATCCCGGTGGGCTGCAACAGCGAGACTTATATCCCCTCTTCATCTTTTTGTTTAACACGTCCAAGATACTAACTACCTTGTTTTGTCACTATGACGTTAGTAGCGTTTGCTACCTTGACAAAGTCAGATGCAAAATAACATTTAGTACGTCAGCCACGCACTCTGCCCTGGGGTAGAGACCCTCCTTTCGTTCTCTAAACGGCTTCCCTCTTCCTCCTTATATCACTTTGCTATCGCTCTGTTTTTAGATGATATTGGAAATAGTATCAAATGCCGTCTGTCAATCTCTTCCTATACTCCCTCCTTTGCTCCCCTATATCTCCTTTCACTGTCCATGTGAATTTCCAAGATTGTTCCTGATTTCCCAATGCATTTCCCACCTGACATTTGTCATTTCATCCTGTGTCATCTTAGTCCCTTTGTCTCTCTCTCTCTCTTTCATCACCCAGGTAGCTGAGACTTAATTGCCTCATCTTTTCCGCTTTGAACATACTTGATGGCAGCCTATTGTTCAGTTTTTGCCTTCTAATCTATGGTTCCAGTTTAGCCGACACAACCTTCTGAAAGTTGGGCCTCCTGAACTTTTTTTTTTAACTCCAGATTGCATGTAATGAATCAAACCTTATCATAAGATCATTAATATTTCACAACTGACAGTTGAACAGGCTGTATTGCCTAATAACCTAGACAAGGTCAGACACTGTCTCCTTCCTTGTTGATACCTTAAATTCTCTTGAACATGCTTAAAAACACTTCAAAAGTTCTTCTCTTCTGAATTGTACGGTCTCAGTCTACCTTATGATAATGAACCGCCGTTCGACCCTACCATTATCATCCCGCTATAATTCTTGCACCTTGCTATAATTCTGGATAATATCTATGGAACTTATTTTTGTTCCATGCTCTCCCCATTAACTGGTGACCTATAAAATACGCCAAGTTGTGTAATAAATTATGCACTGTTTCTTAGTTCTAACTAAATTGATTATATTGGTCACATTCGTTGACCGAACCTGGAGTACAATGTACAGTTATGGTTCACTCACTTGGGGAAGGATGTAAAACAAAAACAGAATTACCTGGAAAAACTCAGCAGGTCTGGCAGCATCGGCGGAGAAGAAAAGAGTTGACGTTTCGAGTCCTCATGACCCTTCGACAGAACTTGCGCGATGTAGTTGCATTGGAGGCAGTTCAGAGACGGTTCACTAAATTGATGCAAGGCTTATTTTATAAGAAGAGATTAAACAATTTAGGCCTATACTCGCTAGAGTTTAGAAGAATGAGAGGAAATCTAATTGAGCCATATAAGATGCTGAAGGGGATAGACAAAGTATACCTGGAGCGGATGTTTCCCCTTCTGCGGAATTCTAGAACAAGAGGACATAGATTTAATCTAAGGGGTGGTAGATTTAAATGGAAGATGAGGAGGAATCACTTTTCTCAAAGAGTTCTGAATCTGTGGAATTCAATACCTCAGAGTGCAGTGGATGCCGGGACGCTGAATAAATTTAAGGAGGAGATAGACAGATTTTTAATCAGTAATGAGTTGAAAGGTTATGGAGAGAGGGAGTGAAATGGCAACTGAGGCCGAAATGAGATCGGCCATGATTGTAATGAATGGTGGAGCAGCCTGGAGGGGCAGTATTGTCCTCTCCTGCTTTTACTTCTTATGTTCTTATGTTCTCCAGTGCTGTCATGTCCTTCTGAAGTATTCTGCCTCCTTAGAAACTTTCCCCTATCTTTTTTTGTATTCAGGCATATTTAGCATCCAGTCTCTCCACTTCTTTTTCAACCAGGCCTTCATTATCACCACCACATTGTATTCCTTTCTGGCTGTTTACACCTGTAGCTCACCAACCTTATTCGCCATGCTTCGCATGTTTACAGGCATGCACTGTTAACCTAATCAAGGCCGTATAATATTCCTCCTAGTTTGCCGCCATTTATGAACTAACTATTCCTTATGCTAGTGTTGTCTCCTTCTCCCAATCTTCTTTGCACCTGATGCACTCGCCCTTATGTTATTAATGGATTCCCACATCTTTGTCAAATTAGTTTCCTAATTGAAACAACATGCTGGAAAAGCTCAGCAGGTGTGGAAATATTCATGGAGAGAGAAACAAAGTTAATGGGCTTACGTTTATGGTGCAAAATCGGGAGAGCTCCCCACATTGCAAAGCATATTGCCTGGCATGTTGTTACCGGGCGAAGTTTATGATGCCATCACGCAGGTTTGTGATATTACGGCAGGCCAGTCCAAAATTGGGATTCCGTCCGCGTTATGATTTATCATTTAGCTGGAATTGTTATCATTTTAGCAGGAAATTCAACTAACTTAATACCAATCTCAATGCTATGGTCCAAAGGAAATAATATAGCATCAGGGCGAGGCATAGACAGGTTATGAATCAGTTTTTTTTTCTAAGGGCAATATTATTGGGAGGATTTTTAAATGCACTTCAGACCAAAGCCACAGTTTGGCAGTTCAAACTCGATTAGAAGTAGGGACTGGTCATTTAAGTGGACAGAAGAACCTTGTGGTTTTCTTTCATGAGGAGAACACCCCTCTGATTCACGGGGACGTTTTGAGGGATTATTGCCCTCTGCATTACCTAGGGATCAGGTGTTAAAAGACTTCTCAGCCACATGGTGCTTGTTATCTCCGTTACATGCACAATCTCCATTGAGGGGGAGAGATGGATAAGGAGGAGAAGCAGAAGGATGAGAGAAGTAAAGGAACACAGGGAGGATCAGGTTGCTGTCGATCCTCATGAAGGCGACAGAGTGGTGCCATATTCTGAGGGTCAGGAGGAGTCCAAATACACTCATCGGAAGTGAAGACAAGTTTATGCCACACAAAGGGTATACGTGAAGTGATTCAGCTACTTGCAACTGATTGAGGCACAGCGTAAAATAAGCCTTAGGCTTCCAAGAGCGACAGTGACATCACTATTTGAGATGCCGCAAAGGGGATCTCATCCAACTGCCATGGGAGCCAACCAATGCCTGACTCATTGAAGTTTATTGTGGTGCTTTAATTATTTGTCACTCACTTATCTCAGGCAACTTGTGGATAATTCAGCGAGATAACACAGCCTGTTGCATACCATTGCATTAAGGTCTTCACAGCTGCAATGATATAAAGTGCTGGCAATTACATTTACTTCTGCTAGGATGCCCAATATCAAATGCATAGAGCCTGATGGTTTGCAGTGATTGCAGTTTTCCCAGCGTGCAAGGATCAATTGACTGCACACACCTAGAGATCAAGGCTTCTACTATACAGCCATTCAGCTTCAAAAACAGAATGGGCTTCCAAAGTGCAGTTGGTGTGCGACCGTAATCAGAGGGTTTTGCATGTTTGTGCCACATACCCGGGCAGCATTGTGACTCATACATTCTTAGGCACTCATAGATTATAGACCTTTTCACTAGCCCATATTCCTTCGGGGTATGACTACTAGATAATCCACTGAAATGATGGACAATGACACCTGTGAGGATGTACAGGCATGAAGCAGAGAGTGGGTATAATGAGGGCCAATGAGAACACCAGGGCCATAGTGGAGCCGACCATTGTTGTCCTAAAGATTCTATTCTTATGACTCGGCAGGTCTGCAGGTACAATACATTACCCCAAGTCAGGTATCTCTCCGATTGTTGTGATTCACAATTTTGAGATACCTTGCCCTTCCAGGATAATCTGATTTAGAGAGCACTTTTACGCGAAAGATATGGCCCATTCATGAGCTTCCCCGATGCTCAGCAAATAGGAGCTATTTCACATCGCCACTGTGCAGTGGCAAAAAAAGCGGTATTTGCCACTAAAAGGATGTTGCCATCAATGCAGAGAGACTTTCTGCCTTTCACACAAATGAGTCATCCGGTATGTGCATTTCAGTGCCATAGTGATGCTAAGATAAAAGCAAAATTCTGCGGATGCTAGAAATCTGAAAACAAAACAAAAATAGCTGGAAAAACTCAGCATGTCAGACACCATCTGCGGAGAGGAAGGCAGTCGACGTTTCGAATCCGTATCATGAACATCGACTCTGTTCCTCTCCGCAGATGGTGTCGGACCTGCTGAGTTTGTCCAGGTATTTTTGTTTTTGTTCCATAGTGATGCTACGTTTGGTGGATGCACTTTCCATAGACTGGAGGTTCATATCAAATTGCATGTCCCTTCTGCAGTTAAAAACTGTCAAGTTACGGAGTGTACACAAAAACCCTTTTTGCAAAATTCAAACAACGGCTTCGAACATTATATATGATTCTGCAGTTTGACAAAATTTGCCAAATAGGCCTCAATGTCCTTAAAAAGTATGTTGGCAACGCACTTACGATTGTCAGTCGGGCTCGCAGTATGGCGCATTTACGTGTACTAGAAGCTACATATATTAATACACAGGGCCTTGTACTTCGCACATAACATAATATGTACACACAATGTGCCTTTTTTCAGCTAAACAAATTAAGTGTTTGGCTGGTTCATCCGTTAGGGCATTTCCAAGACCAATCCGAGTCAAGCTGCCTGGTTTAAATTTCAAACAACGCGTGCCTATTAACTTATAGTCACCGCTAACTGGTACATTCTCCATTCCAACACCTCTACCAATCAGAGTCCGCTTGTCCACTCTCTTGTCGTATAAAGATGTTGACCCTTATATCACTATTCTTGCGATTGTCCTTACGAATGCAAGACAAAAATCTTCGACAAAATGTTTTCTTTCAGCAATGCTCCAGTCCTGTCAGGACAAACGACTATTTATTTACAAGACTTACAAAAATTGAAGTTGCTGTTCCTGATGGTTTGCAATGGGATTCACCTTTAGGTTTCATTTTCTAAAAGGACGTGGATTAACCAGTATATACTTTTCACGTTTTTAAAACTAAGCCAACTCTAAGGCTACTCTTGCTGTACAGTCGCATTCGAAGTTCTTATTATATGATTAAGTTTCCAGCTAAATATATTAGTTAAATAGCTTAAAAAGAATGTCACAAAACTCAACGTATTAGGAGTGATCTGGTCATGATGTTTGAAGTGTCAAACTGAGTTCATATTGTTGGAATGGAAAAGTCCTGTGAGGGTAAGTCAAGAAAAGTCAGAAATAATCTTAAAATGAGAGCTGGACCTTTGAATGGATTATGTCAGGAAGGAATCCTTCACAAAACGATTCGTGTAAATATGGGTCTATTCCCAGAAATGGCAGCGGATGATAGGAGGTCATCTGTGGCTTTTAAGATAGGGATTCATAGATTTTTTGCGGATTAATTGTATCACAAGTTCTGGAGGTAAGGCGTGAAATTGAACCTGAGGTACATATCAGTGACCACCTAAATGAATGGGGTCGGGGTGGGGGTGGGGGGAGGTGGGTGGGTGGGTGTCAGGATTGAGGGCTTCGCCACATTTCCAGGCTTGTGCTTTAGGAATAAAAACAATGACGTCTGTTACAATGCTTTAACAGCTATATTCTCACCAATACAGTTACGTTCATGACTTGTTACCTTCTCTCCCACCCGTTCTTGTTTCGCGGGCAAATATAAAATAATAAGACCTAAACAAATATAGGCAGCTATCGGCCGTACAGCCTGCCTGTCTTGCAATAAGATGATTGCTGATGTGCTTGTGTCCTCAACTCCACTTTCCTGCCTTCATCTCAAAACCCTTAATTCCCTATAAATGAAAAAATATGTTTTACACTGCCTTGAATATATTCAATGACCCAGCCTCCACAGTCCCATGTGGTAGTTTGGGCTTGTTTTCCTCATGTTTAGATTCGAAATTTCCAACTCTCTCCAGGCCGATATTCAAATTCTTCACCCCTGAATTTGAGGGTGTTGAAAACTGCTGCCCCTCTTAAAAAGGACTGGAAGTCCCGTTCCTAAAACAAACACGTGCTATCTGGAAACCATTGGCTCCAAGTCAAGCAACATTATAAGTTGGAAAATCCAATTCATGCGCGGCCTAACCCCTCCTTGAAAAGTTGACCTTTGCAGCGCCAGAAACATTCCGCTAAATCTCACCTTTCATGTAGTCCCAATTTTAATCGTGACAGCAATTGTGGCAGTGTGTTCATTCACTGCCTAAGCCCAGAACTTTGAAATCAGCACCCCGCGCACCCCCACCCCCCTCCCCCAAACCACCCCCCCGCCCCACCCCCCCCCCCCCCCCCCCCCCCCCCCCCACACACACACACCCCACAGTTATTCTTTTCTGCTTCTCCAATTCACCTTTGTCCTTTTAGACCACCCTTTTACTGCATAAGTCTTTGACCAAGCTTCAGGTTTGCTGACCTAACCTCCTTATATGGCAGGGTGTCAAAAGTTCTTTTATAACGTAAAACTTATTGGGGCATTCCAGTACAAATTATTTAGGTGTTGTTGTTATAGCGAATACATTCCTAATTGTCTCTGAATTAACCTAAAACCGCCCTTCAATTCGACATTCCCTCACGAATGGAGAAATGAACAAAAACTGTACTCAGTACTCCAGGTATGGTCTCAACAAAGCCTTATTCAATTGTAGGAAGACTTCCCTTTTATGTCCCAACACTCTCAATATTCCACTTGCCTTCCCAATTACTTGATGTACCTGCATATTAACTTTATTTGTGATTCATGTACGAGGAGAGCCAGATCCCACAGGACCCAGGAATTCTGCATGTATAGCTCACTTTAAAAATCCTGTTGCCTTTCTATTCTTTACGTAAAAGTGGACAGTTTCAAATTTTCAAACATTATATTCCACCTGTCAATTCTTTTGCCCAATTAGTTTAATTATCTACACCTCATTGGTAGAGACTTGTTATCCGCTTCAGAACCTGATTTCCTAGCAAATCTGGCTACACTGCACTCGGTTCCTTTATTCAAGAAATTAATGTAGATTCTGAAGAGTTGAGTCCCTTCTAATTACAGTTTAGCAATATTAAAAATGACCCATATATCCCAGGTTTCCGTTTCCTGTTCGTTAGCCACGCTAATATATTAACTGCGAATGCATTCAATCCAGTGTCGTAATGCTTTATGTGGTACAGTAGGGAAAGAATTTGAAATTCCGAAAACACTATATCTGCTGCTTTATCTACCCTGCGCGTTACATCCTTGAAAATCTCTAATTAATTTGTCCAACATCATTCCCATTTCATGAAACAATATTGACACTGCGTAATTATCATATTATTTTCCAAATCCCATCCTAAGACTTTTTTTTAATACGTATTGGATTTCAGCATTTTAGCAATGAAACAAGTTAGGCTAACTGGCCTGCAGATTCTTACTTTCTGTCTCCCTCATCCAATTTATAGGGTTGTTGTAACCTCAGTTCAACAAAGAGAGCTATTATACAAAATAATGTTTAATGGGATTGGCCGAATTTAAGGTTCTTGAAAGCAACGAGTACGGACAAAGGCAATTAGACAGGCTTCAACTAGTGGGCTGCTATGACGATCAGTGTTGTGGACTCAGCTGTTAATAGTTTATATTACTGGCTTAGATGAAGGTACTGACAGTGCCTTTTCAAGTTTGATGAAGATAATGAGTGTGGGGCGAGGGACGGCGGGGCATTGGTAAGGTGTGAGGATAAAACTAATAAGCTGCAAAGGGATATGGACATATTAAGTAAATGGGCAGCAAGGTGAAATATGAAGTAGAATGGGGCCAAGTTTATGGTTATTCACGTGCTGGTAAGAATGGAAAAGCAGGATAATATTAAAGTGTGAAAAGCTATATGTTATCGTTCACGGAGAAAAGCATATGGTTGTACAAGTAAACACAAAAAGTTAACATGCTAGGGCAGCAAACAAATCCGTACACAAATGTCATGTTAACCAGTTTGTGAAGGGGTTGGAATGCGAGAGTAAATAAGGCCTGCTGAAATTCTACAGGTCTGTGGGAAGGCCACAATTGTAGTGTTGGCCACTGATGTATTATCCTCATATCAGAAAAGATACACTTGCCTTTCAGGTGGTGACGTGAGGCTGAATCAGTTAAATCTTGGATTTTAGAAGATTGCGATGTTAATTTTTTAAAAACATTTTGATTCTGAAGAGGCTTGAAATGATCGAGGCCGTGCGACCGTTTTCGCTTGGCAGGAGTGTCTAGAAGTAGCGAGCACAATATCGCCATACGAAGTAAGCCATTTTCGATGAGTAGCAAAGAAACGTCTTCTCTCAGAGTGCTATCGCTCTATTGAATGATCTACCCCAGACAATTTGAAAGATCAGTTATCGAGCATGTTCAATGCTGAAATTTACGTTATAGGCAGTTAGAAACTTATCTCAGGTGGTGAAAGAAAATGGATTGGTCAGTCGTTATTTGCAGCAGCGACTAATTAGTTCCTCAACTTAATGGCCATCAGTGGGACTAAATATCAAATACTATGAATAATAGGTTGGGATTCTGATAAGGCCAATGTCCCGCCACTGTCAAGACTAAATTCTACATAAGGGTTCCAGCTAAAGGAATAATTATGGGAGCCAGGCAGATACATTGAGTAGAAGCTAAATATCTGTCACGATCTTAATGCATGCCGGATCCTGCATGCTGCATATTCTACCCCTGCTTATATTTCAGATATTGTTATGGTCATATGTTAACCAGCAATGTGTCATTTTTTTTTTTTAGTTGACTGTTGTGCTTCTTTCAAACATATTCGGTTTATTAATCGCTCTAATTTCTTTGGGATTGTCAATCTGGAACGGAATAGAAGAGAAATTGAACGCTAAGGTGAGAAATTCAATTTCCTCATTGACTGGAATTACGCAAAGTGGGTTTTTTATTAAATTATATGTTTGTGAATCAATTAAAATGATCAAAAGTAATTGTATTGACTATGACCTTTAGATATTCATTACAGAGGTTTTCCGGGAAATATTTTAGAATCATTGAATCATGGGAACTTTACAGCACAGAATGAGACCAATTGGCCCATTACATTTGTACCAGTTGACAGGTGAGCCACACAGTCTAATCTCACTTTGCAGCATTTGGTCAGCAGCACTACAGGTTGCAGCACTTGAATTTCATATCCAGTAAACTTATCACTGAATTCAGTGTTTCTGCCCCCACTACTATTTCATGCAGTGAGTTCCAGATTGCTACAAGTCTCTGCGTATTTTTTCCTCTCATCCCTCCTCTAATCCTTCTACCAATCACTTTAAATCTATTCCCCTAGTCACTGAGCTGTCTGCCGAAGCAACTAGGCCCATCCCATTCACTCTGTCCAGGCTGCTCATAATACTGTACACCTCAATCAACTATCCCTTCAGGCTCCTATGTACCTCCTAGCTACAATTTTCCTGCCCCAGAAAAGCACTTCAAAATTTCCTCTGTGCCATCTCTAATGCAATTATATCCTTCCTGTAATGAGGTGAGCAGAGCTTTACACAGAACTCAAGTTGTGGCCTAACGAATGTTTAGTATAGTCCCAGCTCAACCTACCTGCTTTTTATTCTATTCCTTGGCTAACAAATTAAATCATTCTATAGGCCTTCCAAACCAATTTGTCAACCCTTTGTGCTACCTTCAGGGATTTGTGAACATTCATCCCAAGTTTCTCACTTTCTCTGCACCTCTCAGTGTCCCCCCTTTATTGCGTAACACTTTGTCATGTTTGACCTCCCTAAAAGTATCACCTCATATATATTTGTGTTCCATTCCATTTACTGCTTTTCTTCCAACAGGAGCAGCGCTGAATTTGTGGCAGTAAATATACTTACAGTGGTCAATTAACTCCTGTGATATCAAGGCATAGAATATTAGAAAAAAATCCCATTGTCTTCCTGATATCCTTCCACAGTCTCCACTTCTTTTTTCTGTAACCTCCTCCAGTCCTACAATGGCACAAAATATCGCCACTCTTTCAACTCTGGCGGTTTTTGCAACTCTCATTCCGATTGCTCCATGACAGGTCTCTGTGTCTTCAGCGATTTAAGCCCTGGGATCCCCTCCCCAAACCTTTATGCTTATTCCTCCTGAATTAGTATTCTACTTAAAAATCATATAGCTGAAAAAAAGACTTGTCTAAGTTTTTCATTTTGCATTTATCGGGACATTGACAAGAATACTCATATAAAAGCAAAGGACTGCAGATGCTGTAAACCTGAAACAAAAACAGGAACTTCTGGAAAAACTCAGTAGGTCTAACAGCATTTGTTGTGAGGAAATGGAAAAGTTAACGTTTTGAGTCCGTTTGACTCTTCCTCAGGGGAAGACAACATCGTATATTGTATGCGAAGAGAGTGCTGATCGGTTGGCAAAAGGCATTGCCAATGAGAATTCAACGCTGGTGGTGAATGATGGTTGTCTGCCAAGAAGTGTTTGAAATTTAGACCAGGCAGCTTGACCGTGATTGTTCAGTGATCAGTGCTGCATTCTTCATGGCCAAGCCACTTGCCAACATAAGTGCACTCCCATAGACTTATATCCGTTTACAGAACAGAAGGAGGACATTCAGCCCATTGTGTCTGTGCTCCGTAACAAAGACCTGACTACATTCATCACAATTTCCACAGCCCTGGAGCATATGGCAACGCAAGTTAGTAGCTCAATATGTCGAAAGTGTTACGAGGGTTTCTCACCTAACCATCCCTTCAGGCAGTGAGTTCCAGACTCCCACGATACTCTGGGTGAATAAAAATCACTCCTCAACTCCCCTCTTAGTCTTCTATCTCTAAACTTTAACCTATATCCCCCTTGTTATTGCCCGCACTATTAATGGGAAAAATGTGCCTTCATATCAAACCTATCTCTTCCGATCATAATCTTATACACCTCTATCAGGTCCCCTCACAAACTTCGCTGCTCCAAGGAAAACCACCCCAGCCTATGCAATCCTTCTTCATAGATCAGCCGCTCCAGACCATGCACCATCCTGGTAAATGTCCTCTACACCGTCTCCATTGCAATCACATCCTTCTTAAAATGTGGCGACCAGAACTGCACGCAGTACTCCAGTTGTGGCCTAAGCAGCGCCATATACAGTTCCAGAATAACCTACCTGCTAGTGTGTTCTATGCCTCAGCAAAAAATGGCAACTGTCCGATATTCCTTCATAAACACCTGCCCTGCTACCTTCAAGCATCTGTGGATATGCACACTCAGGTCCCTCTGACCTTCAGTACTTTGCTTGATAGGCCTCCCTATGAGCATTACCTCACACTTTCCTGGGCTGAGTTCCATTTGCTACTGTGCTGCCCAACTGAACAATCCAATAATATGCTTTTGCAGTTTATAGACATCCCCCTCACTACTTTGCACTCTACCAACTGTGGTGTGTTCTACGAGCTTTTTGATCATGACCCCTATATTAAAATCCAAATCATGTACGTACAACACAAACAGCAACAGCAGCAGCACCAAGCACTGCATAGCCCAACTGGAAACAGACTGCCAACCACAGAAATACCCCTCTACCATCACCCTTTATTTCTTGCCTCTCAGCCAATTTTGGATCCAACCTGCCACATTGACTCTTACTTTCTTCAACATTGTGCTAGAAGGGACCTTATCAAAACCCTTTCTTAAGTCCATGTAGACCACATCAAATGCATTATCCCCATCGACACTCTTTTTTAATTGCTCAATAAAATCTTTCAAATTTGCTAAGCACGCCCTGCACTTAACACACCCATGCAGGGCATCCCTGATTATTCCATGTCTCTGGCCCTCAGAATTATTTCTAGTAACTCCCCCACCACAGAGGCTAAGCTGACTGGTCTGAAATTCCCAGGTCTACTCTTTCACTGCTTAAATAATGGAACATGTAAGCAGTCCGCAAGCCCATTGGCACCTCACGTATGGACAGAGATGATTTTAAAAATCCTGCCAGGACCGCTGATTTTTCTTCCCTTTCCTCCTTCAACACCTTTTGACACACCTCATCTGGACATGTGGATTTATCCACTTGTAAGACCGCTAAACCCGCTGGTGCCTCGTATCTCCCTCTCTATGTTAATTTCCCCCAGTATTTCACAGTCCTCCACACTGATGTCTGTACCTGCGTCCATTATTTTCCATTGTGGAGACCAACAAAAAGTATTTAGTGAGGAGTGCACCCACGTCTTTCGGATCCACAAGCAGATCATTTCTATGGTCCCTAATTGGCCCTGCTCTTTAGCTAAGTATTCTCTTCCTATTTATGCTTTAAAAACGTCAAGACATTGGGTTTCCCTTTATTCTACCCATCAACGCTTTTGCATGCGCTTCCTTAGATTTCCTTATTTCCTTTTCTTTAAGTCGCTCCACTCTCCCCTCATCCCCACGTCCCACTGCACTTTTGTACACTCCTCTAGGACTATGCCGTATTGAGCCCACGGTACCTTCAATAAGCTTTTTAATTTACTTAATACAAATCTTTATGTTCCTTGACATTTAGGGTACTCCGGACTTGGCTGGCCCTCACGCTCCTTGCCCCACATCCCCCACACCCGCCGACTCTGTTTTAACAGGAATGCATTTGCCATGCATCTCACCATTTCCTCCCTGCATGTCTCCCACTCTTCTGACACAGCGTTATATGCAATCGGCTGCTCCCAGTCCAGTTGGGACAAATTGTATCTAATCTCAATGAAATTGGCATTTCCTCAGTTTAGAAAACATATTCCTGGCCCATATTTATCCTTTTCCATAACTATCCTAAATCCAACGGAGTTATGCTCACGATCTCCAAAATGCTCCACTACTGATAGGTTTTCCACCTGCCCAGGCTCATATCCGAATATCAGGACCAGAACACCCCCCTCTCTTGTTGCATTTCAACGTACTGACTAAAGAAAGTTTTCTATGGGCAATATAAGGATTTTCTCTCTCCCTACCCTGCAAAATAAAACGACTCCAGTAGTTAAAATGCAAGACTGTCTGATTATACTTACACTTCTCTGATATGTCATTATGTATTTGACACTATCTCTTCCTGACTGTTCGGGGGCCTATAGTACACATGTCTCTTCATACCCAATATTAATTGTTGTCTTCCCTGATATTAGCATTCTTGGAAGTTTCTGTAGGGCGTTGTCTCATTTTTTCAGCAATGCTGACGTTCTGTGTCAGCAAAATTCATATAATTCACCAAGATTCTAACCAGAATTTGACGTGTCCACTCCTCACTCCGGCTGTTTTGAGGCAGGTTCGGGGGGGGCGGTGTGGGTGGGGTTTGTCGGTGGTGGAGTTTTGGTTTATATTGTAGGGACGGTATTCACTCCGGGCCGTCTCCCACACCGGCATCGCAGCGATTTTGCGCTTGGCCGAACAGGGCTACAGACGGCAGACCCGTTCATTAAGCCCACTTAGTCAGCAATTTTTGGCAGGCTGGCAGATGCCAGATAAGGAAATTAAACCCAGAAATGAAGAACGTTCGTTCTCGAGCATCAAGCGGATGTTGGGGCAGTGCTGCCATTTGTAGCGCACTTGCGACTGCCAGCGCCACCCCTGACCCACCCCACCCCTGAAGGCCTGGTGACATCCGCAGCTCTGTGTCCCAGTGCCCTATCCCCCGAGACTCTGCTCCCCAACTGGCGACATCAGCAATACTTCTCTACCAACCCCGCCCAGGGGCCCCTGACACTTACCTGGTCCTCGTGTTCCCGGAATTAGTGTTCAGCAGCTCCCTCTAGAGACTCTTGTGGCCACTTCAGTGCTGTTGTGGGAGCTCTCCAAGGCGAGACTATGCCAGATTGTGTCCCGCTTTTATGCCCATCAACTCATTAGATTGCAAAATGGCAGTGGTGCTGTTTGAGTCAGTGGGATGTGGGCCGCGCTCCTGCCAACATTAAAGTTAGGCCCTTGGTTCCCAAATCCTATCTCTTTCTTGGAATAAGAAAATTTAAAGAAAAAGCTGGAGGTGATCTGGGATGTTTTCCTACACAAAGGGCGCCGTATAAAAACAAGTTGACTTTTTTGCGCAATATAATTCAACTGGACACAATAAGCCTGTGGATTGCTTTACATTCTACTCCATTTCAATTTCAATGAAGTCATGGAGAGAAGTGAAAGGGGCAGATGACTTACCGTCTCGTGCCTTACACAATAGCACAAACTCAAGTTCATAAATGCATTGGAAACAGGACAATGGCTACACCATAGAATCCTAGAACCATGTCCAATATTCAATGAAATCTTGTCTACTGTGATCTCCACATCAACTGTTTTTTCCCCATCTGTTCCCAATATCGCTACACTCCCTTAGCGTTCTAAAAACTGATATCCCGGCCTTGAATATGCTTAATGGCTTAGCCTCCACAGCTCTCTAAAGTTGAGAATTCCAAATACTAATATCCTTGCTGAGAATGAATTGCTCCTATCCTTGTCTGAAATGGTCATGACGTATTTTGAAACGCACCCCCCTCCCTTGTTATAAATTGTCCCAAGAAAAGATGATCTGCTCCACATCAACCCTGTCAAGCTCTCTCAGAATCTCATATCATCTCTCATTTTCCTAAATTCCAGTGAGCATAGGCCAAAACTGCTGAACATTTCGTCACATGAAACCCCTATATCCTATAAATATATCTCATGGACCTTTTCTGTGGAGCCTCCAATACAGGTGTCTGGAAGAATAATGAGAACAAAGCTTTACTCAGTACTCTGTGCATTTTCTAACCAATGCCTTGAATAGTTCCAGCAATAGTTTCCCATTTTTATATTTAATCTGCGTTGCAATAAATGTCAACGTTTCATCTGCATTCCTATTTACTTTTTGGACATGCATGCTAACGTTTTGCATTTCATGAAGAGGGGCACTGAGATCACTTACCAGCACAAAATTACTTAACATCTATACATTTAAATTGTTTGTTATTCTATTCTTCCTATATATCACGCTTGCCCTGCGCCAGAGCACTGGGTAAAATCACGCTATTTTATTTTGGCTATGGAAGAAACGTTCATGCCACGGCAAGTCGGTTAATCAAACCATCAATATTTACAAAACGCCCATGACAGGCGGGAAGAACGCGAGATACATCCTTGGGCAGCACCTCTTAAGTTGAAAGTGCTGTCCCTCAACCATAAACTTTCCGAAACAGGAAGAGCTGCCCATAATTCCTTGCTGACTAAAGAGATGAATTCATCAACCAACGTGGATCAATCTCAAATTTTTTCCACATTATACGATAGCTGGCAAATTATTTTCCACTCAACTGACCTATCCACATCACTTTGCAGGCTTTTGCTTCATCCTCACCAATTGTTTCCCCTATATTTTTTGTATAATCAGTCCTATTCACTACAGCACCCAGTCCCTTAACTCAGGTTACTGATATATATTGTAGGTAGTGGAGGAATGCGTTTTGACCTTTGTGGCCCCTGATGGATATAGTTTGCAATGCTGAAAATTAAACATTTGTTCCGACTCTGTCATTTCTGTTAATGAAACAATAATATATTATATTCATACAAATTAATATTACCAGCAACATTAGCCCTTATCTTTTAATTAAAAAGGAAAGGTGACCGGTTGTCCATGGAGGATGATATTCGGGTATTATTATTGGTAATAACGAAATGGGAGCAAAAAAAAATTTTGTGGCTGTTATCACTGTAAAAGACACAAAAACATAGAAAAATGCTTTAAAATCGAATGGTAAAAGGAAGGGCAGAACTTAAAACAATCACACCCACTAGGGGACACTTAGCTAAATAAAAATCATACTAAAGGTTGACAAGCCCCAAGGATTGATGTCTTTCAGCCATGGGTTTAAAATAAGTGGCCGCAGAGATATTTGGAAAATCCTTTGCGACCTTCTAAAGCTCTTTATTTTCTGGAAAGGTTCACGCAGATTTCAATATCCCTAATATTCAAGAATGGATGTTGACTTAAAACAGAAAACTATAGATCTGTTACCGAAAGCCTACCATAGGGGAAAGCTGGAATCCATTATCAAATAGGTAATCACGGAAGATTTAGAAAATTAAAATGCAGTCAGGTCAGAGCCGTAATGGTTTTATGGATGGGGAGTCATGTTTAACTAATTTTATTAGCATTTATTAGCCAAAGAAACAAGCAAGATAGACGAAACATAACCAGTAGATAACATAACCAGTAAAAGGCATTCGACCAGGTGCCATATCAAAGAATACTGCACAAAGTAAGAGCTCACACTAAAAGGCGTATTATATTAGTATGGGATGAGGATTTTTTATCGAACAAGGGAGAGAGCGTAAAGATACAGCGGTCATTTTGGTGTTGAGAATCAGTTATTAGTGGAGTGTCAGAGGGATCAGTGCTAGAGTCTCAACTGTAACGATGATGTGAATGAAGGAATCAATGTATGATATTAAAAAAATTGCTGATCACACAAGTTAGTGCATGAAAGTAATTTATAAAAGGCCTTCAGAGTCTATTAGGCGTGTTACATTTAGCGATGGTAGTATCATTGTGAGCGTAGTTACCAAGCAGATAACGCGGGCTCAATTTCCAGCCAGTTTTGGCCTTTAAATGTATTCAAGGCTGAGTTAAATGGATTTTTGGAAGGCAAGGGACTCAAGGATCATGGGAGGCAGACAGGAAAGTAAATCTGATACCACAACCAGATCAACCCTTAACATATTGAATGGTGGAGCATGCTCGAAGAGCGAAGTGGCCTACTCCTGCTCCTAAGTCATATGTTCCTAAGTTCCTAAGTAAGTGGGAAAACTTTTGGCTTTTGGAGTACAATGTGTGAAAATATGAACGTGTTCATCTTGGCATTAAGATTGAAATGATAGTATTTCATGAAAGGGAAAGGTGTGGAGAGCTATACATATGGAGGGATCTGTGTGTCTTGGTACATTAATCACCAAACTTTAGCACACAAGGGCAGCAAGTAATAAGGGAGGCAAATGAAACGGTGTCGCTTATTGCAAGAGGATCTGATTTTAAAAGTGGGGACCTGTTGCTGGATCTGTCCAGGGCCTTTCTTAAAACTCATCTGGAGTACTACAGAAAGTTTTAACGTATTTCCTTAAGAATGGATATTGTTATATTATAAGCAGATGACAGCTGGTTTACTCGACTGATTCCCAAGATGCAGATATTATCTTTTAACGAAGTATAAGCAAGTCAGCCTTCCATTGGACTCCCAGAATCAAACTCCCTTTGGAGTTTAGAAGAATGAAAGCCGAATTTATTGCAACATCTATGATCCTGAGGGGACTTGGTATGATGGATGCTGAGAGGATGACACCCCTTGTGGGGGAGTCTAGAACTAGGAAAATAAGCGGTCTCGCATTTAAGATAAGATGGGGAGTTTTTTTTTGGTCAGTTGATGGGTTGTTAATCTGCGGAACTGTCTTCCCCGGAGAGCAATGAATTCATCATTAATTCCATTTACGACTGAATGAGATAGACGTTTGATCAGCAATGGAGTTAAGATTTATTTTAACACAGATACAATTGTGTCGAGGTCACAATCAGATCAGGTGTGAGCAGGCTTGAGGGGTCAAATGGCTAAATCTTTAGCAGCTGTGCTTTTGTATTCTCGTGTTCTGGTGTTCTTGTGCAGCAACATTTTCTGTGGTCGACCCTATTGTGAGTTTGCAACGCAAGGTGATGAATAGGGCCAGAGCCCAGAGCAACTGTGGGAAAATGATACCCACTGTTGATGAAAGCTCTACTTAAAAACGATCCAATTCCCCACTAATCTAAATCAACTGAAAGTAAAATCAGCGCTGGTGTGCAGACAGTGAACAAGAACTTATGTTCTGCACGCCATCTTCAAAGGCCAATCCCCTCTCTTTCCCGGTAGTTCTTTCTGAGTGAAGTCAGAAATTCTGCCCTGCATTCCACTGATGCTCCTTACCGGATTCATAATATATAGGTTTGTGCTTGCAAATGTAATGTGCTTCCACGTGGGCAATTGAGAGCTCATTCATGACAATGCTTTTGCTCCCTTACAGGAATGCACAGCAAGCTATCATTGGATCATACTTGTTTTTGCTGCCCTGGAACTGTGCCTCTCTCTCTGGAACATAGGTATCACCAGCAATTGGCTGCGTAAGGAATGCAAAGCTTCCGTATTAGTGAACTCCTGAAAGTTATTCAGTAAGATAGCCTTGCAATAAAAGTGCTTCAAGCTCCTTTTTTTTCTGATAAAAAGATGATTGATATGATTCAATTTCAACCCATGTTGACTTGCTTGTTGAGCAATTTTCAGAGCGCTCTGCTTTTATTTCAAATTTCCGGCACCAGCAACGTTTAGCTTTTGACACTGTGAAATGTCTCATTCATTAAGAATGAGGCTCAGCTGTCCTGATAACTCAGTTAGCCTGTCCCGTTTAGCCATATGGGCTGGCACTTATCTTGTTGAGAGCACGAACTGTATTGTAGCACTATGACATCCTCTGTGCAGCCAATTATCCTTTGTAACCTCAGAACTCGTATATTCCAATAACTTTCTATCTGGACTTCCCTTGAAATCCTTTTGAAAGTTGACTTCATTCAAACCTCGTTCGTTCTTATCCTGAAACATAAAAAAGTCACGTTCACCCATCACCTTTTGCTCGTTGATCTACCATGATCCATGGTCTTGCGGGAGGTCACTTAGAAATAAACTCATTCTTGATTACAGGTCCCCCATAGTTTGGTCACTTCCTCGATCTGTTACATCTTCAATTCATACACCACTCCAAGTTTTCTTCACTCCTCCATCCCTGGCCTCTTGTAATCCCCGAATTCATTTGGTCCACCATTGAACATGCATTCAGATTACCAGGCCCTGAATTATTATAGCCTACAAACTTTGTGCATTGCTACCTTTCCCTCCTTCTTTAAGACCTAACTTTTCAGCAAACTTTTCATCAGCTGTCCTGATAAAAAATTTTGTCTTCAATATGAACATGAGTTTAAGATATCGTTTATGTGAAACACTCTGGAATATTTTACTCCATTGATGTCCATATATAAATGTACCTCAATTAACTGCTGATAAAAGTCAACATACCTTTTCTCTACTGTATTGACATCCTGCTTAGTTGTGTAACTGCTGATATCTAGTGAAATGTTTTTCAATTAACTAAGGGCTGCAGATTTAAGATAGCTACAAAAAAATAAATCAGAGAGATGAGGAGATAATATTTGACAGTAATTTTAATGACCCGGAATACACGCATTCGATGTGATTGTCTTCGAGATCAATTCTTCTCTAATGTTTTTGTTACTCTGAATGATTATGGCATTAACATTACCCACTAATCTTTCTTCAGCCTTCTCTGAGTTATGTTGTCCAAGCCAAGGACTGGCCCTTTTTTGTGTTATACCATTTTCCCCCTGTCGAAATTTCACTTTACTGGTCCGCACAATGTTTAAAACTGATAACACTCCCTAGGTCCACCGACTGATCTGCATATCTTCCCAAATTAAGGTCATTATTGTTGTACCTCTTTTCTTTGCAATGCATGATAAAACTATGCACATAAAGAATTGCATGAAACAGAAGGAGGGAAACCAAATGGAACTTGCACACTGTAGAAATATCTCACATTGCAATTGATTGATGCGTTTGACTACAAGTTAATTTGGAAGTTCTTCCAGAAGACTGGGGCATTGATCATGCTTTCCTCTCCAGTCTGCCAAATCGGTTTCATTTGAGTCCCGTTTCCCTGAAGCAGATTAACCTGCTTCAAAACAATGTGCACCGTAACTAGTTTTGACGTGGATAATGTAGCGCAGAGACAGTTAGGAATACTTGTTGCCTCATGTAACGTTCACAGTGCAGGACATTTTCCTCACTGTATACCTGCGCCATTGCCATTGGAAATTTCCTGAAAAACAGGATCGCTTGAAATTAGGATGACATAATTCATAATGCGCTTAAAGATAGCTTGGGTAGGTTAAACTGCTTAGCAGCATTTGTCATTTTTTAAAAGTTTCAATCGCATAGAATTACAATGAATTCACAACAGTATAGCATTCAGCAAAACGGAGGACTCCTGGTGTTTGTGCTGCACAGGACATGTCTTTCATTTCATTTTAAGGCAATCAGACAAACTCCTGTTCATTCCTCCCCCTTGCAATGACCTAACTTTCCACATAATGCTCGTGTCCTCCTCTACTCCCGGTGGTAGCAAATTCCTCATTTTCATAATTCACTGTTTCTGGACTTTCACTCCTGAATTTGCAATTTGGTTAATTGGTGACCAACGTATGTGGAGTTCCTTATTTTTTTTGTCCAATGATATCCTGACACTTAAAAAAACATAAACAAGCGAATAAAATGTAACATTGTAATGTGCTAAATAGAAATAGTATGCTCATTATTATTGGCTTCGTAGAACTTACTTCGGAGAGTTGTGAGAGTTTTGGATTTCCTAAAAGCAAGTTTGAACACAATGATCCAAGATAAAAATAGGTCATCTGATCATTTATAAAACTCTTCCAGTTCTCAGACTTCCTATTCTACTTCATAACATTCATAGAAACATTGAAGGCATAGAAGATTGGAGCCATCAAGTCCAGCAGGAATCTCCCCAAAGCAAACAAGTCAGTTTCACTCCGCACACCAGCTCCAACTCCTCATGCCCTGTAGCTCTGTAAGTTTATTTCATCAAATGCCCATCCAATTTATTTTTGGAATTATTTATTGTTTCCCCTTTCACTAACCTGGCAGGCAGTGAGTTGCAGGTCATTACCACTCACTGTTTAACAAAGATCTTCTCAAATGTTTTCCTCCAGATCTTGCTCAAGACTTTAAGTTTGTGTCCCTAGTCATTATTCTATTAACTAATTGGGACAGTTTTTCCTTGCCAGTCTTTTCCAAAATGTCATTATCTTGTAAGCTTCCATCAAACCTCCCCTCAATATGATTGTTCCAAGGAGTATAATATGTGCTTACTTTCAAACTAACATTGCCAATAGTCACTGTATTTAGGAAATTATGGATCTCTATCCAGTAGTTTCTACGTCTCAATGGAATGTAGACTCATTGAAAGTTTTGAGCTTCAATTTTTCGGCATCATGCACTTCATTCCAATTTCCAAATCTACCTCAGCCAACTAGGCCATTATACTTATATAATTTGATGTATTTAATTTCAGTACTCTGGATAAGGATATATGTACATCACAAACTCGTTGTGAAAACGTGCCATCTTGTTATCACACTTTCCCGGAGGATCACTATGATGTGGTTACTCTATAAGTCTGTGTCAATAAACAATACAATACATCAACGGACCTGTTATCTACTAAGTTCCACGACTTATTATTCACAGAAACTGTCTTTTTTTTTAAGTTCATGGGATATAGGCTTTGCTGCCTGAGCCAGATTTTATAGTCGATCCATAGTTGCCCTTGAGAAGGTGCTGGTGAGCTGCCACCTTGAAATGCTGCAGTCCACATGGCATAGGTACACCCACAGTGCTGTTAGCAAGGGAGTTCCAGGATTTGGCACAGAGACAGTGAAGGAATGGTGATTTAATTCCAAGTCAGGATGGTAAGTGATTTGCAGGGGAGCCTCCAGGCGGTAATGTTCCCATCTATCTGCTGGCCCTGTCCTTTTAGGTGATAGTGGACTGGGTTTTGGGAGGTGCCACTTAAGGTGCCTTGGTGAATTCCAGCCTTACATCTTATAGATGATACACACTACTGCTGTTGAATGTTGGTGATGGAAGGAACAAATGGTTTTGCAGGTAGTGCTATTCAAGTGGGCTGCTTTGTCCTGGATGATGCCCAGCTTCTTCAGTTTTGTAGGAGATGCATTCATCAAGGCAAGTGGGCAGCATAGAAGCATAAAAACATATAAACTATGAACAGGAGTTGGCCATTCGGCCCTTCGAGCCTGCTCCACCATTCATTATGATTTGTGCTGATCATCCAACTAAAAAGCCTGTTCCCGCTTTCTCCCCATATCTTTTGACCCGTT
This sequence comes from Carcharodon carcharias, assembly GCF_017639515.1. Classification (NCBI taxonomy): domain Eukaryota; kingdom Metazoa; phylum Chordata; class Chondrichthyes; order Lamniformes; family Lamnidae; genus Carcharodon; species Carcharodon carcharias. The sequence continues at coordinate 32,457,491 of NC_054490.1, forward strand.
TCGCCCCTAGAGCTACATCTAACTCTTTCTTGAAAACATACAATGTTTTGGCCTCAACTACTTTCTGTGGTAATGAATTCCAAAGGTTCACCACTCCCTTTGTGAAGAAAGTTCTCCCCATCTCAGTCCTAAATGGTGTACCCCGTATCCTCAGACAGTGAGCCAGCATTGGGAACATCCTTTCTGCATCCACCCTGCCTAGTCCTGTTAGAATTTTATACTTCTCTATGAAATAACCCCATATTCCTCCTAAATCCAGCGAATATAATCCCAACCATCTCAATCAATCTATATGTCAGTTCCGCCATCCCGGGAATCAATCAGGTAAACTTCGCTGCAACCTCTCTATAGCAAGTACATCCTTCCTCAGATAAGCAGACCAAAACTGCACACAATATTCCATGTGTGTCCTCATCAAGGCACTGTACAATTGCAGCAAGACATCCCTGTTCCTGAACTTGAATCCTCCGGCTATGAAGGACACTATGCCATTTGCTTTATTTACCATCTGCTGCACCTGCATACTTGAGCGATTGGTGTACGAGGACGCCCAGGTCCCATTGCACATTCTGCTCTCTCAATTTATAACCATTCAGCTAATAATCTGCCTTCCTGTTTTTGCCACCAAAGTGGATAAACTCACATTGATCGACATGAAACTGCCTCTGCCATGCATTTGCCCACTCACTCAGCTTGTCCAAGTCACAATGAAGCACCTCTGCATCCTCCTCACAGTTCACCCTCCCACACAACTTTGTGTCATTTGCACATTTGGAGACATTGCATTTAGTTCCATCAAATACATCATTAATATATGTTTCAATTAACTGGGGTCCCAGCACTGATCCCTGCCGTACCCCACTAGTCACTGCCTATTTGGAAAAAAAGACCCATTTACTCCTACTCTTTGTTTCCTGCCTGCCAACCAGTTTCCTATCCATCTCAATACACCACCCCCAATCCCATGCGCTTTAATTTTTCATGTCAATCTCTTATGTGGGTCTTTGTTGCAAGCCTTCTGAAAATCCAAACACACCACATCCACTGGCTCTCTCTCATCAAAACTATTAGTTACATCCTAGAAAGTAAATCCAGTCGATTTGACAAGCATGGTTTCGCTTTCATAAATCTACGCTGACTCTGTCTGATCTTACCATTGCTTTCCACGTGCTCAGCTACTAAACCTTTTAAAATGGACTGTAGAATTTTCCTCACTACCGACTAGTCTATAATTCCGTGTTGTCTCTCTACTTCCCTTTTCAAATAGTGGGGTTACATTAGCTACCCAAAAAACTGTAGGAACTTTTCCACAGTCTATAGAGTATCAGGAGATGACCAAAAATGCATCCGCTATTTCTAGGGCCACTTCATTAGGTACTCTGGGTTGTAGATTTTCAGGCCCTGGGGATTTATCGGCTTTCAATCCCATCAATTTGCCGAACACCATTCTGGCATGTTATTTGTGTCCTCCTTTGTGAAGACAGAACCCAAAGTATGTATTTGGTTGGTTAGCCATGTATTTGTTCCCCATTATAAATCACCCTTTTTCTGACTGTAAGGGATCGAAATTTGTCTTCACCAATCTTTTTCTCTTCCCATACCAAATGAAAATTTTACAGTCATTTTTTATGTTCCCTGCAAACTTACTCTCGTACTCTATTATCCCTTTCTTAATCAATGCCTTGGTTCTCCTTTGCTGAATTCTAATTGCTTACCATCCTCAGGCCTGATCATATTTCTGACCAATTTGTATGTCTCTTCATTTCATCTAATATTATCTCTAATTTCCCCAGTAATCTATGGCTGGGCCACCTCTTCTGTTTTACTTTTCCACCAGACAGGAATAAATAATTGTTGCAGTTCACCCATGTACTCTTTGAATGTTTGTCATTACCTATCCACCGTCATCCTTTTAAATAATGTTTCCCAATCCATCATACCCAACTCGCGCCTCAGACCACCGTAGTTTCCTTTATTATGATCCAGGAGCCTAGTCTCAGAATCAACTACGTCACTCTCAATCTTGATGAAGAATCCTATCATATTATGGTCGCTCATCCCCAAGGGGCCTCACACAACTAAATTGTCAATTATTCATTTCTCATTACACGATGCCCAGTCTAGGTTCTCTTGTGGTTCCACGACAAATTGGTCCAGAAAAAAAAAAAATCCCATATTCACTCCAGGAATCCCTCCTCCACAATTTTGTTACTTATTTGATTTGCTAAGTCTATATGCATGTTGAAGACACCCATAATTACATGTATTCCTTTAAGGCACGAATCTCTAATTCCCTGTTTAATACCATTCCCAACATCACCAGGAAAGTTTAGAGGCCTATATACAATCCCCAATAGAATTTTTTTGCCCCTTAGTGCTTCCGAGCTCTACCCAAAAAGATTCCACATCATCAATGCTAAGATCTCTCTTCACTATTGAGTTAGTTTCCTCTTTAACCAGCAATGCAACTCCACGTTCTTTTCCTTTTTGTCTGTCCTTCAGAAATATTGAATACCCCTGGATGTTCAGTTCTCATCCCTGGTCACCCTGCACCCATGTCTCCGTAATCCCGAATATATCACAGCAGTTTACATCTATTTGCGATTTTCATTCATTCACTTTATTGCGAATGCCCCTCGCATTAAGGCACAAAGCCGTAAGACAAGTCTTTTTAAAATTATATGCCACACTTCCAGTATTTCTCACTGAGGCTGTTCACTGTTTGATTATTGCCCTTGATCTCCCTGCCTATCACTTTTCTTATTCCCCTTTCTGTATTTTGCTCGTGTCCTTGATTCCTCTTCCTCTGACTCTTTGCATAGGTTCACATTCCCCTGCCATTTTAGTTTAAACCTCCCCATCCACTACAGGAAAATCCCCCCAAGGGCATCAGTCCCGGTACAGCTCAGGTGGAACCCATCCAGTTTATACTGGCCCCATATCCCCCAGAAACAGTCCCAAAGCCCCCGGAATTTGAAAACCTCCACCTCACACCATCCCATCAGCCACCTATTCATCCAATATATCCTGCTATTACAATTCTGACTAGCACGTGGCACTGGAAGTAATCCTGAGATCATGACCTTTGCTTTCCATCCCACTCCTGACTTGTGGATTGTAGGTGGTAGATAGGCTCTGGGGCATCAGGAGTTGAGTTACCCGTGGCATGATTCCTAGCCTCTGACCTGCTCTTGTAACCATCACATTTATATACAGTCCAGTTGTGTTTCTGGTCAATGGTAACCTCCAGGATGTTGATAGTGGGGGATTCAGCTTGGCAATACCACTGAACTCAAGCAGTGATGGTTGGATTATCTTTTGCTATACATGGTCAATGCCTGACACTTATGTGTCTCGAATGCTACTGGTTCTTGTGAGCCCAAACCTAGTTATTGTTCAGGTCTTGCTGCATTTGGGCATTGACTGCTTCAGTACCTGAGGAGTCGCGAATGGTGCTGAACATTTTGCAATCATCAGCCAACGTCCTTACTTCTGACCTTATGATGGAAGGTGAAGCAGGTGAAGATGGTTGGGCCGAGGACACTACCCTGAGAACCTCCTGCCATGATGTCCTTGAGATGAGATGAATAACCTCCAACAAGAACAGCCATCTTCTATTGTGCTACTTATGACTTGAACCAGCAGAGAGTTTTCTTCATGATTCCCATTGGCTCCAGTTTGGCTAGGGCTCCTTGATTCCACACTGGTCAAATGCTGCCTTGATGTCATGGTCAGTCACTCTCACCTCACCTCGGGAGTTCAGCCCTTTTGTCCATGTTTGGAACAAGATCGTAATGAGGTAATTAGTTGAATGGCCCTGGTGTTAGCCAAACTGGGCATCAGTGAGGAGGTTATTCCTAAGCAAGTGCTGCTTGATAGCACTGTTAATAACCCATTCCAGGCCTTTAATAATGATTGAGAGTAGACTATTGGGGCAGTAATTGGCCAGTTTGGATTTGTTCAGGTTGTTCTGTACATGATCCAGCTGGGCAAATGTTCACATGGTCGGGTAGATGGCAGTGTTGTAGCTCACCTGTAACAGATTGGCTTGAGGCACGGCAAGTCCTGGACCACGAGTCTTCAGTGTTATTCTCGGAATATGGTCAAGGCCCAAACTGGCCAATTACTGCCCCAATAGTCTACTCTCAATCATTATTAAAGGCCTGGAATGGGTTATTAACAGTGCTATCAAGCAGCACTTGCTTAGGAATAACCTCCTCACTGATGCCCAGTTTGGCTAACACCAGGGCCATTCAACTAATTACCTCATTACGATCTTGTTCCAAACATGGACAAAAGGGCTGAACTCCCGAGGTGAGGTGAGAGTGACTGACCATGACATCAAGGCAGCATTTGACCAGTGTGGAATCAAGGAGCCCTAGCCAAACTGGAGCCAATGGGAATCACGAAGAAAACTCTCTGCTGGTTCAAGTCATAAGTAGCACAATAGAAGATGGCTGTCCTTGTTGGAGGTTATTCATCTCATCTCAAGGACATCATGGCAGGAGGTTCTCAGGGTAGTGTCATCAGTCATCATCCCCGAATAGTCTACTTTCAATCATTATTAAAGGGCTGGAGTGGATTGTTAACTGTGCTATCAGTGATGACGATTGTCATCAGTCATTTCTTGATATCACGTGCAGTGAATCGAGTTGGCTAAAGCCTGGTATTGTTGATGATGGGGACCTGCGGAGGAGGCCGAGCTGAATCATCCACTCGGCTCTTCTGGCTGAAGATTGTTGCGAATGCTTCAGCCTTATCCTTTAAACTACAGTGCTGAGCTCCTCTATCATTGAGGGTGTGCATATTTGTGGAGCCTCCTCCTCCAGTGAGTTGTTCAATTGTCCACCACCTTTCATGACCGTATTTGGCACACTGCAGAGCTTAGATCTGATACATTGGCTGTGGGATCACAATACTTTGTCTGTCATTTGCTCCTTCTGCTGCTTGGCGTTCAAGTGGTCCTGTGTTATAGCTTCACTAGGTATTTTTAGGTGTGCCTTGTGCTGCTCCTTTCATACCCTCTTGCAAATTTCATTGAACCAGCGTTGACACCTTGCCATGATTGTAATACTACAGCTGGAGATATGGCGGGCCACGAAGTTACAGATTAAATTCGAGTACAGTTCTGCTGCTGCTGATGGCCCACAGAGCATCATGCATGCTCAGTCTTGAATTGCTAGATTTATTCAACGTCTATCCATTTAGCACGGTGCTCGTCCCTCACAACACGATGGACAGTGTCACAAATATAAAGGCAGGATTTGGTCTCCACAATGACTGGCCAGTGCTCACTCCCACCGAAGCTGTGATGGACAGAAGCATCTGCTGCAGGCAGGTTAGCAAGGATAAGGTCAAGTAGATTTTTTCCCTTTTGTTTGTTCCCTCACCACCTGCCCCTGACCTTGTCCAGAGGCTATGTACATTAGTACTTGTCCAGCTCGGTCAATAGTGGTGATACCAAGCCACTTCTGGTGATCGACACTGCAGCCACTCACCCAGAGTACATTCAGCAACGTTGCCACATTCAGAGCTGCCTCCAAGTGATGTTCAACATGGAGGAGCTGATTCATCAGATGAGGGAGGGCAGAGCGTCATAATCAGCTGTGTTTTTCATTGCCCATGTTTCACTGATGAGAGATCATGGGGTCCGGAGACAATGTTGAGGACTCCCAGGGCAACTCCCCCCCAAACGTGTACAACTGTGTCACCACCTCTGTCGCTGGGATAGAGCATACCCAGGGATTGCGATAGTGAAACTTGGGACATTATCTGTGAGGTATGATTCAGTGAGGATGAGTATGACAGGCTGTTGCTTAACTAGTCTGTGCGACAGCTCTCCCAACTTTAGCCCTAGCCACCAAAGGTTAGTAAGGAGGGACTTTGTGGGGTCGACTGGGCTGTGTTTGCCGTTGTCATTTCTAGTGCCAGTTGATCGAACCAGTTTCATTCCTTTATTGAGTCTTTGGATTTGTTTGAATGGCTTGCTAGGCAATTTCAGATGACATTTTAAATGTCAACCACATTGCTGTGGGCCTGGAGTCACGTGTAGGCAAGACCAGCTAAGGACGACAGGTTTTCTTCCCTATAGGACATTAGTGAACTAGATGGGATCTGACAATTATCGACAATGGTTTCATGGTCATCATTAGAATCTTAATTCCAGATTTTTCTGAATTCAAATCCACTTGCCAAGTCCATCCGCCGTGGTGTGGTGGTAACTCAGGTCCCCAGGGCCTCTGGATTACTGATCCAGCAACTAAATCATTTCTCCATAGATTATCCATGAAATGTCGTCCATGATATAGTCCTACATACTACTTTTGTACATTCAATCTGTCCAGTCAGTATGAATATTAAATTCACGGTTGACCTTTGTTACAGGTTTCTCATATTCTTGTTTAATATTCTGCCCAGTAGTGTAACTACTGTTAGGGGCCCAGAAACTACTTGCACTGGCCCTTTTTTCACACTCGTCACTTTTATCCATCTGTACCGATTCCACTTGATGATCTTCTTGCCGAGAGCTATCCTCCTTCTGTCCTTTTGTCATCCATTATCATACGGCTTCTCCAACTGTTCCTTTTCTGCCTTCTTAAAACGACAAGAATATTGTAATATTTAGTTTCCAATATTGGCCACTGCGCAAACATGTCTCTATACTTGTTATAAATAAAGAATATTTATCTATAGTTATGTCAAAAATTATTTCTATTGTTTTACGAATTCTGAGTGGTTTCAGATACAGCACATTTAAATGCAATGTGTTATTATTTCCCCTAACTTTAACGTATTCAGTAATGCACAACGACATTTAAAGTGTTTCCCCTTCTTGTCAAACATGCCTTATCCTTATCCTTATCCAACAAGTACACAGATTTGTGACCTTAAATTTTCGTTGTATTTTTCTACTTCCCTTTAATTGACTGACCCGCCACTCCTCCCCACCACCCCCCACCCCCCCACCCCCACACCCCCCCTCCATCACCCCCTACCCCCCCACCCCCACACCCCCCCTCCATCACCCCCTACCCCCCCACCCCCCAACATCCCCCACCCCCCCCCACCCCCCCCACCCCACCCCCCCATCCCCGCCCCCCCCACCCCACCCCCCCCACCCCCCCACCCCCCCCCCCCCCCCCCCCCCCCCCACCCCCCCCCCCCCCACCCCCCCCCCCCCACCCCCCCACCCCCCCACCCCCCCACCCCCCCCCCCCCCCCCCCCCACCCCCCCCCCCCCACCCCCCCCCCACCCCCCATCCCCCCCCCCCCCCCCCCACCCCCCCCCCCCCCCCCCCCCCCCCCCCCCCCGCCCCCTCCCCCCCCCCCGCCCCACCCACCCCCCCCCCTCCCCCCCCATCCCCCCCCCACCCCCCCCCCCCCACCCCCCCACCCCCCCCCCCATCCCCCCCCACCCCCCCCACCCCCCATCCCCCCCCACCCCCCCCCATCCCCCCCCACCCCCATCCCCCCCACCCCCCCCCATCCCCCCCCACCCCACCCCCCATCCCCCCCCCCCAACCCCCCCCCCCACCCCCCCCACCCCACCCCCCCCACCCCCATCCCCCCCCCACCCCCCCCACCCCCCCCACCCCCCCCCCCACCCCCCCACCCCCCCCCCCCCCCCCCCACACACCCCCACCCCCCACCAATTTACATTAAAGCTCTCTTTCCAGCACGATTTATTAGGCTCAGAAGGACACGAGGCCTTCCCAGTGTAAGTGGGACCCATCAGATGGAACTGTTCCCTCTTTCCACAATACACTGCCTCATGCCTATAATCCTTGTTTGTTACACCACACTGAGCCACGCATTGACTCTGTGTAAATTTTCACGTTACTCTGGTAAACTTGGAGGCTGTAATGTTTTAATTTAATCCTGACAGAACCTCACTCTGTATTCCACTTCTGTACTGGTACTTACCTTGAAAAGTCCCCCGATAAGAGATTGAGTCCATTAGGATTATATTCGCTGGAGTTCAGCCGAATGAGGGGGGCTCTCATATAAACCTATAAAGTCATAACAGGAGTAGACAGGGTAGATGCAGGAAGGATGTTCCCGATAGTGGGGAAGTCCAGAACCAGGGGTCCCAGTCTGAGGATATGGAGTAGACCATTTAGGACTGAGATGAGGAGAAATTTCTTCTCTCAGAGAATTGAGAGCCTTATCACAGAATTCCTTACCACAGAAAGTAGTTGAGACCAAAACATTGTACGCTTTCAAGAAGGAGTTAGATATAACTCTTGGGGCGAAGGGGTTCAAAGGATATTGGGATGAAGCAGGAGGAGGCAATTGAACTGGATGATCAGCCATGATCATAATGAATGGTGGAACAGGCTCAAGGACCGAATGGCCTACTCCTGCTCCTAGATGCTATGTTTCTATATTTCCATCCTCCGCCTCCCACTGCAAGGTATTTTGTAGCTGTGCAGAAATGTCCATAATGGAGGGAAATGGAAATATTGCTTGCACGTGATCCAGGGGTATGAAACAGTGACTTGCCAACATATAGCAGACAACAGCTGGTGGAATTTAAATGTCATTAATTAACACTATTAATTCAGGTAAATCTGGAAACTGCCATTGGAGTTATGACCAGGTCAGGTGTTGAGGGAATGCTGGAATCTTTCATTAGGCAAATCTTAACAATGCAGTTAGAATTTTACATTCAATATAGTTTTACGATTGGAAAATTGTTGCATTTTTATCCCGTAGGCGAGATAATGTCGAGCCAGCAGATTTAATAAAATTGCATTTTGTAAAATAAACAATAAAATGCCATGCAAAATATTAATACGATAAATGAAGATTCATGGAGTAGCGGGTGGAATACATTAGCGTGAATAGATGATTGATTATCAGACTAAGGATTGGCGAACAAGAATAAATTGGACAGTTTGTAGTTGTGAGTCTGCAATTAGACTAGTCCTTTTAATATCCGTGCTGGGTCCTCAGAAATTTGCTGTCCATGTTAATGGCTTAGATGGAGAGACACAGTAACACATGCAAGTTTGCTGATGGAGCAAAGCAGGCCAGGAATGTCAGCTAGGTGGAGGGCCCAATTAAGTTGAAATGAGTTAGACAGGCTAAGTGATTGGGAGGAAATGTGGCAGATGGACGATTATGTGGGGACGTGTGAGGTGTTTCAATTTGGTAGTAAGAATAGAAAAGGAAATACTTATTAAAAGGCATGAATCTTTTAAGTGCCGTCACTCGCAAAGACTTAGATGTACTCATGCAATGAAAAACATAAATTATCAAACATGTTCCGGGGTCAACAAAGAAGGTATATTGCATTCATTGCAAAGAGAGTGAAGTATAAGAACAACAACGTCTGGCTAGAATTGTAAAGAGCTTGTGTGAGACAACAATTTTCTTTTGGCACTGTGCATATTTAGGGCAACTCTATCCAAGGAAAGGTGAAGCTACCTTGTATTTGGTACATTGAAGATTCACCAGGCTCCTTGTCAGGTGAAAGGATGTTGAAGATTCGCTAGGTTGGTTGCCAGGTGAGAAGATTCATTTATGCATAGTCTTTGAGTAAATTGGGCCCATAGTTTAAAGAATTTAGGAGATTAAATCGTGACTTATTTCAAAATTAGACGATTCTGAATAAGATTGAGAGTGTATTGATTTAGAGGTCGTTTCGCCTGGCTGGAACATCAGTAAAATGGGGCATGCAGGATTGATTATTTTGGACTGGGATGACAATCACTTGCTTTATTCAGAAGCTTGTAAATCTTTGGAATTGTCTACCAAAGAGTTTGTGGATATTCCATCAGCGAGTATATGCAAAGAAAGGGAAGCATCGATTTTTGATCACTCAGGAAGAAATGGACATGGAGAGTGGACTAAGGTGAAATTGAGGAGAAATGTCACTTCTGATAGTATGAAAGATGGAGCTGATTCGATTGACAAAATGGTTTATTCCTAGTTCTATTTTTTATATTTTATTTATAATAAACGACAGCATCAATGGCGATCGCCACTTCACCACAGAGACAAACAGTGGGCATGGCAACTATTCATGTCACCCCCATGTGTCCTCTCCTGCAAATGCATTCGTTGAATTAGAGCGTATGAACGAACTGACATGATCTAAAACCACGCTAGCATCGCCAAAATAAACATATTGGAGTGATTTCTAATTTGGGGAGTGTGTAAAACAGGATATGTTGAAACTACACGTCAATTACTGATGTCAATAGAAGTGAAGATCGGACGGATTATATACTAAGCAGCCACATCAATATAGTTCAACAGCAGTGTACAACATCACCCCCCAAATTTACAATAATCCCCAGTCAAAGGCTACGATCAACACAAGGTTTTTCAGTAAATTCGGCAGCCCTTGAAAAATTGACAACAGTACGGATTGCTGTTTGAATGAATGAAAGGCAGTAATTAGATAGAAATATGCCATTTATAACTGTCCTGTACTAGTTTTCAGGTAAAATACAGCTGCACGGTGGAGCCCGCACTTTACAGTTAGAAGCCGGTTGTGGTTTTAAACTGTAAGTTGAAGGTATTTCTAACTTCTAACATTTTTTTATTATTTGGTATATTCATTCTCACGTTCTGCAAGGTTTTGTGGCTTCCAAATGTGAATATGTTGTAATGTGTTTTTAACAATTGAATGCAAATTGGATGTGAACCTTTGTGACTATCGTTTGACTTAGCAATGTTTTTGTTTTGAAGGCCCTATTTTGCGATTGTATTAAAACGGTACTTCCCTGCCAGAAAATCACACAACTTTCAACTGCCAATAAAGAAAAATTATTCACCTTTAAAATAATATTAACACGGGAGCTCGCCTAACCCCGGCAACATCAATCTTTGTCATCTTAGGCAGTCCTTCGGAATCATTGGATTACTAGATTCGACTACATTCCGATGGATTCTGAGATGTCTTATCAGTTTAGTGCGCGATCTGAAGACTGTCACACGTAGGGTAGATGGTGCTCAAATGTTTAGGTAGATAGTTCGTTGGAGGTTTGTATGTTACCTTCGCCATCTTGGTTTTGCCTATGCACATTCCTGACAGCGTCACTCGATGTATTCGGAGCCTTCCCGAATGATTCTTCTCCACTTTGGTCAGTCACAAGCCCGGGCCTTCCATGGGTCGTTGGATATGTTTCACCTCTTTAGGGATGCTTTAGTAATATCGCTAAAGCGTTGCTACTATGCCCGTAATAATATCTTGCAGCGACTGAGTTCTCAGTAAAGTCTGGCGTCAGACATACGAATGATACAGTTTTGCGTGACTAGACAAGTTGGCTTGGGAGAGATGGGCAACTATTGAATGCCATCATTACAAATTAACTAATTTAACTATACCTTAACCATTTTTGTACCAGATATGGGTTGAAAAACCTTGCTGGTTTTGCAGAAACCGTGGCGCAACAGCGCAGATTTTATATCCATTTTATCAATGGTGCATTTGGAATTGTATATTTGAGAGTTCGAGGTTGCAATCATTTATATAAACCAAATGGGCGTGATTCATCTGGAGGGTTTCCTGCTTTATGTATGAACATCTCACTTAATAACGTTTTCAGAACGGTGGAAAAGATGCAGGTGAGATTTTCAAGAATTGAACTAGGAGGATGGATTTTTGTTAGGTGAAGTGACTCAATAAACATGGATATTATCCTGCCAGCATGCTTTTCCCTTGATTGAATAGTGCTGTTCAAAGTAATGGTTGGTTTAATAGACTGAATAAGGAGAAACTGTTTCCTGGGCAGAAGTTGTAATCTAAAGGACACAATTTGTAAGTAATTGGCAAAAGTACAAGAACGGATTTTATTTTTGATAGTGAATAATTACGGCCTGGAATGCATTATCTGACAGGCTGTTGGAAGTAGATTCAAAATAACTTTCGAAACGCAAATGAAGATAATTTTGAAGGGGAACGTTTTAAAGGGATAAAAGGAATTGCGGACAAGTGATCCAGTTCTGACTGGGTGACAAACTCAGGTAGCTAAACATAGATACACGTACATATTAATGCATTAACAGTGACACACAGATTTACATGCACAGAGACAATCGCATGTTCACAGAATCACAGAATGGCACAGTGCAGAAGAGGCCGCTCGGCTAATCGAGTCGGCACCAAAACGTGAGAAACAGCTGACCTACCTACCTAATCCCATTTACCCGCACTTGGCCCATAGCCTTAAATGTTATGACGTATCAAGTGCTCATCCAGGCAGTTTTTAAAAAGACACAATCACCCACACAGACACATAATCACATGCACAGGCATGTAAATACAACAGGGCTGCACACATATATACACATTATAAAGTTGAAAAGTAAAAATATGCTCATATCCTCACACAAATTTTCACATGCATACAACGAAGTCACACACACACAAATAAACACACACAGTTACTCATGCACCCCAGTACATACCTATATCTTAGTATTGCTTCCAACATATATCTCCGGAAAAAAAGATAATATTGCAGAACAAAATCAAAAATACCTGGAAAAACTCATCAAGTCTGACAGCATCTGTGGAGTGGCTACAGTTGATGTTTCGAGTCCGTATGACCCTTCATCAGAACTTGAAAACTGCAGATGCTGGAAATCTGAAAGAAAAGCAGAAAAAGTTAGAAAAACTCAGCAGCTGTAATGACAACTGTGGACCGAAAGACAGAGTTAACGTATCGAGTCCGTCTGACATTTCTTCAGAGCTGCAAGGTTTAGCATACAGCTTTGTCGACTGTTGCCTTGGGATATTGTGTACATTAAATGCCCGGTAAAAATGTACCTTCGTGCTGTAGTGCACATGAACATAAAAAACACGTTTAAACATAAAGGCATGTACATATGTGTACAATGCAAAACGCTCAGCACCTTTTATGTTTATTACCTTGAATCATTCAATATCGTCCACAATTACATTCATCAAGTCCGGGTTGATAATGTATGTGCACTTTCACGCATACGTTTTAAAGAATATCTGAGATACATTACAAGTAATCTATATAAGTATTTTGGATTATGCATTTGGAAATGTTTATTTGGGACTACATATTAGAAATTATATTTAGAATTATGTATCTGAGATTTTTTTCAATTATTGGTGTTCGCTGTGCGTTCATGATCCACGCTAGTCATTTGAGCACATAATTCAGATTGACAATTCAATGCAGTACTAAAAGGTGTTGCACTATTGGAGATGCTATTGTTTAGATATAAGGTTAAACTGCTTTATGCCTACTTTCTTGCTTAAGTGTACAAAATCAGATGGCACTATGCAAATAATAGCAGAGTAGCTCTTCCGGCACCCTTACAAATAAGTAATCCCCAAACAACTTCAAAAATATGTAGTCGTTCCATTGCCTATTGTTGTTTACAAGTGCTCCATGTGTTGAAGTTGCTTTATTCTTTCTATGTTACAGTATTGATCAAAATAGAGACTCGCATTATTACCTGCGAAGCACGTTGGGATATTTTGAGGCTGCAAAACACAGTCCATCAGATTATATCTTGATTTTGCATTTAGGAATATATCATGTGGGTTATAGTTTGGGGATTATGTAATTGTGCTAAGTATCTAATATTATATACTCAAGTTATAACCATATAACTTTTGAAATATCAAAATCATCTGTGTGCTCTTTATCCTTAAAAACAATGCACTGTGGATGCTGGGAAATGCAGACATAAAAAACATTTAATGCTGAGCATGCTCAGCAAGTCATGCAGCATCTGTTCAGAGAAAGGGCTAAGTTTTCAGGTCCAAAATCAATAATCAGAGCAGTAGTTTTACATTGAAGATGTTCTGCACCTATTTCTGATGTGCAAATTCTCTTCCAGGGGTTTGCAACTTGAAAAATGTTTGCTGTTCTCCTGTTCTGATGAAAGGTTATCGACATGAATGTTAACTCTATTTCTCTCCACGGATGCTACTTGGTCAGTGAGGCAATTTCAGATTTTTTTTTTCGAATTCCCTCTTTTGAAGATGTATGGAATATTTGTAACCACCCGATTCTCCAGCAGCAATCCAACACGCAAGGTGGATTGAAAAAAAAATGACGTGAAATTTTGCGATCTCCGGTATCACTTCGCTCAGCAACCATGCATCATCCCATGTGACTCACTAACATTGAGTGACATCCACCTGCTTTCAATCCTTTCTATCAATCACCATTTTAAATATCCATTTTCTACCCCATTGTGATATCGTTTTCGGTCTCTTCTTTTGTAAATACGGATGGAAATTGGTGATTAAATATCTGAACCATACCTTTCTGCGATAACAATAAATGTCCTTTGTGCCTATAATTGCACCCACTGTTCCATGAACTTGAGTTTTGCTGGGCACATGTTTATAAAAGACTTCGGGTTCTCATTTATGCTACATACTAATATACCATCATAATCTTTTACCACTTGTTACATCTACTATTTTTTGTTTACATTTTTCCCTTGCAATCTTTACATTCTGCCTGCATTTGTTTGCGTTCTGTACCTGGCCTTTGTCATGAACATATATTTTTCTGTTTTGCTCTTAAATCTGTTCCCTTCTCAACCAGGGAGCTCATTATAGAGGTTGTCTTTTTATTTGTGCGTGTTACTCAAACTACCTCTGCCTTGATGATCAGCCATTCCTCATTTAATGATTTTGCAGACATTTTGTTGTGTTTTTCTTTTCTAGACCACTCTTGTTCGATTCCTCCTCAAATCATTAAAATTGCCTATTCTCCAGTTCAGTGTTTCTTCCTATGATTTTTAAAAAAGTTACTACTTTAAGCCTAACTATAATGTTATCTCTATTACCAGTTAGTCTCCAATCGAAACACGCTTAACATAACATCACCATTACTCAGAACTAATTACTTCTTGGTGTGTTGATCTGGAGAGGCACTTGTCAAGGAAGTAATTATCTACTCCAGGCAATAACCATAGCCAAAAACAGAGAATCTAAATATCACCCATTGGCATCCAATTGCATTACCATTGCTGATTCCCACACTTTCAACATCCAGATTTTACCATTGATCAGAAACTTAATTGGGCTATTCATGTAAACACTTTGGCTACAAGAGCAAGTCAGAGGCCTGCAATCCTGCGGCGAGTAACTAACCTTTTTACTCCCCAAAGATTGTCCACCATATAAAAAATATAAGTTAGGCATGTGATGGAATACTCTCCACTTGCCTAGATGAGGGCAGCTTGAACACTCAAGAAGCTTGACACAACCCAGGACAAAGCTGCCTTCCTTTTTGACATTCACTCCCACCTCAATGATGAACAGTGGAACCATTGTGTACCATCTACAAAATGCACTACAGGAACCCACTGAGGATCCTTGCAGAGCCACATCAAAACCAACGGCCGCTGCCATCTAGAAGAGCAGACACATGGGAACACCACCCCTGGAAGTTCCCCTCGAAAGCACTCACCATCCTGATTCAGAAATATATCGCTAAATTCAATGTCGCTGAATCAAAATCCTGGAACTCCCTCCCTTAAAAACCTATGGATGTATCTACACCACAGAAACTGCAACGCTTCAAGAAGACAGCTCATCACCACCTTCTCCAGGGCAATTAGTGGTACGCAATAAATGCTGGCCTAGCCAGCGACGCTCATATCCCATTAATGAATTTTAAATATAATTTATGGCATATTCTGTCACCGAGTTATTTGCTCCTGTTTATTCACTATCTATCCTTTCTAATCAAATTACCCTCTTGTTTTTTTAATTCTCTGAAATGGGTCTATGCTTTTGAAAACCGTCTCCTAATTTTGCAGTTTGAAATAAACTCATAATTATAAAAAAAATAATAATAATATTGTTCCTTAACTCTAAATAAATTGATTCAATCTTTGAAGTCTTTTCTATACTGACACTGTGTAAAACAAATCATTCCCATTAGACCCATCCAGTGACTGTTTCAGCTCATGTGCATGCTCAGAACACAGTGGCTAAAATGAAAATGTCCCTGCTCCGTGCTGCATTATGATTCATGTGTCCCTTGCTGTCATACCCGATAATCTCATGTTTAATATGGATGTAAAGATTTCACAAGCACTGCCTGTATAATGTCTCACAAAACTAATTCATGAACATCCGAATTAGGAGCAGGAGTATGCCATTCGGCCCATCGAACCTGCTGCTTCATTCAGTAAGACCATTGCTAATGTGAACACAACTAATGATTCCTGTCAACGCCCTACAACCTTTCACCCCCATTGCTAATCAACATTCTATCTACTTCTGCCTTAAATATATTCAAAGACTCGGCCTCATTCACCTTTTGAGGTAGAGAGTTCCAAATTCGCATGAAATCCTCAAATCTGTCATTTGTTTCCAAACAATGAACCCTAGCCCTGGACTCCTCCACAAGAGGGAACATCCGTTGCACATCTACCTTGTCCGACCCCGCCAGGAACTCATGTGTTACCAACACGTTGCCTGTTTCTCTTCTAAACTTCAGTGGATACAAGTCTAGTCTGTCCAACATTCACTCGTAAGACAACCGCCCATTCCATATATCAAACAAGTTAAGCTTCAGCGAATGCTTCCAATGCATTTACATCTTTCCTTTAAAATGGAGACCAATACCATTCAGATCATTCCAGATGTTGCCTCAACAATGCCTTTTATCCGCTGTGTATTGTAGATGCACAGGAGCAGAAAATGAGATAAACAGCGTTCTTGCTCTATTGGATGTGGCTCAATCATTTCCTTTTCCTTTTATGTATCGTACATACATTGGGTCTGACTTTGGAAGATAGAAGGATCAGGCTTTGCCAAATGGGATTGAATTATTCACCTTTGCAGGCTGCGTATTGCACATTCAGAGGAGCTGACAC
Organism: Carcharodon carcharias; assembly: GCF_017639515.1. Lineage (NCBI taxonomy): Eukaryota > Metazoa > Chordata > Chondrichthyes > Lamniformes > Lamnidae > Carcharodon > Carcharodon carcharias. The sequence goes on from NC_054490.1 coordinate 32,474,330, forward strand.
TGATTCAGTAGTCACCTAATAGCAATTACCAGCGAACCGCTTCGATTTATCAAACGTGAACTGTTCATTTTTCTGAGTAAGCACTGAGACAATGACGGGCTATACAGTAGAACACAGGAGTGATTCATTGCAGTTAATTCATTATTTTCTGTATGAACCTGGGAATGTAATCGAAACACGCGCCATTATTAAAGTACTAGATGGGAATGGTTCATTATATTTTACCTGCTGTGTTATGTGTGTGTACAGAAACTGGCACAAGTGTACAAAGCATACGAGATACGAACGTACAAAGAACGAGCAGGAGTAGGCCATTCAGCCGCTCGAGCCAGCTCCGTCATTTAATAGGATCATGGCTGATCTGATAGTAAACTGAAATCTGCATCCCACCTACCACTGATAACCTATCACCCCCTTGCTTACCAAATGTATATCCACCTCTGCCTTAAAATATTCAAAGGCTCTGCTTCCAACAACTTTTGAGGAAGAGTCCCAATGGCCCATGACCTTCTAAATAATAAAAAAATCGCCTCATTTCTTCTTTAAATGAGGGGGCCACTTAACATAAGTGGCCCCCGGGTTCTAGGTTATTCGAGAAGAGAAAATATCCTCTCCACATCCGCCCTGTCAAGGCCGATCAGGACTATGTTTCAATCAAGTTCCCTTTGACCCCTCTAAAGTCCAGCGGATAAAATACTAGCTTGTCGAACCTTCTCTCATAAGCAAAGCCAGCCATACCAGGTATTAAGCTGATCAACCTTCTCTGGGATCATTTCAACGTACTTGCTTTCTTCCTTTAAAAAGATGACCAACACTATACACAGTGTTTCAAATGTGGTCTCACTAGTTCCCTGTACAACTGAGGCACAACCCTCCTACTTCTGTATTATATTCTTTTGCAGTAAATTGGAACATTCTATTAGTTTTCCTAATAACTTGCTGTACTTGCATAGCAGCCTATTGTGATTCATGCACTATGACACCCAGGTCTTTCTGACATCAGATTTCTGCAACCTCTCACCATTTAGATAAAACGCTTCTCTTTTATCTTTCCTGCCAAAATGGACAACTTTGCATTTTTCCACGTTATATTCCATTTGTCAGATTTTTGCCTACTCAGTTAACCTATCAATATATTTTTGTATTGTCCTTATATCTCCTCTCAAGTTACTTTCCTACCAAATGTTGTGTCATCAGCAAATTTGGTAACCATTTCTTTAACCACTTTATCCAAGTCAATTGTGTATTTTTTTAAACAGTTGAGTTCCCAGCACTGATCCCTGTGGCACGCTGCTTTGCCCATTTTGCCACCATGAAAAATACCCATTTTAGCCTACTCACTGTTTCCTATTAACCAGGAAATCTTCTATTTATGCAAATATGTTACCCCTATTTTATGAGTTTTTATTTTCCCCAATAAGATTTGATGTGGCACTTTATGGAATGCCTTCGGGGAATCTAAGTAAAGTACATCCAACAGTTCCCCTTTATCCACAGTAAATGTTGCTTCCGCAAAAAACTCCAATAACTTGTTTAAACACCATTTCACTTTCATAACACCATGTTGACTCTCCTGATGACTTTGATCTCACCCACGTGCCCTGTTATAAATTCATAAATAACATCTTCTGCCATTTCGCTATGACAGGTGTTAAGCTAACTGGCCTGTAGTTTGCTGCTTTCAGGAATTTATGCTGAACATTTAAAAAGGTATGTCAGGTCACAACTAGAGTACGACATTCAGCTCTGGTCATCACATTTTTGGAAAGGTTTGAGGGTCCCTGCAACGGTGCAATAGTTCCATGGATGGTGGACTTCAGCTGCACGGTTAGGTTACACCAGTTGGTCTTGACCTCCTTGAAGCAAATGTGAGTTAGTGAATGTTTGATACAGGTATTCAAAAATAAGATAGATTTACGTAAGGTAGACAAAGAAAACTCGTTAGCCTATAAGCATTTGTGAAGTGAGATGTATGGTATTGAGCAAGAGTTTTGGGGGAATGTGTGAATGTCAGGGTGGCAATCAAATCAAATGGATTGCCTACAAAGATGCTGGAAGCGGGATTCTATCAATAAATTTGATAGGCACTTGACGGAATGAAATATCCAGACAGGCAGAAATATAGTAGGGGAATATACTTGATGGACTAACCTTCTTCTGTGCTGTAATGATTCTATGCATTGTTTCCTTACAGGAGCTGCCACTCAGAACCACACCGAAGACTGCATTAGAAGACAGCCTTGCCAGTGTGTGCCCATTGCACTCGTCTGGCACATTGGCCTTAATTCATCAAATGTCAGGCCCTCCAGGTTTCAAGATTAGCTGGACTTCTTGTCTACTACCAGTGCTGTTATTTCCTTGTGGCGTCTCTTTTAACATTAGAGAGATTACATTCAGTTTCCTGCCTGGAAACAGAACATTGGCGATTATTCACCAAACAATACAGTCTTTTTGTTCTGGTTGCAAAATTAAACAGCCATGCAGTTTACTCTACAGATACAGCTAGGAGGTTAACCCAGAATATTTCTCAGTCCGAAGGGGAACGAACACAGTGCTGTTAGCATCAAGCTAATCCATACGCTAACCTGCCACCATTGAATAGATAAGGAAGTTATTTGAAATTGGGAGATAAGTTAAAACGTACGTTAGATTAATTGAAAATTTATCAAGCCATTCAAAAGTAAACATCAGGTGTGTTGTACAGTCAAAATGATAGCAGATAGTGTACAGCATCACCTAAAGCATAATTCTCCACAAACAACAACCAAAATAACACGATATTCCAGAGCATCATCAATCCTGAGAAATTGACCTCAGCATGGATTGCTGCTTCAGTGAAAAAAATGCAGTTAATTCCAGCGAAACATGCCATACCTTATCTTTCTCTGCTCAGCGCCAGATAAAGGAAAGCTGCATAGGCCAGTCCAGGCATCATGGCTAGGATCAGGATGTGGTTTAAAACTTCAAACGCATGATTCCTAGAACATGCTTCTCTCTACTGTTTGGCATGTTAGTTCGCATACAGGAGGATGATTTTTTCTTTCTAAACATGACTAAGACATTGATTTTTTTTTCTGATTGCATGAAAAGTGAGAGCAAACACTTGAGGCGACACTTACATAATATTTCTGTTAAAGACTCTAATATGAGAATATTTGCATGAATCTCTTGGTCAGAATATCAGCTACTAGTAAGAATTATTCACATTAACTTACACTGGTGCCCATAAAACGCTAGTGTTACAATCATTGCTCATCAAATGAGTGAACCATTATTTCTGTAGCAGTTGGACTTTTGACCAATCCTGCAGGTTACTGAACATAGCACAAACTGTGGAACAGCTGCACATGTAAAAAGTCTCAATCTCTCGACAGGTTATCCAGAAATTGGTTACAATGGAGTAGGGTTATCAATCATACATAAGTCATTGGGTAGGCTTCTGATTGAGTATTGTGTTCAATTCCGGGCACTAGGAAGGATGCCAAGTCGTTAGAGTAGCTGCGGAGAAAATTTACAAGAATTGTGACAGGGACGAGGGGGTTCTCATTATTTAGAATAAACTGTGAAGACTAGGCACTTACAGCAGAAGGATAAGGAAATCCCTTTTGTTGTCATGTTGACATTCAGAGCTTTCTTCTTAAATTGAAAAGCACATTTTCCCACTGGCAGACATTTTTCCAACAAATTTAATCGACAAATGGACCAGATGAGCTTTTGCTTATCTAGTGCCGATGTATTATAAACATGTGTGCATTGCTGGACAAATTTGCTTTTTTTAAATTATTCTTTTATGGAGTGTGACCATCGCTGACAAGGACAACATTTGTGCAAATCATTAAGTGCCCTTGAGAACGTTCGTGATGAGCTATTGAGCTGGTTCAATAGCAGTTCCAGAATTTTGATCCAGTGCAAGTGGAGAATCAGCGATATATTTAATGTCATCATAGAAGTAAGTTGGAGTCCAGGCTCAATAGCCTGGGACCATGCTTTAAATTCCCACTGTTGCAGCTGGTATCATTTGAATATGTGTTTTTTAACAGCAGAATTAAAAGTTAGCATCAGTAATCATGCCACGAAACTGGCATCTGGTTCACTAATGTCCTTCAGAGAAGAGAAGCTGCCGACTCTACCTGGCCTGGCCTAAATGTGACTAGAGACCAACGAAAATGTGGTTGGCATTCTGCCAATGTTTGAAAACCTGCCGTCTGAAATGGCGTAGCACCTACTGAGTTCAAGGGTCATTAGGGATGGTCAACAAATCCAAGCCTCGCCAGCGATGACCACATACCCCGAAAGAATAAATTTTAAAAAACAGATTTGGCACCATACTTCCATTACAAAGCAGATGGATTTTTACAACAATTGCTATGCCTGACACCCCTCACTGTAACACTCTGATATATCCCACACCCCTCATGACAAGGCGAAGGAACTGAGAGAATGAGATGGAGCCCTTACTGGAAGCAGGATGTGAGGTGCTGTAGTTGAGGTAGCTGTGGGAGTCAGTAGGCTTGTAATGAATATTGGTGGACAGTCTATCGCCAGAAATTGAGACAGAGAGGTCAAGGAAGGGAAGGGAAGTGTCAGTGATGGACCATGTGAAAATGATGGAAGAGTGGAAATTGGAAGCAAAATTAATAAATTTTTCCAGGTCCAGACAAGAACATGAAGCGGCACCTGTTGTCATTACTGAGAATATCTTCCATTTTTTAAATTAGTTGAATGCATAAGCTTATTGGGTTTAAATTCAATCCACTGCAAAATGACAGTGCCAAGTTGACCCTGCCTGATTGTATTATGGTTTTCTAGATGTCCTGTTACTAACTCCTTAATTATGGAATCTAACATTATCACAATGACAGGTGCGAAGCTAACTGTAGGAAACAAGAAAGATATTTGGCTAACTAGAACAACGAGAGCAATTGAACATAAAAGCAAATATGATATGCCTCAGTTTTACCGGGCATTGATGAGACCACATCTCGAGTATTGTGTGCAGTTGTGGCCTCATTATTTAAGGAAGGCTGCACATCTGTTGGAGACGGTTCAGAGGAGGTTTACTAGAGTGAAACCAGGAATAAACGAGTTATTTTTTGAGGAAATTGTAGACAGCCTAGGCTTGTTTCCACCGGGGTTAGAAGAGGGAGGGTGACTTTTTTATTTATATACGATCATAAACGATATTGGCAAGGTAAACGTTGAAAGCATGTTGCCTCAGATGACTGAGTTCGGAACAAGGGGGCACTGTTTTAAAAGTAGGGGTTTGCCTTTTTAGGAATGAGATGAGGAGATTTTTTTTTTCTCTATTTATGTGGACCCTCTTCTTTTTGCGCCCAGACAATTTATATATTTGCGAATATATTACCCCCAAACCATGTGCTTTTATTTTCCATAGTAATCTTTGATGTAGCAAATTATCAAAAGCTTTCTGTAAATCCAAGTACAATACATCAACAGGCACCCCTATATCCACCAAGCATGTTATTCATTCAAAACATTCAATAGATTGGTTAAGCATGGCTTTCCATTCACAAAACCATGCTGTCTCTTCTTGATTGCCTTGAGCTCTTCTAAGTTTTAATCTTCTTAATGAACGATTCAAATAACTTCTCCATGACAGACTTCAAGCTAACTGGCCTAGAGGTTCCTGTTTTCTGCCTCCACCCACCCCCCTGCACCCCCCCGCCCCCCACAATCACTCTCCTTCTTGAACAGGGATCTATATTTGCTACTTTCCAATCTGACAGAAACTTTCCCGAATCTAGCGACGTGTATAACATTAACACAAGCGCATCAACAACTCATTATCGACACCTTTTAAGACACTGAGTTGTAGTCCATCAGGACCTGGAAACTTTCTAGCACGCAGCTCCATAATTTGCTCAGCACCGTTTCCCCGGAGATTTCAGTTTCACCAAATTCCTTTCCCCGTTCTCCACCTGATTTGCAACTATTACTGGATTGTTTTCTGTATCCTCTATATGAACACAGAAGAAAAATATTTATTCATTTCTTACGCCATTTTCTTATTGCATACTATTAACTCCCCACTGTCGCTCTCTAGAGGACCAACATTCACTTCACTTACTCCTTCCCTTTTAAATACCTGTAGAAGCGCTTGCTGTATGTTCTAACACTGCAAGCTATCTTCCTCTCGTACTCTATCTTCTCCCTCTTGTTGAACCTTTTAGTCACTCTCCACCGTTCTTTATATTCTGTACAAACATTTTTCCTGCCACTCATCTTTGCGGAGTTGTATGCTTTTTCCTTAATTTTGATGCTTTCCATAACTTCCTTAGTTAACCACGACGATATGTACACTGCTTAGAATTTTTTATTCATAATAGGAATGTATCTTTACAGAAAACTTTGAAATTTCCCCTTAAATGTCCACCACGGCTTCTATATTGATCTATCCTGAAGCCTAATGAATTCCATTCATTAGCTCATTATTCATCCACTCATATTTTACATTATTTAAGTTTAGCATATTAGTCTTTGTCCCAGTCTTCTTCCAAACAATCTGGATGCAAATGTCAATCATATCGTCACTGCTGCCTAGGGGTGATTTACTCTGAGGTCGTTTATTAATTCTGTTATATTACAGAATGCCAAGCCTGATATAAACTGCTCCCTGGTTGGTTGCAGAACATATTGCTCTAAGAAACTATCAGGAAAGCATTCTAAGAACTCATCATCCAGACTACTACTGTCAATCTGATTTTTCCAGTTCATGTGTGCGTTAAAATCACACATGAATATTACCGCCCATTTATCACAAGCAAACAATATTTCATCTTGAATGCATTGCCCTGCACTGTCGCTACTGTTAGGGGGCCCGTAGACCACTCCTACTAATGACCCTTTTCTCCTCTCCACCCAAACCCGATCTCCTGAACCAGGCCCCTATCTAACAACTGCACAAATGCCTTCTTTGATTAACAGTGATGTCCCTCCACCTTTACCTAGCCCCCTATTCGCCTTGAATGTAATGTGCCCCTCAATACTAAGGATCAATTGTTGTCGTCGTACTGCCACGTCTCCATAATAGATATTGGATCATATTTAACAACTTCAATGTGGGCCATCAATTCATTGACCCTGTTGTGAACGCACATTCAGATACAGGGCCTTCATTTTTGCCTTTGTGTTACTGTTGCAACATCTAATCTTGACTGTTGCTGGATTCTTAGTTTTCTTATTTCTCCCTGTCCCATTCTGCCATTCTCTGACCCTCATTTCTCATATTACTATTTTGCTCTTCTGTCATGACTTTACACCTGTGCCCAACCTTGATCCCTCACCCCTCTCGTTTAGTTTAAAGCCGACTGTACTTACCTAGTTATTCAATTTGCGAGGACATTCGTCCCAGCAAGTTTTTAGTGTAAACCATCCCAGAGGTACAGCCGCCACTTTCTAAAACTGTCACTGCCCCAAAAACCCACTTCCTCCACACCAGTCTTTGAGCCACACATTTGTCTCTCTAATCTTATTTGCTGTCTGCCAATTTTCAAGTGTCTCAGGTCTCAGAGTACAATGCCTTTCAGATTCAGTGTCTTAATTTGGTACCAAGGTCCTCATAATGACTTGCAGAACCACTTTTGTAGTTCTACATATGTCATTGGCACCTACATGGAACACGACAATTGGGCTATCCCCCTGCTACTGCAAGTTACTCTCCAGCCCTGAGCATATGTTTCGAACCGTGGCACCAGGCAGGCAGCAAAGACATCTGGACTCTCAATCATTGCTCCATTGAACAGTGTATTGTGGGTGTACCTGCATCACAAGGAATGCAGCAGTTCAAGAAGGCAGCTCACCACCACCTTCTGAGCGGCAACTAAGAATTGGCAATAAATTCTGACCCAGCCAGCGAAGCCAACATCCCAAAACTTAATAAAATGATAACAGTTTCAATTCCCCCTCACTATTGCATCCGCCACAACCTCTTCATTCCTTTTTGCTCCCCCCGCTTGAATGGCTTCCTTTACTCATATGCCATGGCCAGCCAGGCCTTCTACCTTGAAGACTTAACTTTCATCCACAAGGTTGCAAGCGCCTCAAACCTGTTTTAGAATTGCAAAATGCTAGGGTCCTCCACTACTCTCTGCTCCGTCACTGTGCCTGCCTCATTGACAGTCACATCCTCCTGTCCCTCATTTCCAACCAAAACAGATGGCTCTATTCGAAGAGGTGTGACTGTTTTCTGGAACAAAGTGCCCAGGTATTTCTCTCCTTCCCTTCTGCATTTCGACTTACAGAATTCCTGACGCTGCTTACACTTCCTGCAGACTTGTTTATAAAGGATTCCCATGGCGTCCAAAAGGTCATAATTCCCAAGGCTGCAGCATAACACCTGTCCCGCCATTCTAACTTATGTTATTCAGATAACTTATCTTAATTACGTTCTTCCTCCACTCGCAACTAAATGTTCTATGCTTCCTATCTACAAGGTGTGTATTTTAGATAAAAATTAAACAGAATATGCTGGAAATAACTCAGCAGGTCTAGCAGCAACTGGAGGGAGAAATGGGGTGAACATCTGAAGAATGGTCACGCAAATCCGAAAAGTGAACTCTCTCTCTCCATCTCTCTACAGATGCCGCCGGACACGTTGAGTTTTTTCACCTTTTTCTGTTCATGTTTCAGGTTTCCTGCATTCGAAGTATTTTGCTTTTATCTATGTGTTTTAGCTGTTTATTTCAATTATTTTACTTGTATTGCTTTTCTCTACTTATTGCTTTAATTCAATTTTAAAGTTTTCAAATTTTATTAATTATTTTAACGTCATGGTTCTTCTTATGTATAGATCGACCTTAACACGCCTGTCCTTAACGGGTAACTGGTTTCTCACACACTGTCCCTTAGACTGAGCACTAACAGGCCAATCAATTTCGTAGCTTTATATGAGGTCACAGTTGTTTTTTTCTCTCTTTCCCCTTTTTCAGGGACTGCGGCATCACAACAGCTGAACCAGCGCTCTCCGTACTTGGCTGTTCCGACTCCCGGCAAGGTAGGCCGTTCTGCAACCCCAGGTCTGAGGAGAGGCGCTCCTCAGCTCCCCGACCGTCGCTCGCAGGTCCACTCTGTTCCGAATTTCCGCAAGGTAGTCCGCTATGCAATTCCCGATCTTTATTAATAGCGCTCCTCAGCTCCCGGCTGTCCCCCACTATCGGCTCCCAGCAGGATACTGCGCTGTGTAATCCACAGTGTGTTATTTATAGGCGCTCGCAGCTCCGAACTCTCCTCCACAGGTGCACTCCGCCGACCAGCAGGATAGCCCGCTCTCCAATCCCCCAGTCTGTATTTGTTCGCTCTCCTCACAGCTCCCGACTCTTACCTGCAGTTCTGCTCCGCTCAGACTTCCAGCAAGTTAGGCCGCTCTGCAATCCCCGGGCTTTATTAAAAAGCGCTCCTCAGCCCCCGACTTTGTCCCGTAGGTCCGCTCCGACCCCCAATCATTTGACAATACATTAAATATATCTGATAAGGTAGTTAAAAACAAAACAAATCTAGAATAAAGATTTAAAATGTAGATAAAAGGAACAGCCAGTAAAGGGTAGATGCAGGGATTTGAGGAGTGCAGTTATGATATTTTTTTACAAAAGGAGAGTGGCCACAAACTTCGACGTCACTTCCAAGGTGGCAACTAATGCGAGCTCAATTTCTTATTTTAAATCTGAGTTTTATAGATGTTTGTTAACCGAAAAGATTTAGAGACGATAGCGGTTATGTGGACGAAGGTCTCAATTCAGTCATTACCTAATTCAATTACTGTGCAGCCACTAGGGGCTGAATGGCCTCATCCTCTTACGATGTTCCTGTCGATGGTGTATCCTGCAAGTTCGCTTCCGGTGTTCAGGAATGAATTGCTCATCTGTACATAATAGATGTGGCTAGATGGTGGAAGATGAAATTTCTCTCCCGTTGTCAGTAGTTGAAATGATGTGTGATAGGCACCATTTCACAGACTGGTCCAGGCAGCTCCAACATATCACCACACCCCGCTTTCCCTACTACGGTGGTTCTCCATCAAGAAGGGAAGGATAAGTGGTAATTAAAGTGAGCAGTTCAAAATTAAAAGAGCTTTTCAAACAGTTTATTGGGAGATAATGCTTTCGGTCGCACAGCGTTAGTAACCAGAGGACACGTGTATAAGGTAATTGACAGAAGGAGCAGATGGATGAAGGGTAAACATTTTCTGCATTGAGTTGTTGTGACCTGAAAGGCAATGGCTGAAAGTAAGGTTGATGCACATAATTATCACGTTAAAATGAATGGAAATCTGGCCTTTATTTCCAGAATATTAGAATAGTGGGTTTAGTAGAAACATTACAGCCAAGAAAAGCCCAGATTAGGCCGTATTTCTATTATTTTACCCCACTTATTAGAATAAAAGATAATTTCTCTCCTATTTGTCATTTTCTACTAAGAGCTAACACCTTCCTGCAATGCATAGCATGCTTGCTTTGAGCTTCACTGTTAGGCATGGAGGACTTATCCTTGATGTCTTCTCAACTTCTTGCTCAGATATATTCTATACCAGTTCATCTATTTCACTTCTGCCACTTAAAGGCGTTAAAAGCGATCAAGAATATATCGGTTCGCTTCCCCTTGCTTGATCTGTATAAATGAATTATATCAGAACTTAGCTCCCTCGAATACGCTGATGATACGGACCTCTGTTTTTCTGCATTTCTCCCTCCCCTCCTACCACCGCCCCCCGCACCCCACCACTTCTAAGAGCTATCTCTTCGACTAAGTTTTTCATTACCTCTCTCATTGTGCCCTTAAGTGCTCTGTGCCACGTCTTGTTTGATAAAGTCCGTGTGAAGTGCCCTGGTAGGTTATTTGATTATGTTAAACTCATTATATAAATGCAAATTCATTGCTGTTCTAGAGTATTGATAAAACCTTTTAATGTATTCACAAGTGTTTCCTTTCCTCTCAAACTGCCACAAATTGAGCCAATTCCTTCTGAGTCCTCTGAAAACCAAGTTCCTGTCAATATACCAAGGTACATCTCTCTTAGTTCTGACTTTCTAAGTGATGTCTGGAAGACCTGTCGATTTACAAAAAATGATAGTGATAAAACAGGGGGAAAAAAAGCTCTTTAGCTCATTATGACACTGTTAATTTTTGGTCCGATTTGCTTTTGAAAGTTGGTGCAATTTAATGTGTTTGAAATATCTCTTGAGATAATGTATTTCAGATTCCAATAACTTGCTTTGTAAAGAAAATCTCATGTCAGTTTGTTAAGAGCGTCAAAATATGAAACAGCCCTTGATTATTTCTTTCGAATATTGAATCATTTTGGTTAAAAACTGTCCTTATCTGTCACTACTTCAAAGCAGCAGCAATTGTCCTCAAAAGGGGATGTATCCTTTTAATCATGACCTGGTATTTCTTCCCCGTTGAAGACTGCTCATAGCCATGGATACTTTAGCCAGGGTCGCAACTCTGGCCTGAAAAATCGCAGAAATCTTTGTGGGCAACGCCAATACGCTCAGCACCACTGAAAGATATGGTCGCTAAAGATTCTGCAGGGTTAACTGAGAAGGGTGTCATTTTTGTTGCCAATGTTGATTTCACCTGTTTCTTCATTTTTACCCTTGCTATGCTCGAGTGGTCTAATACGACTGACTGGTTCTCTCGACTATTTCAAAAGATAGCTTTGAGTCAGCCATATTGGTGTAGTCCTGGAATCACACATAAGGGTGCAAAATTAGCAGTTGGATCATTTTTTTAAAAAATGATAATCGGTTGTTAAGTTACCATTATTAATGAGACTATCATTTTGCTTAAGATTTTTACTGATTTGTTGAATTTAAATTCTCTTCATAGCCCAGGTAATATTAGAACTCGCGACTCCAGAACGTTTCCCTGACCTCAGGATTAATAGCCCAACAACATTGCCCCAATGCGACCCTTCCCTGCAGTTAACCATGTGAACATACAGACATAAATGTAAATTTGCTTCCTTTTACTGCTGGATCTGCGCCTAAAATTCTGTTCAAAGATCTGTAATTTGTCAATACAGTTTGTACGCAATATACGATAAAGCTCCAACTGTTACCACAGAACAAGCTGGGAACAGTGTGCATATGACAGTGTCGGAGTATTATTGCACAGGTGTGATGTTTAACTGAACATTTCCTGGAGTGTTTTCACAAGCAGCAAAAGGCAGTGGATATTGGCTATGACAATTTCGATAGAGAACCAGGAGCATCCATGTAAGGTAATTCCAACGATATACTGATCTCTCTTAAAATAATTCAAAATAGCCAATAACGACTTGTTCATCCACCACTGCAAGCTCTAGACGAAAAAAAACAACTGGAAAATAAACTGAATAAAGCATTGTTTCACTAAACAATGTTATTTAACAGATCAGGTATTGGTGTAATTGCATTTTCGAATTTCTAATATCGAAAGTAAGGAATGTCAACCCTGAGTGAAGAGCAGGATGTTCACTTCGCAGCATCTCATACGTATAGTCCTAGAGTTTTAAAGCACGAAAATAACCCCATTAGCCCATTGTTTCCGCTCTGGTCATCAAGAGCCGATCTACTGTCATGCCATTTTCCAACATTTGGCCCGTAGCCTTGCATGCTATGACGTTACCAAAATATATTAAATACTTCTTAAATGGTATGAGGGTTAAAGCCTCTAACACCCTTTCAAACAGTGAGTTCCAGATACCCACCAACCTCAGGGTTACTTGTTATATTCTCCCTCAAATCCCCTCTAAAACTCATGTGCTTTGCCTTAAGTCTATGCCCCCTGGTTGTTGACACCTCCACTATGGGGAACAGTTCCTTCCTATCTACACTATATTTGCCCCTTATTATTTGTGCACCTCAAACAGGTCCCTCTTCAGCCTCCTCTGAACCAAGGAAAACAATCTCAGCCTATCTAGTCTCTCTTCAGAGCTGAAACGCTCCGGCCCAGGCAACATGATGGTGAATCTGCACTTCACCCTCTCCAGTCCTGTCACATCCTTCCTCAAGTGTGGTGACCAGAACTGCTCATTCTACTCCAGATAAGGCCTAACTAACTTTATATGCCTCCATCTTAAACTCCCTGCAAATTTATTCAATGCCTTGTCTAATAAAGGCAAGTATCCAATAAGCGTTCTTAAACACTTCATCAACCTGTCCTGCTGCCCTCAAGGACCTATGAACATGCACACCAAGGTCTCTCCGATCTTTTTTATTCATTCACTTCGCTGGCTGTGCCGACATTTATTGCCCATACCTACTTGCCCTTATGAAGTTGTTGGTGAGCTGCCATCTTGGAACCATTGCAGTCCATGTGGTGTTGATATAGCCTTAGTGCTGCTGGAAGGGAGTTCCAGAATTTTGACCCAGCGAAAGTAAAGGAAGGGCGATATATTTCCCAGACAGGATGGTGAGCTACTTAGAGGGGAACCTCCAAGTGGTGCTGTTCCAATCTATCTGCTGCCCTTATCATTCTAGGTGGTGCTGGTCTTGTGTTTGGAAGGTTTACTTCCTAGGGTTCTGTTATTCATCATGTACTCCCTTGCCTTGTTCCTCCACCAAAACTGCAGCGTTTCGCAATTTTCAGGATTAAATTCCATTTTCCTCAGTTCTGCTCATCTGACCAGCCTTTCTATATTATACTATAGTTTAAGGCTTTCCTCCTCGCTATTTACCACACCACCAGTTTTTGTGTCACCTGCGAACTGACTGATCATACCTCTTACATTCATATCTAGGTAATTAGCATACACTACTAACAAGGGACCAGGCACCAAACTGTGCTGTGCACCACAGGGTTCAGGCTTCCAGTCACAAAAACAATCTTCGACCATCATCCTCTGCCTCCTGCAACTAAGGTAATTTTATACACAATTTGCCAAATTGCCCTGGATCCCATGGATTCTTACAAACTTGATCAATTGTGCATGTGTGCCCTTCTCAAGAGCTTTGTTGAAGTTCATGACCACTACATAAACTGCACAACCCCCATCTGCACACATTATCACCTCCTTGGAAAAATCAATAAAATTTATTAGACATGCTCTCCACCTGAGAAAGCCATGCTGACTATTCTTGATTAACCATTGCCCTTCTAAGTGGAGATTAATGCTGACCCTCAGCATGTATTTTTCCAAAAGATTCCCTACCACTGATGTTATGTACACTGACCTATAGTTCCCTGGTTTATCCCTACCAAACATCTTTTATAATGATACGTCTTGAGCTGTCCTCCAGTCCTCTGGCTGTCCTGTGGCCAGAGATCGTCTGAAAATTAAAGTCGCGTCGCTGTAATCCCCTCCTTTGCCTCCCACAGCAGCATGGGAAACATCTGATCTTGGTCTGGGGATTTATCCAATTTTAAGACCACTAAAACAGCTAACTCCTCCTCCCTCTTCGTGCTAACTTGAAGGTATATACACAGGCCCCCTGCATGATTTCTTTACCGACATTGTACTTCTCGATAGTGAATACAAGTGCGAAATATTCATTTAAATCAACTGCCTCTTCCAAATTTTCACTCAGTTGGCCACTTTGGGTGTTAATGAGCAGTTCACTTCCCATGATTATCTTCTTGCCCCACATATACTTACAGAATGCCTTTGGATTTTCCTTTACTTAACCAACTACTGTTTTTTCTTGCCCCCTTTTCAGGTTACTGATTTCTTTGTGAGCAATCCTGTGCACTTTCCACACTTATCTCAACCTTCCACTTTTTTCAGCCCTCAGTATCTATTATAAGCTTTCATTTCTTACTTATCTCATCCTACACATTCCTCAACATCCAGAGTTCTCTGGATGTGTTCGACCAACCCTTCACCTTCACGGGAAATTGTTGGCCCTGCACTCCCACTGATTCCTTTTTTGAATGACTCCGACTGTTCTGAAGTACATGCTCCCATCCATGTTGGTCAGATCCTGCCTTGTCATATTAAAATTGGCCTTCCCCCAATATGGAATCTCTATTTCCCATTCCTCATCCATTGTCGTCCTGTGCCAAAACCACTTCAAATCTTATTGACATATGGTGACTTTCACCAAAACTGCCCCAACTGAATTCTGCCCCCTCTTATTCTTTCATATTTTGCCTTTTGAAGTTAATTTTGGGAATATGAAATCCCCTACACCAATTAACCTGTTAATTTTACACTTCTCTCAGATTTGTCAATATACCTGCGCTCCCATCTCTCCTTGAGTACTTGGGAGCCTATAGTGTGCTCCCAGTGTTATAATTGCCCCTTTTGTTTTAGTTCTACGGATATGGCTTCATTTGAGGAAGCATCCCTCCTTATTACAGTAATTCACTCCTTGATATATATTGTTACACCACCTCCTTTTTTACAGCCCTCCCACTTACCAACCACCACCAACACCGCCCCCCTCACCCAAACCTGCTTCTCGCCTGAAGATTGTATACCCCGGAATACTGAGTTGCCAGTCCTATTCCTCCCTCAACAATTTCTCCATGATAGCAGTTATATCATATCGCCATGTGTTAATCAATGCCCTCAACTCATCAACCTTTTTATCAAGCCCCCTCGATGTAGAATAAATGACATCCAGCCTTGCCTTGCTCCGTTCTGTCTTAGCTCTTCCAGACTGTCTTGGTTTGTCTTCTAAACTTGCCTGCACATCAGCACCTATTATACCTTCTCACCATACCTCCCGCCCCCCACCAAATTAGTTTAAACCCCCAGCAGCAGCACTAGCAACCCCCACAACACCACCACCCCACCTCGCCAGAAGGATTTTGGCCGCGTTCCAGATAAGTGCAAACTGCTGTACTTGTATAGATCCCATCTTCCCCAGGATTGGGCCCAGTGACCCAGGAATCTAAAGCTCTCCATCCCGCACCAAAACTTCAACTACACATGCAGCTGCTCTATCTGCCTATTGCTATACTCACTAGCATGTGGCACCAGGAGTAACCCTGCGATTGCAATCTTTGAAGCCCTGCATGTCAACCTGCTATCTTGTTCCCTAAATTATTGTTGCAGGGCATCATCCCTCTTTCTACCAATGTCGTTGGTACCAATTTGAACCCCAATCTCTGACCGTCTCTCTCTGCTCTCTTACACCCCCCCCCCCCCCCCACCACAGCCCCCTTTAAAATGCCCTGCCAACCGTTACGTCCTTGATCCCGGCCTCTAGAAGGCAACACACCATCATTGAGTCCATCTGCGGCTGGTGAAAAGCCTATCTTTACCCCTCATCACTGAGTCTCCTACACTAGTGTTCTCCCTCTCCTTCCCCCTTGTGCAGCTGAGCTCTGGCTGCGCTCCCCAGAGGCACAGTTACTCTCAACATTTACCAACACAGGAAACAACTGTTCTTGAAGTAGATGCACTCCATGGCTTTCCTGACTTCCTGCCGTCTGACTGAAGGACTTTATGGCCACCCATTCCTTCTCTGATGCACTTCCTTAAGCTGTGATGTGACGACGTCTATAAATGTACTATCCATGTAACACTCCGCGTTGCACAGCTCTACCTCCAACCAACGCTTCAGCTCCGAACACCGGCATTCAAGCTGGTTAAACCAGTGGCACTTACTGCAGATGTGGCCATCCAGAAGTCCAGCAGCCTCCAAGACATCTACTTTCTGGGGGCCGTGCAACACACAGGAATGAGTTCCACTGCTACATCTTTAGTTAAAATACTCTTACCCTCGAAGGAAATTGTTTGTTTCTCCTTTAAGATTTAAGCAAGAATTATTTCATTTTAGTGCTTTTTAGTGAATTGAAGCAATTTACCCTCAAACAACAAACAGCTCTGTTTTTTTGCTTTGACATCACTTTCTTCAGCCATTTCGATTTCTGGCAGGTTTTCTGTTGGGGTTACGCTGTTTCCACGACCAGGGCCTCGAAGCTCAGCCTTTTATTGATTAGCCCCGCTGGCGCCGTTCACATCCAGGTTTGCTCTGCTACCGTTGCTACTCTGATTGCCTCGGACAGAGTTGAGTCACTTTTGCGAAACCATATCAAACCTGTGAGCCTTGGTATACCAGCGCTACTCGCGAACCAGCTGAGCTAACTGGCCATCGGCAATGTAGCATAAACAATATCAAAATGTAAGCCATTGTTCATGCAGAGGTTTCCTCTTATTCCAGATATGAAGTTGGTACACAATCGCGACCGTTAGATAGAATATGATCAGAACGTTCCTTAATATGTATGTTACATTCCAACTAAAATATATTGTGTACTGATTGAAATTTACTATCCCAAGCTTCTATTTGGATATTACGACAGGTGATTGACTCCTTATAGTTTCAGAAAATAGTACTGTCAGTTCTAAACATGAAATCATTTTCCAATTTCAAGCACAGAGTTCTAGTTTGGATATAGTACATGGGATATTTCTAAATACAAGTTGTGATGTAAATATTACAGAAGAAAACCTTATGTGACCGGATAGTTTAGGCTGGCCAATGTGAGGAAGGGGTTGGGGGCATTAAGATGCAACGTCTGTTTAGACTGCTTCTTGCAAGATACCACCTCAGTAAAGGAGCTGATGCCAGCGCAAAGAAGAGTCACCAGTATGCCAGTAAGATTGTCCCTTAAAGTCGATATCAGTGCTCATTAAGTACGTTGGATTACGATGTATCACATTTGATGTGGAGTGCTCTCTTATCACTGACCAGCTATTCAGGAGCAGCCGTTACATTTATGCGGATTTCAAAGACGACTGTAAAATGATTGTACTGCTGCTTAAAGGGGGACACTATTTTTTCACTCACGTGATGTGGGCGCCATTAATAAGCCTACCATTCATCTCCCACTCTTTGAATAATTGTAGACCGGATGAGAAAAATACACCCATATTGTGTTTGGTAGTGTCCTTCCCCGCGACAGTGAAAAGCAAAGCAATATATTTTCAAGTTAGAATGTTCACTGTAGTGTAACATGGAATTGGCATTATTCCCAGGCATCTACTGCCCCTATTCCTCTGGATGGCAGAGGTTGCGATTTTGAGAATTGGTATGGGAGAAACCTTAATGAGGTGCCGCACTACATCTGTTCCATAATCCACTCTGGAACTGAGGCCCGTAAAGGTGATGGTTTTGAAATTTTAATGAGTGGATGAGGCGGCAATCAAATGAGTTGCATTGCCTTGAATTCTTCCGCGCTTCTTCGTCTTCTTTACAGCTTCACTGATTCAAGCATTTTGAGCAAAGATCATTGGTGAAGCAGCTGAAATGTTTTGTGCTGTTGCATTAACATGTAGAACTCCTGTTTGAGATGAGTCACAAAGAGAAATGGGGTGCTTTGTAACGGGCATCCGCTATTGACACCTATTGGTCTAACAAGCAATGGGAGGTGAACATGAGACCATACAAAGCGGCAACAGCAGCTGGTGGATACAGGGGCAGGAGGTGATGTGATGTCCTTCCTCGTTTCAGTAAGATCACACTGAAGAGGTTAGTAAGCAAATTTAGAATATATGGAATTGGGAGTAATGCAATGACCACTTTTAAAGGGAAAGTAAACAGTCAGTAGGGATAAAAGAGTAATTCTCAGGTTGGCAGGCTGTGCCTAGTGGGGTATGACAAGAATCACTTACTGGGCCCCAGATATTAGCAAACTACATGTGGATTTGGATGTAAGGACCAAGTATATTATTTCCATGTTTCCTGATGATGGAAAGCCAGATGTAAGTATGAGTTGTGTGGGAAATGCAAAATGCTTGTGAAGGATTTAGGAAGACAATCTGAGTGAAGGAGAACTGGCAGATTGAGTAAAATGTGGGAAAATGTGAAGTTATCCATTTTGGTAGGAAGTGAAATGCAAAGCCATTCTTAAATGATGAGTGATTATGAAGTTCCAAGGGACCTTGGTGTCCTGGTTCATAATTCACTGAGGGTTAACATGCAGGCACAAAAAGCAGTTTGGAAGCTAAGTGGCATGTTGGCTTTTATTGCAAGAAGATTTGAGTGCAACAATAAGTAAGTCTTGCTGCAATTTTATACAGTCTTGTACTACTGCGTAGACTTATGGTTCCCTTACCTAAGAAATTATGTACTTGCCATAAAGGGAGTGCAATGAACGTTCAAAATGCTGATTTCTCGGATGGCGGAATTAATGCGACTAAGAATGTATTCTCTAGAGTTTAGAGAAATTGGAGTTAATCTCATTGAAATATGCCAAATTCTTATAGGGCTCAACCGGGCAGATGCATGAAGGATGTTTCCACTCTCTTGGAGTCTAGAAGCAGACCACCCTGTCTCAGAGTAACAGGTGGGAAATTTAGGACAGAAATTAGGGTGAATTTATTCACTCAGAGGATGGGAAATCTTTAGAATTCTCTACACTAGAATCTGTTGTGGCTCAGTCATCTAGTATGTTCAAGAGAGTGAGTATAGTTTTCTGGTTAAGAAAACTATAAAGAGATATGGACATAGCGTGGGAAACGTGTCGTTGAGCTGCAAGATAAGCCATGAGCTGCTTGAAAGGCAGAACAGTCTGGAAGGACCGAATGGCCTCCTTACAGAATCACAAAATTGTTACAGCATGGAAGGAGGTGATTCGGCCCTGCATGTCTGCACCGGTCTCGGAATGAACTTTTTGACTGCTTTCACTCTGCAACCTTTAAAGTTGTTTCTTTTCAAATAATTATCTAATTGCTTCTTTCAAGCCTGAGTTAAGCCTGCCCGCCATGCCCTCAGACAGTTAATTCCAGAACCACTCACTTGCTGTGTGATCACATTTGCTTTTTTCACCAATTGCCTTGAACCTGTGCACTCTGGTTATTAACCGGTCTGCCACTGGGGATAGTTTCTCCCTCTCTACTCTGTCTAGGCCCCTGTCTCAGCCTTCTTTTTTTCCAAAGAAAAGAGCCCCAAATTCTCCAATCTGCCTGAACTTTTTCAACTCTGGAATCATTCTCTTAAAACTTGTCTGCACTCTCTCAAATGTCTTTGCATCCTACTCCTGTTGCTATTTCCTGTGGTGCGAATTATAGTACAATGTTCCTCCCCTGGATAACCTCCATGATGACATTCAGGGTGTCACCCTATAGGCTGTTTTTCTTGTCCTTCTCCCGATGAACTATCTTGTAATGGGCTGCTCTCTGCCAGTCAAAGCGTTGTACAGGTTGGGTGGAAACAAACACTGCTCAAAGGAAATTGCACATAATGAGCAAGTGGGTGCTAATGCAAGGGATTTCTAATTAGTGTTGTCAAGTAAACTGAATTTATAGTAATCCACAATATGACCAACATATGAATTTGAACCTTCAAACACACGATCTTTAATAACACTGCATCCAGATACTGCCAATTTCCACCATTTTTCTAAGATAAACTCCTGTAACCTTTATCTTACTGGGATGCTCTCTGAATCGTTTACAGAATGAGGTAGTCTATATTAGATACAATTTTCGCAGTGTGCATGGATTAAAATTACTGCAGAGGGAAGATTTTTCAATGAAGACTTGAAGCTTGATAACCCAGCTGAAATATGCGGCTGGGGTATTAGTATATTTTCACATGTTGGGCAATGAACTATCATGGATCTCCCTCGGCAACCACATTGTTGATGTATCTATACCCCATTGACAGCAAAGCTTCAAGAAGGCAGTTGAGCACCACCTTCTCAAGGTTCATCAGGGATGGACAATATATGCTGGTCCAGCAAGCGAAGCCCACATCCATTTATTGAATGAAAAAACATGAACATGGGTTACTTATATTTACCCGTTTTTTAACATTAATTGAAATAAAACTTGTCCCCCACACCCACCACCCCCTCCATGCGCCCTCCACCCCTTCCCCTCCCCCCCCACCCACCTGCGCCCCAGCAGAAAATATTTCAATAATTATCCTGTTTTCTGGCAAGCAATAACTCAAGATTGAATAAATATTTAATGATTCCGGTAATGCTTTTTTTTTAACTGAGGAAAATGATAAATAGATACTGCGGTAAACTGGAAGCAATAACTTACTCAATAACCGGATACAGCACTACATTAGAAATGCAAACAGACACAATACATTGTGTGATTTGGACACCCACACTTCCCAAACTCACGCCACTTAAGGGATTGTTTTATGCTATCAAAGTGAACAACTTCACACTTATTCATATTTTTTTTCCATTTGCCGTGTTCCAGCCCATTCGCTTAGCCTGCCTAAGTCCTCTGGAATCCTCTTTGTATCCTCCTCGCAACTTACATTTCTACCCAGTCTGGTGTCATCAGCAAATTCAGAAGTTTAGTTGTGGTCAGGTGTTTTTACCTTGCCAACAGTACTTGATGTGGTGCTCAGTCTGTGGGGTGTGGATGTGTGTCTGGTTCAGCACCATGCTGTGTAGTGATTGTCAGTGATTTGAGGATGTTGGTTTCAGCAACTTGGGTGTGGATGTGGTTAGGCAGTTCAGGTATTGGTGTGGTACTGTTTCATTGTGGTGTAAAAGTGAGCTGGTAGGCCATGGGTGTGCGTCTGGGTCAGTATTGAGGGTGCCGGTCTGGGCTCTGACGTGTGATATGTGGGCCTGTCTGTCTGCAGTATCCAACATCAGCACGATGAAATTCAGCCAATTATCAAGCCTCATTCAACAGCAGCTTCAAAACCGTGAGCTCTGCCACTGAAGGTCAAGGGCAGCAGATGCATAAGAAAGCCACAATTTGCTGGCTCCGTGTAACCACACACAGTCCTTACTTGGAGCTAGAATCTGGCTCATTCGCTGTCACTGAGTCAAAATCCTAGAACTCTCTCCCTAACAGCACCTACATCACAGGACAGCAGCTCTATATGAAGGAGGTACATCACAGTATTCTAATGGACGAATAGGGATAGACAATAAATGTTGGCGTAGCCAACGATGCCAACATCCTGTGAAATAATTAATAAAAAAAAGAAAAAGAGATAGCGTTTCACATCTGTGACCTTTCATCAGAACGCTACTTTGACTATAACTATGGCAATATTTCCCTGCTGGTTTCCCTCAAACTCAAACGTATTTTACATAGCGGAACACAATGCCATCCTCCAATTCCTCTTCACCGTTTTCCAACAATGTTGTCTCAAATTTTATCTATCGATTCATGTACAGAAAAAGTACATCCATGGCTTCTCTACCCACACCATTACATGTGGAGTTCTCCATGGCCCTAACCTTGCCTTCATCGTCCGTTTACTTAACAGGTGACATTTTCTGAAAAGACATGCAAGTTTACAACAACATACTCTAGCTCTACAACCTTTCCATAACCTTCCATTGTTATGCTTTGGAAAACTGAAATTAGATGTCCACTCTCAGATGAGCTTCATATATCTCCACCTAAAGGCCATGGAGATCAAATATATTGTCCACACCATAATTCAATTCCAATGTTGGTGATTCAATCCCAGCCAATGATTTAGATGCATCAAATTATTTGAGCCATCAGAATCCTTGTTAATACCAAGCTAAGCTTTCAAAATGACATTCTCTCAATTTATAATTTTCCTTGAATATTTCTTGGGCCTTTTTTTTAATCAGTTGGACACTGTATTTTCCAATGTTCTTCCAGAAGGCTTTACGTCTCATGCCCACCGTAATCATGCATATATGCTACATTCTGATCACCTCGGATGTATAACATTTAATACCACTTTGGGAAAGCACTCAGGAGATTACTTGCTCTGATTAATTTCTACTTAAATATATGGACCATGGTTTTCTGACGCTTTCTCACTTTAAAAGCAGAATATTCTTCAAACTCATGTTTCCCTGGATTTCACTAATATGCTACCAATCATAATCATGCTGGAATGATACATTTCTCGAATCATAGACGAATGCAGTACTTCTGAATGCCGTTATAAGGCCAGCGACCCTGAGCTGGCTGTTTGGAATACGATTCAAATTCGTCCCATTCACCTGCATCTGTCCTCAAATTTCTATCAATTTAAAAAAAAACAAATATTTATCTAATTTTATTCTAAAAGTTACTATTGAAAACGGGTCCACTCCTTCTTCATCCAATGTCTTTACAATCACAGCTCAGTGCATATTTTGGTCACATTGAGTCTATTTTTCTTCTTCCCTATAGTGTTAAATATGCTTCGAGAAGCAATCCCCTTTATTTACTGTAACAGTGTTGTTCATATTTTAAACACCTCTTTCAAATTTCCTCTCAAAATTCATAAGGAGACCAACCTCTAGTACCTGCCCAAAACAATAGTTACTCATATCCCTGGAAACAGTCTATCACCTATCTTCCTGCACACCATCAACAAAAAATAACTTTCTTACTATATTGTGCAATGCCCGGAACGGAAAACTGTACTCAAATTGTGGCTGAAACAGTGTTTGATAAACCTTTGGCATAGCTTCCTTGTCTTTTCTTTCGTACACCAAGCATCCATTTATAAAGACAAGGTTACTTAAATTCATTCTGAACTGTCCTTCATAGATTGAGTACAAGCAACCTGATTCTCCCTGTTCATGTGCCATCTTTCAGATTGATCTAATTAATTTATATTGTCTCTACTCAATCTTCCTACAAAAGCCTATAATGTCGTAGTTTGTGAAATAACATTTGTCAACAATCAGTGCATGCAGTATCTCAGCTAACCTCTCTACCATTATGACTTTAGTAGGAGCTTCTTCACTGGTAAAGCTTGATGAAATATATGGATTATGTATATCATCCATGCATTTCATCCTTCATGAGTCAGACCCAGGTTTGGTGCTTAATTATTATGGATAATACAACTTTCCTATTATATATATTGAAAATTTGGATTCCAATTCATATCAACACCCAATTTATTTTCTTACTTCCTCTTATTTCCCTTTTCACTTCGCCATTCACCTTTCTATGTTTAACCTAGTTGTCACTGCATTAACAAACTGATGCTTGTCATGCATCCGTTTTTGCTGCTTCCATCTCTTTTTTTATCAAACAGCTCTGGATTTGAATGTCCATTCTTCCCTTCTCGGAGAGATGGACGTCCTCTTTGATGGCAATCCACTGTTTTATAATAGCTTTTCTTGCCAGTGTTTGAATCTATTTTCCATTAGCCAGATTCGTGCTGAACCCAATGAAGTTGGACGTGCTTCAATTAAAACTTTTGCTATCGATTGCTTGTTGAACTTTTCCAGGCTTTATGATGTGATAAACACTGTTTCCTGAATGAATCGTAAGCAAAAAAATTTAAAAAGAATCAGCTTACATACCAACGTCAGTTATGTTTGAGGAAGTAACAGAAGGAGTAAACAATGACGAAACCTTAGACACAATTTATTGATTTAAAGAAAACCTTTAATACATGCCCCATAATGGACTAACGGATATCATCAGAAAATGTGGACTCAGACTACGAGTAGCAGATGCGTTGTTCGCTGATTTAGAAACAGAAATCAGAGAATGGAATTCGATGGCATTTAATCAGAATGGTAGAAGTACTGGTCCACAATGATCAGTCGTGAATCACTTCTGTTCAAAATTTATGTTCACAATTTGGACTTATGGTTAAAGAAAATCTAAATTTATGGCTGACACAAATTTTGGGAAGATAGTCAATATTCTTGAGGACTGGAACAGATGAAAGATGGGGGCTATTAATAAAATTGCAGAAAAGGGAAAAACCGTTGGCAAAGGAAGTTCAGTGCAAATGACTGGAAGGTAAGCATGTTGGAAGGACGGATTGCCACACCGCAATGTAAATGGAAGTTGCAAGTCGAGCTGGACCCGAGAAACACAGGGATCATGAGGAAAAGATGTACCAATCATGTGCGCCACGGATTAGCAATTTTTGAATAGATAGAAAACCAACAATAAATCATCATTTCTAGAGGGATCGAATTCAAAATTACGTAATGTGTGTTAAGAAGAAAGAAAAATACAGCACAGGAACAGGCAGTTCGGCACTTCAAGACTGCGCCGATCATATTGCCTGTCAAATTAAAACATTTTGTACTTCCGGGATCCATATCCCTCTATTCCCATCCTATTCATGTATTTGCCAAGCTGCATCTTAAATACCACTGTCGTTCCTGCTTCCACCTCCTCCTCTGTTAGCGAATTCCAGACACTTACTACCCTCTGCGTTTAAAAAAAAACTTGCCCCGCACATCTCCTCTAAAGTTTTTCCACTCACCTTAAATCTATGTCCCCAAGTAAATTAATATTCCAACCCGGGAAAACGTTTTTGACTATCTACTCTGTCCATGCCACTGATAATTTTGTAAACTTCTATCAAGTCGCCCCTCAATCTTCATCGCTCTAGTGAGAACAATCCAACTTTCTCCAACTTCTCCTCATAGCTAATAACCAGCAGACAAGGCAGCAGCCTGGTAAGCTCCCTCTGCACCTTCTCCAATGCCTACATATCCTTCTGGTAATGTGGCAAACAGAATTGCACACAATATTCCAAATGTAGCCTAAGCAATTTTCTATACAGCAGCACCATGACTTCCCAGCTTTTATACTCAATACTCCTGCCGATAAAGGCAAGCATGCCATATGCCTTCCTGACTACCTTATACACCTGCGTTGCCGCTTTCACTGACTCAGATCCCTCTGCCCGTCGATGCAATTAAGGTTTCTGCCATTTACAGTATAATTCCTACCTGTATTAGACCTTCCGAAATCCTCTCATTTCTCCGGATTAAATTCCAGCTGCCATTTCTCCACAAACATCTCCAACCGATCTATATCCCATTGTATCCATGGACAATCCTCTTTGCTTTCTGAAAATCCTCCAACCTTAGTGTCGTCTGCAAACTTACTAATTAGCCCAGTTCCATTTTCCTCCAAATCATTTACGTATACTACAAACAGCAAAGGTGCCAGCACTGATCCCTGTAGAACACAACTAGTCACAGCTCTCCATTCAGAAAACCATCCTTCCACTGTTAAACTCTCTTCTATGAAGAAGCCAATTCTGTATCCATCCTGCCAGCTCACCTCTGATCCTGTGCGACTTTACTTTCTGTACCAGTCTGCCATGACAGACCTTGCCAAAGGCCTTACTGAAATCCATGTAGATACCATCAACTGCCCTTCCTATAGGTTAAACCTATATCGAACTGTGAAAAAACAAATTTAGTTTGTTGTGTGGCATTCTGGTCACCATATTATAAAGCAGTACATCGAGGCACTGAGGATCAAACATGATTTGCAAGGTTTTTAAGAGAAATGCCTGGGCATACATATAGGAACATGTTAATTTGCTGCGGCCTTCCTGTGTTGCACACAGAAAGCAGAGAGGAGCAAACATAGAAACATTTAAATTATCAAATGCTTTGATAAGTTAGAGGCACGGAGATATGTTTTTTTTCTCCCGGGGAAAGAACATACTGATGATTGTAAATATAACAGAGTCACACAGAAAACTCCCAGGGAATGCATAAGAAAGTATTTACCCAAGTAGTGGTAAGAATGTAGACACTGATGTATCAGGCAGCTGCTGAATTCAACTGTTTAGATGGCTTGGAAGGGAGGCTGGGTAAGTAAATGAGTGAGCAAGGGATAAAGGGTCAGGATGGCAAATTTCGAAGAGGGAAGTTCGGAGGAGATTCGAGTGAAACATAAACATCAGTTTGGACTGGTGAAAATTTTGCTCAATTTAGATGACATAAATATCCTACAGGGTGAAAGCGATTTTGCAGAGGGATGGATTAACAATGACCAGTGCTGAGGCAGAATACGGGACATGCACAGAATCTTATTGTTGCCTACCACCCCACTCATCACTAAAACATGCTAACTGAGGTTGGATTGCGTTAGGGTTTGGGGGAGGGGGTGTAAATGCACTCTGTAATGTTTACCATAGATGTGAAGGCTTTATCAAGCAGACATAAATACATGTAAAACAGGAAGCACTAGGATTTCTCAACAGGTCTGGCAGCATCTATGTAAAGACAAACAGAGTTAACCTCTGCATTGAATATACTGTTAGACCTGCTGAGCACTCCCATCACTTTCCGTTTTAATTTCAGATTTCCAGCATCCATGGTATTCCCCGACTGGCCACATAATATAATTTATATGTTGGGAAATATATCAAAGTTGTTCCAATGATATCGGAATTCATGAACTTGTTCCTAGGAATGGCCGGGGAGTGAAAGGGAAAGGTCGCTAAGGGAACTATGGGAGATATGGTGATTAATGGAAATGGGGACGTTGCTTATTGTAAAAGCATCCATTTGTAAAATTAACATTTTGGGAACCTTTCATGAAGCATGGGATTGTTTTGAAAGTTCTATTTCATGTGACTTTAAAATTGATTTTGTTTGATCAAAGTGAATATATTATTTGAAGTATATTTTACGCTAAATCGCTTTGTATTTGTTGTTCTCCTGACGGCATCACTAAAAAAGAGTACCATTTAGCAGCATCATTGTCAAAATAACTTCCAGGACAGCTACTTGCCAGTGATAACATAGGTTAGTTGGCTGTTGTTTAGAAATTCCCATAATGCAGGATGACGGAAAGTCCTGATAACACTATTCATTCTTTTTTAGTAAACAGGGATGGATAATAAATGTTGGCCCATCCAGAGAAGCCCACACTCAGTATATAAATAAAAAAATTGTTTCAGTTTATGCTGTCTACCTTAATACAAGAGAACGTTTATTTAAACAATTATAAACCCTTAAAAAAATCATATCTTTGAAATAAACAAGAACATTATTGACAACGTTTTGCAAATATTTAATCCCCTTCGCATCCATCAAATTGAAAATAATGAATGGAAGGAATATAAAAACATATGAAAGCATGAAAAGTAAGCCGTTTCGCCCGTCAAGCCCACGCCACCTTACAATGAGATCGTGGCTGATCATCTACTTCAACATAATTTTGCTTCACTGTACCGACAATTTTTTGGTTTAGTAGATCGAAATATTTCGATTTCAGTCTTAAACTCAATCAGCCAGCCTCAAAAGCCTTCCTGGGCAGCACATTCCAAACATTCAAAACACTCAGAGTGAAGAGATTCCTCCCCATCTTTGACATAAATGGCCTACTCCTTATTATGAAACTGTTTCTCCTGGTTCTAGACACCTGCCCCCTACCCCCTGACTCCCAAGTCACAGGAACCAGATACCTGCATCTACCCTGTCGAAACCTTGAAGCCTCTTTCATGTTTGAGGTCACATGTTCAAAGCTCCAGGGAATAAAGGCCTAGTCTGCTTAATCGTCCTTCGTTGGGCAGTGCCTCTATCCTAGGAAATAGCTGGACAATTAAACATGTCTGTATGTTAAGCATTCTGTATTACATTCACTCTAGAATCATAACATTGTAGAATGGGACAGCACATTAGGCTCAATTATTTATCCTATACTCCAAGGAATCTTACTATTCAATCTAATTCTTCCACGAGTCTTTCATACACACCATTCCAGGCAATAACATCTTCTGTCGAAATCATGTTCCTGCATGTTGCCTCTATTTGTTGTGCCAATAATTTAAATCGACATTGTCTGGTTACCAATCCAAAGACTATTCGAATCATTTTCTATCTTTACATTAACGGAACTGTTCACACATTTGAACACTTATTTTTCTCAAATCGCATCTTCACTTCCTCTGATTAACAAGGCAGCCACAGATTCACCAATTTCTCCACACAACAGATGCCATTCATCCCCGGTACCATTGAAGTACATTCTTTCTCCAGCCCCTCAAGAAACTGATATCCTTTCTGAAACCCAACTGTTTCCTAATTAGTGGCTGATCAGTGTTAGATGAGCTGTCATTTTTGTGTAACGTAATCATCCAAAGTCAGAATATTGATTGTTTGCTTAAATGTGTCCAGTTACCTTCACAAGCCCAGATGTGTCTGCTCCAGCAGCTTTGTGCCATTGATTTAGCTCCACACCTTCCAAAACAGAGTGCACAATTTCAGTCTTGTCTGTGATAGATTTTATTTGCAATGTTTCTGCCCATTTCACCACTCTGTGTATATCTATTATTACCCTCCTAATTGCTTACTTAATTTCGGAGCTCCGTGTTATCTGTAATCTTTTAAATGTTGCCATAGAGTCTATTGCCTGGTAAACAATACATCTTTAAAACGTCAATGACTACTACAAGTGAGTTGAAAATATCCCTCTATTATCGTCCAACATTCTAATAAATAACCGGTGAGCACAGTTGTGTGCCTTTGTCCGTTTAGAATTTCTGTGTTCATCTATATTGCTACCGCCCCAATCCCATGGCTTTAATTATGCAATAAATTCCATTATAAGGCACTGTAACAATGCTCTTTTGAAAATAAATATACATAATATCAATCATACCGATTTGATCAAAATATTCCAATATTTCATCGGGGCAGGTCTAATGCAGTGCACTGAGTAACGTTGGCATGCTCAACTATTAGAGTGTCGCGGTTGTCTAAGCGCAATACTTTCAGAAAGTCAGTGTAGAAGGATATTTGATATGTCCGAGCATGCTCAGATTGTGGCAGTGAAGTATATTAGGGATGTCCATGCGGAGGGAATGTAGCACAACCTGAGAGGCAGTACTGAAGGAGACCAGCCCTGGCGGCTGGCAATACTGAAAATAAAATGCTACACAATTAGAAGGGCAACACTGAGGGAGCGCTTCACCAAGGAGATGAAAGCTCAGGTCGTGCTGCACTCTGAGGGTCATAAATGGGGCACGGCTGTACTGTCGTTAGTTCGGCACTGAGGTGCCTGGCGCAGCCCTAGGGACAGCAGAGGGGACGTTTCAAAAGGACGTCATGAGCTTTAAAGGCGTTTTGGGAAGTGCAAACTTCGCAACGGCACTATATGAATGTAATTACTTATATATGGTATCTCTCATGTTTGCCATAAAATTACATGATTCTTGCCTTTATTGAACTATTATCACTTTTCTCCCGTTTACCAGTTAGGATCTGGAAACTTTTAACAACCTTGCCTTCCTTCTTCTTCTCTGAGAAATGATTAAAAGAAAGGCCTAAGTTACATAAAATCAAACAGAGAACACGGTAAGTGTGCACTTATTGATATCAGTAACATGCGGGAAAAAACAATTGTTACCCCTTACCTCCAAAAGAAGAATCTAATATCGGTGATAGTGACTGAGACATTGAGCAAACCATAAATTCAAAGAGCAGAGTGTGAGAAAGTCTGATCAACCACAAAATCTCAGTAAAAGGAGTCCCAGACAGGAAGAACAAGTAGGACCTGTCGATGCGGGTGGCCAGTTGAATCCCGATGAATATGCGGTTCCTCTTTGCAGCTGGGAACATTTGACCTCAATTTATCTGTGTCTTAAATTTCAGTGCACAATTTATTCACACTGCTGTACAATCTTTTTTCAAGGCAAACGTTCGCCAATTGCACATCTGAATGTAAATTATATTTGGAAATCCAGTTAGATAATTTTCATTAAAATACTGTGGAAGTGCAATCAGAATGCTGAACCGGAAATATATTCTGAGTGGACTTGTTGTTATTTTTCTTTGTGGGTCATTTTATTGGAGAGGAAATACATTAATAAACTATTGGAAACCAATTAAACAAAAATCGGGTTACAATGTGCGATATGAACACTTAGATCTGGCAGGAAAGAACTCGACTTGTTGGAAGATAATTAGTGGTGACACTGAAGCTATTGAAGAGGCTGTTTTAACCTCGATCACAGTCGAAAGCAAACATAAAGTCGTCACTGAAATTGATTATTTAGCAATGACGCAAGACTGCTGCCATTTCATTAAAAACCGCAAATACATCACATTCCCATTAAGTACCACGGAGCAGAATTTCCCTCTGGCCTATTCTATGGTGATCCATACTAACATTGAGATGTTCGAGAGGCTCCTCAGAAGCATTTATGCTCCACAGAATGTGTACTGTGTCCACGTGGACAGGAAGTCTTCAAAACCATTTTACTCAGCGGTTCACGCTATCGCCTCCTGTTTCAACAATGTCTTCATTGTAGGAAAATTAGAATCGGTGACATACGGCTCATGGTCTAGAGTTCAGGCTGATCTGAACTGTATGGAAGAGCTGCTGCAGAGCCCTGTCCCATGGAGGTACCTCATCAATGTTTGTGGGCAGGATTTTCCAACGAAAACCAATTGGGAGATAGTCAATAGTCTCATTGCCAAAAATAGCTCAAATGTTATGGATTCAGTACCTCCGCCAAAGTTCAAAAAGGTAAATTGATCAGCTCATGTCATCTGTCTATCCATTGCCTGACCTTTCCTTCCATCCATCCAACCCTCCATCGCTCCTTCTCTCATCTCTCTCGCCCTCTCTCTCCCTGTTTCCCTCTTTTACAATGATAGACTTTGTTCGTAGAAAAGAGTTTTATCCTAAATACCTTGGCTTTTCTGGCACAGACATTTAAAGAAATCTGGAAATGTCCACCCTCTGTGGATGTAGTTAAATATAACAAATCAGATGTGAGTACATTTATTAAATTTTGTCGTGAATGCAATGTGCTAATTGACAGATTGCGATGAAATAAGAACATAATAAATAGGAGCAGGAGTAGACCATGTGCCCATCGAGCCTGCCCCACCATTCAATACGATCAAGGTAATCTTTGGATTCAAATCAATTTCTCGCTCGCTCTTTATATAACTAAGTTCCCCGATGGAGCAAACATCGGTCTATCCCAGTCCTAAATATATTCAATGATGGTTCATCTACATGCCTCTGGAGTAGAGAATTCCAAAAGATCCATTAACCATTCAGTTAAGAAAGTTTCCCTCACCTGAATCTAAAATGATTGACCACTTATCCAAAGGCTCTGTCCCTGTGATTTTGCACCGTGCAAAACGCTTTTTTTGGTAATCCAGGTATGCAGGTTCCCATTTATCTGCCCTTGTATTTACACACTCAATATGCTCTAATAAACTTGTCAACCCTGATTTTCCTTTAGTGAAACCATGTTGAGTGCCCTAATCATACACTTTTTTTCAGTGAATTGTTAAGGCTCCCTTCATAGCACATTCCAGCATTTTCCCAGCAAGTGATGTTAGGCTAATTGGCCTGTAGTTCGATGTTTTCTCACTTTGTCAGGTGCAACACAAGATTTTTGAAGCTACCTCCTTCATGTGGTCTTGCTGTTCTTTCACTGCTTTGGCCTGGCTTGTACATGGAATTAGATTATTTCATTGCTCAAAATGTGTGCTCTTTGATTTGGGCACAGGAATAGAATAGTCACTGTGTTGTTAGCTATTTTCAGGCAAATGAAGACATGGCAAGTTAACAGTTAATTTTTATTAGCTCTTTTTAAAAACTTGTCTTCGACTGGTGTCGACTAATTGGCTCATTTGATTTCACAGTCTAATTGTGAGGGTCAAGCCTGAGCTAACCTGGTGACACCTCCTGTATCATGGATTTTCAATGGGCCATTACGAACAATGAATTGTGCCAATGCCTTGTTGATTCTTTCATATTTCCACTTTTCAACGGCTTGGTATCAGAATAAGCTTTACAACTTTCAGATAAAGCAAAACATGTAGGTGAAATATAAAGCAATTGAGGCAATACAAGTTTATAGTTACTGTTGCTAGTCGCGATGAGTTCGAAAAATGTAAATAAATTGGAAAATGAAAAACATTTCTCTTTTTGTTGATTTTCAGAGAAGATGGGAATTTCATTATGATACACACAAGGGCGTCGTCAGAACACATCGAACGAAGAGTCCACCACCCATACACAGTCCCATGTTTGTGGGGGGTGCATATGTTCTTGTCACTAGAGAATTTGTGAGGGCTTTGTTTGTGAACCCGGAAACACAGGCGTTTTTCAAGTGGTCTGAAGACACCTACAGCCCGGACGAACACATCTGGGCAACCCTGCAGAGAATGCCTGAGATACCCGGCTCCATACCGTACACTCCAGGGCTCTACAAGAGTGATCCAGTTGTTACCCGAGCAGTGAAGTGGTCTTTTGAGGCTGGGGATGTAGCGAAAGGAGCCCCTTACCCACCTTGCACCGGA
This sequence comes from Carcharodon carcharias, assembly GCF_017639515.1. NCBI lineage: Eukaryota > Metazoa > Chordata > Chondrichthyes > Lamniformes > Lamnidae > Carcharodon > Carcharodon carcharias. The sequence goes on from NC_054490.1 coordinate 32,507,228, forward strand.
AGGTACCGCCATCAAATCTGTATTTATGGGTCTGGAGATCTAAACTGGATCGTCCAACAGGATCCTTTGTTCGCGAACAAGTTTGATCCACGAGTGGACAACACAGCTGTGCGATGTTTGGAGGAATATCTCCGATACAAAGCGATTAATTGAACATTGTCTTTAAAATTAAGTGAAATAAGTAAACTCGATATATTGAAGCCCCCACCCCATGAAACAATAACGAAAGTTGCACTATTCTCATGAATAGCCCTGTAGAGTAGGAGGCAACATTAATTCAAACCGGAGCATTCCCATGAACCGAATTCTTCAATTAAATTATTCCATTCACAGCGAAGCTACCAGAAATCTCTGTATTGTGCATCAAATCAATCAAACGTTTTTTTTTAGCAGAAAATCTATATAACACTCCTGTCTGGATGCATAGAACTGAATACACTCTGATTAACGAACATGCTGTTCCATTTTTTGCACAAGCCTGAAATTGTAAATGAGAACGTTTAGTAAATATTCTTAGCGATAATAAAATGATGCATATTTAATGATTGGTCTCTTATATCACTCTTGTTCTTGTTAAAGGTACTTTGATGAATTGCCAACCCCTCTTTATTTTCTCAATGTTTTATATTTCAAGTCGTGTTTTCTGTTAGAATTTTGTAAAGTCAATTTGGTATGGTCATTAAATAAAATTCTCTCACAATATGAGAAGTTTATGCAGGTGCTGTATTTCTGGTCTTTTCCTATCGACAAGTCACAACTGATGCATGACTTTCTCTCTGCCTCTTGAGTAGATTCGACATTGTAGAAAATGCTAATAACTTTCTGTTTGCACATAAATATATAACAACAATCCAATGGGTTTGATTTCCACAGCCGTCGGAAATATATTATGATTAAGATAATTTGTATTGATTGTCAATTGTGTGGAAATAAATGAACATGAATCTGCAACTGCATGAATTTAGCATTTCAGTGTGAAAATAAGGTTCAAACATATTTGTCGTGAACCAATGCAGCAGCGGAAGGGAACCGCCATGGGTTTTCAGTGTACATTAAAAAATCAGTGGCTTGTACCGTTGAGAAACAGAGCGTTGTTACCACCATAGCATACCACCATGCCTGCTGTCTAACAAAAAGATAGTTAGCTCCATTCCCTCACGTTTTACTCATGGTACATTTGATTTCCACATTTTTATTTCATTTCCCTCATTATCCCCTTTATGACTGCTGATTGAGTCATTGTTTCCAGTAAGGCATTCCTTCTAACACATGTTTCTTCTTCCTTGGAATATGAGCGTCACAGGCAAGGCCAGAATATGTAACAAATTTCGGATTGCCCTTGAGAGGGTGGCGCTAAGATCTCTTCATAAACACATGCACCCCATCCTGTGTGCAGACGTCCACAGTGCTGATGTTTGACGGAACGAAAATGAAAGAGTGAAATTTCCAATCAGGATGGTCCATGAATTGAACGGTTTCCCCGAGGTGCTGGTTTATTATGGGTCCTTTGCCTTCAATTTTTCTTAGTTATATGGGTCATTTTCTTTCAAATGATCGGCCGTAAGAATATTGACGTGTTGCTAAAATGCATTTGTTGATAGCATTATCTTTTGCCATTGTGGACGAGGGTGGAGGCAGTAAACAGTTAAGGTGGTCGAAGTGGTGCCTATCAAGTGGACTGTTTTGTCTTAACAGGTATCGAGCTTAGTGGATGTTTTTCCAGTTGTACACAATCCGGAAAGAGGATGTTCCTGGTTACGGTTGCAAATATTGTATTTCCGTAAAAATCGGGCAAGTGGCTAAATAAATTCTTGTTAAAGCTGGTACTTCTCTGCTGTTCGTGTTTCTTAACAATTATCAGAAGGGTCGGGGGAAGGCAGAGGGTCGGAGGTGGGTCAGAATGCCGGGGATTCGGAGGGTCGGGGGATCGGAGTGTAAAGGTGTGGATGTTATTCGTAGGGTCGGGCGAGTTTCAGGATCTGGGGTTATTTGGGAGAATCAGTGGGGATTTGCAGATCATTTGTACAGTTACCCAGGAGTGAGTGGATCTGTCCGAAGTCTCCAGTTTTACTCAGATTTGGAACATTTTTTTTTTCAGAATCTTCCAGGAGGATTTTACATTAGAAATTAAAACTTCAGAGGCAATTCCGCGCAGTCATTGCATTGGGATTTCCGAGGCCTCCACCAGGGCTTCTTGGGATATATCTAGGATATGACCATCAAGACACCAGAAGATTTGGGCAGACATGTGCTTTCTGTTTCTTGGAGAAAGCGTACCTAGAATATGAAAGAGAATTCAGTTCGACCGTTTGTTTCCATTTATCTATTTATGTGATAAACTTAATTTGACAATCATCTTGAGTCACTGTTACATTATGTTCTTCAGTTCCTCTCTGAATTAACTTTGGGTCGCATTGTAAATGAATGTGATGGTACAGGAATAGTGAAGTTTGCAACATAATTGGTTTGGAAGCTGAGATGTAAGGAGAGTCAGTGGTTGAGCAGTACTGCATTTCAGTGATTTGGTAGGAAATGGTGTAAGCAAGCCAAGCCATCCATAGCAGAAAAGAAAACAGCTAGATATATGGAAGAGCAAAATCATTGGTTTTGTTGGGTTCTACATCTATGGATCCTTGTGGCTATTTGAATTGCTACCCTCACTGTATATTCACTGTTCCTAGAAACGCAGCATTGGCTTTCTCAGTGCAATGTTTTGCTTTCAAATTCTTACAATCATTTGACACAAATCTATAAAATGTGAATACAACTATGAGCCACACAGGATCATTAGAGTTTGCATATGTGAATAATTCTGCACAGGAGAGTAATGGGCAGGAATTATTATTGAAATAGTAGAACAATGAGCGTTAATTTTGGATCCGTGATACAGACCAAGAGATCTGCCACTGCCTTTCCAAAAAGGTGGAAAGCTGTACACTTTGGAGAGACCACACCCACAATGGGAAGGACCATAATCGTGATCAAGTTATTTGAAATGGAGAGAAAAGAATGAAAATGAATCATTGAAAAGGCTTGGTGCCAAATCAACTGCTCAACCAGACCCTGAGTGAGATTGCCGGCTTTATTGCTGCAAAGAAAAAAATGTGCTGCATTGGCCTGGATTCTGCTTCCCTGCAGGGGAATCTTTGTAACGAAATTAAAAACAATGAATTGGAAATTCGTTTGAGAAAACGGTTAATGTCAGCACAGACCTGTCGGAACGCCACTGAGCCTGCAGTGCGGTGGGGAAGAAAGAAGGCATTTTACATTGATAAAACCAATGGATTGAATTGAAATTTGGCTCTTATAATGACTGTTATTCTTGTATTTACATTAAACACTGCATAGCTGATATATGTTCTATTTATTCATTGGTGAGACATTTTTTACAATTCACTTCTTGTTTTGTTTCACATGTCCCATTCTCCTTCACATCACTATATTTTCACACAAACTGATTTCAACTCGACAGGCACGCTTCATTGTTTCCCTCAAAATTCTGCCTCATGTTATCTGGGCAACGTATGCTTATAGCACTTGATGGGGAATAGGTAGTAGGAATGAGGTATGAATGAACACAGGTTCACTTCCTAGAAGTATCATTGCACACTGGTGCTGGGCGTGAACCCTGAGTAACATTATCCCCAAACAAATTCTTGAATTTCACAGCCGGGTTCCCCCAATGAAGCAGATAATACTTTCGCCTCTCAATTTCCCAGTTTATTATTACTCAGGTCCAGCACCCTCACCGACAGGTTTTCACTAGGAGCAGAGAACAGATCCTTGGTAGAAGAGATGGTGAAACTGTTCACATTCAGACTGATGAAGACAATAAGGAGGAAGATGGGAACAGAGTAAAGGATTTGAAAAAAATCAATGTAATTGCCCGAAATTTATTACTGAAAATATTACTGATAACATTACGGTGTTGATGTTCTACAGTGTCTGGCATCCAGGTGTTACAAACAAATTATCACAGAGCCTGGTCCCTATTCAATTCCAGTTTTGCAGTCCGGGTTACTCGGTGCCAAAGATAATCATTTCCTGATTCTCCCAGTGTATTGATTCGCAGTCTAAATGCAAACCAGAAAAATGTGAAGGGCTGAATGTATAGAATTCCAGAGCTGAGGCGTAATATTTTTTTTCTTATCTATTTAATGAAGATTATAAAAAAACAAGCCAATCTTCTGATTTTCTGATCACCGACCGTAGGTCTCGCGCTTTCCAAGTTGCCATATGTTTGAGAATTGTCAGCAGTGCGCTTATTAAATGTGTTCATTAAATAAAGTGCTCTCTGTGTAAAGCCATATGTATCGTTCAGTCTATTCTCATTCACTCATCAGAAGTACCCTCCTGGGGTTCAGTGACAGCCCTTTTATGTTTCAGGAATGCGTCTCATATCAATGACTCCTTTCCCCGATGTAATGGGAATAGAGCCAGTTCACCCAATTAAGTTATAAAGCGGTGACATTCTGCACTTTATAGTCTATAATACTCTGTATGAAATCAAGGGGCTAGTTATATTTGAAAATTGTGCTATCGCTTGCTGTCAAATGCCTCCTGCCCCCTACCCCCTCTCCAGGTTTTATGTAGCAGGGGAAGTCTATGCTGTCCCGTTGAAATTTAGAAGAGCTGCTACAGTCGACTTTATACAGCAAAACATTCTCATGACATGTGTCATGAATTTCAGATTTAACTGGTATGACAGTTTTCGAGACATTTTTCCACGATCCATTCCTGCACCTGCACGGGGTGTGGCACACATAGGATAGATTAATGGACATTTCCAGGACACTACATTCAGTTTACCAAGGATATCTTAACTGTATGAGGCCTCACTACTGGCCGACACTTATCTGAAATCTGGGGCTAATATCCCCCCAGAAAATAAATTTAATTGAAATTTGACAGCAGAATTTATCTCCCAAATGCCACGAGAGAGATGGCCCTGATCATGAGCGCGAGCTCCAGGTCAAAGAGCTGAGGACCCAGAGCTGACTGCTCTTAGCTGGATGATGGCAAGGTGAGTGTTTTCCAAAATGTGAATCACTGCACCATTGATGAGTTAAGATATCGTACCGAGGTACTGCAGAAAATAGTTGGCTCACTCCTCGGAGGTTGGCATCCCAAATGTTCTGAGTTATTCTTTGTATCTCAATGTCTGCTTTTTCTGCTTCCCTCTCCTATCCATGATGAGAATTCTGTCACTGTCGCTTGCTTATTTAAAGAAGAGATGATTCAGGTATATTTAACGTACATTTCCTTCAGAGGGAAATGCACAGTGCGGAAAACCACGGATCTTTGACTGACGAAAGAGCTGGAGAATAAGTTGAAGATGTTAGTTCAGAGTGGAAGCTCAGAAAAAAAAGGCATCCAAGGTGAAGTATGAGAAAAGTTTTGTTAACTAACATAAAAGTGAATCCAAAAGCCTTCTGTAGACACAATCAAGTGGAAGGGTGGGAACATGGGTGGCTGGGCTGACTGGGGACCAAAATGGGGATTTCTGCATAGAGATGGGGACATGTTTGACTTACTAAATTAATACCTTTATATTTGCCTTTACTAAGAAAAACAAGATGTTGCTAAAGGCACAGTTAAATGTGAAGCAGTTGAGGCACTGCATTTGCTAAAACGTTCATAATGTGAAGGCAATGGAAAGGCTAACTGTACCTCAAGTTGATAGGTCGCCAGGATCTGTGCATATTCTTCCGAGGACGCTGAGTTAGAGGCAAGTGTTCCAACAGCTGAAATGTATGCTGGATGGGGCCCAGACTTTGGCAGTTCTTCACATTGGATGCAGCAATTCTCCAGGACCAGTAATTCAATGTATTTGAGAGTGCAATGATATATGAAAGGACTGCGGAGTCAATTGGCATCCCCCCCAATCCACAGAATGTAAGTGTTTCCACAGATCCCACTGTGGCCTGAGCCAGTGCTTTATGCCTGTATTCAAACAGGTAGTGCAGTACGTTCAGGTTATTTTTACCGGTATCACTTGCTGCGCTTCAATCTGCCCTTCAACTTCCTCCTTTACCAGCCAAGTTGTTTGTGAAATAAATTGATCCATAAGCTCCTCCGGAGTCAGAGCTGAATGAGGAGTGGAAAAGCCAGCAGCAAGAGGGAAAATAAATATGTCAAATCACCAATATTGCTTGCTGTGGGCTTCAGTGAGGGGTTTATGGATTTGCTCAGGATTTGGAGTCAGGAATTGTACATGGCAGCTACAAACTCTTGGAAGGTGAGATGTGTGAATGTGTATACCACGCACTGGGCAGAATCATCTCTCTCCAAACGTTCCATTAGAAATCTAGACAGGAACTGGGAATACTGCAGATATTAATTAATCAAGATTCCAATTCCAAAAATGCAACACACTTCTCAGAAACTTCTATGAAGGTCATCTCACCAGTCTTCAATAACACATCACCGGGCTTTCAATCTCCCGACCATAATATTCAGAAGGTTATAACTGTTGGAGGAATATGGTTGAGCATTTATCTTGGGAACTTTCTGCTTTACCTTGACTTTTTGTGTAAAGCAGGAGCTCTGTGTCAGACTGAGGATACAGCAGTAGGAAGGCTTGTAGCACACGATGTACAGGAACTTATTCTCCTCCAAGTGTTTGCTGCCACGACCTGCTCTTCAAAAAAATTGTTGCAATGTTCCTTCTGTTCATCACAAAACTTTCCCAAGATTTCATTCCAGACACTGATCTCAGCCTTTCCCAATGAATGAAACGTGATAGCACCGCTGGCGACTAGCACTGAACATCCTGGGAGAAGCTTAAACAAAAACAGAATTACTTGGAAAAACTCAGCAGGTCTGGCAGCATCGGCGGAGAAGAAAAGAGTTGACGTTTCGAGTCCTCATGACCCTTCGACAGAACTTCTGGCCAGACTGGTAAAGCCGCAAATCTTTACAATTTTAATAGCTGCACTCGATTAAACATTTAGTTTGTTACCTAACGCTATCTAGTGCCAAGCAGCCCTTTAAAGTTCTAGTCATGACTTTGTTCCAGGTTACAGTGTGCAGCATCAGAGACTGAACACTTGGCCTCGAGCAATCATTTGCCAGCATTACGGCCCATACGCCACGTTTGCCCTGATTTGTAGTAATTAGTGCATTATCGGGAGACCGTGGGGGGGGGGGGGGGGGCAGGGGCTGAGGTCAGTGACAGCAGGAGCAGAAGCCAGAATACCGAAGACTTCCAGAGGAAGAACCCTCCATCCACAAGGGACTGTATTATTCAACCCATATTCACAGCTTTGCTGTTCAAACTTTCTTGACTGTCGTACTTATTGTTAATTTCAGTGGACAGTGGAAGTATTTGCAAGGTTTTCCTGAATAGACTGCTCTTCTGATTTAAAGGATTATTTTCATGCGACATTTTCCACTCCATTACCCAGGATCGGTGGGTGAAAAGCGCTTGTGGCGGATGCGGATTGTAGCCCCAGTTGCAGACTTAACCTTCAGTCAGTAGCAGGAAATGATGAGAAGGAGGTGAAAGTTGTGAGGAAGAGGGGAGTACAGAGAGCCTCTGGCTGCTGTCATCCGTCAGGGAGGTGCCAGGGCAGCGTCAGATTCTGAGAGTCAGAAAGAACAAACAAATCATCCAGGCTAATTCATAACGCCCCAAGTGTATACAGGAAGAGATTTAGCTACTTGCAACTCAGCTCATGAGGTCATTGGTACTTTTGTGGAACTGGGATTAAGCCCTCCTCAGAATGTAAACACGGTTGACCTCATAAGCCAGTTCCTTCGATGTGACATGAAACTCAGAAGCTTCCTCCACTTCCCAGCGCTAGGCACGAGCAGATCACTTCTATCAAATGTGGCATGCGGAATGGCATCAAGTGTTGCCTCAATGAATCTGAAAGCAGCTTTATCCTTTCTAGAATGCCTCAGATGGCGCTGACAACTATACACGGGGACATGTAATAAGTGCCAAACTCCTCTGTGACAAAATGCAGGGGACTTGCTTATTTTTAAAATATTGCAACCTGTGATGATTGAAGTGTTTGGCAGAAATTTGCTAAAACTTAAAATGCAAAAATGGAGATTCTTGGAAACACTCACCAAATTTAGCAGCAAGAGCCGAAGTGATGTAGGAATGTGATAGATTTTACACTGTTGTGGAGAGGGGGTGGAGCTGCTGGAGAGCAATAGAAGGTCAGGGATTTCTTGGATCCCAGGTGATAATTGAAGATTATGTAATGCACAAATGAGTAAGGGAGTGGTAATGGCAGTTTCAAGACTAAGGCATGCTAACAGATCAGATAGCAAATGTGTTCATAGCAGAACAAGGATCATCGCTCTCTGAAAGCAAAGCATATGAACATGTTCTAGACAGGACCTTTGGGACTTAGGTTCTGGGAAAGAAATATCAAAGTGGGGGGCTTTGGTCATGGTATGATTCTGTTGAACTGAACTGTCCAGAAGGCAGTAAATTGTCTTGGCAGAAGCTGAGGTGCTATTTCTCTATTTTCCGACATCAAACTGGAGGAACAGCTCCTCATCTTTGGTTTTTCCTTCAGATGCTGTTACAGCTTATGGCCACTGGGCCAACAATCAGATGATCGTGATAAAAAGTAAAGTTGTAATCTCCTTTTTGGACACTTAATCTCCCTGCTGTGATTGGGAGGCTGTCCCTCTTCTCTTATGCCCCTGAGAAGCCCGGAGACTTGGGTTCACGAACATTGTTCCTGGCACCAAAGGCAACTCAATTGTAAATTCTCTGCATCACCCGTAACCCCAACCTTCCTCCACTCCCCACCTTGCTTTGCCCCGCTGACCCACTTTTGGACTCAGGTGCTGCCTTGGGCAGCCAAGGCCATTTCTGATTTATGTGTTCACCTGCCTTGAGATGAACTGTTTCTAAGGAGATGGTTAATATGACCACGCCATTCAACAGTGAAGACAAGGCATCCATAAGCTCTCAAAGAGTTTAATTGGCCTTATTTCAGTCGAAAGCAGGATTCTTCACCTTCCCCCCTCGCCCACACCCCTACGTCCCCATTATAACCGAAATCCTCGCGCTGGTGGTAATTTCTGGAGCCCCCAATGAGCCATTGAAATTGACACGCCGTCGAGCGACGGTATTTTCAGGGCCCTCAGCATGGTTTTCCAATTTTGTCGAGCCGGAAACTAGGATTCATGCTCCATCTAAACAGTTCTGAAACTAGCCTGAGGCTGCCTGACTGGATATTATAAATAAGTCTTGACTTTGTAGCTACCTTACGTGTCTGTTCCTGGAGTGTCTAATAGGGCAGCATATATTCACTCTACATCTAAAACATTGGATCTGCGTGATTGTGATCGACACTGTGGAGAAAACTTTAATATCTATGTGCCTGATGAGATTTCTTGGTGTGAGCTTCAATCACATCTAATCTGTTTCAGACATTTGCTGTAATTTTTGTTGGGACAGCGTATGGGGAGCTTCAACATGTTTTTGTGCCATGCTATTTCGGCCCATGGAGTAATTGATGGGTCAGTTTAATTGACGGGTCAGATTATCCTACCTAGATTTTTTGATGAGATACTCAATCTGGAAGCAGGAACGGAATTAATGCACTAAATGGGTGAATTCCCTCTTTGCAGAGAAGGTCAAAAACGGAATGCAATATACTAGCGAGCCTGTTCCAAAAGTAAATACCTGAACTGTTAATCAAAAATACAGCTATAGCCCAACTGGAGTCGGATATATTTAAAACAGAGGGTGCGCAGGAATGGTTCACCAGCCGAACTACAGGGATGGCAGGATTTTCTTCCGTGGAGAGATTGAGTACACAAGGCTTGTATTAACTGGAGTTTAGATCAATCAGAGGTGACTGCATTGAAACGTATAAAATCCTGACAGCGCTGCACAGACTAGAGGCAGAGATGATGCTTCCTTTGACTGATGTGTCAAGGAAACGGGGTCACAATCTTAGGATACGGGGTAGATCATTAAGGAATGAGGTCAAGAGAAATTTCTTCACTTGGAGGGTGCTGACCCTATGGAATTTTTGATCACTGAATGTAGTTGAAGCCAAGTTACTGAATATATTTAAGTGGGAAGGAGATAGATTTCTGGACTCAAAAGTCACCAATGGGTATGTGGAGTGAGCATCAGTGTGGCAATGAGATAGACGATCAGCTATGATAATATTGAACAGTGGAGCAGGCTCCACGGGCTGGATGACCTGCTCATGCTTCTTTTTTCTTTGTTTCTACCTAATGGTTGTATTTTCAGTTAGGCAGCGATTGCTGGTGTAATTACATTAATGGAGTTTGGCCCCAAATAATAGATTCATGGACAGCAGACACCCGGACTCGCCTCTGGGCTGTTCTCAATTGTTCTGGATGTGAATTAAATGCTTAACTGAAGTACATGAATGCTTCACCGCGCTCCTTAACTGCTCCCTGAACTTGGGCTGAGTCACTCCATAAGTTAATGCGTTTGCACAGCAACTTACATTCAAGAGCATATATCTGACTTGGTGTAACACACATAATGATACCTCGCAATATTCTAGATCCATCCATGTGTCATGAAGCTGTTACTGTATATAATATTTTGGAAGAAATTATTTCTTGTAAACAGATTTTAGTCTGTGGTTATGTCTTAATTGGATTAAAACCAACTAGTATTTGTTCTTTGATATGTATTTTTTTATATGCAAGGGAGATAGCGTGCATTTGCATTTTTTGAATAGAACATTCAAGAAGTGAGGTGAAAACTTGATGCCTTTGTAGCAGCTATTAAGCAATGTACGCATATTACTAAAAACGTTTGATACAATGAATGGGGTTTTATTGTTAAAATGTAAAGCTCAAAGGGGCTGGTGAGATAATGAAAATTGGAAATCAATTAGTGGTGTTAGGTAAAATAGCAGCATTTGTCGGGCATACAGGCAGAGGCAATATAAATTCAAATGGCAGCTGCAAGGTCCCAACTGGCTATCCAGTGATAAGAGCCTCATTTTGACTTTGCAAGGTGAAAACGATTTCCTTGTGTTTGAATAACTATATGGGTTGCTGTTGCCTGAAACGAAATTAGTTTGGAAATGTGTTAAAATATTCGACTGTAATAATTTGTAGCCAAGTGCACATATATTTTAATCTGTGCAAATTAACTGAATATTTCATTCAGTTTAAGGTTAGTACTCGACAAATAGTGGCCTTAGATGGGTGACCGCTAGAAGGGGAAGGCAATCAGTGCAGAAATCCCCTGTGGCTGTACCACTCTCTAACAGGTACACCATTTTGGATACAGTTGGGGGTGATGGCCTATAAGGAAAGCAACGGCAGTAGCCAGAGCAGGGGCACCACGGCTGGCTCTGTTGTTCAGCACGGGGATCAAAGCACAGAAACGCAATTGCCATAGGGAAATCTATAGTCAGGAGCTCAGATAGGCGCTTCTGTGGTCGTAAAAGAAACACCAGGATGGTATGCTGCCACCCTGGTTCCAGCATCTAGGATGTCTCCGGTTGGGTACGGGACATTCTGAAGGGGGAGGAAGAAGAGCCAGGGGTCGTCGTTCACATTGCTACGAACGACTTAGGCAGGAAAAGTGACGAGGTCCTGCAGCGAGTATAGGCAGAAAGTTAAAAAACAGGGCCTCTGGAGTTGTAATCTAGGATTTCTCCCTGTACCATGTGTCAATGAGGCTATAAATATGTAGAGAGTGCAGCTAAACACGTCGTTGAACAAATGGTGTAGGAGGGAGTGTTTCCGATATCTGGATCATTGGGATCTCTTCCGGGGAATTTGGGAACTGTACAAGAAGGATGGATTGCATCTAAACTGGAGGGCACCATTATCCTTGCTGAGAGGTTTGATAGTGTCATTTAGGAGGGTTTAAACTAGTATGGCAAGGGTGTGGGAACAAAAGCAATAGGTCAGCAGGTGAAATAAATGGCTGGGAACTAGTGAATATGGTTAATGGCTTAAAAGGAAGAGCAGGCAGGGAGAAATTACTGAACACAGTGGGGCTGCCGGTCTGAAACGCATTTGTTTCAATGTGAGAAGTGTAACAGGCAAGGCAGACGAGCTAAGAGCTTGGATTACTACGTGGGAATATGTTATTGCTATTACAGAGATTTCATTGAAGGATGGACAGGATTAGCAGATAAATGTTCCACGTCTCGTCAGGACTTGGAAAAATTTATTAATTTTGCTTCCAATCTCCACCCCTCCATCATTTTCACATGGTCCATCTCTGACATTTCCCTTCCCTTCCTTGACCTCTCTGTCTCAATCTCTGGTGACAGAATGTCCACCAATATCCATTACAAGCCTACCGACTCCCACAGCTACCTTGACTGAAGCTCCTCACAACCTGCTTCCTGTAAGGACTCCATCCCATTTTCTCAGTTCCTTTGCCTCCGTCGCATCTGTTCTGATGATGCTACCTTCAAAAACAGTTCCTCTGACATGTCTTCCTTCTTCCTTAACCAAGGTTTTCCACCCACGGTCATTGACTGGGTCCTCAACCGTGTCCGGCCCATCTCCCGCGCATCCGCCCTCACGCCTTCTCCTCCCTCCCAGAAACATGATAGGGTCCCCTCCTTGTCCTCACTTATCACCCCACCAGCCTCCACAATCAAAGGATCATCCTCCGCCATTTCTGCCAACTCCAGCATGATGCCACCACCAAACACAACTTCCCTTCACCCCACCTGGCGGCATTCCATAGGGATCATTCCCTCCGGGACACCCTGGTCCACTCCTCCATCACCCCCTACTCCTCAACCCGCACCTATGGCACCTCCCCATGCCCACGCAAAAGATGCAACACCTGCCCCTTCATTTCCTCTCTCTTCACCGTCCAAGGGCCCAAACATTATTTTAAGTAAAGCAGCATTTCACTGGCATTTCCCCCAACTTAGTCTACTGCATTCGTTGCTCCCAATGCGGTCTCCTCTACATTGGAGAGACAAAACGTAAACTGGGTGACCGCTTTGCAGAACACCTGCGGTCTGTCCGCAAGAATGACCCAAACCTCCCTGTCGCTTGCCATTTTAACACTCCACCCGGCTCTCTTGCCCACATGTCTGTCCTTGGCCTGCTGCATTGTTCCAGTGAAGCCCAATGCAAACTGGAGGAACAGCATCTCACCTTCCGACTTGGCACTTTACAGCCTTCTGGACTGAATATTGAATTTAACAACTTTAGATCTTGAACTCCCTCCTGCATCCCCACCCCCTTTCTGTTTCTTCCCCCTTCCTTTTGTTATTTCCAAGAATTTATGTAGATTTTTCTTTTCTCACCTATTTCCATTATTTTTCAATCTTTTATGCCCCCCCACCCCCACTAGAGCTATACCTTGAGTGCCCTACCATCCATTCTTAATTAGCACATTCGTTTAGATAATATCACCAACTTCAACACCTCTGGGTGCTTTTGTTCTTTTGTCTGTGACATCTTTTGATTATGTGCTCCTATCACGGCTTGCTTGTCCCTACAACCACACCACCCCCTTCCACTTCTCTCCCCCCACACAACCCACCCACACTCCCCCCCCCCCCCCCCCCCCCCACACACACACACACACCTTAAACCAGCTTATATTTCACCCCTTTCCTAATCTTCACTCACTTCTGCTGAACGGTCATGAGCACTCGAAACGTCAACTCTTTTTTTCTCCGCTGATGCTGCCAGACCCGTTGAGTTTTTCCAGGTAATTTTGTTTTTGTTTTGGATTTCCAGCATTCGCAGTTTTTTGTTTTTATATTTATTTATGTTCCAGGATTTAGATGTTTCAGACAGGATAGTGAGGGATGTAGAAGAGTTGGGGGATTTGCACTGCTGGTTAAGTAGAATATCACATGTGTACAACAGGAGGACACCTCGGTGGGCGCATGCAGCAAGGCAATATGGGTAGAGCTCTGGAATAGGAAGGGTGCAGTCACAATGTTGAGGGTTTACTGTAGGCCTCCCAATTGCCGATGGGAGATTAAGGAACAGTTATATAGGCAGATTTTGGAAAGATGTAAAAGCAATGGGGTTGCTGTTGTTGGTGATTTTAATTTTCCCTATATTGGCTGGGAATCATTTAGTGATGGTGGTTTGCATAGTGCAGAATTTTTTAAGGTGCATCCAGGAGGGCTTCCTGAGATTGTATGCAGATAGTACATCTATGGAAGGGACAATACTGGATCTGGTATTAGGGAATGAACCCAACCAGGTTTTCGAAGTTTCAGTAGGGGAGCATTTCGGGAAAAGTGACCATAATTCTAAGTTTCAAGGTACTGGTGGATAAGGTTAGCAGTATTCCTCGGGTTAAGGTGCTTAATTGGGGGAAGGCTAATTATGACAATATTAGGCAGGAACTAAGGAATCTAGACTGGAGGCGGATGTTTGAGGGCAAATCAACAACTGACATGAGGGAACTTTCGAACTTCAGTTGATTAGAATTCAGGACTGGCAATTTCCTGCCAAGTTGAAGGATAAAGTATGGCAAGTTTCAGGAGCATTGGATAATGAAGGATATTGTGAGATTAATCGAAAAGAAAAGGGAAGCATTCATAATGGCTTGAATGCTGGGAACAGATGAAGACCGTGGAGTTTGTAACGAAAGTAGGAAGAAACATAAGCAAGGAGCCAGGAGGACAAAAAGGAGTCATGAAAAGTCATTGGCAACCAGGATTAAGGAAAATCCTAAGGCCTTTAATACATGTGTAAAAAGCAAGAGGTTAGCCAGGGAATGGGTATGCCCACTCAGAGACAGAGGTGGGAATGTGTGTGTGGAGCCAGAAGAAATGGGAGAGATACTAAATGAGTACTTCTCATCAGTATTCATCAGAGAGAAGGACTTAGCAGTCGACTTGTCTAGGGAAGAGTGTATAGATAGCCTGGACCATGTTGAGATCAAATAAGATGAGATGTTGGAAGTTTTGAAGAATATTAAGGTGGATAATTCCCCAGGGCCAGATGGCCTCTACCCCAGAGTACTGAAGGAAGCAAGGGAAGAGATTTATGGGGTCTTGACAGAAATCTTTGTATCCTCAATGGCTACGGCTGAGGTCCCAGAGGACTGGAGAATAGCCAATGTTGTTCCAATGTTTAAGAAGGGTAGCAGGGATAATCCAGGAAATTACAGGCCGGTGAGCCTTATGTCAGTGGTAGGGAAATTATTGGAGAAGATTCTTCGTGACAGGATTGACTACCATTTGGAAGTAAATGGGTGTATTAGTGAGAGGCAGCATGGTTTTGTGAAGGGAAGGTCGTGTCTCACTAACTTGATCGATTTTTTCGAGGAAGTGACAAAGATGATTGACGATTGAAGGACAGTGGATGTTTTCTACATGGATTTCAGTAAGGCCTTTGACAAGGTCCCTCATGGCAGACTGGTACAGGAGGTAAAGTTGCATGGGATCAGAGGTGAGCTGGCAAGAAAGATACAAAATTGGTTTGGGCATAGAAGACAGAGGGTAGCAGTGGAAGAGTGCTTTTCTGAATGGAGACCTGTGACTAGTGGTGTTTTGAAGGGATCAGTGCTGGGACCTTTGCTGTTTGAAGTATACATTAATGAATTGGAGGAAAATGGAAGTGAGAGTAGGAAATCTGATATAATTGGAAGTAAGTTTCCAGATGACACTAAGGTTGGAGGATTTGCAGAGACTGAAGAGTGTTGTCAATGGATGCAACGGGATATTGATCGGTTGGAGACTTGGGCAGAGTAATGGCAGATGGAGGTTAATCTGGACAAATGAGAGCTAATGGATTTTGGGAGATCTAACCCAGGTTGGAATTATACAGTAAATGGCAGAACCCTTAAGTGCATCGACTGGCAGAGGGATATGAGTGTACAGGTCCACAGGTCACTGAAAGTGGCAACGCAGGTGGATAGGGTTGTCAGGAAGGCCTATGACATGCTTGCCTTCATCGGCAGGGGTATTGACTATAAAAGCTGGGAAGTCATGCGGCAGCTGTATAGAACCTTGGTTAGGCCACACTTGGAATATTGAGTGCAATTCTGGTTGCCACATTACCAGAAGGGTATTGTGGCATTGGAGAGGGTGCAGAGGAGGTTTACCAGGATGCTGGAAGTTATTAGCTATGAGGAGAGTTTGGAGAAACTTGCATTGTTCTCAGGAGAGAGACGGAGATTGAGGGGTGTCTTGACAGAAGTTTACAAAATTATGAGTGGCATGGACAGACTGGATAGTCAGCAGCATTTTTCCAGGGTGGAAGAGTCAATTGCTAGGGGACATGGATTTTAGGTAAGATTAGAAAACATTTGAGGGGATGTGCAGGGCAAGATTTTTATGCAGAGGGTTCTGAATGTATGGAATTCGCTTCCAGAGGAAGTGATGAATGCAGGTACGATAGTGCTATTTAAGAGGCAGCTGGGCAAATAAAAGAATAGGATTGGATATGTTCACCGGAAGTCCAAAATGTTTCATTTTCACAGGCAATATGCTCGGAACAGACTTGGAGTGATGAAGGGCCTGTTCCTGTGCTGTACTTTCCTTTGGTCTTTTTGCTTTGATTTCTGTTTTTCGCATTGCACCTCAAACTTAACATTTACAATTATTGGTTAGGAACATTCTTTAAATTTTACCCCAGGGAATTTTTATTCTAATAACTCAGCTTCAGCAACTGCAAAGGTCATGATAATTGGGTACTGTGCCAGAATAAGTTACATTTCAAATTTCTTGATTGCTTCGGAAGTGTTGGATATTGAAGCTTACATGTACAAAAGTCTCTTTGAATTCAGGAGTGGTTGACGTATTTTAGAAGTGGTGAGACTGCAAGATGCCTTTGGCCATTGCTAAAATTTGTCTGGGAGTGGAAGCGGTAACTCTGAGTGAGTTGGAAAAAATAGCCAATAGTAAGTTAACAGAGTTGGAGGAGAGGTTACGATTGGGTTTATCTGCTGGAGTAGGAAATCTGATATGGTTGGAAGTAAAGCACAGCACCTAGAGTAAGGAGTGAAAACTGACACTAGTGAGTCACAGCTGGAAGTAGTGAGCCCTCAGTCGCCAATGGAAAAGCTTGAAGTATAAACAAAGAATAGAGAAATGGCTTTTAAGAGGGAATTAGAAATTCTATAGATGGAGAAGAAGGAAAGAGAAAGACAGAGAGGGAACTATAATTCCAACTGAAAGTGTTGGCAGTTAGAAAAGAGACACCAGTCGGTGAGGAAGGGTTTATCTCTCGAGTAGAACCTAATTGGGATATGTTTAAATTTGTACAAGTTGTTCCAAAGTGTGAAGAAACAGATATTGAAGCATTCTTTATTTCATTTGAGAAGTGAGTGAAACAGAAAAAATTGAGTTGGGATCCAACAACGGGCAGTAGTGAGAAGTGACTGAAGCATTCTGGGAGAACCCACCACAGACACCGCAACTCAGAAAGGGATCGAGGAGAAGGAATCTTGCACTGAAAAGGACGAAGAGCATCCAACAGAGGGCGGTAATGAAAAGTGACTGAAGCATACTGAGGGAAGTCACCGCAGACACCACGACTCAGAATGGGATTGAGGAGAAGGACTCTTGCATTCAACGAGAGAAAGAGCATCTGATAGAGGAGGGTGGTGAGAAGTATCTGATGCATTCTGTAAGAATTCACTGCAAAATCCATGACTCAGAAGACGATCAAGGAGGACCCACTGTCAAAGAATGGAATAGCCTCAAATATTATATTGCTATAGTTTTCCCATCTCTCCTTCCTCCTAAATTCAAAAAAAAAAAGAGAGGGAGAGGCAGTACCTTCAGGAGTGCACCAGACCTGCAAGAGTCTTCTGAAAGTGGATTTTTTCTTTTGAAATGTAGCTGATTTGTTAGTAAATCCTGGTGAGTTTGTTTTTCAATCTATTAAAGTTATTCATTGGTTAATACTGAGGTAGGAGCTAAAAAATTTGCAGAGTAGTTCTGTACATTTATAGTTAGTCAAGAAACAAGGTTCCTAGCTAACATAAATAATGCCCTGAGCTTGACAATTTTTTAAGGGAGTAACTAGTTTAATCGAGAGGGCCGTCATGGCTGGAGATCTCAGACCCGTGATATGCTCCTCCTGCAGGATGTGGGAAATGCAGAATGCTTCCAACGTCCCTGTGGAACAAGCATGCGGAAGTTGTGTCCAAGTGCAGCTTCTAGCTAACCGTATCTTGCTGCTGGAGCTGTGGGTAGACACATTGTGGAGCATCTGTGATACTGAGCAAGTCGTAGATAGCACGTTTAGCGAGATGGATACACCAGAGGTGAAGATTACACAGGCAGAAAGGAAATGGGTGATCAACAGGAAGAGTGAAAGACTCAGGAAAGTTGTGCAGGAGTCTCCTGTGGTCATCCCCCTCTCTAACAGTAATACCATTGTGGATATTGTTGGGGCTGCTGGCCTCTCATGGGAAAGCAGCAACAGCCAAGCTCACGGCACCACGGGTGGCTTTGCTTCTCAGAGGGGCGGGAGCAAAAAAAGTTGTAGGGCTAAAGTGATAGGGGGTTCAATAGTTAGGGGCACGGGCAGATGCTTCTGTGGCCCCAAAAGTGAATCAAGGATGGTATGTTGCCTCGCTGGTGCCCAGGTCTGGGATGTCAAGGAGCAGCTTCAGGACATTCTGGGGAGGGAAGGTTAGCAGCCAGAGGTCGTGGTATACATTGGAACCAACGACATTGGTAAACTAACGGATTAGGACCTGCAAGCTCAGTACAGGGAGTTAGGAGATAAATTAAAATGCAGGACCTCAAATATAGTAATCTCAGGATTACTCCCAGTTTGATGTGTTAGCGAGGGCAGGATTAAGAGGATAGACAAATGAACACGTGGCTCGAGAGATGGTGTAGCCAGGAGGAGTTCCGTTTTTTTGAGACACTGGGTCCGGTTCTGGGGAAGGTGGGACCTGTACAAATCGGATAGGCTGCACCCAGGCAGTGCTGCGAGCAATGTCATTGCGGGGGCTTTTGCTGGTTCTGTTGGGAAGTATTTAAACTAGTGTGGCAGGGGTATGGAGTCCGAGGAGTAGAATCAGATAGGTCAGATTCAGATCTCAAAAATCGAGGTAGAATATTAGCTGGGGGCGTTGTGATGGACATGGAGCTACAGGAGAAGCAAAGTTTAAAAAGTGTCCAGCAAGAGAAATTCACTGGGTAAAACTGGTTATAATTCAATGTAGGGAGTTTTGCAAACAACGTAGATGAGTTAAGGGCACAGGTAGACACATGGCAGGTGGATGTCATTACTATAACGGAGACCTGTGTAGAGGAGGTACAAAACTGGAAGCTAAATATCCCCGGTTATAAAATCTTCAGGCAAGATATTGTAGGAGATAAAAAAAAGGAGGTGGGGGGATGGAGGAGGGGGTTTCACTAATGATTAAAGAACCCATTCCAGTTGTGAGAAGGGGTAATATGCTAAATGGTTCAACAAATGAGGCTTTATGGATTGAGCTCAGAAATGGTAAAAAAGGATTGTAGACTACTGGGAGTGTACTACGGACTCCAAAATAGTGAAAGTGAGATAGCAGAACAAATATGTAGGCAAATTTCTACTTTTAAGAACAAGAGGTCAATAACAGTAGGAGACTTCAACTATCCTAATATCAACTACGATTCAAACAATGTAAGGGGCACTGAGGGAAAAAAATTCATGCAGTGTGTCCAGGATTTTTTTCAACCAATTAGTGACAAACCCAACGAGAGGAGATGCAATTCTAGACCAAGACTTGGGGAACGAAGAAGGGCAAATGGATGAAGTCACAGGTGGCAACCATATCAGGGACAGTAATCACAATTCAGTTAGATCTGGCAATACCATGGAAATGGACAGAGATAAGGCAGGAGTAAAAGTCTTGAACCAGGGGAAGGCAAATTTTGCAGAAATGAGAAGGGACTTGGCTGAAGGGGGCTGGACAGCACTCCTGGGGGATAAAACACTGGAAAAACCAGTGGGATGCACGAAAAGGTAAGAACCTAAATGTTCAAAATAGACATGTCCCCAAGAAAAATAAGGCTCGAACTGCCAAATCTAGACCTCCCTAGTTGTTTAGAGGAATACAGGGAAGATCAAACAGAAAAAGAAAGCTTACTTTAGGCAAAAAGAACTAAGCACTGAAGATAGCCTAGACGACTATTGGAAGTGCAGGGACAAAGTAATAAAGGAAATATGGAAATCAAAGAGAGGGCATGAGAAAAGATTATCAAGTAAAGTTAAAGATAACCCAAAGATGCTTTACCAATACTGTAATGCTAAATGTTTAGTTAAGGAAAAAGTGGGTCCTAGCAGTGTTGATAGTCTGTAGTTTTAGAAGCTGAGAGACGAGTTTTCATTGAAAATTTTGTCTCCGTGTTTAGCAAGGAAAGGGAGGATGTAGATATAGTAGTCCAGGATGAACACTGTGAGATATTGGACGGGATAGTCATCAAGAGAGAGGAAGTACTAGAACGGTTGAAATCCTTGAAAGTTGATAAGTCACCAAGGCCAGATGCATTGTTTCCAAGGCTGCTGAAAGAAGTCAGGGAGGAGATAGCAGATGCTCCGAGGTTGCTTTGCCAATCTTCACTAGGTACAGGGGAGGTACAGGAAGACTGGAGAAATGCAAACGTAGTTCCATTGTTTAAAAAGGGATCAAAAGAAATGCCAAACATTTAAAGGCCAGTTAGTCTTACATCCGTGATGAACAAATTAGTAGAATCAATCCTGAGAAATAGGATGAACTGTCATCTGGAAAGACATAGACTAGTCAGGGATGGTCAGCATGGAATTGTAAAGAAAGTTCTTGCCTCACAAACTTGACTGAATGTTTTCTTTGAGGAAATGACAAGAAGGGTTGATGAAGGTAGTGCAGTGGATATTGTGCACATAGATTTTAGGAAGGCACTTGACAAGGTCCCACATGGCAGATTGGTCAGGAAAATATAAGACCAAGGGATTCAGGGTAATGTGGCAAACTGGATAAAAGGTTGGCTTTGTAACAGGAAACAGAGTGTAGTGGTCGATGAATGCTGTTGCAAATGTAAAGTTGCCTCAATTGGTGTTCCACAGGGCTCAGAGTTGGGACACTTGCTGTTTGCATTATATATTAATGATTTGGACGGGAACATGGCCGGATGGGGTGGGGCAGTGGGCACGACTGGAAAGTTTGCAGATGACACAAAGATTGGCCGAGAAGTGGATACTGTAGAGAATAGCCATATTCTCCAAAACAATATAGATGGGTTGGTGGAATGTGTGGTAAAGTGGCAGATGGATTTAAACTGCGAGAAGTGCGAGGTCCTACATTTAGGGAGGTCAAACATTTAGGCAGTTTAAATCCATCTGCCACTTTACCACACATTCCACCAACCCATCTATATTGTTTTGGAGAATATGGCTATTCTCTACAGTATCCACTTCTCGGCCAATCTTTGTGTCATCTGCAAACTTTCCAGTCGTGCCCACTGCCCCACCCCATCTGGCCATGCTCCCGTCCAAATCGTTAATATATAATGCAAACAGCAAGTGTCCCAACTCTGAGCCCTGTGGAACACCAATTGAGGCAACTTTACAATATCCAAGTTACAGGGTTTACAAAGTAAATCAGAATATACTAAGACGGGTAGATGAAGTGAAAGATCTTGGCATACAAGTACACAGGTTCTTGAAAGCATCAGTTCAAGTAGTCAAGGTTGTAAAGAAGGCATATGGACTTATCTCCCTCATTGGCAAAGGTATTGGATATAAAAGTAAGGATATAATGTTGGAATTGTATAAAACACTGGTGAGGCCACAACCGCAGTATTGTGTGCCGTTCTGTTCACCACATTACAGGAAGGACGCAAAAGCCCTAGATAGAGTGCAGAGGAGGTATACAAGAATGTTGCCAGGATTAGAAAAGTGTAGTTATGAGATGTAATTGGATAGGTTGGGGTTATTTTCCTAAGAACAAAGAGGGCTTGGAGGTGACTTGATTGAGGTATAGAACATTATGAGGGGAATAAATAGAGTGGCAGGATAAAATTTTTTCCCTGAATGGAGAATTCTAGAACAAGGGGAGATAGATTCAAGATAAGTGGCAGAAGATGTACTGGGGACATGAGGAAGAACATTTTATGCAGAGGGTAGTGGGTGTCTGGAATTCGCTGCCCAAGTTGGTGGTAGAGGCAGAAACTTTAACCTCTTTTAAAAAGTACGTGGATCTGCACCTAAAGTGTTGTAAGCTACAGGGCTATGAGCCAGGTGCAGGAAGTTGGGATTACAAAGGGCACCTGGGCCTCCTCGGGCTGGTATGAAAAAGATTGGCCGAATGGCCTATTCTGTGCTTTTACCTTTCTATGGTTTTCTGGTTCTAGCGCCACAGGAAGACTGTTCATTATTGTTGCAGTCTAAGTTATGAGCTATGGGGATTGAGGTATATGCTTTGCTTTCAGAGGAAATACCCATGAATGGATGCAGTGAAAAAAGCTATTTTGTATGCATATGAGTTGGCTTATGAAGAATAAAGGCAAGAGCTTAGGAATATGAGAAAGCAGCATGGGCAAAGTTATATTGAGTTTGAAAGATTAAAACAATCTAATTTTGACAAGTGTATTTTGGACGTTAAAAATAGAGACAACATATGCAGTTAGTGGGAAGCAATTCTTTAGGAAGAATTTAAAGTTTCAATCCATTCTGTAGTGAGAACTCATGTGGCGGAACAGAGGATTGATTCTATAAGACAAGGAGAAGAGAAAGCTGATGAGTACGAGTTAATTCATAGAGTAAAACGTTTATTTCTGTCCTTTCAGTTTGCAAAAGGACAAAAAGTGGGATGGTGAAAGGAAGGCAGGCAGTCAGGGAAGAGAAGGAGTAGCTGGAATTTCCCAGGAAGTCTTTTTTCTCAGAATGAAAAGGAAGATGCTGAAGGTAGAAGCGATATTCGGAAATTGAGGTTTTCTCGTTCTAATAAAGTGGAGCACAAGAAGTTAGTGTGTTGGAGGTTGCAGAAAAAATCTCTAGGAAGTATTGGGGTACAGGAAGGCTCTGGAAGTAAAAATTATGTAGGTTCTTTGGTTCAGGGACATGAGAACCCAATGATTTGTGCACCGATGAAACGGGGAGTATCAGTGAAATGTAAAGAAGTGGGAATGCATTCACGGTTTACTCAAAAGAATTCTGAGGAGCAGATTACATGAAAAATTAAAGACTTTCCATCTGAAGGGGAAGTTTTTCCACTTGCACAGGGTGGAGTAGATAAAAATGTTGCAGTATAAAGAGGCATAGGAGGCAGTCAATCCTTAATTTTGTGGAATGGAAATATTTGTTCTTCAGAGAAGTTAAGAAAAAGTGGGCTTCATGGATATGCTAAATCTATTCCGTTGTGGAAGATAAATTTAAAGAGCATATGGAAGATGGGTGGGGTTGTAGTTGGAGTGGTGGAGAAATTGCCCATTACAGGGCTTCAATTTATTCTGGGAATGATATAGCTGGATCGCAAATGTGGTGATGCCTATGCCTCATCTATGAGCAGCCTCTAGAAGTGTTTTCAACGGGAGTACTACAGAAGGAACACTCTGGATTGTTTCCTGGTTATGCTGTAGCAAGATCAATGGCACATCGGGAAGAACAAAATAACCAAAATAAGCAGGCCATTCAAAGGCAAGAAGAAGATGTGAAATCCAAATTAGCTAGCACTGTATTTGATAACATTGTTCAGGAGGAAATAAAGCAGGATAGTTCACTTGAAGTGCTTAACGCAAGGAGGTTAGTGGAGTTACAGAAAAAAATATATGGAGTTAAAACAGTTATATCATAAAGCTTATTCAGAAACCGAAGCAAAATGTATTCCAGCATATTATTTTCTTCGAGCGAACGTATCAATGAGATACTGGCAAATGGATGATGCCTCAGCTAAAGAAAACTGCAGGGAGGTGCATCAGATTGATATTCCATTATGCTATTCAAATCAGATTCTGAGGGTTGCTCATAAAATTACAAAGAGCGGGCATTTATCAATTATGAAAACACAAAAGAAGATACAGATGTTTGTTTTTTGGCCTGGATTGCATAGGGATGTAGTTACACCCTGAAGAAGCTGTCATATGTGTCAAGTAACAGGAAAAGTACAAGCAGTGATTAAGCCTGCATCTTTAATTCCAATACCAGCATTTGAAGCACCTTTTAACACAGTCATTTTGATTGTGTAGGACACCCCCCCTCCCCTGAAGACAAGTAGTAGAAATCAGTACTGAATAACAATAATGGATGCGTCTACTAGTTTTCCTGAAATGATACCTTGATGAAATATTACAACTAAGAAAATTGTGGAGGAGTTACTTAAAATTTCCACAAGATATGGTTTACTTAACGATGTACGATTAGATCAGGGGCCAAATTTCATGTCACAGCTGTTCCAGGAACAGTTTGTGGATAACACAGTTTCACTCAACAACTTATCATCCGGAGCCACAAGGGGCTTTGGAAAGATAACATCAAGCTTTAAAAGCTATGATAAGAGCACTTTCTCCTGATTAAGCACAGCATTGGGATACGGGAATACCATTTTTGGCATTTGCCATCAGACATGCTCCTAATGCATCGACTCGCCCTTTCAACCAATTTATGGTCATGATGTAAGAGGACCTTTAAAATTGTTTTGTGAGAAATTGCTGGGTCAACATTCAGAAACATCCCCCCCTGGATTACGTTTCAAATTTTAGGGAAAGATTGAACAGAATAGGTGAGTTGGTTAGGGAACAATTAAAGATGTCACAGCAAGTGGTGAAAGCGAACGCAGAACAAAAGACTAAAATTTACAGCTTTGTCAATGGCGAGAGAGTTTTAGTTTATTTTTACCAGGACTAGGGGATTCATATCATGCAAGATTTAGTGCACTTTACGGAATTGAAAAGAAATTGAGTGAAGTGAATTATTTAATGGGCACTCCAGATAGAAGAAAGAAGCAGAGGGTCTGTTATGTTAATATGCTTAAAAAGTACTTTCACAGGGAACAAGAACAAAAAGGGGTGTCAGTGATGTTGGATGATGAGAAAGGGGTAGAAGTGCAGGACTCTGAGATTGACTTTGCTCTAATCAAATTGAATAATGAGGGGGCCCTTGAAAATATAAATGAAATATCGAGTTATCTTCTAAGCAATTGTAAAAGTGACTTGGAAAAGTTATTGTAGTCACACAAACCTATTCGTGGACACAATTTGGGAAAGATACATTTATGATGTGTGTTTGGAAATATCATCCTCAATGAGGCAACAACCTTATAGATTGGATCTAGCAAAGTTATCACAAGCACAAGAAGAATTTGATTTTGTGCTTCGAAATGATATCACTGAGTCTATTTGCAGGAACTGCAGTTCACTTGTTGTACTCGTACCGAAACACGATGGAACACAAAGGCTGTGTATGGACTATCAAAAAGTGAATGTGGTAACAGAAGCCGATTTACATCCCCTACCACGGTTGTAGGATTACATTGAGTAGGTGGGCCAACTTAAACTTACCAGAAAAATTGACTTGCTAAAAGGATATTGGCAAGTATCATTTTTGGAAAAAGCAAAGGAAATATCAGCTTTCATAACGCCAAGTCGACTGTATCAGTTTAAAGTCACACCATTTGTAATGAAGAATACACATGTGACTTTTCAATGACTGGACTGGCCAGCAAAGTATTTGTGAGTGAAAGCAATTGTGCGGTTTAACATAATGATCTAAGTGCTTTCAGTCAGATGTGGGAGGAGCACTTACAGCATTTGGAACAAATATTTACTGGGCTACAAGAAGCTAAACTGGTGATCAACATGGCCAAAAGTAAATATGAAAAAGCAACAGTTACCTATCTTGGCCATACCATTGGACATGGTAAGTTGGCTCAGTGGGATGCGAAAGTCAAGGCTATCGTGGATTTCCCAGTGACTGCAATAAACGAGAAGTTTTGAGTTGTCTCGGCATGAGTGGGTTTTACCGAAAATTTATACCAAATTTTATGCAAGTGGTTGCTCCATTAACTGAACTATTAAAAAAGAACACAAAGGTTCAATGGGCGCTGGACTGTCAGAAGTCATTTGATAGTTTTAAAAGTGAATTAACTACGACACCAGTGTTGGTCGTACCCAATTGTGACAACCAATTCAAGTTGGCCTTTGATGCAAGCGATATATGCACTGTGGCTGTCCTGTTGCAAGAAGATGACACTGGAATTCAAAAATCAATATGCCTTTTTTTCACGGAGACTGAATGTACCACAGGGAAGATATTTAACAATTGAAAATAAGACTTTGAGTTTGGTGTTAGCATTGCAGCATTTTGAGCATTATTTTGCAAACATTTTGTCAGAAACATTTCGCTATACAGGCTATAACCATTTGAAGTTTGTAGACAAATTTCGAGAAAAAACTGCAAGGCTTTTCAGGTGGACCTATTATTACAACCATTAAGTCTACCTGTTATGCGTATTGCTGGAAGAGATAATGTGTTCACAATTGCATTATAATGAGCTTGAACCTTAAAGGAAATTGAGGCATAAAAAATCAATGGAACTGAACTGGAGTGGTTTCTGTTGATGCCATGGGCTTGTACCTATATGGTTATGTTAATGCATGCATCCAGAAATGTAATAGTGTAGTAAGTGTAGGAGATCTTGTGTGTTGGGTTATTAAACTGAAGCCATCTTTTAGAATAATGATGGTTCATTTTTTTCGATAAGAAGTAGGATGTCATGAAGCAATTAATGTCATTAATATATTGGAGAATAATTATCTTTTAAAATATAGGTTAGCCTGTGGGCATGTATTAGTTAGATTAAAGCAAGCTAGCCTGGTTGTTTTGATATGAATTGGTTTTGATATGTAAGGGGAATAGCATGCATTTGCATTTTTTGGGTTGATAATAAAAGAAGTGCTGTGAAAGCTTGATGGCTTTGTACCTGCTCCCAAGCAACATGCCTATATTACTACTAGAATTTGATACAATGAATGCGGTTTCATTGTTAAAAGGTAAAGTTCGAATAAAACGGTGAGACAATAAGAATTTTAATTCAATCAGTGGTGGTAGGCATAACTTCAATAGTCTTTGGGTGTGCAGACAGAGGAAATGTATGATCAAAAGGCAACTGCAATCCTCCAACTGGCTACACAGTGAAAAGAATCTCATTTTGAATGTGTAAGGTGAAAGTGCTTTGCCTGGTGTTTAGTTAAGTCTATGAGTTCTGTTGCCTTAATGGAGAGTTGTTACGCAATTTATTATGTTATGATAGCTGTAATGTGTATCCATGTGTATTTGTATTTTTAACATTGTTAAATTATTAAAACGTTTAATTTACTTTAGTGTAAAACCTCGACAGTTGTCTGATTCCTGAGTTTAGAGTTGCATCTCAAAACATAACACTTCAAATTATTGGTTATTACTGTTGTTTAAATTATCCCCCTGGGATATTTAAAATAATTCCTCTTTACCAAATACAACTGTCATAACATCCTGTAATGCTATAATATAAGAAATGTATCATATATATCAACCACAGAGGTAAGAACC
Organism: Carcharodon carcharias; assembly: GCF_017639515.1. Taxonomy (NCBI): domain Eukaryota; kingdom Metazoa; phylum Chordata; class Chondrichthyes; order Lamniformes; family Lamnidae; genus Carcharodon; species Carcharodon carcharias. The sequence continues at coordinate 32,534,657 of NC_054490.1, forward strand.
TGCCTGATATTGTAAATAGCAAATTTACAGACTTCCTTCTACGCTTCAGCTCTGGACCCCTGCAATGTTCTTGTAGTTTTCATGATCCTTCAATCCCTTCCGGAATCGACTGGAAACTAAAATATATCCCAATGTCACAGCTTTGAGCATCAAAATTAAAGCGAATGGGAGCAGAGGAGCTAAAACTTTATGAAACCAATTAAATACGTCCCATCACTGCGCACTAAAATAGTTTGGAAATGGGTGACAGCACCACAGTAAATTGTTCATTATCTCTCCTAGTGCATGGACAAAGTTGGTAGGAACTTTTTTTTTTAATAGAACTGAATGCAAGTTGTTGTTATAACCACAGCCACATTTGTCGATGCAATATTTGCTTTTCAGCTCCTGGCAACAAATGGCCACAAATCAATCAAAAGTAAAATTGACAGTGAACGAGGCAGAACAGTGTGAACCTGTACTAGTCAAGGCAATGCGAACGAGACACACAGAGGTGCTGCTCAGGAACAATAAAGGGCATTAATAATATTTGATCTGCCTCCTCAGTATGAATTCAACGATAAGGACAAATAGAACTGCCACCACCATTGCCACCATGCAGACCTGCATGTGAAGAGCCCGCACTTGCCCCGAGAGAGGATCACAATCGACACTAAATTAATATAAAAATAGGAAAGGAGAACACAAATTGTAAATTTGAGATCAAATATTGACTGAGTCTGAGGCAGACTGTAAGTACTGCAAATATACACAGGGAAACTGATGTGTTGTGGTAAGGTTAGACGCGAAATATAAAGGAATATTAGCCCAGCTTTCCCACTTCTTAATCTAATCGAGGTGTGGCAAGGACGGTATGGGGGCGGGAAGCAAATTATTTCCAGCAGGCAAATTGGCGAACTAAATATTCCAACAATGCTAGTAGCCCCTGAATAAACCTATTTCACATGATTCACTCTGGCCAGCCGGGCTTACCCAACTGAACTCGTCCGCTGTTACTGGACCAGGCACCCATGAACTCAAGAATTGCATGCACTCCGGATCAGGGCACCTTCAAATTTACTGCTTTTGAACAGCACTGCCATCCGCTGCCAGGGTTGGAAATCAGGCAATGGCATGGGGGAATAACGCACTTGTGATCAGATAATCACCGCAGTTTGGAATTGGACTACACAGGGTCGAACAAATCCCTCATATCTCGCGTTGTGCCCTGGTTCTGTCGTGTTTTGCGAATCACTTTGGTGCGCTATTCACCTAACTGGAAGCCAATCCATCCAATAAGGCTGACAGCCAGACGGAGAATCCATCGTGGACAAAAGGCACAGGCTAATGTTTATAAACTCCACTATATGCTGGGGCTCATGGATTTACAGTTTTCTAGTCCACAATATCGCCCTTTGACTAAATAAAGCACCTCTGTTGATATTAGGGCAAAGGTATTTGAGCTTGCTGCAAGAATAATGGAACAAAATATTACGTGAACACACAGAGCAGGTCAGACGTCATCTGTGGAGAGAAAAGCTGAGTACTTGATTTCAGCCTATAATCTTTTATTATAACTGGGAAACCTTAACGCTTAAAAGTTTTAATTATAATGCCTGAGTAAGGTTGAGAACGGGAGGATAAACATCAAGGTAAACTTTTATGATCGGGTGGAGAGAAGACGAAATTCAGTTAGCAAAGGACTGATGGTGCAAGGCGAATGGGACAATTAACTAAACTCGAGGTGAGTCCAGAGGACTTGCAATTGGTTACAGAAGAATATCAGAATGGAGAAAAGCAAGTTAAATCTGACAAAAAGGAGAATGCCCACATGACAATCGAATGTGATGTCAAAAGGTGAGAGCCGTAGGCTCCAGTTGAGTGCATTTTTTCGCTGGAAATCTGCTGATAGGTGTTTTGACGACAAGCACAACCTGAAATTGTTTCTACTGTTAGTTCCCTAGCTGCAGCCGGCTAAGCAGCTGCTGCTTTCTGTAAAAACTGGACTGAAGTTTATGAACTGAAGTTTTCGATGTCAGCGTTCAGTCTGATAGGGAACAAAACATCTAACTGAAAAGTATGATGCCGTTCCATTCCGAGTTCAGTGCAAGGATGTAGAAGACAAGGTTAAAGAGGGAACAGTATGATTCAGATGTAGATTTAAAGTAACCCAAAGCTCAGATTCACACCGTAAAAGCCTCCGTAAAAACGACCAACTGCATTTAGTACTCCCTAATTTAGAAAGGATTGAACGTTAGGAGACAATGCAGTATACTAAATAGTAAGAGATACAAGTAAATCGTCATTTCATCTGTGCCCTGGACAGTGGAAGTAAGGATCTTGAATCCTGTACACTTGCCGGTAAATGCCCTGGAAGCAGCGGCCTCAGGCTCATATGAGAGAACTGGGAGAGTGCTGCCCGTTTAATGTGGAAGCTGCTGTTGCAAAAGTTGAAGACTAAATGAAACTCATTATGGCTTTGGCAGTAGGACGGGTTATAATAAGTATGCAGGAAATAATGTGGAAACGGTGGAGGGCTCTCGCAACCATTGCAAAGTTGAAAGAAGGGAAATGTAAAACGTCCTTCAAGAACATTGGTGTGGTAGGTTGCATTGTAGAAGAGATATAAATGTAGTAGGAAAAAAAAAAGAAACGGAACGAAGTGTAGCCAAGGCAACGGTCGAATTAGTGAACTAGTCCTATTATTGCTGGGCATCCTGTTGCCTGAAACGGACTTGTGATTTGGAGGAAGGGAAATGTGAGCGGTGGACCCAAAATAATGAGGATGAAGGTATGGAACTCGGGAAGAGAGACTGCGACGTCCTTGAACAAATTGAGATAGGGAATGACAAGGTCTTGGAGGTGTTGGCAGGCTTGAAAGTGGACAAATCTCCAGGTCCGGATGCTTTGTGTCCCAAACTGCTGAGGGAGACAAGGGAGGAGATCAGGAGGGATTCAGCAGGATGGAGTCCTTTTTTTCTGGAAAGGTGATAGCTGAGTGGCGGCTAAATAGAAATCTTCAGAATTAACAAACAGTTAGGTAAGGACGAGAGAAAATTTGTGTTCAAATTGGATTCGGCACAGAGGGAGAAATAAAAAACAACTCCACCAAACTTTAATCGGTTAGAAATGTTGAATACTCAATAACTAGAGACTAGTAACTGGCAAACCCATGGAATGGTCAGGTCGGAAAATTGAGCAGTCATGACTCATAAATTCGAAGATTCTTCTGCACAGAAGGCGTAAAAATTACTTAAGATCTTTAGAGTAATTATACTACAGGTAATAATAATAAGTCATTGTACAGGTGACTACACTATTGTAACAGTGCTTTCCTGCTGTTTACATGCTGTTAATGGTAAACATATGGTCCGTTGCTATGGCCCAATCTCAATCAATTTTACTTGATACGCTTTCCAACAAATATCTTCAATTGGCAACAAACAATCTTCCCAATGGCCATCATTTGTAAAGGGCAAAATCATCTCCTTGGAGTGGAGAGATCAGCACTTTTTTAACAATGATTTTAAAATATCTATCAATTGGCTGGTGCTTGTATAACAGTCAACGTGAGATCAGCATGTAACATGGTCAATCATAGAGCCAAACCCGATACGAGCATGCAGACAAATGTACACCGTATCAATGGTTATGGTAACTTACCAGGAGCAACAGCGTTAGTGAGGATCATGTAGTAATGATAAAATGATTTTCTCTGGGAATAATTTTGTGCTACTGGCTTTCACTCTGAATGAAATGTTGAGACAATATAATGCCGCAGCCCATGTCCAAATGCAACAAGAACCGGACAATATCCAAGCTTGGGCTCACAAGCGGCAAGTAACATTTGAACCGCACAAGTGTCGGACAATGACCATCTCCAACAAAAAAAGATCCAACCAGCACTCCTTGTTGTTCAATGGTATTGCCATCACTGAATCCCCGGCTATCAACATCCTCGGGTCACCATTGACCAGAAACTGAACTGGGCTTGTCATGTAAATGCTTGCGGCTACAAGAGCAGGTCAGAGGCTAGGAATCGTGCAATGAGTAACTCACCTCCTGACTCCTTAATTCCTGTTTAGATCTACAAGGCACAAGTCAAGAGTGTAATGGAATACTCCCAAATTGCCCGACTCAGTACAGCTCACAACACTCAAGAAGTTGGACACTGTCCAGGACAAAGCAGTTCACTTTATTGGCACCACATCCACAAAACAATCACTCGCTCCATCAGCCACGCACAGTAGCAGCTTTGTGTTTGCCATCTACAAGATGCACTGTTGGAATTCACAACGGCTCCTGCGGCAACTCCTTCCAAACCCATTGCCACCACCACCTAGAAGGACAAGGACAGCAGATAGATGGGAACACTGCCACCTAGAATTTCTGCTCCAAGCCACGCACCATCCAGACTTGGAAATATATCACTGTTCCTTCATTGTCGCTGGGACGAATTCCTGGAACTCGCTTGCTAGCACCACTGTGGGTGTACGTACGCCACATGGACTCCAGCAGTTCAAGAAGGCAGACCACCACTACCTTCTCAAGGGCAACTATGGACGGGCAACAGTTCCTGGTGTAGCCAGTGAAGCCGAAATCCCGTGAATGAATAATAAAATAAGGCCTTAATATGTGTCCCTGCGGGATTTTAATGGGGATATTGATAATGCGAGATCATTCAAATGATATTTAAAAATAAACCATCTGACAAATTATGAACAACCCTTGTTGTCATAGAACGTGTTTAGTGTGAGAATGAGTTGTAAACCACGTTATCCGGATAATTTGGATTACAATTAATTAATGTTAATTTGAAACTATGACGCTTGCTTCAAGCATTCTTAAACGTATACATTAAACTGAAAAAGCCTCTCCAGCGGAGAAAGATAATAAAAACACCAAGTGTCTCCACTTAGAGAGTGCTTCAAGCTTACACAGCCCCTCCAAACTATAACAGCCACTCTGACTGAGGCAGCCACTGTAGTTCAGTAACCTCTCAAGGCCACAAAGCTCCCTTAAAATGGCACAATGCCTCAAAATTACACTGTCCTCCCACTTATGTAGCTCCTCTAAATCATGCAAAACCTCCAACTGACATAGGTCCTCCAAATAATATAGTCCCTCGAAGTGAGACTGCCATCATTATAATACGACCCCTCCGCTCACAAGGCACTTCACATCAACTGACAGTGGATCCCACTGACAGAACCCCACATATTTGTACAGTTACTCCATTAAAGCAGCCCTTCCAACAGAAAATGCCAACCCTGCTACCAGCAGCTGAGGACAATGCTCATTGACACAGTCTCTCCACACATAACGTCCCTTAAACAGACACAATCCCGCATACCAACACAGCTTCACACATTAACATAACCCCTCAAACTGGGCAGCACACCGAAGCCCAACAGTTCCTGCTGTTGGCATAGCCCCTTTCACTGGCAGATTCGCTTCAACCAATAACTGCCATTGCAACTTTGTGGCCCCTTCAAAATAGTACAATCCATCAAATTAAGATTATTTTATGTGAGAATTCTGTCTAATATGGCGGTCCATACTATTTCCGAAATGAAAATACGGCAGCTCCAACCAATCATGAATTCAATGCGGCTATACAATACAAAGTTATACAGCCCTTCAAACTAACAAAGCACTACACACACACACACACAAATTCAGGCTAAGATATGATCTCAAAATAATGATGAAAGGGATGGATGCTTCACAATATCAGTCAATTTGTCAGTCCGTCTCTGCCACATCCCTGTTGTGCGAGGCTTTTAAATCATTCTTCAAGTCAAGACATCAGTATGAGACAAGCCAATGAGATAAATCGCCAGAATCTGTCAGCTAGTAAGTCGATTAGACCCACGCCGTTAGCATCAATCCACACCACACTCTAGCCTTCTGGCCAACCAAACCAACAGGCGCACAAACACAAAACAATTATTATCGATGTTTTATTACCGATATGATTGTTCGGTTGGAGAGATACATGTTGTGTACACACGACATGACTTCAGCCAAAAAAAAAGGTGCTGTATACTGAACATCTTGGCTTTGGAAGATGTTACTAAGGTGGGGAATGATGAAAGTGCCAATAGGCATTGCCTACTTAGGCGTGTGACACAACATGATTCTCTACCAGTCTGATGCATTTGGTGTTGGGCTGAAGAGAGAACTGGCTCGCGAAAGGTATGGAAATAAGATCTTATAGAAGGATTAAGGTCAATTTGAAGAAAAGTCATCAGGGACACAATTATGTCAGCATTGTTGTTCTTTTCTATTTATTTTATCACAGATCGAAATTAAAATGTGGAATCACTGTCCTTCAAATTTGCAGATGATGCGATGACCTTCAGGAGAGTTAGGACAGCTCGTCTACTTTATGCCGTAATAATGGTGTTGGCAGATTGAGCTCAGAACAGGTAAGTGATAAATTTGGAAAAGAACAGTGTCATCCATAATGGCATGTACAGTGCACAAACTTCAAAGAAATTTCCCTTATCTCACCACACACTCAGCGCAGGCATAAGGCAGCATTTTCAACCTCAGAAAACAGCATTTTCAACCACAGAAACAGCATTACTTAACATTTCTGCAGAGGAAAAGAACATCAAAAACAGCAACAGGAAGATGCAGGAATGTGCCATTCCTACAACATGACTTTCCAAGAGTTTTCGTATTCTGCGATCAGTTGGAAAGACACTTTGTGTGTGGGTAGGAAAATTCCGGGAGAATAAAGTTAATTCTTCAGATGTTGTAGAAAGTTAATGTTTTCCTGACTTAAAACAATGGAGCCTAAAGGCGATAAATTAAAAATGGATTGTATTGTTTATACCTGTAATCAAATCCCATTTTGCATTTTTTATTCTCGCCCTCCATTCCCCAAAGGCAACATAATGGAATGAGTAAGTGTGATCGACGTTTTCCATTAGCGTTATCACTTTTAAAGGACCACTCTCATTTTTTCTCAACGATGGTCCCGTTCAGATTTCAGAATACATCCCAGTCTGACGAAATCAATTTGTTATGGGTCGTATATTTAGAAAACTAGTCATCGCCATTGGATTGCCTTTCCGATTCTATTTTCCTTTTGTATTAAGATGAGTTCCGCATTTCTGGCCTGGACTTCCAAATGGGGCCGCCTTAGAAATGCGGAGCATACATCTTCTCGGAATACTTCCCCCGTGCAGGATGGGTGGGGAATGCATACCACGCCCCCTTTACAACACGAGCTGCACGTTTCTCCAAAGTCTTCATTCAGTAACTCAACGAAATGCTTTGTGATATTTAATTAGCTTTTCAGCAAGTTGATATACTATTATGTGTGAGATGAGAGGGTAAGTGTTAAAGCTGCGTAGGATGGCAGGGGGTGGGATGTACGGTGTCATGGTGCAAGGTGGCAGGGTAGGAAGGTGGCAGCTTGAGGAGGATAACGGTGTGGGTAGGATGGCAGTGTGTGTAGGGTGTTACTACTATCATTTGGCTTGAAGAATTGACTCACCCCTTAGTAATTCCTGCTCATATGCCCTTTTATCCCCCTGACGGCCTGCTTCACATTTTTACAATAAGGGTGGACCAAATAAAGAATAGCAACTGTCAGACCTGCTACTCCCTTTCCTATCTGATAGCAAGCCTGGCTTTTGAAGAGATCCCAATTTACTCGGGACAGACTGAGAACTGCAAGCGAGGTATATGAAAATGAGAGGAAAAAAGTAGTCTGGGAATTAGTTATTACACGCAGGGAGAAAATAACAGTAAGAACAATGTGATAACGACATCCCATCTGGAGGCAGAGGTGTAGATATTAAATAGACAGAATTATTCCACAGTCGAGGAAGGTATTTATAATTTTCACTTCTGAGTTATTCCACAAACTTGATAACATCATATTGACTTTATTTTACTAGCTCCCCCCCCGCCCCCCCCCCCCCCCCCCCCCCCACCGCATTATGCAGATAAACAGATGACATCGAGAGTCCGCAAAACAATACACAAAAAATATGCATTCCAAAAGAGTAATGCATCCAGGAAAAAGAAAACAGGAATGTCCACGATGTTCAATAAATCGGCTCTGCTGCTCAAACCGAGTATAATTGTGAAGTGTGAAAATCAATAATAATTATTTCAGTTGTTACTTGCAGCGTGTTCCTCGGAAAACATTCACAAGGTGTCTCGTGTTGCATAGGTTACTCACTGGTATTGTGATTGAGTATGAAATGAAAACAGGATCTGCCGATGCTGCCATTTATGTGATTATAGTTAAGGGTATGTTGGTCCCTGCGATTTTTGCATCGTTGTGAAATTTTACTTAATCCGTTCCTTTTACAGGCGCCACATATATATTCATTTTCTTTGTAAATGAATACATGTTCTCTAGCTCGATGGGCTTTTAACTTTAGCAGTTCAAATTAGGGTCATTAATTTGCCGGTTCTTGGTTCTTAATAAGTGGGTCTGTGATGATCAGTCGAGGTAATGGTTATTCTACAAACATACGGAGAAGGAGCAGGAGTAGACCACTCGGCCACTGGAGCCAGCTGCACCATTTAATTAAATCATGGTTCGTCTGACAATAACCTCAAACCTGCATCCTGCCTACCCCGGAGAGCCTATCCCCCCCTTCTTACCAAAAATCAATGTACCTCTACCTTAAAAATATTCAAATACTCTGCACCCACCGCCTTTTTTGAAGGACTTCCAAGGACTCATGATCATCAAGGAGAAACAAAAGTCGCCTCATATCCACTTCAAGTGGGCAGACCCTTTTTTTAAAAACAGTACCCTCTGGTCTAGTCTCTACCACAAGAGGAAACTTTCTATCGACATTGACCCTGCCAACGCCTGTTAGCATCTTATGTGCTTCAATGAAGTCACCTTCTTACTCTTCTACAAACCTAGCTTGCTAAATCATTCCTCATAAGACAATCCGCACATTCCAGGTATTAGTGTGTAAACCTTCTCTGTACTGCTCCCCATGCCTTATTCCTCAAACAAGGCGACCAATACTGTACATTGTATTCCAGATTGCTTCCACTGGTGTTTTGTAAAATTTAATCATAATCTCCCTGTTTTGGTATTCAATTGCCCTCACAATGAATTATAAGATTCTATTAGTTTTCCTAATTACATGCTATCCCCGCGTACTCGCCTTTTGTGATTCATGCGCTAAAGCACACTGATGCCCCTGCATTTCAGAGCTCTGCATCGCTCACCATTTAGGTAATATGTTCCTCTTATTATTCCCGACAAAATTGACAATTTTACATTTTCACACATTTGTCAGACATTTGCATTTTCAGTTAACCTATCTAAATTTTTGTAGCCTCCTTACATCTGTTTCACAACTTACTTTCAACCAACCTTTCTGTAATCAGCAAATTTGGCATCCATCCCATCCATCGTTTCATTCAAGTCATGTTTGTGAATTGTAAGTTGTTGAGGTCCCAACACTGATCCCTTTGGTATATCACTTGTTACATCTTTCCAGCATGAGAAAGGCCAATTTTTACCTCCTCTTTACTTCATGTAAGCCAGCCAGTACTCTATTAATGTCAATATGTTGCCCCTTATACCATGAGCTTTTAGTTTCCACAACGACCTTTGAGGTGACACTTTAACAAATGCTTTCTGGAAGTCTAACTACAATTGGTACCGAGATTATCATTTTATCCGCAAGAAATAACTCGAAAATGTTTATTAAACATGATTTCCCTTTCACAAAACAACGTTGATACTGCGTGATTATCTTCAACTTTTCCAAGTCCCCTTCCTTAGCTCATTTAATAATAGTGTCTTACATTTTCCCTATTACAAGTGTTAAGCTAACTGTCCTATCGTTGCCCGCTTCCTGCATCTCTCCATTTTTGAACAATGCTGTTGAATTTACTATCTTCCAATCTAACGGAATCTTAGCCGAATATAGGGAGTTGCCGATAATTATAACCAATGGATCAACTGTCTCACTAGTCAGTTCTTTTGTGACCCTAGGATGAAGTCCATCTGAACCTCAGCACTTATCAGCACGCACATCTAAGAACTTACGCAGTACCACTTCTCTGGTGATTGTAGTTCTGCTGATTTCATCTCTCTCCTCCATTTCTTTATTTCTAGCTGTTTACAGAATGTTGCCTGTATCATCTATAATGAAGACTGGTGCAAAATACCTATCCCATTCATCTGTCATTCATTTGTTTCGCATTATGAATTCTGCAGGCTCATTTTCTTTAGCACCAATGTTCACTTTGTTAACTTTTTTTAAAAAATATTTTTAGAAATGTTTGCTGTATGTTTTAATGTGTGGCTACCTTTCCCTCGTAGTCCTTTTTTTTCCTTCCTTATTGATCTTTTAGACATCTTTTCCTGTTCCACATGTATTCCATCCAATCTTCTGGCACTACATCTATCATTGTGAAATTATATATACTTTTTTCTTTACGTTTCATATCTTTGACATTTCTATTAAACGACAAATGATGTGCCCATCCCTTTTGCTTTACATTATTCTAAGGAAGTATCTATCCTATGTTCTCTGAAATACCCCCTAAAATGTGTACCACTGTGTCCATCAACCTATCCCTTAAAGTAATTTGCCAATTCACTTTAGCCAGATCTGTTTTCATGTCCTGAATGTTGCCCTTATTTAAGTTTAAATACATAGTCTCTGCCCCAATCTTGTCTTCCTCAAATTGAATGTAAAATTCAATAATATTATGGCTGCTGCTACCTAGGGGCTGATTCACTATGAGATCATTAATTAATCACATCTGATTGCACAATGCCAGGTCTAGTAAGGCCTGCTCTCTGGTTGGCTCAAGAACATCCTGTTCGAAGATGCTCTCTGGGAAACATTCCATGCACTCCTCACTTAGACTACCATTGACCATTTCCTCTGCTAGCATATATGTAGATTTAAGTCTCCCATTATTATCACTCTGCCTTCCTGACAAGAGTCAATAATTTATTCCTTTATGCCTCATCCTACCAAGTGGTTACAGTAGGGAGGAGGATGCCGGCGCTTTACATGACTCGCACAAGTGACTTCTTGCCTTAACCTTCCTCATCTCTGCCCAAATGGTTTTCACATCTTGCTTTCCTGAAATTATGTGATCCCCTTTATTGTTCTAATACCATAAATAGCTAACAGATTCACTCCTCCACCTTTTCCTCCCCTCCAATCATTCTGAAATGCCCAACACACTTTAATATTCTTGGACCATCCATGCCCTCCTGCAGACATATCTCTATGAATCTCACTTATTTATTTATATGTGCGCTCTGTGTCCATCTGTTTTGTTTTGAATGCTTTGCACATTCAGATTGTGAGCATTCAGTTTTATCATTTCATTCGATTTATCACCTCTAGTCTCACCTGTTGCTTTACTGTTAGATTTCTACTCTCTATCCATTCCTGTCACAATCTAATTGTCATTTTCCATAATAGTATATTTCTCTTTTGCCTTATCACTGCAATTTCATTAAACGCATCTTCCCATATTTATTCCCTTGTCCCCGCTAGTTAGTTTAAAACTGTGTCTACTTCCCTTATTATGTGGACCACAAGAACACTTGTCCCAACACGGCACAGATCCCACTTTCCCCAGTACTGATGCCAGTGCCTCACATATTGGAACCCACATCTCCCACAGCCATCTCTGAGCTTCGCAGTTACCTCCCTAATCTGATTTGTTTTCAGTGAATGTTTAAATGGCTCAGCTAACAATCAAGAGATTCTGACATTTGAGGTTCTGCTTCTTAATTTGGTGTCAGACTCCTCATCCTGGCTATACTGAAGTTCTTTCTTTGTCCTGCCTTTGCCGTTGGCACCAACATGGACCACGGTGACTGAGTCCACTCCCTCCCACGGCAAGTTCCTCCCCAGCCCCTAGTAAATGTCCTGAACCATGGCACTTGGCAGGCAACACAGACGCCTGGGCTCACACTCATTGCTTCAGAGAACGGTCTCAATACGCCTGACGATACTTTCCCCTAATGCCAATGCATATTTTGTAACACCCCCCCCCCCACCCCGCACCCCAGTTAATGGCTTCCTGTACCATGGTATCATAGATAGTTAGCTCATTCACCCTGCAGCCTCTACGCTTATCTAAATAAGCTGAAAAACCTCAGACCTGTTGGAAATTTGCAAGGGCCGAAGGTCCTACACTCCTGCCCTTTGGGTCCACTTACCTGCCTCATTTGCAGACACAACCTGCTGCCCATGACAACTGACTAAATTAGAAGGCTCTATGCTAAGGAGCGTGACTGCCTCGTGTAATAAAGTGTCCAGGTACCTTTCCCCTCTCTCATGTACCGCAGTGTCTGCAGCTCACCCTCCAGCTCAATAACACGGAGCTGAATTTCTTGCAGGCACAAACATTTACTGCAGATGTGTTTGCCCTAGGTCACAACGGTATCCAAAAGCTGCCACATACTGCAGATGCAGCATATCACCTGATCTGCCATTTCTATCAATTTGTGAATTAATTAATACTTGATAACTAATTAATTATAATTAATAAATACTAATTATTCCAATATGCTTTGGCAATTCCATTAAGCATTGCAACACTGATAAAAGAATACAGTACTTATAAAACTGGTAAAACTTATAATATCAGTTACCTGCTCCTTTTGGAGTCTAAAAAAAGATTAGATGAAGAAAAACACCTTCTATCTGCCCTTGACCGAACTCCTCATTCAGCACACTTTTCTTCTTGTAGTAAAACATACATAAAGTACCTCTTTGCCTCTATGCACCAATTTCCCACTTAGAACCAAATTCCCAAATATACTCACCTGGCCTCTTTCTCAGTCACAAAGAAGTCTTCACTTACTATCCGTGTGTTTCTTAAAAATTCTGATGTAGTGAGTTAAGAATCCCTGAAATTCTCCAATCGGTTGTATGGCGATCTTTAGTCTGTGCGTCTCCCAGCTTGTAAAGTGGCAATGGATTGTACAGCAAGGTTTGACTTAGCCCAACACCTTTACCCCTAGTATCACCCCAGCTGAAGTCAACAGTTCCAGGAACAGAAGCCCAGACCATCAGCGCCGTCCAATTACATAGCACACATCAATTCTTAATCTGAACACTGCATGTTTGTGTATTCTGCCAGCGCCAAAGACAGGAAATTCCAGCGCTTTTGAGGATAATCAGACGGCTGTAAACTTTGAGCTGCAAGTTCAAAGCGAACTGGGGAATGGGCTGGAATCATTTGCTCGACTGAAGTTGCTACTTGCAGATAATTTCAAAGACTATACAGTAGACTTAACTCTTCTTTAACGGGAAGGCCACCCAGCATCATGCTGAAAAAGAGCCACTCATGATATCAAGCATAAAAGCAGTGATCTTATAAATATACAATGTCTGGGCAAGTGAACAATCCAGCAGCAGGAGATGGTGGCATTATGCATGAATGGAGAAGAACAATTTTGTGCAAGTGTGAGGAGCCAATGTTCCAGAAAACATAAGGATGCGGTGCTCAATGAAGAAACGTGAAGTCCTATTAAATTAAATCTAAACCAGGCTTGGCGGGGATCATCATTCTTCTACATTAATGCAGTGCTGACCCTAGCAGTGGTGTAAACATTTTATGACAATCTGCATTTATAATTACTGAAAAAAGAGACATGCTGTGTTGCACTCGCACGAATGAATGCAAGAACGCCAAATTTCAATCGTTGCATTAATATATACTGAATGAAAAAATAATAAACAAACAGCAGATTGCTTGATACACTTACTCGGATTGTTCGAGGCATTACCCTGAAGAATGCACAAGGGAACTCTATTGTTCCACAAACTCTTGTTCAAATCAAAAAAAGTTGCAGTGACTGGATCTGTTTCTTTTGCTGGTAGAGGACAGGCTTCCACAAATAAATATGCTTCAAGGCACGTGAGCACATTTCATGGTAGACAGATAGCCCCAGGACTTTTGTGGAGTGGCAATGTTGCCACTCTGCTCCTTTTAACTTACCTTACCCTGGCGTTCCATATCGAACACCCGTACTTCTCTCCGGGGCCTGGCAAGAAATGTGCAGAAAAGCAGCTCCAGGCACCATTCTGTGCAGGGCAGTAACATCCATGGAAGGAAGCCAAACCTCCTCTAGACTGAGATGCCTTAAAGGTCCCACATACTTTGTGAAGCAAGTGCAAAGGTAAGAGCGTAATATAAGATAGTGAAAGGTTAAAACACTCTGAGAGAGGGGGATTGGGACCGTGCCATTTGCAGGTGGCTGTCAGGTGGCCAAGGGTGCCCGGTGATCAGCGTAGGTGTATTGAGTGGTCAGGGGAAGGGGAAAGGTTGTCAGAGAGCCTGGTAGGCCTTAGGCAGTGGAGCAATTTGTGGGTGGGGAGGGAGGTCAGGTGGAAATTCGCGTGTGCAGGGGAAAGTAGCCTGGTGAGCGGGAGGGTGGCCAAGGTATGAATTCTTATTGGGTGGTGGGATGTCAGGAGGTTGAAGAGTATTGACATGCTGTGGATGGGGGTGTTCGCTAGTGTGGTAATTGTCGTCGGGTAGGTGGGATTGTTGGTGTGTCTCATGGTCAGGGGTGGAAAATGATTATTTGGGTTAGACATGATTTCTTTGGTAGGCATTTTGCTCAGAGAGTTGGAATAAAATTGGAATTTCTCAATTTAAATTGCGGTATGAGAAGTTTTCATGTGCAGTAAAATTTCCTATCAAAATTATGAACTTCGTGGGAAATCCCTGTGCAGCTCCTGAGTGGGTACTTTTGGAATGCCCCCCCAGTGCATCTTCTGGGGAACCTCTGGGGTACAGTCCCCAGGGTAATAAAGTTCTGGGCCTATTTGAAATTGTTTGGTAGTGTAATAATTAGCATATCTGGATTGCTGAACAAGTGCCGGCCAATTGCGGAATTACATCTATTTCTTTATATTGAGTTGCTGAAAACGGGAACATCTCTAAGCTTTTCACCTTGCATTCATTGAGAATCTTCGCAAGAATGCCAATCTGAGGGGAAAACAACAGTTTATGCTGCATGCGAAGAGAGTGCTGAATGGTTGGCAAATTTTGTTGTCATGAGGAATTCACCAGTAATATAGACTGACAGTTAGCTTCACAGCATTTTTGAGACTCCAACCAGGCAGCTTGGCCCTGATTGGTAAGGGAACTTCCCAGAGTCATGACTCAGTGAATATCTATCACTTGTTCTGTTTAGCTGAAACAGGCAGAATGTGTGTAGATGTTCTTTATGTCTGCAATAACTATAAGGCCCTCTGTTTTAACATATGTGTCTCCCTGTGTCATAAATGCACCATGCTACAAGCCCAAATGACAATTTTAAATTGGTTGTCAGTGTAATTATTAGCACATTCAGGGTTATTTCGCACGTGTTCATCAATCATGAAATCACATCTAAAGTTGGACACTGTGTTTTGAGTTTTTCAAGCAGGGACTAATTGGGTATGGTCTGTGACCTTCCCATTGTGAACAGCAGCTGTGACATGTTCTTTCGTATGATCGTTTGTTTTTGGGATGTACAGCCTACATACCTAGCATCACGCTGGCAGTGAAATCTATATACCACATTAGTCAGTTGTGTGATAGGCTGAATGTCATTTTGGATTGACGGCAGCATTGTGTTAGTGGCGAATGCCACTCATGTTGCTGTTCCATAGAAGCAGAGTGAAACTGCCAGCTTCACCTTTTGCTCAATTTTTTGAAATAGGTTGCCCTTCCAGGTTTTCCTGAGGTGACCTTTTCACATTTCAGGGCTGAGAGGGACAATTTTAGGCCCGTTCATGAGTTTCCCTGTTATGCAGCGTGAAATGACCTGATCAGGGCAGCATTGTCATGCAGAATGCCCTTGATGCGCCCTATTTCAGCATCAAGCTTGCATTGTGAGCGTATGGCTCGGGCCAACCCTGTATGACCAACCAAATTCTTCATTAAACTGTGAGAATCCAAATGCGGAGATAGACCAGTGAAGAAAGACTATGGTAGAGAAGCACGTGGATGATTTCCCAATGATAATGCCAGGGGAAATGGATCATTTTGACTGCTTCATTGCAAAGGTGCATTTTTGTGCAGAATTGAGTCCATTAAATCATTTAAGGGAATTGATTGATGCTGTTGAGGATTTAAATATAGGGCATTTATCATTCTCATTTCATAAATATGTGAGGAAGTAGGCAGGGGGTGAGTATTAGGCGATGTGCCATTCCATCGAAAGCACATTTCTTATGGAACCTAACAAATATATTTCTGAGAGCTCTGACGTGAAGGGATCCCATGGCAACACCATACAGGTTGGCATACATGCCGCCATTGAAACTGAACTCAACTGCGTGTTTTCGAAGCCACAACTTCAGTGAATACTGATACACACAATCGGATTTCTAATTTGTGGATGACAGCGGGTACTGCAGGAAGATTCGGCAACTAACCACTGTACCATAGTATGGGGAGCCATACAAATGGAGTGAGAAAATAGGAATGTAGTAGTAGCAGGAGACAATATCATTAGGGGGATATATAGTGCTCTATGCAGAAGTGAGTGCGAGCCCCTAGGGTTGTGTTGCAATCCCGGTGCGAGGTTTATGGACATCTCCTCAGGGCTAGAGAAGAACTTGCAGTCGGGGGGGAAGGATCCAGTTTTCGTCGTATTTCCCAACGACATTGACAGGACTGGAAAGTCGGTTCTGCGGGCTGTATGTTAACAATTAGGAGATAAATTAGAAATCCGAACATACAAGGTAATAATCGCGGGATTACCACCTGAGCCACTGGCAAACTGCCATAGGGTAAATGAAGTGAACCAGTTAAACGTGATTGTGGTGGCAGGAATAGGCTTCAGTTCATGGGGCACTGGCAACAGCATTGTGATAGAGGGGAGCTGTTCCAGTGTGACATGCTTCAATTCCCCTCTGCTGAGGCCAGTGTCCTAGCGAATTGAATAACTAGGTATATAGAGAGGGCTTTAAGCAGAATAGCGAGTTGGGGGTGGGGTGAGTGCAGGGTTGGCTGTTGGAGTTCTGGAGAGAGGATACATAGGCTAACAAAGCAAAAATATATGGCAGCATTGCAGGGCAATTATTTTGGCATGGACACGCAGTTTATGGGACAGTGTGTACAAACATTAAAAAACAGCAGCAAATAGGTTCAAGGGGTAAAAAAAGGTAAAAAGTGAAAATTAATTGCTCTTTATTTAAATGTGCATAGCGTTTGAGAAAAAAATGAATTTATGGTACAAATAGAGGTTAACGCGCATGATCTTATCACCATTATGGATTAAGAGGTGACAGACCGTTAAACAACACGGAGAATATTACGGAGGCGTGGTTACAAGGGGTTCAATGATGGGAATTATATATTCAGTGTCATGTGCCTTTTGGAAAGCACGGGCAAGATGGAAATTGTGGAGGGGTAGTTTTATTAGTACGAGGTGTAATAAATACGATAGCAAGAATTGATCGTGGGTCTGAATATATAATATCCATATCGGTGGGGGTAAGACATAACACCAGGAATAAGATACTGGTCGGAGTAGTCTGTAGGCCCTTAACAGTAGCCATGCTGTAAGACATAGAATAAATCAGGAGATAATGAGGGCATGTAAAAAGGCAGTACGTTAATGATGGTTGACTTTAATCTTCTTGTTCATTGGGAAAATAAAATTGGCAGAGGTTGCGATGAGCAAGAATTCAGAGAATGTATTCGGGACAGTTTCTTGAACAATATGTTGTGTATCATCCCGGGGATCAGGCTATTTTGGGTATGCCCATGTGTAATGAGGCAGGTCTAGTAAATGACGTCAAAGTAAAAGATGCCATAGGACACAGTGACGATAACATTATAGAATTTAGCACTCAGTTTGAGAGTGAAAAACTTGGGTCAGAAACAACTGTGCTATTCCTAAATAAGGGTGGTTACAAAGGAATGAGGGCAGAGTTGGCTGGAGTCGACTGGGTAAAGATTGTGTCAGAAAAGACAGTTGATGAACATCCGCAGATGTTTAAGAAAATAGATCATGTCTTACAACATAGTTATATACCAGGGAGAAGAAAAATTCTATGAAGATGATAAACCAAAGATGGTTAACCATGAAGTTAATGCTGCAATCAACCGTGAAGCAAAAAAAGAACAACATGGAAAAGAGAACTGGTAAGCCAGAGATTTGGGAAAGATTTAAAAACCAACAGAAGATCTCCAAAAGAAAAGGGGAGCAAATAAATGCTGGGGGCAAACTAGCAAGTAATACAAAAATGGAGAGTAAGAGTTTCTTTGAATATATTTGAAAAAAGGAAGAGATAGGCCAAAATGAACATAGGATCATTAGAGAATGAGGTTGGGAAAGTAATAATGGGGAACCAGGAAACGACAGAGGAGCTGAATAATTTTTTTGCATCAGTCTTCACGGTAGAATACAGTAATAGCATTACAAAAAATAAATAAATAAATAAATACTAAACTGGAAAAAGGGTGGGAAGGAAGTAAATACAATGACAATCATTAGGGGAAAAGGGTATTAGGGAAGCTAATGAGGCTAAAGGCCGATAGGTCCTATGGATGAGTTGATGAGTTGCATCCTATGCTCTTAAAGGAAATAACTACAGAGAAATTGGATGCACTGGGAAGAATCTTGCAAGAATCCTTAGATTTTGGGAAAGTCCAGGAGGATTGGAAAACTGCCAATATAACACCATTATTCAAAAACGGAGGGAAACCAAAAGCGAGGTAGCTATATGCCAGTTAGGTTAACATCCATCGTTGGGAAAGATTTAGTGTTTATTATAAAGGATGTAATCGCAACGCATTTCAAAATGCATAATATAATCAAGCACAGTCAGCATGCCTTCATGAAGGGGAAATCATGCCTAGTAAATTTATTAGAGCTCCTTCAGGCAGTAACAAGCAAGATAAAGAAAGGGGAACGCTTAGATGCAATATATTTTGATTTCAATACGTAATTTGGTAAGGTACCGCACATAAGGCCACTTAATAACATGAGAGACCATGGTATTCGTGTTTAGCGTGCAAACATAGATACAGGATTGGCTAACTAATATCAGGCAGACAGCTGGGATAAGAGGGACATTCTCAAGGTGGCAACCGTGAGAACTGGAGTGCCACAGGGATCTGTCGCCAATTTTGCAGAGGACACAAAAGTAGGTGGGAAGGCAAGTGGTAAGGATGGCACAAAGAGTCTGCAGAGGGATATAGACAGTTGAAATCAGTGGGGAAAAACTTGGCAGGTGGAATATAATGTGGGAGAATGTGAGGACATGCGTTTTGGAAAGATGGCTAGAGCAGCTGAATGTTAATTACGTGGAAAAGGGTGTAGGACACTAGAGCAAAGAGGGATTTGGAAGTCGCCATGCATGAATCTGAAAAATCTAACATACAAGTTCAGCAGGTAATAGGATGGAATCCTGGCCTTTATTTAAAATGAAATGGAGTATAAAAAAATTGAAGTCTTGCTAAAAGTATATAAGGCACTTGTTAAACTCTACCTAGGATCGTGAACAATTTTAGTCTCATTAACTAAGGAAATATACATTGGCATTTGCAGCATGCCAGAGAAGTTTCCCTAGTTTGATCCCACGTATGGTGGGACTTTCTTATGGGGAGACGTTGGGTAGGCTGGGTCTGCAGTCATTGTAGTTTAGAAGAATGAGGGGAGATCTTATTGAAACATATAAGTTTCTTCAGAGACCTTGACAGGGTAGGTGTTAAGACGCTGTTTCCATTTGTGCAAAAAGCTAAGGCATGAGGCCGTAATCTCAGAGTGAGGGGTCGCTCATTTAACACAGAGTTAAGAAGGAATTTCTTCTCTCAGGCCCTAGTTTACCTGTGGAATTCTTCACTGCATAGGGATGGAGAGTTTGGGTTGTTAGGTATATTGAAGGCAGAGATATACAAATTGTTCATCAGTTAGGGAATCCAAGGGTTATGGGGAGAGGCAGGAAAGTGGAATTGAGGCTTATCAGATCAGCCATAATTTTAATTATAGAAAAATTACTAAACAAATTCAGAGGATCCTGATGATGAACTTTGAACACAAAGAATAAAACGTTTATTACACAAGAAAAACAAAATATAAAGGTTGGAATGGTGTCGAGGAAAACAGAGTGAACTCTCAGACCCAGGAGGTTTGTCTTGGAAGTCTTTATTAAATTATGATATCATGGAGAGCCCAGCAGCATACAATGGAGATAGCCGGCATTCTGAGCAGCATCAGGGAACACACATAGCTATAGCAAAAGCATATGTGACAGAGGTCATGAAATTTTACAAATTTGCTTGACCCTTGGTAATTAGTAACATTGAAATTTTATCTTTGGCATGCATACAATTGTTCTGTATTAGTTTATAATTAAGCAAAAACCTTGAGTAGCCCATCTGGCGGTTAGTCATCTGGACAGACAACAGATAGCATGACTAGGCCCTATCTCATGTGCTGACAACAGACACACTAGCTTGGTTTCAAGGGCGCTTGATAGTTTGTTCATTATACTTGTTTTCATTCATCCACAATAGCTGACAGTGCAGGTTTGTCTATTACTTGACTTACTGGTGCAAGGACACTTCGTTGTAGTATTCCACTATAGTTTAATCACTTAACCCTTTGTAATCCTGTATATGTGTTTTGTTCTCACACAATCCCTCCTTGTTAATCTTCCTTCTAGATTAACACCAATGAGGAATAGTATCTTCATTATCATATGGGGATTCATAACCATAATGAAAAGGCCGATCTCTGGCGGGGTACACCTTTTTTTCCCCACCAGTGGGGATCACTGGGACCAGTGTGCATCAATAGAGGGACAACTGGAGCTCCTCCTCACCCACTGGTAACTCCATTCATGGCTCCATTAATACATTGGATACAGAAAATCTGCAAAGCAACACGTGCACAACACCCTATAAAACCTACTACGACCAACCCAATTAAAACATATAGCAACCAACTTCCCCAACCGGAGAACTAACCTACTATTACAGACAACCAAGAATCTTTTTTTTATAAAAATTACTCAAACTTTCCATTTCATCACATAAGACAAGTTAGACCAATTGGTAACAGCTGCTATATTGTTGCCGGACAATGTCTTTTACAGCGAATGGCATGGACCCAGTCTTCCTTCCCTTTAACCCTCAAGGCCATACGAGTTGTTAGCAGCACAAGGGAGGGTCCTTTCCACCCTCTCATGCAATTCAGCTGCTGTTTTGCATAGAGGAAAATGAATACAAATCCAACATTTAGTCCAATTAACTTGCGAGGCTACAGCCTGTATTCATTGAACCGCAGAATTGGTAGTCCATGCCCCCGCAAGAACTACGCAGGACAGGATCCAAATCAGAGTCAGTATTCTGACGGTTCAGTTAAAGTTACTGCACAAGCACTTCCGTCCGAGGTCAGCGTCCACTTGATGTGTGATGCGTGGATCCACAAGGGACGTGCTTCAACCTTCACGGCCATATGGATGGAGAGCAGGAATTGGAAAGGCCCTTCCCATCGAGGCTGCAAACAGTTCTTTCTCCTGAAGGTCTTTACTAGGACTAGGACCCTGGGCTGGTATTGATGGAAATCTTCAATGGTGGGCTTTTTCTGAGCTTCTACTATCTGAATATGCAAGCTCTTGAGAGAATTAGTGAGAGCTATACAGTGTGTAAACATTCCCTCCTCCATAGCGTAGATATCCATTTCCCTAGCGGACAACGGTGGGGCTACTGGGAGGCGCATAGGACGTCCCATTACAACTTCATAAGGAGAGAGGGAGGTGGTACAGTTAGGGTGAGAGCGCATAGTCATGAGCGCCAAGGTTAGCGCTTCAGGCCATTTCAAACCGGTTTCTTCATGTAATTTAGCTAGTTTTTTTTTCAGAATACCATTTTGTCTTTCCACTGCCCCAGTAGACTGAGGGTGGTATGGGCAGGAAAGGTGATGGTTTCATTGTATGGCCCTCAACAGTTCCTTAATCACTTTAACAGTACAATGAGGCCCATTATCACTCGACAAAATCTCTGGTATCCCAAATCTGTGTATGTTTTCACGTCACAACAATTTTGCAACAATAACAGCATCATTTTGTCAGGTGGGATACGCCATCACCCATCGCGAGAACAAACATACCAGAACCATAGAACCATGGAAACATAGAACACTACAGCACAGAAAACAGGCCATTCGTTAATTACATTCCATACATTAGGCATTTGTAAAAAGTCCATTTGTAAGTGTACAAATGGGCCCTATGGCTGGGGTCCCGTACCAGCAGTCACTGTGGGCATCTTGCCTGGGTTATGTCATTGACATAGGTATGACAGGTATTACTAATACAATGCCTATTAGCATATTACTATTCACTATATTTTTAACATTCATTCTACATAAACGTGTTAAACCCTTGAGCTGGCAACCGGTCAAGTCATGATCAAGTCCATAGGTGCTGCATACATCATTTCTGCTCACTTCGTCTGAAATATTTTTCCCTATTTCAATTAATTTAGTGATAGTCCCCGCATGACTTTCGAGCACAGTAGCAGACTTTGGATTAACCAATGATGTCCCTATATTGAATATCATAGTGGCATCATTTATCAGGCTGCGCTTAATGCGGTTCCCTCCCAAGACTGATCGCATCTCACCATTGAACTGAACTGCTTCAGTCATCAACTGGCGCGTCAGAGCTGGATAGAGTGCTTGGGTATGGATTGAGCATCATTGGGGCAGGACGACACCGGATACATTCAAGACTACAGTACTAGCTCATGGTGTACATTATCTTACAAAACGTCTGAGTAACCAGTACCAAACCAATCGTCGGTCCTGGATGCATAGTCAGAAAAGATGGATCAGTTGGTGTGGTTTGAGGGGCTTCAATTATCTCTACTCAGACTGTGAAAGTAGAGGTGGGAGGTGGCTGGGTAGTGGCGGACCTCCCATGCCCGATCTGAAGCAAACCGTTACTACAATTTGAAAGCACTTGCTCTCCTACTGTTACATTTATCATTCCCTGTTGTGTGTCGCATTTGGCACTGTCCATGCTGTACCAAAGTTCCTCATGCATTGCGGGATGAGCAGTGATGATCCCAGACCTTGTTGCCAGTACTGATACGCCCATGACCAGGATCATAGATCTGTGGAGACATTAACATTGGCTCTCGTTCTCATATCTACAAGTGCGCATGTATCACCTGTCATAATTACCTCGTATTGTCCGTGTCTGTTCGCTCCGAGCTCACCCTAGCCATCAGCTTATTTCCCACTTGGGGGTGGGGGGTCCTTTGTTGCTCCTTGGATTTGCCTGTTTCCATATCCTTAATCAACTGTCAGTCTCTAACTTCCTCTCTCAACTCATGTAATTGCCTACTTAAGTCCCTTACATTGTCCTGTATTTTTCCTTTCAGTGGCCCTACACCTACTATAATGCCTTCAGGTAATTGCAAGGCCCTTCCTGATACCATTTCAAATGGGGTGAACCTGTCGGTCCTGTTTGCGGTAGCCCACAGTGCGTTGTAATATTGGGCTGTTCCCTGTCTCTTGATTGATGTTTTTTTTTAAAGTTCAGTTCATCCTTTCCACCATCCCTGGACTCTGGGGGTGGTAAGGAATATGGAATTTCTGTTTAATCTCCATAACATTAAATACTTCTTTAATGACTCGCCCTGTGAAATTAGTTCCATGATCTGAATCCATCTGCATAGGCACCCCCACTCCTTCCTGTTTACTCCCTCCTGCTGCTGTCTCATGTCAGACCTCAATTCCTTAAACAACTCTACAATGCACCTTCTGATCCTATCTTTCAATGGCTCAGTATTCTACTTCCAGTGATGGTTCTCTCTGGGAACCCATTAACTCTGCCTGTCATCAACCTGTTAATCCTATGGTTTTACTTTTTGTAGCTCACAGGCCCATTAATATAATCAGTAA
This sequence comes from Carcharodon carcharias, assembly GCF_017639515.1. Lineage (NCBI taxonomy): Eukaryota > Metazoa > Chordata > Chondrichthyes > Lamniformes > Lamnidae > Carcharodon > Carcharodon carcharias. The sequence goes on from NC_054490.1 coordinate 32,558,538, forward strand.
TACACCTATTTAGCCTTTTTACAGCTTTCCCTTTACCTGTATCCATCTTGTAGCCAATAGTTGTTTAGTATTATTTATCCTTACATTTCAATTCCTCAACTACAGATTCCTCATAGTTTTACATCTAAGTTTTCTTTCCTGACCATGATCATCTTAAGGTTCTCTTGAGTTCAGTTTCTCTACTGTCTTGATTGTTTAAAATGTTTCCTTACTGTTTAGGCCCAATTAACTCTTCCATTTCAACGGGGATCTCTGTCTCTAGATCTTTGCTTATCTCCCCCTGTGCAGTTCCAATGCTTCAGTTGATGACCAGATTATCAAATTAATTTCCCTTAAAACAGTTTTTACATTATGTCCTCTTTCCCTAACTCATTCTCCTACTTGCCTCATACCATATTACACTTGCAACAGCTACCATATTATCTTGTTCAGGTTGGCTGGAGAGACTTTAAAATATTCTCATAACAGTTTTAAAAACACAAATCAGGTATTGACATGTTTTGCTTCCTTTTCTACTTCTCAAAGATTTTATTGTCTTAAAGGTAACCCACTAAATTGTGCCTGACCCTTTACTTTTAGAATTATCCCAGATTCATTAACTCGGCCAAAATTGGACAGACACACCACAATCTGAAGTAAATGAGAGGTTTGCAGATAGGATTTGTCAACGACCCAGCCATATGCTTGCCTATCTATGAGCCAACCGGTCTCACATGAACTCTATCTTTCTCAAAACGATTTCCAATCTCCAGGTTCAGAGAACTCAACTTGGAATTCTCCCCAAGTGCCACTCCCACTCGAACAGCTACAACCAGGATTCATCCTCATGTTTTGAATATCACTTTCTGAGATTCACTTCTTCTGGATCTTGAAGTTCAAAGCTTAAGCTTCAAAGCACAACTTGAGATCTTCAGCCCTGACAAGCACAAAACCCCTGCGCTATATGGCATGCAGTAATAAGTCATCGACTTTCTGATGCCTCCTCAGAGTTTTAGGGACTCTCTCAAGCCCAACTCTCTTCAAGCCTGCTACCTGCAGCTCTTTATTTATTTCAGAGCCTATTTTTCTTCTGCTTCTGGCTTTCAACTTTTCATAATAGGACCTTTTTTGATCCCTGTTTTTGTACATGCCTCGGATTGTCTTCTGGAACCTCTTTCTGTCTGGCTTTTGGATTTGAGCGTCTCTCTCTGTCATTCTCCCCGAGTCCTGCTCCTTGGGACACACTCTCAAATGAGCTCTGTTTCAGGTCACCTGATTTGCAAATGAGCACCATTTCACTTTTATTATTCCCTGGCAGGGCCGGTTGCAGGCGCAAAAAACGAAGAAAATCGTAACTGGGCATGTGTGGCCATATACACGGATGGACAGAATTCCCAAGTTTTCCGGGAATTGTAGTTCCTGAACTGCCACTATCGATTCGCAACCAAGGTAGGTATCATCTTTCATCACAGTGTGAATACACACAAAGTGTGGTGAGTAAGGCCGGTAAGCAAAAAACACAAGTAATCGTATGGTGATATGATGCAGTGGCAATACTGCAATGGTGACAAAGAAATGGTGTGACCTGAATGCTTAACACAACAGAATCGCATAATGGTTATAGCACATAGGAGCCAATTGGCCAGACAACTCTGTTCTGGCTTTCTGAATTATATTCAGCGATGCAAAGTGTTCATTAGAAAACAGCGAAGGAAGCAAAAAGTGAAGTGTATTACAGCAATAATTCGGGAATGAAATTACTTTTGGAGAGAGAAGAAACTTTTGAATGGCAAGGTCATTATCTATTTGGTAAGAGTTGAGAAGTAGAAAGGCTGTTGGGGTTAATCTGCAGACCGTACAGCACAGAGTGAGTATATATGTCTGTCTGTCGGTATGAGAGACAGAGAAGCATATCTGCAGGGAAATCACAGAGGTATGCAACATGCTGTTATCGGAGATCTGGAATTACCCAAAAATTGATTGTTACAATGCCATTGTAACGAGTCAAAGGGAGGGTGGAATTCAGAATTGTGCTCAGAAGAACTTCTTTTTTTGGGTTATTCTCGGTCCAACCAGGACCAAGGCATTGCTAGATGTCATGTTGTGTGCCAATAGGACAAAATGTCTGTTCGATGACAATAGAAAACAGTGATCATTGTTTCGTGCGTTTTAGATTAACAATGGAAAAGCACAAGAGACAATTTTGAATATAAAATTTTAATTATAAGACGGGATCATAAGGGGTGAAGCCTTGAAAAATGTAAGAAAACATTGTCAGGAAAATTTATCACGCAGCTATGAGTGATCTTCAAGCAGGAGTCATTTCAGATAGAGGCTAGGCCCATGCGCACATGTGAGAATGGCAGAACAATTAAAACAAGTACTGCGTACATGACGAGGGAGTTCAATAATGTGATTAAACAAAAAATATGATGTTTGATGTATCTCACGTGAATGCTTCAAGCGAGAAGCAGGCCAAATAAAGCTAGTTGAGAGGGCATTGAAGGGAAAATGCCACTGGGAAAGAAACGTCATGCAATTAAATTGCTTTTTTTTCTATGTATTTATTGGATATGGGCGTCCTTGGTTACGACAGCATTTATTGCCCATCCAAAATTCCACTTGAGCTAGTGAGCATCATGAACTGCCTTGTTAAAACGTCTATGTGGTGTAGGTAAATCAACAGCATTGGTAGGGAAGGGTCTACTATTTTGACCCAGCGACAGTGAAAAAACATCGTTATATTTACATCTCCGATTGGTGAGTGGCTTGGAGGGGAACTTGCAGGCGATTGTGTTCCCAACAATCTTCTTCCCTTGTCCATTTAGATAATAGCGGTGTTGGTTTGGAATGTGTCGCCTAAGGAGCCTTGGTGTGTTCCTGCAATGAATCTTGTAGATGGTACACACTGCAGCCATGTATGAGGGAGCTGGCATTTGTGATTGGGGCGACAGTCAAGCGATTTGTTTTGTCCAGGATGGCTTCAAGCTACCTGAGAGTTGTCGGAACTGCACTCATCCAGGCAACTGTAGAGTATCCCATCATATTCATTACTTGTTTGTCGATGGTGGACATGCTTTGGGAGTCAGGAGGTGAGATAGTTTCCTCAGGATTCCTAGCCTATGACTTGTTAACTGTGGGGGATTCTGTGCTGTTAGTGCTATTGACTGGCACGGGCGATGGTTAGATTCACTCTTGTCGGAGATGGTCATTGCGTAGGACTTGTGTGGCACGAATATTAATTGCCACTTGCCAACCAAAGCTGGATATTGTTCAGGAATTGTTGCATTCAGACATGGAGTGCTTCAGTAGCTGAGGAACCACGATTGGTGCTTAATGTTGCGCAATCATCAGCGTGCAACCCCACTCCTGACCTTGTGATGGAAGGAAGGTCATTCTTGATGTAGCTGAAGATTTTTGGGCCCAGGACACTACCCTGAGGAACAATGCACTTATGTCTTCGAACTGAAATGGTTGTTCGCTAACAAATACATCAATTTTTCTTTCTGCTAGGCTTCACTCCAACCAGCACAGTGTTTTACACATGTTTTCCATTGATCCTAGTTTAACCAGTGCTCCTTGATGAACACCGGGTCAAATGATGTCGAGGGCAGTCATTCTCACCTGGGATCGGCTTACCCCCTACTGTCCAGTACGTGCATGAACCGAATTCCTAGTCAATAGTCATTGTACTGAGCATTACATTGGAGCCCCTCGTGCATTCGCAGTCGTCGGGTTCGGGCATCCCTGTGTGGGCTAAAAAGTTAACAAGCAAGGGAGTTTACTGTGGTCCGACATACATGACATGTGAATGCATTGTATGTTCCAACCACAGAGCAGTAGCAATCAACAGCTTAATTTCTGTAGTGATGCCTGTTTCATTTAAGGATTCAATAAGTGCATGGTCTAGACTCCAGAAATGCAGCATTATGAATGGCATAAGTGAATTCATTAGAGTTAATTCTCCTGATTCCGGATGGAAGCTTACACGCAGGCCCCGGGAAGGTTTCAGCAAATCTGGGAGCATGTATCAGGGAATCAGATGGAAATGTGCAAAATATTGGAACCAGCCTGGATGGATGCTGGCCAAACAGTCTGACAAATTATTGACAGTGAAGTGGTCAATTGAGATTGTTGTCAGTTTGATCTAGATTTCAGCAATGTATATTTGGAATTGGCACTGTGTCGTCAGTTAATATTACAGAGATTCAGAATGTTGGTGAGAAATAAGAAGGGGTGAGCTGCGAGCTGGATGGGGGCCAGCATATGTTCTGGATGGATTCCTGCTGAATATAAGTAGAAGTAGGAAGGGGAACCATTGCCTCTTTAGAGTTGTGCAAAGATAATTGCCTGGAGAAATTCGTGATGATTTAGTACGTGTCTTAGAGATTCAGCTGCAGCAATAGGTAAACTCGGGTACAACTTAGAACTGCAACTGGAGGTACAGAATGTCCAATCCTTCAATTAGGTAGTTTCTGTGTTTCTGAATATCAGGTAAATGCAAACTTGTGAAATGAGGAACTATTGAAAGATAAACTCTAAGTTAATGTGATTTTTCTGAAAGAATGGAACTTCAGTCAAGCAGAAATATCTACTAGCATCACAGTCAGATGAGTAGGTGAGTGCTTTCCATTATTAGATAAGCTTGCCTAGTGCAGGACACAGTCATTACAAACTTACACTTTTTATCCAGAGATCTGTACTAGCTAAGCTGTTTCTTGGAGCACTTGCACAGATCATTTTCCATGTGAATTATCTTCGGCAATTATGATTCTCTTTAGACAATAGTTAACCTGTCTCCGGGCTCTCTGCTCATGGTAACGTTTTGCAACTTATTTTCCCCATCGTGTGAAATGAATCGTTCATTTCCCACTTTTCATCATGTCTTGGACAATAAGAACAAAACTGAGATAATTAGGCCCAAAGATGATAAAAGAATAGTTGAACTGAATGTTCTACGTCAAACAAAGATTACCCATTCACACAATTTCAGTAATGATTATACATTCCAGTATATTTCGACATGGAAGTTATACTATTGTGTTAAGAGAGATCGGTTCAGAACGAACATTACTGTGAAAGCAGTTATTTGTCCATAAACTTACATTAACCAATGTGAATTCCAAAAAAGTCTACTGAAGTTATTACCCCAGTGACCGCTTCAAATATTAATTAATCTCAAAACTTTATTTTAATTTAATTTTACACCATTTCCCCAATATCTCCCTTTTCAGATGCCCAGGCAGCCTTATATAGCTATTCTTGGGTTGACCTGATGTTTCCTTGTTTTTTCACTAACTTGAGAAAAAGTGGCCAGGAGTTGTTCAGGACATTCGGCAATTCTTCCCTGAATTTCATCTGTGTAGCTGCATAAATACACGTGTTTTTGCAGGAACTCATGTACATGAGCAGATATCCGGTTTCCGTGGCAATATATCAAGGGTTTCAGTAATCACCTTGATAATAAACGGTGCTTGACAGCCTGGTGTACACAAAGCTCCCAACAGCTGTTAACCACAACAATATAAACTGCCTGATATTGTGAAGAGTAAAATGATGGATTTGCTTTGGTTTTTCAACTCTGGGTCACTCTGACACTTCTTACAGTTACCCCAGAGGCCCCTGCAGGCTTTATTAGCCAATAAAATACGCCTCACTGTCAAACAATTAAACAGCACCATTAAGGCAAAGGGGTGCACTGGGACTGATAGAGATTGGTCCAACTGTATGTTGACCATGCTGGCAATCTGAAAACAACTGCCTTTGTCCAACAGCCCCTGTGCACATTTTCAGTTATTCGTTCAAGTTCATTTGAAAACAATATCGGGACACCCTTTAAACAGGTCAGGATAGAGAATGTAAGTATAACAATGATCGCGGCTCTCTTTGTGCAATACTTCCTTTTAAGCTCCTGACAGCAGATGGCCACAAATCGGTCAAATTTAAATGAGAATGTGAACCAAACTGACATATCCAAGCTGGCAAACGCTATGTAGATAAGGAACTTGCAGATGGCAGTGTAGGACAGAAATGAGTATAGAAAGTGATAATTAAATATTAAATACACTATGACATTAAAGTTCATGACCAGCAGATCTGCTGCTGCCATGGCCACCATGTAGACAGAGATACATTTGGAAAGACCAGAATTTTCTCGGGAGAGGATCATAATAGTCACCACATTTGCTGTAAGATGAAAGAGTGAAGAAGAAATGTACAGCCTGGCATGAAAATGTTCATCTCTGTCACTATTCATTATAATTTACTCGGATTACGTCTTAGTGGCAAGATTAATGAGAACTTTGACATGAAGTAAAGTGTCACTCAGGTGAAATATAAACGCGTTGCCATGGGGGGATTAATGGGGAAGGGTGAGGAACAATAATGGAGATGCACTTCCATAGCCCCTGCTAATTTCGCGTTTGCCCCAATTGCTACCATCCTGCTGAAGGGTGGTAGTGCAGATGTCCAAAATATGAAGGGTTGTGCATAAGTATTGATATCTGCTGAACATTACCACATTGCGCACACTGGCAAAATTATAAAGGAAGGTATAATTCCCTGGATCCCTGATAAGCAGTTTACAAAATGTGTCTGTAAACTGCGAGCTCCTGATTAATTAGGCCCAGTGAGCGGAGAGTGAGAGAATTTGTTGCTTTCTAAAAGTCAGAACTGAACAGGTCATTTTTCCTCCAAACAGCTTATTTAGACAGGATTGTTTTTGGGTGATGGCTCAAAAAGGCCTATTGCCCATTGTTTGCAGTGCTTGATAGTTAATTCTATTTAATTTTTATTCACTACAGCTTCAGGCTAATTTCTAACCCCCACCCCGCCTTCCCCAACAACTCCCACATTTCACTGCAGGGTTGAACACTCAACCCATATCGTCATCAAGGGTTCACCCACTGATCCCACATGCCTAAAAGTGTATTTCGTTCAATGTAAACTGACGTTCTAGTGTCCCGGTAAAGCCAACAGCTGAAATGGTGGACGAATACCGCTATGGTGAGTTTTTTTGGGGTTTCCTCTGCTGCAGCACAGTATGTAGAGCATTAACGCTTGTCTAATTAGGCGAGAGGGGGAAAATAGGATGTGTAGCTTCGAGAAAAGTTCAAAAACTAGCGCCTAATGTAATTGTAGACGTTGAAATATTGTTTCGAGCAGAAGTGGGGGCGGGGCTGTTGGGTGGGGGGCATCGCTCACCGTCTGATGTGGAGCATATTGATGAAAGGTAGACAGATGGTAAACAGTGGGCAAAACAGTTAAGGTGCCAAATTTAAGAACATATCTCCTGTGCTGGAGAGAAGATTTGAGTGGTTGGGGAAGAGTCATTTGTTGTGGTCCACATTGGCACTAGCGACATATGTAGGACAAGGATAGAGCATACACTGGGGGACAGTGTGCACTTTGGGGCTAAATTAAAAGACAGAACCGCAAAGGTAATAACCCCCGGTTTACTACCTGAGCCACGTGCCAATTTGTGTAGAGTAAATAAGGTTAGAGAGGTAAATGCATGGCTCAAAGATTGGCGTGGGAGGAAGGGTTCTGATTCAAGGGGCACTGACACCAATAGGGAAGGAGAGAGCTGTTCTGTAGGGAAGTGCTTCATTTGAACTACGCTGGGACCAGTGTCTTTGCAAATCATAAAAATCGGGTTGTGGGTCGCAATTTTAACAAATTAGCTGGGGGGAGGAGGGTTCAATTGAAGTGGAGTTTTAGAATAAAAAAGAGAGTGCAGGGTAGTTAAGAGGCAAAATATAATCAAAGTGTGACAGTAAGGGCAGGAAATATAAGCAGAAGAGAACATCAGAAATTAGAACCAGAATAAATAATAATGGTCACAATTCAAAGGCAAGGCTCTTTATTTAAATGTACTCAGCACTTATAAGAAGAAAGATGAGTTGATGGCACGACTAAAATATATTGAAATGGCATCAAAGCTTTTGACCAAAGCTGAGAAATGAATATTCAAGTGTATTCGTCGTTCTAGAAAAATAAGCAAAAAAGAAAGGGAGGTGGGACAACTTTATTCAATAAAGGATGATATCAATGCGGTGTTAAATATTCATGTAGGTGCAATGGGTCGTAATGTGGAATCAGTTTTGTTGGGAATAAGGAATAGCGAGGTTAGGAAATCACAGGTGTGAGTCGTTTATAGGTCCTGAAGAGTTGGCTCACTGTATGAAAAAATGCGAAATGGAAAATCGTGCAGGCATGTAATGGTGGTGCTACAATTTTAATGGGTTATTTTAACCCCCATATTGACTGGGCAATTCAGATTGGCAGGGTTAAAATTGAAGAATCTTTTGTTGAGTGCATCAGTGATTGATTCTTAGAGCAACGTGTTGCAGAACCGACCCGCGAGCAGGCTATCTTAGATCTAATAATGTGTAATAAGGCACGGGAAATAAGATATATCATACTTATGGTCCTCTAAGTGGTAGCGATCACAAAATGGTAGAATTTCAAAGAGGGCGAGCAACTCGGATGGGAAACCAAAGCCCTCAACTTAAGTACATGTACTTAGAGAGGTATGAAGAAAGAGTTGTCTATAGTGGACTGGGAAAATAGGTTAAAGGGAAAGTCAGTGGATGAGCAGTGACAGACATTTAAGCTGATATTTCATAATGCTCAGCAAACCTTTATCATGGTCAAAAAGAAGGGCTTGATGAGAAAGTCAAAACCCCGTTGTTAACAAAGGGGGTCAAGCAGAGCAAAAAATTAAATAACTACGGCATAAAAAGCAGTGTAAATTCATGCTAGGCTGGAGGATTGGTAAATATTTTAGGGACTATTAGCGGATTGCTAAAATGCTAATAAAGATGGAGAAAATTGATTGTCAAAGTAAATTTGTGAGAAATACAAAGACAAATAGCAAGTGTTTCTACGAGTACATAAAAAAGAGAGTAGCGAAAGTGAGCTTTGAACCCTTAGAGAATGTGATTGGAGGGTTGATAACGGGGAAGAGGGAAATGGCAGATTATTTACAGCAATATTTTGCATCAGTATTCACAGTTGCGAATCCTATACGCATCCCAAAAATATCAACTAAGCAAGTAGCTAATATGAAGAAAGTTTTTGCAACAGTCTCCATCACGTGAGACAAAGTGCTTGACCAACTAAGGGGACGAAAGGCAGACATGTCCCGAGGACCTGATGGCTGCATCCAAGCTTCCAAGGGAAGTGGCTGCAGAGATGGTGGATGCAGATCTTGCAATATTCCAGAACAAACTGGATTCCGGGAGTGCCCCAGAGGATTGGAAGACTTCTAATGTGATACCACTGTTCAAGAAGGGACGGAGACAAAAAAACAAGACACCATATGCCAGCCAGCCTAGCACCTACCGTTGGAAAAGTACTAGAGTCCATTATCAAGGAAAATAATATATAGCAGAACATTTTGAAAGGCTTAACACAATCAAACAGTGTGCACATGTTTTTGTGCAAAGGAAATCAGGTTTGGAAAAATTGCTAGACTTCTTTGAGGATATAATAAGCAGAGATGATAAAGGGGAACTTGTAGATGTGGTGAATTTGGATTTCCAGAAAGCTTTCGATAAACTGCAACACAAAAGGATATTGCACATGATAAGTGCACACACTATTGGGTATTAGCATGGCTTGAGGATTGGTTATCACACAGAAGACAGAAGTTTGGAATATTGACTCTATTTTGAGTTGGAAGACGTCACTAATGGAGTCCCACACGGATCGGTCCTAGGACCTCAATTATTTACAATCTATATTAATGGTTTGGAGGAGGCTGCAGGGTTTAATTTGTCCAAATTTGCTGATGATACAAAAATAGTTGGGTAGTCATGTTGCGATCAGAACATGTGAAATGTATAAGGGGATAAAGATAGATTGAGTGATTGGGGGAAAGCTTTGCAGATGGAGCATTATATAGGAAAGTGTGAGGTCATGCAGTTTGGTAGGAAGCATCCAAAGGCAGACTATTATTTAAATGGAGGGAGGCTCCAGATAAAAGGGCAGCACAGAGTGTTGTGCGTGTTCTTGTGCATGAAAATGAAGAAGAAAAGTTAGCATGCAGTTGCAGCAATTAATAATGTAAATTTAATTTTGGCCTGTAGTGCCAGGGGGTTGAAGTTTAAAAATAAGGAAGTGCAGTTACAACCTTATAGGGTTTTGGTGAGGCCGCACTTGGAATACTGTGTACAGTTTTGGTTCCCTTCGTTAACAAGGGATATACTGGCATTGGAGGCAGTTCAAAATAGGTTCACTAGGCTGATTACTGGGATGAAGGTTTTATCAAGAATGGCTACACAGATTATGCCGCTATTCATCAGAGTTTGTAAGAATCAACGGTAATCTTATTTAAAAAAACAAGATTCTGAGGGGGCTTGAAAGGGTAGGTGTTGTGAAGATATTTTAACTAGTGGGGGATCTCGTACTAGCGGGCATAGCTGTAGAAAAATGGGACATTCATTTGGAAATGAGATGTGAAGGAATTTATTCTCTAAGAGGAAATTGACTGACTGTAATTATCTATGATAGAGGGTTGTAGATGCTAGGTCACTGACAGTATTTAAAAAGGAGGTAGATATGCTTTGTAAAAAAACGTCGAGGAGTTGAAGGCTATGAGGACGTCGTGCACAAGAAGTGTTGAGGCCTCGTGTTGATCAGCCATGATCTTACTTAATGGTGAGGCAGTGTTGAGGGGCCAAATAGCATGCTGCTGCTCGTTTTCCTTATACCCTTATGTTATTATGACCTGAATTGAGAGCGTAGGAGAAATCCGACATGCTGAAATCAATGGGCATGAAATCATCATCACCTAACGTGGTGGAGCATATATGGGAAATCAGTCGGCTGCAAGATTTTGTGAATCACCTTTCGCATCGCCACATAGAGAGGAACACAGGGCAAAATTGGGCGTTTGTTGCAAAAATTTTGCTCCATTTATAATCACCCAATATGGAGGGCAGGGCAGAACATTCGGCGATTGCAACGTAAAAGACATAAATCATTATTTCAAACATTTGGGGAAAGATCGAGTTGCCCTCTAAGAGGATAAGTCTTTCCCACTTGGATTTCCAACTCTGATCCAGCCAACATCCAGTGTGTAACGTTAGAAATGCATCATGACTGTTAACAGTGTACAGTTTAGAGCAAATGTTTTTAATCTAAATACATTTTTCGTAGTTTTTTTTACAGTTCCACAAATTTCCATGGGACTGTTTATAATACTGTCTCTGCATGGCGCAGCACTTCAGATTTCATTGATCAATCAAGATTTCATAAACGCCTCCTCTAACTTACCGTTAATAGCAAAACATCAGGTCAGAAATTTACATGTCTTTATAATTTAACTTGACCTTTACAGCTTGCATGTAAGAGGTTCCCTGGGTGCAACCGGGGGAACATTATTGCTAGCCTTCCAACATGTCTGAACTGTTTTTCCATGTTTATTCTTATTTTCGAGCTAGCAATTCAGAACCCTCAGGAAGTAAACACCAAAACTCTGTTCCATAGTATCCAGAGAAAAGTTTCGGGGCAGCACTTTGACCTTGGAGGAACCGTCGGGAAAATATCAAATATTTGTTTTTAAAACAAGTATTTTGCAAAATACCTTTTCACTTCACTTGAGTGGGAGTTGTCTCCACTCTGAGTACTTATCCTGATATTATTTGAAGCCATAGTGGAACCATCTTCATCCATAAGTGCCGATTGGAGGGGCATTTCCGTCTCCCCCTGATTTTCCCAGGCTCACATTAGCCAGTATTTAGCCAAATCCATCCGGCCTAGATTACATAATAAAACGGTTGAAAGCACTGGACATAGCAAAGGGACTTAGACCAGAAAATATCCGGAAATATTGCTGAAGATGTGTTTTCCAGAATCAGCCACAGATCCAGTCAGGTTGTTTGAGAACAGCTGTAGCACTGACATATACCAGACACTGTGGAAAATTTCCCAGCTATGTCCTTTTCATAAAAAAGAAGATAAGTCTAATCAGGCCAATCATCATGCCATCAGTCTTCTCTCGATCGTCTGTAAAGTGATGGAGCCCGCTGAAAATACTGTCAAGGTGCATTTATCGAACAATTCTGAATGATGTCGCACCAAGGCCAATCGGCTCCTGACCACAATGCAGCATTGGTTCCAATTTGGACCAAAGATCTGAACTCAACAGTGGCTAAGGGGGAGACGGCATTTTACATCAAGGCATAATTTGACCAAATGAGGCATCAAGGAGCCCGTCCAAAAAATTGAATTCATTGGGAATCAATGGGAAAATGTCTACTCATTGAAGTGAACTGAAGTCCAAAGTAAGATAACTCTATTTTTTTCTAGTTAAATCACCTCCGTCCCTGGACACCACTGAAAGAATTCCTCAGTGCGGGGTCCTTGGCTGAATTATCTTCAGTTGCTTCATCAATGGCTTTTGTTTCAATATAAGGACATAAGTGGCGATGTTTTCTAATGATTGTGCAATGTTCAGCATCATTCATGCGTTCTCAGATACTGAAACAATTCAAGCCCTTATGCTGAAAGACCTCAAAAATTTGCACATATGGCTGATAAGAGACAAAGAGTGGGAAATTTAAACAGGTAGCAGGCAACAACCATCTACAAAATGGGAGAATCGTGCCATCTTCCCTCGACATTACCTTCGGTCAGACACCCACTATCAACATCCTGTGGTTTACCATTGACAAGAAACTTAACTGGGCAAGCCATATATTTAAGCGACGAATACAAGAGCAGGTCAAAAGCTGCTGTGAATATCTCACCTCATGCCTCCCCCAGTGTCCTTCCAGCATCTGCAGGGCACTAGTCAAGAGTCTCATTGATGCGTTTTCACTTGCTTGGATTAGTGCAGCACCAGTGATTCTGAAAATTTCTACACTGTCCAAGGCCAATCCGCTTACTTGATTGGCATTTCATTAGATATCTTAACTATTCCCCCTTTCCAGCGCGGATGCCTAATGGCAGAAGCCTGTACCATATGCAACATGCAATGCATAATGTCTCCAAACCACATTCAATAGCACCTTTCACATCCGGGATTCTACGACGTAGAAAGACAAGGGCAGCCTACTAATGGGACCAGAGCAAGCTGCAAGTTCCTCTCTAAGCAACGTGCCTTTTGAGTGGGAATTTTATCGGTTTCCCTTCATTGTCACCGTCGTTGACCTTCTAAACAACGTTATTTGTGTACCTGTGTGGTGACAGCTTCTCAAGGGGAGGATCCATGCGATAATGTAATCGAGGATATTTAGGAACTGGAAATAAATGTTGTCCTTGCCTAAAGACATTCCTATCTCATAAAAAAAGTAGAAAATTAAATCAGTGTCAAAAAAACATTGCACCAGATACTTAGTGAGGTCCCTACTGTATGACAGGAGGGAAAACCACGCTGTCCTGTAGAATATCCAGCTCCCATTGCCAATGACTTATTGATAGTCATATGACCTCTCCTGCCGAGTGCAGTGTTAGGACCAGTCCTGATATTTGCAGTTTAACTCTCAGGCTCTGTAATTTTACGATGATTGCATCACTGGGATAAGTGCACCTGTTGGGAAAGCAGTCGGATTGAAAGTAATAAATAATGAAGATGATTCCAGCACTTACCAGGAACACCAAAGGCTGCCAAGAGAGGATAATAAATATTCTTTATCTGCAAGATTGCTGTTTGCACAATTTTAACATGGATCGGTAAATACTGTCCATGATCCTGGGTTCCAAGTAAATTGATTTGTGATACATTAATTGTACGTCTTTATAAAACAGTGGTTGCCCCCTTGTGAAACATACGTTCATGAAGCCTGACGTTAGCTCCAGTCAATCAACAAATCAGGGGATAGTTTCCTCTTCATCGCACTGGGGTGTGGAAATTGGAAAATTAACCAGCTGAGTTGATTTTTAATCCATTCAAATTAAGTAATCCCAGAACCATATTTTATTTTTTTTCTCTGTGCAAAGACTTCACTCCCTCAGCGAGCAACTTCTCGGGATCTTGGGTTAAGCATACATTTAACTGACTGGGCATATTCACAACACAATGAAAACTACCTGCTAATTTTATCTCCGCTAACTCTGCTATATCTTTATAGATTGTGACCCTAATCTAAAATGATCGGTATTGATCTTATTCCAAATTCATTGCTGGAGAAGCTGATCTAATATTACCAGTGCTGTTCCACCCCTAGCGCTGTCAACATTGAACCATTCCATTACTGTAGGTGCGGATCCTTCTCTATTATGACTGACGACGAGCACAATCTAACAAATTGATTCTAATATCCAACAACCTAGGTATATACAACAACACTGCACACCAATGTTACAGTTGCCTTCTCATCAAAATTCTGTGCAATTTCAGAAAGACGTCTTCACACTTGCACACAAATCCACTTGAGATTAAGACCAATATACCATTTAGCTTCCGATTTGTTCGCTTCACCTGCATGGTAGGTTTCAGTGACTCATGAGCAATGACAACCGTTGGATATCACCAACTCCCAACTTCTCATAATTTAAGAAGTACATCGCCTTTCTGTGTTTCTCTTCACCTTTGTTGCTTCATAATGTAGCAAGTGACATTCATGCCACGCAAGTGCCAGGCAATGACCAGCTCCAACAAAAGGGAAACTAACCATCGACCTTGACACTCAGTAACATTAACATTGCTGCATTTCCCAACTGTCAACATCCTGTGGCTTACAGTGGTCAGAAATTGAACTGGAGTAGCCATATTCATACCACGGCTACAGAAGCAGGTCTACATAGCCGTGCCATGTAGATGCCCATGTTGCGGCTTTACCTGAACATCTTGGCTTGGGACAAGACAATTCCTGGAGCACAAGGCTCAGTACTATCACAGAAATATTGTGAGGGCTCATAGCCTTTGCAGTATTCAGTGTCCTCAGCCATTTCTTGATATCACATGACATGGAGTGAATCGAATTGGCTGAAGACAGGCATCTGAAATGCTAGCGACATCTGGAGGAGGCCCGCCACTTCTGGCTGAAGAATGCAGCAAATATTTGAGCCTTACCTTTCACACTGAATCTTGGGTCCTTCTATCATTGCGGATGGAGATATTTGTGGAGCCTCCTCCTCCTCCAGTGAGTTGTTAAATTGTCCACCACAATTCACGGCTGGGTACGGCAGGGCTGCAGAGCTTAGGCCTAATCCGGTGGTTGTGGGATCTCTTCACCCTTTCTGTCACTTGCTGCTTATACTGTTTGGCACGCAAGATGTCATATGTTATAGCTTTACCAGGTTGATATCGCATTATTAAATGTGCCTGGTGCTGCTTGTGGCATGCCTTCCGCACAGTTCACTGAACCAGTGTTGATCCCCTGGATTGATGGTAATGGAAAAGAGGAGATATGCTATGAGAACAATTCTGATGCTGCTGATTGCCCAGAGCACCTTATGGATGCCCTGCCTTGAGTTGCTAGGCCTGATTGAAATCTATCCCATTTAGCACAGTAGTAGTACCACAGAACATGATGGATGGTATCTTCAATGTGAAACCCAGCCTTCATATCCCAGCAACAGTGTGGTGGCCACTCGTATTGAATATGTCATGGACAGCTGCACCTGTGGCAGTCGGTATGGTGAGGATGAGGTCAAGTATGTTTTTCCCTCTTGTTGAGCCCCTCACCATCTGCTGCAGGCCATATCTTTCTTCTATGTTCTTTAGGAGTCGGCGAGCTCGGTTACTAGTGATGCTACCGAGTCATGTTTGATAATAGATATTGGAGTCTGCCACCCACAGTACATGCAGCACCCTTTCCAAACTCAGTGATTCCTCCAAGTGCTATTCAACATGGAGGAGGAGCACTAATTCATCAGCCGAAGGTGGGTAGTACGTCATGATCAGCAGAATTTTTCCTTCCCAATGCTTGACCTCACGGTATGAGACTTCATGTGGTCCAGAGTCGATGTTGAGGACTCCCAGGGCAACTCCAACTTTGCTGCCACACCTACAGGTCCTGTCTTTGTGAAACAATCAACAATGGTTTCATGGTCATCATTAGATATTTAGTTCCACAGCATCCTGCCTTGGCGGGATTTGAACCAGGCTCTCCAGAGCATTACCCTGCGTTTCTGAGACACCAGTCCAGCGACAATACCATTACATCATCTCTACCATAACATCCTTCTAACTTTTCAATGGTAAATATTCTACTAAGTAGGTCAGAACCATTGTCATAAAGAGTTCAATGCCTTTCATGTTGTTGGAAATTACTTCTGAAAACAGAGTTCGGTGGCGTATGTATGTGTGTGTATGTGCATGTTTTAACTGGATTAAAGCCAGCTGGTCTACAGACTTTGATGCACAGAATTAAGCAGGTTTGAAATTGCAAATAGATAAACATAGGTGTCAAGGGAGGACTATGCAGTTGTAAAAAACCATTCAAAAGAAGGGGTGAAATCTTGCACCTCGCTGGAAGACGCCAAGCTATGTGTTTTTTCAGCTTACTAATAGAATTAATGCAGTGAAATGATTTTATTACTATAGTAGGCGAAACCGAAAGCATAATGACACAATGGAAACATACATTCAAAGAGAAAAATATGTATAAAGTAGAAAAGTCATTGTGTGTAACGGAGAGGCATTGTAAGATCCCGCAAGTGTGAGAAGCCTCCAGCCTGCCAAGCCTCAATTCTTTCTGCAAGGACCCAGTGCTGATCGAAACTCATTTTGGATGCCAATGTCAAGGGCTAACCAGTGGTATAATTGAGAGTCAGGTTAATTAGTGTATTTTATGGTTAGTATAGGAGTAATTTTGTAGGTGTATGACTGTGTTTACAATCTTTCTCATTTTAGTAATTGTTTAATGTAGTTTTATTAAATGCTCTTGAGATTCTGTGATCGTATTACTATTCAATTGAAAGCCTGCATATTGAAACATACAAATTGCAAAAAATGGGCAATGAAAGTTGTTTCAAGATTCCATCTGGAATTTGAACAACTCTGCCTTTGTCAACGACAGTGTCATAATAAATGGGGGCTCTTTGAGAGATATATTTGTAATTACTTGATTTTCATTTTGAAATGGCCAACCTTAAGGCGGCGAGTACAAAAGGCACGTTGAATTCAGGAGTGGTTGTGTGGTATTTTTGAAGTGGTGAGATTTCAAAAATGGCTGTTTCACTGTCTAAGTTTTTTTTTTCTGAAGTAGAATATATAACTCTGACTGGGTTACAAAAAGTATCCAAGATGAATTACCAGAGTTGCCACATAAACTATGATTGGGGTTACCTCCGGGAAGTAAGTAATGGGACAAAATTGAAGTGATATCACAGCATTTAAAATTCTAAGGAATACCTGAGAGGCCAACATATCCAAGGGGTGCTTCATTGGCATGGCCTCAAATACAGTGGCAAAAGAAAACAATTGATTTGGAAGAAAAGAAAAGAGAAATGACATTCCAAAGAGAACAGGCAGAGAAGTAGGAGACAGACTGAAATAAAGAAATGGAATTTGAAATTCTGAAGGTAAAGGAGAAGGCCAGATAAAGATTGAGAGAGAGAATTCCAACTGAACATGTTGGCAGTTAACAAAAAAGAGACACCAGGAGGTTTATGAAGGACTTATCTCCAGTATAGAATCCAGTTTGAGGAAATTGATATTGAAGCATTTTTTTTCATTTCATTTGTGAATATAGCTAAGCAGATGAAATGGCCAAAGGAGAACTGGGAATGTATTTTTAACTCCAGGTTGGTGGGTAGAGCGCACGAGATATATGCTTTGCAAGCAGAAGAAATGTTATTGAAATGTGATGTGACAAAAAAGGGTTATTTGGACTGCATATGAGTTGGTTGCTGAAGCATACTGGCAGAAATATTGGGATATGAGAAAACAGCTTGGGCAAATTTACATTAATTTTGATGGGCTACTAAATTAATATTGACAGTTGAAGGTGGGCATATGCAGCATATGCAGCTCTTAGAGAAATAATTATTTTGGAAGATTTTAAAGATTAAACCCCATTGGTAGTGATAAGTCATGTGGAGGAAAGTGGATTGATTCTATCAGGCAAGCAGCAACAATAGCTTATGATTATGACTTAGTTCATAGAGCTAAATGATTTTTTTTTACCATTTAAGTCAATAAAGGTTAGAAAGTGGGAAGGTGGTTAGCCAGGGAAGATTACGGGTAGCTGAAAACTCTCAGGAAGTGTACTTTTTTACAGAATTAAAGTAACACTGCTGAGGATAGAAGTGATATGAAAATTGAGGACTTTTCATTTTACTAATGTGGGGCATATGAATTCAGTTTGTTGGAAGTTGAAGGAAAGATCACTTGGAATTATAGGAGTGCAGAATTTTTTTGGAATTTAAATTACAACGGGTTCTGAGGTTCAGGCATAGGAGAAACCAATCGTTTGTGTACAAGCAAAACAGGGAGAAACAGTGATAGGAAAATTAGTGGGAATGTGTTTACAGCTTACCCAAGAGAATTCTGAGGAGCAGGTTGCAAAATTATTTAAAGATTTTGTTTGTGAAGGAAATGTCTTTTCATGTGTACAGGGTGTTAAAGATGTTATCATTTTAAGAGGCACGGGGACTAGTAAATCCTTAATGTTGTGGGATAGTGATTTTTGTTGTACAGCGGGAGTATTTTAGGAACACATGATGAAAAGTGAGGTTCATGGAGATGCTAAATCTATTCTCTTCAGGAAGGTAAATTTAAAATGTAAGTAGAAACCTGGCAAAGTGACTGTAGGGGTGGTGGGTATATTGCCAATTGTAGGAGTTCAATTTAATCTAGGTAATGATATCACTGGATTACAAATGTTGCTGGTGCCTATGGCTGTTGAGCAGCATGAAGAAGAGTTTTCAACTGAGGTGTTACAGAGGGAATATCCTGGATTGTTTTAATATTGTGTGCTAATAAGATCACGGGTACACAGTTTGAATAAAGGAAAGCACGAATTACAGGCCTTTCCAAGGCAGGAAGGAAGTATTGGAACCAATTAGCAGGAACTGATTTTGATAAAATTGTTCAGGAAGAGACAGGAGAAGACAATTCAGCTGAAGTGCTTGACTCAAGGTTGTTAACTGAGGGAGGATTTGCAATTAAAAGAGTTATGTCAGAAAGCTTACTTGGAAACAGAAGGAAAATGCAATGCCCCGTATGTTTTTACTTCAAGAGTCAAATATTTGAATGAGGAAATGGAGGCCGGATTATGTCTCAGCAAATGGAGGCTGGAGGGAAGGTTGTTAGGGTATAGAAATGAGATTCTGCGGATTGCTCCTGAAATTGAAATCCAAGGACCCATTTAGGAATTATAAAAACACCGGCAAAATTACAGACACCTTTTTTTGTTGGCTTTTAATTGTACATTGATGTAGCGCAATTCTGAAGAACATGTTACACATGCCAGGTCACAGGGAAACCACAAGTGGTGATTAAGCTGGCACTTTTAATCCCAATAGCAGCATTTGAAGGACCTTTTTCCTAAGGTCATTATTGATCGTATAGGATGCAAACTTCAGAATACAAGTGGAAAATCAGTACTTACTGACAATACTGAATGTGTCTACCATGTTTCCTGGAAGGATATCTTAAAACAAATATTGCTACTAAGAAGATTGAGGCAGAGTTAACTTTTAATTAATAAGATATGGTTTTATCGAAAGAAATACAATCACATCAGGAGTCAAATATTATGCCACAGCTGTTAAAGGGAGGAATGGACAGTTTGGGCATAATACAGTTTAAGTCAACAGCTTATCATCCGGTGTCACAAGAAGCTTTGGAAACATAGAATCTAATCTGAAATGCTATGATTAGAGCATGCTGTCAGGATTACGCACAGGATTGCTATAAGGGAATTCCATCATTATTATTTCCAATTAGAGGTTCTCCTAATGCATCGACAGGCTTTAGTCTTTTTGAACTAATTTATGGTCATGTGGAAAGAGGACGCCTACAATTATTGTATTTGGAATGGATGGGTCGAAGCCCAGAAACTGCTCTTGTTCATTATGTATCAAACTTTAGAGAGAGCATGTGAGCTGATGAGGGGTCATTTATAGATATTAGAGCAAGTGATGAAAGTGACATGTGGGGACATTCAAACGTCAATTGATAAGAATTCAGGACTGGCTTGTTCCAGCTAGGATGAAGGATAAGTATGGCAAGTTTAGGAACCTTGGATAACGAATGATATTGTGAGATTAGTCAAAAAGAAAAGGGAAGCGTTCTTAAGGGCTAGAAGGCTGGGAACAGATTAAGCCCGTGGAGAATATAAAGAAAAGAGGAGGAAACTTAAGCAAGGAGTCAGGAGGGCTAAAAGAGGTCATAAAAAGTCATTGGCAAACATGTTTAAGTAAAATCCCAAGGCCTTTTATACATATCTAAAAAACAAGACTGGAGCCAGGGAGAGGGTAGGGCCACTCAGGGACAGAGATGGGAATCTGTGTGTGGAGCCAGAAGAAATGGCAGAGATACTAAGTGAATACTTCTCATCAGTATTCACCAGAAAGAATGACTTAGTGGGCGATTTGTCAAGGGTTAGAGTGTGTAGATAGCCTGGAACATGTTGAGATCAAAGAAGATGAGGTGTTAGATGCCTTGAAGAATATTAAAGTGGATAATTCCCCAGGGCCAGATGGCTTCTACCCCAGAGTACTGAGGGATGCTAGGGAGGGGATTGCTGGGGCCTTGATAGAAATCTTTGTATCCTCACTGGCTACGGGTCAGGTCCCAGAGGACTGGAGATTGGCCAATGTTGTTCCATTGTTTAAGGAGGGTAGCAGGAATAATCCAGGAAATTGCAGGCCGGTGAGCCTTACGTCAGTGGTAGGGAAATTATTGGAGAAGCTTAATCGAAACAGGATTCACTACCATTTGGAAGCAAATTGGCATTTAATGAGTGGCAGCATGGTTCTGTGAAGGGGAGTTCTTGTCTCACTATCTTGATCGAGTTTTTCGAGGAATTGACAAAGATGATGGATAATGGGGAATGGATGTTATCTACATGGATTTCAGTAAGGCCTTTGACAAGGCCCCTCATGGTATTTTGGTACAAAAGGTAAATTCGCACGGGATCAGAGATGAGCTGGCAAGATGTTTACAGAATAGATGGTTCATAGAAGACAGATGCTAGCAATGGAAGGGTTATTTTCTGAATGCAGAACTGTGACTAGTGGTGTTCTACAGGGATCAGTGCTGGGACCTCTGCTGTTTATAGTAAACGTAAATGATTTGGTGGAAAATGTAACTGGGCTAATTAGTAAGTTTGCAGATGACGCTGTGGTTGGAGGAGTTGCAGATATTGAAGCGGATCGTCAAAGGATACCACAGGATATAGATCAGTCGCAGAACTGAGCAGAGAAATGGCAGATGGAGTTTAATCCTGACAAATGCGAGGTAATGCATTTTGAAAGGTCTAATACAGGTAGGAATTATACCGTAAATCGCAGAACCCTTAAGTGCATTGACAGGCAGAGGGGTCTGATTGTACCAGTCCACAGGTCACTGAAGGTGGCAACGCAGTTGGATAAGGTAGTCAGGAAGGCATATGGCATGCTTGCCTTCATCTGCAGCGCTATTGAGTATAACAGCCAAGAAGTCATGCTGCAGCTGTATAGAACCTTGGTTAGGCCAGACTTGGATTATGGCGTGCCATTCTGGTCGCCTCGTTACCAGAAGGATATGGAGGTGTTGAAGAGGGTGCAGAGGAGGTTTACTAGGATGCTGCCTGGTCTGGAGGTTATTAGCTATGAGGAGAGGTTAGAGAAACACAGATTGTTCTCACTAGAGCGACGAAGATTGAGGGGCGACTTGATAGAAGTTTACAAAATTGTGAGTGGCATGGGAAGAGCAGATAGTCAGAAACTTTTTCCCAAGGTAGAAGAGTCAGTTACTAGGGGACATAAAGTTAAGGTGATAGGAGAAATCTTTAGACGAGATGTGTTTTTTTAAGTAGAGGGCAGTGAGTTTCTGGAATTCTCTGCCATAGTGGTGGTGAAAGCAAGTACGATAGTGGTGTTTAAGAGGCAGCTTGACAAATGCATGAATAAGTTGGGAATTGAGGGGTGCAGACCCCGGAAGTGCAAAATCTTTCAGTTTGACAGGCAATATGATTGGCACAGGCTTGGAGGGCCGAAGGGCTTGTTCCTGTGTTTACTTTTCTTTGTTCTTTCTAATTATTTGAAGGCAGATAAGAAAGCTAAAGCTTGCAGTTTTATTCCTGGAGAGAAAGTGCTAATTCTGTTAAAAGTGCTGGGAAGCTCATTAAAGGTAAGTCTAGTGGGCCTTACAGGATTGAAAAGAAATTGAGTGGAGCAAATGATTTAATAAACTTACGAGATAGAAGGAAGAAGCAAAGTGTATGTCATGTAAATAAACTTAAAACGTGTTTTGACTGGGAAAATGAGGTGTTGGTGTGGGTCGACTTTGAGAAAGAAATAGAAATGCAAGGCTCGGAAATTGATTTCCTTCTAATAAAATTGGATAATTATGTGATGATTGAAAACTTAAATGCAATTTTGATTCACCTTCTATCAAATCTCAAAGAGATTTGGAAAAGTTATTTACGTCATACAAAGCTCTTTGTGGGAATACATTGGGGAAGAGAGATTTAGCTATACACGATTGCTCTGCAGCAGTTTCATCCATGATACGGAAATATCCTTATACATTAAGTATGGAAAGAAATTGATTTCATGCTTCAAAACGATATCACTAAGTTTAGTTGCATTAACTGGAGTTTGCCCATTACACCACTACTGAAACCGGATGGAACACAGACTGCATTTCGAAGGTGAATTCGGTGACAGAATTCATATATTATACCACATTTGGAAGATTATATTGAGCACGTGGGACAATCATAATATCTCACTCAGAATGGCCTGCTAAAAGGATATCGGCAAGTGCCGTTATTGGAGAGAGCAAATGAGATGTAAATTGTTGTGATGCCAAATGGGCTATCTGAGTTTAAAGTCATGCCATTTGGTATGAAGAATGCCCCTGAGACATTTCTAAGAATGACAAACAATGTAATTGCAGGTATAAGAATTTGGGATTTTTATATTGATGAATTAATAGTTTTCTGTCATAGGTGGGCTGAATATTTAATATATCTGGAAGAATTATTTCCTCAATTGCAAGAAGCTTATTTGGTAATGAACTTGGCTAAAAGTGAATTTTCAAAAGCGAAAGTTATGTATGTAGCCGATACGATTGAAGTTGGTAATTTTGCTCCAGGGAATGTGAAGTTCAAGCCTGTCACGGATTTCTCAGTGCCTACAACAAATCGAGAAGTTTTGAGATTTCTGGGTATGTGTAGGTTTTACCAGAAGTTTGTATGAAATTTAATGTGGTTGCTCCACTAACGGGGCTATTAAAAAAAAAACAAGAAGTTTCAAATGACGCTGAATTGTCAGAAGGCATTTGCTAGTTTGAAAAGTGTATTAACTACAGCGCAAAATTAGGCAGTACCCAATTACACCAAGCAATTTAAGTTGGCCATTGATGCAAGCAATAGAGGCATTCGGCCCTCAGTGCTGCAGGAAGATGACACTTGAATTGCAAATCCAGTTGGATATTTTCACGAACTTACATGCACAACAGAGAAGGTGTTTGACGATTGAAAGAGAGACGTTGGGTTTGGTGTTTGCCTTGCAGCATTTTGACAACTATGTGGCGAAGAATTCGCCAGCAACAGTTGTTTGTACAGGCCACAATATTATAACGTTTCTGGACAATTCTCGAGCCACAAGCACAAGGCTATTCAGGCGGAGTTTATTATTACAACTATTTAATCTACAGACAATATATGTCGTCGGACAAGACAAACTGTTTGCAGGTGCGTTATCAAGGATTTGAAGCTCAAATATAAAATTGAAAAATTTAAATCCTGGAGACAGAACTGGAATGATTTATATTGATACCAAGGATTTGTATATACATTGTTGTGTTAATACATGCATCTGGTAGTAAAGTAGTGTAATACGTATAGGAGTTAGTTAAAATAGTTACTAAAATGAAGCCAACTTTTAAAAATATAGCTGTTCATTTTTTGATAAGGAGGGGATCAAATGAAGATGTTAATGTCTAAAATGTTGCTGGAATATTTTTTAGTTGGAGTTTAGTGGCATCTGTGCATTTGTGTGTGCGCATGTCCTAATTGGGTTAAAACAAGCTGGCCAGGAGTTTTGATGTTTAGAAAGAAGTAAGTTTGAAATCCTATTAGCTAAACATGGCAGGGTTTAGAAACATAGCTCTCAAGGGGGAAATTCGCATTTTGTAAATAAACCATTCAAAACAATAGGTGAATCTTGCACCTAGCTAGAAGACACCAGGCAAAGTTTTTTTTCCCAGCTTACTAATAAAATTGTTGGTTTGAAAGAATGATATTGTTAGAAGGGGTAAAATTAAAAGCAAGTGATAGAATGGAAAATTTACATTCATAGAGAAAGATATGTATAAAGGCGAAAGGAGATTGTGTGAAGATAGAGGCATTTTAAGGTCCAACAATTATGAGAAGACTTCAGTGTGTGAAGCTTCAAGTTTGTCTGCAATGGCATAGACCTGAAGGACACACAGTTTGAATGCGACTGCCCAGGGTGTGCTTTGCCAGAGGTCTGTTAAATCTATTAGTGTTACTGTTGCCTTATTATGAGTCTGAAGATAGTCATATTAAATAGGGAATCTTTGGAGTTGCCATGGTAGTGAATTTTAGGCATATCTATGTTTTCACAATCTTTCTTGTATTAACAAATGTTTAATATAGCTTCAGAAACACGCCTTTGAGACTTTGTGCTCTTATTACTATTGAATTAAAAGCCTGTATTTTGAAACATATAAATTGCAAAAATCGTTTACAACAGTTATGATTGAAATGAGTTTCCCTCTGGGATTTGAACAACTGAGCATTTACCATTAGCTGTTCATAATAACCATCCGAGAGCTCTGACTTTAGCCCAGACTTTCAAACGGTTCCAGATGCTGTGTAATTGCCCACAGGAAGTTAAAGCTTCGAAGGAAAATCCCTTGGAGCTCCGCGAGGGTGCTTACGAGGAGTCATCCAACAGCTCTTCAGAGTAATCTCTAGCGTTCGGCCGTCTGGAGGTTGGAAGATCTGAGACATGATTTTTGCAGTTTTGTTGGCTTTCTACCATTCATTTCTTATTGCCACAGGGCTGCAGGTATCTTTTTTTACCGATTCCCACCAGATAATTTAATGTTGTACTGAAAATGGCCTGCATACGATGAAAAATAGGAGCAAGAGTAGATCATTCAACCCTTAGAGCCTGCTTTTCGACTCAACGTGGTCACAGTTGATCCACTATATCAATGCCACACTCACGCTTCCTCAGTATAATTCTTGACCTACATAGGGTCTATTTCTTCTGAATACATTCAATGAATTTGCCTTCACAGCCTTCTGTGATAGAGAATTCCACAGTTTCACCACCGTCTGAGTGGAGAAGTTACTCCCCATCCCCAGCCCTAGACCATTTCTTAGACTGCAAGCCTTTGTTCTAGACGCCCAGCCAGAAGAAAACTCATCCCAGTCAGAATTCTATATGTTTCAATGACATTCCCCTCTCATTCTTCTAAACTCCAGTCAGTACAGGTCTGGTCGGCCCAATCTCTCCTCATATGACAATCCTGCCATCCCAGGAATCAGCCTGGTGTGTCTTTGCTTGACTCCCTCTATGGCAAGCATATCTTTTCTTAGGCAAGGAGACCAAAACTGCACACAATACTCCAAGTGCAATCTCACCAAGGCTATGTAAAGCTACAGTAAGACATCCTTGCTGATGTCGTCAAGTCCTTTCGCATTGAATACCTACATACAATTTACCTTCTTAACTGCTTTCTGCATCTGCATGTTTGTTTTCAGTGATTGGTGTGCAGGTTGCCAAGGTGCATCTGGATATTAATATTTTCCAATGTACCACCATGGAAGAAATAATCTGTCTTCCTGTTTCTCCTACTAAATGTGAATTGGAGGACTTCACATTTAACCACATTATCATGCAATTCCCATTAATCTTCCTGCTCACTTAACTTGTGAAAATGGCCTTGAAGCCTCCTATCATCTTCCTCAAGACTGGAATTCTGACTCAGTTTCGTGTAAGTGCAAACTTGGAAATATTACATTTGGTCCCCGTCATCCATATCATTGATGCATATATTATAAAAAGCTGCTGCCCAAGCACTGATCCCTGCCATGCATCAGTAGTCAACGCCTGCCACTCGAGAAAAAGAGCCATCTGTTCCTAATCTTTTTCCTGTCTGCTAACCAATTTACAACCCATGCCAATACATTGCATCCCATCTACTGTGCTTTAATTTTTCACACTAACCTCTTATGCGGGGCTTTATCAAAAGCTTCCTGAAAATCCCAATACATCAAATACATTGGGTCTCCCTGATCTCTTCTGCTAATTGCTTCCTCGAACAACTCCAGTAGGTTTGTCAAATAAAATTTCCCTTTTGTAAATGAAGGCTGATTTTGTTAAGTCCCATTGATATTTTCTAAGTGCCATGTTAACACATATTTTATAATAGACTGTGACATCTTCTCCACTACTGATATTAGATTCGTAATCCTCTGTTTTCCATCCCCCCCTCCTTTCTTAAATTTTGGTGATACAATCCCTCCCCCCACCATCACCCCCCCCACCCAAACCCCCACCACCCCACCCCCCCCAACACCGCCCCCGCAACTTCAATGACTACTCTTTGTATCTAATACTATTCTTAATTTGTTTCGCAAAACATAGTTGATCCGCTTTTCCTGCTGTGGTTCTGTACCAGAAAGAAAGTTATAACTCTTGCAAAGCACACGTTCGTTCCTTAAATATCAGTCATTGACTATCCACCTTTATGCATTTTAATGAAGTTCCCTAATCTATCTTAGCCAACTCAAGCCTCATTCATTGATAGTTTCCTTTTTTTGGATTAAAGACCCTAGTGTTAGTTTGTATAATTTGACTTCCCATCCTAATGAAGAATTCTATCATGTTATCAGCACTGTTCTCTAAATGACCCCATGTGCAATAAGGTTACTAATTAATCCCTTCTCATTGCACAATTCCAAAAGTAAGATAGCCTGTTCCCTGGTCGGCTTCTCGGTGTATTGGTCTAAAAAGAATATATCTCGTACAAGTTCCAAGAGTTCAACCAACACAGGATCCCTATAGATAAATCGCACTTTTGTTTCTGCCCATTGTTGCTTCTTAGCGCCACCCAGACAGATTCAAGATCTAGATTTTCTAAGCCAATGTCCATTCTTGCCTTTCCATTTTTTTTGTCCAGAAATAATAACATCCTGAAATAATAACGCCACCCTATCTATATATTTTTTCATTTTTGCCTGCCCTCACCACGTTTCTAGTACCATAAGATATCCATTTCCTGCCCTCGGTCACCATGCAGACATGCCTCCATATTTGGAATTATACTATACCCGTGAACATCTATTTTTGCTGTTAATTCTTCTAACTTATTGCGAATGATCTGTGCATTCCGATGCAATGCATTGAGATTTGGCTTTTTTGACGTTATTTTTTGAGCACTATGTCCCCGTTTGCTGCTAGCCATTATTTCCTCTGCCCTCCACACTTGTTACCTATTTGTCTGGCTTTCATTCCTGTCTTTGTTTCACTCTCTGGTTTATCCCCGGTTAGGTTACCATTCACTTGCAACTTTAGCTTAAATCCTCCCCCACAGTAATATTGAATACCCCTGCGGGGGATATTTGTTCTGGTTCGGCTGTGGTGCTAACTGTCCAGTTTGTCCCGATCCCACCATCCCCAGAATCTGTCCCAATGCCTAAATACCTCCCTTCTACTCTATCTCTGCAGCCACACAATCATCTGTTCTATTCTCCTGTTCCGAACCTCACTAGTATGTGATAACTATCATTGAGGAAGTGCTTTTTAATTTATTTCCTATATCCCTGCAAAATGCTTGAAGGCCTCATCCCTAGTTTTACCTGCGTCGTTGGCACCTACGTGGACAACTACCTCTGGTTGTTCACCAACCCCCTTCATAACGCCCTGTAGTAGCTCAGTGACATCCATGTCCCTGGCACCAGGGAGACCACATGCCATACTGGTGACATGTCTGCAGCCTCAGAAATGTCTGTCTATTCCCTTTACCATGGAATCGCCAATCACTTTTGCTCTCCCACTCTTTAATTCAACACCACCCCCACCTCCTCACCCCATCCCACCATCACCACTCGTGCTGCCAAGCCACCTGTGGTGCCACAGAATTGGATCTAAATGCAGCCCCCTTAGAAAACATCTCCTCCAGTCGTACCCAAAACGGAAAATCAGTTAGAAATGGTCATTTACCCACGGCATAATTGCAGTTCCTGACTAGTGCTTTTGATCTGTATGAAGTCACCCAATGCATCCTGCCTCTGGTCTATTTAACTGTTGTGTGACCACATAGCTGTAGGTGCTAACCATCAAGATCTCAGCCTCGTATATGCTCCACAATTACTCTAGCCTTAGCTCCAGCTTCTAAACATGGATTTCGAGTAGTTGCCTCTGGAGATACTTCCTGCACACATGGTCACCCTGGACAGTGGAAACATTTGTGTCTTGCCACATCGTACAGAGGGAGCATTCAATTTGGCCGAGCTACCCTGCCATGACATACCCTTAAATTACCTCCTTTGCATTGACTCCCCCCTGCTTTAGAGAATATTAAGGACAGAAGAAATGCTCACCAGATGTTGCTTACCAGGGGTGCTGCACTTCTTTTGGAGGAAATGTAGAAAATGAAATTATCCCTTCTTCCCCCTTCACTGAAATCTCTCTTTCTCAAAACTCCAACTTAACCACTTGAATACAACCAGAAGCAGCACTGCAAAGCATGCTTTATGCTTTCTAAATATAGCTTTGGAAACGCTGTTTTTAACAGTTACTCAATTAATCAGCTGCAGCTAAAAGCAGAGCTTGCAAAACATTTGTGTTAAATCTTCGACTAAAACTCACCTTCTCCCAACCCAAAGGGCCATTTGTAGTCAATTGCCAAATTGAAGAAACGTATATTTAAGATAGAAATTTAAACTAAAGCTCTCTTTACAACTTAAACACTCTAATGCAGCCCACAACAACATTCCACTGCTGACAATATGATCATAGCTGTTCCTATTTCTGAACGCCAAACATTTGTTCTCACCAAACACCCCTTGCTGGCTTTAATTTCTCGAAATAGATTGGTTTGTTTTCTGAATTTATCCAATGACTGTGTGCCCACAGACTTCCGTGGTGGATAGGTCCACACTTTCAACACCCTCTGAGTTAATAGATTTCTCCTCACCTCAGCCCTAACATTTCCTTTCTGTAAGTTGTTTTGAATGTGAATTCCAATGTGGTTCCATTAAGTCTTTAACTATTCAGGCAACAGGAAACAGTATAGTGAAGTAACTCAGGAAACATTATAAGTTAACATTTATCACAGAGAGGCTGAGAATTTCCCAGCGCACTGCAGTTCCTTTTTCCCCATTCAGCTTTGGGTGCAGGTCAACACTCAGCCTCCTCCCTCTGACTCTCTCTCTCTCTCTCTCTCCCTCTCTCTTTCTGTTTCTCTTACTTGACAATTTGTTTGGATAGGGGAGGCATAGCATATTTCTATGAACGATACCTTGAGATCATGGTCTCAGGTTTTGCTTAATTGGTACAGGTTCCTCATTAAATCAGATCCTTAATCGATTACTGCCTTTGCAGGCCATCTGGTGGGAGATTTTTTTTCTCTCTGTCATTTTTGCAATTGGAATAAGTTACTTAGCTTTTTAGAAGAAAAAGCATGATATGGAAAAATTGCTTATAAGCGTATACATGTGTAGAAGTTATACAAAAGATTGCAAAGTACTAATTAACGATTACAAAATTGGTATTACTTAAAAGTTAAACAGCACGTATATAAAATATAAATAGTGTTTAAAATGTGAGGTAGTGAAGTTTCCTTATACCGTCCATTAGTACATAGTCCTGAGGGCTAATAGTCTAAAAGGATTATGCAATCACAAAACTCGTCACACACTGCCCCAAAGGTTAGCTCTTAATGCAAAGAATGCATTGAGCTATATGTAGCTGCTTTCTTCTAAAACAATACCCAGTAAAACTAGGTCACTGCAGAACATAGCTTTTGTTATTCTTTACCTCCTGCCTTTCCTTCCTTGTTAACACCCAGTCCTAAAATGTTTTACAATATGCAGGGAAGTAAGCTTGCAAATTCAACCTTGAAAGCAGAAAGTCAATGTGGATCGGTGATATGGCAATAAGCACAACGAAGGCATCATCTGCAGTTGTTCTGTAATTAACTCATTAGTTTGTTGCCCCATTGTCTCTGACATTCCATTGTGCCTTTCTCTGTCAAATTAACCTAGGCAAAGTCACATGATAGTAAATGCTGCGGCCCGCCATTTGTTAGAGTTTAAAATGATGGCGTGCCATCAGTCTAACTGATCAATAAACTTTGATTGCGTAATCTGAACAAAAACTATTCATTAAATATAATTTTCCACACATTACACTATGATCCCTTGTCCTAGACCTCCCAGGCAGAGGGGACATAATTTAGCATCCTCTCTGTCCAGCGCTGCCAGGTTTTTATACATTGCAATGAGATCCCTTCTCACTCTTCTAAACTCCAGTCAATGCATGCCTAGTCGACCCAATCTCACTTCATACGGCAATCCTGCCATCCCAGTAATCTGTATGGTTAACCATTGCTGCACTCCTTTTATGGCAAACATAGCCTTTGTTAGGTAACAATAGTCCAGGTGTCATTTCACCAAGACCCAGCACACCTGCAGCAAGACATCTTTGCTCCTGTACTCAAGCCCTCTCGCACTGATGGTCAAAATACATGTGTCTTCCATGCTGCTTGCTGCTGCTTCATGCATGATTGGTATGCATGAACAACTAGGCTACATTGTACATCAGCATTTCTCAATCTATCATCATTTAAATAATACTCTGGCATTCCACTTTCCTAACGAATTGGACACCGACATAGTTATACACGTTATTCTGCAACTGCCACATATTTGCCCGCTCACTGAAACTGTCTAAATAGCTTTGAATCCTTTTTACTTCCTCCTCAACATTCACATTCCCACTATGTTTCCTGTTTTGGCATTTCTAGAAACATTACAATTTCTTCTCTCATTCAAATCATTAACATATATTGTGAAGAGCTGGGTCCCAAACATTGATTGCTTCGGTACCCCACTAGTCAGGGCCAGCCACTCGGAAAAGTTTAATTCATTCATTATCCCTCCGATAACCAATTCTCAGTCCAGGCCAATCAATTATCTCCAATCCCATGTGTTTTAATTTTGCACACTAACCGTGTATATGGGGCTTTATCAAATGCTTTCTAAAAAACCAAAAACACAACATCCACTGTGTTTCGGTATCTGTTCCGCTATTAAAGTGTTGCAAAATCTACAGTAGGGTTGCACATATGATTCCCCTTTCATAAATCCATTTCTTTTGCTCTAAAACCGTTGATATTTTCTTAGTGCCCTGCTGTCACATCCTTTATAATAGGTTCTAGCCTTTTCCAAACCAGCCAGCGCATAACAGGCCCAACGAAATGGGCAGAAATTATAGATTTAGTGTTAGGAAATGGAGCAAAAAAGCGGATGAAGTATTGTACATTGTGCTCATGCTACAGTTAGATTAAGCATAATGATGGAAATATTAAGATAGAAGTTGAGCAAAAGTGTTTACTTGGGAAAAGGAGAAATTTAACAAAGCTGAGAAGTAAACTGGTAAGATTGGACAGTTGTTAAAAAATAAAAACAAAAAAATGCAGATGCTGGAAATCCAAAACAAAAACAGAATTACCTGGAAAAACTCAGCAGGTCTGGCAGCATCGGCGGAGAAGAGTTGATGTTTCGAGTCTTCATGACCCTTCAAAAGAACTGAGTGAATATAAGGAAAGGGGTGAAATATAAGCTGGGGTGCGGGGAGAGAAGTGGGGGGTTGGTAGTTGTAGGGACAAGCATGCAGTGATAGGAGCAGATAATCAAAATATGTCATAGTCAAAAGAACAAAAGAACGCAGAGGTGTTGAAAGTGGTGATATTATCTAAACGGATGTGCTAATTAAGAATGGATGGTAGGGCACTCAAGGTACAGCTCTAGTGGGGGTGGGATGGAAAGACTAGCAGGACATAAAAGATTTAAAAACAATGGAAATAGGTGGGAAAAGAAAAATCTGTATAAATTATTGGGAAAAACACAAAAGGAAGGGGGAGGAAACAGAAAGGGGTGGGGATGGAGGAGGGAGTTCAAGATCGGAAGTTGCTGAATTCAATATTCAGTCCAGAAGGCTGTAAAGTGCTTAGTCGGAAGATGAGGTGCTGTTCCTCCAGTTTGCGTTGGGCTTCACTGGAACAATGAAGCCAGCCAAGGACAGAGAGGTGGGCAAGGGAGCAGGATGGAGTGTTAAAATGGCAAGCAACAGGGAGGATTGGGTCACTCTTGCGGACAGACCGCAAGTGATCTTCAAAGCAGTCGCCCAGTTTACGTTTGGTCTCTCCAATGTTGAGGAGACCGCATTGGGAGCAACAAATGCAGTAGACTAAGTTGGTGGAAATGCAAGTGAAATGCTGCTTCACTTGAAAGGAATGTTTGGGCCCTTGGAAGGTGAGGAGAGAGGAAGTGAAGGGGCAGGTGTTGCATCTTTTGCGTGGGCATGGGGTGGTGCCATAGCTGGGGGTTGAGGAGCAGGGGTGATGGAGGAGTGGACCAGGGTGTCCGGAGGGAACGATCCCTACGGAATGCCACTGGGGGCATGAAGGGCAGAGCTGTTTGGTGGTGGCATCATGCTGGAGTTGGTGGAAATGGCGGAGGATGATCCTTTAAATGGTTTCCAGGACTGTCACTGACCTCATCTCCTCTGGAGATCTTCCTCCCACAGCTTCCAACCTGATAGTCGCCCAACATCGGACGGCCCACTTCTACTTCTTTCCCCAAAATCCACAAACAGAAGTGTCCCGATAGACCGATCGTGTCAGCATGCTCCTGCCCCACGGAACTCATTTCTCGTTATCTTGACTCCCTTCTCTCTCCCTTTGTCCAGTCCCTTCCTAACTACATCCGTGATTCCTCTGACACCTTACGTCACATCAACAATTCCCTGTTCCCTGGCCCCAACAGCTTCCTCTTCACCATGGATGTCCAATCCTCCACCAGGATGATCTGAGGGCCCTTAGCTTCTTCCTCAAACAGAGGCCCGAACAATCCCCATCCACCACAACTCTCCTCCGTCTGGCTGAACTTGTTCTCACGCTGAACAATTTCTCCTTTAACTTCTCTCACTTCCTCCAAATAAAAGGTGTGGCTATGGGTACCCGCATGGGCTCCAGCTATGCCTGTCTCTTTATGGGGTATGTGGAACATTCCTTGTTCCAGTCCTCCTCCGGCCTCCTTCCACAACTCTTTCTCCGGTACATCGATGATTACTTTGGTGCTCCTTCATGCTCTCGTCGAGACTTGGAAAAATTAATTAATTTTGCTTCCAAACTCCACTCCTCCACCATTTTCACATGGTCCATCTCTGACACTTCCCTTCCTTTCCTTGACCTCTCTGTCTCAATCTCTGGTGATAGACTGTCCACCAATATCCATTACAAGCCTACTGACTCCCACAGCTACCTTGACTATAACTGCTCACACCCCGCTTCCTGTAAGGACTCCATCCCATTCTCTCAGTTCCATCACCTCCGTCACATCTGTTCTGATGATGCTATCTTGAAAAACAGTTCTGCTGACATGTCCTCCTTCTTCCTTAACTGAGGTTTTCCACCCACGGTCATTGACAGGGCCCTCAACCATGTCCGGCCCATCTCCCACGCATCCGCCCTCATGCCTTCTCCTCCATCACAGAAACATGATAGGGACCCCTTGTCCTCACTTATCACCGCACCAGCCTCCACATTCAAAGGATCATCCTCTGCCATTTCCGTCAAAGCCAGCATGATGCCACCACCAAACACATTTTCCCTTCACCCCCCCCGGCGGCATTCCATAGGGATCTTGCCCTCCGGGACATGCTGGTCCACTCCTCCATCACCCCCTACTCCTCTACCCCCTCCTATGGCACCAGCCCATGCCCACGCAAAAGATGCAAAACCTGCCCCCTCACTTCCTCTCTCCTCACCGTCCAAGGGCCGAAACAGTCCTTTCAAGTGAAGCAGCACGTCACTTGCATTACCCTCAACTTAGTCTACTGCATTCGTTGCTCCCAATGTGGTCTCCTCTACATTGGAGAGACCAAACGTAAATTGGGTGACCGCTTTGCAGGACACCTATGGCCTGTCCGCAAAAATGACCCAAACCTCCCTGTCGCTTGCCATTTTAACACTCCACCCTGCTCTCTTGCCCACGTCTGTCCTTCGATTGCTGCATTGTTCCAGTGAAGCCCAACTGGAGGAACAGCACCTCATCTTCCGACTAGGCACTTTACAGCCTTCCGGACTGAATATTGAATTCAACAACTTTAGATCTTGGACTCCCTCCTCCATTCCCACCCCCTTTCTGTTTCCTCCCCCTTCCTTTTGTTTCTTCAATAATTTATATAGATTTTTATTTTCCCACCTATTTCCATTATTTTTAACTCTTTTATGCCCTGCTAGTCTTTCCACCACACCCCCACTAGAGCTGTACCTTGAGTGTCCTGCCATCCATTCTTAATTAGCAGATTCATTTAGATAATATCACCACCTTCAACATCTCTGTGTTCTTTTGTTCTTTTGTCTGTGGCATCTTTTGATTATCTGCTTCTATCACTGCTTGCTTGTCCCTACAACCACACCAACCCCCACCACTTCTCTCCCCACTCTCCAAACCACCACCCCACCCCCCCCCCCCCTCCCCCACCCCCCCCCCCACCCCACCCCACCAACCGGAAACCAGCTTATATTTCAACCCTCTCCTTATATTCCCTCAGTTCTGTTCAAGGGTCATGAAGACTCGAAACGTCAACTCTTTTCTTCTCCGCCAATGCTGCCAGACCTGCTGAGTTTTTCCAAGTAATTCTGTTTTTGTTTTGGACAGTTATTAGAAGGAAACTCTGTGTCAAGTCAGCCTGAGCCATCCGAAGGAGAGATTCGACTGGTACAGTGTAGACACGCCCCCACAAAGGAAAAGGATGGTGCTGCCCATTCTAGAGACCTGGTTATCCAGAAGCACACAGACCCTGATTAGGCAAAAAAAAAGCTTATGACAATCATAAAATACTTAATACTGTAGAAGGCCTAGAGCAGAATTGAAAACACAGGGCTGACGTAGAAATGGAAATGAGGAAAGCAAAGCTAGAGTGTGAAAATAAAATGGCAGGTAAAATCACAGAAAATCAT
This sequence comes from Carcharodon carcharias, assembly GCF_017639515.1. NCBI lineage: Eukaryota > Metazoa > Chordata > Chondrichthyes > Lamniformes > Lamnidae > Carcharodon > Carcharodon carcharias. The sequence continues at coordinate 32,593,858 of NC_054490.1, forward strand.
ACAATATTTCAACAGTAAATTAAGCGTAATAGAATAATAAGAAAAAAGATATGGCATGTCAGAAATATACACAATAACTTGTGGGTTGATACTGAAGAAGTTGACAGGGTTTTCAATGGGTGCTTGACAATGTCCTCGCTTAGGAGATGAATTATGCAGTTATTCTAGTTAAAGAGGAGTGTGAAATAAAATAAACAATAAGTATATTGAGCGAGCTAGCAATTGAGGGACTGGCATCTTTGAAGGTGGGTAAGTCACAAGCGCAAGATGGATTCTATCCCAGGCAGTTGAAGGAAGTCAGAGGGGAAATAAAGTATGTTTTGAGTATCAATTTTCAATCCTCATTAGATACCGGAGAGGTCCAGGGGATTGGAGCTCGCTGATCATTGTACCATTATTTAAGAAAGATGCGAGGGATAGACCATGCAAGTATTTGCCGGTCAGTCTGACTTTGGTGTGGGAAAACGATTGGCAGCAATCCTGAGAGACTGGATAAACTATCATTTAGAAAGGTACGGATAGATCATGGATAGTTGCATTGCATGGTTCGACATTGTGCCTTACTAAATTAATAGGTTTTCTCTGAGGAAGTAATAAGGAGGATTGATGAGGTTAGTGCAGTGGAAGTTGCCCACATGTATACCTGTAAGGCATTTGTCAAGGTCCCACATAGCAGGTTGTTCAGGAAAGAATGGTTTTATGCAGAAAAAAACAAAACTGCTGGAAAAGCCAAGCAGGCCAGTAGCATCTGCAAAGACAGAAAGTTCCTCCACTGATGCTGCGAGACATGTTGAGTTTTTTTTTCTCAGCATTTTTTGTTTTTGTTTCAGATTTGCAGCATCCACAGCATTTTGGTTTTACCTTAGAGGTTTCATGGCATACAGAGGAAGGTGGCAGGTTGAACCCAAAATTGGCACAGTGATTGTAATGTTCGATGGATTTTTTATTGGAATGGAAAACTGTTCCCTGTAGTATCCAATAGTGCTCAATGTAAGAGTCATTGCTCTTTGTTGTACATATTAATGTTTTAGAATTAAAGGAGGGGCCATGACCGAGTAATTTTAAGACAACAGAAACGTTGGCCATGTAGTTGATACTGATAAACTTTGGAAGGGATAATTTGACAAGGAAGTGTTCAATGAACGGCATGACACGGGGAAGTTCTGAGGAACAAAGGGCCTTTAGCGTGTGTGTCCATAGATCTCTGAAAGCGTAGCAGCATATTAGTGGGGTGGTGAAAAACACATATTGGACACCTGCCCTTATCAAGGCATAGATTACAAAAGTAGGGAGGTCATGTTGGAGTTGTATAGAACTTTGGTGCTGCCTCAGCTGGAGTACTGTGTGCAGTTCTGTTGGCTACATTATAGGAAGGATGTGATTACACTGGAGGGGGTGCAGAGGAGATTCACCAGGATGTTTCCTGGGGTGTAACATTTAAGTTATGAGGTGAGGTTCTGTAGGCTTGGGTTGTTTTCATTGAAGCAGAGAAGACTTAGGGGCAGCCTGAGTGAGGTGTATAAGATAGTGAGGGGCATGGACAGGGTGGATAGGGAGCAGCTGCTCCCCTTTGTTGAAGGGTCAGTCAAGAGGCAACACATGTTCAAGGTGAGGGACAAGAGGTTTGGGGGGGTGGTTTGAGGAAATACATTTTTACCCAGAGGGTGGTGACAGACTGAAATGCGCTGCCTGGGAGGATGGTAGAGGCGGGTTGCCTCAAATCCTTTACAAAGTACCTGGATCAGCAGTTGGCACGTCATAACATTCAAGGCTCAGGGCCAAGTGCTGTTAAATGGGATTAAGTAGTTAGGTCAGGTGTTTCTCACGTGTCAGTGCATGCTCGATGGGCTGAAGGGCCTCTTCTGCACTGTGTGCTTCTGTGATTCTCTGATTCTGTGGCGAGGATAGCTGTCTACCCTGAATTATATCAATGGTTTGGTTGAGTAGACGGAGAATTGGTAAATGGAATTCAATATGGAAAATTGTAAGGCAATACATTTGTGGAGGACAAACACAGCAAAGGGATACTCAGTAAATGGGAAGTTATTGAGAGTGGTTGAGGAAGTGAAAGACCTTGGAGTGCATGTCCAGAGATCATTGAACGTGGCAGGGCAGGTGAAGAAGGTGTTCAAAAAACATATGGAATGCTTTCCTTTATTGGGAAGGCATTGAATACAAAAGCAAAAATGTAGTGATGGAATTTTATAAAAGATGGACTAGGCCACCGCTAAAACCTCGAGCACAGTTCTGGTCACCACTTTACAGGACTGACATAATTGCTCTGTAGCTAATGCAGAGGAGTTTGCTAGGGCTTGAAAATTTCAGCTATATGGAGATATTGGATAGGTTATGGCTCTATTCTTTAGAACAGTGAAGACTAAGGGGTGACATAATTGAAGAGTACAGAATTATGACTGGCCTAGATACATAATGAATTGTTTCCCTGGCTGTGGGGTAAATTGCCAAGGGGCATCAGATTAAGTTGATTGCTGGAAGTACATGGGGACATGGGGAACAACGATTTTCTTTCACCCAGAGGGTGGTAGGTGCCTGGACTTCATTGCAAAAAATAACGAGCATGTCTGGGAGGGAATGATTGACTATCCCACATCACACTTTGACTTTTGCTGGTTAGGAGGCTGTGCATCCAATTGAATAATGCAACCCCCACCCCTGGATTGCATAGGAGCAAATCTTACGAATTTACAAGCACAATCAGAAAAAAATCAAATTATCCATACTCTTTGTTTCCTGTCAGGCAGCCAAACTTCTATATATGCTAACATGTTACCAACTACACCAGAGCTTTCATTTTCAGTAATCGCCTTTGACATGGTACCTTAAAAAATGATTTCTGGAAATCCAAATACAGCACGCCTATATACTGCTCGTTTAGCCACAGTGCATGTTACTTCTTCAAAGAACATCAATTAATTCATGAGTCGTTTTTTGCCGTTCAAAATGCCAGGTTGCCTCTTCCGATTGCATTGAGTTTCTCTAAGTGCCCAGCTGTAATCTCATGAATAACTTAGTCTAACACCTATAAGGTACAAGTCAGGAGTCTGATGGCAAACTCTCCACTTTGCTGGATGAGTGCAGCTCCAACAACGCACAGGAAGTTTGACACCATCCAAGACAAAGCTTGTTTGACACTCCTTACACAAACATTCACTCCTCTCACCTCTAGCGCACAGGAGCACAGTTTGCACAATCTACAGGATGCACTGCAGGAAGTCACCAAAACTTCGTAGATAGCATCTTCCAAACTCACAACCCCTATCACCTAGCAGAAAAAGGGCAGCAGATGCACGGGAGTGCCACGAACTGTAAGTACCCATCGAAGTCACTCATCATACTGACTTGGAAATTTATTGGTGTTCGTTCATTGCCGCAGGGTCAAGACCCTGCAACTACCTCCCTAACATCTCTGTACGTGCATCTGCTTCACATGGTTAGCAGTTATTCATGAATGCAGCTTGCCACCACATACTCAGGGGCGATTAGGGATGGGCAATAAAGGCTGGCAGAGCAACCGGAACCTACATCCCTTTAGTGAATAAAAAAAACATTCCCACAACAGGCGTCAAACTACCTGGCCCACTTTCGCCTCCATTCTTGAACAAGTGGGTTATGTTTGCTGCTTTCTAGCCTAGTGGAAACTTTCTAGGCTCGAATGAATTTTGAGAAACTACCAATAACATATCGGCTACCTCAATAGCCACCTCTTTTAAGATCCTGGAATAAGGTCAATCAGAAGTCGGAGACCTGTCAGCCAACAGTTCTATCCATTTATTCAGCATTGCTACCCTAGTGATTGCAATTTCAACAATTTTTCCCTCTCCATTCCACCCCCTGATTCATTGCTATGACTGGAGTGTTCCTGCACATGCTATAGTGAAGGCAGAAGCAAAATATTTGTTCATTTCATTCACCAGTTCCTTATTATCTACCATTAACTCTCCGTTCTCACATTCTGGAGGTCCAAAACTCACGTTATTACTCACTTCCTATTTAATGCCTGGAGAGAGTCTTGCTGCTCATTTTCACATTTCCTCTCATACTCTAATTTATTTCTCCTGATTAATATTTTCGTCAGTCTCAGCCCTCCTTTACATTGTGATGAATCATATGACTTGCCACTTACCTGTTCACAGGCATAAATGTTTTCCTAGAGTTTAATACATTCCTGAAATTTTTGAGTTAACAACAGATAATGGGCTTTCCCCTTAGTATTTTTCATTTTAGTAGGAAGATAGTTGTTCTATTTATTTTGAAATATCCCCTTAAATGTATGCCACTATCTCTCTGTTGATCTATCCACTAGCCGATTAGCCCAGTACAGTTCAGGTGGCTCAGCTTTCATGCCCAGAAGGACATTTCATGCGCAATATACTCAAAAAACTTTTTAAAGAGATCCGTGTTGCCATGCGAATCGTTTTATCACTTTCTGCACTTGGAACTAGGCAACAAACCAGCTGTAAAAGAAAAACTATTTCAGTGAATTTATTGATTGAAAAACAGGTTGAATATCTACCAAGATGTTTGAGCTTCAAAGTGTTTCATGGCATGATAATGAATAATATGATCGAGCAATTTTCAAATAAGGCTCGTGATGGACACTGGTCCGTGGTTTTCTGGCTGAGCTCATCGCATTTTTGAAATTACCACTAACATAAGTCTGCCTCCATAGGCCTGGAATGTGGCCGGCTTCACTGACTCCCCAAAGGGAATGATCAATATTGGAACTAGTTCATCAGTTGATAACTTTAAAATCCAGTGATGTAGTTCATGTGGATTACGATTTTTGTTTTGATTTTCTTTTCCTGCAGCAATTTTACATCTCTTTCTTGATGATAGTGCATTTTATTATGTTCAGCAAGTGGACGTGGTGTAGGCTTGCTAAGTGAGTTCAGTCACCTCTTGTAAAGAACCTAGAAAATTGACTTCCTGATGAATTTGCTTTACCTTTGGAATCACATTTCACCCTGATGATTACTTTAAATGCTGAATGTCCTCTTTATTTTTGTTAATTTTTACTCATTCTTTCATGGTTTGTTTGCATAGCTGGTGAGGCCAGTATTCATTGCCTACCTCTAATTTCCACTGAGTAATTGGTGCTGAACTGTCTTTTTTCAAGTTCAGTCCATGTGAATGTGTTGTAGGTACGACCAAAGTGCTGTTAGGAAAGGCGTTCCCTGATTTTGACCCAGCCACAATGAGGGGGTGGTGATACACTTCAAAGTCTGGTTACCTTGTGGCGTGGAGGGGAGTTTGTGATTTTCCTAACCCTATTTGATCTAGTGATATTGAACCCTAACTGATCGACCCATTATCCTGTAATTAGGAACTCAAATGGAATTATTGCCTTTATTGCAAGGGGAGGACTATAAACTTAGGGAAGCCATGGTACAACCCTACACAACATTGGTGAAGGAGAAATTGGACAACTATGCATCATTTTGCTATTCGTACATATGCTTGTGTTTGGGCAATTGAGATACCTCACTTGGTTGATTACGAAGTTTTCTCATGGGGAAAAGGTGAGAAAATTGGGTCTATTCTCATTATAGTTTACACGAATGACCGGTGATTTAAGTAAAACATATCTGATTCTGAGGAAATTTCTGAGGGTAGCTGTGGAGACTGTGTATCCTCTTGTGGAGCAATGAAGAGCAATGAGGCATATTTTAGCAAATGAAGCGTATCCAAGTTCAAATAAATATGAGGAGTTCTCAGGTAAGTGATGAGGGAAAATTAAGCCAGGTACATGGCCCTAACTAACATGTAATCGAAGCAAATAAAATCCAAGTAAAATCCAAGCGGAATAACTGTGAACATACCTGGCCCATTACCCGTTGGCACAAATGCCCCTCTAACAGGAACTGACTATCCCCTGAAATGAACCGACTACCGCATCCGACTAAAGCCACTCCCTGAACAGACCATACTATCCTCTCTGCCTAACTATCTACCAGATGCGAATAATCCGACCACTTAACTACCACCTGGCTTGATTATAGTCAACCCAACTATGAATGGCTAGCCACTGTACCAATCACTCTTTCACCCACTCGCTCAGCGGAGCAGCAACAGTGCGGAGGGATTGAGAACAGTGGGGCAGATTAAAGCAGAGCATCTGAGCAACGAGGTCGAGAACAGTGAGAAATTAGCGGGTAGCATCAAATTATTCCAACAGAGTCCAGATGTTGGGAATATGGAGAGTTCAACCAGGTGGATAAAAGAGCGGCATCACAGCAGCAAGAGTGAGAACAGGGCAACACCAGCAGATGTGTAAAATGCCAGCAGTACTACAGCGATAGCTGGAACCGAGTGAGGCCAGACGGGGGTAAAAGTGTACCAGCGCAGCAGCGAGAGTGAGAAGAGAACAAGTCCATGCGCAGATTCAGAGGCCACCAACAACATTTGAAAAGTATCTTAGTGTGACATCAACAACAAGTAGGAAAGTGAACCATTTTCCATTTTTTTTCTCTTTCAAAACTGCTTCAGTTATTCAAATTAGGTGTGTTGAAATTAAAAATATTCAATCGTGAATAATGTAACAATAAGTAAACCAATAACTGCACAGAGAACAGGTCTAAAGGTATTCAAAAAAATAAAATAGTTTATCCAGAGTACTTACTGAGAGAAAATGTATACATATTTTTCATCATGGTTGGTTGGCTAGGTTCTGTTACTTTCAGTTCCTAGTGGGAACTTCAGGACACTGATCATCTCTTGCTTGAGCACGTGTGTAGAAACAGTGGCCAACTGCTTCAGTATTTCCGAACGTGAGCGGCAATTCAGTGCAGAACCTCAGGGAGGGTGAAATTGTCCTGGATCAGAGATTCCAGGAGATGGTCACCACGCAGGTAGTGAAAAGGCAGGATAATAAGTTTGCAGTCATGTGGAGGAGTAGGCATAGACAGATAGTATATGAGACTTCAGGGTATCTGAAACACATATTCATCGTTAAAAACTGTTGGGAGTGACTATGCATTGAAGGAATGGCAGCAATGCAAAGGGCGTGTACAGGAGGGGACAACAAACGAATATAAATGTCATTGTTATAGCAGATTCAGCAGCTAAGGCAAAGACAGGGATTTCTGCAACCGTCATTGTGAGCCCTGCACTCCCTGGTGCCAAGAGAATCACGGAGATGTGGCAGAGAATTCAGTCGGGGGAAGGACTAACCTTTCAGTTATGGTATAACATGCTACCAAACACATCGAGAAGGCAAGCTGTAAGTCCCTATTGTGATATTTTTAGGAGATGAGGAGGAAGTTGAAAAGTAAGGCCTCGAGTAATGCAAATGGATTCCTGGCAACGCCACATGCTAATCAGAACAGAATTAGGAAGATAGGTGGCGGGGGAGGGGGGGGCAGTACGTTGTTGGAGGTAAGATACACGTGAGAAAGCTTCAGATTCTGTGAAATTGGACCTGTTCTGGCACAGAAAGCACCTTTTTAAAAAGAAATGGTTGCACCTGACCATGGCTGAACAAAAGTTCTCACGAGGAGGTCAACCAGTGAGGCTGGGAGGGTAACTGTTATATTGGCAGGGGAATGGGCACCATCTTACAGACGCATGAAAGAGGAATAACGTGGACAAAGCGAGAGCATTGGACTGTATTAGTGAGAGAATTAGTACCACGTTAGATAGCAGTGGAATAAGAATGACTAACAAGAATACAAGGACTGGGCAATAATGCATGGACGGAATAAAAACTAAATTTTCTGGGAAAACTGAGCAGGTCTGACATCTGTGGAGGGAAAGACAGAGTTAACGTTTCAAGTCCCCATGACTCTTCTGCCGGGTTCTGAAGAAGAGTCATACTGTGGATCTCTGAAGAAGATTCATACGGACTTGAAACTTTAACTCTGTCATCTTTCCACAGATGTTGTTAGACCTGCTGAGTTTTTCAAGAGACCTTTGATTTTACTTCAGATTTCCAGCATCCAGAGTATTTTGCCTTCGTGGAAATGCATGAATGGAAACGCTTATGGGTGGAGAATAAGTTTGGTGAGCTACACACAATTAGCAGTGTGGGAATGCAATGCAACGACAATAATGGAAACCTAGTTTCTGCTTTGAGGGCGCTGAATAACCAGGATGTGAAGTATTGGAAAAGCTAATGCTGGTGTGGGGGTGGGGGTGCGGGTGGTGGGGGTTTTGTTGGGAGGGAATAAGCTGGGGTGAAAGTACTGATTAGGGAAGGCATCGGAGTGCTGAAAAGAGGGTAAATACTTGAGAGGTCAAGGACACAATATATTTCATTAGAGTTGAGAAACAAAATTTTAAAATCACGCAACTTGGGGTACTCTACAGACCTGGTAATAATGAGAGAAAGATAAAGTAACAAATTAACTGGTAAATCACAAAGACATGATAATTGGTGACTTTCGTTACCCGAATGTGGATTGGAATAATGTTATCATATAGGGAAGAAAGGGGCAAAAACTCCGCCACAGTGTTCAGGAGACCTTCCTGTATCAGAATGAGTAAACTCGCGGCCCCACTAGAAATGAGGCATTGCTGAAACTCGTACTGAGAAAAGTCGTAGGCCAAGGGGGATAAGTCTCTTTTGGGGGAATTAATTCCAAATTGTAATATGGATAATTTCAATGTGATGCAAAAGGACGTAACAGGGATAAAATAGAACCAGAGATTGCCAGGAAAAAAAATGGATGGCAACATCGTGTGATATGAAAGAGAAAGAAGATTCAGGTACAGCATAGATGCATTCCAGCAAAGACGAAATGTAAGGCAGCCAAAGACAGGGAGCTTTGGGTGACGAGGAAAGTTGAGACGATGCTGGAACAAACCAATAAAGGAAAGTGCATGACATGTGAACACGTAAAATGGGAACCATCTCATCATGACAGGTTGAGGGGCAGGTGAAGAGGAAAATAAGATTGAGGGAAGAGTTTAGAAGAAAGAAATGGCAGTCATCCTAATAGGGACTCAAATATCTTCAACCGGCAGATAAGTAGTCAGGAGAAGTAAGATTTGGGCAAAAAGATTTGTTCCAGTCCTACTCCGGCCCCCTCCCACAACTCTTTCTCTGGTACATCAATGATTACTTTGGTGCTGCTTCATGCTCTCATCTGGATCTGGAAAAATGTATGAATTTTGCTTCCAATTTCCACCCCTCCATCATTTTCACATGGTCAATCTCTGACACTTCCCTTCCTTTTCTTGACCTCTCTGCCTCAATTTCTGGTGTTAGACTGTCCAGCAATATCCATTACAAGCCTACAAACTCCCACAGCTACCTCGACTACAGCTATACAAACCCTGCTGCCTGTAACGACTCCATGACATTCTCTCAATTCTTTCGCCTCCGTCGCATCTGTTCTGATGATGCCACTTTCAAAAACAGTTCCTCTGACATGTCCTCTTTCTTCCTTAACCAAGGATTTCCACCCACGGTGGTTGGCAGGGCCCTTAACCGTGTTCGGTCCATCTCATGCGCATACACCCTCACACCTTCTTCTCACCACCCAGGAACATGATAGGGTCCCCCTTGTCCTCACTTATCACCCCACCAGCCTCCGCATTCAAAGGATCATCCTCCGCCATTTTGGCCAACTCCAGCATGATGCCACCACCATAAACATCTTCCCTTCACGCCCCCCCCCACAACGCCCCCAACGGCATTCCGCAGGGATCCTTCCCTCTGGGACACCCTGGTCCACTCCTCCATCAGCCCCTAAGCCTCAACCCCCTCCTACGGCACCTTCCCATGCAATCGCAGAAGGTGCAACACCTGCCCCTTTAGTTCCCATCTCCTCACCGTCCAAGGGCCCAAACACTCCTTTCAAGTGCAGCAGCATTTCACTTCCACTTCCCTCAACTTAGTCTACTGCACTCGTTGCTCCCAATGAGGTTTCTTCTACATTGGAGAGACCAAACGTAAACTGCGTAATCACTTTGCAGAACACCTTCGGTCTGTCTGCAAGAAAGACCCAAACCTCCCTGTCGTTTGGCATTTTAAAACTCCACCCTGCTCCCTTGCCCACATGTCTGTCCTTGGCTCGCTGCATTGTTCCAGTGAAGCCCAACGCGAACTGGAGCAAGAGCACATCATCTTCTGACTAGGCACTTTACAGCCTTCCGGACTGAATATTGAATTCAAGAACTTCAGATCTTGAACTCCCTCCTTCATCCCCACCCCCTTTCCGTTTCTTCCCCCTTCCTTTTGTTTATTCCATAATTTATATAGATTTTTCTTTTCCTACCTATTTCCATTATTTTTAAATCTTGTATGCCCTGCTAGTCTTTCCACCCCACCCCCGCTAGAGCTGTATCTTAAGTGCCCTGCCATCCATTCTTAATTAGCACATTCATTTAGATAATATCACCACCTTCAACACCTCTTTGTTCCTTTGTGACATCTTTTGATTATCTGCTCCTATCACTGCTTGTTGTCCCTAGAACCACAACACCCCCCCCCAACTTCTCTCCCGCCACACCCCATCCCATCTTAAACCAGCTTATATTTCACCCCTCTCCTAATATTCATTCAGTTCTGTTGAAGGGTCATGATGATTCAAAATGTCAACTCTTTTCTTCTTCGCCGATGCTGCCAGACCTGCTAAGTTTTTCCAGGTAATTCTGTTTTTGTTTTGGATTTCCAGCCTCCGCAGTTTTTTTGTTTTTATCTCTGTGTTTAATTGACTGACACTCCTCTTCAAGAAATGCCTACCTTGAAGACGTTTTGCTCCTCTCTGCGACAAGATTTCCGTATCTCTCTTTTGCCTTGTTCACCTTCATTGCTTTCCATTTCTCTCCTGGTGTTTGACAAGGTGTTTACTAAAACCTGCTTTCACAGCCATATCTCCTTTCTCAGTGACTGTCTCCGTCTCCAACGTACCCCACATCGATTTCAACTGAAACTCCATCCCTCTTGTTTCGAACCTACCCAGGATTACAGGTATCTTCGGGACATAAAATGTTTCTCGGACTGCTGTTCCCATCACATTCTGAGATCCACTCTCAGTGCCAGGCGCCACCATATGAACACACTTGACCTCTCCCTCCAGCAGCACCGCCGCACCTTTTTTCAAAACTGTGCATGCCCCCAGTTTCATTTTATTCTTTGTATCATCCGATGCCTCGACAAGAAACTTTTTTTCTATCTCTCAAGTGCTAAGGAACGCAAGCTCCAACAACTCATCAACACCAACACCCATCTAGAACCCTCAACCCCTGCCTGTCCCTCCGTCCTCATCCCATCTTCAAATCCCCGCCCCGGCCGTGTATTTACTATACACCCTGACCTTCCCCTCTCCGACGTTGAACTTTCAGTGCTCAGCGAAGGACTTTGTTTCATACCCTAATGCCCCCATCTCAATGACTTTCGGGCTCAGCATGATGCTGAACTCTTCTTCTGCTGTCTTCATCTCCATGCTCATTTCTTTGGGCAGGAATCCACTACTCGTTCAAAGGATCCATTTACCCACCTCCAATATTCTCACTCCATCTGGACCCTTCCCTCAGGATTCTTACCTTCTCTTGATCTTTGCATTGAGAACTGTCGCCGTGACATTAGTCGTCTCAATTTCTCTGCTCATCTCACCCATTCTAATCTGTCTCTCTCTGAAATTACTGCACTCCGTACCCTCAGGTCCAACCCCAACATTGTCATCAAACCTGCTGACAAGGGTGGCATTGTTGTTATCTGGCGCACTGACCTCTACCTCGCGGAGGCTGAGTGTCAACTCGCTGACACTTCCTCCCACCTCTCCCTGGACCATGACCCCACCACTGAACATCAAGCCATTGTTTCCAGGACTGTCACTGACTTCATCTCCTCTGGAGATCTTCCTCCCACAGCTTCAAACCTGATAGTCGCCCAACCTCGGATGGCCTGTTTCTACCTCCTACCCAAAATCCACAAACAGAAATGTCCCGGTAGACCGATTGTGTCAGCCTGCTCCTGCCCCATGGAACTCATTTCTCGTTATCTTGACTCCCTTCTCTCTCACCTTGTCCAGTCCCTTCCCACCTACATCCATGGTTCCTCTGACACATTATGTCACATCAACAATTTCCAGTTCCCTGGCCCCAACTACTTCCTCTTCAATATGGACATCAAATCCCTCGACACCTCCATCCACCACCAGGATGGTCAGAGGACCCTTAGGTTCTTCCTCGAACAGAGGCCTGAACAATCCTCATCCACCACTACTCTCCTCCATTTGGCTGAACTTGTTCTCACACTGAACAATTTCTCCTTTAACTCCTCTCAATTCCTTCAAATAAAAGGTGTGGCTATGGGTACCCGCATGGGCCCCAGCTATGCCTGTCTCTTTATGGGGTGTGTGGAACATTCCTTGTTCCAGTCCTCCTCCGGCCCCCTTCCACAACTCTTTCTCCGGTACATCGATAATTACTTCGGTGCTCCTTCATGCTCTCGTCAGGACTTGGAAAAATTTATTAATTTTGCTTCCAATCTCCACCCCTCCATCATTTTCAAATGGTCCAGCTCTGACACTTCCCTTCCCATCCTTGACCTCTCTGTCTCAATTCCTGGTGATAGACTGTCCACCAATATCCATTACAAGCCTACCGACTCCCACAGCTACCTTGACTACAGCTCCTCACATCCCACTTCCTGTAAGGACTTCATCCCATTCTCTCAGTTCCTTCGCCTCCGTCGCATCTGTTCTGATGATGCTACCTTCAAAAACAGTTCCTCTGACATGTCCTCCTCCTTCCTTAACTGAGGTTTTCCACCACGGTCGTTGACAGGGCCCTCAACCATGTCCGGCCCATCTCCTGTGCATCCACCCTCCCGCTTTCTACTCCCTCCCAGAAACATGATAGTGACCCCCTTGTCCTCACTTATCACCCCAATAGCCACCGCATTCAAAGGATCATGCTCCACTATTTCCGCCAAATCCAGCATGATGCCACCACCAAAATCATCTTCCCTTCACCACCAACCCCCCTGCCATCATTCTATAGGGATCCTTCCCTCTGTGAGATGCTGGTCCACTCCTCCATCACCACCTTCTCCTCAAACCCTACCTATGGCACCTCCCTATGCCCATGCAAAAGATGTAACACCTGCCCCTTCATTTCCTCTGTGCTCACCGTCCAAGGGCCCAAACATTCCCTTCAAGTGAAGCAGCATTTCACTTGCATTTCCCCCAACTTAGTCTACTGCTTTCGTGGCTCCCAATGCAGTTTCCTCTACAGTGGAGAGACCAAACGTAAACTGGGTGACTGCTTTGCAGAACACCTGCAGTGTGTCCTCAAAAATGACCCAAACCTCCCTGTTGCTTGCCATTTTAACACCCCACCCTGCTCGCTTGTCCATATGTCTGTCGTTGGCTTGCTGCATTGTTCCAGTAAAGCCCAACGCAAATTGAAGGAACAGCACCTCATCTTCCGACTAGGCACTTTACAGCTTTCCGGACTGAATATTGAATTCAACAAATTTAGGTCATGAACTCCCTCCTCCATCCCCACCCTCTTTCCGTTTTTTCCCCTTCCTTTTGTTTTTTCCAATAATTTATATAGATTTTTCTTTTCCCACCTATTTCCATTATTTTTAAATCTTGTATGCCCTGCTAGTCTTTCCACCGCACCCCTAGTAGAGCTGTATCTTGAGTGCCCTGCCATCCATTCTTAATTAGCACATTCATTTAGATAATAGCACCACCTTCAACACCTCTTTATTCCTTTGTCTGTGACATCTTTTGATTATCTGCTCCTATCACTGCTTGCTTGTCCCTACAACCACACCACCTCCCCCCTACTTCTCTCCCCCCACCCCCCACCCACCCCCCCCCACCCGACCTTAATCCAGCTCATATTTCACCCCTCTTCTAATGTTCACTCAGTTCTGTTGAAGGGTCATGAGGACTCGAAACGTCATCTCTTTTCTTCTCTGCCGATGCTGCCAGACCTCCTGAGTTTTTCCAGGTAATTCTGTTTTTGTACTGTAATCCCTTATATTGGCGTTCCATCAGCTTCAGGCCAATTGCTTACCAACAGTCATCAGTAAGTTTTTGGAATCCATAATCTTTGAGAAGAGTCAACGGGCAGGTTCGATTAAATTAAGTAGAGCTTTTACAGATTTGTTAAAGGCTGATCGTACTTCCCTAAATATATACATATAAAGTTAAAGATAATTCTGATGAAGGGATTACCACTGATATTATTTATATGGATATCACGAAAACGTTTGGCAAACTGCCAGATAAGAGGGCAATTGACCAAATGAAGGTTCATGGAATTTGAGGTTCAGAATCTAATTAGACTAACAATTGGTTTCAGCACAGAACACAGAGAGCACTGGTGGGCGTTTGTTTTTGTTTGCCACGGTTCAGTGTCAAGACCACGGCTCTCCTTTTGCTATATAGCAATGGCGTGAATAATGCATGCAGAGTCAAGTTTCGTAATTTCCAATGACAACAAATTTGCAAGAGTTGTAAAAGTTTATGGCGGTAAAATTGCATTCAATAGGGCATAGGCTAGCAAGCAGTATGGGCAAATAAATGATACATGTCATGCAGTACGTGGAAGCGTTTTGTAGCAGAAGGGGTACGTAAAGGCAAAATATTGTAAATGAAATAATTCTAAAGATTATGCAAAACAAAGGGACGTGGCGTGAATGTACTCAGATAGTTGAGGTGGCAGGGTACATTGAGAGGATGGTTAGAATATCATATGGGGTCCTGCTTAATACATTGTGTAGAAAAAACAGCGAAGATTTGCTGAATATCCGTAAAGCTCTTGTTAATCCCAAACTAATGTATTGCATTCAGCACAGGTCACGAAACTTTGGGGATATTGTGAGTGTCCTTGAAAGAGCGCAGAGGCAATGTACAAGAATAAGCGACAGAAGTATACGGCCCCTTTTTGCAGGTGGGATTTTCTATTCCCGAAGAAGTCAAGGAGCTGAATTTTGAGCGCCTTCATAAGAAGATCCATCCTGTTCTCGCGTACCCTCTCCATAATGTCCGTTGGACGCCAAGCCTCGCTCCCTCATCTTGCAGCACCCCAAGCACCCACTTTCAATCCCTCAGGCCTTCCATAGACTGCCGACCGTGGTAAGCCGGAAACATAACTTGGCATTCAGTCCCGTGACACAGCTCTGGCATTTTGAAGCACTTGCTCTCTGCTCCACAATGTACCTTGTGCTAGCAATAACCAGAAGGCTGCGGGTCAATCAGATTGGCCTACAGGTCTCAAAGCTAGGTCTTCTTCCCGAGTGAGGGGTGGAATTCTGCCTGCAAACAATTCGAGCATGAAATGGCTCCAGGGCAGTCAGAGAAGTCAGGAATCCCTTTGGATAATGGGAAGGGATACGCTACCATCCAAAATATTCAAACCCCAAATTCATTGAACTGAATATTACGGATGATGTGGTTTCCCATGCCGCCTTCTGAGGAGTCAATGGGGAAAACATTCCCACCAACACAGCCATTTCAAGTTGGAATGTGCATTAATTGGCCACAGGCTGGGCTTCGCCCCCCACTCGCAAAGAATCCCCGTCTTAGAGATCTGATTGATTGTAAATTACCAATCCCTGCAGTCACACCAGCTGTGCTGGGCAGAAGAGAAAATGCTTCAACATGCCAGAATCTAAGTCACAGCACCAGACCTTAAGGGAGGTGTGCCAGATTATATTTGGGTTATCTAAGATACTCAAGAAAATTATTTCCATACATTACGTTACATGTAAGGGCTAGAGACACAAATTTAGCCTTCTGGGCAAAAGATATGGGAGTAGTTTCTGGAGCGGCCCTTATATGGAGTGGCAATGACCCATGATTTGCTGCTCACGAGGGCGATGGAAGCGCGAACCCTGATTTAACTCAAATGAAATTGGATAGGTGCTTGAGGGAAACAAGATTAGATGGCCTGTGGATCAACTAAGTGAGTCAGACTGGCTAGTTTGCTTCGCATGGATAAGACGTCGATTTTTTCTGCTAAATTAACATCTTCAAGGCCATAATGACTTTCAGACTATAAATGCTTCTTTAAATCATAAATAGAATTTAATTCATTACAAATAGTGTAATTAATGTAACTATTGCAATCATGTGCTGAATATATGTGATATGGCTTAATAATAACATCCCCAATCAGTAATTCTTTACAAGAATTGACTTCAAAATGTTGTGATGTTGATTAAAAAGGCTTTTAATTACTTAGTAATATATATATATGGAAATTTTCATTTCTGGATGAAACGACATGATTTGCATGTATTGCCATTTCCTAATTGCCCTTCCAAAGTCGGAAAGTTAATGCTGGGTACACTTTTGGAAATATTGCAGTTAGTAAGATGCCCATTTCCACAGTGCGTCATGCTATTCATTGATACAACTGGAGGACTTTCTCTTCTACTTCAGAGGATAGGATCAAAGCAAACGAAGTTAGTGTGGCAGGTTAAGTTACAGCTCAGCAATAACAATAATAATACTACTGCTAATAATAATAATGATGATAATAAAAGTAGTAATAATAATTGCATCTCCTCTCTGTTTTTGTGAATTAGATTAAAACATTGTTCTGGTTACTGGCCCTCCTGCCAGTGGGCACAATTTTTATTTACCTAGGCTATCAAATTCCCTTATAATTTGAAATATTTCTTAAAAACTCCTTGATCATCATCTGTTCCAAGGACAATAATTGAAGCTTCTCATTCGCTTCACGTTGTTGAAGCCCTTCATTCCTCATACAATGATAGTAAACTTAAAGGACTTGAAATCTTTCCGAAAGTGCAGGATCCAAAATTAAAGGTGATGCACTTCCTGATATATAAACAGGGGTTTTTAAATCTTTTGAGTGATTTGCTTGCTTTTTTAATATACTTCTGTAGATAAACCCAAATGTCCTTGATGCTTCTGGACTTGATCTAACACCTTCTTCAATGTTGTATGTACACCTCAGCATTCACGATTTATTTGTCCCCTTTGCAATTGCACCATTAACTTAATATTATATTTCGTAGGGTTCATTTCCAAGTTTAATCATTAATCATCGATTTGCATTATTTTTGTATATGCTTCGTACTTCAATAGTACCCTCGTGTAATATGTTCCTTGCCTCTTTACGCTTTGAAGTTGAAATTATGCCCTGCGTACCTGTATTCAAATTATTATAACATATCATGTCATGCTAAGCACAAGGGAAGCTGGTTGCGGTTGTTGGAGGTCAATCATCTCAGTTCCAGGGCATCACTGCAGGACATCCTCAGGAAAGTGCCCTAAGCCGACCAGCTTCAGCTTCTTCATCAATTACTTTCGTTCCATTATAAGGTCAGAAGTTTACTGATTACTGCAAAATTTTCAACACCTTTCACTTTTCCTCAGATACTGCAGCATTCCATGTCTGAATGCAACACGACCAGAAAATTATCCAGGTGTGGGCTAATAAATGGCAAGTAATGCACACCGCAAAGTTCCAGGCAAGGACCAACAAGAGAAAATCTAAACATCGCCCTTTGACACACAATCCTCCACTATCAAAACCCTGGGGTTTACCATTGACCTTAGAATGAGCTTGGCAGTCAGATAAATACTGTGGCTAAAAAAACGGGTCAGTGGCTAGGAATTCTGCAGTGGGAAACTCGCTTCCTGGCTCCCCGAAGCCTGTCCACCATCTACAAAGCACAATTTTGGAGTTTGATGGAATATTTCCCAGTTGCTTGAATGATTGCAGCTTCAACAATACCCAAGAATTTTGACACCTTCCTACTGCGCTGTTGCATTTGTTATAAATTATCAGCTAATTCCTAGTTTCCTTCTGCTACACATATTCACCCGTCCCTCTTGCATGTCTCATCTATCCCAATTGTCTGCTCTGATCTGCTCTCCATGTTTCATTGTGACTAACACAAGCACGAACGAGTGGGATCCAGAGAAAGTTGCCAATTGCTCAGCAACCAAATCTCGCACAACTATTCTTTCTCATTCTCTGATTCCATACAAAAATGTAAAACGACAGCATATGCGATTTTGAACTAAGATGCCGATTTTGTCCATTAATTTCATTTCCCTCGTCTATATTGCATTTATGTAAAGAATAAAACAATCTCTTTACCCCGTTAAAGTTGATATAATCGTCCTATATCCACTATTGATTGTATTGTATTGCTATATTCCCCAGTGCAAACTAATGTGTTTCAATGTTTCCTATGTTTCCTGATTTTGGTCAGCAAGTTACATTCAAAGATGTCTCAGCATTGGTAGCAGTACAAGGAAGGGTAACAAAACAAAGCTGAGCTTCAAGCACTTCAATTGTGAGGATAGGTGGAAGAGCCAGGGGTTGTAATATTTGGGGGAGAATAGACAAGGGCAAAAAAGCAATCCAACGAACTTCAGTTCCTCAGTTTTCTACCTGGAATCAGGCTTTTGGCGTTTATTTGTGGAACCAGAGCAAAGTGTTCTGAGTTTTGCTGCATGTAAGGTTAGAAACGGGCCCCAAGTCTTTCTAAGCGGGAATGGAGATCGAATTCCGTGCTGTTCCTCAGTTCCCGGCGTGGAGGCAGGCCCTTGACAATTATTTACTCAACATACAGCAAAGTACTTTGAGTTTTGCTACAGGCTGGTTAAGCAAGTAGACCGCGAATCTACCTGAGCAGGAACGAGGATTGAGCCCCGTGTAACTCTTTCGAGTTAAAACCAATTAACAAAATTGGGATAAATCAGGCACAGCCCCTAATTCAGGTCAGCTGTAAAACCAAGAACAAAGTTTAAAGGAAACTTACAAACTTTAAATTAAAATGTGATTAAAGGGGTCAACAAAACACCCCAGTCCCCGCAGTGCCCACCGGGCACGGAAGTTGAGCCCAGTGTATTAACACTCATCGGAACTACGTGCCAATTGCCTAGCCAACTGATCTAATTTACCCCATTAGCCCTCCCACTCCTCCATACCACACACATTAAACCCTATGCCCATTCAAACATTAATGAAATGCAAATAGATATATGCAGAGGGTTCATTCTACGTTTTGTGCTCACATTAGCAGCATTAATTAAATCAATTACTTGCCCAGGTGTCATTTAAAATCATAAATTTCGGCTTGGAAAAATTCGTAAATGGCATTATCCTATTAAACATTCCACTTCATCATAGCGTTTCAGTTTTCTGTTTATTCAACTTACTCTTTCTTTCAGTTCGCAAATCGCCTTTCAATGGTGTTTTTCCTGCCCCCGTCGGCCGGATTTTAGGCGAGGTAGCGGGGATCGGGGTCGGTGGGGGTTGCGGGTGCAGTAGTGGCGGTTGCTTTTGTTTGCCCTCACTTGGCTTCTGCTATTTTTTGTTTTCTTTTGTAACCTTTAATTTGCACATCGTGCAATGAAATAATTATCTTAATATTTCCAAGTTTAATATTCATAAGGGAAGTGGTGTTGGTAACGGTAAACTCTCTCAGATGGCCTTTCTAAGCAGCTCCCGCTCGTCCCGACCTTTCCACAATTTTACACATGGACGGCCGAGGCTACCCTTGAATTAACTGAACCTCTTAAGTGGCCAAATCTTGACCATTAAGAGACTTCTCCAACAGGTCCACAATTTTAACGGTGGCATAAGGAGTTCACGGGTGTGGCTTGTGCCCGAAAATGAACCGTATTCAGGTATCGGGAGTTGAAGGGCATGGAAGTGCCTCCATCGGCAGCTTCTTCTTAACATTAGGCAAACCCCCACCCCCGTATATATATATATATATAAAAACAAAAAACTGCGGATGCTGGAAATCCAAAACAAAAACAGAATTACCTGGAAAAACTCAGCAGGTCTGGCAGCATCGGCGGAGAGATCTCCGCCCCCCACACACACACCTTAAACTAGCTTATATTTCAACTCTTTGTTGGACTCGAACGCAAGTTCTGTCGAAGGGTCATCAGGACTCGAAACGTCAACTCTTTTCTTCTCCGCCGATGCTGCCAGACCTGCTGAGTTTTTCCAGGTAATTCTGTTTTTGTTCCCCACCCCCATATAGTCTGGCCAGTAATTCCTGCCTCCCCAACCTCCTCTGCTTCACCACAAGCACCCCCACTTCTCTCAGCCTATGCGCCTGCACCTGACCACCTCTTCCTACCCTGAGCCTCCACCACCCGCACCCTCCCCCCACCCTGGCCCCGCCCCCAAATCCACTACTCCTGATAATTAGTGTCTGGGGACTCTATGCAGGACCGGTTCTGTCCAAAGCAGTTTCTGGCACTGCAGAGACTAGAGTTTGGGGTGACGCCCAGTTTCCAACTAATATTTGAAGTGTTAAAGGGCTGCGGGGCAGGCAGTATTGACGTGAATCTGTCCTCCACCGACTCGTCGAATGGCTGGAAGGGGAATTCCACCATTAGAATCATCTTGGCCTTTATTTCTGATCTTTTTTTTCTATTTTTTGTTTCATAAGAGAAATAGCCTCATAAGTTTCCATATTTTAACGTGTTATTATGAATTATATGGCTTTGCAGCTGACATTAAATTAGTAGCAATACTTTAATTATATTAAGCTAATACTTTTGCTTTAGTTTTGACTGCTAAAACTGTTATTCTTTTGTTTTTACTCACAGTTAACTGAGTGGCGATTGTGATTCAGAATCGAGGGAATTGCAGTCACTCCAAATGCATCGCTCGTTTACCTGTTGGCACTCCTCATAGGAGATCTGCTGCTCGTCATTTTTAACATCATTCTGAATCCGATTAGTAACATTTATTTTCTAGTTAGCTTCTAGTTCATCACGCCTGTGTGCGCACTGAGAGCCGTATTTCTTTTGCAGCCCTGGACTGTTCTGTTTGGTTCACAGCCGCCTTCACATTTAGTAGGTTCATAGGTATTTGCTGCCAGAAGCTAAAACCGAAATATTTTACCGAGAGAACTGCTGCTGTGGCTGTAGTAGCTGTGAGTGTTATTAGCTGTTTGAGATCTATCGCCTGGTACTGTCTTTATATTCCTGCAATCCGCAGAGGGCCACGGCGCCAAGGAAATGGACGGATCAGTAATGATCCTGAACTAGAAAATCGGAGGAAATCCATTATTTTGCTCTTTGCTTTGTCAATTAAATTTATACTGCTGTGGAGTACATACGTTGCACATTTTTTAAATTGGCGTGTTATAACCTATAATTATGCAGCAAAAAATATACTGACCCAATATATGACGCTCAACAAATTGGATTCATGCTATGGCTTCTGGGTTCATGCACCAATACCTGCATTAATGCACTAACCGAGGCTAAATTCAGAGAGGAGCTAACCGATGGGTTGAGATATCCATTTGTTCTAATTGTTATGTTATTTAAGCCACAATAAAAATATACTGATCTGCAACAGGACGGATGCTATACTGCAATCCCATTTCATTTTCAATGTTTAAGTGCCACTGCACAGCCAGTTCAATAGGAAATGCTCTTTAATGACTTTGACCTATGATTGACAAACGAGTCTTCAACAACATGTGCTCAGGCACTAGACCCACTCCCTAAATATGTTCCCCGTTATCTCCTGTTATCCTCCTTTTAGAGAAAACCCGCCCACTTAGCAGCAACCTTGTAATCCAGCCCTTTGCCAATAATGCTAACAGGTCTTTCTTTACCTCGGCATCCATTTTGCTGGTTTACGCTTTTATAAAATGCCATTTGATGTCCCCACCCCCTTTAAAACTTTTGTTATATAGTTCTTTTTTCCAATATTATAGGGAAGGACAATAAATGCTTGTCAATCCAGTGAAGCCCACATCCCATGAATGAAATTGAAATTATTGAGCTCTATAATTTCATGCACAAAGGACACCTCACCACACGTGAGTTCACTCAGCCCTTTCTGCTTCTGATTATAAACACCACTTTACGGTTTTTTTCTTCTTTCGTTGTGCAGGAACAATCCTCTGCATTACAATAGTTCTCATTTCACTCTTTTGCCAATGGGAAAGAAAACAACATTAATTCCTTTGAGATTCTCACTCATGAGCCAGGGGGAATTGTTTCCCAATTTACTTAATGAAAAAGACGCTCACAATTATGCATATTTTGATCAGATAACCTCTTCTCCTTCTTAGATCTAATAAAGATAATTTAGGACAGAATCCTGTAAGTCATCGGCATCAGCATGCCCAGTCTTGCTGGATGACATGCACATTCGCTGAATCGATGAAATCTGTATTTTTTGTTGTTCTTTTTAACAATGTAAATCGTTCAAATGCCTCATCTGAATAGGCGAATATTTTGGTGAGGTAACTCGGCCTGCTACCCATCTACACTGGCCAGCGATTAGAGATGATGAGGAACCCAGAGAAACCAGGTTCATCTAGTGTTGCAGCGAATAAAAATAAAATGGCAATCTTTGCAGATCATAGCCGACAGTTGAAGGCAGTGGCCTAAGGGAGTGAATTTCCACTGCTTCCACACCCTCAAGCCTATCAAATAAATTACAGGAAATTGTTGTTGGTCGGTGGCTTGTCTTCTTCACGGTAAAAAGGAGAGGAAAATTAGATTAGTGGTCTCCTCTTTTCAGATGATGGATTCATTCAAGAGACTATGTCCGCTCGAAGTAACTGAAGACAGGATTCTTCCTCCCTGGAAGCTGGAGACCCATAATTGCAAGTTCAACGGGTGAGCTTACAGGTCGCAGACAACCAAATCGTCGAGCGACTTGTTCCCCTAAGGCAAAGCGCCAACCCATCACTCAGTCATGTCATGCCTTAGTGCGCTTGAGAAAAATACAACACGTACAACGAAACATAATGTATAGCATTGGAAAGTTGTTGACCCACATACACTAAATTCAATGTAATATAAAAATTAACAATCAGGAAACATGAACAGAAGTTTACAGTGCACGTTAAATCAATTGATTGATACTTTCTCTCATGCATACCTCAGCAATGGCACATCATATCACAATCTCAGTTTCACATTCTTTCCCCTCTCACCAATTATGAGCATCATTTATATAAACGGTGAGAGGGAAATGAGAGCATATGTGTCCATCATTACATTAATGATATTGGGGTCCTCTGCAGGCTCACAATGAGTCTGTATAATTTTGCTGCTGGAAATATTGTGATTGAACTTCAAACACAAGTGGCATGACATCCATCCCTAGTTCAGTTTCATACTTCCCCTCCTCACATGAATGAACTTCCCGTTTCATAAAGGCTATGAGAGAATATTAATCAGAGCACATAGCCTCACATTCGGCAGCAGTGTAGATTCATAACACCCACACCTCTCATCAGCTGATCGTAAAAGATGACACAAGCAGATTAGTGGTGAATGATCTTATCTGACAAGATCAGGAAGTTGAACAAGGTGGATGGACAGTAGAAAGAGCATGGGTCATAAAATACCATTGAGAATAATTTATAGGCTACCTAACAATAATAAAACCGTTGACCAGAGCATTATGGATAAACTCTTTGGAGTTGGTCACAAAGGTAATGCAATTCTAGTGGGTACTTTCAGAGGAGTGGAACAATCTAGTCACAACAGGTGGCCTGGGAGGTAAGTTTGTGGAATTTTGTGACAGTTTCCAACAGACAGTGCGTTATGGAACAAATTATTTATCAAGCTTTTATGCATCTCCTATTGTTCAAAACAGAGAGGGTTAATTATTAATCGCATAAAATGATCACCTGGGAAGACATGATCATAATACACCTGGATTCTGCATTAATCTTGAAAGTGATATTAACCTGTCACAATCAAGAATTCTAAAGTTAAACAAAGACACTTCTCTAAGCAGTCG
The DNA here is from genome assembly GCF_017639515.1 of Carcharodon carcharias. Lineage (NCBI taxonomy): Eukaryota > Metazoa > Chordata > Chondrichthyes > Lamniformes > Lamnidae > Carcharodon > Carcharodon carcharias. The sequence goes on from NC_054490.1 coordinate 32,617,570, forward strand.
CCTCATACCACAGGTGGTGAATAGTGCTGAAATGAGAGAGATGTTGAAGAATCTTCGCATCTTTCACTCGCCAGGACAATGGCAAGAATGCTAAATTTCAAAGGATCAGAGCAATTTGTGCCAAAGAATTAAAAGTTGTTGATTGGTCAGAAAGGCCATTCTGATTCAATGAGGCATTGCCACGGAGGAAGAAATGGCGAACGATAGGCACTCCAAGCTCTGGGGTCTTTCAAAAAGGGTGGAATGACCGGATCACATCCTTTTGCTTGCAGGGAACAGGGTCCCTGTGTATGAATGAATGTCACTTCTACAAAGCGTAAAGGACACACGTTATATACACGTTTGATGGTGAGTGTAGCTATAAGCACATGCAGGAGTGTTCAGCAGACTACCTACCCTTTTGATTATAATAGTTAATATTTTTGAATTTCATTCGTGGGATGGATATCCAGTGTCTATTGACCATCCTTATTTCTTTAGTCTTTCATGGATTATGGGCTTCTCTGGCTGGGCCAACATTCATTTCCCATCCCTAGTTTCCTTTGAGAAGTTGGTGTTGAGCTGCATTCTTGAACTGCCTCGGTCTATGTGTTGTAGGTACATCCACAGTGGTCTTATGAAGGGAGTTCCAGTATTATAACCCAGCGACAATGCAGGAGTAGTGAGTGACTTGTAGGGGAATTTCCAGGTGGTTGTTTTCCCATCTATCTGCTGCCTTCATCCATCTGGATGTTAGTGGACGTGGGATTGAATCGTGCTGTCTAAAGAACTTTTGTGAATTCCTGCAGTGCATCTTGTAGGTGGTACATACTGTTGCCACTGTGCGTTGGAGGTGCAGGGAGTGAGTGTTTGTGGATATGCTACCAATCAAGCAAGCTGCTTTTTCCTGCACAGTGTGGAGCTTTATGAGTGTTGTGGGAGCTGCACTCATCGAGGCAAGTATTCCACCACACTACTAAATTGTGCCTTTTAGATGGTGGGCAGACTTTGAGGAGTCATGGGGTGAGTTGCTCTACTGAAGATTCCGATAACAATCCCTGGTAGCCATGGTATTTATATGGCTAGTGCAGTTCAGTTTCTAGTCAAGGGAAACCCCCAGGCTTTTGATAGTGTGGGATCCAGTGATGGCAATGCCATTGAACAACATTGGGTGATGATTGGATTCTCCCATGTTGGAAATGGTCATTGTCTCACACTTGTATGGCGCAAAAGTTACTTGCCACTTTTCATCACAAGCCAAGGTATTGTCCAGGTCTTGCTGCATTTGGACGTGGACTGCTTCAGTATTTGTGGAGTCGCTAATGGTGATAAACATAGGACAACCATCAGGGGACATCCCCACTTATGAACATATGTCTGAAGGAATGTCATTGATGAAGCAGCTGAAGTTGGTTGGGCCGAGGGCACCACCCTGAGGAACTCTTGCAGTGAAGTCCTGGAGCTGAGATGACTGAACTTCACAACTCGCACCTCTTATTGGTTAAAAATTCATTCAGGGATCTGCATATTAATAAAAAGCCTAAACTCTGAAGTTAGTAAAAATAAACCAAGAAAGCTCTGGTGGCAATCTGATTCCCAATTTTAAAGAAAAACAGGGAAAAGTTTTGAATCCATTGATTACGAAGCAATATGAAATGGATCTTCTCTTTGTGTGCCAGCTCAAAGCTGCCAGTGCCCAAAAGCATGATGGATTCCCAGCAAATAACAGGGAGCTAGGCTGTAGAAACATTGGACCCCTCATGAAAGATATCTCAGACTGTGCACAATCCTACACATTTTTTTTTTGTAAAAAGCATAATCAGGAACATAAAGTTCAAATGCGATATTTTAACCAAGGGTGCGGAAAAAAAGAAAATACCGAGCCAAATGAAAAGGGAAAGGAGAGCTCCTGAGAATTTGGAAACAAAATGAATCAACCAGTAGTTAAGTAATCTATTTTTACAACATGAGAACTAAAAGAAGTCCCAGGCAACTATAAATTTAAAACTTAATAGTCATATTTGGCTAGGCTTATTGCAGCTTAATCCTTACAGGTTTTCCAGTTCGATATGTTTAATAGGAATTATGTAAAAAGTTAGTTAAAAGATTGCTGTTAAAAAGCTACTAAGATTGAAAATGTGTTGCATTTTCTAAGAGAGGAGAGAAGTTTTTGCTTCGGTAATCTTAGTTTATTTCTCTCTCTCTTGAGTGGGAAGCAATGGCAATCCATGTGCTTTGATGAAAGACATGTCTTGTTAATTAGTGTGTTGTTCCTGAAATAAAAAGTGAAATTAAGAAATTTCTGCACAGCGAGATAATTGGCTTCACGAATATGACCCAATTTAGGAGCACTTAAAATCTGATTGAGCTTACTATGGAGCTGGAAAAAAACTGAACATACAGCTAATTGGGTAATGAATCTTAATTTGTCTCGCTTCAGCAAGTTCAGTAGCAGGAGCTGTGAATAGGGCTAGATCAAAAACATGTCAGTTATGCCAGAGAAATAGACCATGAACTGTGAGTGTTGTTTGGTCATTTGCAAAGGAACTCTGGATAGCTGTGAAATCAGAGCTGTCATGACCAGGGTGATAAAGGGTTCCTAAGTGTATGCCTGGTCATTATTAATCATGTCCGGGAATTTCAGATGAAATATGCCCGCCAGTGAACATAACTCAAGGCCCGACACAGCCTACGTCCCAGAATCCGAGTTGGATAGACTGTGAGATGGCAAATGATCACACAATTATCCAAGAAGTAATGAAAATATTTGCAACTAAGTAAGGGGTACCTTTTTGCTACGACTATTCGAAATGAAATGTATCTGTTCGCTGGAACTATAATTCACCTGCTGATTAGTGTTAAAATTTTGCTGATTTTCGTTGGCTTTTTACAGCAAATTTTAAAAGTTTAAAAAAGTGACATCATGTGGATCATTTATTCAATTGTCATCGATGCAATTTTTAAAAAAGTTAATTGGTCACTATGTGGATAACAACATCTGTCTTCGTTGCTCTATACATCAAATAGGAAGTGGTTGATATGTACATGTTCTGTAACTGAACCACTGAATCGTGTTGACTAAATTTTACATTGTTTTAAGTCTAACTGCACTTTGTCTGGAGAGTTGTTTGATGGGTCAATGTAGAGGGGGGGTTTCACTTTGTATGCAGGCGTGCTCCCACTGCAATGGAATTGTATGAAATAGATACTGAGATTGAGTGCATGAGAAGGACACAGTATCAGAAGATATGACAGTGTTCGATCTCATGCCAGCGAGCAGTTGTGTGTGTGAGAAATAGTTAGAATGAGACAGATTATTTTTCTTGAGAGTGTACGACCGTCATTACGTGTTTAATGCATTTAATGTTATTGGAAATTATTTTTTAAAATAGGGTTTAGTGGCTCTGTGCCTATTTCTGTGTCTGTGTCTGTCTTAATTCGATTAAAGCCAGCTGGTCTAGAGGCTTTGATGTGATGAGAGAAGTGGTGATTAGGTAAAAATGGGAAGCTTAGAAATATTTGTGGCAAGGGGGCAATTTGCATTTTTATATAAACAATTTAAAAGAATGGATGAAATTATCCACTTAGATAAAAGACGCCAAGCAATGTCCTTATTTATTCAGTTTAACAATAAAATTGGGGGAATCGAAGGATGCTATTGCTTGAAGAGGTGAATTTAAACACCTTGTGATACAATGGAAACTTTTCATTCAAAGAGAAAAATATGTATAAAGAAGAAAGGCAGAGGCATTTTAAGATCCAAATAATATGAGAAGCCTAAAGCCTGTTGTGCCTAATGTCTGTCTACAAGGATCCAGAGCTGAAAGAATCTCAACCTGAATTCGACAATCCAGGCTGTGCTTTTCCAGGTGTCTGTTTAAATCTGTGAGATTTACTGGGGGTGTAACTGAGAGTGAGATTAATTAGGGGGTTCGAGTAGTTATTATAGCAATAATTTAGTAGGCATGTATATCTATATTTTTATTTCATTAATGAATGTTTAATTTATTATTATAAATACGCCCTTGAGCCACGGAGGTCTAAATACAAACCCTGCAGCTCGAAACATACAAATTGCAGAAATGGGTTATGGCAGTTGCTTCTGGTTTCCCACTGGGATTTAAATAAGTCAGGCTTTACCATCAGCTGTGTCACAATAAGGATAAATAATTTGTATGGGATAGATGGAACATATGGGGTTAGCGATTGTGAGACGGAAGTGAAATGACTCTGCGGAATGCATGAGAGATAAATATTGTGGATGTGAAAGACATTGTGGAAATGGTGTAAAGGAGAGAACGATAAGTGGTGTGGTGAGCTGAGGGCAATGAATTAATTCGGCAGCAGGTGAGGGTATTAGATGGGAATGGAGATGAAGCCACAATTATTATTGGGATAGGAAGGAGCTGAGGAAAATAGGTCGCAGTGGAGAGGAGCTGAGCTCTTGTGCTGGGTACGTGGGAGCACTCAATTAATTTTATGGGGGTGCGGGCTGCTGAGCATATTATCTGGTGGCATGGAGCAGAGCATTTTAGGTAGGAATGGAAAGGGTCAGAGGATTACCCATGGATATGGAGGAGGTGAGGGTAATATCTGGAATGTGTGATGTGCTAATGTATTACGTGAGATGTGAAAGAACAGAGGGTATTAGATTGGGCGTGGGTACAATATCAGTATATTAGGTGGAGTGGAGAAGAGAATATAGTATTTGTTGACAATTTGAAGAGGAGGGGATATTGAGTGATTTGACTTTGAGCTGTGGAGTGGCTGCAATGAACTGAGAAAATTTTGTGAGGTGAATGAGCTGATAATATTTTTGAAGTTGGATGAGATGAGTATGTGAAGCAACTAGGATGTTACATGAACTTTGGTATTTGAGAATACTCATCTTCAGCTCCTCCCCCTCACATACAAAATTTGCAACTCTAACACAGCCCATCTAATATTGTCAGCTCATCCTGATGATTATTTAATATCCGTAGTTCCTCCTCAACCCCAGCTAATATCATCAAACCCTCAACACAGCTATCTTATATCCACACTGTCATGAGCATTTTAAGTGTGTTTCCCCATAGTCAACCGTGAACAAAGATTTTTTAAAGTGAATGTGTATACTTTGCACATGCATTGAGGAATTGAATTGAAAATAACACAACAGCAAAGTATTTTGTACTTCAAATGAATGGTTAGTGTATTTATGCACTCTCACCCTGAAATTTACCTAATAAAATATAACTTTACTAGCACACACAGAAAGAACGATTAGTTACAATCCAGATAAAACAATATTTATAAACATGAGGAAAGTTTCGGTTGGTATTGTTCTGCCCAAGCCTTACTTCTTCTGATGCCTTGCTTGTTGTGAATGTTTCAGGTTGCCTCTGAAGCTGTGATGGCTTCTACTGTCGAATTTCTGGAGGTTGCTTCAACATGGTAAGGAGAAATGATATCTTGGGTCTCGAATGAAATTTTCTGGGTGGAATTTAGGAATATAAAAGGAACAGCCAAGTTTTTAGGTGTTCATTATAGACCCCCAGATAGTCAGCGGGAAATTGAGGAGCAAATATGTGCACAATTTGAGAAGGTGTGTAAGAGCAATAACAATAGGGTAATTATATTAGGTGGTTTCAAATTTCCTAACATTGATTCGGACAGAGATAGTGTTAAGGGCTTGGATGAAGTGAATTTCTTGAAATATGTACTGGAGAACTTTTTGGTTAATGTGTAGAGGGGCCAACAAAGGATGGCGCGGTGCTGGAACTAATTCTGGGTAATGAAGCTGGACAGGTGGCTGAGGTGGTGGTGGGGGAGCATTTTAACAATAGTGACCACAACATGGCACAGTTAAAAACAAAAACAGAATTACCTGGAAAAACTCAGCAGGTCTGGCAGCATCGGCGGAGAAGAAAAGAGTTGACGTTTCGAGTCCCCATGACCCTTCAACAGAACTGATGGTACAGTTAAAGCTTGCTTTGGACAAAGAAATAGACAAGTTGCAAAACAAATGTTTTGATTTGGAGGAGAGTGGGTTTTAGTAAAATAAGGCAGGACCTGGCAAAGATAGACTGGGAACAGTTGCTTGTGGGGAAATCTACGGAGGAGCACTGGGGGCGTTCGAGAAGGAAATGGGGAGGGTACAGGCTCAACATGTTCCCGCTAGGGTGAGAGGAAGGAATAACAAGCCAAGAGAACCAAGGATGACCAGGGATAATCAGTTTAAGATCAGAAGGAAATGAGAGGCTTTTAGCAGGTACAAGGGAAGCAAATCAGTGGAGGCATCAGTGGAGTACATAAAGTGAAGGATGGAGATTAAGAAGGCAATTAGGAGATCAAAGAGGGACTGTAAGAAAGCTCTGGCTTGTAAAAGTAGAGAAAATTCCAAGATATACTTTATGTATATCAATGGGAAGAGGATAACCGGGGAAAGAGTAGGGCCCATAAGGGATCAAGCAGACAATCCATGGCTGGAGCTACAGGACATCAGTAGAGTGTTGAATGAATATTTCATATCAGTCTTCACCCAAGATAATGACGGTGAAGGCATCGATCTCGGTGAGAGAGACTGTGAGGTTCTTGAGCAAATTGATATACGGAGTGACGAGATATTGGAGATGTTAGCAGGCTTAATAGTGGGCAAACCTCCAGGTCAAGATGATTTGCCTCCCAGACTGCAGAGGGAGGCAAGGGAGGAGATGTCAGGGGCTCTGAACCAATGTTTTAATTCCTCTCAGGCCACTGGGGAGGTGCCAGAGGATTGGAGAACATCTTATGTGGTTCTGCTATTTTAGAAAGCTTATAGAGATAAGCCAGTGAACTACAGGCCAGCGAGTGTCATGCCAGTGCTAGGGAAACTATTGGAGAAAATTCTGAAGGTCAGAATCTATGTCCACTTGGAGGGGCAAGGTTTTATCAGGGATGATCAGCCTGGCTTTGTCAGAGGGAGGTCATGCCTAACAAATTTGATTGATCTTTTGAGCAGGTGACCAGGTGTCTAGGTGAGGGTAGTTCATTTGGTGTGGTTGACGTGGATTTCAGGAAAGCCTTTGACAAAGTCCCACATGGGAGACTTATAAAAAGGATAAATGCACATGGGATACCGGGTAATTTGATAAGGTGGATTCCAAATTGTCTTAGTTGTAAGAGACAGATGGTGCTGTCAGAAGGATCCTTTAGTGACTGAATGCCAGTATCCATTCGTGTATCACAGGGACCTGTGCTCCATCCACTATTATTTGTCATTTATATAAACGACATAAGCTGACTATATGGGGGGTAGGATTAGTAAATTTGAGGATGAAACAAAGATTTGCTGGCTGGTAAAAAGTGAGGTTTAGTGTCTTGGGCTACAGGAAGATATAGACGGGATGGTCAAATGGGCAGGTAAGTGACAGGTGGAATTTAACCCTGGAAAGTGTGAGCTGGTACACTTTCAAAGGAGTGAATTGACAAGAAAATATTCAATGAAGGGCGTGGAACTAGGAAGGTCTGAGGAACAAAGGGACTTTAGCATGTCTGTCAATAGATCTCTGAAGGGAGAGGGGCCTGTTAGTCGTTTGCTGAAAAAGGCATAGGGGACATTTGCCTTTGTCAATCGAGGCATACATTACAAAAGTAATGGGGCATATTTCGGTTCCAACATCGTCCATGATTAATACCTGTTACTGCATAATATATTGCAGAACAATAATATACCTGCAATGTTAGGGGAATGTATGTTATATTCTCAACTCATCAATGTATCCTCTCTTACTTAAAACAGAATAGTATTGTTTGACGTTCCCTCGCTGAAATCATGATCAGTTGCACAGAAAAGCTATGCACTTCATAATAATCTTTGCTTGCAACTTCCTTGAAGCACATTGTATCATTGCCTCTGCTTTGGGACCGGTTGTTTCCTTGTTCTGTTTGAAATTATGTAATTGTTGATTTATATCTGATAATTATCAGCCCTTGAGCTTTTACATTGCATAAAATCCTGACGCATTTTAATGAACATTTCATGCTATATTTTCCTTAATTGACTGAAGTTGCCGCATGTGTATATAAACTGCATTGCACTCTGCATTGCTCAAACTGCCTGAAATCTGTGCAAATGATACCACAATCATTGTGGAATGGATGACTTAATACTGAGATCATAGAGGTCAGAAAGAGGACTTTCGGCTCATCATGTCAATGCCCTGCAGGCCAATCGATTCAATAGCATTCCGCCACGCTATCCAGGTAGCCCTGCAAGATAATTTCCCTCAATGCCCAAACAATGTCCTTGTGGGAAAAATATATCATCACGTCTACTTCTACCACCCTCAAAGGTAGAGAATTCAAGTTAATTGCCACATGTTGCGTTAAAATGTTATTGCTCAAGCCTCTACATCTCTTGTCCAAAACCTAAAATGTATGTCGCCTAATCCTTATACCATCAGCTAAGGTGAGCCGCTTTTATGTGTTTAGTGTGTTCAAATGTGTCATAATCTTGCATGACTCAGCAAATTCTGCCTTCAGTCACCTGCGCTCTGAGAATAACCATTTGACCTTGCCTAACCTGAAACTGACGATCTTCATCAATCTGAAATGCAAATTTGAAAGGCCCATCAGCAGAGCTGAACAAGAATGTTTGTGAAATGAAATGTTACAGATCACCACTAACTGTCGGAACTCTGCCATGCACACAGTACTGATTTGGAACAATATCATCATTTTTTTTCATTCTCGCTCGCTGAAAATTTCGTAACTCCTCTAAAAACGCCATGTGTTTCAACACCAAGGGGAGTGGAGCATTGCAAAAAGCAATTATAGGTGCACATAAATTCTTTGCTTGTCAGACAAGCTAGCATCGCATGATCGATATTTCCTGGCTTTGGCTGCATTTTGAGGAGTGTTAATAGGTTCTGATGAAAATTAGTTGCTCTGAAATGTGCACTGATTCTCTCTACGGATGCAGTCAACTTGATCTTTTCAATGCTCCCTGTTTTATTTCAGGTGTCCAAAGTCCACGATATTTTGCTTCTAATTAAAGTCCACCGCGTTGACGAAAACAGATGAGAAGTAACACATTCCCTTTCTGCACGCACTGAGGCCCCGAATAAGGGAAAGGGGCAAACTGAGAGAAAAGCAACTGAATCTGTTGAATTTCCGTCAGTATTCCCCCTACCGTTCAAGGTGAGCCCATACCATCTTCAAAGGTTCGCAAAATGTGGATGATTTTCCAAAGAAGGATTTAAAGGTTGGTAATCAACCTGTTTTTTCTCGTTACGAATGCGCGTTCGTGATCATCAAGTCCTGCAATGGAACTCAAAGCTGGATATTCTGGCTCAGAGGGAAGGAGGCAATCCACTACGCCACAGATCATCTCCTGGCACTTGGGTCAGAGTGAATATGATGTTTTCAAAGCTCTAATTCGGGTTAATTGTATACGAAATCATCGACCTCATATCAATTCCTAGAAACGGCTTCTCCTTTTGTCGTCAAATCACAGGCAACCTGCACACCGCCTCAGCTCACCATAAAGTGAAAACATCAATCACGTATTTGTCAAATCCATAATCTCAGTCCTCTCCTTCAGTCCATCGCCCCTTTATTCTAATGCCTTGCTCATCTTCTGAATACCGTTGCATGGTTTGACTCTTACATTTCAAATTGGAGACAGACAACATCTTTCATGAAAACATTTTATGGCTCTCTAAGATCTTAGCCTTTCAACCCTTCTTCATCTACAGAATTCGCAATGGTGTATTTATCAGCGATTTCATTAATGCTGACGTTGACTGCTCAACCACATCTACATTCACTCCAACTGTACATGTTCATCTTTAAACCCTTAAATCCCTCAACCAACCTTTGTTGTGTAGCCTCCTCTAGTCCTACAGTCTCTCTCCTTACTGGCAACCTCGATCTTTCTGTCCCTTCTAGTCTGGTTGATTGTGCATCCACCTAATTTTTCCCTGATTCATCAAACATGCTTTCTGCGACATCTAATCCCCTACTCCTGAAGAAAAATTCTCTACATTCCACCACTCTCCTTCGTTTCTTTCTCTTAATCCCCCTAATAACATTTTCATTTTTGATATGAGTTTATGGACGCTCCTCTGAATATCTCATTATTTGTATTCAGTTTAATTTCATTTTTTTCTATATAAGCGAATTTGGCATTGCTGATAATGCCTGCATTTTTTGCCCATTTGTAACTTCTCTCGACCTGAATGGCTTGCTAGACATCGTACAGTGAATAATAAAGTACATAATTGTGGGGCTAGATTGGCATTTTGGGCCAGACCAGGTAAGGGTGGCAGAATTCCTTCCTTAATAGACATTAGTTGATCAGAGAGGTTTTCAAAGCAACTGACTACTGAAGCTACCTTTCCAATTCTAGATGTATTAATTATATTTAAATTCAACCGTTGTTGTTAGATTTAGACGAATGCTGGGCATTTGGATTACGAAGGTAGTGACAATGCTGCAATGCACCGTCTTCCTACAAATGTCTGATCGTTTTTATTTGTACATTGGGCTGTGAGCATTGTTAGCCAGTTCAATAATAAATCCCCATCCCTATTTGTCATTTATAATGCTGTTATTATTCGCCATTTGGAACGGATGCAGTCCATTTTCAGGAGATGCCTGCACACTGTTGCTCGGGAGGGAGTAGATAAATTTAACGCAGATAAATTGAAGGAATAGTCATATAATTCCAATGTGTTTAAATCCGTTTGCTTCCCTTGTCATTCAAGGTGGTAGTAGTGGCGAATTTGGAAGATGTTGCCAAAGGAGCCTCGGTGATTTACGGAAATGAAGGGGGCATGCACTATTGTCACTGTGTGACAAGAGTGGGGAGAGCGTGTGTCTAACTTGATGGATGGGGTGCATTTCAAGCAAGTTGCGTTGCCTGAGTGATGTTTTGAATTATGAATCATTCTATTACTTTAAAGGTGCCCAAAACCAGCCAAGCAATTTTAAATGCGTCGCATCCTACCTGCTAAAAATGTTCAAATTCGGCAGAGCTTCACCAATGCAAATATTGTATGTGCATCATGAATCTTGAAGAGCATTTTTCGGTGTGAAACCAAAGATCATTATAGGGTGTGTTTTCAACTTAATACAACTTAATTTCAGCAATATGAAACTCATCGAATGAAGTAAGGAGACGATGAGACTGGGAAGATTTAGAGGAGAAACAATTTCCCTCAAAGTCCAAAGCGCCCTGCTCTGCTGATGGCGTCGAATGGCTCAACTGGAACATAAGGGAGCATGTTGAAGATGCATTCCCATTTCCCTGCAATTGTCCTGCTGCTGGCGTGTAGGGGAGCTCCAGTTCGCAATAGAGCTGCTGACACAGAAACCAAACTCGGAATCAAGTTACACTCAGTGTGCAAGTAGATGCTGCATTTTAAGTGTGACACAAATGGAGGGACACCCAATGAATCCATGCAGTTCTTTGAGCTCTGAAGAAGAGCCATATGGACTCTAAACGTTAATTCTGCCTTTCTGTTCACAAACCCTGTCCAACCTAATGAGTTTTCCAGCATTTCTTTCTTTTTGTTTCAGATTTCCAGCATCCACAGTACTTTGCTTTTAGCCCTTGGAGGGTGATGTCCCTGTAGTGCTTTGATTCATTCATGGAATGTGGGCATCACTGGATGGGTCAGCGTTAATTTCTATCCGTAATTGCCCTTGAGAACGTTGCATTCAGCCACATTCTTGAACCTTTGCAGTCCACATGGTGTAGTTATAGCCACAGTCATATTACAGAGGGAGTTTCAGAATTTTGTCACATTAACAATGAACGAACAGCGATATATTTCGAAGTCAGGGTGGTGTGTGGCTTGGAGGGTAACTTAGTGTGATACTGCTCCCATGCATCTGCGTGCCCTTATCCTCCTGGATGTTAGCGGTCGTGGGTTTGAAAACTGCTGCCTACGAAGCCTTGGTGAGTTCCTGCAGTGCAACTTATAGATTGTACACACTGTGCCCATTGTGTTTTGTTGGTCGTGGAAGTGAAACATGGTGGGTGGGACCCCAGTCAAGCGCACTGTTTTGTTCTGGATGTTGTCAAGTTTCTTGAGTGTTGTTAGAGGTGCACTCATCCTGGCAAGGGGAAGTATTTCTTCACACTGCTGACTTGTGCCTTGAAGATTGTGGACAGCCTTTTGGGTGTCTGGAGGTGAGGTATTCGATGCAGGATTCATAGCCACTGGTATTCCATTTAAGCCAGATTATTTATATGGTTAGTCCAGGTCAGTGTCTGGCCAATTCAAACCCCCAGGTTGTTGATAATAGGGGAATCAGTGATTGTAATGCTATAGTCTGTTAAAGGGCGATGGTTGCATTCTTTTTTGTTGGAAATGGACATCGCCTGGTGCTTGTGTGGCACGAATGCTACTTATCATTTAAAAGCCCCAGCCTAGACATTGTCCTGGTCTTGATGCATTTGTCATGGAGCGACTCAGTATCTGAGGAGAAGAGAATGGTGCTAAAAAGTGTGACCCAAACCTTCCTGTCGCTTGCCATTTTAACACTCCACCCTGCTCTCTTGCCCACATGGCTGTCCTTGGCTTGCTGCATTGTTCCAGTGAAGCCCAACGCAAATTGGAGGAACAACACCTCATCTTCCGTCTAGGCACTTTACAGCCTTCCGGACTGAATATTGAATTCAACAACTTTAGGTCGTGAGCTCCCTCCCCCATCCCCACCCCCTTTCTGTTTGCCCCTTCCTTTTTTTTCCAATAAATTATGAAGATTTTCCTTTTCCCACCTATTTCCATTATAAAAAAAAACACCCCCACTAGAGCTATACCTTGAGTGCCCTACCATCCATTCTTAATTAGCACATTCGTTTAGATAATATCACCAACTTTAACTTTAACACCTATGTGTTCTATTGTACTATTGTCGTTGACATCTTTTGATGATCTGCTTCTATCACTGCTTGTTTGTCCCTACAACCACACCCCCCCCACCTCTCTCTCTCTCTCCGTTCCCCCCCCCACCCCCCCCACACACCTTAAACCAGCTTATATTTCAACTCTTTCTTGGACTCGAACTCAAGTTCTGTCGAAGGGTCATGAGGACTCGAAACGTCAACTCTTTTCTTCTCCGCCGATGCTGCCAGACCTGCTGAGTTTTTCCAGGTAATTCTTTTTTTGTTTTGGATTTCCAGCATCCGCAGTTTTTTTTTTATCTCTGTGTTTAATTGACTGCCACTGCTCTTCAAGAAATGCCTACCTCCTTGAAGAAGTTCTGTTCCTCTCTGCGACAAGATTTCCATATCTCTCTGTTGCCTTGCTCACCTTCCTTGCTTTCCATTTCCCTCCTGGTGTTTGACAAGGTGTTTACTAAAACCCGCTTTCACAGCCATATCTCCTTTCTCAGTGACTGTCTCTGTCTCCGACTTACCCCACGTGGATTTCAACTGAAATTCCACCCCTCATGTTTCGAACCCACCAAGGATTACAGGTACCTCCGGGACATAAAACGTTTCTCGGACTGCTGTTCCCGTCACATTCTGAAATCCACACCCAGTGCCATGCGCCGCCATATGAACGCACTCGACCTCTCCCTCCAGCAGCACCGCCGTACCCTTTTTCAAAGCTGCGCGTGCCCCAAGTTTCATTTTATCCTTCGGCTCATCCGATGCCTCAACAAGAAACTTTTTCTCTTTCTCTCAAGTGCTAAGGAACGCAAGCTCCAACAACTCATCGACACCAACACTCATCTAGGACCCTCCACCCCTGCCTGTCCCTCCGTCTCCACCCTTTCTTCCAATCCCAACCCCAGCTGTGTATTCACTATACCCCCTGACCTTCCCCTCTCCGATGCTGAACGTTCAGCGCTCAGCAAAGGAGTTAGTTTCATATCCTTACGCCCTCACCTCAATGAATTTCGGGCTCGGCATGATACTGAACTCTTCTTCCGCCGTCTTCGTCTCCGGGCTCACTTCTTTGGGCAGGAGTCCTCTCCCAGTTCAACGGATCCTTTTACCCATCTCCAATATTCTCCCTCCACCTGGACCCCTCCCTCTGGATTCTTACCTTCTCTCGATCTTTTCATTGAGAACTGTCAGCGCGACATTAGTCGTCTCAATTTCTCTGCTCCTCTCACCCATTCTAACCTGTCTCTCTCTGAACTTACTGCACTCCATTCTCTCAGGTTCAACCCTGACATTGTCATCAAACCCGCTGACAAGGGTGGTGCTGTTGTTGTCTGGCGCACTGACCTCTACCTCACGGAGGCTGAGCGTCAACTCGCAGACACTTCCTCCTACCTCTCCCTGGACCATGACCCCACCACTGAACATCAAGCCATTGTTTCCAGGACTGTCACTGACCTCATCTCCTCTGGGGATCTCCCTCCCACAGCTTCCAACCTGATAGTTGCCCAACCTCGGACGGCCCGCTTCTATCTCCTACCCAAAATCCACAAACAGAACTGCCCCGGTAGACCGATCGTCTCAGCTTGCTCCTGCTCCACAGAACTCATTTCTTGTTATCTTGACTCCCTTCTCTCTCTCCTTGTCCAGTCCCTTCCCACCTACATCCGTGATTCCTCTGACACCTTACGTCATATCAACAATTTCCAGTTCCCTGGCCCCAACCGCTTCCTCTTCACCATGGACATCCAATCCCTCTACACCTCCATCCCCCACCAGTATGGTCTGAGGGCCCTTAGCTTCTTCCTCAAACAGAGGCCCGAACAATCCCCATCCACCACTACTCTCCTCCGTCTGGCTGAACTTGTTCTCACACTGAACAATTTCTCCTTCAACTCCTCTCACTTCCTCCAAATAAAAGGTGTGGCTATGGGTACCCGCATGGGCTCCAGCTATGCCTGTCTCTTTATGGGGTATGTGGAACATTCCTTGTTGCAGTCCTACTCCTGCCCCCTTCCACAACTCTTTCTCCGGTACATCGATGATTACTTTGGTGCTGCTTCATGCCCTCGTCGGGACTTGGAAAAATTTATTAGTTTTGATTCCAATCTCCACCCCTCCATCATTTTCATGTGGTCCATCTCTGACACTTCCCTTCCCTTCCTTGACCTCTCTGTCTCAATGTCTGGTGACAGACTGTCCACTAATATCCATTACAAACCCACCGACTCCCAGAGCTATCTCGACTACAGCTCCTCACACCCCACTTCCTGTAAGGACTCCATCCCATTCTCTCAGTTCCTTCGCCTCCGTTGCATCTGTTCCGATGATGCTACCTTCAAAAACAATTCCTCTGACATGCCCTCCTTCTTCCTTAAGCGAGGTTTTCCACCCACGGTCGTTGACAAGGCCCTCAACCGTGGCCGGCCCATCTCCCGCGCATCCGCCCTCATGCCTTCTCCTCCCTCCCAGAAACATAATACGATCCCTCTTGTCCTCACTTATCACCCCACCAGCCTTTGCATTCAAAGGATCATCCTCCGCCATTTCCGCCAACTCCAGCATGATGCCACCACCAAACACATCTTCCCTTCACCCCCCTTATTGGCATTCCGTAGGGATCGCTCCCTCCGGGACACCCTGGTCCACTCCTCCATCACCCCCTACTCCTCAACCCCCTCCTATGGCACCACCCCATGCCCACGCAAAAGATGCAACACCTGCCCCTTCACTTCCTCTCTCCTCACCATCCAAGGACCCAAACACTCCTTTCAAGTGAAGCAGCATTTCACTTGCATTTCCCCCAACTTAGTCTACTGCATTCGTTGCTCCCAATGTGGTCTCCTCTACATTGGAGAGACCAAACGTAAACTGGGCGACCGCTTTGCAGAACACCTGCGGTCTGTCCGCAAGAATGACCCAAACCTCCCTGTCGCTTGCCATTTTAACACTCCACCCTGCTCTCTTGCCCACATGTCTGTCCTTGGCTTGCTGCATTGTTCCAGTGAAGCCCAACGCAAACTGGAGGAACAACACCTCATCTTCCGTCTAGGCACATTACAGCCTTCCGGACTGAATATTGAATTCAACAACTTTAGGTCGTGAGCTCCCTCCCCCATCCCCACCCCCTTTCTGTTTGCCCCTTCCTTTTTTTTCCAATAAATTATGAAGATTTTCCTTTTCCCACCTATTTCCATTATATAAAAAAACCACCCCCACTAGAGCTATACCTTGAGTGCCCTACCATCCATTCTTAATTAGCACATTCGTTTAGATAATATCGCCAACTTTAACTTTAACACCTATGTGTTCTATTGTACTATTGTCGTTGACATCTTTTGATGATCTTCTTCTATCACTGCTTGTTTGTCCCTACAACCACACCACCCCCCCACCTCTCTCTCTCTCTCTCTGCTCCCCCCCCCACCCCCCCACCCCCCCCACACACACCTTAAACCAGCTTATATTTCAACTCTTTCTTGGACTCGAACTCAAGTTCTGTCGAAGGGTCATGAGGACTCGAAACGTCAACTCTTTTCTTCTCCGCCGATGCTGCCAGACCTGCTGAGTTTTTCCAGGTAATTCTGTTTTTGTTTTGGATTTCCTGCATCCGCAGTTTTTTTGTTTTTATCACTGGAATCTATGATGCTGGGCATCCTGCAGAAGGCTGAGATGGATCATCCACTTGGAACTTCTGGTTGAAGATTGCAGCAAATGCTTCAGCCTTCTTTTTGCACTGATGTGCTGGGCTCGCCCATCATTGAAGATGGTGATAGTTGTGAAGCCTCCTGATCTAGCAAGCTGTTTAGTTGTCTCTCACAATTCACAACTTGATGTGGCAGGATACGATTTGTTGTTTGTTGGATTGCTTAGCTCTATTTATCATTTTCTGATTGTGCTGCTTGGCACGCATGTAGCCCTGTGTTCTAGATTCACCAGGCTGACACCTCATTTTTAGGTATCCCTGATTCTGTTCCTGGCATGACCTCTGTGCTCTTCGTTGAACCAGTGTTTACACCGTGGCTAATTGTAATGGTCGAGTGTGGGACGTGCAGGGCCATGAGTTTACACATTGTAGTTGGAGTACAATTCCGCTGCTGCTGATGGACCACAGCATCTCATGCCTCCCAGTCTTGAGTTGCTAGATCTGTTCGAAATCTATTCCATTTGGCAAGGTGGAGCTGCCACACAAACTGATGGAGCGTTATCTCAATGTGAAGGCACGACTTAGTCTCCACAAAGACTGTGTGGTTGCTATTCCTTCCGCTACTGTCATGGACAGATGCATCTGGGGCAGGCCATTTGCTCAGGGTGTGGACATGTATGTCTTTTTTCCCTCAACAACTGCCGCAGACCAGTCCAGCAGCTTTACCCGTTTAGCATCGATCTGGTCAGTCACTAGTGGTGCTACCGAACCACTCTTGGTGACAGCCATATCTGTCCCCCATCCAGAGTACATTTTGCGCCCTTGCATCCCTCATTGCTTCCTTCACGTGCTGTTCAACATGGAGCATCACTGATGTTTCAGCTGAGAGAGGGTGGTACGTGTTGTGTAACTGGAGGGTCCATTGCGCATGTTTGACCGGGTGCCATGCAACTTTATCTGCAGAGACACATTGAGCACTCCACTTACAGCACCTTCCTGACTGTACACCATTGTGTTGTCACTGCTGCGGAGACTGTCCTGCCGGTGGGACAGGACATATCCAGATTGGAGATGGTGGTTTCTGGGGCATTAGCTGCAAAATATGGTTCCGTGAGCGTGACTATGTCCGACTGCTGGTTGATCTGTGAGTCAGCTCTCCCAATTATGGAGCAACAACACCCCCCACGCACCCCCCCCCCCCCCTACCCCCCCCTCCCCCCACCCACCCACCGCCCCCCACCCCCTCCACACCCCCACCAAACCCCCGATGTTTGTAAGGAGGCATTTGATTATTCAACAGGGCTGTGTTTTTATGTTGTATTTTCTGGTGCCTAGGTGAATGCCAGGTGATCCATGGTTTGTTTTGACCTCGGTCTATGAATTACTAATCTATCAACCAGTACTGCACCTTCATAAAAGACTTCGTTGCCTTCAAGCTCTATAGCTGCATTGTGCTCCTGTACCCTCTTCCAAACAAATGCACAAACTGCATTTGTGCAACTAAAGCATGTTATTTACTTTTTTCTCCAATGCCTTCCAAGATCATGTTCAAATATGACACTTACTTGCTCCTAGTATTTTCATGTTCCTATTTTAATATTTACATTCTCTCTGCCCGTAGGCTTAGCGAAGGTGTTCTGGAAAGTGTTCACCAAGTCTGCATTTAGCATCCCCTGTGGCTTATATGGCATTTTGAGCGGTGAATACAGTAAACTAAATTGAAAGAATTGAAACTAAATAGCTGCTTCACCTGGAAAGGATTCGAATTGGCCTTTCTGGCTTGAAGACCTTAAATGGGAATAAATAACTTTTAAAAAATATTAGTAGCTTTATGCAAATCATCAAAGAAATGCACGCCTGAAAATATACTGTTAGGAATCCTACAGAAAGGATTCTCTTAATGGTCATTTGTGCAGAATATGGTTAGTTTTGATTTAACTGGCATTTAAATTTTATTGGATGCATTTTTGTAATCTTCTAAATTTAGATGTTTTGCAAAGCAGTCACCCGGTCTGCCTTCAGTTTAATCGATGTAGAGGAAACCACATCATGAGTAATAAATACGGGACTAAACTGTAAGAAGTGTCACGAAATTGCTGCTTCATCTAGAAAGGATTCTGATTCACCTTGCTGCCTTTAAGCAAATGACTTGGAGAATGATATGATCTAAAATTAAATATCGGAATGGAAACCATAAAAAAAAGAAATTCATGTGTAAAAAATATAATAATTGGAGCCCTAATGGAAGGAGCAGCGCCATAGTACGAATTGTTCAGGATATGACATGTTTTGATATAATTTGCTTTGAAATTTTTATTGAATGCATTGAATGCAATCTTCCAAATTTCTGCAGGTTCTGTAAAACTCTAAGCGGATTAGGAAATTATAAGTCTATTGCACGTATTAAAGGAAGGGCAGAAAGGAGGAATCTATAGGACATTTAGTCTAATAACTGTCAGAGGGAAAATGCCACAATTCTTTATTTAGGGAATGGTAGCAGAATATTCAGAAGATCATCGCACAAGCAAGCATAGCCAATATGATTTAAGGATCATGCTTGGCAAATTCATTAAAATTCCTTCAGGACGGGAACAAAATGGGTGGAGGGGTCCAGTACATGAAATGTATCTGAATTTACCACAGGAATTCAATAAGAGTCACACAAAAGGTTACTGCATGGCAAGAGCTCATGATGCTGGGGTACAATATTGGCGTGCATCATGCATTGGATAACAAACAAAGAATAATGTATCAGATAAATTGGGTCATTGTCAGGGTTGTTAAATGTAAATGGCAAGGTGCTGTATGAAAGACAGCTGTGTTCTCCATCTAGATTAGTGACTCGACTGAAGACAGACAATAAAATGATCAAATATTCTCACGATAACAAAACAGTTGTGAAAGCAAATTCTGAGAAGAGCATAATATGTTTGCAAATTATGATACATTTCAATGTTATTGATGTTTTATTATCCCTTAACATTTTCTTAACATTAGCGTATCTAATCATAATACTTTGCTCAAACACTCTGGTTTGGCCACAACTGCAATACTGCATGCAGTTTTGGTCACCACATTACAGGAAGAATGTGATTGCACAGGAGAGGTTGCAAAGGAGATTTTCCCAGTGATGCTGCCAGAGTGGGAGGACCTGAACAATGAACAAAGATTGGATAGACCAGGATTATTTTCCTTGGAGCAACGAAGGTTGAGAGGGGACCTGAAAGGTGTACATAAGTGCATGAGGGGCATAGATAGGGTGGGACGGAAGGCACTTCATTCCGTTAGTAAAGGGTTCATTAACCAGGTAAGGTACGTGGTAAAAGACTAAGATGGGTGTTGAGGAGATTTCTATTTCACCCAGAGGATGATGGGAGTCTGGAACTCACTGCATGAAAGGGTGGTTGAGTCAGAAACGCCATAACATTAAAGAAGCACTTAGATATTCACTTGCACTGTCATTGCCTCCAGGGCTTTGGGCGCAGCGCTGAACAATGGCATTAGTATAGTCAAATATTTGTTTCCCAACGTACAAGTGGAGAGCCCCCAGAGGTAAGAGGCAAAAAGAAAAGAACGGGGAAATAGATGAAATAAAGAAAAGAGAAGTAAACTGACGCAATGAGCAGACTGAGAGTTGACTTGATTGCAATGCATACGATCCTGAATGATATTGACAAGGTGCACGTGGAAAGCATACTTCCTGTTGTGGATGAGTCCAGAACTATTGGGGTGCTGGGGAGTGGGGTGGGTGGGACTGTTTTAAAATTAGAGATTGCACTTTAAGGACAGAGTGAGGAGCGTTTGTCCCCCTCAGAGGGTTGTGCAACTTTGGAATTCTCTGTTTCAGAAGGCGTTGGAGGCGGGGTCATTGAATATTTTTTAATGCGGAGTTAGAGGTTATTTTAAGGGAATGGAATGAAAGATTATCAAGTGTAAATGGGAATGTGGAATTCGAAACAGAAACAGACAGGAACTTTTTGAATGCCAGAGTAGTCTCCAGGTGCCGAATAGTCTACTTCTGTTGCTATCTCTAATTTCCATATGTACATAAAAGGAGACAGTAAGAGAGAAATGTGACAACCTAATTCTGTGCAAAAGATGAGAAAAATAAAAGCACAAGCAGAATTGATTAATAAAAAGAAAGTGAAGAAGAAAGAGAGAGTGATAGTAGGGGAAATTGTGTGATTGTATGATGTTAAATGAGTGATTCTCACAGAGAACGATATCATTCCAGATTTTAAGGACCCGTCAGCTTACTATCAGCGATCCAACCATGCATTGTTGCGTACAAACGAATAATCTTCACGCTCTCAGGAGCTAATTAATTTACCTTTTGATGTTAATCACGTGTTACATCAATTATGTGAATTCAAAAAGGTCTTGAAGTTTTTGTTATTTTGATAGCGCATGCTACAGTCGCAATGTCACTAGGTTATATTCCATGAAAGGTTGTTCCATGTCGCGATCAATGCAGTAATGTTAGCAAGCCGTGAATCTTGAAAGAGGTTTTGGAATTCAAACTTCAAAGGTGGGGATGGAGCTGCACCTCATGTAAATCTCACAGATCCTTGAGTAAACCAACGGTGGACTTTACTCTTTATAATCAAAGTTTGCACAATGGGGTATAGATTAAATATTTGAACTTGTTCGCTAAATCCCAAAGGAATTCCTTCAGTGGTACAAAGTAGCTCTGTTATTAAGTAATATCTCGATATGGAAAACGCCCAATTATGCAGACCAATTAGCCTGTTTTCCTGAAGCTGTTCTTCACGTAAACCGATGCCCAAACTGGAACTGACATAAATAAGAAGATAACCAAACATGATAAATGTATACATATTGAATGTTATGATCTGTACCTTGTGATTTTTGCGACCTCATTTGGTGTCAATATTTCCTGCTTTGCCTTTTGGCCAACCCCAAAAGCATTGCTCCTACTTGCAGGTAAATACATCCGCTGAAGTAGACATTTGCAAAACGAATCCAGGAACTAGTTTGTCTGTTTTTGAGCTATCATGTTGTCTGTTTTTTTTTAAACTAATTTGCCTCCCTTCCCCCGCTGCGAAAAATTTGTTCAATTATTGTCTGTAGCTCTATTTGAAATGATTTCACGAATGCGCACATGATTTGCAAGCTTTTATAATGTGGCTATAAAGTATGCATTGAAAAAATTCCATGAAGCTAGAACGGTTCCAGTTGAGTCTTATTTTCAAGTTATTTCTCATAAATGAAGCTGAAATGGCTGCTCAGGGCATATATGTAGTATGAAGGAGATTGAAAACAATAAATATTATTTTAACAGGTTGCCGAGAGAGATGCTTAGTAAGACTGATGGCCCAGCACTGGGGGAAGAACTATGAGAGGGGTTTTGGTGATGTAAAGCACTGCAAACTGAAACAAAATCACATCAGCGAAAATGCCATACAGCAAAATGAAGTATTTATCAAGATAGTGCTATGTGTTTTAGCCAAAGCTCGAAATACAATGGGGAACAAGGTAAAAATGTTAAACAGAGGAAATTTACTGAATGTATTCCTATGGAAATTTAGGTAGTAATTATCCTTGACAGCATATGTGGAAAAGTGGATATTTCCATGAAAAGAAGAGAGGGACCATTACATTCATTACAAAGTGTTGTAATTGTGAATAAGGTGGACTATGCTTCCGGGCTTGTACGTTTCAAATAACCAAGGGATTGCTTCAGCTTTATTCTTGTCCAATTGTTAGGAATTATGATACGGAAGTCGATACAAATCCATTTAACCGTAATAATCACATATTAAATGTCATGACTACTTATTGCTCTGCAGTTATATATTGGCAATGATGACTGTACAAAACTTTTTGCGCTTAACTATTTCTATAGAATTGCCTGAAGCAAGCGGACACATTTACATTTAGTTTGACTTTACTAACACGAATTGTAGACTGCCCCTCTAATTTTATCACAGAATCACAAAATCACAGTGAGCGGGCCCCTCGGCCCATCGAGTCTGTACCGACACGTGAGAAACACCTGACCTACCTAGCTAATTCAATTTACCAGCAGTTGGCTCATATCCTTGAAATTTATGACGTTCCAAGTGCTCATCCAGGTACTATTTAAAGGATGTGAGGCAACCCGCCTCCACCACCCTCCCAGGTAGTGCATTCCAGACGTCACCACCTTCTGGGTGAAAAAGTTTTTCCTCACATCCCCCCCTAAACTTCCTGCCCCTCAGCTTAAACTTATGCATCCTTGTGACTGACCCTACAACTAAGGGGAACAGCCGTTCCCTATCAACTCTGTCCATACCCCCCATAATCTTGTATACATCGATCAGGTTGCCCCTCAGTCTTCTCTGCTCTAACTAAGACAACCCAAGTCTATCCAACCTCTCTTCATAACTTCAATGTTTCATCCCAGGCAACATCCTGGTGAATCTCATCTGCACCCGCTCCAGTGCAATTACATCCTTCCTATAATGTGGCGGCCAGAACTGCACACAGTACTCCAACTGTGTCCTCTCCAAGGTTCTACACAACTCCAACATTTAGCCTATTCTAACACAGGTGTTCTGAACAATAGTGTAACTATAATGTTAAACATGTCTAGCAAGCATATCTGTGGTAAGGGTCATGGAATAGAAGCTGCTGTGATGGCCTGTTAACTAAACAAAAATGACTTGTACTAAGATGTGAGCAGAGGAGGAGGAGGTGCTTAAGCTACCTGAAGGCAATGAGTGTTTCTTATGCAGTAAAACATCCTGTGCAATCTCAGTATTGTGGCTTGGAATAAATGTAAAAGCAAATGTTTAAGATAATTTCACACATTGAATTGTGCGCAGAAGTAACACTCGGGCTGTAGTGTTTTGTTCCCATTGTTATAAAGTGCACAATCCTACAATTTTATTTTGACAAATAAAAATGTACAGAATATGTAATTTTAGTTATTTTTTTGACGCATAGATATACAGCTTTTTGCAATCTATTATGCATTATTGGTTAAATTGTTAGAGGGCACGGCCAAAAATAACCAAGATCTCACCTCAGATAGCTGAAATAAGTTAGAAGTTACTGAGACGATTCATTTTGAAGTTTAGACGCCAAAATGATAATTAGTTGAGCAATTTGAAATATTATTACTTGCTTTTAGGAATGAATTTTGAACTATTTCCTCTTGCTGGAGAGGCAGGATTAAAATGTTTTCAACCAACAATAGTGAATAATGAAAATGAGGGAGGGATTAGAAGAAATATATTCTTCTTTGAAGTTCTTTGAAGCCTAGACAGGTTGTGAGTTGTGGCAGGATTAATAGTTGATTGGGGAGCACTGCAATTATAAAAGGGCAAATGGATCAACATTCCAAACATAGGGAAGTGCAGAACAGAAGTTAAATGATTAGTCAGCGATTTTGTTTTGGGTTCTTCTGTAAACATCAAGCACACAATAACATTTTCAAATGCTCCCTGCCTGTTGTTTTGAAATGTAAACTGAATTGGCAACTGCAGTTTTCCAAAATAATTAAATTATAGGTTTGCATGAGCTCAAGTGCAATGTAAGATATTAACATTACGGCTCTTTTGAAATATAAGTGAAGGGGCGTGGAGATTGCCGAGCCCATGAAAGGAAAATGTAGCATGCTGCAAACTAGTGTCGCAGGAATGAGTTATAGGAAATTATGCCAAGCTATGATTATTCTAAAAATCGGCTAAAAATCTTCAAACACAAATAATCACAAGCATTACGCAATTCTAATAACAGAATGTCGAATGTTTTGAATCTATTGAGAAAGCCGGAGGCGAAATTAGAATGTACGTGCATTCCTGCACAGGCAAGTGTCGTCACTCATATGATTGCTCAAGTACAGCGTTGTCTAGGTGAGGCAACTGGAAGATAAGGAATGCCTCTCTCAGCGGGTTCGGTAGGGTGGAAAAGAAAAAACAAGAAGGCAAAAGAAAACCATACAGCTGAAGACTGCGAGAAGTTGTACGGCTATTACTGACATCTACATTTGACATTGAGAAAGCATGGAAACTATATAGAACATATTGTTTGGTACATTGATGCCTTACCTTGTCTAAGCTTGACCTTTATTGACCAAGTTTCTTCTCACTTTCTCACAACAAAGTAGTTCTATAGCTAACGCATTTTTTTGCACACCCGATCGTTTTGTTACTAAATGCTCGCATTCTTACAGCAATCAGCCAAGCTGTTCCTGTTTAGTCAGTTTCAAACAAACCACGAGTCATACAAGCACAGTGTTGAAAGTAAAATTTTAACAAGCTTGGTCATTACTGAAGCAAATCCATTTTCACAATAAGCTGCCCCTGACTCTACATTATACACAATGTGGTTAAATTAACTGTCGATATCGTCGTTTCATTATGCGTTGTATGACTGAAACAGTAAAGCTTTTTTCTCTTCTGCTGCTGATCAGGACAATTGACTGTGAGCTTGGCATGAACTTTGGCCAATGTTTTGAAAGTCACCACTCCTTTCTTTGTTTAAATACAAACTTTGAACCGATGTTGAACATTTACATTTTAACTTAGATAAATTTAGATTTTAAGTCCACCCACTTCCCATTCATTGGATGCAATGCTAAACATCTGATGCTGAGCTGGAAACAGAACACAATAGCACTGATTGTTCGATACGCAACTGGCTCAGATGCTGGGGTCACAGTGAAAGGTAAGGATGAAAAGTGTAGAGTGAATGGAGAGAAATGTGCGGATTGCTGAAGCCTAATTTCAGAACCAGCTTCCACATGGTTCGGTGAGTTAGCTCGCCATCCTGTTTTGTGTTGAGCTCTCATGCCAGGGTTAAACTGCAGTGTGCAATCTGCGCTCCTGAGCAGACCTGGATCACAAACTGATGGGGTTCTCTTCCGATGTATGGCGGAATCCATGGCGGAAATTCAGCCGAGTTGAAATAGGGAGAGTAGTCGATCTGTGGGATGTTTTGCCGCCACCCCCACTACCTCACCACCCACCCTCACTTCCAGGCACACAGCATCAACAGTGTCCCGATTCCCTGAAGCAGTTTCAAGGAGTTCAGGAGATAGCACCCACCGAGAGTAAAAAATAAAACTACTGAACTCCGTTCTGCAGAATTTTATATCCTTAGGCTATGAGCGTGCCTATATATCATTTCCAAGTCCAGAAACATCTTATTTTGTAAGACGTCTGACTGGAAAATTTTCCCGGCAGTGCCTACGAAACGGCTGCCTCCGATCAGTGGACCCCATTGCCCCAAAGGAATGACTTACTGGACAGGATGGACATTAATAATAAAATTCCTGGCTACAGATCCTATATCACACCAATGAAGGGGAAATCGTTTTACAGGGTAAGTGTGGCAACAGGTGTAGCCCTATTATAACTAAAATCTGAACGTGCTGAATTCAGAATAATGTCTATTGAAGGAAATACGCACCTGGAAGTCGAGTTAAAATGCAGATTGCAGTCACTCAGCAGGAGTACTGCATGGAAATGAAACATAGTTACATGCATGTGAGATTTGTTGAATTAAACTGATGGGCGTTGTTAGTTTATTCTCTCCACAGAAAGGGTATTTGAATAGCGAGAGTATATATATTCTATGTTAGTTTACACTATGTTGTACATCAGTCACATGGAATGAAATGTTTCGAAGTAATAAATAAAATAATAAGTTTACGATATTTTTTATTTATTCTGCAGTAATTTTTTTTTATTTTCTAAATTCACTGCTGCAATTGCCAAATGCCCTTTTAAAAGGAACGTTAAATTATATCCCCTTTCAGTATTCCAAAGAGACAGTTCCCTCCAAGACACGATGGCCCACTCTTCTATCACTATCAGCACCTCATCCCCTTCCCATGGCACCTCCTCACGCAATCTCAGAAGGTGCAACACGAGCCGAGTTAAGCTCTACGCCCTCGGTATCATAGGCCACAGAAAACCCCTCCATGTGAATCGGCGATTTACTTGGACTTCTTTCAATTTGGTTTATTATGCTCGCTATTCATAATGCAATATCCTCTGTATTGCGCATGGAAATACACAGTGTGTGTCCGCTTTGCAGGACTATTCCATTCAGTCCGCAAGCATTATATCGATCTTCCAGTCGCTTGTCATTTCAGTTTTCCACCTTGCTTTCATGCTCATACTTCGGCCCTCGACATTCTCTAATATTGCACTAAAGCCCAACGCAATCTTAATGATCAGCAACTCAACTTCTGACTCTACATTATACAGCCTTCTGGACTCAACATTGAGTTCAGTAATTTCAAGCCATGAACTGTGTCACACATTTTGTATTTCTTTGCCTAATGCCAATATGTGCCTTGTTCTCCTAATTTGCTTTCAGTCAGCACCATCCTTTATTTTGTTTTTAACATGTTCTGAACCTTTCCTTTCAGTCAGAGCTAACCTTTATTTTGATGCTAACACATTCTCTGCACTAATGCGTTGTTCCTTTACTACTAGCATTCCTATTTTCTTTATATTGTGTTGCATGACACATATGTAATTAAATCTCACTCACCCTCTATCCTATCCCTGACACTTACTTTTTTTCTCCACCAGACCCTCCCCGCTGTATCAACAGCACAAAACCCATCACATTTCTACCTCTCTTCATTTCCAAAAAAGAAACATATTAGACTTGAAACCTTAACACTGTTACTCTCTCCACAGATGCTGCCAGGTTTGCTGAAATGCTTCCATCACTTTCTGGTTATTATTTCCAACATCTGAATGCCAGCAACCTCAATATTTTCCTTTTATGAAATTACATCACATGTAGTTCTGTGTTTTTAACATCACAGTAGGTGGAATTTAATTTTCTTCTTTGATTAGTTTACATTAGTTATTGTATGGCAGACAATGCTTCCTTCTTCCTTGCTCTATAACCAAGGTGTGTACGTTTTGACACTTGCTGACCAGGCCTGGTTCTCCAAACAATTGGACTTCAAACAAGGGCTACTGGGAGTCACATAGGCAATGTTTTCCTGGCAGTTCATTTCCTTAACCTAGGAGGGTGAGAAATGGATCGTTAGATCACTGGACCTCCCTGCAGGCCCTGAAAGAAGCCAAAAACCCTTGACTGCCTCTCTTCTTTTTTTGTACCCTAGGAGTGATGAGGTTTGCTAATGTAGCAAAGCCCATAGATGTAATCCTTGTGCCTCTTTGACTTTCTAGCGCTGTCCACAGTACAGTACTGGAAACTACCCGAACAGCTGCACGTTGTTTCCGTCTACCTGTGCACAAATATACAATAAATTTCTTCGCTGCCATATGTAAATATTAACGGAACATCGTTTTTTGATTATTCAATGCATGTATAGCTTTAAGATATATACTTAGCTCCTCTTTGTTTCTTAATGTGCAATTTCATTTCTGAGCCCTCTCTAGGAGCTTCTGAAAATGATCAGTGAGAGGCAGAGCACAATTATAACTCTAGTTTGAAATCACAGCGATTTTAACATAGGGTTACAATCAGAGAACATAAGGAGACTGTGCCCCCTAAGCTAAAGCTTTGGTATAAGAATTTGTGTAGATTTCAAACAGGGGAATAGGGAGAGAAAATGGGAAATTCTGGGAGTAAAAAGTTTGACTTACAGTGCTCGAAAATTACAAAGAATAAAAGTCTCCCCATGGCCAGATACAGTCGCTGTGGCAGTTTGGAATTAATAAAACAGAATGAAAATGATCAGAGTCCACAGACAGTTGGGCCAATCCATGGAAGCTCCAGTCAAAAAGAAAACACTCAACAACCTGTACTCATTCGGAAAAGCAAGGCAAACTATGAACAACATGGCAAGAGACAGGGGAAGCAGGAAAGCAATTACTTTCCAAAATGTAACACACTTGGAACCAGTGGGAACAGAAGAAATGCGGCAGATGAAAATAATCCAACCCCGCCAGAGAATACGAGTCCGACCTTCCGAGGTGGTGAATTTAAAAATTGCCAAGTTAAAAGGAAAGAAAACTTTGAAGTGACAGAAAGCCCCAGCAATTTACCAGGTAGGCCAAAGTTTTAACATGATTATTTTATGGGGGATTCGGGTGTGGCTAGCAAATCTAGAATTCACTGCCTCACCTTGTATTTACCTTTTTAACAGAATAGATTTATGGACCAATTCAAAGCAGAATTTATGTTCATTCTGGTTGGTATAGTGCCGCAGTCGCATACAGATGAGGCAGGTTTCCTTCCCTAAAGAACAGGAATAAATAAGTTGTATTTGCACTGCATGATGACAGTTGCTTAGTTCAAAAAACTGCATGAGCTGAGGATATCTGGCAAATGCGGCCCCTTATGCTGCTTGGCCTATACGTGACTCCAGACACAAAACAATGTGGTCCTAACTGCATTCCAAAATGATCAAGTGTGCATGCTGTGAATCTTGACAACTTGCCTACCTCATGCCAGATCTACCAGCTTACCGTACACTTTTACTAGAAGACATTTACTTTTTTAAACCTAAAGTGCCATTTACAATGTGAGAATCTGAATAACCATATACAATGTAAACAATGCTTAATAGTAACGTTTGAAATTAACATGATGGAAAGCGATTACAGCTCGAACAATAACTCATATGTTTGGAGAGATAAGTAGTAGTTTGAGTTAAAAGTTGCTCAGTAAATTGATCAGTGGACTGTAACATTACTCACATCACATTTTGTTGAATACCGAACTGGTGTTAAAAATTTCTATCTGCCCTGCTATGCCATCCACAGCCTAACCATTTTTTTTCAACTTTGTCCAATCAGTATTTTTCCTCCACTTCTTGCCAATGAAACAATTATTTAGGAATGCTGCCTTAATGTCTGCTATCAATGTATTGCGGGAATATATTTTTTTTCAATGAAAGTGGTGGCATCAAACTCCATGACAATGAAATTATAAAATCACAAAACACAGAAGGATAGCACATTTTAGCACCTTCATATATAACAATGAAAACAATGATCCTCAGCCTTGGTACAGAGGAACCCACGGCTTCCTTCTCCAAACCTTATTTCTCCTGCCCTACCTAATGATTCATTCACTCTGAAATCAATTATTTGTATCCTTACCATTCTACTTGTTGTCGTGCTGAGGTTTAAAGTCAACACTGTGATATTGATTAACATGACTTATTTTCATGCACATTGACACCCCTCTGCCACTGAAACCCTTCACTATTCTTTCTCACCTCGATATTGGATAATTATAAGGCTTCTTATCCTCCACAAACCACGACTTCTGGGAAACACAAAAACATTTATGCCGTTTTGCAATCAATCTCATTGACCTATTATTGCAATGTAGCCCCTTTCAGGCATGTTGAAGTAATTTTATTAAAATCAAATGCCATCGTAGTCTTGATGCACTCTACACCTAAAATGATCCACAAGTTAGATTTTGTTCTTGGTATGTTTCACTATCCTGGTTCTGATATTTTGAATATAAAATTCTGTCTCCTTACCTGACGAATGAGAGAAAAGTTTCAAAGATTTTGGTGGCACTCACTCCACTCTCCCACTTACCTCCTATGGATGTCGACTGGTCACTGCTCTTGTGAAAGACTCGTACAAATATCTGGTTGGTTAGGTTTGGTCATCCCACAAGGATCTCTCCTTACATGAGCTGCTTCTGTTTCCTTGCCAATTTCTATTTCAAATGGCTCTTAGTTATTTTGCTTTGTGTTAAATGTGCTATATAAATGTAAGCTTTTGTTAGGATTTGGTATTCAATTTAGCGTGTTGTGTATGGACACAAAACGTTTGAACTTTTCTTCACAATTGAGACAGTGACATTTTACATCTTGGTGGCACCACTCATAATTTTTTCAAAAAAACCGCATTTGTGAATAGTATCTAAAGTGACCTACAGGTTTTGAGATAATTTGAGATAGGGAGCTGGAGTTTTTTTTTTCTCTGAATTCTGTCAAAAGCCGCTCTTTCTCGGACTCCTTCAAGGGCTGCTCATCTTCCAATGGTTCAATCTCTCCTCCTGAGACGTGATTCTGCAAAATTCATCATGATGCACTACTGGCTGAAACTACTGGCACACTTCCAACTTCGAACAGACAGCTGCCTTAACTAAGTTCACAATGGCCCTGGGTTTCTCTGAACTCTAGTGCACCACTGCACCGTGTTATAAATTGTTTCAAAAGCTTTACTGAGCCGTAAGTGTCTCTAGCATAGAATGATAATCCTTCCGCAGCCTACAAAGCTCCTTAGAACTTCTCCTGAACCCTAACTGCAACCAGCAGCTCCTGGGAATTATCTGTGCCCTAACTGTTTGGAGTCTGCTGACAGAAATATCTTTTCAGTGAGGTGCCTCTTCCTCTGCTGCAGAACACACAAGTCAATTGAAAACAGGGAAGCTTCTGAAGCTCCGCCCAGTTCAATGGTGATGTGCCATTTCTGGGTGCAATAAATGCTTTTAAACTAGTTAGCCCTCACTCCCAAGGGAAAAACTATCCCTGGACTGCACTTCTTTCAAAAAGTGTGGACATTATATCTCCAATTTCCAGTTAGGAAAGACTATTTGCTGCTTCACGACTCCACCACTTCTACTCTGACTCCATTGCAGAAACATAGGTAAACTTCTGAACTTCCATTTTCCTTTAGGTGTTCTGACATTCTCTGAAGTCCATCATTTCAGTTGCCTTACCTTCACAAAAATAATGTTAACATTTCCACTGAAAGACTAAAAAGAACCATGAATTGATATGTGTAACAGGTGACATAGAAGGAATAAAGGGGCAGAATTAGATGATGATTGGTGCATTTTAAGAAATTTGACAAAATATCACATACAAGTCTTATAAAGAAAACCATTGCCCCTGGAACTGAATTGGGGGTAAAATGGCTTAAGGACAGAAAAGCGAATCACAGAATTATTGCACTGCAAATGGAGAGTATTTAGTGCTTTGTGAATGCCCCGGTTCACTGAATGAACAATTCAACTGGCGTCATCCACTCAGCTTCTCCCTGTAACCCTGCACACTCGTTCTTAACAGATAACAATCAAATTTCTTACTGAATGCGTCGATTGAATCTGCCTCTACTGCATTCTTAGGCAGACCTTAACCTGCATGAAAAAGAAATCACCTCACTTGTGCTTCTTTTGTGAATTACTTTAAAACTGTGCCATCTCATTCTCGATCCTTTAATGAGTGGGAATCGTTTCACTCCATCTACTCCTGTGCAGACCTCTCAGACCACTCATAATTTGGAACACCATTATCAAATCTCCTCTCAATCTTCCCGTCACTCATTAAAACAGCCCAAATTTGGCCAAAATGTATTCAAAACTGAAGTTCCTTATCAACGGAACCATTCGCTTGAATTATTTTCTGCACTCTCTCTAATGTTATCACATCCTCCTGAAAGACAGCCTCTCAAAGTTGGACGCCATGCTCCAGCTGAGACTAAACTAGTGACTTATACAAGTTCAGCATAACCTCCTTGCTCTTGTAATTTATGCCCCTATTAATAATGCTCAGGATACTGTACATTCATTAACTGCACTTTGAAATTCTTCTGCCACACTGGATGACTTATGCACATATACACTCAGGACTCTCCACTCTGGTATCCTCTTTGCACTGTTTGCTTTCTATTGCCTCTCCATTTCCTTCCCACAAATGACTATTAGCTTGCCCCTGTTAATTTCTACTTGTATTATATCCTATTTGCATTGCGTTGTTTAAATAAACAAACACAAGCAGTTGGGCTTTGTCTGCATTGCCATGACCATTCGGTGATCCAAAGGAAACTCCAGTGTTCTGATCTTTTGTGACTGTGTTTTAAATGTTTCCAAAAGCCAGGTAATTGCTTAAGCCTTTTGTAATTCCCGTCTGTATTCCTTGCTTAAAGAAATTAATCCCTTAAAAAAAGACATCCTGGCAAGCTACAGCGACCATCAGTTGTACGTGATTACAAAATTCTACCGCCAGAGATTGGAAGAAGCAATTGAAGGATTTGTGGAAATTGTCACTGTGGGATTGCTGGGAGAAGGTATAATCACCAACATGGAGTATCAGGTAGGCTGCTTCATCTAAACATCAGTTTGGGGATATCTTTCTGATCCTTCAACACACAGTCGTGAATCAATCATTCAAATAAAGTAAACATGTATTTCACTGAATATCTGTTGAACGAAACTGGAAATTTATGTTAATTAGAATTGTATGAAAGACAAACCAGAGGTAATTATAAATGAAACAGAACACTTACTAACATCAGGAGACAAGCAATGATGTCATCAGGAACTTTATTTTTTTTTCGCAGGATATCAAGGAGCTGACAGAGAGGGGAGACAGACGGGAAGCTTCCAAACAGTTTTTCAGCATTGTCTTAAAACATGGTGCTCCGGCAGGGAGAGCTATGTGGCTTGCCTTTGTGAAATTCTGGAACGTCAAAACCAAGCTGAAAAAAATATTGACAGAAATAAACGAGAAAGGTGCTATATAAAGGGCTGTTTAGATCTACAGATCAATGCAGTTCATTTATTTATTATTTCAGTAGATGTTGTTGCAGTAATGACTGACCAAAATGTTTACAGGTCTGAATTTACCATGGGAAATTATCCTCAGCGCTGTGGAATCGAAGGTGTCCAATTATCTGGAAGGTAAGCATGATGCCACTGAAAATAATTGTGGAAACATGTCAGAAAGAGAATGAGAGGGAAATACAGGAAATATACATGGGTGAAAGGAAAGACGTTGCCTTTGTGATCAGGTGACATTTGTAGTTATACCATAACGGCGATTTATTTAGTGTTGCCCATTTATTTTTTGGAATGAATTTTTAAAAAGTCATTGATTTAATCTTTGCGGCAATAGCTCAATGTTTAATGTTCTGAAAATCTTTCCCATTTTAGCTGACTCCATAACCCACTTATTTCAAAGTTTTTAACAACTCCGAAAAATTAGATGAGGATTTTTAATCCTGCATTACCAAATCTCATGCAGTGAGTTAGCGAAACCATAAATCTGGAATTGTTGTCTACTGTGTTATAATTTCGACACAGAAACGGCACACCAATTTCTATGTAGTCCGTCTTCACGCAGAAACTGATTATTTATAAAGATTTAGGGGCTTTATTCCGAATGGTACCTGTCAAATGGATTTCAGATGGAAAATGACCAAGGTCATACATGGCAATTTCATTTCATATATTTCCTGTCGAGCAACTTGCCATGGCGATAGGACTGCCAACTTGCTAAGTTCCTAAATGTAATTCAATACAAAATAGAGTTTCTTCATTCTGAAATTTAAAAAAAATACTTAGAATGTAGAGGTAACTAGGCAACACTTCAGTCCAGAAGATATTCATCGTGAGATTGATGCTGGGTAACAGGGGAGAGTAATTTAAAATTAAATTAAAATCTTGTGTTTTAAAGGCCTCATTTACGACCTAAAGGCCCACCAAAGCCCTTTACAGAGAAGTAAACGTTTTTTAACGTATAGTTTATCTTGTAATAATGGCAAAAACATTCGCACACAGCGTTTCCACTCCACCAACAGGATATATAAATGAGGCAAATGGAGTTGGTTGTTTTTAAATTCAGTCAACAACAAATCTGGAGTTCAAAACTAGCCTCAATAGCTGTGAACATGAAAGTATTATCGATTGTTGTTTAGAAAAAAAACAATCTCTGATTCACTAGTATCATTTGGGGGAGGAAACACTCTGTTCTTAAATGGTCTGACACATATGTGACTTGAGATGCACAGTAAAATGTGGTTAATTTTAACTACCGTTCTGTTCAAGGCCAATTAAGGATTCGCAAAAGATGTTGACCTCACCAGCGACGCCCACATCCGTTGATATATATATACATATATAAATAAATTAATGGGACTTTTTTTTTTAAAGTCTGATCAGAAATGTTCCAAGTCCAGTAGTGAAACATGCCCTTTATAGTACGCTAGTGTGCCAGTTTAAATTTATGTGCTCAACTTGTTTGTATGGACCTCGGTCCTAGATCCGCCCAGCGTGTGTTGTGCTCAACCTTTGGTCTGTACTTCACAACAAATCATGCAAATCCAATAAAATCAAGGCTCAACCTGTTAAAAGCAGTTTTACCATTAGTTACACTGTTATGAGAATTTTATTAATAATATGAATTCTCTGCACATTCAACTTAAAGATGTTCAAGAGCAATATCGAGTTGATCTTCGCTCACAAAATGAGAAATTGCTCGTCAACAGCATTCAAGGAAAGCAGATTCAGACATTCTCTCTGTCAGAACGATATACCGAACTGATAGTCATTGCCAATATCCGTGAACGAAGACTTCTGGAGCACGAGCTGTGGTCCAGGGGCCGAGACCATGAAGAGTGGCAAAAGAAACTCGTCAGGGACGAACTGGAAAAAATCCGCATTCACCAGCTGTTCAGAGATTGCTTTGGCAAGAGCAGCCTGGGTGGTACCACAGTGGTGAGCGGAGTGGCAGGCATTGGTAAAACCACAATGGTCCAGAAGATCGTCCATGATTGGGCAATTGGAAAAATGTACCTACAGTTTAACTTCGTGTTTCACTTCAAGTTTCGAGACCTGAATCTTGTCACTGGGAAGACGAGTCTGAAAGAATTGATCTTGGAATCGTACCCTTATTTTGGCGGAATGATCCAGCACCTGTGGAATAATCCCGAGAGCTTGCTCTTCATTTTCGATGGTTTGGATGAGTTCAAAATCAACATTGATTTTGATGAAATGGATCAAAACATGGAAGCAGAGCGAGCCTGCTTCGATCCCGAGTGTATCTGTGAGCTTGCCGACATTGTTCGCTGCCTGGTAAAACAACAGGTTTTAAAGGGCTGTTCGGTGTTGATCACTAGTCGGCCTCATGCACTTGATTCATTGAAAAAAGCTGATATTAACCTCTGGGCTGAAATCCTGGGCTTCTTCTTGGAGGAAAGAAGAGAATATTTTAAAAAATTCTATGGAAGTGTAGAGGTTGCGGAAGATGTGTTCCGGCACGTTGAACAGAATGATATCCTGTACACCATGTGCTACAACCCATCCTACTGCTGGATCCTCTGCTGCTCTTTAGCTCCCATATTTTCAAAGCCTGAAGTCGAACAACAACTCCCTAGAACCATAACTCAACTCTTCTCCAATTATATTTACAACATTTTAAACAACCACACCCGAGAAGTTGATAATCCACGTGATATTTTACGTAAGACTGGTGAGATGGCACTTGAGGGAGTCTCAACGAAGACCATTGTGTTCAATCAAAACCATTTACAAAGGCACCACCTTCAACCATCGAAGTTCGTCTCTGGGTTCATGATGGAAATCCTGGAGAAAGACTGCTCCACAAAAAACTTTCAGTCACCTCACAATCCAAGAGTATCTTGCCGCCCTCTCACTCTATTTGAAGACAGTTCCAGAAAATTTGATTGAGATTTTGGAGAAAGCTGAGGGCAAGGACGATGGGCGATTTGACATTTTGATCCGTTTCATTGCCGGCCTCTCCACTCCGTACACATCCCAGCTACTGGTAAAGTTCCTGGGTGATTTCCAATGCGAAGTACCTTGTCAAGTAAAGAATTGGCTAACACAGAAGGTAAAAACCCAGCTCTCAAACACACAGTGCAAGAAAGATAGAAGGAAGCTTATTAATACCTTCCACAATGTGTTCGAATCTCAGGATAATCTAATGCGGTTCACAGGAAGCGGCCATCTGAAGGTCAATCTGGGCTGCAGCAGTGAATCAGAGGCAATAAGGCTTAATCCAGTGGATTGTTTTGTGCTAGCGACTGTTCTGGAACCCTGTGACATCATAGAAGAGTTGGATCTTAACTACTGTTACATACAAGCTGAAGGGATTCAGCGACTCGCTCCCATTCTGCACAAGTGCAAGATACTCAGGTATGATTTCATTTTGCTAAAATGGGTATGAAATAAGAAAAGAGCCACAACACAAAACAAGCGGTATCGCTTTTGTCCATCATTAACCTACATTCTGTATACAGTTCTGTTGAATTACACAAGCGGCCAATAAATAATGCCTCATATAATCCCCCTCCACCTGCCCATCCCCTGCTCCCCTCCTCCCCTCTCCCTCGGCCAATTTTACCTACCGTTATCTGGAAAAATGTGTTACTGAATGAAATCGTTCTCTATTGACTTGTCTGGGCTTCATTCCTACATTTGTAACGCACAAGCACTAGTGAAAAAATCAAACAGACTTGGAGAATATTATTTTATTCAGTCACATTTTCATTAACACTGTATTTCTGGATCACACTTTATGGCTCCAACTGGGTATTTCCAAGAACAAAATGCTATATGGCAAATATGATTCGCTCATTTCAGCACGTTTAATGGAATGCTATGCAACGATTCCGACCTTCTAAACTTAGTTGCCATAACCGTTACCCTTTGTTCCTAATACCTTCTGACTTTATAATTGGAAGCTCATCTATTTTCACGATAATGATAATGAAATTTCTTGTTTAACGAATTTACTTGACATGCCTGTAAGTGAATATCCTCAGAATGCTCCTTTCGCTTTCAGGCTCCTTTCCAACAATCTGACAGATTCGGGCATGACAGAACTCTACCGCTCTCTCAGGAAGTCAGACTGTAAAATCGAAATCCTGGAGTAAGTACGGACACTAATATTCTATTGAGCATCACCATGCCTGTAACTCAGATGTTTAAAAAATATAAATGAGCTTTCACGCTTTGTTAATTTAACTATCTGGTACACATTATGAAAACTGTAATTTGATGTACTAAATCAGCCAGTGTGTTTGATATCTTGTATAAATATAGGTAAATATATATATATATATACTAATACACACACAGTCACATACACGCAAATACATATGTTGCGAACTTACCTATGCTTTTTGAGTGAGCGTTAGTTTTTATAGCATTTTTTATTGCTATATATATATATACATTTTCTGTCTCGGAATAATCAATGCTTTAAAAAGTAACGTTCACTCAAAAAGCACAGATAAGTTCGCAAGACAATGAAATACAACTGCTGGATGCCACTGTCAGGATATCAGCAAATGTTGGCTGAGTTCAGCTAAAGGTCTACTTGAGCGAAAAGAAAAATCTGACTGTTCAGCCAGGTTTCTGTCCTCTGGCCGAAGATCGGTGTCCATTTTCTTTCATCCAGTTTGCACTTGACAGGAACTAAACTATGCTGTAAAAAAAGGGTGAAAGGAGTCAACAGAAAATGTGACAACATCCTCAACCTATCAATAAATTGAGACAAATCAGACTCACACTTCGTGTACTTCTGCCTCCTCCTCCATCAAAAATATATAGCAGCACTTTACCTGATGTATTAGAGTGGACAGAAGTAATACCTGAGATATTAGAGAAAATATAGAGTTGTAGCCTCTGTGACATTAGGAGCAGTGTGGAGATATTGTCCGTGACGCTTTGAAGCATTATGTAATTTGCATGATTTACTGCTGCATCTTGTTGTGTGTCAATCTCGTTGATGAGTAGCCCCTCTTCATTAGAGGGCTTTGCACATATTGAAGAGGTACAATGTATCCGCTGGTGCTATATTTTTAAACTCAAGATTGTGTAATATTTGTAGGCTGAATATAAACGGACTGACAGACAACTCTGCCAAGGCGCTAGCCTCAGCTCTCAGTGTAAACCAGTCTCTAATAGAACTTGATCTACAGCGAAATCGATACCGATCTGGTGCTCCATTCTGCCAACTGATCAAATCCTGCTCCTCACTGCAAAAAATCTCGTGAGTATTTGTGTTACTATTCAATAACAAGTTTGAACAGAATAATTCAGATCGATCTCGCGGTCTCAAAAAAATGCGCCCGAAACTGCGCAGGCCAAGGTTCGCGTTTCTGTCACACGCGCAGAAGAGAGTCACGATTTGAAGTTTTGTAACTGAGTACAGAATGTATTGCGCAACAGGCAACAGCTTCTTTAGCATTTGCTTTACAGCCCAGTCATAACGCACATAGCCTCCATTCCGTCCACCTTTAAAGTGGTTTATTGATGTGACTTAATAAAACAACTTCACGGAGCCAAAATAGCAGAACAGCATTCGCTCTCTGCCAATGGGATGCCATTTCCTTTGGACGTCCATTGAAATCACTTTTCCACCCCTTGTTTTCTAACCTGTTCTGTGCTCAGCCTCTTTTATTAACTAATTTGGAAGAAACTTAAATGAACGTGGATTGTTCAATAACTCCTGCAGCCCTTATTTTTAAATATTTCAATTATCTTAAAAGGATCAAATTATTTCTGGATTTGATTCTCAATGACGCTAAACAATAGACGCTGAGATGGTGGGTGATAAGATCGAAAGTTACCATATATAGAGGGGCAGTCGCTCGATTCCAGTTCTATCGCTGCAGATCTTCAGGGTGATTTATCATTGAAGTGAAATTTCAGAATTGTGAGTTTTAAATTGCTTCCTAATCGTTTACATTGTGTTTACATTTTCAATATTGTTCAAGGTTGAGTTGGAACCAGTTCAGCGGAGAGGCAAAAAAAGAGCTGAGAGCGCTGCAGGAATCCAGAGCAGGGCTGGCAGTGTTTGTCTAATCCTGCCTGAATGGCCGCAACAGAGATATGACTTCAGTTCAGTGCATTCTCAGAAAAATAATG
Source organism: Carcharodon carcharias (assembly GCF_017639515.1). Taxonomy (NCBI): domain Eukaryota; kingdom Metazoa; phylum Chordata; class Chondrichthyes; order Lamniformes; family Lamnidae; genus Carcharodon; species Carcharodon carcharias. Next base: position 32,656,644 of record NC_054490.1, read on the forward strand.
GACTTTTTCCCGTTTGAGAAACACAGTCAGTGAAGTTTGCACAATGATCTTATATCGGAACCATATTTGGCTGAATGCCATTATAAAGGTTTGCAATACCAATGCTCATGAAGAGTTAACAAAATATCTAAGGCTAAATTGGATGAGACTAAACAAAATTTTGGTTTCTTTTTCGATGCAGGCTTTGCAATATGTTTTATTTGATAAAATGGCAACCTGAAACAAAAATTATCCTTGAATAATGTATCATGTCAGTAACCTAGGCCAGGGATGTCTTATGCTTCGCAGGTCTCGCAGCATCGGCGGAGAAGAAAAGAGTTGACGTTTCGAGTCCTCATGACCCTTCGACAGAACTTGAACTCAAGTTCTGTCGAAGGGTCATGAGGACTCGAAACGTCAACTCTTTTCTTCTCCGCCGATGCTGCCAGACCTGCTGAGTTTTTCCAGGTAATTCTGTTTTTGTTTTGGATTTCCAGCATCCGCAGTTTTTTTGTTTTTATGTCTTATGCTTCAATGGGTACTTGTCAGAACCCCTGGGGTTCAGGCCCCCCAAGCTAGGATTTGATGGCTCAATTGGCTGGAAGGCCAGAGGTGGTCACATTGATTCCTACAGCAGGAAGATCGATCACCATTCAGGCTGAGGGTGATTGGCACCTGCCTCCTCGTCCTGCCCTTGAGAATGATGTGACTTTGTGGATCAGACCAAATGTCGGGCAGAGAACTGAAGGACATGATAAAGATCACATACTCTTTAATTCCAAATTTTCAGGGAGATTGTCTCCAATCCAATAACAGATAAGCAGACGTTTCTACAAACTAAATGTTGGGATGGCCCTTGTCGTAACCCCTGACAGAAACATCATTCCCTAAACACAGACACCATTGCTCTCCATACCAATTCCCCTGGCCTGAAATAGGTCCATCGCCAATGTGGCATCGTATTTGACATCAAGAAGTGCTTCCAGGCATACATCTACACTAGATGGACTATTCTAAAGCAGATGCGATCTTGCATCATTCAGAACTTGAAGACATCAAATAGCCGGCTGTCTATACCCTAAGTACCAATAATTCCGGTTCCCCTATTGCTCATGTGTTCGGTCAGCTGTAATATTGTTTCTTGACTTAGCTCCTCTAGTATCACAGGATGCGACCCCCTGGGTCCAAGTATATAGTTCAAGAAGCACGTTTATTCATGTTAACGATTAGAATATAAAGTTTCCCATTCACCAACAATACAAGTTGACAACTTCTCCGATGCTGTTTTCAGTTAATGAATTGCGAGTCCTTGGGTCCAAACTTATTTACATATGCAAAGTTGAATGCAAGTGCAGATTACAGACACATCCCCCTCAACAACATTTACAAGGCTTTAAAGCCAAGGTGTCTTAGTATCCTGAGTCCAAGGGATCACAAATGGGAACACACATGTGGCAAAAAACGTTATATTTTGATAATTGTTTGGAGATGGGTTGTCGGGTGGAAAGTGTCAGAACAAGGAATTTCATTCAATAATTATTTTTTGCACCAGCAAGCGATCGTAGTATTATACATCAGTGTTCCAATGTCTTGCATGATGCTGTAATAAGTACTTAACTTCAATACAAAAATATTTCTTCACTGGTGCTTTCATACATCATTATCAATAACTTTTCAATATCATTGGTGATAAAATAGCAAGGGTCTGCTGCAGTAAAACATACATATTTTTGTCTTGATCCATTCTTGGGCTGTCGATGTCACTGTCTAGGCCGTCATTTATTGCCCATCACCAATTGCCCTTGAGAAGGTGGTGATGAGCTGCTATCTTGAACCGCTTCAGTCCAAGTGATGTAGGTATACCCAAAGTGCTGTTAGGAGGGAGTTACTATTATTTTGACCCAGGAACAGTGAAGGAACGGCAAAATATTTCCAAGTTCGGATGGTGAGAGACATGGAGGAGACATGGTGGTGGTATTCCTATGTGCCTTCTGCCCTTGCCCTTCTAGATGATCACTATTGCCAATTTAGAAGGTGCTCTCTAAGGAGACTTGATGAGCTCCTGCAGTGCATCGTGTGGGTGGCACATTGTGCATCACTGGGGGAGGGAGCGAATATATTGTGGATGGAGTTTTAATCAATGTCCTGGATGGTGTTAAATCATTTTGAGCATTGTTGGAGCTGCTCTCATTCAGGCAGGTGGAGAATGTTCCATTCCACTCCTAATTTGAGCTTTCTAGATGGTCAGCAGGATTTGGGGAGTAAATGAGTTATTCGCCATGTTATTATTAGCCTTTGATCCATTCCTGCAGCCAGAGTATTTAAATAGCTAGTGCAGTTCAATTTTTTTTAATGGTAAGCCAGGAATGTTGATAGTAGGAGACACAGTGATGACAATACAATTTGAGTGTCAAAGGATAATGGTTAGATTTTCTCTTGTTGGAGATGCCATTGCCTGGCATTTGTGTGGCACGAATGTTACTTACCACTTGTCAGCACTAGCCTAGAACTTGTCCAGGTCTTTCTGCATTTTGACATAGGCTGATACAGTATCTGACGAGACGTGAATGGGCTGAACATTGTGCGTTAATCAGGGATCATCCCTACATCTGACATTATGCTGGGAGAAAGGCAACTGAAGATGCTTGGGTCTAGGGTGGTACCCTGAGTAACTCCTGCAGCGATATAATTGGGTTGACTGACCTCAAACAATCACAAGCATCTTCCGTTGTGCTAGGTATGGCCCCAACCAGCGAAGGGTTTCCCATTTATTTCTATTGACTGTAGTTTTGTCAGGGCAACTTGACATCACGCTCAGTCAAATGCGACCTTGGTGTCAAGGGCTGTCACTCTCAACTCACCTCTGGAGTTCAGCTCTCCTGTCCATGTTTGAAGCAACGCCTGGCAGAACCCAAACTGGGCATCAGTGAGTGGCTTAGTTGCTAAGCAAGTGTCGCTTGATAGTACTGTTGATGGCCACATCTATTACTTTAATGTTGTTGGAGAATTGAATGATGGGCCTATAATTAGTCAAGTTGGATTTGCCGTGCATATAGTGCACATGTTATAACTGGGCAATTTTTCATATTTCCAGGTAGATACCAGTTTTGTAGCTATACTGGAAGAGCTTTGCTGTGGAGGACTATATGGATGATCCACTCTGAACCTGTGTCTGAGGATTGTTGCAAATGCTTCAGCATTAACCTTTGGACTGATGTGTTGGACTCCTTCTGTTCCCGAATAAGTTACTTTTTAGGACTCAGCAGGGTAATAAGCACACGCTGGGCAAAGATCAGATACACATCACCATAGTAAATGCGACCTTCAGTCTGATTAGTATAATCGTTCTTTACCCGGTTCTCTGTTGTAGGGATAGAGCTGAATCATGCAAGGCCTCAATCAGTTTGAGTTGCATTCATAAATGTCTGTTGGCAAAATATAATATTTGACCAAACCACAGCTAGGAATCACGATTGGCTAGCCTCTAGAAAATAGGTTTGCACCGCGATAACGTTGATTTTTCACAAAAGAGTATCTAGCTCCAGGTTTAATTTGCAAGAACTGAATGAGCAATCATGTGCTGTAAACATGTGATAATTAGACTTAATTGCCATGATAAAATTTAGTGGTCCTGATTTAATATTGCACGTTGAAGCAGTCATTACTTTAGCAGTTTAGGAATGGATATGGGATAGGGGACTCCCATTCATGAAATTAATCATCAAATAAGCATTTTTATTCCATACATTCATTATAAAGTTATGCTAAATCTTACGGTTTGTGTTCATTCACTTCTCCTTCCTGCTCTCTGTGCTATCACTGACAATCTCTTTACTCCATATCCTGCTTCATGACTGTCCCCACTACCCCTGCCCCCACCATTGTCTCTCTCCTTTTCCATACAACTACTTGTCAGAATGATTTTTCTTCCCACCCCGTAGATTCATGTTCTTTCTTTCTGTTTCCATTTACATAAGCTCTAATGGTGATTCAATCATAACTTTATTTCCTCAAGCATATTTTCCATCCCATCTGCTTCATGCCTGAATGTCGCCCGACATATTAACCACAAAACTCCACAAGCTCCATCAGTTCTGAAATCTGCCTTTATTTCCCCCCAGCTGCACCAATACTACCCTTTATACGTGACTTATCGTCCAGCTTTCCCAGTTCCCAATCCTCCCCACATCTTTTGATCTCCACTACACCTGTTTCTCACTACACCTGTTTCTCCACCTCCTTTCATGTGCACTGCTGATTTCGCCCTCCTTTCCCCAATATCTTGCATGCTATGCTGACCATTATCATTACATCAACGTTATTCGATATAATGCAGCATCGTACTAACTGAGTTCATAATCCAAAACATGTCACATAGTACCTACATAGATTGTTTCAAGAAGTGAGAATGTTACATCCGATTTTGATCCACAATGATTCCTTTAGGTGTAAGCTGAATGACCTCCTCAAAAATCCTACTGGATTAGCTGTTGCTGTCACTGGAACCCTTATCTACTCACTGATACGTTTGGACTGGATTTTATAGCTTCATCCTGTCCTTCACAAACCCCATCACTTCTCCAAAGTAGAACGACTAGCATATCCATAAATGAATCCCAATCGCCAAATATTGGCCTCCAATGGCCCCTATACAACAAATTAAATTTGAACCCCTTATCCTGATTAAATGCGATTTGTCCTCCCTACAAACTGTCCATACCTTGTCCTCCAAATCATAAATTACCTTGCATGGCAGCCTTCGTTCCTCTGATCTTATAGACAGAAAAAAAAAAATAACCTCCCATCCACCACAAAAATATAGAGATATGTTCAGTGACTGGGGAAAAAATGGCAAAAGGGTTATAAGGTGGGAAAATGTGAAATTGTCTGTTTTAGCAGGAAGAAAATAGGAGAGGCATATTATTTAAATGGTGAGAGCCCTGAGATACAGAGGGTTGTGGATGTCTTATTGCATGAATCCCAAAAGGCTAGTATGCAGGTACAGCATGGAATTAGGGAAGCTAAAAGAATGTTATCATTTATTACAAGAGGAATTGAATACAAAGATAGTGAGGTTAATCTTCACTTGTACAGAGCACTGGTGAGGCCACATCTGGTCTAATGTGTACAGTATTGGCTACCTTATTTGAGGAAGGATGTAAATTTGTGGAAAGGAGATCAGAGAGGGTTTACCAGACTAATAACTGGAATGGGCAGATTATGTTGTGAGGAAAGTTTGGATAGGTTTGGCTTGTACGCCCTGGAGTTAAGAAGAGTAAGAGGCAACTTGAGTGAATCATGTAAGATACTGAGGGCACTTGACAGGAAGGATGTGGAGAGCTTGTATCCTCTAGTGAGAGAATCTAAAACTAGGGGTCACTATTTAAAAATAAAATATCGCCCATTTAAAACAGAGATGGGACGATTTTCTTTTCTCTCTCTGAGTTTCGTGAGTCCTTGGAACCTCCTTGAAAAGGCAATTAAATATTTTTAATGCAGATGTGCATAGATTCTCGATAAGCAAGGGGGTGATAAGTTATCGAGAGTAGGTGGGATGCACTTTTGAGGTAATGATCAGATCAGCTATGATCTTATTAAAAGCTTGAACAGGTCCCCGTGCCAAAATGTCTAACCGATTGCTCGTACAGATTTAGCACAACTTGCACACACCCGTAGTAGATCCATTTGCAGCATGCATATACTCTTTCTGTAACATCCTCTGCGTGTCCGCCAGGGCCTGCCCCTTTAAACATGTTCTCAAAGGTTATATTTTTTATATCAGGCTTTGGTCATTCCCTACAAGTGACTATTGCCATGGCTTGCAAGCCTTTTCTTGCCAGCTTCAATTTCTGAATTTGCTTGGGGTCTTCATGGGTTTAACACGCGAAATTAGTACATAATTCGGTTTACATTTAGTAATCAGGTCACCTTGTTGTATCTGCACACAAAATAACTGTATTTTGTTTCCAAATCAGACCGGTATCTTCGCACAATTTGTATAATTATTGGCATACTTACATAATATGTGAAAGATATATTTTTTCATGGATTGTGAAAGAATGTATACATTTTCAAAAACTACTATATCGAAACATAGCTGCTTAGAAAACAGGCGGACAGAAGTCTTGTGAATTTCTTACCAAATCACTGCAGACTTCTAGATACCCTCCCTTCCAGGATCATAAGCAACCAGAACAATTTCCTCCACTACCACTCAGAGCTTTCCAGCATAGACTAAATTGGTCGAATGGCCTATTCCTGCACTGTATTGAGTTTATGACTCCAAACTCACATAACTGCAGAGTGAGAATGGAACAACTTGGGAATGCCTGTCCTCCAGCATATTGTGTGTGATTCAAGTAGTACAACAGTGTCCAGGGAAATGTTGCCACATTTTTCTGCTCTTCGTGCAATGTCCTCTGCCTTATTGCATAAACGCATGTGTTTTTGCAGGAGCTCAGATACCTCAACATCACTGCAGTTTATGTGGCGACATTTCCTGGATCTGTGCAGTCAGTTCAGTAATTTGTGGTGGTCATCAGTCTGGCCATTATCAAAGTAACGGCAGTTGCTATCCACAGCAGTAAAAACTAATATATAATGAGCAGTAAAATGATGGATTCCCTTCGATTTTGCATTTCTGCATTACTCTGATTTTCAGTCTTGTGACTCTGGAATCCCCTTTGGCCCGACTGCTCACTAAAATGTGTCTGATAGTTAAATAGTTAAACGAGGCAAACAAATGAAAATAATGCAAAACAACAGAAGCACTGTGAAAACAAACGGAGGCTTCAAACAAGCGACAGGGATAGAAAAATTTTACACTTGACTGGCAGCCCCATTCCAACTTGTTAATTATTTGCTGAGGCTCAATGGCAAACAGAATGGAGGTGCCCTTTACAAATGTCAGGACCAAAAGGATTGTTACAACAGCAGCCACAGTTTTGTTTTTCAGTGCAATGCTTTGTTCTAAACTTCTGGTCGGAGGTAATTACCAATTGTTCAAAACTGACAGTCACGGTGAACCAAACAGAATGGTTTATTGCAACCACAGTCATATATAGAATTAATTCACACAAAGGAGCCTGATAGAGAAACTAAGATGGAAAATCATAACTGACAGTACAATATATTATTACGTTAATCATGACCAGTAGTTCTGCTGCTGCCTTGCCAGTCATATCGACAGAGATACATTTGGAAAGGCCGCAGTTTCCTCCAGGAAGTATCAGAATTGTCATTACGTTGGCTGTAAGAAAGAGAGAGGGATTGTGTTTGATTGTGCTTGTGTCGGATTCAAATATATATGTGGATACCTGACAAGTCCATTTTACACTTTGCAGCGTGATAATAAACACAATTTAAGGTGAGAACAGGAATATTATTGGATTCATTACTTGGGAACCCTAACCATATATCTTACTGAACTGGTGCAGCACTCAGGCAGCACGGGGTTATAGAAAGGTCCACAATCTGCTAAACTCATATTGTTGGATGGTCAAAAGCAGCAGAGTGTCATTGAAGTTAATCCTAATCGGATTAAGAATAAAACAGAACATACAGGCACTGTTGATGAATTGACCCCAAGACCTACACATTTCGCTGAACTCCTGGGCACCTTGGCTTATTCACCTGACAGTAAGAACATTTAACAATAGCTACTGACAAACAGCTTGTAATGGCTCACCGCAGACGCCGGCAGCTGTGAGAATCGGGTGATAAATTTATATTAACTGCATGATAGTTAATCCCTCCGTATGCTTTGACAACTGGTGATTTATGCAGGAGCACAAATAATCTGACTAGTGGAAGGGGAGTCTATATTTATACACAGGTCAATCCTCCAGCGAGTCAATCAAGTGGCATCTGTAGACATGTTAATTGGCATCATTTAGTAAACAAGCTCACGTAATTTTTTTTTTATTAATGTTCTTGCTGAAATAATGAATTCAGGGAGATAATTGAAATAGTAATTAATTGTTTTTCAAGAAATAGCGGAATTGCAACATTAGTTAGAAATACAAAATATAATCTCAGAGTAAACGTGGAAGCTAGAACTCAAGCATTGGCGAAGACAGCATTACCTTAAGTAATATCCCTGATCTTGCATTTTACTTTTGGTTGTATGCCATTTATTTTAAAAGTCTTCATGATATGGGATCATCGCGAGCAAAGCCAATATTTATTGTTTTTTTTATATATCAATTGAAGAATCAGTGGTGAGTTGCCTTCTCTAGTGGGTGCAGTCGATGAGATATAGAAGCACCCCAATGCAGGCAGGAAGGGAATTCTGGGATTTTGGCCCACCTGTACTTTGCACCCACAACACTAAGCAACGGTAGTTGAACAAAAAGCAACACAGGGACATTAGCGAAATTAGATAATGAACTAGTCAATACAGAAAGCTCAATTATACAAAAAGAATGAAGTATAAAACCATTCTTTACAGCTTGGCCACCACACAAACCATTCAACATGGGAAATCTTCAAAACATCAGTTTTGGAATAATCACAAGGCACCACACAAATAAAAAAGGGAAAGAAACCAAATTGGATGAGAGATGAAATATTGCACCACATGAAGCACAGAAGGGAGGCAAATCAATTAGATCAACGGGGAAAAAAACATAAATTGGATAAAAGGGCCGAACAAAAACGTGCTGAACAGAACATCAATATGATATCAGTTACATGTTTGTCTTATTACAAATTGTAATGCAAGAGCTATTAACTGTCATTGCAGTTTAAAACCCAAGCTGTGGTTACAGATATTATCATTGTTTAAAAAATACAGGAACAATGCCTAGATATGTGGATTAATAAATTAGCATTATTTTAATTATTATTATGTTAAAAATATTCTTAAATGAACAAGTAAAGGAATTACATTTTATTTGTCATTTTCAAAATGTCATTGTATGGGTGGACAGGGACAGTGCAATGCTGCAGCGCAGAAAGATCTGGGAGTCCCAAAGCATGGGTCATTGGGTGACGGGGAGGGGCCCGGGGTGGGAGGGTGGTGGGGCTTGGTGGAGAGTTGTTGGGTAGGCATACTGGTACACTGCGTGGTTGGTTTGCCGGAGGGAATTTGTTGTGGGGGCCATTGCTGTGAGGACATGGAGTATTGGGGACGATGGAGATTGCTTGCTGCCACTTGCACCAACAATTGGTCGGTCGGCATCTAGACTGTTTCCATCTCACCAGTTCTACAGGGATTTTGTTTCTTTTATATTGGGGAAATTTGGAGAAGGTTCACTGGGTTGAATACAGGGTTGCGGGTTTACCTTGTGGGGATGCATTGTGTGGGAAACTCTAATCACTAGAGTTTCGAAGAATGAGAGAGGGCCACCTTGATAAATCTGAGATTCTGAGGAGGCTTGGCAGGAAGGTGTTTTCAGGATGTTTCCTCTCATGGGGAATGTAGAACTAAAGGCCACCATTCAAAAATAGTGGGTCTCCCATTCAAGACTGAAATTAGGAGGAATGTCCTCTCTCCGAGGGTCATTAGGCTTTGGAATCCTATTCCCAAGAGATCAGTGCAGTCTGGGTAATTGAACACAGTAAAGGATTAAATACACAGATTGTTGATCTACAAGGGATTTGAGGGTTACATGGGGCGGAAGGGAAAATTTCATTAACAGCACAATAAAATCAGCCATGTTCTTATTGAATGCTAGGAATGGCTCGATTGATAGAATGGCCTATTCCTGCTCCTCTTTCTTCTGACCTTTTCAAAAGTGGCTCAAGAAACGCAGTGGAAAAAATAAAAAAAATTATCAAACTGGGAGCTGAAGACAAATTCATAAAGATAATACCGTAATCACATAAAAGTTGTGCGTTAAAATGGCAGGTGAATCGAAGTGAAGTATGAAGAACTTATCATGGGAAGTAATCAAGTGCTTGAAAGACACCCTGAATATTTACAAGTCTTATTTGATGACAACATGTAAGAAGAAATGCCAAAATTAACAAAAAAATTGGTTGGCTTAAAGGTTGTGAAGATGATTATATTTTATTCATTCATGGGATAGGGGTGCTAGGGGCCTGCAAGCATTCATTGCCCATCCAAAATTACCTTTGACAAGGTGATGTTGAGCTGCCTGCTTGAACCACTGCAGTCCATGTGGTATCGGTACACCTGCAGTGTTGTTTGTGAGGGATTTCCAGGATTTTAACGTAACGACAGTGCAGGAATGGCGATTTATTTTCAAGGCAGGGTGGTGAGTGGCTTGGAGAGGAACATGCAGATGGTGGTGTTCCTAACTGCCTGATTCCCTTTTCCTACTAGATGATAGTGATCCTGGCTTTAGAAGCTGATGCCAAAGGAGCCTTTGTGAGTTCCTGCAGTGCCCCTTGTAGATGGTGCACACTGTTGCCACAGTGTGTCAGAGATGGACGGATTGACTGTTTGTGGATGGGGTGCAAATTAAGCGTGCTGCTTTGTCCTAGATGGTGTCAAGCTTCTTGAGTGATGTTCAAACTGAACTCATAGAGGCAAAGGGTGAGTATTCCACTACTCTCCTGAATTGTGTCTTTTAGATGGTCGACAGGCTTTGGGGGTGGGGGTGGGGATCTGGAGGCGAGTTACTAACCACAGGATTCTTAGACTTTGTTTAATCCTGTCTCGTTGAACACTACCTGGTCTCGAATATCACACACTCTGGTTGGCTCTAGATTTTCTTGTTCTAAGGAGGGGATCTGAATGATTCGCCCAACCTCAAGGCAATTTTAGATCAACTATGATTACCGATGTTCATTTTTCTTAAGATTCCGTTATTTGTTCACTGATGCCCAGCCCTAAAGTATAGACACTGTTAGGAGCCTGTAAACTATTACCACAAGTTATGGCTTACCTTTCCTTTTCTTATTTCTGCCGAATCTGATTATGTCTTCAAATTTAGAACTGCTGTCATATTTCACTATTGTAATTAGGACATACCTAATAAACAGAGATACCCCTCTCCACCTTCTCTAAGCTTTCTGTAATTTCGAAATGGCATGTGCCCTTCGATAGTCATGGCCCAGCAACAGTTACCGCTATTTGAGCGGCAATTCGTCTCTTTTGCCAGGTCTGTTTCACGCATGCAGAGGTAAAGACATTGGGTTCAATTTTACGCTTGTCAGCAAATTATCTACTCACCTAACTGCAAAGATGTGGCCAGAAGATAATAGCGCCCATTCAAGGTGAGATTTGCAACAGGTGAGGAATCTGTTTTTTAAGGGCCAGATTGTTGGTCCGGATATTAAAGGCTTTAAAACTGCAGCTGAGGCCAGAGTCTCAGCTTTGTCATTCAAACCCTATTGACTACAGGGACTGCTCAGTTGGGTGAACAGAAGAACCTTTTGGATATGTTCCATGAGGAATACTCTCCTCTCATTCAGAGAACTCTTTTGATGGAATGTTTTCCTGTCCATTACACAAGGGGAAGAGCTGTAAAGTGTCTGAGACCGTCTCAGTTGGAGACTCAACCTCCTGTGAGGAGAAGGAATAGGAGGAGCAAAGGGAGAGTGTGATAGGAAGAAGGGAACACAGAGATGCTTGTAGTGATGTGGTTCCTCGGAGAGGGGGCAGAACAGCGCCAGGGTTCGAGGAAAGAACAGCGCCAGGGTTCAGGAGAAAAACATAAACCCTCAATGTTGCAGCAGGCAAAGGTATGCCACGCTAATTGTAACAGGCAGAGATCTATCTACCTATTGCTGACCTCATAAGGTCATTGAACATTTTGTGGCAATGGGATCAAGTTCTACTCACCACCTCAACACTGTTGACCTCTTTGGCCACTTTCTCCCATGCAGCCTCCTGCGCGTTCTCCTTTTCCCAGTGCTCAGCGTGAGCTGGTGATGTCTATCATGTAGTGCATGTAGGAGGACACTAAGGGTGGCCACACTGAATGTGGACGCAGCTTATCCATTTCTAGGCCGCCTCTCCTCTCGCTCCAATGGCGCAGACATCGATGCGTGACAATACACAGTATATGTATAGTACATGTACAATGTTAAAATGTGGGAAATTTGCAGAATTTTGAAAATTCTGCTACCTATGAATTTTGACATGACTGACACAGGTTACCTAAAGTTTAACATGAAAACCGGAAATTCTGGGAAACTTTCAGCAAGCCTGGTAACAGCTGTGGAGAGAGAAACAGTGTTAACATTTCCAGTCACATGATAAATAAAATATTCCAAGCGCATACATAAGAGTGCAGTTACTTATTACTTTAAAAATTATATGATTCCTAATTAGCCTGACCCGCAGGTACAACCCAATTATGGCAACGGTTCAAAAACAAATTTGGATTTAAAAATGAATGAGCAAATTATCACAATACCCACTTGAACTTGACATTCTAAATGGGCTTTGCACAAATTCAGCTTCATTACATAGCAAGCTTAGCAACAAGTGGCTAGAAGCTTCACTAAGCTATTTCGCACACTCCCATTAGATGTTTCATGACCTTCATTTACATAGCCTTTCATTATCTATATACATATATACATGTATGTTTCTTAATTTCACTTTACCTTGCTCAAAATATATATGTGAAAAACGCTCTTGTTAGCAATATGGCCAATAAACTTTGGGGAAAAAATAACACACACACCTTAGACTCACTTATCTGACTAGTTGCAAACAGACTAAGGTTACTTAGAAATCCAAATTCATCTAAAAATGAAAATTTTCATCACACCTTGCGTGCTCAGCCAGCAGTCATGTCCATTCATTAGCATGTCAAGCACCTAGTTTCTTTTGATAACGGAACGTTTGCAGTCTTCTTGGCTCCAAATGTAATAAAGTCACACTGGTAGGCCCAGCTATACTTAACCTTCGTAAACCTACTTCACATTAACCAGATAAATATGAAGAAAATTATTATACTTTTGTCACAATGAACTTTATGAACTCAAATTGAAAGCTAGCAATTAATTTCGCCATAACCACATGAGGATTAAAATCACCCACAAAGAGGGCAGTACGATTTTATTGCAAGATCTCTTTATTTTTATTGATTCATAATCTGTCATATATCATCGCTATTCTTAGCTGAACACTAAACATCGCCTACTAGTGCCTTCTTTCCATTACTATTAATAGTTTCCATTAAATTTGAAACCACACCTTGACTTTCCGAATAATTCATCATTACTGTACTGGTCATATAACTAATGAATAGAACTGCCCGGGGTCCTTTCCCTTTCCCACTCCAAATGTAAATTGCTCTTGAATATTCAGTTCACAGCCCTGGCTACATCGCAACCACATTTCTGAAGCGGTTTTCATCTCACACCAATTTATTTCTATTATTACAGTCAATCCATCCAGCTTTTTACGAACGTTGCATGAATTCAGATAAAAAATGTATTAATTCAGTCATTTTGTTTTTTTTTTCCTTTCTCTGATACTGGTGCCTTGTTATGTTTGTACACTCTCTACCTTCCTGTAACTCTCTTATTATCATTGCCATTTTCGCTCCCCTGCATGATTTCCTTTTCCTTTCGCTCTTGCTTTTCAAAACTTACCTCACGGAAACCACTTTGGACCAAGTCGACCACCTCCACCTGCACAATATGAGTCTCTCTGGGGCTTCCTGCACTTCCCAGTGCACGGTACGAGCTGGTGATGCCCATCATGTAGTGCATGTGGAAGGACACCAAGGGAGGCCTCATTGAATCTGGAGGAAGCTTTTCCACTTCTAGAACACACCTACGCTCGCTCTGATGATGGAGACATCTATGCATGGAAACATGTAATATATGAACAACTCCTCAGCTCCAAAAGGTGGGAGACATGCAGACATTAAAAACTTATGCTATCGGTTAGGTTTGACATAGTTGGCAGAGATTGGCTAACATTTAAAATTAAAACTGAAAATGCTGGAAAATACTCAGCTGACCTGATGCCTTCTGTGGAGAGAGAAACAAAGTTAACATTTTGAGTCCGCCTGACTCTCCTTTAGAGCTGGAGAGAAGATGGGATGGAGCGGGTGGAGAAAAATAGAAGGTCAGGAATAGACGGGAGCTCAGGAGAGATTTGTCAAAGATATCATGGGTACAAGACAAACACAGTAGTAAAAGCCTGTAATTATAGTGCTAAACACTAAAGCAGGTGCTAAAAGTTGCATAAAGGCCAGGTTTCATAATGCATTAACAGCAGAAGATGAAGTGCTGCTCTAGTTTGCCTGAGGAACAGCACGGCGTCTTTTGATTGGGCACTTTACAGCCGTCTGCATTTAACATTGAGTTCAACAACTTCAAACCATGAACTGTGATGTCCAATTAGATGTTAATATTCTCCAAACGCCCCACACGCCCGCCACTGCACCAAACAACCCCCCCACCCCAAACCCCCACCACCAAAACTCAATTACACAGGGCAGTCTGTAACTTGTTCCTACGTCTTGCTTTCAAGGAACCAAGACCCTTGTTCTGCTAGTAATGCATTATCCAGCATGACCCCTCGCTCTGACCTTGATGTTTCCATCAGCACTTTCCTTAGTCTTTAACAATATCATTGCAACCCCCTCTGTCTTGTATCCATGACATATTTTCTCCTGACCTCCCATCTATCCCTGACGATATATTTTGCTGCACCTACTCCAACGACTCTCTTCAACAGTATCAAACCCATTACATTTTTAGCTCTCTTCAGCTGTGAAGAAAAATCATATGGACCCGAAACGTTAACTGTTTTTCTCTACACACCTGCTACCTGAACTGTTGTGCTTTTCAAAGATTTTCTGTTTTTATTTCAGGTTTTCAGCATCCGCTGTATCGTCCCCCTATTTTGGCTATACGTTTAAGCAGTCTTACCTGACCAGATTGTAAAATGCATGAATCTTCACCTTGTACAATATATGCCCTGGACTGATAAACTGATGGGACTATCACGTTCTCATTTGACGGCAGGCCTTTAAAAATTCTGGCCAATACATAGTTCCAGGTGCTTGCAGCTTCCGTGATGGGACATCCAGCACCCACCCACCCCCGACCAACACCTTTTCCCCCAACCCCTTTCCCTCCAGCACGCCTTTGGCGGGATGACATTCTGTATGTTGTGCTTGGCACTAATTCACAGCAATTATCGTACTAACGGGGGCTCCACGACAGCGGGTTGTAATCAGGCAATGAGTTTCACTCCCGAAAAACATCTGTGCAAAAATAAAATCATCCCCCGTCTAATCCCTCTACAAGTCACTTAATCCTATGCCGCCTTGTCAATTAGATCTCTGCTAAAGTAAATAGGTGCTGCCCATCTACACTATCCAGGAGCCTCTCAAATTTGTATAGCTCAATCAAATCACCTCTCAGCCTCTTCTGTTCCAAGAGATCAACCTCATCTATCCAATAGTTACTTATATCTCTAATTTTCCAGCCCTAACAATAACCTTGCATGTCTCCTGTGAACGGTCTAGAGTGCAATTACATCCTATCCATAATGAGGTGACCTGGGCTGCAGACAGCACTCAGTTTGTGGCGTGAGCATTGATTTATATAGTTCCAGCATGACCCCTCGCTCTTATATTCTATTCCTCGACTAATAAATGAAGGATTCCCTGTACCAACTTAATTGCCTTATCAACCTGCCCCATTGCTCTGTGACATTCACTCCAAGGGCCCTCACTCCTTCGACACCTCTGTTTATTCTTCAGATTAAAATATAAACGTTTGCATTTTTTGACCTCCCCAAACGTATCATCTCACAAATCTCTGGGTTGAATTTCATTTGTCAATTTTCTGCACACCTGTCTAGCCTATTGATATCTTCCTGCAATCCACAGCAATCCTCCTTGCTATCAACAACGTGGCTACCTTTCGTGTCATGTGAAAACTTCTGGACCATTTCCCCTACATTTACGTGCAAATCATGAATACATATCTCAAAAAGCAGGGAACCTACTAATGCACCCTTTGCAATCCCATGAGAAACATCCTTCCAATCCCAAATAAAGAAATCCATGAACAATTACACTTTGTTTCCTGCCACTGAGCCAATCTTAGTAGCCAGCTTTCTAGAGTATTTATTTTTAAGGGCTTTCATTTTTGTGATGTTAATTCTTTTACCAGTCTGCCATGTGGGAACTTAACAAAGTTCTGGCAAAAACCTATGTAGACAACATCAACTGCACTAGCAAATGAATCTTCCTTGTTACTTCCTTTAAAGAAAAGTCAGTCAAATTAGTCAGAAACGACCTTCACATAACAAAATCATGCTGACTGTCCTCGATTAATCTGTGTATATCCAATTATAGTTTATCATTTCCCTCAAAACTGATTCCAATAGTTTTCCCACTACCATGTTCACACTGATTAACAAGTAAGTATTTGGTATCCCTGGCCCCCTTTTTAAACAATGACACAAAATTTCAGCAGGCATCCAAACTTCCAGGACCTGATCAGTATTCAATGATCGGAAAATAATAATAAAGCAATTTTATCCACGGCTTCAAGGTTACATTTCATCAGGCCATTCTGATTTATGCACATTGAAGGAACTAATCCCCTTAATATTTTCTCTCTCCCTGTTTTTGTCACATCCAATTCTTTACACTCCTGCTCCTTAACTACAATTATTGCATTGGCCCCTCTTTCGTGAAGGCAAGCACAAATAATTCATTAAGAATCATACCCACATCCTCTGCCTCCACATATAGGTTGACTTTTTGGCACTTTATGGGATCTACTCCTTCCTTAGTTATCCTCTTGCTGTTAATGTATTAATGGATTGATGGCACGTCTTTGGGTTCTTCTTGATGCTGCTACCAAAGTTCTTTCATGCTTTTTCTTTGCTTTCCATATTCCCTTTTTGCCTTCACCCCTCTTCCGTCATACTTCTTGAGACCAAAATAGGAATTATGATAATGATTAATAAGGAGAGAACTTAGCCTCAAAAATTACAGATGGAAAAGTTAATTTTGAGCGGTTTAGGCTGGTCCTAGAGAACGTAAACGAGGAATAAAATAGTCACCTAAAAGATAGAGGAGCAACAATAAATATTTACAAATTTAATGACCAGAGTTCAGCATCATTAAATTCTGTTGAAAAAACTAGAACAACTTAGCCAATAATGAGACATCACCTTTGAATAAAGTGATACGGATGTGATTGAAACTACAACGAATGGCAAACACTTCTACCACAATTCACTCACGAACACAACGCTTGCTTTCCAAGTGGTTAATTGCGGGAATACCTTGCCCTACGATCTTTTCCAGGGTCATATCTCAGAATATAGCTCGACTGATAAATGTGAAGCTTCCTCACATGATCAATCATTCTGCCCCATACCAGCTGTCATGGTAGAGCCATGACTCTGTTCACGAAAATTAAAGTTGAACTTACACCTTGTTATTCCTTAAGCTCATATTCCATGAGATGCTTCGTAATATTTTGTTTTTCTGTTCTCTCTATAAACAAACATTATCTACCAGCCACCCAGCAATATCACAACATCTTAATTAAATATTATTCCCTCTCTCTACAACCTGTTCACTTAGCAAATCCTTCAGACCCAGTCGTTTCAATTTTTATGCCACTTCTGTCCCCTCAGTCGATCATTGCTTTCTCCATGTCTCCCTCCACATAATAATCCCAATCTAAATTCATGCCATCGCCAAAGAACTTGCCATTTCAGTAGACATATAGTTATTTATGCTTATTCTTTTATCTGTCCCTGTTCTTTTAAACACTCCCACTTTACAGCAAGCCAAAGATTCCGCTTAGCGTAGTTTGCCTAATCTAGCTCTGAAATCAATACCATTTCTCTACTTGCTCTGCTACTTCACACTCCAAACTCGTCACGTGCACGGGCTCTACCTCCTGCTCTATTGATCCAACAAAGCTTCTCTGCTTTTGCAAAAGTGTTACAGGAAACTTATCACTTGCTGCAAGAACCAGATCTGACCTGCAATTAATGTTCCCAACCCCCAGTGCAGCAGTCTCAGGGGGAGCGACAGGTAATGAAAAAGGGAGTGCAAGACTTGGGAGGGAGAGGGAAAAGGAGTTGGGGAAGGCTGCCGAGTGGTGAAGGAAGTGAGAGGATGTGGAGAAGGGAAGGAATCAGCTGAAATGAAGCGAGGAGGGGAACAATAGTGAGCAGAAAAACGAGAGGGCCTGAGAAGCAAAGAGAGTGCTACGAAGGCGGCAGTTGGGGCCGTGAAGTGAAGGGTGGGAAACGTCAAAGCAGAGCATAAGGAGCAAGGAGATGGAGAGAATTGCAAAGACGAGGGAGGAGCTGTGGATGGAGCGGACTGGGGCGGCAGAGGGCACAGAGAAGTGCAGAGGGAGCAGGGGAAGCAGGACAGAGGTGAGGGGGTCATGAAATGGAGCAAGATAGTGGGGGAAGATGGAGGGAGTGGCAGATGGAGCGGGAAAAATGGAAGGCGATAGAACCGTAGTGCCTGCTTTTTAATTTCTTTGCTCGACCTGCGCCATCCACAATGCAGGCAGCTGCGTGAGACAGAAGTCAAAACCAAGCAAGGTTACTTTACATTTAACAGTTAGTCTACCATCAAGTGCCATTTGCGGAGTTCAAAACTTTTGCCAACTTTCTGTAATAAGCCATTCCTAACATCATTTCGATAATCATGACTCTAATTGCTGAACTATTCACTCTAGTCCTAGATTCACACTCCTGTGGAAATACGGCCTCCCAATCTGCCCAGTACCACCCCCCCACCCCCCCGCCAATATCTTAAAATATCTTATCATTTCCGCCAACTCCAGCATGATGCCACCACCAAACACATCTTCCCTTCACCCCCCCTGTCGGCATTCCATAGGGATCATTCCCTCCGGGACACCCTGGTCCACTCCTCCATCATCTCCTATTCCTCAACTCCCACCTATGGCACTACCTCATGCCCACGCAAAAGATGTAACACATGCCCCTTCACTTCCTCTCTCCTCACCGTCCAAGGGCCCAAACATTCCTTTCAAGTGAAGCATCATTTCACTTGCATTTCCCCCAAATTAGTCTAATGCATTCGTTGCTCCCAATGTGGTCTCCTCTACATTGGAGAGACCACATGTAAACTGGGTGACCGCTTTGCAGAACACCTGTGGTCTGTCCACAAGAATGACACAAACCTCCCTGTCGCTTGCCATTTTAACACTCCACCCTGATCTCTTGCTCACATGTCTGTCCTTGGCTTGCTGCATTGTTCCAGTGAAGCCCAACGCAAACTGGAGGAACAACACCTCATCTTCTGACTAGGCACTTTACAGCCTTCCGGACTGAATATTGAATTTAACAACTTTAGGTCTTGAACTCCTCCTCCATCCCCAGCCCCTTTCTGTTTCTTCCCCCTTCCTTTTGTTTTTTTCCAATAAATTATATAGATTTTTTTCCCACCTATTTCCATTATTTTTAAATATTTTTAAATCTTTTATGCTCCCCCACCCCGACTAGAGCTATACCTTGAGTGCCCTACCATCCATTCTTAATTAGCACATTCGTTTAGATAATATCACCAACGTTAACACCTATGTGTTCTTTTGTTCTGTTGTCTGTGACATCTTTTGATGATCTGCTTCCATCACTGCTTGCTTGTCCCTACAAACACACCACCCCCCCGCCCCCTCTCCCCCCCCACCCCGCCCCCCCCCCCCCCCCCAACCACACACACACACACACACACACACCTTAAACCAGCTTATATTTCACCCCTTCCTTGGATTGACCTAGTTCTGTTGAAGGGTCATGAGGACTCGAAACGTCAACTCTTTTCTTCACCGCCGTCGCTGCCAGTCCTGCTGAGTTTTTCCAGGTAATTCTGTTTTTGTTTTGGATTTCCAGCATCCGCAGTTTTTTTGTGTTTACCTCTCTTTATGTGCTATCCATGTAGCATTCAGCCTCGTGGATGCACCACAGTGCCTCCAACCACCGCTCGAGCTCTTAAGTCCAGAGTTGAAGCTTTTAGAGCTGTCAGCATTTCTTGCACATTTGACCATCTAGGACACTGGGAGCATCCATTACATCGCACATGTTACATAACATGCATTCAAATTGTTCATCACCAATGACACCTTAAGTGCCCAGAAAACCACGTGGGCCACAGTAGCTTCAAGGAATTCACGCAATTATATGTTCAGCCGTACTAGTCCAGAATTTTAGTTTGCTGACAATACGGTTCTTTTTTTTGGAATCATGAGACTCTAAGAAATAAAAATAGCAAACAATACTTCCATGTTAGGAATATTCTATTACACATGATCTATATGGATGTTCAAAGTACAATATTATAATTTCATAGGGTCCAGTGATTGGTCATCTAAATTTTAAAAATAATAAAATGTTGAGCTGCATGAATGCAGAACTAGCAATGCTGCTAATTTTGACTACAAGGTGACACTCACCGAATCACAATTACACCTATCAATAAAGGAATCACAACATCCAGCTGGCTGCAGAAGTCTCAAATACCATCCTTGGTTCATGCTTATGATGAAACATTTCAATTCATCCAGTTTTATCTGTGGGTTAACTGCCTGCATTTAATGCATTGAAGGATGTCAATTTCCATCTGATCAGTCCTTCAAAAAACAGGATGTTTAAGTAAAGAAAACGTCAAGGTGGAGTAATTAGAAGTTGGTGCACGGGGCTCCATGATTGCAGCACAGGTCAAATAACACACACTACACCAATTTGGTGAGAATGGTTGCACAGTGCACCGAAAATTATGTAAGTCTTCTTTACCTGAGAACATTGTAAATTTTATTGCACCTTTCCAAAACCCACGGCCATTCCTACGGGTGTGCACATTGAGCTAGGGGTACTGTACAGTTCGTGTCTGCTTTGTTAGGTCTTTGGTTCCATGTCGGATCTGGTTATGTCAATGTGTTGCATTTAGATGAAGTATAACCATTGTGAAATTTTGGCAACTACTTATTACATTAACAGCAGTGTACAACAAGTTTCATTTGCATTGGAAGAAAGTGTTCATTTCTGCTGTTGTTTTTGTTTCAATGGCAAGGTTCAAAGCGAAGTTGGGAGAAATGATGCGTGACTCTGTTCAGCTGCTGGAAGCCTTTATTTAATTATTTCAAAATTCTAACAATTAGAGCAACGGGATATTTCAGCACGTCATGCAACTGCACTCTGAATTTAGTCTGGATCATGGCGTAAGTTTAAGGATTTGTACAGCATCTCAGGAGCTGAAGCATGAATCCCATTTCTCTACTTAATTTGTGCATCCGTACAGACCTATACCATAAATGCCTGTTCCTTCTCCATACAGAATAAAAAAGAAACATAGCCCATAACAAGATGAAATTCCCAGATATAACAAACAGAAGAATTAATGATTTCCTGCGACTCTCCATCTCTGGGTCACAGGGCTTGCCCACCCTGCCATGACTCTCTAGCCTCTTTCAGGCTCTGCTGGCAACTAAATTATGTTTTACTGTTAATGCATTGAAGAGCAGTACCGAAACAAATGGGATAACTGTGTTCACAATATAATGAAGGAATTCAACTACTATCCATACCTGTGAGAAAAGTGAACTGCTTGATATCGAACAAAGCCAGGGATAATTATTGAGCAGATACTCGCCTGTATACAGAAAGTACCAAAAAATGTTCTTCAAAAAGAACAACATGGTCAATGTTCCAAGCACAACGTCTGCAATTTTCTCAGTGCAATATTTTGTTTTCAGCTCCTGGCAGCAAATAGCGACAAATCTATCAAAGGTGAAAGAAACAGTGAACCATACGGAATAGTCTGTGACAGAATAAAGGAAGACAGCATGTATATTACACAGGGGAACGTGCCACAGAAACATTAACTGAAGCCAATAGACAACTGGAATGTGTCTCAGTATCAGATCAATGATAATGACCAGTCAATCCACTATTGCCATGGCCACGAGTTAACGAGTCATGCTTTTGGAGAGACCGTATTTTCCCCAAGACAAGATCAGAATCATTATTAAATTTGCTGTATGGAAGAAAAATAAAGCTGAATTGATGCGACTAATAGGGAGCAAGAAACATAGTTTAATTGAGCTACAACATAAATAAAAACCCAAGTAGTTTAATTTAACTGGCACTATACTTTCCATGAATTTAAACATCAAAGTGTCTAATGTTGGAAACAACCTATATAATTAAGTGTGACATGTTTAATTAAAGCAAATAAGGAACAGCAGGTACACACAATAATTAAGATTGATCTCCATTATGGATTTAATGGAACATTTGCTGTAAAGTAACTGAAACAAAAGAGCAGCAAACTTTAAATATAGTGCAGAGCTAACAGCTCTGCTGGTTTCAATGTGAGCTACTGGTTCAACTTCAGATTCTCAGCTCCTACGATCCATTTTGATGTCACCACTTATATGATGCATTTTTCTAACTTGATCTATGTTAGCAAAGAGATGGATCAGTCTGAGTTTCTGCTGAATTGACAGAGATGCCCATAATGCAATAAAGAACGTCACTCACTGAATGCACACAATAAGGATGACATTTATTCAGTTAAATCATAGCTGTATACAGTGACTCACCAGGAACGCCAACAACAGCCAGCAGCGGGTAATAAATCTTTTCTATAGCATAAAATGCATACCATATCTTTTGTTCTGTTACTTGACATCTTTCCATCAGTTTGTTACAAGGCTCCAATTGATACCGAGTAAGTAAAAGGAATGGAGCCCTTATTTATAGCAATTAGAAACCGCCCCTTGAGAAGATGCTATTCAGTTCAGCCTGAGATCAATTACAGTCAGTGAACAAATAGACACAGTTAAGTTCTAAAGATTACGAAGAGGGATAGTGAAACTGCTTGGAATACTGTTGAATAACCACCCTGAAGAAGAAAACATGTGATCTTTGGAGGACAGAGAGATTTCATCATCATACAAACTAATTATTGTTTTCTTTTAAACAGCTGTCACTGACTGAATTAAGTGCCGATACGATAGAGTGTGGTTACTCTTCAAAGTGAATGGAAAAATCACAATGACTAGGCATTTCTGATCATTTTATTTAATCAATGAAAACTGGGAACAATTTTGTCCCAGCAATGATGATGTTCTTCAAACAGTATGAATCCCATTCCAATGCTTCGGTTATTGTCTCTCCTGCCATTCGCTCTGCTGTGTTTATTGGTCATTTACTTTCAAAATTGAGTATGTCCTTAACATGTGTTTTTTTTTAATTGTTATTTTTACCTTTCAAAGGAACAACTCTAATGTTGAATGCCCGTGAATGGAATGCAAAAGTGCAAAATTTAACAGGGTCATAATATTGGGCTCTCCAAGTGAGGGCCTTAAAAAGGCACAATGGACTTGTATAAATTAGATAGATCATTACATACTTTTATTTGTTAAAAATTGCAGTCAACAGTAGATAGAAAAAGAGTTGAGTGAAGCTCATCGAAGTAATTCAGCGCTGTAAACTAATACATCAACTCAAAGAAATACAGAACATCAAATTAATGCACCATCTCAAACTTGTAATGTATCTCTAATTATTACATCACTAAATTTATTAAAGGTGCATAAACTACTACAGAATCTCAAAGTAACACCATCAATGCTATCTAGTACTAATCTAATAAACCATCTCATATATGTTTATCTATATTGTATTTCCAAAGTAGGTCATTATTTCCAGCAACATTATTGAACCTATCGTTCACCTTCTCTACTCAAGTGAGAGGAAAGCTTGGTTTTCTTACAGACTATGAACGTAATTCATTTAAACCAATTTGGTAAGTCGAAGTAAAATACAAAATTGCTGAAATGCATAGAAATGACATCGGAGAACAGGACATATAATTAGCAGTGTCATTAAAAAAGTCACAAAAATGCAGAAAGAATTTGAGGAAAGCAGTCACAGTGACTGTGGAGGAATTTAAATTGTTATTTCGTTATGTTTACTATTTATTCTGCAAGTCATTTGGTTGGTGAGTGACAGGCCAAAGCTGTCACATATCATTACGAATTTCTTGCACAAAAATGATCTGATACACCAAAGCCAGAAATGTGTTCTTAATGTTCCTTTTTGGCAAGTATTCAAGAATGATGGATATCCAGCAATAGGGGATATTGTGGCAGTGTTGAATAAGGCACTTGCTACAGCTTTAAAGATAAACGATATTCGAGATGGCCCGAGGCATGAATCTGCTGGGTTAGAGTTGAGGAAGCGTGATTATGCTATTGCATTACTGGGAGCTTTGACTATTAAGCTTCAAGCACTGTGAAGGAGGTAATGGGAAGGTTTCCAGAGCAAGAAGTAACAATAGTGTTGCAACATCAGGAGACTAATGTAGCCTCAAAAAAATAATAATAATTGTGGCACAGAGGGAGATAAATACCATCAATATGTCCCCAATCCCAAAATGTAGCAACCTGGTTGTACCTTGTTCCAGGAAACAAAGCATGGTAAATGGCATGTATTGCAGCTTAAAACCATCTAATGGAGCATAACCAAAGCTACATGTACCTTAAAGTAATTTTGGAAAGAAACCACACAGTATTAGAGTTAAACATGAAAGGGCTATTCTCGTAATGATAAAAATGACCTGGCACGGGTATATTGAAAATGGCAAATCTGGCTTGATTCAGTAGCATGGCAAAAGAGGGTTTTCAGTGAAGAGATTGTTCAGGGGTAAACTCGATATTTTTCTTTTGAAAAGAATAAGTAGAGCATCCAAAGACCTTTCAAAATGGATAAACGAGGATGCAACTTAATTAAAAACAAAGCCGGAAGAATATTATCGATTTCATGACCACAGTTCAATTAACAAACTGAAAAGATTATGGTAAGTTATTAAGTATAGCAGTTAACCAGAAAAAAAAAACAAAGGTGCATAAGTGAAGCAGAAGTTACCAGAAAAAAATGAAGTCAACGTTGAATTGAAATTAGGGCATCTGCAAACATAAAGCGTGTTTGAGGTTAACTTGAAACACTATTCACTCTATCGATTATCCAAAGAAAGGACCTCCTATAAAGCCACTTCGCATAGCTAAAATATTAAGAAGTGGATAGAGTTGATATCATGAAAAATACGAGCGTGAGTAGCGTGAATATCTGGGGGAACCAAAGGGCTCATTGCAATGAAAACCTAGTGCTAATTAATATCATCAGAGAAAAATGTGTATCTGATCTGATTCTTGCTTTTACTCCACTTTCTTGTTGCCCTCTACCACAACCCCCACCCCATCCAATAACTTGTGGCTCTCTTGCAGATCAGAAATCTAACTCAGACTTCAATAGATTCAATCACCCAAGCTCCACTGCTCCCTGACAGAGAATTAAAAGAGTTATGATCCTCTGAGAGAAATATTTTCTTGTCATCTCATTCTGAAATGGGAGACTCCTTTTCCAATTTTTTCCCAAATTTCTACATTCATCATGAGGGTATGTGCCCTTTCATGCAATCCCAGAAATGTACTGCAAGAGAACGTGATACAACTCATAGGGAACTGACACCAGTATTCAGGAAAGAGGAGGTTGTTCCATTAGCAAGAGCTAGAATTGAAGTGCACTTTATCAGTAGCCTGTCATATCCTATAACTAAGGCTGTGCATGGAGCTTTAGACCAACTGACGTCGGGGGGGAAGGGGTAGTACCGAAGAAGGCTAAGAGAAAAGTTGAGGCAATAGAACAGTATGACGACCTGGGTAAGAACAATTAGTCTGGAGCTGTAATGCTGCATCAGTGAATCTGTTCAACTCCGATAATAATGCACAAATAAAATTAAAGGCTCTTTATCTGAACGCATGAAGAATTCACAATACGTTTTATGAGATACTGGACTAAACATAGGCACTGTATTTAGGTCTAATTTCGCTTAAAAGACGTGATAAACATTGAGGAATAAATTTGCCTGAATATTAAAAGCTTCGAAAAGTGTGGAGGTGGTGAGGGGGGGGGGGGGGGGGGGGGTAATTAAAAAGAAGAAATAGGCCTAATGGTGAAGGGTGACATCTGCACAGTAGTAAGAAAGGATTAAAGAACCAAGACCATAGGGAAAACTGCAGCCAAGTAATGTGGGTGGAAACGAAAGAGAGCATCAGCCTACATTTTTTATGGCATATTCTGTCATTTTTTCTGTGCTTAAGAGCAGGCTTAAGGGGCAGAAAGTGGTCAGTCTGGATTTATTAGGTTTTCTACGTGCAGAACGTAATGTGGGCCTGTGTTGTAAATGTACTTTGGAAGCTTGCCCGGGGCATAGCTTATTCTGAAGTGCAAATCTTCAGTACTACAGCCAGGGTGCCGTCAGTTTTGAACTATTACATATCACGTGGAATGAATCAAACACTGTCATCTGTGATTATGGGGATCTCAGCAGGATGCCGAGATGGGCCATCCTCTCAGCGCTTCTGACTGAAGATGGTTGCAATGCCATTGTGGGTCTAGTGTTATTGAGGTGTTTCAGTTTTTCATTTCACCTCCTCCTCCCGTTAGTAGTTGTACACCACCATTCAGAACTGGAAGTGGCAGGGTGTAGAACATTGAGCTAATCGATGGGACTGTTCTCTCTACAACACGCGTCTTCCACTACCTAGCATGCATGAAGTCCTATTTGTACTTTTAACCTTGTTAGCGACTAAATTTTAGATACCATGGTGATACTCCTGGCATGGTATCCTACTGCCACCATTGAATCACGGCCTCCAGTTTAAAGCTAATTATAAAGTAAGAGTCAACCTGGGTCATGATGCTACAGATTTGCCTGATTACAATTCTGCTGCTGCTGATAGCCACCATTGACTCACAGGTGCCCAGTTGTGAACTGATATGTATGTGCTTAACCTATTCCTTTTAGCTTGACGGCGATGGCACAAAATGGAATGGAGGCAGTCCTCAGTTATAAGGCAGGACATTCACTCCACAAGTATTGGACAGTGGCCACTTCTACCAGTACTGTTACGGGCAGATATATCTGAAACATGTATACTAATTAGGAGGAGCTAAAGTGCCTTTGTTCCCTTTTTTTGGTTCTCTCAGCACCTACTGAAGGCTTAGTCTGGCAGATTTTCCATGCAGGATTCAGCCAGCAGAGTCAGCAGTGGTGCTACTGAGGTACTTTTGGTTATGGATGTTCAAATCCAAAACCAGAAATATATTGCTTCCTATCCTCAGTGATTCTTCCCAAGCATTGAGGATAACCGTGCCATTAACTGCAGGGGCAGGGGGAGGGGGGTACCAGTTACTAATCACCTGCTGGTTTTTTTTCCCGATGTTTGAACTGATGAATTAAGGTTTCATGAGGCCCAGAGTCAACGTTGAGGACTTTGAAGACATGAAGTATCATTCTTTCCCGAGCGGATATCACTGTGTTCCCATACCTAGCGTCTCTGTCCTAGGTTCAGTGATGGAATAGTCTGGGACATTGACTCTAAGGTTTCATTTGATGAGTAAGGCAACGTCAGGCGGTTAAGTGACAGTCAGTGGAACAGCTTTCCCAATTTTGGCGGAAGTTCTCAAATGCAACTGAGGAGAACTTTGCAGCATCGACAAAGTAGAGTTTTCCATTTGTCTTTCCAAGTGCATGGCTCGGTACGCTTTTTGTCTTTTTCAAATTTATTGAAGAGATTTGTGTACAACTGAGCGGTTTTCCAGGACATTTCAGAGGGTAGCTTCATTACTCTGGGTCTGAAGTAATATGCCTAATATGTCTAATAGGTCTTGATGAGGTTGATGAACCAGATGGGATTTATGACAATACTATAGTTTCATTATCAGTGTTACTGAAAAATGAGGAAATGGCAGACATTCAACAAGTAATTTGTGTCTTTCATCACAGTAGAAGGCACAAATTATATAACAGAAATCTGAGGAATCAAGCGGCCTGACTGGAATGAAGAAATAGTGCCAATTAATGTGAGCAGAGGAAAATGTATAGGATTAATTTGAGGGATGAACAGTTAACAAGTTAACAGGGCCTCATGGTCTACAACCTTGTGTGATAAAAGAGTCCCATAACACTGACTGCAATAGCTATGATTTTCCAAATTGCCTTCGATTCTTGAATGGTGCAAAGGTATTGTAAGTTAGTAAATGTAACAACTAGCCATTTAATAGCAGAGAGCCTAAGTATTACTGAAAAAAAGAGACAGGCTATTGCAGCTTCTCGCCTGGCACTCATCTGGACAGATTTGCAAGAATGCCAATTGCAATGGGAACAACAATTTATATGCTTGAGAAGACAGTTTTGATTATTTGGATAACTGGGCTCAGAATGGTAGAGCCGTTGTCATGGAGAATGCACTAGTGAACAGTTAAATCCCTTGGATAAAAGCAAAATACTGCGGATGCTGGAAATCTGAAACAAAAACAAAAATTGCTGGAAAATCTCAGCAGTTCTGACAGCATTTGTGGAGATAAATACAAACTTAACGTTTCGAGCCCGTATGACTCTTCTTCAGAACTAAAGAGAGGTAGAAATGTGGTGAAATATATACTGTTTAAGGGGGGGGGGTGCGGGTGGCAGAGGTGAAGATGGATAGAAGGCCAGTGGTAGGTGGAAGCAAAGGAGAGATTGTAAAGAATGTCATAAATAAAAGGAGGAAGGGATGTTGATGGTGTTAATACTGGCTAAATTAGGTGTTAATGGTGAAATTAAGGCTAGAAAGCAGGAAGAGCAAGTAAGAGATGGCCCTAGTGGGGGTGGGGTGAGGGGAGGGGGCAGTGTGGTAGAAAATATCAAAATAGGATAAAATGTGGGGATAAAATAATGAATGGAAATGTGTGCGATCAAAAAGGGGTGGGGACAGAAGAAATAGTTCCTGATCTGAAGTTGTTGAACTCAATGTTAATTCCGGAAGGCTGTAAAGCGCCTATTCAGAAATTGAGGTGCTGTTCCTTCAGTTCGCGTTGAGCTTCATTGAACACTGCAGCAGGCCAAGGATGGTCAAGTGGGCATGAGAGCAGGGTGGTTTGTTGAAATGGCAAACGATAGGAAGGTCTGGATCATGTTTGCAGACAGACAGAAAGTGTTCTGCAATGTGGTCACCCATCCTGTGTTTGCTTGCTCCTATGTAGAGGAGACTACGTTGGGAGCAGTGAATGCAATTCACTGGTAGGTGCTGCCCCTTCTGAGGTTGCATGGAAAGGTTGCGTGGGAGGGGGTTGAGGCGTAGGGGGTGATGGAGGAGCGGACCATTGAGCCCCGGACAGACCAGTTCCTAAAGAATGCTGAAAGGGGAGAGAAGTCAATCTTTCTTTGTTGATGTCATCATGCTAAATGGCCAAGCAGGATCCTTTGAATGCAAATGCTTGTGTGGTGAAAAGTGAGGACAAGGGGACCCTGGAATGGTTCTGCAAGGGGGAGGAAGGTGTGAGGGCGGAGGCGCAGGAGATGGGTCGAACACGGGTGAGGGCCCTGTCAACAGCTGTGGGTGGTGTACCAATGGAGATGAAGGAACTGAGAGAATGGGATGGTGTCCTTATAGGCAGCAGGGTGTCTGGAGTGTAATACAGATATCTGTGCGAGTCAGTGGGCTTGTAATGAATAATTGTGTGGAGTCTATCACCAGAAATTGGAACAGAGAGATCTAGTAAGGGAAAGGAAGTGTCAGTGATGGACCATGTTAAAGTGAAAGAGGGGTGAAAATTGGAAGCAAAATTAACAATTTTTTTCAGGTTCAGAAGAGACTATGAAGCGGCAGCAAAACAGTTATCAATGTACCAGGGAAAAAGTTATGGGAAGAGGCCTGTGTAGGACTGGAACAAGGAATGTTCCACATACCCCATAAAGAGGCAGGCATAACTGGGGCTCATGCAGGTACCCATAGCCATACCTTTCATTTGGCAGAAGTGAGACGAGTTTACGTTGAAAAACGTCTGTGAGAGGAAAAGAGAGTGAACGTTCAGCAGACGGACGAGAGTGGTGCTGGATGGGGATTGTTCTTCTGTTCAACGAAGAAGCAGAGAGCCCTCAGGCCATCCAGGTGGTGGATGGAGGTGTAGAGGGATTGGGTGTCCATGGTAAAGAGAATGAGGTTGGGGCCAGGGAGCTGGAAATTGTTGATATGATGTAATTGTAGGCGCAAAGAGACTACACAAGGAGAGAGAGAACAGAGTCAAAATAGGAATAAATAAGTTCCACGGGGCAGGAACAAGCTGACATGATTGGTCTACCAGGACAGTCCTGTTTGTGTGTTTTGGGGAGGAGGTAGAAGCCGGTTCTCCAATGTTGGGAGACAATGAGGTTGGAAGCTTTAGAGGGAAGATCTCATGAACTCATGAACTCTCTCCTCCATCCCCACCCCTTAATGCTCCACTTTTTTCAAATATTTATTTTTATATATTTTTATCCTAACTAGTTATATTGTTATTTTTAAAATTTATTTCCATTCATTGTTTTATCCCTACCTTTTACCCAATTTTGACATTTTCTCCCAAAGAGTCGCCTCCCCCAACCCAACCCCCATTTGGACCATCTGTCTCTTGCTCATCCTGATTTCTAATCTTAATGTCACCATTAGCAACTCCTTTAGGGAGTATCAGCACCATCAACACCCCTTCAACCTTTGTTTATGACATATTTTTTAATCTCTCCTTTGCCTCCACCTATCACTTGCCCTTCTCTCGCAGCTTCACCTGTCCCACCACACTTAACCGGTATATATTTCACCAAATTTCAACTTCTTTTTAGTTCTGAAGAAGAGTCATACGGACTCGAAACAGTAACACTGGACTTACCACCATAGGTGCTGTCAGACCTGTTAGGATTTTCCAGCAATTTTTCTTTTTGTTCGTGTTAATTCCAGAGCTTTTGGTTGAATTAAAATTAGACAGGTTGACTCTAATTGATCAAGGCATTGACATGGGGAATGAACCAGGGAATGATTGTGACTCAAGTGTTCGTTTAGTTGAAAATTATGCAATGCA
This sequence comes from Carcharodon carcharias, assembly GCF_017639515.1. Taxonomy (NCBI): domain Eukaryota; kingdom Metazoa; phylum Chordata; class Chondrichthyes; order Lamniformes; family Lamnidae; genus Carcharodon; species Carcharodon carcharias. The sequence goes on from NC_054490.1 coordinate 32,687,464, forward strand.
TGGAGATGATCCTTCTATCTGCAAAGGGCATGGCCCAATTTGTGAGTACATGTAGCTTCTAGAATGCATAAGTGAGGCACGCTGCGTGCCTGAGTGATACTCTTAAATTCATTATCAGTTTAATGTTAAGCACAATCTGGAATATTTAGTAAGTGTTGTCCAATTGCGGAATCACATCCAATGTTATAGGCTATGTTTTGAGCTTTGTAACCATGGGTTTGTTGGGTATGTTCATTATTTTGCTTTTTGCGAACAGCCAAAGGGATAATCTTTTTGACATGATCCATCCTGTCGCTGGGATGTCTGACCTACAGTGCTAGGACCTCAACTATTTACAATTTATATAAATGACTTTGATGAAGGGATGAATGGTATGGTTGCCAAATTTGCTGATGACACAAAGATATTTTGGAATGTAACACGTGAACAGGGTATAAAGTGGCTACAAAAAGATGTAGATTGGTTAAATGTGTGAGCAAAGATCTGGCAAATGCTGTATAATATGGGGAGATGTTAAATTGTCCATTTTCACAGGAAAATGATAGAGAAGAGTATTATCTAAATGGTGAGAGAATGCAGAGCTCTGAGATGCAGAGGGATCTGGGAGTCTTAGTGCATGGATCACAAAAGTCTAGTATGCAGCCACAGCAAGTAATTAAAAAAGCTAATAGGATGTTATCATTTATTGTGATGGGAATTGAATGATATAGTAGGAAAATAAAAGCAAAAAACTGCGGATGCTGGAAATCCAAAACAAATATAAAAATACCTGGAAAAACTCAGCAGGTCTGGCAACATCTGCGGAGAGGAACACAGTTAATGTTTCGAGCGCGTATGACTCTTCAACAGAACTGAGTAAAAATATTTGCTGCCAGACCTGCGGAGTTTGTCCAGTTATTTTTATTTTTGTTTTATAAAAGTAGTTAGGTTATGCTTCAGTTATACAGAGCACTGGTGAGACCACATCTGGATTACTGTGTAATGTATTGGTCGGCTTATTTAAAGAACGATGTAAATGCGAAAGAAGAAGATTGTTGAAGGTTTACCTAACAATACCTGGAATGGTTGGGTTAACTTTTAAGGAAAGATTGGACAGGGTAGACTTTTGTCTGCCGAAGTATTGAAGAGTAAGAAGCGACTTCATTGAAACATCTGTGATTCTGAGGGGTCTTCACAGGGTAGATGTGGAGAGGATGTATCCTCCTGTGGGAGAACCTAGAACTAGTGGTCACTGTTTAAAAATAAGGGATCGCATATTTAAAATGGATTGAGGTGATGTTTTGTATTTCTCAGAGGGCCATGAGTCTTTGGAATTATCCTACTGAAAAGGCAGTGGATGCAGAACCTTTGAATATATTTAAGGCAGACATAGATATATTCTTGGTCAGCAAGGGGAGGATAGATTTTTGGAGTAGGTGGGATGCAGATTTTATGTTACTATCAGATCAGCCGCAATCTCATTAAATGGTAGAGCAGGCTCAATGGGCCGAATGGCCTACCCCTGCTCCTTGTTCATATGGTCATATGTTCCTAGGTTTGTATTTACTAACCAGGCATTGCTCTGGCACAGAAACCCATAAAGCACATGCCCGTTTGTCTGATAGGCAGAACGTCCTTTTGGCTTGGTGGCAGCATCCTGTTTCTGGGAAATGTTAATTGTGTTGTTACTGCATAGTAGAAGCGTGATACAGCGAGCTTCAACTGTTGCTCAATTTGCTGAGTACTGACCATGCCCAACCAACCCCTGGGAAAGAGACAAAAAGGCTGCACTAGTTATAGATAGTTTAACTAATTGGGCAACATGTGGAACATGGATTATAACGTAATGAATTGTGAAATTGTTCATTTTGGTAGTAAGAATAAACAATCAGAATATTTTATATAAGGGGAGAAGAATGTATGCTGTAATTATAAGAGAAGTTTGGGTGTACTGCACTTGGGAGGGCTTACTGAAAATGGTGGCATAGTGGAAATGTCGCTGGATGAGTAATCAGAGGCTGAGGTCCATGTTGTAGTGACCCAGCACTGCAACTGGAGAAATTTCTATTCCTTTCATAAATCCTGAATTATAAGCAAAATCAGAGGCCACAAACTATCGGGTTCATTAAAGCTCTATCGTGTCCACTAATAGCACATAAAGAAAAGAAAACCTCATGTCCCTATCTGCTCTGGGTGACGCGTGATCCCAGACTGCCATCTGAAATGTCCTAGACAGCCTTTCAGTTGTAACAAGCAGCTACAGACAGGACAAACCCAGCATCTAACTAGGCATCAGAAAGGACAATTTAACCCAATGCCTTAGAAAGCCCTTCTTAGTAACATCTGGGGGTGTTCTTCCGAAATTGGGAGAGTTTTCCCACGCCACAGATGAATCAATCAGTAATCCTACTGGAAGCACTGACTTGCCAGAGGTGTTGGCGTATGCGGCAGAGATTTTCCTTGGGGGTTAACAACATGCAAAAGATACCGCCTGCTGATTACCACCTACTGCCCTCCGTTAGCACTCCTAAGTGACAAAGAACACTCGGAAGAAGCACTGAAAGGAGAAAGTAGCTTTCTGGTAATGTCACCTCGCTGTTAATCCAGAGACACAGGCCAATGCTCTGGGGACATTAGTCCAGTTAATAAATCTGGAATAAAAATTTGGTCTCAGTGATGTTCAGCATGAAATTATCTTCCATTGTCATGTAAGCCCATTCGTTTACTAATTTCCTTTAAGTAGGAAATCTAACTGGTAAGGCCTACATGCGATTCCAGACCCACAATGTGGTTGATTCTTAACTTCCCTACGAAATGGTCTAGCAAGGTCAGTTCAAGGGCAATTAGGGATGGGCAAAAAATACTGGCCTTGCCAGCTACACCCACATCATAACAAAGATTTTTTTAAAAAAATGAATCACTGTGCAGGAATTTCCATGTCTGTCATTAAGAGGAGCTTTGGCCTTACAACTACTGGCTGAGTTGTCCAAAAGCTGAAAGGTATTTTGCCAGACTGAGTCTGTGGCAGGTGTAGGGAACCAACCACAGACGGAAAATATCTTCTTGAACTCGTCCTTAACAATCTATCTTTCTTTGGCTCATTGTCCATGACAATATTAATACGACTGTTAACCCCACAATCCATTAGTCCTATCTTAACCATCCAGCATGTTGTGTGGCATACAAACTAGCTGAAACGGATGGTTTCAGAACAGAACATGAAGCTCAAAAAGGTGACCCAACAGCAGGCATGGAATTGTATTCAACCACATAATGTGATCTCAAATCGTATCATGCCCCTCACTCTACCATTCCTGGCAAACCTGGCTCACTGAAGAGTTGAGTTCATGAGCACATGCCAGGAACAGCACCAAGCCTAACTAAAAATATGGTGTCAACACGATAATGCTACAACAGAGGAATGCATATATTTCATGGGTCACAATAATATGCAACAGAGAAATTTCAGCAATCCCACAAGCAGCATTTCTGAACAAAGCTTGACCATCCTGCTACATCCAGCATGAATGCTTGTGGACAGTAAACAACGGAGGCTGCACAAATATCCCCGTTCCGAATGATAGGATATCCTAGTATCCTAGCACAGACATGGAAAATACAAGGCTTAATCTTCAGCCAAAAGTGCCAAGGTTCAAATGGGCCTCCACCTGAGGCTCCCAGCACCATAGATGCCAGTCTTCAGCCAATTCCATTCACTCCACGTGTTATCAAAAAATGGCTGAAGGAACTGAATACTGCCAAGGCTACGGGCTCTGAAAACATTCCCACAGTAGTGCCAAAAGCGTATGTTCCAGAAATAACTACTCTCCTTGCAGCTGCTCCGGTAATACTACACAATGACGTGGAAAAAGCCCAGTTATGCCTTCTTCCACATAAACCAGGAGAAATCTAAAGGGGTAAATTGTTTACTCATCAGGCTACTCTTGATCACCCGTTATGTGATGGAAGTGATATAAAGCAGCACTTACACAGCAAAAATATGGTCATTGGTGCAGATGCTGGTTTCTGCCAGAGCTACTCAACTCCTTGAGCAAACATGGACAAAGGATCTTAATTAAATATGTGAGGTGAGAGCGCCTGACATTCACATCAAGGTGATACTTGAGTGAGTGTGTGAAATATTCACATGAAGAAAGGAAACTGCTGAAGGAACATTTAGTTCAAAATGTAACTTAAACGTACAATAGGCAACTAAAAAGGCAAATGGCATGTTGTCCTTTCTTACAAGGGAATTGCATTAGAAGAAGATGGAAGTCTTGCTATATTGGTGCGGGGCTTTTTCAGAATACATGTCGGTTACTATGCACAGCTATGGTCCCCATTTCTAAGGAAAAGCATGCTTGTCTTATACTACATGAGCGGAAGGCGAGATCGAGTTAAGAACAGGGCACAAATAAGCACCAGAGAGAGAGAGAGAGGGCGTTAAGCGTTTTCAACGTCCACATAGATATACGACATACATAGAATTAGAAAAAAAGACTTAGGGGTTTTGAGCATATAGGGGATTGTCACGAAGCTATTAATGTTTTTAATGTTATTGGAAATTATTTTTCTTTAAATAGATTTAAACCTGTGGATGTGTCTGTGTGTGTTTAATAGGATTAAAGCCAGCAAGGCTTGTGGTTTGATTTATAATACTTTGATATGGAAACAGAAGGAGAGGCATATTTGCATTTTGTTGAGTTGAGCATTCAAGAAGGGGAGTGTCGCACCTAGCTAGGAGATCCAAACATATGTTTATATTGTTAATAAAATTGCTACTGTGAAAGGGGTTCAACGGGCCTGGTGATACAATGAGAAGTTACATTCAAGGAAAAGTGCTAGGTGTAACAGATGGCAGTTTTATGTTTGCAGGGCAGAGGCATGTAACATCATACAAGCTGTTAGCCTAGAACTGTCTGCAAAGGAACCAAAGTGAAAGGCACCTAATTTTGAATATGTAAGGAGAAAATACTTTGCCTGGTGTCACCTTGGTTGTTGTTGCCGTACTGGAGATTAGTTTGGAAATTTGTTAAAAAATTATAATAGTAGTAATGTGTAGCCATGTAGTACATGTTGATTACCTTGTTGTAAATTAATAAATGTCTCCTATAGTTTGAATGAAAAGCCTCTCAAGAACTGGTGACCTTATTCCTGAATTTAGATCTGCATTGCCAACATGCCACTTGAAAATAAAGGTTATGAGAGTTGTTTAAAGCTTCCCTCTGGGATTTTAAATAACAGCCCTTACCAACTGCTGTGTCATGAGAATTGGGGGTTGCGGTGGGATAAAAAATGTTTAATTCCTTGATTGTTTTTGAATTGGTGACTCTTAAGGTTATGAGTACGAGAAGCACTTTGAATTCAGGAGTTGGTGAGGTATTGTAGAATTGGTGAGACTGCAGGATGGCATTGAAAATTGCTAAGGCTTCTCCAGGAGTAGAAGGTATAATTCTGATTGGGATAGAAAAAATAACGAAAAGGTTGGTGGATAAGTTAAAATTGGGGTTACCTGGGAGTGCAAGGAAATCAGGTATAATTAAAGATGTAGCACATGACCTGAAAGTGAGACCTGACACTAGTGAGTCATAGCTGGAGGCACTGAGGCTTCAGTTATAAATGAAGACGCTTGAATATCAAAAAGTAAATGAACTGAAAAGACTTGAATTAGAAGCAAAGGAAAGAGAAATGGCATTTAAAAGTGAACAGATAGAAGGCAGGAGAGAGAAAGAAAACAGGAAAGGGAATTAAAAATTGTGAACATAGAGGGGGGGAAGAGAAAAAGAGAGGGAGAGAATTACAACTGAAAATGTTGGCAGTTAAAAAGTGATCCCAGAAGATGAGTAATGAACTATCTACAGACTAGACCCCAGTGGTAGATGTTTACATTTGTACCAGCTTTTCAAAACTTTGAGGGAAAATATATTGAAGCGTTCTTTAATTTGTTTGAGATGCTAGCTAAACAGATGGAATGGCCACAGGAAAATTAGACTTGATTATTGCAGTCTAAGTTACTGGTTAATATTCATGACATATATTCTTCGCTAACAGAAGAAATGCCAGTGAATTATGATGTGGTGAAAAAGGCTAATTTGGGTGCATATGAGTTGATTACTGAAGCATATTGGTAGAAATTTGGGAAATTGAGAAAACAGCCTGGGCAAACTTATATTGAGTTTGAAAGAGTAAAAGAAAGTAATTTTAATCTGTGGACACAGGTGCCAAAAATAGAGACAATGCCTGCAAATCTTATGGAAATAATTATTTTGGAAGAATTTAAAGAGTCAATCCATTTGGTAGTGAGAATTAATGTGGAGTTGATTCTGTAAGATAAGCAGGAGAGATGTCTAATGATTATCACAGAATCACAGTGCAGAAGAGGCCCTTCGGCCTTTCGAGTCTGGACCGACACGTGAGAAACATCCGACATACCTACCTGATCCCATTTACCAGCACTTGGCCCATAGCTTTGAATGTTATGACGTATCAAGTGCTCATCCAGGTAATTTTTAAAGGATGTGAGGCAACCCGCCTCCACCACCCTACCAGGGAGTACATTTCAGACCGTCACCACCCTCTGGGTAGAAAAAGTTTTTCCTCACATCCCCGCTAAACCTCCTGCCCCTCACCTTGAAGTTATGCACCCTTGTGACTGACACTTCAACTAAGGGTATCAGCTGCTCCCTATCCACCCTGTCCATTCCCCTCATAATCTTGTACACCTCCATCAGGTCGCCACTCAGTCTTCTCTGCTAGAACGAAAACAACCCAAGTCTATCTGACTTCTCTTCATAACTTAAATGTTTCATCCCAGGCAACATCCTGGTGAATCTCCTCTACAATCACATCCTTCCTATAATGTATAATGTAGCAACCAGAACGGCACAAAGTACTCCAGCTGTGGCCTCATCAAGGTTCTATACAACTCCAACATGGCCTCCCTATTTTTGTAATCTATGCCTCGATTGATAAAGGCAAGTGTCTCATATGCATTTTTCACCACCTCATTAACATGCCCCTCCACCTTCAGAGATCTATGGACACACACGTCAAGTTCCCTTGGCATATGAGTTGGAAGTTGCATTTAGAGAAACAACAAGTGATGAATGTGAAGGCAGATCAGAAAGCTAAACTGTGCAGCTTCGTTTCTGGAGACAAAGCACGAGTTTTGTTAGGAATACGAGGTGATTCATCAAATGAAAAATTAAGTGGGTCCTACAGGTTTGAAAAGAAATTCCATGCAGCAAAGTATTTCATAAATGTTCCACAAAGAAGAAAGGAGCGGTCGACGTTTCATGTAGATATGCTTTAAAAGTACTTTACAGTGAAGAGGAACAAAAAGAGGTATTAGTGTTGGCAGATGATGAGAAAGAGGTAGTAATGAAGGACTCTGAAATTGTTTTCCCTCTAATCATATTGGATAATGAGAGGGTTATTGAAATTTTAAATGAAGTATTGAGTTACCTTCCACCCAAGTTCATCATGATTTGGAAGCGCTATTGCAGTCACACAAACTTATTGCAGCAAATAAGTTGGGAAAAGCACATTTAGCTTCACATGATGGATGTCTAGAAATTTCATCTTCCTAAAAGCAACATCCTTATTGATTAAACCCGGCAAAGTCCTCACAAGTACAAAAAGTAATTGACCTCATGCTTCAAATGATATCATTTAGCGTAGTTGCAGTAACTGGAGTTTGCCAGTTGAACTGGTATTGAAACCAAATGCAACACAAAGACTGTACGTGGACTATCGAAAAGTGAATGTGATGACAAAGCGGATTCATATTCCACACAGCGGTTAGAATATTGCATTGTGAAGGTGGGACAATCGACATTTATCACAAAGATTTACTTGCTAAAAGGGTTTGGCAGGGTATTGTCGGAGAGAGCAGAGGACATATTTGTTAAGCCAAATCTAACATATCAGTTTAAAGTCGTGCCATTTGTTATGAAGAATGCAGCTACGACATTTCAAAGAGTGACAAACAAAATAATTGCAAGTCTAAGCAATTGTGCTGTTTATATTGATGATCTAATCCTTTTCAGTGAGACATGGGAGGAGCACTTACAGCATCTGGAAGAATTATTTACTTGACTAGAAAAGGCTAATTAGGTGATGAACTTGACTAAAATTGAATTTTCAAATGCACAAGTTACATATCTAGGCCATGCCACTGGACATGGTAATGTGACTCAGAGAGATCAGAAAGTCAAGGCTATCGTGGATTTCCCAGTGCCTTCAATGAATCGAGAGGTTTGAGATTCCTGGGCAAGAGAGGGTTTTACTGGAAATGTGTACCAAAAGTTAGCCAACTGGTTGGACCACAGGCGGAACTATTAAAAACAAACAAGAGGTTTTAATGGGTACTGCAGTTTCAGAACCAATTTGATAGTTTTAAAACTAGAACATCAGTTTTATCAGTACCCAATTATGCCAAACAATTTAAGTTTTGTGTTGACACATGAATTATAGTCACTGAGGCTAAAATCATACAAGAAGATGACACTGAAATTGAAAAATCGATAGGGAATTTTTCACAGAAGCTGAAACTACAACTGAGAAGATATTCAACAATCGAAAAAGAAACCTTGGATTTGGTGTTAGTATTGAAGCATTTTGAAGTTCATTTTGCAATCAATTCATCAGAAACAATTGTTTATACAGGCCATAATCCTTTGAGGTTTTTGTCCAAATTTCCAGACCAAAGGGGGAGACTTTTCAGATGAAGTCTATTATTGCAAGCATTTAATCTATGGATTATACATATTGCTGGAAGAGAAAATCTGTTCACGGATGCATTATCAAGGGTTTGAAGCTAAAAGGAAAATAGGACATTTTTAAAAAACCTGGACCCTGAACGGGAACAATTTCTGTTGATGTACTTGTGTATAAATATATTGTTATTGCAATATGAGCATTTGACAATGAAATAGTATAATGTGTATGGGAGATAATGTGGGGTGGCTTACTGAAAAATGAAGCTATCTTTTGGAATTATAATGGTTCATTTTTCAATAGGAAGGGTGATACCATGGAACTATTAAGGTATATAATGTTCTCGTATTTTTGTGAATAGAGATTTAGCCTGTTGGTGTGTCTGTGTGTGTTTTATTTGGATTAAAGTCAATTAAAATGGGTGCGCTGATGTATTGTAGTTTAGAAATGGAAACAGAGGTAGCGGTACACTTGATTTTTGTTGAATACAGTGTTCATGAAGGGGAGTGAAATCTTGCACCAAGCTAGGAGACACGAAGCATATTTTTATATTACTCAGGATTTCAAAGGGCCTGGTGATGCAATGAGAATTTGCACTTCAAGAGACATGCTAGAAATAACAGAAAGCAGCTTCGCCTGTGCAGGGCAGGGTCATCTAACATCAAACCAGCTGTAAACCTGCAATTGTCTGCAAAAGAACCAAAGTGAAAGGAACCTCATTTTGAATTTCAAAGGTGAAAATGCTTTGCCTGGTACCTGCTTAAAGTATTTATGTTGTTGTTGTCTTCGTGCAAATTAGTTTGGGAATTTGTTAAAAAGTTATGATAGCACTAATTTGTAGCCATGCTTATGTGTTTAATACCTTGTAAATTAATAAATGCCTAATTTGTTCTCATATAAAAGCCTCTCAAGAACTGGTAATCTTATTCCTGAATTTAGAGTTGCATCTCAAACATTCCACTTGAAAATATAGGTTATGAGAGGCATTTAAATTTTACCTCTGGGACTGCAAATATCAGCCTTTTCCAACTGCGGTGTCATAATAGTGCTCCACAAAAATACAGAACCAGAAAAATAATTATCTCTGGATTACTTCCTCAGACTCGGGTGAATTGTTGTGGGGCAAATAAGGTTCGAGAGTTGCATGCATGGCTTAAAGATTAGCGTGGGAAGATGGATTTCAATTCACAAGGCCCTGGCACCAGTACAGGCGAAAAAAGAAGTGTACTGTTCAGATGGTCTTCACCTGAATTGTGCTGGGACCAATGTTCTGGCAAATCCTCAAACTATGGCAGTGGAGGAGGAGGTGGGTTAAACTAAATAGTGGGGGCAGAGGAGGGAAATGGGGAGATGCCGCATGATGGGAGAGGAGGTCTGCTATATTAAAGCTAAAAGTCAAGGACATAAAGCAATATTAGATAAAAATAATGAGAGTGTGGCAGGAAGGGGCAGAGCATGCAAAATTAAGTGTGCACCAGCAGATAAGGCCAGAGTTTGCAAGAATGATGAAAAGATGAACTTAAAGGCTCAGTTTCTGAATGCATTGAACATTCTTTCTGAAAAGCTGGTTGAAGCAGAATCTTTGAATATTTTGAAGCCAGGTGCGGACAGATTATTGGTAAGCAAGGGGGTGATAGGTTATCAGGCGTAGGTGGGATGAGGATTTCAGGTTACTATCAGATCAGCCATAATCTTATTAAATGGCAGAGCAGGTTTGAGGGGCTGAATGGCCTACCCCTGCTCCTTGTTCGTATGTTTGCATGTCCATAACAAAATGGATGAATTGATGGCACAAATAGAAATAAATAGCCATTTCATAGACATGATTGCAAGGTGATCATTATATATAAGAATATAACAACATAAGATTTAGAAGCAGGAGTAGGCAATTCAGCCCCACAAAACTGCCCCGCCATTCAATACGATCATGGCTGATCTCATTTCGGCCTCAACTCCAATTTTCGGCCCTCTCCTCATAGCCTTTCAACCCATTACTAATTAAGAACCTGTCTATCCCAACCTTAAATTTATTCAGCGTCCTGGCATCCACTGCACTCTGAGGTAGTGAATTCCACAGATTGACGACCCTTTGAGAAAAGTAATTGCTCTTCACCTCTCATTTAAATCTACCACCCATTCTCGTAAAAAAATGGTCTCTCCTGCCAAATTCACTAGGGCTAAATCTGCCGTCATGCCTATGTAGTTACCTTTATTTAACTCCAGAACACTTGCATGGGACTCAATTTTCTCGCTCTCAAGCTAAGCTTGAAATTCTACATGCTATGATCACTCTTCCCTCGAAGATCCTTTACTGTGAGATCATAAATTAATCCCATTTCATTACAGAAAGCCAAATCCAGAATTGTCTCCTCCCTGGTAGGTTCTGCAACATATTGTTCCATGAAACAATCTCTAATACACTCTATGAACTCTCCCTCAAGTCTAGCCTTATCAATTTGATTAGTCCAGCCACTATGCATGTTAAATTATATCCATTATTAAATAGTGTGTTGGAGGACAGGAAGCCAGGAAAATAGTGGAGTAGCTCTGATAATTAGGAGTTACATTAATACTGAAGAGAGAGATGACTTTTGGCCATTCAATCCAGATGTAGAGTCAGGTTTGTTATATATAAGAAATAGCAAATGTAGAACGTCACTGGTGGGATTAGTTTACAGGCCACCTAACAGTAGCTGCATTGCTGGGCAGAGTATACAGGGAGAAAAATGTAGGCATGTAAGAAATGTACTTCAATAGCCATGGGTGATTTTGATCTTCAAAGAGATTGGTCGAGTAAAGTTGAACAAAATAACCTGCATGATGAGTTCGCAGACTGTATTCAGAACAATTTCTTGGGGCAAGACATTTTGGAGCTGCGAGGCAACAGTGATCATGACATGATAAATTTTTCACGCTCAGGGGAGGATGAGAAATGTAGCTTTAAGAATGTTGTCTCAAATTTAAGTAAAGGTGATTACAAGTGCATGAAGAAAGAGTTGGAAAATGTGAACGGGGAAAATATGAGAGAAAGTAGCAGCAGCGTCACCAAAGATATATTGTGTTGATGATAAAAAATAGTCTGCATGAGGATTATGTTAGATCCTTGGTTAGCTGAGGAAGTTAGAGACAGTATCAATTTCAAATAAAATACATACAATCCTGCGAGGATTAGTTGTAGCCCAACATTGTAGAAATCAGCAATGAATGACTAAAAGAACAAGGAAGGGATTAGAATACGAGAGAAAGCTAGCTACAAATATAAAAGCACATAGCAAGAATTTCTAAAAGTTTTTCAAAAAAAAACTAAACAAGATACTAAAGTGAATGTTGGTTTGGTAGGTGTTCGGACTGGGAATGAATAATGGGAAACCAAAAAAGCAGAGGCATTGAATGGGTATTTTGCAACATCTTCGATGGGTAAGGCACAAAAGAATCTAAAAAATAATCGAAAGTCAAAAGTTAAGAGGAAGGGAAGAAAAAATGCATTAACAACCACTGGGGAAAACTACGGGGGAAACTATTAGAACTAACGGGGAAAAGCAAAAAGAGGCATGCAGATATGAGACTTAGCTGATTGACACGTAGATTGAGCAAAGAGTTGGGAATTGCCTTCAGGTGGGAATTCAATGCATAGGGAGAAGATGTGTTCCTTATTTTGTCTTTTTTGTAAGTGTCAAGTTCTGCTGAGTTATTCTTCCCTTGCCTCTAAGCTAGGAAAGTGGAGGTTGCATTTTAATTAATCACTAATTGATGACTTAAAAATTATTTTAATAGTGTGAATAGTGCTGACAAGGTGTGTTCAACTTGGTTAGTTTTTTTTTTAGCTGTAGCAAGCTTAACTAATAAAGGAATGGCGGGGTTGTTCCAACCTCGGGAATGCACGTTCTGCCCAATGTCGGAAGTTCAGGATGATTCTCGTCCACTGGGTAACTGTTTGTGGAGGAGATGTCGACAGTTGCAACAGTTTGAGTTCTCAGTTACGGAGCTAGAGCAGCAGCTGGTGCCACTGTTATTCATCCGTGATGCTGGCAGATACATGGTGATGACATTTATACATGTGGTCATTCCACAGATTAAGGGTGTGCAGGGAAAGAGGGAATGGGTGGCTCCCTGGCAGTCAAAAGAGACCAGACAGGTAGCACAGCATCCCTCTCTACAACAAACACTCAGGTCTGAATGTTGATTAGAGTAATGGGATATCAGGGGAATCCAGCCAGAGCCAAGTCCATGGTACCAAGGGCAGCTCAGCTGCACAGGGGTGCGCAAAGAAGATTGCAAGAGCCATAGTGATAGCTAATGCGATAGTTAGCAGAGCATATAGGTGCTACTGCTACCCAAATGTGATTACAGGATGGTGTGTTGCCTCCTTGGTGACAGGATTATAGATGTCAATGAGCTGCTGCAAAGCATCCTTGGGATGGGGTTGGGGGCGGGAGAGGCTGGACAACAATCAGTCACGGTCCACAAAGACATAAGTAGAAAGAAATTCGGCAGGCAGGTTTTAGGGGGCTGAGTGGAAAATTAACGAGCAAGCCCTGAAAAGCAGTAGTCTCCAAATTCACCACGGGGTCACACATAAGTGGCCTCAGGAATCAGACGATAACAGAGATAAACCCGTGGCTGGAAATTTCATACAGGAGAGAAAGCTTTGTATTGATTCCGGCTCCAGGGGAGATGGGACCTGTACAAGCCGGATGGGTTGTACCTGAAAAGAGCCGAGGCTGATTGCCTTGCTCATGCTGGTGCAGGAGTTTTAAATTAGTTTAGCAGTTGGAATGGTGACCTGAGGGTAAATTGATTTGGGGAAAAATCATACATGAAAATGGAAGGCATAATATTAATGGCTGAATATGGAAGGCAGAGGAAACAAAGGTCAGAAAGCAAAAAATAAGAGTTCACTGGTGCTGTAAGATATATACTTCAATATAAGTAGTGCAGTAAATAAATCAGACAAGTTGAGGGAACAGATAGAAACGTGGCTGTATGATGACATAGTTGTCACAGAACAAATGGCTTAAGGAGGACAGGCAGGACAGCTCAACGTCCCTGGTAACATGGTTTTCAGGAGGGATAGAGAAAGAGATAAATAAGGAAGAGGTAGAAATTTGGGTTAAAGAAGTAATCGCAGCAGTGACAAGGGCTGATATGGTAGATGCATCATCTAAATGACCCAAATGGATTCAGCTAAGGAACGAATAAAAAGGCAGTCACACTGCTGGGTTTGCATTAGAGGCACCTAATCAGTGAGACGGATGTGGAAGAGCAAGTATGTCGTGTTAAGAACTAAACAGTTTAAGAAAGTTATGTTGGTTTTTGTCAGCGTTGTGAATGTATTTTAGCTTTAAAGTTTAAAGTTTGAGTTGTATTTCTGAATTTCTCTGTTAAGGAAAGACAAATTAATTTTTAGTTTAACTTTTTATTCCACATGAGAGTTTTACCACCGTAAGCTATGTTAAGCAAGCAAGAGCAGAGAAAAGACACTGCTGTTGCCTAGCAAACGGGTCCAGAAAGGCAGGTCCGTCCCTCAGACACACAGAAGAATAAAAACAGCGGTTTGTTTTGGAAGCTGTTGGAGTTCAGCTGATCCTGAAGATAACTGTCAGAGAAGCAGCCTAGAAGGGACAGATAGCCAGATACCAGCTAAAGTTAGTTAAAAGTAGCTGCCAGAGAGAGACTGGAGAAAAGTGGTCAGATAGCCAGCCCCAAGCTAAAGAGAAACTCCAAGAGTCCAGGGGGTGGAACAGGGGAAAGTTAAAGCAGAACTACTATTCAAAGGAAGGTGAGGAAGCTAGAAAAGGTCCTGCTAGATGAAGTTGAGTGTGAGGGGCAGAGGAAAAGTCTTCAAAAAGTGGCAAAGTTGCAGGAAGCAGATTTAAAGTGAGGAAAGCTTGCAAGAGGCAAGAAGGTCCAAAGAGACAACTGAAGGTCTGTAACTCTGCTATGGCCATGTGAAGCAATGGTACTGTTGATGGTTGACTCGGTGTGAAAGAGTGCGTGAAAGGCAGCTTGAATGCTTCTGGTCACCCAGGTAAGAGGAATGTCAGAAGAAGTGTTTAAAACACTGGTGGTGAACCTTTGTGGATGGCATCTGAGAAAAAGCATTGGTTTGGCAGAATATTCCAAGATGAGTTCCTGGTGAGGGGAGATTCGAAACCCTTGTATGAAAGACGGAGTTCAGTGAGACCAATTGGCTCACAGTGTGACAAGGGTCTGGGGAAAATTGAGGAGAGGTCCATAGGATTGGTTTCATGTGGCACCTGTCACTGAATTTCACAGTGTGGGCGCCTGACCACAGGAAGCCTGTTGTTTCCATGGCCTGTGTACTTACTGTGGCCATTAAAGTTTAAATTAGCTTTTCTAATTTGTGTTATCCTTACAAATCTGTATATCTTTAAAGGCACATTTGTGAGTGAAGGAACATTGCAATATAGCTCACCTTTCTCATTTGATAATTGATTTTTCTTTTGTTAAAATTCATCACTGACTCCCATGACTCTGTTCAGTAGCTATTCTCCACCGATGTGAGCAGGCAAATTAAAATTTAAGGAATCAATCTGGATACCACCCTGTGGGCAAGCTAGTCCAGGGGCATCCTTAGCAAGGTTAATAGCAGTAGGCAAATCTCTGAGAAGTGAAATAAAAGTAGGGCAGTGATACTCAGAGATTTTAACAAATGCAATATAACTGGGATAGTTTTAGTGTGAAAGGATTTCGAGGGAACAGAATTTTTGGGATGCATTTAGAAGAAATTTCTGGCCTACATGTAGCAAGTCCAGCAAGACAGCAACAGATCGAGACATAATTATAGGAACTCATTTTGGGCAGGTGGAAGGAGTGGCCGTGGGAGAGCACACTGATGGAAGTGATCATAATTCAGTTAGCTTAAACATGATTATGGAATAAGATTAAATCGAACCGGGGAAAGGCCAATTAGACTAAGCTGAGAAGTGATATAGAACAAGTGGACAGGAAAAATATTGTTGAAGGTGAATCAGTGTCAGAAAAGTGGAAGCCATTCAAAGGGAGAATCATGGGGTTCATAGAAAAATGGTGCCCACGATAATGACGGTGAGATGGCCACACCTAGAGCCCATTGGATGTCAAAGGCCTTACAGTGTAAGATGACGCAGAAGAGAATAGCTTAAGTCAGACAGCGATAATAAATACTGCAGAAAGCCAGGAGGAGTATAGAAAGTGAAAGAATGAAATCAAAAATGAAAAAGGGGAAGCAAAGCGAAATAATATTGGCAAGCGAAAATAAAATGATCATATACATCTGTAATCAATATATTCAGAGTAAGAGAATATAAAGGGAAATAGAAAAGCCTATGAAAGGCGATAATGATAAGCTATGTGTATAGGCAGAGATTGTGGGTCTGATTCTTAATGAATACTTTTAACAAGGGCTCTTAAAAAGCCCTAACATGGCAGACAGGTTAAGAAAAATAAAAGCTCATCGGATCCAGGGGAACTTAACATGCAGGAGGCAAAATTGGCTCAGCAGCAGGGTAATTGTTGATTGATGTATTTGTGACTGGAAGGCTTTTTCCAGTGGGGGGCCACAGAGGTCAGTACTAGGTCTGCTGCTTTTTGTGTTATATATTAATGAGTTGGAAATGAATGAATGGGCCATGATCAAGAAATTTCCAGATGACCAATAATGAGGATGTTAGCTGAAGAATGCGGGAAGCTATCAATGGGCCAGTCATTGGGCAGACAAGCGGCAATCAAATTCAACCCAGAGAAGGATGAGGATGCATTCGGAGAGATCAAACAATGCAAAGGAATGCACAATTAGTTAGATAAGTCGGAGAGGTTTAGGGGAATTGAAAGGACTTGGAATAGTGTCCACAGATCCCTGAATGCAACAATACAGGTCGATAAGTTGATTATGAAGACACATGGAATCTTTTGCTTTATCAGCAGTAGTATAGAATATAACAGCAGGGAGGTTGTGCTGGATCTATATAAAACATTAGTTAGCCCACAGATTGAGTAAAGTGAGCAGCTCTGGTCACCTCATTACAAAAAGGATGCCGTTGCACTAGATAGGGTACAGAGGGGATTTATGGGATTTTTTTCCAGCTCTGGGAAAAGTGCAGCGATAACGAAAGGATGTTTAGGCTGGTGTTGTTCTCCTGGGAACAAAGGCAGCTAAGAGGAGATTGGATTGAGCTGTAGAAAATTTTGAGCCTGGACAGGGTGAATGGGAAGGGTCTATTTAACTTCGGGGAAAGGTCAGTGCTGCAATGATCCAGTGAGGCCCAACTCACACTGGAGGAAGTACACCTCATCTTCCGATTAGGCACTTTACAACCTTCCTGGCTTAACATTGAGTTCAACAACTTCAGTCTATGAACACTCTCCTCTATCCTCACCACTTTTTTCTCCCTTTTTTTCAATATTCATTTCATCTCTTTCTTCATTGTTATCGATTTATTTTCATTTTTATTTACTACCAGTTTTTATTCATTGTTTGATTCCAACCTTTTATCCTGTTTCGACCTTTTTTTCCCATCCCTTTCCCCCACGCCACCCACACAAGGGCCATCTGTTAATAGTTCATGTTTATAAAAACAAAAAAACTGCGGATGCTGGAAATCCAAAACAAAAACAGAATTACCTGGAAAAACTCAGCAGGTCTGGCAGCATTGGCGGAGAAGAAAAGAGTTGACGTTTCGAGTCCTCATGACCCTTCGACAGAACTTGAGTTCGAGTCCAAGAAAGAGTTGAAATATAAGCTGGTTTAAGGTGTGTGGTGGGGGGGGGGGGCGGAGAGATAGAGAGAGAGAGGGGAAGGGGGGTGTGTGGTTGTATGGATAAACAAGCAGTGATAGAAGCAGATCATCAAAAGATGTCAATGACAATAGTACAATAGAACACATAGGTGTTAAAGTTAAAGTTGGTGATATTATCTAAACGAATGTGCTAATTAAGAATGGATGGTAGGGCACTCAAGGTATAGCTCTAGTGGGGGTGTTTTTTTATTATATAATGGGAATAGGTGGGAAAAGGAAAATCTTTATAATTTATTGGAAAAAAAAGGAAGGGGGAAACAGAAAGGGGTTGGGGATGGGGGAGGGAGCTCACGATCTAAAGTTGTTGAATTCAATATTCAGTCCGGAAGGCTGTAAGTGCCTAGTCGGAAGATGAGGTGTTGTTCCTCCAGTTTGCGTTGGGCTTCACTGGAACAATGCAGCAAGCCAAGGACAGACATGTGGGCAAGAGAGCAGGGTGGAGTGTTAAAATGGCAAGCGACAGGGAGGTTTGGGTCATTCTTGCGGACAGACCGCAGGTGTTCTGCAAAGCGGTCGCCCAGTTTACGTTTGGTCTCTCCAATGTAGAGGAGACCACATTGGGAGCAACGAATGCAGTAGACTAAGTTGGGGGAAATGCAAGTGAAATGCTGCTTCACTTGAAAGGAGTGTTTGGGTCCTTGGATGGTGAGGAGAGAGGAAGTGAAGGGGCAGGTGTTGCATCTTTTGCGTGGGCATGGGGTGGTGCCATAGGAGGGGGTTGAGGAGTAGGGGGTGATGGAGGAGTGGACCAGGGTGTCCCGGAGGGAGCGATCCCTACGGAATGCCGATAAGGGGGGTGAAGGGAAGATGTGTTTGGTGGTGGCATCATGCTGGAGTTGGCGGAAATGGCGGAGGATGATCCTTTGAATGCGGAGGCTGGTGGGGTGATAAGTGAGGACAAGGGGGACCCTATTATGTTTCTGGGAGGGAGGAGAAGGCGTGAGGGCGGATGCGCGGGAGATGGGCCGGACACGGTTGAGGGCCCTGTCAACGACCGTGGGTGGAAAACCTCGGTTAAGGAAGAAGGAGGACATGTCAAAGGAACTGTTTTTGAAGGTAGCATCATCGGAACAGATGCGACGGAGGCGAAGGAACTGAGAGAATGGGATGGAGTCCTTACAGGAAGCGGGGTGTGAGGAGCTGTAGTCGAGATAGCTGTGGGAGTCGGTGGGTTTGTAATGGATATTGGTGGACAGTCTATCACCAGAGATTGAGACAGAGAGGTCAAGGAAGGGAAGGGAAGTGTCAGAGATGGACCACGTGAAAATGATGGAGGGGTGGAGATTGGAAGCAAAATTAATAAATTTTTCCAATCCCGTCGAGAGCATGTTGTCCTTTTCAGTGTGCTTACCTTGTTCTCTTATTATCACATTTTGCTTTCTCACATTAATGCCACTATCAGCACCTCCTTTAATCCACACCATTAAAAAGCCCTTTGTAATTTTGCTCATGACATCATTCTCAATATCTCCTTTGCCCCCACCCCACCCTCACCGCTGGTCTTCTATTCAGCTTCACTTGCTCAACTCACTTCAACAGTCTACATTTAATGACATTTTACCTTATCTTTAGCTCTGAATAAGTCATACGGATTTGAAACATTATGTCTGTTTTTCTCTCCACTGATGCTGTTGAACTGGCTGACTTTTTCTAGCATGTTGTGTTTCAGTTACCGATTTCCAGCATCTGCAGTATTTGCTTTTATTTTGTGTGCACAAGGTAAATTGAGTTTGACAAATTTATTAGAGTACTTCTAGGATGCAACATACAAGATAGATAACGGAGTACCAATTGATGCAGTGCATTTCGATTCCCAGAAGGTATTTTCTAATGTGTCACTTCAAAAGTTACTGCGCAAGTTAAGAGCTCACGGTGGTGGGGGTGACGTAATAGCATACATAGATGATTGGATAACTAACAGGGGAAAAACAAGTCGGGATGATTGGATCATTTTCAGGTTGGCAGACGAACTACTGGACAGCTCCAGGGATCAATGGCAGGGTCTTAACTATTTCCCATCTTTCCCAACGATCTGCATATAGGGACAGAATGTATAATTGTCAAGTTTTCTGACTGCACAGCGGTAAGTAGGTAATTAAGTTGTCCAGAAAGCATAAGTAGTCTACACAGGGATAGGTTTATTTAAAGAGCAAGCTTTTGAGATGGATGATATTGTGTGAAAAATGTGAACCTGTAAATTTTAGCAGGAAAAACAGAAAAGCATTTTTTTAAATTGAGAGCGATGGCAGAACTCTGAAGTACAGAGGTATCTGAATATCCTGGTAAATGAACCATACGAAAAAAAGTAACATGCAGGTACAGCAGGTGATTAGGAAGGCAAATGGAATGTTTTTGAGGGCAATCAAGCATGAATTTAACTAAGTTCCTACCCTTCTCTGGGAGGCCAAACCTGGAGGACTCTATTATTTTGGTCTCCTTACTTCAGGAAAGATAAAATTGCACTGGAAGCAGCTCATAAAACATTCACTCACTTAATTCCTGCGCTGAAGGTGTTGTCGTAATGAGAAGTATGAAAGCTCATCCTATTGAAACGTTCAGGTTCTTTTGGCGAGTTCACAGGGACGACATTGAGATGATGGTTCACTTTGTAGAGAGTAGAAGACACAGAAAAATAAGGGCCTCCCATTCAACACTAAGATGCAGCAAAGTTTTTCTTCTCTCTCAGAGGGTGGTTAGCCTTTGGAATTGTCCTCCTAAGAGACCAGTGGTGACTGCAAATATTCAAGGCTGTGTTAGATAGATTTTTGATCAGCAAGGGAATGAAAGGCTATGGGGGGCAGACAGGTTTGGGAAGTTAGTGCCATATTCAAATCAGCCCTGATCTTATCGAATAGTGGAGCGTGCTCGAGCAGCCCAATGGCCTACTCATGTTACCAGTTTTTGTGTTCTTGTGTCACGGAGCTGCCACAGCCATAGTTCACCAGCTTGGTTCTTGGAATGATGATGGTGTCACATTATGACGAGCTGGCTGAATTAGGCCCATATTTTCTGGATTTTGGAATAACTGATGTGTAAAATATTCTAAAGAGACTTGGTAGAATGGACGCTGAAAGCTTGCAAGCAGAACAAAAGGGAGGGTGTGTGATCGGGTGGAGGATGTGAGATATTAAATGACAAATAAAATGTTATTTGATGAGAGCCATAGGGAGTAGTAATGGGTAAAGTAATGCAAACAAAGGTGTTTCTGGATGTAGTTGGATAGAATTCTCTACCTTGCTTGCACCCTGGCCTTTTCTGTCATTTCAGCTGCCATAGTGTTCAAATTTAGCTCAGTGTAATCTCGAGGAACAGCGCCTCACTTTGTTCTCAGCATTTAGCAACCTTCTGGAGTCAAGGTTAATTTTCAAAAAAGTAGATATTAGCCTCAGCAAGCATGTATATTGCCTCTTCCTTTTAAGTTCAATTGTTCTCCATTCTTTATTTATTTGAATTGCATTCAGGAAATTTGGGCAGAAGATCAGCCACGATCTTTTGAGTTTGAGTGACACAGTATTCTCGACGGTCCTTATATATTTCTTTATTCTTTATTTTATTTATGTCAATTTTCATGCCTATATTTTCATTCCACGTATATTAATTAATTGAGTTTAAATTCCCAGTTATCATGATGGGAATTTACAGAAAGTTTTTGGAGCATTACTGTCATATTGCGGGCTATTATCCACCATCATTATCACCATTCTGCCATTCACGGCTGTTGGAAACTTACTTTTTAGGCCTTTCATTGCCATAGCCCCATGTAACTTTCAGTATTTCTCCTTAGCTTCTCCTTTCTGGTTCCCATATTTTGATTCACAGGAAGCGTTTTAGCAGATGTTTCTCTTTCTGCAACCTAACACAACAGGCATATACTCCTTGTCCTAATACCTTTCGGCCTGCTGCATATTCTGATGTTGCAGGTCATCCATGTCTCGCTGGGACTTCATACCTCTGACGTATTTTCCTTAATTGGGCCTCCACTTAGACAACAGCAAGTGTGATCTTAGCTTTCTGTTGCTTTCACAGGGGTTGCCCTTGTGTGCAAATACATACTGCTTCTGTTGTTATTTTTTTCATCTCTCAGTTAAAGGAGACACATTTTTGCAAAGGGCACCTTTGTTGCACAATTATAATGTGTTTCCCCATTCTATTAAGCTTAAATATGTAAGGTACACTGTCATATAACTGGGCAGGCGGTAAGAAGGAGCATTGCTACATTCTTACATTAAATTATTAATGGACCGCCAAGTACATGCCCTAATTGCACTATAAAGTCTCCGGAGTTGTCATGATGTGGCCAAAACTGCAAATATATTTGCCTTCATCAGCTTTTATTGAAGTTATTTTGTATCATTTCCAAACATCTCCCATTGTCAGATTCTCAGAAAGACGGGCATTCTTATACAGAAAACCACTTGAAATGTTGCTTCAGTTACGAGATGAAACATTGCTTGGATTAAAATTGTTTCTTATCTTAACCAATTGGAGAATTTGTGTCCAAGGATCTTTCAGCACATTCTTTATTTCTTCTCTGATTTTCCTCTTGGTCGCTGCATAAATACCCGTGTTCCTGCAGGAACTAAAATGCATGAGTAGATAGCCGGTTTCAGTAGCGATATATCCAACGCTTGAGTAATCTTCCTGATTATAAACACTGCTTGACGACCTGGTGGCTGCAAACCTCCCAACAGCTGTTAACCACAAAAGTATGAAACTAGCTGACACACTGAAGGATGGACTTCGTTCGGTTGATCACCCCGGGATCACTCTGACACTCATTGTAGTTACCCAAAGCCCCATTCGCAATCTATTGGCCAATAAAATACGTCTTTCGGTCAAAGAATTGAACAACGTCATGAGATTAAAAGGAAGCAACACAACTGATATAGACTGCATCCAGCTGTAAACTGGCCATGCGGGTAATATATAAACGGCCACTGTTGTCCGGCAGTCCCAATGCACATTGTCAATAACGTGTTCAGATTCCATAAGACCATAATACCATAAGACATAGGAGCAGATATTAGGTCATTCAGCCCTTCGAGTCTGCTCCACCATTTAATCATGGCTGATAAGTTTCTCAACCCCATTCTCCCGCCTTCTCTCCATAACCTTTGATTCCCTTGCCAATCAAGAACCTATCTATCTCGGTCTTAAATACACTCAATGACCTGGCCTCCACACCCTTCTGTGGCAATGAATTGCATAGATTCACCCCTCTCTGGCTAAAGAAGTGTCTCCTCATCTCTGTTCTATAAGGTCTTCCTTTTACTCTGAGACTGTGCCCTCGGGCCCTAGTCTCTCCTACTAATGGAAACATCTTCCCCACGTCCACTCTATCCAGGCCATTCAGTATTCTGTAAGTTTGAATCAGATCCCCTCTCATCCTTCTAAACTCCATCGAATATAGACCCAGAGTCCTCAAACATTCCTTATATGTTAAGCCTTTGATTCCTGGGATCATTCTTGTGAACCTCCTCTGGAACCTCTCCAGGCCCAGCACATCCTTCCTGAGATACGGGGCCCAGAATTGCTCACAATATTCTAAATGTGGTCTAACCAGACCCTTATAAAGCCTTAGCAGCACATCCCTGCTTTTATATTCTAGTCCTCTCGAAATAAATGCCAACATTGCATTTGCCTTCCTAACTACCGACTCAACCTGAAAGTTAACCTTAAGAGAATCCTGGACTAGGACACCCAAGTAACTTTGCACTCCAGATTTCTGGACTCTCTCTCCATTTAGAAAATAGTCTATGCCTCTATTCTTCATACCAAAGTGCATGACCTCACACTTCCCAACGTTGTATTTCAACTGCCAATTCTTGCCCATTCTCCTTATCTGTGTAAATCCTTCTGCAGCCTCCCCGGCTCCTCAATACTACATGTCCCTCCACCTATCTTTGATTCATCTGCAAACTTAGCTAGAATGCCCTCAGTTCCTTCATCTAGATCATTAATGTATAAAGTGAAAAGTTGTGTTCCCAACACTGACCCTTGCAGTACTCCACTAGTCACTGGCAGCCATCCTGAGAAGGATCCCCTTATCACCACTCTCTGCCTCCTGCCAGACAGCCAATCTTCTATCCATGCTAGCACCTTGCCTCTAACACCATGGGCTCTTATCTTACTGAGCAGCCTCCTGTGCAGCACCTTGTCAAATGCCTTCTGGAAGTCCAAGTTGATAACATTCATTGGCTCTCCTTTGTCTAACCTGCTCATTACCTCCTCAAAGAATTTTAGCTTCGTGTGAGGGGAATATATGAACACCCTTAAAATAGGTCAGGATTGAAGCCATTAATATGACTGCAGTTGCAATTATTTTAGTGCAATATTTCCCATTAAATTGCTGCAAGCAGATTACCACAAATCAGTCAAATGTGAACGAGACTGTGAAGCACACTGACATAGTCAGATTGGCAAAAGTTATGTACAGAATGAACTTGCAGGCAGCTGTGTCGGAAAGAATTGTGTATGAATAGTGATAACTGAATATCAAATACACTGCTACGTTAAAGCTCATGAGCAGTAGATCTGTTGCAGCCATGGCCTCCATGTACACAGAGATACATTTTGAAAGACCACATTTTCCTCTGAAGAGAATCGTGATTGTCATAACCTTTGCTAGCAAAAAGAGAGGGGAAAGAGAAAAGTCACAGAGATAAACATTGGAAATATTTATCTCTGTTGCTATTTAAAATAATATATGTGGGTGCTGTTTTAATATAACATATTAATGGGAATGTGGACAAATAAATATTACAGAGAGAAAATAAACAGGATAAAAATCAATTTTCATTACAGCAGAGTTTGTCTGAAATTTCCCAAAACAGTGACAGTGAAAGGCTAAATCACCAAACCACAGAATTGTTTCAGCACAGAATGAAGCTTCATTTCATCATATATGCAGCTGCTCTGCGACTGAACAATTCACTTCGTGTCATTCATCCCCACCACTCCCCTGAACTCCACACCTCCCGCCTTTGCATACAGCAGGCTATGTGTCTGTTGAATGCCTTGCTTCAATGTGCTTCCATCACGCTCTTCTTGTCACTGTTGCTTATTTTGCCAATTGTTTTAAATCTGTGCACTCTCCTCCTTGATACTTTCACGAGTGGGGCAGAGTCTCAGGAACTATTCTGTCCATATGCCTTCTGATTTAAAATGCCTCTTTCAGACCTCCTCTCATCCCTCTTTTCTCCATGGAAAACAGTTATCAATTCTCCAATATATTTTCATAACTGAAGTTCCTGATCCCTGGAATAATTCTCACCAAACGTTTCGGCATCATTTGTAACATCCTTCACAATTTCCGTACAGTGCACGCTGAAGTTCATGCTCAGAAATAGGCGGAATACTCCACCTGAGGCTGACTTAGTGTTTTATAAATGATCAACATAGTTGTTTTGCTCTTGTACGCCCCTATTAATAAAGCCACCGATTATGTATGCTTTATTAACCACTCTCTCAAAGTATCCTGTCAACTTCACTGACTCATTCAACCTGTCCCCAGTTCTCCTGAACTCCCATTAGAATTTTCATCTTTATTTCGTATTTTCTCTGTATGTTCATCCTACAAAACATATCACTTCAAACTGTCCAACATCAATTTTTATCTGCCAATTGTCCATTAATTCAATCCTTATCAAGACCTACACAGCACTTGCTACTCACAAGTTTCAATGTTTACAAGTTTTCTACCTTCCGCAATTGTCAAAATTGTTCCCTCCATACCAAGTTCTAGATCGTTATTATATATCAGAAAAAATCAAGCATCCCAATGCTGACCTCTCAGGAACACCTCTACCAAACATTCCGCTGGCCAGAAAAACACCCATTAACGATTTTCTCTCTGCTTTGTGTCACTCATCCAATTTTGGATTCAAAATTGGCTTAGTTGTAGGAGACAGAGGGTGATGACAGAAGCAAAAACAAAAATACCTGGAAAAACTCAGCAGGTCTGATAGCATCTGCGGAGATTGATACAGTTAATGTTTCTAGTCTGTATGACTCTTCATCAGGACAGAAGGCTGCTTCAGTGACTTGAAGTCCGTATCCAGTGGTGTACCACAGGGATCCCCATTATTCGTCAAATATATCAACGACATAGATAACTATGTGGGTGGAAGTATTAATAAGTTTGTGGATGACACAAAGATTAGCCAGCTGGTTAACAGTAATGTTGAATGTCTTGGACTACAGCAAGACATAAATGGGATGGTCAAATGGACAGATAAGTGGCAGATGGAATTTAACCATGAAAAGTGTGAGGTGATACACTTTGGGAGGAGTAATTGACATGGAAGTATTCAATGAATGGCATGACAGTAGGAAATTCTGAGGAACAAAGGGATCTTGGCGTGTGTGTCCATAGATCTCTGAAGGTGGAGGGGCATTTTAGTGGGGTGCTGAAAAAGGCATTTGGGACATTTGTCTTTATGAATCGAGGCATAGATTAAAAAAATATGGATGTCATGTTGGATTTGTATAGAACCTTGGAGAGGCCACAGCTGAAGTACTGTGTGCAGTTCTGGTCGCCACATTATAGAAAGGATTTGATTGCGCTGGAGGGGTGCAGAGGAGATTCACCAGGATGTTGCCTGGAATGAAACATTTAAGTTATGCAGAGAGGTTGGACAGACTTGGGTTGTTTTCATTGGAACTGAGAAGACTGAGAAGTAATTTGATTGAGGTGTACAAGATTATGAGGGTCATGGACAGGTTGAATAGGGAGCAGCTGGTCCTCTTAGTTGAAGGGTCAGTCACGAAGGGACACAAGTTCTAGGTGAGGGGCAGGAGATTTAAGGGGGATGTGAGGAAAAACTATTTATTCAGAGGGTGGTGACGGTCTGGAATGCGCAGCCTGGGAGGGTGGTGGTTGCGGGTTACCGCACATTCTGTAAAATGTTGCTGGATGAGCACTTGGCACGTCAAAACATTCAACGATGGACCAAGTGCCGCTAAATGGACTTGGGTAAGTAGGTCAAGTGTTTTTCACGTTTCGATGCAGACTCAAAGAGCCGAAGGGCCTCTTCTGCACTGTGGGATTCTGTGCTTACTTGAAACTATTTGATTTCATTGTCTATAACTTTGCTCACAAATCTGTTGTATTGCACAGTAGCAAATGCCTTTTTGGAAATCCATGTACAGCATGCAGTTAGGTCAACATGATTCAACCTTCATAAGAGGGTGCTGGGTTCCCTTATTAAACCGAATTTGTCCATGTGCCCATTAATATGCTCACAAGACTATTGTTCTGGAAGTTTACCCAACCCTGAAGTTACATGTACTCATCTTTGCACCCCATCTTTTCTCAAATGGATGTCGCATTTGCGATCCCTCTGGTACCACCACTTTTCGAAGGCAGATTGGAAAATTATGAACAGTGCTACTACAATATCCACTCTCACTTCACTTATTTGCATTGCATCTGGTACTGGTTGTTTATTTACTTAAAATACAGGCAACCTATGTAATAGCTTCTCTGTATCATTTGTAAATCATTCGGGTGTATTAATTGACTTGTATTTCAACATGCCATATGTAGCACCTTCTTCCTTACTGAAGACAGGTGCAGAGTATTCATATGATACACCAGTAGTTCCCCCTGCCTTCAACCGTAAATTCTCCCTTTTGGTCCCGAATCATTGTAAATGCCTATGGAAGACTCCTGGATTCCATTTATGTTAAGCTCTCTTATTTACTTTTTCATTTGCCCTCTGAGCCTTCTATATTTGGCCTGCTTTCAATTGTATTGCTCATCTGACACCTGTCATGAGCACAGTTTCCCTCTTCATTTTAATCTTTACCTCTGTTGCCATTCAAAAAGCTCTGGATTTGTTGTGCTGCCTTTCTGTTTCTAGGGATTGCGACTTGACTGTACCCGAACAATCTCTTTTTTTTAAAGTTAGCCCTTTGTTTGCCTGCAAACATTGGCTGAAATTTATTCAGTTCAGATTCATTCTTTCCTCATTTAAGCTGGCTTTCCCACACTTAATTGTTCTTAAGCAGCATGACTCTTCATCGTCTTCAATAGCCAGCTTAAATTTTATTATACAATTAACACTGACCTCCTCCTGATGCTGGATGCATTCCCAAGAAACAAGTCCAGCAGTTCCCCCACTTCTCTTTGGACTGGAAACGTTCTACTACAAAAAATAACGTCAACAGACTCCGTGGGCTCTTTACCTCTCTACCCTATAAACTCCTGCTATCCAAGAAGATATTCGAATAAGTTTAGTCCCTCAGTAAACTGTGATATAACTTTTCAACTCTCTGTAACTTTATTAAAAATTTACTCCTGATAGTCCGTGGAATTAAGATGATACTGAGCAATGCAATTGCATATTTCATGTTCTTTAGCTCTAGCAATTAAATTCTGTCCTTAACACTTGGTGGCATCCTCTCTCCTGATCTGCAAATTTTTCTTGATCTATACCACCACCTTCAGCCCTCCACCCCTCCCCACCCCCCCTTCCCCCTACATGACTGTTTCTCTGTCTTATTGTACCTTGTAAATGACACATGACACCAGTGACTCACAGCTGGAGTTAATAAGATCTCACTTACAAATGAGGAAGGTCGAATTTCAACAAGCAACGAAACTTCCGAAGAGAAACATTTGAACTAGAGGCAACATAAAAAGAAGGGGCATGGAAAGAGAGAGAAAGAGAAAAAAAGAGTGTTTTTCAAGAAGATGTGGAAATGTGAAAACTTGACCTCCAGAGACAAAAGGTAGCAGTGGAATAGAGGGAGAAGGAAGAAGAAATAGAGTGCCGGCTTAAAAATCTGGACTTTAAAAAACAGTCCTCAGGACCTCAGGAACGTCTTGATGATAAAAAAAACCTTCAAACCAAAACACAGTGGGGATATGCTTAAATGTGTTCAAGCACTTCCCAGGTTTGAAGAGAGAGATGTAGAGGCGTTCTTTATTTCATTTTAGAAGACAGTTAACCAGGTGAAATGGCAACAAGAATACTCGGCATTGATTTTACGATATAAGTTATTGAGTAGAGCTCATGACGTTTATGCTTCACTGTGAGATGAAGTGTCACTTGTTTATGATGTGCTTTAAAAAGAATATGTTGAGTGCATATGAGTTGGTTCCTGAGGCTCAGAGGCAGAGGTACAAAAAAACTGGCTGGACACACTTATACTGAGTTTGAGAGTGTTAAACAAAGTAATTTTGAAATCTGGGTAAGGGCATTAACGGGAGAGAGAGAGCAAATGCATCTGTTAGTGAATATTTTTTTCTGAAGTATTTAAAGGTTCATTTCCCTCAGTGAGAATTCATGTTGAGGAAAGGAGGGGTAACATGGTGAGACACGCAGCAGAGATATCTGATGATTATCCGTGAGGTCATATATATTAACGTTTATTTTATCACCAGTTTAAATCAGAGAACGATAGAAAGATGGATGCTGAAAGGGTGGTAGGTGGTGAGGGAAGACAAGGAATAGTTGGGAATTCAAAGGAAGTTTTGTCTCAGACTAAAAGGGGGAGTGCTGAGAGTAGAAGTAACCTCAGAACTTGAGGTGTTTTCATTGTAATAAAGTTGGGCACACTAAGTCCATGTGTTGGAGGTTAAAGAGAAAATCAGCTACAATGATTGGAACGTGGAAAAGTTCTAGAAGTGGGAGTACTGTGTGTTCTGAGGTCCAGGCACAGTGGTCTGTCTGCAGGTAAAGCAAGAATAATCAATGATAGGTAAATATGTTTGAGCATGTTTACAAATTACCCAAAGGTGTTCTGAAGACCAGGTAGCAGAACTGTATAAAGGTTTTGGTATGTGGAGGAGTAGTCTCCCCATGTGTATTGGGTGGACCAGATAAATATATTAACATATTAAGAGGCACAGGTGCGAGTCAATCTTAGATGTAAAGGGATGGTGATACTGGTATTTCAGAGTGATTATTGCAGGAACAAGTGATAATAAGTGGGACTCATGGAGATACTAATCCTATTCCATTTGGAAGGTAAATTTAAAGAGTAAGTGGAAACAAAGTGAGGTGACTGTTCGAGTGGAATATTGCCCATTGTGGGGATGCTATTTTTTTCAGTTAATGATACAGATGGGTAACAGATGTTGCTGCAGCCTCTGTTAGTTGAGCAATCTGTAGTGGTGCATTGAACAGAAGATTTACAGAAAGAGCATCTTAGATTTTTTCCAAATTATGTACTAACAAGATGACAAGGTCACACTTTGAAATCGGAAGACGAGATCTTTGAAGGCAGGGCAAAAGTTTTGAAGGTCAATAATCTGATACTATCTTTGCTAAGATTGTCCAGGGGCAATAAATTGAAGATGATCAAGCTGAAGTGTTAATTTCAAGGCTGTTGGCAGAGCTACAACAAAAGGAACCATAAATAAAGCAGTTATGTCAGACAGCTTACTCAGAAACAGAGGCAACCTGTAGTTCATGAAGCTATGGAAGAGGAGGAAGTCCAAAACAGACGTTATTTTTAAAGCAATGATAGGAACCAGGAAAAGGCCCCATTAGATCAAGTGAAGAATGAGGGGCAGAGGAAAAGGCTCCCAGCCTCAGGTTTAAAGAGACAAAAGATGCAGGAAGCAAATTTAAAGGGAGAAAACCTTGCAAGATGCAAGAAGGTGAAAAGGGACAACTGAAGGCCTGTAACTCTGCTAAGTGCATGTGAAGCAGTGGTAGTGTGGCAGCTGAGTCGGTGCGACAGAACGCATGGAAGATAACTTGAATGCATATGTTGACACAGGGAAGAGGAACATCGGAAGGAGAGTTAAAAACCCTGGCCTTGAAACTTTGTGGAAGGCAACTGAGAGAAAGCATTGGTTTTGGAGAAGATCCCAAGGCAAGTACTTGGAGAGTGGAGATTGGAACCCTCTTATGAAAGACTGATTGGCTTACGTGTAACAAGGATCCGGGGGAGTTAAGGACAGAACCATAACATCTAGTTGAGGTGGAATCTGTCATTTCGTTTGAGAGTGAAGGTGCCTGACCACAGAAAGCCTATTTGTTTACATGGATTGTGTGCTTAATCTGCCCGTTTAAGTATAAGATAGGCTTTGTAAGTTGTGTTCTCCTTAAAAATCCACAATATCTGTAAAGGTATGGTTGTGAGTGAAGGAGTATTGTAATATATTTCATCAATTCTCCTTTAATAAACGTTTTATTCTTTTCTTACAATTTCATCACTGACTATTGTGAGTCTGTTCAGTAGCTACACTCCACGTAGCTGAACAAGCAAGTTAAGAGTGATGGCATCAAGCTGGTTCCACCCTGGGATCAGGCCTGTACAAGGGTAACATCAGTGGGGTTCATAACAGTAGGCAAATCTATGAGATTTGTAATAAGAGTAGGTCAGCAATAGTTAAAGATTTAAAGTACCCCAATATTTACTGTTATAGTTTTAGTGTGAAAGGAATTGAGGGAACAGAATTCTTCAGATACATTCAGAAGAACTTTTTTGGCCAGTATGTAGCAAATCCGACAAGAGAGCTAAAGTTATCTACTTCGTTTTAGGAACATATTCTGGGAAGGTGGAAGGGGTGGCCGTGAGAGATCATATTCTTGGTAGCGATCAAATTTCAGTGAGGTTATACATGCTTATGGGGAAATACACAGTAGAACCGGGGATAGATTTCTAAATTGGGGCAAGGTCAGAAAACTGATTTGGAAAAAGTGGACTGGAAATAGTTTGTTGAAGGTGAAGCAGTGTCAGAAATATCGGAGACATTCTAAGGGAGAATCAAGGGGTTCAGAGTAAACATATGTCCACAATAAAAAGGGTGAGCTAACCAAGTCTAGAGCCCCTTGGGTGTGAAGGAGCTTACAGGGTAAGATGACGCACAAGCCAAACTTAATGCTGCGGAAAGTCAGGAAAAATATAGAAAGTGAAGGGTTGACATGAAAAAGGAAAGTAGGAAAGCAACGAGAGGGCATGCAATAATGTTGGCAAGCAAAATTAAGGCGCACACAAAGATGCCTTATCAATATAATTATATTAAGGTAGTTTAAAAATGGAAACAACTGGGCCCATAAAAGATGAAACTGATAAGCTTTGTGGACAGGCAGAGGCTCTGGGTATGATTCTTAATGAAAACTTCGTGTCTCTCTTCGCAAAAATTGGGAACAATTTCGATATTGTGGTTAAGGAGGAGGAGTGTGAAGCATTGGGTGTGAAAAAATAGGGAGAGAGGAAGCTTTAATGGGAACGTATCCTTAAAAGCGAATAAATCAGCAGGACTGGTGAATATTCCCCAGACAGATCGAATAAGCCAGGGAGGAAATTGCGGAAGATCTGTCTGGCATTTTCCATACCTTACTGGACACAGGAGCAGTGCCGGACGATTCGAGGGCTGCTAATATCGTGCCTTTATTTAAAAGGGGAGCCAGGGATAGACCGAATAGTTACAGGCCACTCAGTCTAATCTCGGCAGTGGGATTAGGATCAATAAATAGATCAATGCTGAGACAATGTATAAACTCTCATTTGAAAATTGACAGATTAATTCAGGTTAGTGAGCTTCAATTTGTTAAAGAAAGTCCGTGTCTGAATAATTTTATTGAATTATTTGAGAAGGTAAATATGGGGTTTTATGAGGGCATTACACGTGACATGGTATACATGGATTTTGCTAGGGCTTTTGAAGAGACCCCACATTGCAGGCTGATTATGAAAATAAAAGCCCATGTGATCCAAGGGAATGTAGCTCGCAGGATGCAAAATTGGCTCAGTGGCAGGTTGGTGGTTGTGTTTGTGACTGAAAGGTTCTTGCCAGTGGAGTTCCACAGGGCTCAGTACTAGGTTCGCTGCTTTTTTGAGTTATATACTAATGATTTGGAAGTCAATGTAGGGGTCATGATCAAGAAAGTAGTAGATGACAGTAGTGAGGACATTAGCTGAAAAATGCCGGCAGCTATGTATGGGCTAGTCAGTGGCCAGAAAAGTGGCAATTGAAGTGTGAAGTGATACATTCACAAAGGTCAAACAATGCAAAGGAATAGACAATTAATTTGAAAATGCTGAGAGGTTTTCAGCATGTGAAAGACCTTGGAGTGAAAGTCCACAGATCCAAGATGGCATTATTATTGGCCGATAACTTGATTACAAAGACATAGGGAATCATCTCCTTTATTAGCTGAGCTAGAGTATAAGAGCAGAGGGTTGGAGCTGGACTTGTATAAATCATTAGTTCGGCCGCAGCTTGAGTCTGGTGTGGAGCTTTGGTCAACTCATTCCTGAGAAGGTGCAATTGCACTACAGAGAGCAGAAATAAGATGTACGAGGATTTTCACAGGACGAGACAAATGCACCTATAAGCAAAGGTTGGATACGCTGGTGTTCTGCTGGGAGCAAGGAAAGCTAAGAGATTGTATTGATCTTTATAAAATTGTGAGGGACTTAGACAGAGTGAATGGGGAGGGCCTATTTACTTTAGGAGAGAGGTCAGTGATTATAAGAAATAGATTTAAAGTAGTTAGCAGAAAGGTTAAAGGGGAAATGATCGTAACATTTTTCACCGACATTGTAGTTTGGGTCTGGAAATCACTGCCTGAAAAGGGTAGCAAAGGCTGAACCCCTCAACTCATTTAAAATGTACCTGGATATGTACCAAGCACCATAAACTGCAGGCCCCGAAACAATGCTGGAAAGTCGGATTAGGCTGGGTTGTTCGTTTGTCATTGGTGCGAACGTGATTCACCAAGTGACCCCTTTCTGTGCCATAAATGTTCTATAGCTCTAATGGCTGAGAAGTACCCTGGGCCTAATGGCTTGCATCCTCGTGAAATAAAAAGAAATTGACTGGAGTCATAGTAGAGCTTCCAAAATTCCCTATAGCCTGGAAAAGCCCCAGTAGACTGGAAAATCGCATTTGTACTACCTCTAATCTAGAAAACAGGGGCAAATAATGGACGGAACTTTAGGCAAGTTAGTCCAATATGTGGCGTTGTAAAACTGCTAGAAAGCATTATTAAGGAGAGAATAGCAGGACATTTAGAAAATCATAGCACCATCAGGCAGTGTCAACAAGGCTTTGTGAAAGATAAATTGAGTTTGACAAATTTATTGGAGTACTTTGCGGATATAACCATCAGGATAGATAAAGGAGTACCAATGAATGCATAGTGCTCCAATGTAGCTCAGTGCAACCTCGAGGAACAGCATCCCACTTTGTTTTTGGCAGTTCGCATTCTTCTGGGCTAAAGGTCGATTTCAAAAAAAGTAGATCATAACCTCAGCTTCCAATTTTTATTGTCTCATTACTTTGATAGTTCAATTTTTCTCCTTTCTTCATTCATTTACTTTGCAGTCAGGAAAGTGGAGTTTGGGCAGCAGATCAGACATGGACATTTTGAATGGCAGAACAATCTCGATGGTCCGTATGTCTTTCGTTGTTCTTTATTTTCTTTATGCTCTTTTTCATGACTGCACTTTAATTCCACATGTATAAATTAAATGAATTTAAAGTTCCCAGTTATCATGATGGGATGTTATCTAAAATTTCTGAAGCATTATTCTAGGATACTGCGCTATTAACCCAGCATCATTATCACCATTATACTATTACCTACTGGTGGTAACTTACTTCATTAGGCCTTTCCTTCTCAAGGCCCCCTGTGACCTTCAGTATTTCTCATCAGCATCTCCCCTCTGGCTCCTATATCCTGATTCACATGAAGCCTTTTAATAGATGTTTCTCTTTCTGCAGCCTAACACATTAGATATATTGTCCTCCTCCTAACACCTTTCAGCCCATTACATATTTTACGTTGCTGGTCAGCCATATCTCGCTGGTACTTCACACCTCTGAAGTATTTTCCTTAATTGGATTTCTGTTCAGACACCAGAAAGTATCTTTCTAGCTCTCTGTTCGGCATGATGCTCTCACATTGGTTGACCTTATATACGTATGTTCCATTTGTTGTTTTTTTTTTATTTCTCATTTGAATGAGAAAAAGATTTGTACAGAACCCCTTTCCCAATAATGATAGTGTGATTCTCCATTCCATGCTGAGATATGGAAGTTAGACTATCGTGTTAATGGGCAGGAGGTGAAGATGAACATTGCTACACTCTTGTAGTTAAATATTAATGGACCCCATGTACATGTTCCAATCGCACGATAAGATCTCCCCAGATGCCGTGCTGTGCCTTAAGCTGCAAATGTATTTGCCTTGATCAGCTTTTATTCAATACCATTCGTATCATTTCCCATTGTCAGATTATCGGACAGGCAGGCATTATTATACAGAAAACCACCTGAAATCTTGCTGCAGCTTCGATAGGAAACATTGCTTTGATTAAAATTGTTTCTTATTTTTAACTAATTGGAGAATGTGTGTCCAAGGAGTTTTCAGCACATTCCTTAGTTCTTCCCTGAATTTCCTCTGGGTGGCTGCATAAATGCAGGTGTTTGTGCAAGAACTCAAATATGAGAGCAGTAATCCAGTTTCAGTGGCAATGTATCCAGGGTTTGAGTAATTTCCCTGATAATAAACGCTGTTTGTCAGCCTGGTGGCTGCAAAACTCCCAACAGCTGTTAGCCACAAAAGTATAAAGCTACCCGATACGCTGAAGAGTAATATGATGGATTTCCTTCGGTTAGTCACCTCTGGATCACTCTGACTCTCATTGCCGTTACCCAGGAGCCCACTGCGCACTCTATTGGCCCATAAAATACGTCTGATGGTCAGAGAATTGAACAATGTCATGACAGTAAAAGGAAGCAATACAACTGATGTAGACTGCATCCAACTGTATGCTGACCATGCGGGTAGTGTATAAACGGCTAGTCTTGTCCGGCAGCCCCAATGCACATTGTCAATTACGCGTTCAGATTCGTATGAAAAGAACATAGGAACACCCTTTAGATAGGATAGGATGGAGGCCGTTACTACAACCATAGTTGCAATCCTTTTGGTGCAATATTTCCCTTTGAACTCCTGACAGCAGATCGCCATAAATCGGTCAAATGTGAATGAGACTGTGAACCACACTGACATATCCACGTTGACAAAGGATACGTACAGAATGAACTTGCAGGCAGCTGTGTGAGACAGGAAGGAGTATGGAAAGTGATAACTAATTATCAATTGCACTATTATGTTAAAGATCATGACCAGTAGGTCTGCTGCGGCCATGGCCACCATGTAGACAGAGATACATTTGGAAAGACCACAATTTCCTCTGGAGAGAATCACGATTGTCACAACGTTTGCTATAAGAAAGGGAGGGAAAAGGCAAATGTTACAGTGACACATATGGAAATGATTATCCTTGTTGTTAGTTAACATACTGTCTGCGAGTGCTGTTTTAACTTAACACTTTAATGGGAATGTTGAAAAAGGAAGATTACAAGGATAAAATAAAGGGATAAGAATCAATTTTCCTTTCAGCAGAGTTTGACTGAAATTTCTCAAGAAAGTGACAGCGAAAGGCTAAATCACCAAGACACAGGATTGTAATAGTACAGTTGCTTCATCATGTCCACTGTTGCTCTGCGACTGAATAACTTACTTGTTACCATTCACCCCACTCCTTCTCTAAACCCTACAACTTCCACCTTTGTAGACAAGTCTCTGTCGAATGCCTTCATTCAATATCTTTCCATCAAATTATTCAGGCAGCATATTCCAGAATTTTGCTGTTCGCTGCTTTTTCTTCATGTCACATTGGCTTCTTTCGCCGATTACCTTAAATCTGAGCCCTCTTGTCCTCCAATCTTACCTGAGTGGGGCAACCCCCTGCCTCCTTCACAAGCATGACCAACTGAACGGGTATTTGGCAACTGTTCAGCCAGATGTTTTATCATTGGCCTTGGCACCAAGGAGGCAAGGAAGGGAACCCAGAGGGCCGTAGTGTACGAGTTTGCACCTCTGAAATTTTCCAGTAGGTTTGTGGTCCTCTCAGCTTGTTTGGATGAGCATGGGGGCTGCAGGGTGGATGATCAAAATGACCATGGCACTCTGGCACAATGAGCCATCCAATGGGGGGAGAAAACATGAATGTCATGGCAACAGGGGACATAATAGTGAGGTGGATTGACACTCTTCTCTATATGAAAGAACAAGAATACTGCTGGCTTTGTTCCCTCACTGGTGTCAGGGTTTGGGACACCTGCTCATGGATGGAGAGCAACTTGAAGTGGGAGGGGGAGTACCCAGTGGTTATATTCCATGCAGGTACCAATGGTAAATGCAGAATGAGGGACGAGGCTTTGCACAGTCAATTTGAAGGGAGAGACACGGAATTAAAAGCAGGATCTGAAATGAAATAATTTCGAGATTAATAGTTCAGCGACATGCAAACTGGCATAAGAGAAATATGTTTAATGAATGGCTCAAAGAATGCTATGGAAGAAGTGGGTTCCAGTTCCTGGGGCATTGGCACCAGCATTGGGGAAAGTGGGATCTCTACCATTCAGATGGCCAACAGATGAACCATGCTGGAGTTTGTGTCCTTGTGAGCTGCATAACTAGGGGAGTAGATAGAATAATGAGGACAAGGGATCCAGTTTGGAAAAATGTGGCAAACCAAAAAGTAGAGACAAGGCGAGAAAGACAGGTATTAACATGAGAAATGAAAAATAGACAGTGACAGGAAGGGACAGAGAATGCAAATCTAAGAGCAAATAAGCAGATAAGGCTAGACGCTACAAAAATAATTAATGGACAAAACTAAAGGCACGGTCTCTAAACGCGCATATCATTCAAAGCAAAGCAGATGGAAAGAAAGCACAAATCAAAACAAATCTGCGTGATCCGATTAAATAGTCATGGCTACAGGATTACATAGATTGGGACATGAATATTGAAGAGTATTGAGGAAGGTCAGGAAGTTAGGAAAAGATGGAGGGGTGGCTCTGTTAAGAAATGGTGGGAATAGCACATTGGAGAGGGGTGACCTAAGCTCAGGAAACCAGGATGCGGAAGCGGTTTGGGTTGACATTAAGAATGATAAGGCAGGAAGCCACTTGCGAGAGTGTGATACAGACCCCTTAATTGTAGCTACGCAACAGGACAGAGTAAGCAATTCGTGATATTCGGACCTTTCCAGAGAGATTTTAATCAACATATAAACAGGAAAAATCCATTGGACAAAAGTACTGCAATGAGGAGTTCATTGAATGTTTTAGGGAATATTTCTTAGAACAGCACAATCTGGAGCCAATCAGAGAGAGATGATAGTAGATTTGGTATTGAGCAACGAAATAGGATTAATTTCCGAACCTGCTAGTGAAGGGACCCATGGGTAGCAGTGATCATCATCTTATTTAATTTCACATTAATTTTGAGGGAGAAAGGATTGCGTCCAAGGCTATTTTAAAGTTAAATAAGAGCTATTACAAGAGCAGAAAGCAGAGCTAGATAAAGTAAACTGGCAAATGAGGTTAAAGGATATACTAATAGAAGTTCAGTGGCAGATATTCAAAGGGATATTTCCAAATATATACATTCCTATGGGAAAGAAAAATTCCAATGGGAGGGCCCACCATCCGTGCCAAAAAAAAAGTTGAAGGCATCATCAAAGTTAAATAGAAAAGAGGTTGGCAGGTCAGACATTTGGAAACAATATAAAGAACAGCAAAAAGTGGCAAAAATACAAATATTGAGGGAAAAATTAGAGTGAGAGAATGCTAGCTAGTAATTAAAAGACAGATAGAAAGATATAATCATTTAAATAAGAATAAAGTGTTTGTTGACCCTATGGAGAGTTCGCCTGTGGAATTGATAATGAGAAGTAAAGAGTTGGCGGATGAATTAAACAGTTATTTTACTTCGGTTATCACTATAGAGGACACCAGCAATTTCCTGGAAACAGCTGTAAATCACAAAATGGAAGGGAGGGATGGACTCGGGAAAATTGCAATCACCAGGGAAGTGGTAATGAGCAAATTGTTGGGGGCGCAAATTTGCTGACAAATCCCCAGGTGCACATGGACTTCATCCTAAGTCTTGAAATAAGTGGTTAGTGAGATAGTTGATGCACTGGTTTTAATTTGCCAAATTTACTTATTATCAGGGAAGGTTCCATTAGGTTTGAAAAAAAAGCCAATATCTTCGAAAAGGGAGGGAGACAGAAAGCAGGAAACTCTAGGTCAGTTAGCCGAATATCTTTCATAGGGATAAAATGTTAGAAGCTATTAGGAAAGATGTTATAGCAGGGCACTTAGAAAAGATAAAGACAATCAGGCAAAGTCAAGATAGTTTTGTTGAAGGGAAATCATGTTTAATCAATTTATTGGAGTTCCTTCAAGTAGGCACATGTGCTGTAGACAAAGGAGAACCAGTGGATGCACTCCACTTAGTTTTCCAGAAGACATTTTATAAAGTGCCATGTCAAAGGTTATTGCAGAAAATAAAAAAAAACTCATGGTGTAGGGGGTAACATTTTGGCATGGATAGATGATTGGTTAGCAAACAGGAAGCAGAGAAATTGCATAAATGAGTTTGATTCTGGTTGGCAGTATGTGACGAGTGCTGTGCCACAGGGATCTGTGCTGGGGCATCAACCTTTTGCAATTACTATAAAAGACTTGGATAAAAGGAAAGAAGGAATAGTTGCTAAATTTGCTAATGAAACAAATATAGATAAATTGTAAAGGGAGCTTACAGAGGTTACAGGCTGTCACAGTTAGGTTAAGTGAGTGGGCAAAGATCTGGCAAATGGAGTATGGTATGATGAAATATGAAATTGCTCAGTTGGCAGGAAGAATATAAAATAAGCTTATTATCTAAATGGTGATAGGTTTCAGAGCTCTGAAATTCAAAGAGATGTGGGTGCCCTACTGCATGAATCACAAAAGGTGTGTATGCAGGTACAGCAGGCAATTCGGAAAGCAAATAGAATGTTATCATTTATCTTGAGGGGAATTGATTACAGAAGTTGGGAGGTTATGCATCAGTTTTACAGCACTTTGGTGAGACCACATGTGGAGTATTATATACAGTATTGGTCTCCTTATTTGTGGAAGAATGCAAATGCAGCTCAAAGAAGGATTACTAGATTAGTGCCAAGAATGGATGTGCTGTCTGATGAGGAAAGCCTGGGCATGTTAGGCTTGTATCCACTGGAATTTAAATGACTAATAGACAAGTTAATTGAAACCTTTAAGATCCTGAGCAGTGCTGATAGGGTGGATGTGGGAGAACCTAGAACCAGGGGTCACTATTTTAAAATAAGGGGTCACTCATTTAAGACAGTTGAGATGATTTTTCTTTTCACTCAGAGATTTACGAGTGTTTGGAAATCTCTTCCTCAAAAAGGTGGTGGAAGCAGAGTCTTTGAATATTTTTAAGGTGTAGCTTGATAGGTTTCTGATTCATACGTGGTGAAAGGCTATTTGCATATGGAGGAATCTGGGGTTGAGGTTACACCCAGGTCAGCCATGATCTTACTGATTGATAGAAGAGTCTGGAGGGGCCGACTGGCCTAACCTCGGTCCTTATTCGTACATATGAACGCATTTATGTTCATATTATGCAACACAGTATTACGGTCTTGGCACTGTGCACACATGCAATTGTCTCTGGCCACACTCCCCAGATGAAGCATCACCCAGAATTGAATGCTGATTGGAGAGTGAAATTCGTTCATGGGACTCTTTACCTGCTTGTTTAGAATTGGCTATCTGGTTGTCACCCATTTCTTCCCTCACTGCACTCTTCAGCTGCCAGATGACAACATCGATAAGCATGTTTTCCCCAAAGCTCTCAACCTCAACAATTAGCCGCAGTGATCCCAGTTGTTGGTCTCTTTCTGAAACAGGGAGATCCGGCTGCTGCAACTGACATCATTTCTTTCCTACGCAAATGTTATCAAGGCATGGGAAGTTTGGTGGAGTCCCCACAAGGCATGGGATGCGTGCCCTAGGGTTTGGAGTAGCCCTGCTTTTCAGTTATCAGTAGGCAAATAACCTTGACATTGGAACTAACCATTATCACTGTTAGTAAATCGTGCTACTATTAATAACTCCTACCAATACTATTAACGTTATTCATTGCTACTATTTCATGCACACTGGTAATAGTAATTCTTACGTTATGAAAAATGAATGAAGGGGCCTTGCAGCACATTGCGTAATTTAGCTAAAATAATTAGGAAATGTTCACCATCTAATCTCCTGCCTCCTCCCTTGTGATGTCACACATTGATTTCCCTTTTCTGAACGCGGTTCTGAACCCACAGACTGCCTAACTCCCAGCTCTGATCCCGTTCTTTCCCGCCGCTCTTCCCGTGAGCTCTAGCTCTCCATGTCCTCTAAGTTTCTGCTCCATCCCTGCACTCTCCCAATGAATTCCTGCTCCGCCATGTGCTCAATGTATCCCATTTCTTTCCTGTCACACTTGAGGTGTGCTCTGGCTCTCTCCTGCGCTATTTTTACACTTCCCCGTCCCCTCGAATCCCCTCCATTCCTGCTCCTTCCTGCCACTCTTCCCATTAGGTCGCTATTCTGTTGCACTCTTTATATTCCTCCTTTGTTCCCGCGGGAAGCCACTCTGCCCTCAGCTCTCACCCTCTCCTATCCTGCGATATGCCCCTCTATGTTTTCGCCACTCTTCACCTTTCTGACCACATCCTCTCTGGTACGGGATAAGGTATTCGGTGGAGACGGGCAGATCAGATGAGTTTTCCTGTACCCCATGCACTCTGCCACGTTCATTCATGACTGTGATTGATTGGCTCAGTCGTGGTTGAACTTTCTGGATTCATGGTAGCCAATTTAGAACAGGTGCCCGTATATTAGGAAGATGTGGAGTTTTCGCACTGGGGGGGGGGGGGGGGTTGCGGGGAATGCGAGTGGATTTTCATTTCACAAGTCAATGAATAAACAGATATTTTTTTCATTCACCCAAACATATGCTTCTGCGCAGCATTGAACTCATGCCAATATGAAGTTTTAACCACGGATTCCAACACCCAGCTTCTAAAATTATTCACTGAATTAGAATCACTTAGCTACTGGAGTAATGGATGTATATGTTACACAAATATATCTGGTTGCTTTGGTTGTCTAGGTGCAGCACAGAGTGCGGGACGATAATCATAGCCTAAACTGAGGGGGGACTGACGTAGGGGAGCAGGGAGAGTGGAGAAGCTAGAGAATGCGGAGCACATGGGGAGAAGTATCAAACATTGCCTAAAAAGCAGAACATCACGGGAAGAGAGACAGGGACAAGACAGCGGGAGGCTTATTTATTATTGGTCCTAAGCAAGGATTGTGGGGGGAAATTGGATGGGTGCTGCACACCCGGCAGCACATTGATCCTTCCTTGATACTGAAGGCATGGCAGAAATTCTGGAAATGCGCAGTAAGTCAGGGAGCTTCTGTAGAAAGCGGTCTGTGACCTCGCATCAGAACCCAAAATGTTAATTCTCTTTTTTTTTCTCACCGCCTGGCATGGCAACTTCCATAAGGTACAGCCATATAGATTCACGAAGTTGGCAGGAGCTTCTTAGTATGTTTGACGCCCCTTCTGGCATTCTCCACCTCCCACAAGTGCTGCTGAACTTATGAGGTTTTCCAGCATTTTGTGCTTTGCTTCAGGTTTCTGTACCTTTTGTTTCAGATTTCCTGCACTATCCACAGTATTTGATTACTTTTTGTGTAGGAAAAACGGGAATGAACTGGAGCATTAGCCATCATCCGAGGGGTAAAGAGAAATCATGCCGGGGCTGTATTAGGGTAAGCCCTTCCTTGGTAGAATTCCCAATCTCCAATCTGCTATTGCAAACTAGTGGCCCGGATTATTATGCACCATTCATGGTAGGAGCTAGAGAATGAGGTAGAACAATGGCAATGGATCTGTCTGCCGTTCTCAGCACTTCCTGATGTTCAGTTCCACTGACTCCAACATCGAAAATAG
The DNA here is from genome assembly GCF_017639515.1 of Carcharodon carcharias. Taxonomy (NCBI): domain Eukaryota; kingdom Metazoa; phylum Chordata; class Chondrichthyes; order Lamniformes; family Lamnidae; genus Carcharodon; species Carcharodon carcharias. The sequence continues at coordinate 32,729,807 of NC_054490.1, forward strand.
AGCCGCCAACACCCATAGCGTCCATTTGGCGTCACTGCCCGAGGCAAATGACGATCTCAATGTGTTTTCCACTGCCTAACTTTTTAATTTGAATATTCACACTTTCAGGAAAATCTGCGAAACTATATTCAATACTGTCCATGCCTCGTGCAACTCATGAGATGCCTGCTGGCCCATTAAGGTTTGCTTGTATTTCCTTTAATTCTGTACCACTTCAGTACCGAATTGCACAGCAGGTCAGAAATGTATTTTGAGGGAGATATTCGCCTTTGTCGGCTATAAATGCACTTTTATCACCCCAGGCTTAAACAGGCTGCCTAGACAGAAGATGCAAAGGAAAGTCTCCCCCTTATTTCAATTAATGCTACATTGTGGCAATCCTAAAACCAGAATACATCTCATTTTAAGGCACAAGGATTTTCAGGGGGAATTGAGGCACCTGGGGGAATTTTTGCAGGTGCTTTGCAGCAAGAGGCAGCTCCCAGAGTCGCATGATTTGTTCTTCAAAGAAATCTTTTACAACTTATCTTTCAAAGATGCGTGATAGGGATGCTTGTCACCTGAGTAATGGCCCATACTAAGCAGCGTTATCAAGGTTCTTAACGGAAAACAAGCTGATAATGTTTGGTCAGCGGCCCATTGTACAGGGAGAGAGAGAGAGCCCCGTGCTCTCTTGAAGCACCCGTTGCCTCTGTTTTATTAACCTGGATAGAGCCTCGCCTGCCGCACGTACTCTTGGCGTTCTGCTGCTACCCATGATCTTATTACAACGGCTCTGCGATTTGACAATGAGGGCGCAATCAGAAAGTTGTTAAAATATCTAATGGGCATCAAAACAGTCAAGTAGTCCAACAACTTTTCATCAACAGGATGCACCGACTTACCGGGAACACCAAATACTGCGAGAAGAGGATAGAAAATGTCCTTTATCTGTAGGATTGCCGCTCGTACCATTATACCAAGAACAGGTGAATTCTGTGCCAACTCATATGTTCCAACTGAAGTGCATGTTAGATCGATTTAGGAACCCCTTTTATGGAAAACCTGTGCTTCTGTACAAAAACAACACCTGGTGTAATTTACAGTCACTGAACAAATAATGGTAGATTTTCTGCTTCAGCGCATTCGGGAGCAGCAATTGGGAAATGGTGCATCTCAGTTCATGAGAATCCATCCTTAAAATCACGAAATGGAATGTATTGTGGTCTCAGAAGGAATGCTTCCTGGACACAGCCCAAATCCCTCAAACGCAAATCCCTCTTGGATTTTGGATTAGATACTTGAGTCTGAATACTCAGCAGAAATGTTGAACAGTGCAATCATTTATTCAACAATTAAAATTAGATCCTTCTGCTATTGGCACAAAGGCTACACTAACGTTACTCTTAGCAACCCGATTGTAGCATTACTGATGCTGATCCTATTCTAACATTATTGGTTGTGACGCTGTTGTAACATTAAAGTTGATGAACCCATTGCAATGCTGCTGCCAGTGATATATCTGTTGTAATGCTCATAGTGTTACTACACAAACGTTAATGGCAGTGACTCAAGGCTAACATTATTGACTGTGACACTCTTTAAATCATGCCAATTGGACTCCTATCGTGGCCGGTGATGGCCCTACATCTGTAGTGGTTTGCAATGTTCATACTCTGATGCCATTTTCCAGGCATTAATGCAACAAAGATTCACGAGAATGCTTCCAATATAGGAATAGTTCCAAAATCACACAAAGAGGTCCAGCTTCAGCCTGACTGAGTCATACACGGTGAATCGTACCAATACCTGAGACATCATTTCTGGCCATGCCCTGTCCCACCACTTGGACGAACAACAACCAACACCCCCGCAACACCCCACCCCCCACCCCCCACTCCCCGCACGCCTGGTCACGCTAACTGTGACAGCACAGTGACAAGCATTCAAAAAGGAGTTACCTGTGAAGTCCTCAACTTTGATTTTTGGAACACATGAAGCCTCATGACACCATTACACAGACAGACAGAGAAATCTCCTCCAGATATTGCTGCAATGCTGCCTTCCCTTACATTTGTTTATAATTCTTTCATGGACATCGTAGACCATTGTTGTCCATACCTATTTGCCTTTGATAGGGCGTTAATGAACTGCCTTCCTAAACCACTACAGTCCATTATGTGGGTATTAATACAATTGAATGGCATGCTAGGGTACTCTAGGAGGTAGTTAAGAGTCAATAATATTCCTCGGGGTCTGGAGTGACAGGTAAACCACACCAGTCGAGGATAGAATGTTTCCTTTGCTACTGATGGGCATTATTAGCAGACCATGTGTCTTTTGAATGTGTTATGACTGGGATGGGAGGAGCGATCAGATTATCTAGCCCCATGTATTCCACAGGTCATACCATCGTGTAAATGTTTAATTCATATTGCACCAATGTTATCCTTAATTTACAGGGCTACCTTCCAACTTTACCGAGCTTCCTGTCTTTCCTCAAGCAATGAACCCTTGATTCAGGTACAAGTATTTACCATCCTGCAGCCATGTCTCTGTAATGGCTATCAGGTCATACCTATGTAATCCTATTTGTGCTGCCAATTCATCTTTCTTTTAATTAATGTAACGCTCTGATCATCTTTTCCCTTCTTACTATCTTGCTCTTTTGCCTGTCTTCTCTACTTAATTAATCGTATTTTCCCAAACTTGATCCCTTGCTCCTATAATTTATTATAAAGCACTCTCTATGGGCCCAGTTATACAACTCGCCAGAACATTCTTCTGAGCACAGCTCAGTTGAAGATTGCTCCAAAGTTATATCTCCCACTTTTATGTAATGGCCATCAGGTCATAGGAATTTAATTTTATTTGTGTTTGGTTATGAAGGTTTTATGTATTTGGATACGGAGATTTTAGGATTTTTTAAAAACTTCCTTGTAACTTCAAGCATCATAGGCCAAGTAATGGCAACTGGGATTATGTAGGTAGTTCAGATGTTTCTCACGTGTTGGTGCATACTCGATGGGCCTCTTCTGTACCGTGTGAATCTGTGATTCCGTGACCTTAAGTTTATGGACCTTGTCCTTTCCTGCCATGCTCTGACCATCATATCACTTGTTAAAACTTCCAAGCTGCCACATCAAAAGTAATTGTGGAAAATATAAGCTCATGGTTTGTGGGAATATATTAGCCTGGATAGGAGGTAGGATGACAGACAGAAAATAGAGTGTGCAAAAACGGGTCGGTTTTCTGAAAGCAGGATGTGACGAGTGGAGTACAATAGGTGCCATTGCTGGGACCTCAACTTTTAACAGTGCACATTAATGCTTTGGATGAAGAGAATGAAGGCATGCTACCTAAATTTGCAGATGTCTCAAAGATAAGTGGCAAAGTATGTCGTGATGAGAAGCAAGGAGGTTTCAGACTTATATAGATAGGTTGAGTGAGTGGGAAAAACTATGCAGATAAAATAAAATGTGGGAAAATGTGAAGTTGTTCAATTTGGCAGGAAGCATAAAAAAGCAGGGCTTTTCTTAAATGGAGAATGGCTGCATTATTCCCCGCAAGTTTAGAAGAGTGAGTGGTGACTTAATTGAGGCACATGATATCCTGAACGATAGAGAAAAATGTCAACATTGACAGGATGTTTCCACTTGTGTGTGAGTCCAGAATAGGGAGCAATCTTTTTTATTGAATTAGGGATCGACCTTTTAGGAAAGAGATGAGGAGATTTTTTTTTTCTCAGACCATGTTGGAAGTGGGATTTAAGGCAGGGGTTGATGGCTCTACATTAGGCAAAGGAATCAAAAGTAATCCATGCTAGATTGGAATGTGGAATTCGAAACACAAACAGATCAGCCATGAGTGTATTGAATGGTGTAGCAGTCCAGAGGGGCCGAATGGCCAACTTCTGCCTTATTTTGTATATTTGTCTGTTTTTCTCCCTGCCAGAATGGCTTCCTCTACGATGCTCAGTTTGCTCATCCATCCTGCATCCACTCCTTTCATCCATACAGGCTGCTAGAGCATTGAATCTCTTTGACAATTTCAAAAGCTGAGGCTCCTTCACTTCTACCTTCTGCGTCCCCATGCCTGCCTCACTCGCAGTCACATCCTCATTCCTTTGATCATTGATCAATTCAGAAGACCCTATAAAGGTTGTGTGATTAATTCTTGGTAGATAGCGCAGGTTTATCCGGCCCAGCTGGTTTCCTGGATCCTTCGGTCCAGCAGATATTCAATGGACTTTTGGCAGGGATACTGCATCCGCCATGGCGGGTCCCGTCACGGCAGGGGTGGAAAATCCCTGTAAGATAACTAAATGTCACCCTCCTTGAGGCATTGCAGTGTCTGCAGGTCGGCCTCCTGCTCACTGACTTTGAAATGAACCTCGTCAAGTTGCAGATAGGCAGTAGATATGTGTTTGCCATAGATCACCCCTTGTCCAGGAAATCCCTTATGCTGCAGTCGCAACATGTCACCTGCCCTGCTATGTTTATTGTGTACTAATTAATTAACTAATCCTTACTTAATTTATGAGTAATAAACACTGTTTTGCTGAGTGCTATTTAGCATTATTACAACTATTAAGTACATACAATTACTCACAAAGTACACGAGTTTTGAAGATGAATGAACGTGTGATGTCAAAATTTGATTTTTCTAAGAAAGGAGCAATTCAATTCTGGAGGCACTGAATGGACTGGAGTGGAGAGCTCTCCTGCAATCCCTCCATTTTCGATTTTCAATTCTTTTAGGGGTGGTGCTTACTGCCTCTAAGCCTTGTTTTTGCCAGTTACACTAGGTGGTAGTTACTACCTCTAGTTCTCCCAGGTGTAGTTGTTGCATTACGGTCCCCTGTCACCTGCTCTAAAGCACCCTCATAACCATATCGACATTTTAATTTTCCGTACACCTGGAACCTTTTTAGTGTCCAGCAGGTGGTTGAGGTTCTTGGAGGGCATTCATCTCAGCTCCGCCACACTACTGCTGAAATTCCCCAGGGCAGTCCCCTCTGCTCAACCAACTTTAGCTGCTTCATCAATGACCTTCCTCCCATCATAAGTTTAGAAGTGTGCATGTTCTCTGTTGATTGCACAATTTTCAGTAATGTTCACGGCGGCTCCTTGGCTACTGAAGCAGTCCATTTCCAACAAGAGAGAATCCAACCATCGTCCGTTGATGTTCAATGGCATCACTATCACTGAATCCCTCGCTCTCAACATCCTGGGGGTACTATTGACCCAGAACTGAACTGGACTCGCCATATAAATATTGTTGCTGCAAGAGCATGTCAGAGGTTAGGAATCGTGCGACAAATAGCCAATCTCCTGACTTCCCGAAGCCTGTCCACCATCTAGAAGGCACATGTTAGGAGTGTGATGGAATACTCGACAGTTGCCAGAATGAATGAAGCTCCCACAACACACAAGGAGCAAAGAAGGGCAAAGCCACCCATTTGATTGGCACCATGTCCACAAACGTTCACTCCCTCCACCAACAGCGCACGTTAGCAGGAGTGTGTGCTATCTACAAGATGGATTCAAGAAAGGTCCTTCGAGAGCACCTACCAAACCCACGCCCACTACCATCTAGAAGGGCCATGGCATCAGATAGATGGAAACACGACCACTAGGGAGTTCCCCTCCAAGTCACTCACCATCCTACGTGTGCAGGAAGTGCCTCCAGCTACAGCTACTTGAGCTCTGAGTTTCAAAACTTGAGCTAGAGGCACTGAGGTGTATCCATGAGGCTGAGAGTCTTGTGGAGAGCACAGTTTCAGTCGTGGTCATCACACAACTAATGGAAGTGCAGACAGAGAGAGAATCGGTGCCCAACAGTCAGAAGAAAGGTGTCAGGCAGGCAGTCAGGAAATGCCTGGTGGGTATCTCGCTCGAGAACTGTTTTTTTCTGTATTGGAAAACAATGGGGCTGACGGTTCCTCTGGGGATTTCAGCCACACTCTTGGCACTGTGAGTGGCTCAGATGCACGGGGATGGGAGGGAGGAAAAAGAGGTAAAGAGCAATAGTGGTGGAAGACTCGACTGTAAGTGGAACAGACAGGCATTTCTGCGGCCGTAGACATAAGTCCAGGATTGTATGTTGCCTTTTGGTGCCAGGGCCAAGGGTGTCACTGAAGGGCTGCAGGGCATTCTAAAGGGAGAAGACAAATAGACAGAGATCTTGGTAAATATTGGTATCAACGACATCGGTCGAAAGAGGGGTGAGGTCCTGCAAGCAGAATTTAGGGAGCTAGGAAACAGATTAAAAAACAGGACCTCAAAGGTAGTAATCTCTGGATCACTTCTGGTGCCACGTGCTAGTGAGTATAGAAATATGAATAAATTTTAGATCAATTCGTTGCTGTAGAGTTGGTGCAGGAGGGAGGGCTTTAGATTTCTGGGATATTGGGACCATTTCTGGGGGCGGTGGGACCTGTACAAGGTGGACGGGTTGCACCTGAACCGGAATAGGACCAATATCCTTGTAGGGAGGGTTGCTATTGCCGTTGTGGAGGGTTTAACCTAACTTGGCAGGCGGTTGGGTTCCTGAGAGGAGGTTCAATTTGGGGAGATGCATAGCCAAAAATACAAGAGAAAGCAAGTGAGTTCTGGAAGGCATAGAAATTCTAGGCCAGTTTAGGCACTAAGGAGCTTTCCAAAGTTGGACTGTAATTATTTTAATGCAAGGAGTCTGACAATTATGGTGGATGAGTTAAGAGCACAAATTAATGCCTAAAAGTATGATGTCATTGCTGTCACAGAAACATGGTTGAGAGCAGATCAGGATTAGCAGCTCAATATTCCAGCATATAGGGTCTTCATTCAAAACAGCAAAGGAGGTTAAAGAGGATGGGGCATCACAATATTGATCAAGGAATCAATTATAGCAGTAAGGAGGGATGACAACATAGGAGGCTCCTCAAATGAAGACATATCGATAGAACTGAAAAAAAAAGGAGTTTACAATAGGCCCCCAGTCAGAGAGAAATAGAAGAGCAGATATGTGGGTAAATTTCAGAGAAGTGTAAAACTAGTAGGAGATTAATAGTGGGGGATTTCAACTTCCCCAACATTAACTGGTTTAGTCATAGTGTGGCAGGCCTAGAGGGAGAAACATTCTTTAGAAGAATCCAGGGGAGCTTTTTAAGCCAGTATGTAGAAGGTTCTTCCAGGGAAGGGGTAGTCCTGGGCTTAATTTTAGGAAGTGAAGCCGGACAAGTGGTAGTGGTATCATTGAGGGAACATTTTGCACATAGTGATCAGAATTCCGTTAGATTCAAGGTTGTCATGGAAAAATATTAGGATGGGCCAGAAATCGGAGTTCCAAATTGGGGGAAGGTCGGGTTTATTAAGTTCAGACATGATTTTGCCAGAGTGGACTGGGAGCAGCTACTTTTAGGTAAATCCAACTCAGAGCAGTGGGAATCATTCAAGATGGAAATAGGGAGAGCACAGAGCCAACATGTTCCAGTAAAGACAAAGGGAGGGCCCAACAAATCCAGGAAACCCTGGATGTCAAAGGATATACAGGATCGGATAAAAAGAAAAACGGAGGCTCATGGCAGATACCGAGGGCTCAACACAGCTGAAGTCCAAGAGGACTATAGAATGTGTGGGGGAGAAATTAGAAAGGGAATTAGGAAAGCAAAAATGGGGCATGGAAACATAGGCAGGTAAAATAAAGGATAATCCGAAGTTATTTTACAAGTAAATTAAGAGCATGGGGATAACTAGGGAAAGAGTAGAGCACTTTAAGGACCATTGAGGTAATTTGTGTGTGGAGCCGGAAGATGTAGCTAGGCTTCGAAATGAATACTTTGTGTCGGTGTTCACAAGTGAGAGGAACGACTTGGGCATGGAAATCAGGCAGAAGGACTCTAATATAATTAAAGAAACTAGCATTGAAAAGCAAGAGGTTTTAAGTGGTCTTGCAGCCTTAAAAGTAGATATATCTCCTGGCCTAGATGAAATGTATCCCAGGCTGTTGAGTAAGGCAAGGGAGGAGTTAGCAGGGGTGCTGGCAATAATTTTCAATACCTCTCTTGCCAAAGGAAAGGTATTAGAGGACTGGAGGACAGCCAGTGTGGTTCCTTTATTCAAGAAGGGAGGAAGGGATAAACCAGGGGACCACAGGCAAGTCAGTCTAACCTCAGTGGTGGGGAAAATATTGGAAGCAATTCTGAGGGACAGAATTATCCTACACTTGGAGAGGCAGTGATTAATCAAGGGCAGTCAGCATGGTTTTTTTGAAGGGAGTTTAAGTCCACCTAATTTGATTCAATATTTTGAAGAGTTGAGCAGGTGAGGGCAATGCATTTCACGTAGCCTAATTGAACTTCAAAAAGGCTTATGATAAGGCCCCGCACGGGAAACTGATAATGAAAGTAAGAGTCCATGGGATCCAAGGCAATTTGACAAATTGCATCCATAATTGGCTGAGTGGCAGGAAGCAGAGTGTAATGGTCAAGGGGTGCTTTTGTGACTGGATGCCTGTGTCCAGTGGGGGTCCAAAGGGATCAGTGTTGAGTCCCTTGCTCTTTGTGGTATACATAAACGATTCAAACTTGAATGAAGGAGGGTTGATCAGTAAGTTCACCAAGAAACTTGGTGGGGTGGTAATTAGTGAGGAGGATAGCTTTTGATTGCAGGAGAGGAAAACAGGCTGCTCAGATGGGCTGATCAGTGGAAAATGGAACTTAATCCGAATAAGTGTGAGGTGATGCACTTGGACAGGAAAAACAAGGCACGGGAATACACGGTGAATGGTAGAACCCTGGGAAGTACCGAGGGTCAGAGGGACCTTGGTGTACATGGCCACCAGTCCCTTAAGGTAGTGGAGCAGATAGATAAGGTGGTTAAGAAGGCATATGGGATTCTTGCCTTTATTAGCCGGGGCATAGAATATAAGAGCAGGGAGGTTATGCTGGAACTGTATAAAATGATGGTTCGGCCAAAGCTAGAGTATTGTGTGCAGTTCTGGAACCCGCATTATGGGAAAGATACGATTGCTCCGGAGAGAGTGCAGAGGAGATTTACCAGGATGTTGCATGGGCTGGAGGGTTTTAGGAGAGATTGGAAAGACTGGGGTTATTTTCCCAGAGGAGATTGAGTAGGGACATAATTGAGGTGTATAAAATTATGAGGGGCATAGATAGGGTAGACAGGAAGGAACTTTTTCCCTTGGTAGAGGAATCAATAACTAGGGGGCATAGATTTAAGATAAGGGGCAGGGGGCTTAGATGGTATGTGAGGAAGAATTTTATTCAGCCACTGGGTGGTGAAAACCTGGAAGTCACTACCTGAGAAGGTGGTAGAGGCAGAACCCCTCATAACATTTAAGAAGTATTTGGATGTGCACAATGCGATGTCATGGCATTAAAGGCTATGGGCATACTGCTGGAAAATGTGGTTAGGATTCTTAGGTACATGTTTTCCCGGCTCAGATTCGATGGGCCGAATGGCCCTTTTCTGTAGACTTCTAAGACTCTATGGCTCTATGACTTTAGACAGTTTCCTGTGAGCAGTGGGCTTTTCACGTGATCCAATTGCAGCTGCATTCTGAATTGAAAGGAAGAAGGAGTAAATGAGAATGAGAGAAAAGCGAGGTGTGAGAATAGACAATTTGAAGAATAATCACGTGAACATGATTAACAATGGCACAAACGTATAATGTTATTAGCATATCATGAGAAGAAAGGGAACTTAACCAGAGCTGCATTATGGCGTCAGGTTCTTTTCCTTCAGAAATCTGAAACAAGCCGGTGAAATAATTCGACCAACAATTAGGAAGTTTTTCAAAAAGGTGACAAAGACTGGAATTTCTGCTAGAGCTGAGGGAACTTAATTTGGAGCGTAATGGACTGAAGATTTAAAGGTTTCTGTTTCTAGCAATTTCTGTTTATTTACTTTTACGTGCATTTGTCAATTTTTAGGTAAGATTCTTGTGTTTGCATACAAATTTGTCTAGCCAGGGAAGAATTGCGGATAGGATAGAGGGCAATACAGGTTGAAAAATGATTATATTACCTCAACTTAGCTTTAAATTCTCAATTTCTCTGGCCCGTTTTCTCTGCTAGTTTGTCTTCCTAGGTGGACTGTTAACATGTGATTAGTGCATTTTCCAGAAATATTTGCACATCTCTGGTTTGTCAGATATCTTTTGCACTTTGCTGACAGAAATCGTATAGGAAAACAACCCATAAGTGTAACAAATGCAGCAAAGAAAAAATCACTGGATGCTAGTCAAATGTAAACAGTATGTGTTTTTGTTTACCTTTGTGATTTGAATATTACAGAAAGAATAAAAAGAAACTTCTTAAGATATGTAAAGTGACTAGAACCTAGCCACTGGTGTTTATCGTTTTGAAAACCATCTCGTCAATTCGCCTAACTGTGCATAAAAAAGATATGTTCTTGTTTTTTTTTATGTCTTAACATCATGATTTCTGCTTTAATCACACCATGGGTACTCCAATTGTTGCTCACAAATTGAATCCGTAACATTCCTTCATGTTTTATAAGCTAAAATAAGACTAGCGAGTGTGTAAATTAACACAGCTGAGCAGTGATTTCTGTTTCGAAGTGTTAATACATTCTTGAAACATGTAAAAGACCCCTCATTTCATAAACTGGCAAACCAAAAATCTAATTTCCTTATAAATTAAATATAAATAAGGGGTAAGTATGAATGCAGATCCACTGCTACAAAGGTCCGGTAATCTGCAGAACTATGTTCAATATATCAAACTTATTCTGCACTGGAGTGCTACTTTGGGCTGCCTTGAAGTACTTAAGTTGGTGTTTGGCAAGAGAGAGAGATCAGTGAAGAGAAAAGGAAATGATCTTTTCATTTCCTCCATTCCCTTAGAGAGAAGAGTGGCGGCCTTGGTACATAGAGATTGGTGAGTATTTCTTCTGTTCTTAATATTCTCTAAACTATAGGAAGTAAAAGCAAAGTGATCAATTCAAGTGTAAGTCACGGTTGGGCAGCTCGCCAAGTGGAATGCCTCTCCTCTGCGATGTGAGAAGTCAGGGAGACTTCCAGTGTCCTTAGTGACCACGTGTGTAGGAAGTGTCTCCAGTTGCAGATACTTGAAGTCCGCGTTTTGGATCTGAATCAGCGGTTGGACTCACTGAGGAGCATCCGCAGCACTCAGATCTTCATGTATAACACGTACCTTGAGCTGGCCACATAACAGGTACACAGGCAGAAAGGGAATGGGTGATTGCCAGAGAATGAAAAAACACCAGGTAGGTCGATTAGGAATCCCAGGAGCCCACCTCCCTCTCTAACAGGTTTTCCATTTTGGGTAAGACTCTGGGAGATGGTTTCTCCGTTGGATGCAGCTTTGAGCAGCATGAATGGCTCAACAAGGGTACAGGGGAGGAAAAAAGAGTGGGATTGCATTAGTGGTAGGGGATTTGATCATAAGCGGAACAGATAGCCGTATCTGCGACCGCAGACGTACACCAGGTTGATATGTTGCCTCCCTGTTCCTAGGGTCAAGGATGTCACTCAGCGACTATAGGACATTCTGAATGGAGATTGTGAAGAGCCAGAGGTCATGGTTCATATTGCTATCAAAGACAAAGGTCAACAGAGGGATGTGGTCCTGAAAGCAGATTATAGGGAGATAGGAAATAAAGTACAAAGCGGGACCTTAAATGCAGTGATCTCAGAATGTGCCATGTGGTAGCAAGATCAGTAATCAGAGAATGGACCAGATGAATGCTTGGCTGGAGAGATGATGTCGGACAGAGGCATGTAGGTTCCTGAGCCTTTAGGACAGATTCTAGGGAAGACGGGGCCTGTATAAACTAGTGTATAGCAGCAGGACAAGAACAAATGCCCCCGCAGGGGCATTCCCTAATAATATGGGGAAGGATTTAAACTGGAGTGGCAGAGGAATCGGAACCTGGGTGGGGATACACAAAAGAGGGAAAGAAAGAATGGAAATGAAGACAAAAAAGTAGATAGCAAACTTGGAAGGCAGAGGAAACAAGGGGCAGTGGAAAATATGGCCATTGTACAAAAGTTGATGTGTGAAAATGTTAAAAGGACAAGTCTAAAGGAACTGTATCGGAATACGTGGAGCATTTGCAAATAAGTAGAAGAATTAACAGGCCAAATAGATGTAACTGAGTAGGATTTGATTGTGATTACGAAGACATGACTGCAGGGTGATCGAGGTGAGGAACTGATTATTGATATTTCGGAAGGAGCGGAAAAACTGAAAAGGAGGCAGTGAGGCATTGTTAGTTAAAGCTGAAATCAGTGCAAGAGTGAGAGAGGACGTCGGCTCAGGAAATCTAGATGTAGTATCCTGAATCTGAAGCCTTTTCCTGTTCACGGTCTGGGTTGAGCTAAGAACTAACAAGAGCAGAAAACATTAGTGGTAATGTAGGGGATGGTATTAAGCAGGAAATTGGAGATGCATTCAACAAGGTAATCATGGGTAATATACATATGTACTTGGCAAACCAAATTAGCAATAATAGTGTGGTGGATTAATTCCTGGAACGCATATGAGATGTTTATTTTAGACCACAATGTCGAGGGTCCAACTAGGGAACAGGCTTTCCTAGATTTGGTAACGTGCAATTGAGAAAGGGCTAATTAATAATCTTGCTGTGTGTGTCCTTTAGGGAACATGATATAATTCTTCATCAGGATGTAAAGTGAAGTGGACTAACCCGAAACTAGGGCCACGAATCTGAACAAAGGAAACTACAAATGTATGAGGCGTGAGTAGGCTGTGATAGATTGGGGAACTTCATTAAAAGGCATGGCTGTGCATAGGCAATAGCTAACATTTCAGGGACGAATGTGTGCATTGCAAAAGTTATACATTCCACTCTTGCACAAGAACACAACAGGAAAAGCGACCCAACCGTGGCTAAAAAAAGTTGAGGATAGTATTGGATCCAAAGGAGAATCATTTAAACCTGCCAGAACAAGTATCAAGTCTGAACATTTAAAGCAGTTTAGAATGAAGTGAATGGGGACCAAGAGATTGATTATGAGAGGAAAAATAGAGCATGCGCTTTCAAGGAACATAAAAGCCTAATGTAAAAGTTTCTTTAAATATATTAAGAGAAAAATGAAGATGTTCCTCACAGCCCGAAAAGGGATTTTTTATAATGAAGAACAAGGAATATTCAGGCCAAGTAAATTATCTTATTTCTTCCTTCAAGGAAGAAGACAACATTACTTATCAGAAATACTAGGGAACCGAAGTTCTAGTGAGAGTGAGGAATTGAAGGAAATTTGTATTAATTTTAAAAAAAACTAATGCTGGAGAAATTAATGGGATGGAAATCCGATTAACCTCCATGGCCTGTTAATCTACTTCCCAGGGTAGTAAAGCAGGTGGCCCCAGAAATAATGGATACATTGGTTGTCATCTTAAAAATTTCTGTCCTTTCTGGAACAATTCCGGCAGACTAGAGGGCGAAAAATGCCCCCCTACTATTTCAAAAAGGAGGGATGGAAAAGGCAAGGAATTACAGACCAGCCAGCCTTGCATCAGCAGAAGAGAAAATACTAGAGTCCATGATAAAAGATGTGATAACAGGATACATAGAAAATATCAACAGGATTAGAATGACTTAACATGGCTTTATGAAAAGGAATTCATGGTGTTTTTTTGAGGACGCGACTAACAGAATAGATAATGGAGAACCAGTAGAGGTGGTGTATTTAGATTTTCAGAAAGTTTTCCATAAAATTCCACAAATGAGGTTCATGTGCATAGTTAAAGCACATGGGATTGGATGTAATTTATTGGCATGGATTGAGAATTCGCTAATAGAAAGGAAACAGAGTAAGAATAAGTATATGGAGACAAAGTGGGAGCATGCTATTGAGCTGGATGATCAGCCATGAGCATAATGAACGGTGGAGCAGGCTCGAAGGGCTGAATGGCCTACTTCTGCTCCATTTTCCTATGTTTCTATGCTTCTATGTAAAAAGTGGGTATTGTTGGAATGGCAAGCAGTGACTAATGTGGTATGCAATGATCGTTGTTTGGGCCCTACCTGTTTACAACATTTATTAATGATTTGGGTGAGGGAACCAAGTATAATATTTCCAAGCTTATTGCCAACACGAAATTTCGTGGGGAAGTGAGTGGTGAGGAGATGTTAAGAGGCTTCAAGATGAGTTAGACAAGTTGAGTGAGGGGTAAAAACATGGCAGATGCAGCAAAACATAGATAAGTTCGATATCCACTTCGGTCAGAAAAATATAATGGCAGAGTATCATTTAAATTCTGAGATATTGGGAAAAATTGATGCACGGTAGTACCTGGGTGTAGAAACGGTGTAGGCTACTTAGGGGAAACTTCTTCACTCAGATGGTGGTGAACCTATGGAATTCTTTACAACAGACATCTGTGGAGGCCAAATAACTGAATATACTTCAGAAGGAAATAAACAGATTTCTAGGCTCTAAAGGCTTCAAGGAATATTGGAAGAGAGAGCGGAATATAAATCAGCCATGGTCATGTTGAATGGTGCAGCAGCCTCGAAAGGCTGAAAGGCTACTCCTGCTACTATTTGCTAGGTTTTTTGTTCGATTACAATTATTTATCACAACATTAATTTAGCAAACTCATCTGAAAACTATTCGTTCGGAATCAGATAATCATTTTCAACGTGTACACATTGGTTCTCTGCAAGGGCAATTCAGCTAGTTCCACTCATTGGCCATTTTTCCGGAAAGCTGAACATTTTTTTTTAATCCATTGGTAATTATCCAATACCTGCTGAAAGCGTCGAATGTATCTGCCTCCACCAAACAGTCATTCATTGCATTCCAGATGCTAACTAATTGGTCTGTAACACCTTGACATTAATTTGCATGGCCTTGTTCAATCTCCCACTATCAAGATCGTGGGTATTATAATTGGCCAGAGGCTGAACTGGTCCAACCATATTAATCCTATGGCTACATGAGATGGTCAGAGGCTTGGGGTTCTGCGGAGAGTAACTCACCTGTCCTTCTGTCCATGACATCCTTGTCAATCTTCTTTAGGCCCCACCCATTGCTGGCCTTCTATCCAGCTTTGCCTGCTCCAGCCCCTTTGAATAGTATATAAGCTATCACATTTTTATTTCTCTTTTGCTCTGAAAAAGCTTCATAAATACCCGAGACGTTAACTCTGTTTCTCATTCCACAGATGCTGTCAGACCTGCTGAGATTGATTCCAGGTTTTTCTGTTTTTATTTCAGGTTTGCAGCATTTGCAGTACTTTATTTTTATCGTACGTAGGTGATAGGTTAGTTGGCCTTACATCTGTCAGTGGAAAGATTCGTAAATAAAGTTAATTGAGTGGAGCAAAACCTGAGATTTTGATGTTAGGGAGTTTTAAGGGTTGCACCTTTTCCAAAATAAAATCAATTTTGCATTGAGTATCTAATTAACTATGAAGGTACTTTGCAGCTTATCTTATTCTTAGTCATTTATAAATCATTTCCCTACAGAGAGACAGATAGTGGGAAGTTAAGTGCCTAACTTGCCTGCAAGTGGCTGACACGGCTCACTAGAATTTAAGCTGGTGTATGTACCCAAGGTTTAACACATGCACAAAGTAAGTCACACGAAGAAGGCAGCTCGAAAGTGAATGCAGCGAGACCAAGTTTGCATTTAGCATTTAACGTAACTGTCAAAGTAAATTGTAGTTTATTTTAGCCTTCGTCAGTGATAAGCAAGCCCCCTGCTCGGCACACCTACAGGGTAGCTAATTATGTAACCAGTTAGAGCTGGTTCCCTAAACAACAGTGGGTGACTCATCTCGCTTGAAGCTGAGCTAGCATAAATTCAGGAGGTGCAACACACACACGATAACTTCTCATGAAATTGGCAGCTCGAGGGTATGTGCAGCGAAAACGAGTGCTTAAATCCGGGAATTAAAGAAGTGAGGTAATTCTCTGCACTAAGGAAAGGAGCGATTTTCTGACCTTTGAAAAAATGAGTGATTTTGGAGAGGGAGTTGCAGACAGCGAGTGCCTAGAGCTGAAGCCTGAAGGTATCAATCAACTGTATAGGTATTTCGTGAGCTTTAAGCTTCTTCTTTTGCAAATTAACAAGTGTGGTAGTTTAAATAAGAATTGGGGGGAGAGATATAGTGATTTTATGAGTGTAACTATTTAAACTCCATTAGATGACTGTGGGTAATTATTGGGTATTGTTCTAAGCTTGAAACCTAATCACATGAATAGAATAAAATATGGCGCAACAGCTGCTGCGTTGCAGCTGTGGCATGTTGTTGATGGTGCATAGATGTTTGATCTACAGCAACCACATCTTCAGGAGTTTTTGCAGCTCGAGGAGCTTCAGCTCACGATTTATGAGTTGGATTCTGAAATTTAGATATTGTAATGTATCTGGGAGGGGAACGTTATCAGGACATTTGCCCCCATAGGCAATCAGATACCGCTAGTTAGGTATTTCAGATTTGGTGCGCGGCCAGAGACAGGCTGATGTAACAATAAGAGAGGCAGGTATGGGGATCTCGAAGGTAGCAAATTAAGGAGACTCAGACTTTGTTTTCTTTCCAAAATGTTCGATAATCTTGCAGTTTGTGCGGACGAAACCATGGGCAACAGTGAATTGTGAGCAAACTGGCCATGGAACCCTGGTGAAGCCAGCCAGACAAATGGGGCAAGCAGAGGGGATGTAGTTGTCGGTAACAGCAGAGTTATGGGGAGAGAAGTTGTAATCTGCAGCTGAGAGTGAGTCTCGCGGAGGCTGTCTTGCCTGCCCTGTGCCAAAGTTAAAGAGATTGGGAGGAACCCATAGTGGGAAGGAAATTATCTTGCTTTCCTAGTCCACATGGTTTATAACTACATAAGAAGGAGAAAGTTAAAGGTTTTGCGGAAGCAGTATGATTGGCTAGGGACAAAATCAAAAAGTAGAGCCAAAAAGGCTTTGATCTCTTAATTTCTAGCTGAGCTACGAAAAACTTGGCATAGTGCAATTAAAATCAAGGGAATAAATGCGTGTCTCACAGATTGTTGAGAGAAAAATGCATTTTGCTTCTTGAGAAACTGGCAATTGTGAAATAGTGAACTGCACTGTTTGAGATTGCCTTATCCTGAATAGCGCTGGGAAAAGTCTACAGATGAATCGTAGGGCTATAGAGATGCATATATACTAGATAGTGTAGGGAGAGGCCTCATATCAGGGGAGATATTTAAAGTTATAGAAAAAGGATTAGGCGTTGTGGTAACGATGCAGGGCAATGAGAATCAGAGTGTAACAGGAAGGGACAGGCGATTAAAACATAAGAGTTCCCCAAAAAATACGATCAGAGTAGAGGGAAATCGTAAAATAAAGAAGGAATAAAGGTTCTTTACTTGAATTCATGCAGAATTTGTAACAAGGTGGATGAAATTATAACACAAATAGAAATAAATGCATATATGATAGTCATTACAGAGACATGGCTGCAAAATGAAAATGATTGTGGCATTAATATTCAAAGGTGTATTTGACATTTCAGAAGAACATGAAGAAATGAAAAGGATATGGAATAGTTCTGTTGATCAAATAATAGAGCAGTGCAGTCGTGATAAATACCTGGTTCTGAGGATAAAAATTAAATTAAATTTGGGTGGAGATTAGAAATCGAAAAGGAAAGAAGCCAAAGGTGAGCCAGTGATATTAAATTAAAATCAGGAAGAAAATAAGTGCTCGTAAAAACGTGCTGCAATTGATTGGGCGATTTTACTCTTCGTATAGATTGGAGGAATCAATTTTTCAAATGTACCCTGGAGCCTATGGAGCTCCTTTAGTTTCTTAAAAGAATATGCTCTGGAACCAGAAGATTCTATGAAGAGTCATATTGTACTCGAAACGTTAATCTCTTTCCCTCTCCACAGATGTTACCAGACTTGCTAAGTTTTTTTTTCGAGCACTTCCAATGTTTCCTTCAGACCTCCAGCATCCACAGTATTATGTTGTTTTTGTTTATGTTGTTTTTGTTTATGTTCTGGAAACATCAAATTATCAGGTTATTTTAAGCCTGGCAATGTGTATTGAGGCAGGATTAATAAATAAAGTCATAATAAAGGATCATTTAAGAGTAAAGAAAATATGGTGGAAATCCACGTTCAGTTTGAAAATTATAATGTGTGTCCATAACAAGACCCTTAAACTTAAGTAAAAGAAATTGTAAGAGTACGAAGACAGAATTTGGTAATGTGGGCTGGTGTAATAGCTTAAAAGTCAAGACAGTAGTGGAGGTGGCAGCGTTTCAAATGTTATTTCATAACTTTCAAGCATAAAGTATTACTGGAGAAATAAAGGCTCTATGAGAAGGATGCACTGTCCCTGGTTACCTAAGGATGGATTCAGATTGTAAGAAATATATGCAATGCTGCGAAGATGAAGTGGTAGATCACTAATCTCCTCTAACTGGGAAGGTTCTGCAAACCAGTAAAGAATGACTTTAAAAAAGAGAGAAATTGGGAACTGAAGTGCAACTGGAAACAAATACAGTGTAAAGAAGGAAAAGTTTCGACAATACGCACAAAGGAAAAGCGGGGAGCCAGTGAGCCTTGGTCCGTTAGAGGATGAGATTCGAGAATTCATAATGGGTTCTACGAAATCTCAGAGTCGTTGAACAAATACTTTGTTGTATTTTTAGAAGAATAGCTGGTGTCAAAATGAACAGACGAAAATACATCAATAACAGTCACTTCATAAAAAGTATTGTACCATGGAAAGGTTAAAGGAAATTGGAAATTCACAAATGTAACAAAACTATGCAAGAAAGGAGGACAACAGAGAGCAGGAAACTACAGGCTTTTCAGTGTAACATCTGCCATTGGGAAAGTGCTCGAGTTGATTTTTAAGGATCTAATTACAGCCATTGAAAATAATGATACAATCAGTCAGGGTCAGCATACTTGTGTAAAAGGTAAATTATGTTTGACAAATTTCTTAGAGTTTTACAAGGTGTAATAAGCAGGCCGTGTAAAGAAGGACAAGTAAATGTCGTGCATTTGGATTTACAAAAGGCATTCGATAAGGTTCCACATAATGAGCTCCTTTCAGTGCTGTGTCTCAAGAATTTTCGATCTGCATTAATTAAGGGAATATACTGACCAATGAGCTTCTATCTAGGTATCTGAAACAACAATGGCACAGTCAGTCCTAAAGGCCCTGCAAATCTTCCTTTTTTAAAATCTGGAGCTTCCTATCATATAGCCTTTCACAGTCATAATTAGTGAATCATACATTACAGAGATTGTCCTGTCCCATAGGGAGTCTCATGGAAAAACTTCAAAAGTGGGCAAGGAAGCTTCCTGCTAATTACGACCTGATGAATCATGCTGCTCCGTGTTGAACAGAAATTGCAAGAAATACTGAGTGTGGCATGGGCGCAGAATTGGTGTTCTTTAACGCCCATCATCAAGAGTATCTTGGTAACACAACTGTTGACCTAGTTAGCCGTGTCCTTAAACCCCAGCTGTTAGACTGGGCCTGCAGCAGGTAGTGAGGGAGCCAAAAGAAGGAAACAACCTATGTAACCTCTTCATCACCAACCTACCTGTCACAGATGCATTGTTCCATGAAACTGAACTGAACCCGCCGCAAAAGAACAATGGTTACAAGACATAGCCAGAAGTTATTCTGCAAGCAATAACTCACCTCCTGACTCCTCAAAGCCTCTCCAAAATCTACAAAGCACAAGTCAGGAGAGATGAACAAATATCCACAACAATCAAGGAGTTCGACACCATCAAGGAGAAAACAGCGTACCTGAACGGCACCCCATCCACCAGCTCCAACATTCACTCCCTAGTCCACAGGCTCACCCTAACCCTCATGCAAACACTAATGCCTGCTTTGCTCCTCATCCCTAAATAAATAGAAACATCCTTCAGTCATCAGAGATAGTTTCTTTCCAAAGCACCATTTTTTAAAATGTCTGATTTCTATCATCTGCAATATTTTTCCTTTTGGATTTGCATTCAGGTGTGCAGCACTGTTGGAGTGATCAGGGAGCTGCTCCTGCAGCCCTGAACAGGGCACGGGAGATGGAATGCGGACTGTTCCATGACTGTGGCCCGGTGGCTAGGGGTACAGGGGCTTGGTGTTTTAAACGTCCAGCAATCAAGTTCAAGACCTCGCTAATCCATGCAATTAAAAGTTATTAGTTTACAACAGGCACATTGTGCAACAGAGCAAGGAAGACCGGGAGACAGCACATAACGTTATCGAGCACCAGGCAGCAACGATATGTGTGGAATTGGGTTTCTAGCTTTAAAGGTTTTTCTTTATTTGGGAAATGGCGAAGCCTGTTTGATCGGCAGCCTTGTTGCTGCAGAGCAGATGTAATATCAGCTGCAGTGTATGCTTTCTGAAAGCTTACGTTTTCATTACTGTTGTGCGCTGATATATGGATGAAAGCAGGTTAGCATACGACTATGGTGATACGTGCGCTTTGAGTTCTGTGTTCAGGAAAAGACAGCCTTTCTGTTCCTACAAGTGAAACTTATTGGTACCAACAGAGAGTGGTCGGAGGGATGGAGCAGAGACCTTGACCTTTTGGAGCTGAAGGTTCCTGTTGATGAGGCCGGTTCACTAAATCAATAAGTCGAGCAGACTGCTATCCCGTACAAGTTTGAAAGTGCAAATCAAGACTATGGCATGTTCGATGGCAGCTTGTGAGCAATTTCTCCACTGAATTAGTTTGTGAAATTCCTATTATTGCCTCATGCCAACAATAACTTGCTTTTATATAGCAACACTGATATAGCATCTTTACCACAGTAAAGCATCATCTGAGTCAGGTGGGGAATCCGGAGTTTAGGAAGCTGAAGGCAAGGCCAACATTGATAGGGTTAAGTGGGTGCAGGTGGAGGGGAGGGCAGAGTTGGTGTATCATAGGGCTCTAGAGAGTTGGAGAGTGGCAGAGATTAGAAATATTGGAGTGAAGCCGTCGAGGAATTTCAACACTATGTAGAATTTTAAAAATCATATCATGTTTCTGATTGTCATTTTGGGCAAGTTATTTTGGGGAATCAGCCTATCAATTTTGTTTTATTATATTCCTGCCGAGCATGTGTCTGTCCCATTGTATGTGTGTGTGTGTGTGTGTGTGTGTGTGTGTGTGCCTGTTTGACCCGAACACTCAATCTAACCCCAACACGAACACTAAACCTAAGACTATCCTTACCCCTTAATCTAAATGTAACACTAAACCTAAACCTAAGATGAACCCTTAGTCTGACTCGAACCTCCAACCATAAAACCAAAACTAACCTCTAACCCGAGTTTTAGCCTCTGTCATTAACTGTAAAACTAACACTAACGCTAACTCTAACGCTAATGCTAATCCTAACCCTAAAACCTAACCCTAAAACCTAACCCTAAAACCTAACCCTAACTCTAAACCTAATCTTAAACCTAAACTTTGTTGTAACAGTAATGCTAAGCCTAATGCTAACGCTAACCTGCTGTCTAAAAGCTAACACTAAACCTAATACTAACACTAATCATAATCCTAACCCTAACCCCTAAACCCTAACTTTGACCATAAACCTGACCGTAATCCATGCTGTAACCAGAACATGAACCATGAGCTTAACCCCTAAACCTGACACTAACCATAACTCCAACGCTGACACTAAACCTAAAACTAACCCTGAACGCTAAACAAAATGCAAATCTCTAACATTGACCCTAAATCCTTTCACTAATCATAAACTAATCCTGAACATTACTCTAAACCTAAACATAACACCTAAAGCCAATCGTAACTCTAACCCAAATTTCCACAGTCCCACCAAATCTTTCCCTAACTAAATCATTTCCCCTAAACATTACACTAGCCCTAACCATAATCCTAACCCCTAAACATAATCCTAACCCTAACCCTAAGCTGACACCAATAGTTTCACATAATGAGAACCCTAACCCGAGCATTAAACCTAACACTAGTACCGACCCTAACACTAAACCCAACCCTGCCCTAACAGTAACCCTAAAACTGAGTCTTACCCTTGTACGAGTCCTAACCCTAAGCCTAACCTAAACTAACACTAAACCTAACCAATACTCCTAAACCCTAAAACGCAAGCCAAATCTTAAACGGAACCCGAATGGTAAAACTAAAAGTCAAAATGTGTTTAATAATTTGCCACACATAAGGTTACTTAATAAGATAAGAGCCTATAGTGTTGGGGTAGTATATTAGCATGGATAGAGGATAGGCTAACTAACAGAAGACAGAGAGTTGGGATAAGGGGGGGTATTTTCATGATGGCGATATGGGATGTCCCCCACAGGGATATTAATGACTTGAATGGGAGAACTGACTGTACTATCACAAATTTGAGTTTGACATAAAAATACCTGGGAATGTAAGTGGTGAGGATGACACAAAGAGTTTACAGAGGGATATACACAGCTTAAGTGAATGGGCAAAAGCTTGGAAGATAGTATATAATATGGGAAAATGTGAGGTAATGCACTTTGCCAGGAAGAATAGAGAAGCTGAATAGTACGTAAATGGGGAAAGACTGCAGTAAAGAGGGATTTGGTGGTCCTCGTGCATGGATCACAAAAAGCTCGCGTACAAGGTCAGCAGATAATAGGGAAGGCAAATTGGATGCTAGCCTTTACTTAAAAGGGAATGGAGTATAAAAATAAGGAAGCCTTGCTAAAACTATGCAAGTTAAATCACACCTAGAATATGATCAGTATTGTTCCCGTTATAAAAGAAAAGATATACTAGCACTGCAGACAGTCCAGATAAGGGTCCCTCGGTATTGAGGGATTTTCTTATGAGGAGAGGTTGAATAGATTGGGCATGCACTCGTTGGCTTTTAGAAGAATGTGAGCAACCATATTGAAACATATAAGATTCTTAGGGGGCTTGACAGGGCAGATGATGAGAGGTTGTTTACCCTTGTTGGAGAGTCCCAGACCAGAGGGAATAATCTGAAAGTAAGGCATCGCCCATTTAAGACAGAGATGAGAAGAAACTTCTTCTCTCAGAGGGTAGTGCATCCTAATGTGAATGCTAAACTTAACCTTAACATTGAAAATAACCTTGATTAACCCTAACCCTAACTTTAACCCGACCCCTAACCCCGAGCTCTTGGGTTGAAAATAATGTTTACAGTGAGACATCACTTAACACACAGAGCAAGTCAGCTCCCGTGATATCAGTGGTATTTTAAATCCGTTCACGGAATACAAGAGTGCTCAGATTATTAAAGGTCTGGCTAAGGTTGACAAGGGGAAAATAGTTCTCAGTAGCATATGATAGAAAAATAGGGAACACAGCTATAAGGTTTTGAACAAGGGAATCTGAGGAAGGACTTTTTGTGCAGCGACGGGTAATGACCTGGATGCCACTGCTCACGAGGCTGGTGGAAGCAGAGACAATCAATTATTTCAGAATGATTTTGAATGTGCACTTACAGGTGCA
Organism: Carcharodon carcharias; assembly: GCF_017639515.1. Classification (NCBI taxonomy): domain Eukaryota; kingdom Metazoa; phylum Chordata; class Chondrichthyes; order Lamniformes; family Lamnidae; genus Carcharodon; species Carcharodon carcharias. The sequence continues at coordinate 32,753,238 of NC_054490.1, forward strand.
AGGATAGAATAGGGGAATGGGACTCACTGGGTTGGATCACGGAGAACCAACATGGGTTCTATGGGTTGAATGGCCTCTTTATGTACCATGAGTATGACTCTATTTCTATTGCTCAGTATTCTTAGTGAAATCATAAAAACGCATAGTTAGAGCTTTAATAGAAATGTTAATCTAAGAAAGCTTTAAGAAATATTTTAACAATGCTGTTACACTGAGCAATTTTGACGTTTAGAACCTATCTAAAGTTGTTGGATGGAGATGCAATCCACTTTTACTGTAGATGCTTGATACACAGCAGACCAGTACCTTTTACTTACAGCTTTTTTCTAAAGCAACTTTAAGCATCAGTAAGCACCTGATTCAAATTCCAGCTGCACTTTCTGCAGAAGCTGAGCCCTGACTCTGATATTTTGTGCCCTGCTTGAATATTTTTCTGTGTCTGTCTCTAATAACCGCTCTCTGACTCACCTCTCTCACCTGCTATGTGCCTTGGGCTTGTTGCCTTGAAATTAGCCATAGGCCCTCTTGATTTTTCTTTCCATTGATCCCATTAATTCCATTAATTGCCTGACTAGATTTTCCATCCATAAGATTGGTGTTCGTTGTCAGTTTCACTTCCTCCAATATTGAAACCACTTGATCCCAGGAGCAACACATGCAGGGGGATTCAGCTCACTGATGGCAACAAACTGAACTGGTGAGAAATCCTCTTGCAGCCACGTGGAGTTTGTGACACAGAGCTGGCCAGCACATGGGCCATGTCGAAATGGGGCACCAGGGCAAGTTTGCCATGAGTTCTGGGAGTTTGAGCTCAGGCCAGATGGTAAGAGTTGGCTGGAATGCCTTGCGGTGTGGCTGTAAATCAGGATGCTGGGGAGGTTAAGAGGGAATGCTGGGCTTCACGTTGCTGCTGCTGAATGTCTCTCAGTCAATGTACAGCAGCATTAACAGCAGTTCTGTACAGTTACCTGACTGTAAAAAAAAATGAGGAACTTACAACTCCTTGCAAACAACTTTCTCTCAAACAGGCAGTTCAAGCTCTTTGAGGCTCACCCTGGGATCCAGAGAGAGATCCAGAGAGAGAGAGAGAGAGAGATCCAGAGAGAGAGAGAGAGAGAGAGATCCAGAGAGAGAGAGAGAGAGAGATCCAGAGAGAGAGAGAGAGAGAGAGAGAGAGATCCAGAGAGAGAGAGAGAGAGAGAGATCCAGAGAGAGAGAGAGAGAGATCCAGAGAGAGAGAGAGAGAGAGAGAGAGATCCAGAGAGAGAGAGAGAGAGAGAGAGATCCAGAGAGAGACAGAGAGAGAGAGATCCAGAGAGAGACAGAGAGAGAGAGATCCAGAGAGACAGAGAGAGAGAGATCCAGAGAGACAGAGAGAGAGAGATCCAGAGAGACAGAGAGAGAGAGATCCAGAGAGACAGAGAGAGAGAGATCCAGAGAGACAGAGAGAGAGAGATCCAGAGAGACAGAGAGAGAGATCCAGAGAGACAGAGAGAGAGAGATCCAGAGAGACAGAGAGAGAGAGATCCAGAGAGACAGAGAGAGAGAGATCCAGAGAGACAGAGAGAGAGAGATCCAGAGAGACAGAGAGAGAGAGACAGAGAGAGAGAGATCCAGAGAGAGAGATCCAGAGAGAGAGAGACAGAGAGAGAGAGACAGAGAGAGAGAGAGAGAGATCCAGAGAGAGACAGAGAGAGAGAGAGAGATCCAGAGAGAGAGAGATCCAGAGAGAGACAGAGAGAGAGAGATCCAGAGAGAGACAGAGAGAGAGAGATCCAGAGAGAGACAGAGAGAGAGAGATCCAGAGAGAGACAGAGAGAGAGATCCAGAGAGACAGAGAGAGAGAGATCCAGAGAGACAGAGAGAGAGAGAGATCCAGAGAGAGAGATCCAGAGAGAGAGAGAGAGATCCAGAGAGAGAGAGAGAGAGAGATCCAGAGAGAGAGAGAGAGATCCAGAGAGAGAGAGAGAGAGAGAGATCCAGAGAGAGAGAGAGAGAGAGATCCAGAGAGAGAGATATCCAGAGAGAGAGCGAGATGCAGGGAGAGAGTAGTCCAGAGAGAGAGACTCCAGCAGGAGAGAGAGCAAGTGAGAGAGAGCAAGAGAGAGAAAGAGCGAGAGAGAGAGAGATCCGGAGAGAGAGAGATCCAGAGAGAGAGAGAGATCCAGAGAGAGAGAGAGAGATCCAGAGAGAGAGCGAGATGCAGGGAGAGAGTAGTCCAGAGAGAGAGACTCCAGCGGGAGAGAGAGCAAGTGAGAGAGAGAAAGAGAGCAAGTGAGAGAGAGAGAAAGAGCGAGAGAGAGAGAGAAAGAGCGAGAGAGAGAGAGAGAAAGAGCGAGAGAGAGAGAGAAAGAGCGAGAGAGAGAGAAAGAGATCCAGGTAGAGAGAGAGAGAGATCCGGAGAGAGAGAGAGAGAGAGACAGAGAGGGAAGGATAGAGAGATAGAAAGGCAGAGGGAGATAGGGAGCCAGACCCAGAGAGTGAGAGAGATCCAAAGACAGTGAGAGAGAGAGAGAGAGAGAGACCCAGAGAGTGAGAGATAAATAGAGAGACCGAGATCCAGCGAGAGATAGAGAGTAAGATCCAGAGTCAGAGAGAGAAAAACAGAGATCTAGAGAGAGAGAGCGAGACATGGAGAGGGAGAGAGAGCAAGAGAGAGAGAGAGTTAAAGAGAGAGAGAGAGAGAGAGAGATCCAGAGCGAGTGACGGAGATATCCAGAGAGAGAGAGAGAGCAAAAGATCCAGTGAGAGAAAGGGAGAGATTCAAAGACACTAAGAGACATAGAGAGTCTGACCCAGAAGGAGAGAACCAGAGAGAGATTGAGAAATATAGATAAATATCCAGAAAGAGATAGAGAGTGAGATCCAGTGAGACAGATATCCAAAGAGAGTGAGAGAGATCTAGAGAGAGAGAGAGAGATCCAGAAAGAGAGACAGAGAGAGAGGGGGGGGATATAGAGATAGAGAGGTAGAGGGAGATAGGGAGCCAGACCCAGAGAGAGAGGAAGAGAGAGATCCAGAGAGAGAGTGAAATCAAGAGAGAGAGATCCAGAGAGAGAGATAAATAGAGAGACCGAGATCCAGTGAGAGATAGAGAGTGAGATCGAGAGTCAGAGAGAGAACAAGATAGAGATCCAGAGAAAGAGAGAGAGGCATGGAGATGGAGAGGGAGAGAGAGAGAGAGAGAGAGAGAGTTAGAGAGAAAGAGCTAGAGAGAGAGAGAGAGGGGAGCAGAGAAAGATCCAGACAGAGAAAGAGAAAGAGGTATCCTGGGAGAGTTCAGGAGATCCAGACAGATAGTGAGAGAGAGAGAAAGAGATCCAAACAAGAGAGGGAAAGATCCAGAGAGAGAGAGAGACTGAAACATCCTGCGAGAGAGAGCGAAAGATTGAGAGAAACAGACCCAGAGAGAAAGAGAGAGTGATCCAAAAGAGAGATCCAGATAGAGAGAGAGAGATCCAGAGAGACGGATGCAGTGAGAGACAGATAAAATGAGTGACACGGAGAGAGGGAAGGATCAGGAGAGATCCAGAGGGATCAAGGGATGGAGAGATCCAGAGTGAGAAACAAAGGGAAATCAATTGAGAGATCCAGAGCAACAGAGTGAGAGACCAAGAGAGAGATCCAGAGAGAGAGAGAGAAAGAGACTGATTCAGAGAGAGCGAGGCAGAGATTCAAAGGGACCCAGAGCGATACAGTTTATCATCCAGAAAAGAGATCCAGAGAGAGAGAGGGGTCAAGATAGAGAGAGATGCAGAGAGATTCAGAGAGGGAGAGGTATCCAGAGTGAGAGTAGGAGATCCAGAAAGAAAGAGAGTGAGAAAGATCCAGAAAGTGACACAGAGAGAGGGAGAGAGAGATCCAGAGTGTGAGAGATAAATAGAGAGACTGATAGAGAGAGAGAGAGAGAGAGCCAGAGCAGAGAGGCAGTGATCCAGAGAGAGAAAGATCAAGTGAGAGAGAGTGAGAGATTCAAAGACACCCAGAGAGATAGAGAGTCTGACCCAGAAAGTGAGATCCAGACAGAGATTGAGAAAAATAGATATATATCCAGAGAGAGAGAGAGAGTGAGATCCAGTGAGAGAGAGATCCAGAGAGAGGGAGACCCAGTGAGATAAAGAGAGATGCAGAGAGAGAGTGGTCCAGAGAGAGAAACTACAGCGAGCGTGAGAGAGAGAGATCCATGTAGAGAGTGAGAGACAGAGTGTACTAGAGAGAGGGATCCGGAGAAAGAGAGGCAGGGAGGGAGAGATACAGAGGCAGAGGGAGATAGGGAGCCAGACCCAGAGAAAGAGAGTGATCCGGAGAGAGAGGGAGAGAGAGAGAGATCCAGAGAGAGAGAGAGAGAGAGGGGGGGAGAAAGAAATCCAGAGAGTGAGGGAGAGATTCAAAGAGACCCAGAGAGATAGAGAGTGTGATACATAAAGAGAGATCCAGAGAGAGAGATAGTGATCCAGATAGATTCAGAGAGAGAGAGGTATCCAGAGTGAGAGTAGAAGATCCAAAGAGAAAAAGAGAGGAAGATCCAGAGAATGACAGAGAGAGAGGGAGAGAGTGATCCAGAGAGTGAGAGATAGATAAAGAGACAGATAAAAAGAGAGAGAGAGATCCAGAGCGAGAGAGGGAGAGATCCAGAGAGAGAGAGCAAAAGATCCAGCAAGACAGAACAAGAAATTCAAAGACACCCAGAGAGATAGAGAGTCTGACCCAGAAGGAGAGATCCAGAGAGAGATTGAGAAATATAGATAAATATCCAGAGAGAGAAAGAGAATGAGATCCAGTGAGAGAGAGATCCAGAGAGAGGGAGATCCAATGAGAGAGAGAGAGATGCAGAGTGGTCCAGAGAGAGAGACTACAGTGAGAGAGAGAGAGATCCATGCAGAAAGAGAAATCCAGAGAGTGAGAGAGAGAGTGTACTAGAGAGGGATCCAGAGAAAGAGAGACAGGGAGGGAGAGATACAGAGGCAGTGGGAGATAGGGAGCCAGACCCAGAGAAAGAGAGAGTGAGAGAGAGAGAGAGAGAGAGAGCGAGAGAGAGAGAGAGAGAGAGAGCGAGAGAGAGGGAGAAAGAAATCCAGAGAGTGAGGGAGAGATTCAAAGAGACCCAGAGAGATAGAGAGTGTGATACATAAAGAGAGATCCAGAGAGAGAGATAGTGATCCAGAGAGATTCAGAGAGAGAGAGGTATCCAGAGTGAGAGTAGAATATCCAGAGAGAAAAAGAGAGAAAGATCCAGAGAATAACAGAGAGAGGGAGAGAGTGATCCAGAGAGTGAGATATAGATAGAGAGACAGATAAAAAGAGAGAGAGCGAGAGAGAGAGAGAGAGAGAGAGATCCAGAGCGAGAGAGGGAGAGATCCAGAGAGAGAGAGCAAAAGATCCAGTGAGACAGAGCGAGAGATTCAAAGACACCCAGAGAGATAGAGAGTCTGACCCAGAAGGAGAGATCCAGAGAGAGATTGAGAAAAATAAATAAATATCCAGTGAGAGATAGAGATTGAGATCCAGTGAGAGAGAGATGCAGAGAGAGGGAGATTGGATGAGAGAGAGAGAGATGCAGAATGGTCCAGAGAGAGAGACTACAGTGACAGAGAGAGAGAGAGAGATATGCAGAAAGAGAAATCCAGAGAGAGAGAGAGTGAGAGAGAGAACCAGAGAGAGGGGTCCAGAGAGAGAGAGAGAGAGATAGGGAGGGAAAGATACAGAGGCAGAGGGATATAGGGAGCCAGACCCAGAGAGAGAATGATCCAGAGAGAGAGAGAGAGAGAGAGATCCAGAGAGAGAGAGAGAGAGATATCGATCCACGGAGAGAGGGAGAGATCCAGAGATTGTTGGAGTTATTCAGACAGATTCAGAGAGAGAGAGGTATCTAGAGAGCGAGTAGGAGATCCAGATAGAAAGAGAGAGAGAAAGAGAGAGATCCAGAGTGAGAGAGGGAGAGATTCAGACACCCAGAGAGATGGAGAGAGACTGATCCAAAAAGAGAGGTCCAGAAAGAGATGAAGAAAGTTAGATAAATATCCAGAGAGAGATAGGGAGTGAGATGCAGAGAAAGAGAAAGAGAGAGAGAGGTGTACAGAGAGAGAGAGATTCAGAGGGAGAGATCCAGTGAGAGAGAGATCCGGAGAGAGAGAGAGATTCAGTGAGAAAGCGAGATGCAGAGAGAGAGAGAGAGAGAGAGAGAGTGTTGTCCAGAGAGAGACACTCCAGGGAGAGAGGGGGATAGAGAGAGAAAGAGATCCAGGTAGAGAGAGAGAGAGGTGCAAAGAGAAAGAGAGAGATCCAGAGAGAGAGAGAGAGAGAGATCCAGAGAGAGGGGGTGAGGGGAGATCCAGTGAGAGAGAGAGGGATCCAGAGAGGGAGAGAGAGATATAGAGGCAGAGACAGATAGGGAGCCAGACCCAGAGAGAGAGCGAGATCCAGAGAGTAAGAGATAAATAGAGAGAGAGAGAGATCCAACGAGAGATACAGAGTGAGATCCAGAGTCAGAGAGAGAAAGAGTGACAGATGCATACAGAGAGATAGACATGGAGATAAAGAGAGAAAGAGCTCCAGAGGGAGAGAGAGATCCAGAAAGAGAGAGAAAGTGTGATCCAGAGAGATTCAGAGAGAGAGAGAGGGATCCAGGTAGAGCGAGAGAGGGAGAGATCCAGAGAGAGAGTGATCCAGAGAGAGGGAGCGAGAGAGAGATCGAGAGAGAGAGAGAGATCCTGAGAGAAAGAAAGATCCACAGGGAGAGAGAGGTCCAGAGAGAGATGGAAATCGAGAGAGAGCGATCCGGAGAAAGCGGGAGGCAGAGAGAGAGATAGGGAGCCAGACCCAGAGAAAGAGCGATCCAGAGAGGGGGAGAGAGATCCAGAGAGAGATCCAGAGAGAGATCCAGAGAGAGAGAGAGAGTGAGAGAGGGAGAGAGAAAGATCCACAGGGAGGGAGAGAGAGAGAGAGAGAGAAATCCAGAGGGAGATTGACTCTGAGAGTGAGAGAGATCCAGAGAGAGAGAGAGTGAGAGATTCAAAGACACCTAGAGAGAGATAGACTGTAATGCAGAAAGAGAGACCAAGAGAGAGAGGTCCAGACACAGAGACATACAATGAGAGAGATTGCGATCCAGGGTCAGTGAGAGAAAGAGAGAGAGAGAGAGATCCAGAGGGAGAGAGGCAGAGATCCACACAGAGAGAGAGTGAAAGATCCAGAGTGAGAGAGGGAGAGATTCAGACACCCAGACAGTTGGAGAGAGACTGATCCAAAAAGAGAAGTCCAGAAAGAGATCAAGAAAGTTAGATAAATATCCAGAGAGAGATAGGGAGTGAGATCCAGAGAAAGAGAAAGAGAGAGAGAGGTGTACAGAGAGAGAGAGAGAGATTCAGAGGGAGAGATCCAGTGAGAGAGAGATTCAGTGAGAGAGCGCGATGCAGAGAGAGAGAGAGTGTGTGGTCCAGAGAGAGACACTCCAGGGAGAGAGGGGGATAGAGAGAGAAAGAGATCCAGGTAGAGAGAGAGAGAGGTGCAGAGAGAAAGAGAGAGATCCAGAGAGAGAGAGAGAGAGAGAGAGAGAGAGATCCAGAGAGAGGGGGTGAGGGGAGATCCAGTGAGAGAGAGAGGGAACCAGAGAGGGAGAGAGAGATATAGAGGCAGAGACAGATAGGGAGCCAGAAACAGAGAGAGAGCGAGATCCAGAGAGTAAGAGATAAATAGAGAGAGAGAGAGATCCAACGAGAGATAGAGAGTGAGATCCAGAGTCAGAGAGAGAAAGAGTGACAGATCCATACAGAGAGATAGACATGGAGAGAGAGAGAGAGAAAGAGATCCAGAGGGAGAGAGAGATCCAGAAAGAGAGAGAGAGAGTGTGATCCAGAAAGATTCAGAGAGAGAGAGAGAGGGATCCAGGTAGAGCGAGAGAGGAAGAGATCCAGAGAGAGAGTGATCCAGAGAGAGGGAGCGAGAGAGAGATCGAGAGAGAGAGAGCGATCCTGAGAGAAAGAAAGATCCACAGAGAGAGAGAGGTCCAGAGAGAGATGGAAATCGAGAGAGAGTGATCCGGAGAAAGCGGGAGGCAGAGAGAGAGATAGGGAGCCAGACCCAGAGAGAGCGATCCAGAGAGGGGGAGAGAGATCCAGAGAGAGATCCAGAGAGAGAGGGAGTGATCCAGAGAGATTCAGAGAGAGAGAGAGAGAGATCCACAGGGAGGGAGAGAGAGAGAGAGAAATCCAGAGGGAGATTGACCCTGAGAGTGAGAGAGATCCAGAGAGAGAGAGCGAGAGATTCAAAGACACCTAGAGAGATAGAGACTCTAATGCAGAAAGAGAGATCCAGAGAGAGAGAGAGGGGGGGGGGGGGTCCAGACACAGAGACAGAAATGGAGAGAGAGAGATCCACAGAGAGAGAAAACCACAGAGAGAGATACAATGAGAGAGACTGCGATCCAAAGTCAGTGAGAGAAAGAGAGAGAGAGATCCAGAGCGAGAGAGGCAGAGATCCACACAGAGAGAGAGTGAAAGATCCAGTGAGAGTGAGAGATTCAGACACCCAGAGATTTGGAGAGAGACTGATACAAAAAGAGAGGTCCAGAAAGTGATCAAGAAAGTTAGATAAATATCCAGAGAGCTAGGGAGTGAGATAAAGAGTAAGAGAGAAAGAGGTGTACAGAGAGAGAGAGATTCAGAGGGAGAGATCCAGTGAGAGAGATCCGGAGAGAGAGAGAGATTCAGTGAGAGAGCGAGATGCAGAGAGAGAGGGAGAGAGAGAGAGTGTGTGTGTGGTCCAGAGAGAGACACTCCAGGGAGAGAGGGGGATAGAGAGATAAAGAGATCCAGGTAGAGAGAGAGAGAGGTGCAGAGAGAAAGAGAGAGATCCAGAGAGAGAGAGAGTGATCCAGAGAGATTCAGAGAGAGAGAGAGAGAGAGGGAGAGAGAGAGAGTGACCCAGAGAGAGAGAGAGAGAGAGAGATCCACAGGGAGGGAGAGAGAGAGAGAGAGAGAGAGAGAAATCCAGAGGGAGATTGACCCTGAGAGTGTGAGAGATCCAGAGAGAGAGAGCGAGAGATTCAAAGAGACCTAGAGAGATAGAGACTCTAATGCAGAAAGAGAGATCCAGAGAGAGAGAGAGAGAGGTCCAGGCACAGAAACAGAAATGGAGAGAGAGAGATCCACAGAGAGAGATAACCACAGAGAGAGATACAATGAGAGAGATTGCGATCCAGAGTCAGTGAGAGAAAGAGAGAGAGAGATCCAGAGCAAGAGAGGCAGAGATCCACAGAGAGAGAGAGAGTGAAAGATCCAGTGAGAGTGAGAGATTCAGACACCCAGAGAGATGGAGAGAGACTGATGCAAAAAGAGAGGTCCAAAAAGAGATCAAGAAAGTTAGATAAATATCCAGAGAGAGATAGGGAGTGAGATAAAGAGAAAGAGAGAAAGAGGTGTACAGAGAGAGAGAGATTCAGAGGGAGAGATCCAGTGAGAGAGATCCGGAGAGAGAGAGAGATTCAGTGAGAGAGCGAGATGCAGAGAGAGAGAGAGAGAGAGAGTGTGTGTGTGGTCCAGAGAGAGACACTCCAGGGAGAGAGGGGGATAGAGAGAGAAAGAGATCCAGGTAGAGAGAGAGAGAGGTGCAGAGAGAAAGAGAGAGATCCAGAGAGAGAGAGAGAAAGAGTGATCGAGAGAGAGGGGGTGAGGGGAGATCCAGTGAGAGAGAGAGGGATCCAGAGAGGGAGAGAGAGATATAGAGGCAGAAACAGATAGGGAGCCAGACACAGAGAGAGAGTGAGATCCAGAGAGTAAGAGATAAATAGAGAGAGAGAGAGATCTAACGAGAGATAAAGAGTGAGATCCAGAGTCAGAGAGAGAAAGAGCGACAGATCCATACAGAGAGATAGACATGGAGAGAGAGAGAGAGAAAGAGATCCAGAGGGAGAGAGAGATCCAGAAAGAGAGAGAGAGTGTGATCCAGAGAGATTCAGAGAGAGAGAGAGGGATCCAGGTAGAGCGAGAGAAGGAGAGATCCAGAGAGAGAGTGATCCAGAGAGAGGGGGTGAGAGAGAGATCGAGAGAGAGAGAGAGATCCTGAGAGAAAGAAAGATCCACAGAGAGAGAGAGAGGTCCAGAGACAGATGGAAATCGAGAGAGAGAGTGATCAGGAGAAGGCGGGAGGCAGAGAGAGAGATAGGGAGCCAGACCCAGAGAGAGAGCGATCCAGAGAGGGGGAGAGAGATCCAGAGAGAGAGAGAGTGATCCAGAGAGATTCAGAGAGAGAGAGAGAGGGAGAGAGAGAGTGACCCAGAGAGGGAGACAGAGAGAGACCCAGAGAGGGAGAGAGAGAGTTCCACAGGGAGGGAGAGAGAGAGAGAGAGAAATCCAGAGGGAGATTGACCCTGAGAGTGAGAGAGATCCAGAGAGAGAGAGTGAGAGATTCAAAGACACCTAGAGAGATAGAGACTCTAATGCAGAAAGAGAGATCCAGAGAGAGAGAGAGAGAGAGAGGTCCAGACACAGAGACAGAAATGGAGAGAGAGAGAGATCCACAGAGAGAGATAACGACAGAGAGAGATACAATGAGAGAGATTGCGATCCAGAGTCAGTGAGAGAAAGAGAGAGAGAGATCCAGAGCGAGAGAGGCAGAGATCCACACACAGAGAGAGAGTGAAAGATCCAGCGAGAGAGAGTGAGAGATTCAGACACCCAGACAGATGGAGAGAGACTGATCCAAAAAGAGAGGTCCAGAAAGAGATCAAGAAAGTTAGATAAATATCCAGAGAGAGATAGGGAGTGAGATAAAGAGAAAGAGAGAAAGAGGTGTACAGAGAGAGAGAGAGATTCAGAGGGAGAGATCCAGTGAGAGAGATCCGGAGAGAGAGAGAGATTCAGTGAGAGAGCGAGATGCAGAGAGAGAGAGAGAGAGTGTGTGTGGTCCAGAGAGAGACACTCCAGGGAGAGAGGGGGATAGAGAGAGAAAGAGATCCAGGTAGAGAGAGAGAGAGGTGTAGAGAGAAAGAGAGAGATCCAGAGAGAGAGAGAGAGAGAGTGATCGAGAGAGAGGGGGTGAGGGGAGATCCAGTGAGAGAGAGAGGGATTCAGAGAGGGAGAGAGAGATATAGAGGCAGAGACAGATAGGGAGCCAGACCCAGAGAGAGAGTGAGATCCAGAGAGTAAGAGATAAATAGAGAGAGAGAGAGATCCAACGAGAGATAAAGAGTGAGATCCAGAGTCAGAGAGAGAAAGAGTGACAGATCCATACAGAGAGATAGACATGGAGAGAGAGAGAGAGAAAGAGATCCAGAGGGAGAGAGAGATCCAGAAAGAGAGAGAGAGAGTGTGTTCCAGAGAGATTCAGAGAGAGAGAGAGGGATCCAGGTAGAGCGAGAGAAGGAGAGATCCAGAGAGAGAGTGATCCAGAGAGAGGGGGTGAGAGAGAGATCGAGAGAGAGAGAGAGATCCTGAGAGAAAGAAAGATCCACAGGGAGAGAGAGGTCCAGAGAGAGATGGAAATCGAGAGAGAGAGTGATCCGGAGAAAGCGGGAGGCAGAGAGAGAGAGATAGGGAGCCAGACCCAGAGAGAGAGCGATCCAGAGAGGGGGAGAGAGATCCAGAGAGAGAGAGAGAGAGAGAGTGATCCAGAGAAATTCAGAGAGAGAGAGAGAGGGAGAGAGAGAGTGACCCAGAGAGGGAGAGAGAGAGATCCACAGGGAAGGAGAGAGAGAGAGAGAGAAATCCAGAGGGAGATTGACCCTGAGAGTGAGAGAGATCCAGAGAGAGAGAGTGAGAGATTCAAAGACACCTAGAGAGATAGAGACTCTAATGCAGAAAGAGAGATCCAGAGAGAGAGAGAGAGAGAGAGAGAGAGGTCCAGACACAGAGATAGAAATGGAGAGAGAGAGAGAGATCCACAGAGAGAGATAACCACAGAGAGAGATACAATGAGAGAGATTGCGATCCAGAGTCAGTGAGAGAAAGAGAGAGAGAGATCCAGAGCGAGAGAGGCAGAGATCCACACAGAGAGAGAGAGTGAAAGATCCAGCGAGAGAGAGTGAGAGATTCAGACACCCAGACAGATGGAGAGAGGCTGATCCAAAAAGAGAGGTCCAGAAAGAGATCAAGAAAGTTAGATAAATATCCAGAGAGAGATAGGGAGTGAGATCCAGAGAAAGAGAGAGAGAGGTGTACAGAGAGAGGGAGAGAGATTCAGAGGGAGAGATCCAGTGAGAGAGAGATCCGGACAGAGAGAGAGATTCAGTGAGAGAGCGAGATGCAGAGAGATAGAGCGTGTGATCCAGAGAGACATCCAGGGAGAGAGAGAGATAGAGAGAGAAAGAGACCCAGGTAGAGAGAGAGAGAGAGAGAGAGATGCAGAGAGAAAGAGAGAGATCCAGAGATAGAGAGAGAGTGATCCAGAGAGAGGGGGCAAAGGGAGATCCAGTGAGAGAGAGAGAGGGATCCAGAGAGGTAGAGACAGATAGGGAGCCAGACCCAGAGAGAGAGAGAGAGATCCAGAGAGTAAGAGATAAATAGAGAGAGAGAGAGAGAGAGATGCAACGAGAGATAAAGAGTAATATCCAGAGTCGGAGAGAGAAAGAGCGACAGATCCATACAGAGATATTGATATGGAGAGAGAGATAAAGAGATCCAGAGGGAGAGAGAGATCCAGAAAGAGAGAGAGAGTGATCCAGGGAGATTCAGAGAGAGAGGGATCCAGGTAGAGCGAGAGAGGGAGAGATCCAGAGAGAGAGTGATCCAGAGAGAGGGAGTGAGAGAGAGATCGAGAGAGAGATCGAGAGAGAGAGAGAGAGAGAGAGATCGAGAGAGATCCTGAGAGAAAGAAAGACCCACAGAGAGAGAGAGGTCCAGAGAGAGATGGAAATCGAGAGAGAGTGATCTGGAGAAAGCGAGAGGCAGAGAGAGAGATAGGGAGCCAGACCCAGAGAGGGAGCGATCCAGAGAGGGGGAGAGAGATCCAGACAGAGAGAGAGAGATCCAGAGAGAGAGAGAGTGATCTAGAGAGATTCAGAGAGAGAGAGAGGGAGAGAGAGAGAGAGGGAGAGAGAGAGTGACCCAGGGAGAGAGAGAGATGCACAGGGAGGGAGAGAGATGCACAGGGAGGGAGAGAGAGAGAAATCCAGAGGGAGATTGATCCTGAGAGTGAAACAGATCCAGAGAGCGAGAGCAAAAGATCCAGCGAGAGATTCAAAGACACCTAGAGGGATAGAGACTCTAATGCAGAGAGATCCAGAGAGAGAGTGAGGTCCAGACACAGAGACAGAAATGGATAGAGAGAGATCCACAGAGAGAGAGAACAGAGAGAGATAGCGATCCAGAGTCAGTGAGAGAAAGAGAGAGAGAGAGAGATTCAGAGTAAGAGTGATATGGAGAGAGAGAAAAAAAGTCCAGAGAGAGAGAGATCCAGAGAGAGAATGATACAGAGAGATTCATAGAGAGAGAGGTATCTAGAGAGCGAGCAGGAGATCCAGATAGAAAGAGAGAGAGAAAGAGAGATATCCAGAGCAAAAGAGGGAGAGATCCACAGAGAGAGAGAGTGAAGGATCTAGCGAGAGAGAGAGTGAGAGATTCAGACACCCAGAGAGATGGAGAGACTCTGATCCAAAAAGAGAGGTCCAGAGAGAGATCAAGAAAGTTAGATAAATATCCAGAGAGAGATAGGGAGTGGGATCCAGAGAAAGAAAGAGAGAGAGAGAGAAGTGTACAGAGAGAGAGAGATTCAGAGGGGGAGATCCAGTGAGAGAGAGAGATATGGAGAGAGAGAGAGAGATCCAGTGAGAGAGCGAGATGCAGAGGGAGAGATAGAGAGTATGGTCCAGAGAGAGACTCCAGGGAGAGAGAGGGATAGAGAGAGAAAGAGATCCAGGTAGAGAGAGAGAGAGATCCAGAGAGAGAGAGAGAGGGATCCAGAAAGGGAGAGAGCGATATAGAGGCAGAGACAGATAGGGAGCCAGACCCAGAGAGAGAGAGAGAGAGAGATGCAGAGAGTAAGAGATAAATAGAGAGAGAGAGAGATCCAGTGAGAGATAGAGAGTGAGATCCAGAGTTGGAGAGAGAAAGAGCAACAGATCCATACAGAGAGATAGACATGGAGAGAGAGAGAGAGAAAGAGATCCAGAGGGAGAGAGAGATCCAGAAAGAGAGAGTGTGATCCAGAGAGAGAGGGAGGGAGAGACCGGGAGAGAGAGATAGAGGGAGAGGGAAAGATAGAGCTAGATCCAGAGAGAGAGAGGGTTCCAGAGAGAGAGAGAGGGTTCCAGAGAGAGAGAGAGAGAGGGTTCCAGAGAGAGAGAGAGAGACGGATCCAGAGAGAGAGAGAGAGACTGATCCAGAGAGAGAGAGAGAGAGGGATCCAGAGAGAGAGAGAGAGAGGGATCCAGAGAGAGAGAGAGGGGGGGATCCAGAGAGAGAGAGGGAGAGATCCTGAGAGAGAGAGAGACTCCAGGGAGAGAGAGATAGAGTGAAACATAGGAAGCAGAACCAGAGAGAGAGATCCAGAGACAAATAGAGTAAGAGAGAGATAGAGAACAAGAGAGTGTGATAGATCCAGGGAGAGAGAGAGAGATAGATCCAGGGAGAGATAGAAAGTGAGATCCAGCATCAGAGACAGAAAGAGCAACAGATCCAGACAGAAAGAAAGAGAGCCAGAGGGAGATAGAGATCCAGAAAGAGAGAGAGAGGGATCCAGAGAGAGGGAGCGAGAGAGAGAGAGAGATCCAGAAAGAGAGAGATCCAGAGAGAAAGAAAGATCCACAGAGAGAGAGATCCAGAGAGAGAGAGAGAAAGATCCAGAGAGATTCAGAGAGAGAGGGGGGGCGGGTGGGGGCGGGGGGGGGGAGAGATAGAGAGAGAGATAGGAAGCAGAACCAGAGAGAGAGAGAGATCCAGAGAGTGTGATCCAGGGAGAGAGAGAAATAGATCCAGGGAGAGATAGAGAGTGATATCCAGAGTCAGAGAGAGAAAGAGTGACAGATCCAGACAGAGAGAAAGAGAGCCAGAAGGAGAGAGATCCAGTGAGAGAGATTGCGATCTAGAGTCTGTGAGAGAGAGAGAGAGATCCAGAGAAAGAGGGAGACCCAGAGAGAGGGATCCAGAGAGAGTGAAAGGCAGAGAGGGATAGGGAGACAGACCCAGAGAGAGAGAGAGAGATCCAGAGATTAAGACATAAATAGAGAGGCAGAGATCCAGCAAGAGATAGAGAGTGAGAGCCAGAGTCAGAGAGAGAAAGATAGAGAGATCCAGATAGAAAGATAGACATGGAGAGAGAGAGAGAGAGAGAGAGAGAGAAATTGATCCAGAGGGAGAGAGAGAGAGATCCAGTGAGATAGAGTGATCCAGAGAGAGACAGAGATAGGAAGCAGACCCAGAGAGAGAGAGGTCTGGAGACAGAGAAAGAAAGAGAGAGAGGGAGAGAGGGTGATCCAGAGAGAGAGAGAGATAGATGCAGGGAGAGAGAGAGAGAGAGACTTCAGGCAGAGAGAGATAGAGAGAGAAAGATCCTGCAGAGAAAGAGAGAGAGGGATCGAGAGAGAGAGTCATCCAGAGTGAGGTAGAGAGAGAGTAATCCAGAGGGAGGGAGCGAGAAAGAGAGAGAGATAGTAAGCAGACCCAGAGAGAGAGATCCAGAGAGAGAGAAATCCAGCAGGAGAGATATCCAGAGAGAGAGAGAGAGAGAGAGAGAGAGAGAGAGAGGGAGGGAGGGATCCAGAGAGCGAAAGATAAATAGAGAGTGAGAGATCCAGAGAGAGATTGAGAGAGTGAGAGTGACCCAGGGAGGGATAGAGAGAGAGAGAGAGAGATAGAGTATCCAGCAAGAGATCCAGTGAGAGAGAGAAAAACAGAGACAGAGAGCGACCCTGAGAGTGAGAGAGAGAGATCCAGAGCGAAAGAGGGAGAGATCCAGGGAGAGACAGAGAGAAAAAGATCCAGCGAGAGTGAGCGAGAGATTCAAAGAAACTCAGAGAGATAGAGAATCTGGTCTAGAAAGAGAGACACACAGAGAGATCGAGAAAGATACAGAAATATCCAGAGAGCAATAGAGAGTTAGATCCAGAGAAACAGAAAGAAAGAGAGAGGGATAGATCCACAGAGAGAGATCCATTGAGAGAGAGATCGAGGGAGATCAAGTGAGAGAGAGATCTAGAGAAAATCGAGAGAGAGAGAGAGTTACCCAGAGGGGGAGAGAGAGATCCAGAGAGAGAGAGAGTGAAAGATCCAGCGAGAGTTTCAAAGACACCCAGAGAGATAGAGACTCCGATGCAGAATGAGAGATCCAGAGAGATCGAGAAAGAAAGAGAAATATCCAGAGAGAGTGAGATCAAGACACAGAGAGAGAAAGGGAGAGAGAGAGATCCACTGAGAAGAGATATCCACGGAGAGAGATCCAGTGAGAGAGATTGCGATCCAGAGTCTGTGAGAGAGAGAGAGAGAGAGAGAGAGAGAGAGAGAGATTCAGAGAAAGAGGGAAATCCAGAGAGAGGGATCCAGAGGAAGGGATCCAGAGAGAGTGAAAGGCAGAGAGGGATAGGGAGCCAGACCCAGAGAGAGAGAGAGAGAGAGAGAGAGAGATCCGAAGAGAGAGAGAGAGAACCAGAGAGAGAGGGAGAGATCCAGAGATTAAGACATAAATAGAGAGGCAGAGATCCAGCAAGAGATAGAGAGTGAGAGCCAGAGTCAGGGAGAGAAAGTGCGACAGATCCAGACAGAAATATAGACATGGAGAGAGAGAGAGAGAGAAAGTGATCCAGAGGGGGAGAGAGTGATCCAGAGAGAGACAGAGAGATAGAGAGAGACAGAGAGGAAGCAGACCCAGAGAGAGAGAGAGGTCCGGAGACAGAGAAAGAAAGAGGGAGAGAGGGTGATCCAGAGAGAGAGAGATAGATAGATGCAGAGAGAGAGAGATCCAGAGAGAGGGAGAGAGTCTCCAGGCAGAGAGAGATAGAGAGAGAAAGATCCAGCTAGAGAAAGAGGGAGAGAGGGCTCCAGAGAGAGACATAGATGCAGGTAGAGAAAGAGAGAGAGGGATCCAGAAAGAGAGAGATGCAGGGAGAGAGAGAGAGAGATCCAGAGCGAGAGAGAGAGAGAGAGATCCAGTGAGAGAAATAGAGACTACAGGCAGAGAGAGATAGAGAGAGAAATATCGTGTAGAGAAAGAGAGAGGGATCGAGACAGAGAGAGAGAGTCATCCAGAGTGAGGTAGATAGAGGGTAATCCAAAGGGAGGGAGTGTGAAAGAGAGAGAGATAGCAAGCAGACCCAGAGAAATACACAGAGAGAGAAATCCAGCAGGAGAGATATCCAGAGAGAGAGAGAGAGAGAGAGAGAGATCCAGAGAGCGAAAGATAAATAGAGAGGGAGAGATCCAGAGAGATATTGAGAGAGTGAGGGTGACCCAGAGAGGGATAGACTGAGAGAGAGAGTATCCAGAGAGAGATCCAGTGAGAGAGAGAGAAAACCAGAGACAGAGAGCGACCCTGAGAGTGAGAGAGAGATCCAGAGCGAGAGAGGGAGTGATCCAGAGAGAGAGAGAGAGAAAGAGCGAAAGATCCAGCGAGAGAGAGCGAGAGATTCAAAGACAGATAGAGAGATAGAGAATCTGATCTAGAAAGAGAGATCCAGAGAGGGATCGAGAAAGATAGAGAAATATCCAGAGAGTGATGTAGAGTTAGATGCAGGGAAAGAGAGAGCAATAGATCCACAGAGAGAGAGAGAGATCCATTGAGAGAAATCCAGACAGATCCAGTGAGAGAGAGATCTAGAGAGAAATCGAGAGAGACCAAGAGATGGAGAGAGAGATGCAGAGGGAGGGAGAGAGAGAGAGATCCAGAGAGAGATTGACCCTGTGAGTGAGAGAGATCCAGAGAGAGAGAGTAAAAGATCCAGGAAGAAAGAGAGCAGGAGATTCAAAGACACCCAGAGAGATAGAGACTCTGATGCAGAAAGAGAGATCCAGAGAGAGATCGAGAAATATCCAGAGAGGGAGAGATTGATCCAGATACAGAGAGAAAGGGAGAGAGAGAGAGATCCACAGAGGGAGAGAGAGAGAGAGAGATCCACAGAGAGATAGATCCACAAAGAGAGATCCAGTGAGAGAGATTGCGATCCAGAGTCAGTGAGAGAAAAAGAGAGCGAGATCCAGAGAAAGGTTTAAATGGAGAGAGAGAGAAAAAAAGTCCAGAGAGAGAGAGAGATCCAGAGAGAGGATGATCCAGAGAGATTCAGATAGAGAGAGGTATCTGGAGAGCGTGTAGGTGATCCAGATAGAAAGAGAGAGATCCAGAGCGAGAGAGGGAGAGATCCAGAGAGAGAGACAGAGCAAAAGCTACAGTGAGAGAGAGAGGGAGAGTTTCAAAGACATCCAGAGAGATGGAGGCACTCTGATCCAAAAAGAGACGTCCAGAGAGAGATCAAGAAAGTTGGATAAATATCCAGAGAGACATAGGGAGTCATATCCAGAGAAAGAGAGAGAGGTGCACAGATAGAGAGAAAGAGAGATTCAGAGAGAAAGAGGGATCCAGAGAGAAAGAGGGATCCAGAGAGAAAGAGGGATCCAGAGAGAAAGAGGGATCCAGAGAGAAAGAGGGATCCAGAGAGAAAGAGGGATCCAGAGAGAAAGAGAGATCCAGAGAGTAAGAGAGATCCAGAGAGAAAGAGAGATCCAGAGAGAAAGAGAGATCCAGAGAGAAAGAGAGATCCAGAGAGAAAGAGAGATCCAGAGAGAGGGGGCGAAGGGAGATCCAGAGAGAGAAAGAGGGATCCAGAGAGGGAGGGAGAGATAGAAAGGCAGAGACGGATAGGTAGCCAGTCCCAGAGAGAGAGAGCTCCAGAGAGTAAGAAATAAATAGGGAGAGACAGAGATCCAGCGAGAGATAGAGAGTGAGATCCAGAGTCGGAGAGAGAAAGAGCGACAGATCCAGACAGAGAGATAGACATAGAGAGAGAGAGAGAGAAAGAGAGATCCAGAAAGAGAGAGAGTGATCCAGAGAGATTCAGAGAGAGAGAGAGAGATGGGAAGATAGAGATAGAGGGAGAGGGAGAGATAGAGCTAGATCCAGGTAGAGAGAGAGAGATCCAGAGAGAGAGATCCAGAGAGAGAGAGAGAGAGAGAGATCCAGAGAGATAGAGAGAGAGATATCCAGAGAGATAGAGAGAGAGGTAGCCAGAGAGATAGAGAGAGAGAGAGAGATCCAGAGAGAGAGAGAGAGAGATCCAGAAATAGAGATAGAGTGATTCAGAGAGATTTAGAGATAGAGATAGAGACAGGGAGAGAGAGATGGAGGGAGAGGGCGCGATGGAGCTAAATCCAGGGAGAGAGAGAGAGAGATCCAGAGAGAGAGAGATCCAGTGAGAGAGCAGGAGAGATCCAATGAGAGAGAGATTCCAGGGAGAGATAGATAGAGAGAGACATAGGAAGCAGAACCAGAGAGAGAGATCCAAGACAAAGACAGAAAGAGAGATCCAGAGAGGGTGATAAATCCAGGAAGAGAGAGAGAGATAGATCCAGGCAGAGATAAAGAGTGAGGTCCAGAGTCAGAGAGAGAAAGAGTAACAGATCCAGACAGAGAGAAAGACAGCAAGAGGGAGATAGAGATCCAGAAAGAGAGAGAGGTATCCAGGTAGAGCGAGAGAGGGAGAGATCTAGAGAGAGAGAGAATGATCCAGAGAGAGGGAGTGAGAGAGAGAGAGATCAAGAGAGAGAGAGAGATCGAGAGAGAGAGAGAGAGAGATTCAAAGAGAGGGATTCAGA
This sequence comes from Carcharodon carcharias, assembly GCF_017639515.1. Taxonomy (NCBI): domain Eukaryota; kingdom Metazoa; phylum Chordata; class Chondrichthyes; order Lamniformes; family Lamnidae; genus Carcharodon; species Carcharodon carcharias. The sequence goes on from NC_054490.1 coordinate 32,772,968, forward strand.
GAGTAAGATACTGGGAGAGAGAGAGATAGAGCACAAGAGAGCAATAGGGAGCCTGACCGAAAGAGAGAGAGAGAGAGAGAGAGAGAGGTCCAGAGAGACAGAGCGAGAAATCCAGAGAGAGAGAGGGAGAGATCCAAAGAGAGAGAGGGAGAGATCCAAAGAGTGACAGAGAGAGAGAGAGATCCAGAGAGAGAGAGATAAATAGAGACAGAGATCCAGCGAGGGATAGAGAGTGAGATACAGAGTCAGAGTGTGATCCAGACAGAGAGAGAGACATAGAGCAGGAGAGGGAGAGAGAGTGATCCAGGAAAATTGGTATCCTGAGGGAGTTTAGGAGATCCAGACAGAGAGAGAGAGATCCAGAGAGAAAGAAAGATCCACAGTGAGAGAGAGAGAGATCCAGAGAGAGAGAGAGGGACATCCAGAGAGATTGATCCAAAATGAGAGGCAGAGAGAGATAGGGAGCCAGACCCAGAGCGAGAGAGATCCAGAGAGAGAGGGAGAGATCCAGAGATTGAGAGATAAATAGAGAGACAGAGATCCAGGAAGAGATAGACAGTGATATCCAGAGTCAGAGAGAGAAAGATAGAGAGATCCAGACAGAAAGATAAACATGGAGAGAGAGAGAAGGTGAGAGAAAGTGATCCAGAGGGAGAGGGAGATCAAGTGAGAGAGAGAGTGATCAAGAGAGATTCAGTGAGAGACAGAGAGATGGAGAGAGAGAGAGAGAGATAGGAAGCAGCCCCAGAGAGAGAGAGAGAGAGAGAGAGAGAGAGAGACCAGGAGACAGAGAAAGAAAGCGAGAGATCCAGAGAGAGAGATAGATGCAGGGAGAGAGAGAGAGAGATCCAGAGAGAAAGAAAGATCCACAGAGAGAGAGAGAGAGAGAGAGATCCAGAGAGAGTGAGAGAAAACCAGAGACAGAGAACGACCCTGAGAGTGAGAGAGTGATCCAGCGTGAGAGAGGGAGAGAACCAGAGAGAGAGAGAGAGTGAAAGATCAAGCAAGAGAGAGCGAGAGATTCAAAGACACCCAGAGAGATAGAGACTCTGATGCAGAAAGAGAGAGATCGAGAAAGATAGCCAGAGAGAGAGAGAGAGAGTGAGATCGAGACACAGAGAGAGATTCAGAGAGAGAGCAAGATCCAGAGAGAGAGCAAGATCCGGTGAGAGAGATTGCGATCCAGACACTGTGAAAGGGAGAGAGAGAGGGAAATCCAGCGAGAGGGATGCAGAGAGAGAGAGAGAGAGAGACAGAGAGACAGAGACAGAGAGAGAGAGAGAGACAGAGAGAGAGAGAGAGACAGAGAGAGAGAGAGAGACAGAGAGAGAGAGAGAGAGAGACAGAGAGACAGAGAGAGAGAGAGAGACAGAGAGAGAGAGAGAGACAGAGAGAGAGAGAGAGACAGAGAGAGAGAGAGAGACAGAGAGAGAGAGAGAGACAGAGAGAGAGAGACAGAGAGAGAGAGACAGAGAGAGAGAGGGAAAGATCCAGAGAGAGAGAGCAAAACTTTCAGACAAAGAGACCCACAGAGATAGAGAGTGTTATCTAGAAAGAGAGCTGCAGAGAGTGAGCGGGGCAGAGCGTGAGCGGGGCAGAGCGTGAGCGGGGCAGAGCGTGAGCGGGGCAGAGCGTGAGCGGGGCAGAGCGTGAGAGAGAGATGCAGAGAGTGAGAGAGAGATGCAGAGAGTGAGAGAGAGATGCAGAGAGTGAGTGAGAGCGATGCAGAGAGTGAGTGAGAGCGATGCAGAGAGTGAGTGAGAGCGATGCAGAGAGTGAGTGAGAGCGATGCAGAGAGTGAGTGAGAGCGATGCAGAGAGTGAGTGAGAGCGAGATGCAGAGAGTGAGTGAGAGCGAGATGCAGAGAGTGAGTGAGAGCGCGATGCAGAGAGTGAGTGAGAGCGCGATGCAGAGAGTGAGTGAGAGCGCGATGCAGAGAGTGAGTGAGAGCGCGATGCAGAGAGTGAGTGAGAGCGCGATGCAGAGAGTGAGTGAGAGCGCGATGCAGAGAGTGAGTGAGAGCGCGATGCAGAGAGTGAGTGAGAGCACGATGCAGAGAGTGAGTGAGAGCGCGATGCAGAGAGTGAGAGCGCGATGCAGAGAGTGAGTGAGAGCGCGATGCAGAGAGTGAGAGCGCGATGCAGAGAGTGAGAGCGCGATGCAGAGAGTGAGAGCGCAATGCAGAGAGTGAGAGCGCGATGCAGAGAGTGAGAGCGCGATGCAGAGAGTGAGAGCGCGATGCAGAGAGTGAGAGCGCGATGCAGAGAGTGAGAGCGCGATGCAGAGAGTGAGAGCGCGATGCAGAGAGTGAGAGCGCGATGCAGAGAGTGAGAGCGCGATGCAGAGAGTGAGAGCGCGATGCAGAGAGTGAGAGATAGGAAGGAAGCAGCCCCAGAGAGAGAGAGAGAGACCAGGAGACAGAGAAAGAAAGCGAGAGATCCAGAGAGAGAGAGAGAGAGTTCCAGAGAGACAGATAGATGCAGGGAGAGAGAGAGATCCAGAGAGAAAGAAAGATCCACAGAGAGAGAGAGAGATCCAGAGAGAAAGAAAGATCCACAGAGAGAGAGAGAGATCCAGAGAGAAAGAAAGATCCACAGAGAGAGAGAGATCCAGAAAGAAAGAAAGATCCACAGAGAGAGAGATCCAGAGAGAAAGAAAGATCCACAGAGAGAGAGAGAGATCCAGAGAGAGTGAGAGAAAACCAGAGACAGAGAACGACCCTGAGAGTGAGAGAGAGATCCAGCATGAGAGAGGGAGAGATCCAGAGAGAGAGAGGGAGAGATCCAGAGAGAGAGAGGGAGAGATCCAGAGAGAGAGAGGGAGAGATCCAGAGAGTGACACAGAGAGACAGAGAGAGATCCAGAGAGTGAGAGATAAATAGAGACAGAGATCCAGCGAGGGATAGAGAGAGAGATACAGAGTCAGAATGTGATCCAGACGGAGAGAGAGACATAGAGCGGGAGAGAGAGAGAGAAAGTGATCCAGGGAGATTGGTATCCTGAGGGAGTTTAGGAGATCCAGAGAGAAAGAGAGAGATCCAGATAGAAAGAAAGATCCACAGAGAGAGAGAGAGAGATCCAGAGAGAGAGAGGGACATCCAGAGAGATTGATCCAAAACGAGAGGCAAAGAGAGATAGGGAGCCAGACCCAGAGCGAGAGAGATCCAGAGATAGAGGGAGAGATCCAGAGATTGAGAGATAAATAGAGAGACAGAGATCCAGTAAGAGATAGACAGTGATATCCAGAGTCAGAGAGAGAAAGATAGAGAGATCCAGACAGAAAGATAAACATGGAGAGAGAGAGAGAGAGAAAGTGAGAGAAAGTGATCCAGAGAGAGAGGGAGATCCAGTGAGAGAGAGAGTGATCAAGAGAGATTCAGAGAGAGACAGAGATGGAGAGAGAGAGAGATAGGAAGCAGCCCCAGAGAGAGAGAGAGAGAGAGAGAGACCAGGAGACAGAGAAAGAAAGCAAGAGATCCAGAGAGAGAGAGAGAGAGAGTTCAAGAGAGAGAGATAGATGCAGGGAGAGAGAGAGAGATCCAGAGAGAAAGAAAGATCCACAGAGAGAGAGAGAGAGAGATCCATAGAGAGTGAGAGAAAACCAGAGACAGAGAATGACCCCGAAAGTGTGAGAGAGATCCAGCGTGAGAGAGGGAGAGATCCAGAGAGAGAGAGAGTGAAAGATCAAGCGAGAGAGAGATTCAAAGACACCCAGAGAGATAGAGACTCTGATGCAGAAAGAGAGAGATCGAAAAAGATAGCCACAGAGAGAGAGAGAGAGAGAGAGTGAGATTGAGACACAAAGAGAGATCCAGAGAGAGAGCGAGATCCAGGGAGAGAGCAATATCCGGTGAGAGAGATTGCGATCCAGAGTCTGTGAAAGAGAGAGAGAGAGAGGGAAATCCAGAGAGAGGGATCCAGAGAGAGCGAGAGGCAGAGAGAGCGAGAGGCAGAGAGAGCGAGAGGCAGAGAGGGATAGGGAGCCAGAACCACAGAGAGAGAGAGGGAGAGATCCAGACATTAGGAGATAAATAGAGAGACAGAGATCCAGCAAGAGTTAGAGAGTGAGAGCCAGAGTCAGAGAGAGAAAGATAGAGAGATCCAAAAAGAGAGCTAGACATCGAGACAGAGAGAGACAGAGACAAAGAGAGAGAGAGAGAGATAGACAGAGAGAGAGAGAGAGAGAGAGAGAGAGAGAGAGAGAGAGACATACAGAGAGAGAAGAGGCAGAGAGAGAGAGAGACTGACAGAGACAGAGAGAAAGAGAGAGAGAGAGAGAGATCCAAAGCGAGAGAGTGAAAGATCAAGCGAGAGAGAGATTCAAAGACACCCAGAGAGATAGAGACTCTGATGCAGAAAGAGAGAGATCGAAAAAGATAGCCACAGAGAGAGAGAGAGAGAGAGTGAGATTGAGACACAAAGAGAGATCCAGAGAGAGAGCGAGATCCAGAGAGAGAGCAATATCCGGTGAGAGAGATTGCGATCCAGAGTCTGTGAAAGAGAGAGAGAGAGAGAGGGAAATCCAGAGAGAGGGATCCAGAGAGAGCGAGAGGCAGAGAGAGCGAGAGGCAGAGAGGGATAGGGAGCCAGAACCAGAGAGAGAGAGAGGGAGAGATCCAGACATTAGGAGATAAATAGAGAGACAGAGATCCAGCAAGAGTTAGAGAGTGAGAGCCAGAGTCAGAGAGAGAAAGATAGAGAGATCCAAAAAGAGAGCTAGACATCGAGACAGAGAGAGACAGCGACAAAGAGAGAGAGAGAGAGATAGACAGAGAGAGAGAGAGAGAGAGAGAGAGAGAGAGAGAGACATACAGAGAGAGAAGAGGCAGGGAGAGAGAGAGACTGACAGAGACAGAGAGAAAGAGAGAGAGAGAGAGATCCAAAGCGAGAGAGGGAAAGATCCAGAGAGAGAGAGCAAAACTTTCAGAGAAACACACCCAATGAAGATAGAGAGTGTTATCTAGAAAGCGAGATGCAGAGAGTGAGCGAGGTGCAGAGAGTGAGCGAGGTGCAGAGAGTGAGCGAGGTGCAGAGAGTGAGCGAGGTGCAGAGAGTGAGCGAGGTGCAGAGAGTGAGCGAGGTGCAGAGAGTGAGCGAGGTGCAGAGAGTGAGCGAGGTGCAGAGAGTGAGCGAGGTGCCGAGAGTGAGCGAGGTGCCGAGAGTGAGCGAGGTGCCGAGAGTGAGCGAGGTGCCGAGAGTGAGCGACGTATCGAGAGTGAGAGAGGTGTCGAGAGTGAGCGAGGTGCCGAGAGTGAGCGAGGTGCCGAGAGTGAGAGAGGTGCAGAGAGTGAGAGAGGTGCCGAGAGTGAGAGAGGTGCAGAGAGTGAGAGAGGTGCAGAGAGTGAGAGAGATGCAGAGAGTGAGAGAGATGCAGAGAGTGAGAGAGGTGCAGAGAGTGAGAGAGGTGCCGAGAGTGAGAGAGGTGCCGAGAGTGAGAGAGGTGCCGAGAGTGAGAGAGGTGCCGAGAGTGAGAGCGGTGCCGAGAGTGAGAGAGGTGCCGAGAGTGAGAGAGGTGCAGAGAGTGAGAGAGGTGCCGAGAGTGAGAGAGGTGCCGAGAGTGAGAGAGGTGCCGAGAGTGAGAGAGATGCAGAGAGTGAGAGAGATGCAGAGAGTGAGAGAGGTGCAGAGAGTGAGAGAGGTGCAGAGAGTGAGAGAGGTGCCGAGAGTGAGAGAGGTGCCGAGAGTGAGAGAGGTGCCGAGAGTGAGAGAGGTGCCGAGAGTGAGAGAGGTGCCGAGAGTGAGAGAGGTGCCGAGAGTGAGAGAGGTGCAGAGAGTGAGAGAGGTGCCGAGAGTGAGAGAGGTGCAGAGAGTGAGAGAGGTGCAGAGAGTGAGAGAGGTGCAGAGAGTGAGAGAGATGCAGAGAGTGAGCGAGGTGCAGAGAGTGAGCGAGGTGCAGAGAGTGAGCGAGGTGCAGAGAGTGAGCGAGGTGCAGAGAGTGAGCGAGGTGCAGAGAGTGAGCGAGGTGCAGAGAGTGAGCGAGGAGCAGAGAGTGAGCGAGATGCAGAGAGAAAGTTGCAGAGAGGGAGCGAGATGCAGAGAGGGAGCGAGATGCCGAGAGGGAGCGAGATGCCGAGAGGGAGCGAGATGCCGAGAGTGAGCGAGATGCCGAGAGTGAGCGAGATGCCGAGAGTGAGAGAGATGCCGAGAGTGAGAGAGATGCCGAGAGTGAGAGAGATGCAGAGAGTGAGAGAGATGCAGAGAGTGAGAGAGATGCAGCGAGTGAGAGAGATGCAGCGAGTGAGAGAGATGCAGAGAGTGAGAGAGATGCAGAGAGTGAGAGAGATGCAGAGAGTGAGCGAGATGCAGAGAGTGAGCGAGATGCAGCGAGTGAGCAAGATGCAGCGAGTGAGCGAGATGCAGCGAGTGAGCGAGATGCAGCGAGTGAGCGAGAGATGCAGAGAGAGAGAGAGAGATGCAGAGAGAGAGAGAGAGATGCAGAGAGAGAGAGAGAGATGCAGAGAGAGAGAGATGCAGAGAGAGAGAGAGAGATGTAGAGAGAGAGAGAAACATGTAGAGAGGGAGAGGGAGACGGAGAGAGAGAGAGATCCAGAGAGAGAGAGAGAGAGAGAGAGAGATCCAGAGAGAGGTGCAGAGAGAGAGAGAGGTGCAGAGAGAGAGAGAGAGGTGCAGAGAGGGAGAGAGAGAGAGATCCAGAGAGAGATCCAGAGAGAGAGAGGGAGAGATGCAGAGAGAGAGAGAGAGATCCAGAGAGAGGATGATCCAGAGAGATTCAGATAGAGAGAGGTATCTAGAGAGCGTGTAGGGGATTCAGATAGAAAGAGGGAGTGAGAGATCCAGAGAGAGAGAGGGAGAGATCCAGAGAAAGAAACAGAGCAAAAGATACAGTGAGAGAGAGAGGGAGAGTTTCGAAGACATCCAGAGAGATGGAGGTACTCTGATCCAAAAAGAGAGGTGCAGAGAGAGATCAAGAAAGTTAGATAAATATCCAGAGAGACATAGAGAGTCATATCCAAAGAAAGAGAGTGAGGTTCACAGATAGATAGAGAGAGAGATCCAGAGGGAAAGAGAGATCCAGAGAGATCCAGAGAGAAATTGTGATCCAGAGAGAGGGGATGAAGGGAGATCCAGTTAGAGAGAGAGAGAGGGATCCAGAAAGGGAGGGAGAGATAGAAAGGCAGGGACATATAGGGAGCCAGTCCCAGAGAGAGAGAGCTCCAGAGATAAGAAATATATAGGGATAGACAGAGATCCAGCGAGAGATAGAGAGTGAGATCCAGAGTCGGAGAGAGACAGATCCAGACAGAGAGATAGACATGGAGAGAGAGAGAGAGAGAGAGAGAGAGAGAGAGAGAGATCAAGAGGTAGAGAGATCCAGAAAGAGAGAGTGTGATCCAGAGAGATTCAGAGAGAGAGAGAGAAACGGGAAGAGAGAGATAGAGGGAGAGGGAGACATAGAGCTAGATCCAGGGAAAGAGAGAGAGAGAGTTCCAGAGAGAGAGAGAGATCCAGAGAGAGAGAGATCCAGAAAGAGAGGGAGAGAGAGAGAGAGAGAGAGATATCCAGGGAGATAGAGAGAGAGAGATATCCAGAGAGAGAGAGAGATCCATAAATCGAGATAGAGTGATCCAGAGAGAGTGAGAGAGAGAGAGAGACGGGGAGAGAGAGATGGAGGGAGACAGCGCGATGGAGCTAGATCCAGGGAGAGAGAGAGAGAGAGAGATCCAGTGAGAGAGCAGGAGAGATCCAGTGAGAGAGAGATTCCGGGGAGAGATCGATAGAGAGATACTTAGGAAGCAGAACCAGAGAGAGAGATCCAGAGACAAAGAGAGAAAGAGAGAGAGAGAGATCCAGAGAGGGTGATAAATCCAGGAAGAAAGAGATAGATAGATCCAGGCAGAGATAAAGAGTGAGATCCAGAGTCAGAGAGAGAAAGAGTACCAGATCCAGACAGAAAGAAAGACAGCAAGAGGGAGATAGAGATCCAGAAAGAGAGAGAGGTATCCAGGTAGAGCGAGAGAGGGAGAGATCTAGAGAGAGAGAGGGAGTGATCCAGAGAGAGGGAGTGAGAGAGAGATTGAGAGAGAGAGAGAGATCGGGAGATAGAGAGATTCAAGGAGAGGGATTCAGAGATTAAGATACTGGAAGAGAGAGATAGAGCGCAAGAGAGCAATAGGGAGCCTGACCCATAGAGAGAGAGAGAGAGAGAGAGGTCCAGAGACAGAGCGAGAGATCCAGAGAGAGAGAGGGAGAGATCCAAAGAGTGACAGAGAGAGAGAAAGAGAGAGAGATCCAGAGAGTGAGAGATAAATAGAGACAGAGATCCAGCGAGGGATAGAGAGTGAGATACAGAGTCAGAGAGTGATCCAGACGGAGAGAGAGACATAGAGCAGGAGAGAGAGAGAGAGAGTGATCCAGGGAGATTGGTATCCTGAGGGAGTTTAGGAGATCCAGAGAGAAAGAGAGAGATCCAGAGAGAAAGAAAGATCCACAGAGAGAGAGAGATCCAGAGAGAGAGAGGGACATCCAGAGAGATTGATCCAAAACGAGAGGCAGAGAGAGATAGGGAGCCAGACCCAGAGCGAGAGAGATCCAGAGAGAGAGTGAGAGATCCAGAGATTGAGAGATAAATAGAGAGACAGAGATCCAGGAAGAGATAGACAGTGATATCCAGAGTCAGAGAGTGAAAGATAGAGAGATCCAAAAAGAAAGATAAACATGGAGAAAGAGAGAGAGAAAGTGAGAGAAAGTGATCCAGAGGGAGAGGGAGATCCAGTGAGAGAGAGAGTGATCAAGAGAGATTCAGAGAGAGACAGAGAGATGGAGAGAGAGAGAGAGAGAGAGTTCCAGAGAGAGAGATAGATGCAGGGAGAGAGAGAGATCCAGAGAGAAAGAAAGATCCACAGAGATGGAGAGAGAGAGATCCAGACAGAGTGAGAGAAAACCAGAGACAGAGAATGACCTTGAGAGTGAGAGAGAGATCCAGCGTAAGAGAGGGAGAGAACCAGAGAGAAAGAGAGTGAAAGATCAAGCGAGAGAGAGCGAGAGATTCAAAGACACCTAGAGAGATAGAGACTCTGATGCAGAAAGAGAGAGATCGAAAAAGATAGCCAGAAAGAGTGAGATCAAGACACAAAGAGAGATCAAGAGAGAGAGCGAGATCCAGAGAGAGAGCGAGATCCGGTGAGAGAGATTGCGATACAGAGTCTGTGAAAGAGAGAGAGAGAGGGAAATCCAGCGAGAGGGATCCAGAGAGAGGGAGAGGCAGAGAGGGAGAGGGAGCCAGAACCAGAGAGAGAGAGGGAGAGATCCATTCATTAGGAGATAAATACAGAGGCAGAGATCCAGCAAGAGATTAACAGTGAGAGCCAGAGTCAGAGAGAGAAAGATCGAGAGATCCAAAAAGAGAGATAGACATTGAGACAGAGAGAGACAGAGAGAGAGAGAGAGCTCCAAAGCGAGAGAGGGAAAGATCCAGAGAGAGAGAGCAAAACTTTCAGAGAAACAGACCAAAGAAGATAGAGAGTGTTATCTAGAAAGAGAGCTACAGAGAGTGAGCGGGGCAGAGAGTGAGCGGGGCAGAGAGTGAGCGGGGCAGAGAGTGAGCGGGGCAGAGAGTGAGCGGGGCAGAGAGTGAGCGGGGCAGAGAGTGAGCGGGGCAGAGAGTGAGCGGGGCAGAGAGTGAGCGGGGCAGAGAGTGAGCGGGGCAGAGAGTGAGCGGGGCAGAGAGTGAGCGGGGCAGAGAGTGAGCGGGGCAGAGAGTGAGCGGGGCAGAGAGTGAGAGGGGCAGAGAGTGAGCGGGGCAGAGAGTGAGCGGGGCAGAGAGTGAGCGGGGCAGAGAGTGAGCGGGGCAGAGAGTGAGCGGGGCAGAGAGTGAGCGGGGCAGTGAGAAAGTTGCAGAGAGTGGGAGAGGTGCCGAGAGTGGGAGAGGTGCCGAGAGTGGGAGAGGTGCCGAGAGTGGGAGAGGTGCCGAGAGTGGGAGAGGTGCCGAGAGTGGGAGCGCAAGAGAGCAATAGGGAGCCTGACCCATAGAGAGAGAGAGAGAGGTCCAGAGACAGAGCGAGAGATCCAGAAAGAGAGAGGGAGAGATCCAAAGAGTGACAGAGAGAGAGACAGAGAGAGATCCAGAGAGTGAGAGATAAATAGAGACAGAGATCCAGTGAGGGATAGAGAGTGAGATACAGAGTCAGAGTGTGATCCAGACGGAGAAAGAGACATAGAGCGGGAGAGAGAGAGAGATAGTGATCCAGGGAGATTGGTATCCTGAGGGAGTTTAGGAGATCCAGAGAGAAAGAGAGAGATCCAGAGAGAAAGAATGATCGACAGAGAGAGAGATCCAGAGAGAGAGAGGGACATCCAGAGAGATTGATCCAAAACGAGAGGCAGAGAGAGATAGGGAGCCAGACCCAGAGCGAGAGAGATCCAGAGAGAAAGTGAGAGATCCAGAGATTAAGAGATAAATAGAGGGACAGAGATCCAGGAAGAGATAGACAGTGATATCGAGAGTCAGAGAGTGAAAGATAGAGAGATCCAGACAGAAAGATAAACATGGAGAGAGAGAGAGAGAAAGTGAGAGAAAGTGATCCAGAGGGAGAGGGAGATCCAGTGAGAGAGAGAGTGATCAAAAGAGATTCAGAGAGAGACAGAGAGATGGAGAGAGAGAGAGAGAGAGGGAGAGAGAGAGAGAGATAGGATGCAGCCCCAGAGAGAGAGAGAGAGACCAGGAGACAGAGAAAGAAAGTGAGAGATCCAGAGAGAGAGAGAGAGAGAGAGAGAGTTCCAGAGAGAGAGATAGATGCAGGGAGAGAGAGAGATCCAGAGAGAAAGAAAGATCCACAGAGAGAGAGAGAGAGAGAGATCCAGAGAGAGTGAGAGAAAACCAGAGACAGAGAACGACCCTGAAAGAGAGAGAGAGATCCAGCGTGAGAGAGGGAGAGATGCAGAGAGAGAGAGAGAGTGAAAGATCAAGTGAGAGAGAGCAAGAGATTCAAAGACACCCAGAGAGATAGAGACTCTGATGCAGAAAGAGAGAGATCGAAAAAGATAGCCACAGAGAGAGAGAGAGAGTGAGATCAAGACACAAAGAGAGATCCAGAGAGAGAGCGAGATCCAGAGAGAGAGCGAGATCCGGTGAGAGAGATTGCGATCCAGAGTCTGTGAAAGAGAGAGAGAGAGGGAAATCCAGCGAGAGGGATCCAGAGAGAGGGAGATGCAGAGAAGGAGAGGGAGCCAGAATCAGAGAGAGAGGGAGAGATCCAGATATTAGGAGATAAATAGAGAGGCAGAGATCCAGCAAGAGATAGAGAGTGAGAGCGAGAGTCAGAGAGAGAAAGATAGAGAGATACAAAGAGAGAGATAGACATTGAGAAAGAGAGAGAGAATGAGAGAGAGAGAGAGATAGACAGAGAGAGAGAGAGAGAGAGAGACATACAGAGAGAGACAGAGACAGAGAGAGAGAGAGAGAGAGAGAGAGCTCCAAAGCGAGAGAGGGAAAGATCCAGAGAGAGAGAGCAAAACTTTCAGAGAAACAGACCAAAGAAGATAGAGAGTGTTATCTAGAAAGAGAGCTGCAGAGAGTGAGCGGGGCAGAGAGTGAGCGGGGCAGAGAGTGAGCGGGGCAGAGAGTGAGCGGGGCAGAGAGTGAGCGGGGCAGAGAGTGAGCGGGGCAGAGAGTGAGCGGGGCAGAGAGTGAGCGGGGCAGAGAGTGAGCGGGGCAGAGAGTGAGCGGGGCAGAGAGTGAGCGGGGCAGAGAGTGAGCGATGCAGTGAGAAAGATGCAGAGAGTGAGAGAGGTGCCGAGAGTGAGAGAGGTGCCGAGAGTGAGAAAGGTGCCGAGAGTGAGAGAGGTGCCGAGAGCGAGAGAGGTGCCGAGAGGGAGCGAAATGCAGAGAGAAAGTTGCAGAGAGGGAGCGAGATGCAGAGAGAAAGTTGCAGAGAGTGAGCGAGATGCAGAGAGTGAGCGAGATGCAGAGAGTGAGCGAGATGCAGAGAGTGAGCGAGATGCAGAGAGTGAGCGAGATGCAGAGAGTGAGAGAGATGCAGAGAGTGAGCGAGATGCAGAGAGTGAGCGAGATGCAGAGAGTGAGCGAGATGCAGAGAGTGAGCGAGATGCAGAGAGTGAGCGGGATGCAGAGAGTGAGAGGGATGCAGAGACTGAGAGGGATGCAGAGAGTGAGAGGGATGCAGAGAGTGAGAGGGATGCAGAGAGTGAGAGGGATGCAGAGAGTGAGAGAGGTGCAGAGAGTGAGAGAGGTGCAGAGAGTGAGAGAGGTGCAGGGAGTGAGAGAGATGCAGAGAGTGAGAGAGGTGCAGGGAGTGAGAGAGGTGCAGAGAGTGAGAGAGGTGCAGAGAGTGAGAGAGATGCAGAGAGTGAGAGAGATGCAGAGAGTGAGAGAGATGCAGGGAGTGAGAGAGATGCAGGGAGTGAGAGAGATGCAGGGAGTGAGAGAGATGCAGGGAGTGAGAGTGGTGCAGGGAGTGAGAGAGGTGCAGGGAGTGAGAGAGGTGCAGGGAGTGAGAGAGGTGCAGGGAGTGAGAGAGGTGCAGAGAGTGAGAGGGGTGCCGAGAGTGAGAGGGGTGCCGAGAGTGAGAGGGGTGCCGAGAGTGAGAGGGGTGCCGAGAGTGAGCGAGGTGCCGAGAGTGAGCGAGGTGCCGAGAGTGAGCGAGGTGCCGAGAGTGAGCGAGGTGCCGAGAGTGAGCGAGGTGCCGAGAGTGAGCGAGGTGCAGAGAGTGAGCGAGGTGCAGAGAGTGAGCGAGGTGCAGAGAGTGAGCGAGGTGCCGAGAGTGAGCGAGGTGCCGAGAGTGAGCGAGGTGCAGAGAGTGAGCGAGGTGCAGAGAGTGAGCGAGGTGCAGAGAGTGAGCGAGGTGCAGAGAGTGAGAGAGATGCAGAGAGTGAGAGAGGTGCAGGGAGTGAGAGAGGTGCAGACAGTGAGAGAGGTGCAGAGAGTGAGAGAGGTGCAGAGAGTGAGAGAGGTGCCGAGAGGGAGAGAGGTGCCGAGAGGGAGAGAGGAGCCGAGAGTGAGAGAGATGCCGAGAGTGAGAGAGATGCCGAGAGTGAGAGAGATGCCGAGAGTGAGAGAGATGCAGAGAGTGAGAGAGATGCAGAGAGTGAGAGAGATGCAGAGAGTGAGAGAGATGCAGAGAGTGAGAGAGGTGCAGAGAGTGAGAGAGGTGCAGAGAGTGAGAGAGGTGCAGAGAGTGAGAGAGATGCAGAGAGTGAAAGAGATGCAGAGAGTGAGAGAGATGCAGAGAGTGAGAGAGATGCAGAGAGTGAGAGAGATGCAGAGAGTGAGAGAGATGCAGAGAGTGAGAGAGATGCAGAGAGTGAGAGAGATGCAGAGAGCGAGAGAGATGCAGAGAGCGAGAGAGATGCAGAGAGCGAGAGAGATGCAGAGAGCGAGAGAGATGCAGAGAGCGAGAGAGATGCAGAGAGTGAGAGAGATGCAGAGAGTGAGAGAGATGCAGAGAGTGAGAGAGATGCAGGGAGTGAGAGAGATGCAGGGAGTGAGAGAGGTGCAGGGAGTGAGAGAGGTGCAGGGAGTGAGAGAGGTGCAGGGAGTGAGAGAGGTGCAGGGAGTGAGAGAGGTGCAGAGAGTGAGAGAGGTGCAGGGAGTGAGAGGGATGCCGAGAGTGAGAGGGATGCCGAGAGTGAGAGGGGTGCCGAGAGTGAGCGAGGTGCCGAGAGTGAGCGAGGTGCCGAGAGTGAGCCAGGTGCCGAGAGTGAGCGAGGTGCCGAGAGTGAGCGAGGTGCCGAGAGTGAGCGAGGTGCCGAGAGTGAGCGAGGTGCCGAGAGTGAGCGAGATGCAGAGAGTGAGCGAGATGCAGAGAGTGAGCGAGATGCAGAGAGTGAGCGAGATGCAGAGAGTGAGCGAGATGCAGCAAGTGAGCGAGATGCAGAGAGTGAGCGAGATGCAGAGAGTGAGCGAGATGCAGAGAGTGAACGAGATTCAGAGAGTCAGCGAGATTCAGAGAGTGAGCGAGATGCAGAGAGTGAGCGAGATGCAGAGAGTGAGCGAGATGCAGAGAGTGAGCGAGATGCAGAGAGTGAGCGAGATGCAGCGAGTGAGCGAGATGCAGAGAGAGAGAGAGAGATGCAGAGAGAGAGAGAGAGATGCAGAGAGAGAGAGATGCAGAGAGAGAGAGAGAGATGCAGAGAGAGAGAGAAAGATGTAGAGAGAGAGAGAGAGAGAGATAGAGAGAGATCAAGAGGGAGAGAGATCCAGAAAGAGATAGTGTGATCCTGAGTGATTCAGAGAGAGAGAGAGAAACGGGAAGAGAGAGATAGAGGGAGAGGGAGACATAGAGCTAGATCCAGGGAAAGAGAGAGAGAGAGATCCAGAGAGAGAGAGAGAGAGATCCAGAGAGAGAGAGAGATCCAGAAAGAGAGGGAAAGAGAGAGAGAGAGAGAGATGTCCAGAGAGATAGAGAGAGAGAGATATCCAGAGAGAGAGAGAGATCCATAAATCGAGATAGAGTGATCCAGAGAGAGTCAGAGAGAGAGAGACGGGGAGAGAGAGATGGAGGGAGACAGCGCGATGGAGCTAGATCCAGGGAGAGAGAGAGAGAGATCCAGTGAGAGAGCAGGAGAGATCCAGTGAGAGAGAGACTCCGGGGAGCGATCGATAGAGAGATACTTAGGAAGCAGAACCAGAGAGGGAGATCCAGAGACAAAGAGAGAAAGAGAGAGAGAGAGATCCAGAGAGGGTGATAAATCCAGGAAGAAAGAGATAGATAGATCCAGGCAGAGATAAAGAGTGAGATCCAGAGTCAGAGAGAGAAAGAGTAACAGATCCAGACAGAAAGAAAGACAGCAAGAGGGAGATAGAGATCCAGAAAGAGAGAGAGGTATCCAGGTAGAGCGAGAGAGGGAGAGATCTAGAGAGAGAGAGAGAGTGATCCAGAGAGAGGGAGTGAGAGAGAGATTGAGAGAGAGAGATCGGGAGATAGAGAGATTCAAAGAGAGGGATTCAGAGAGTAAGATACTGGAAGAAAGAGATAGAGCTCAAGAGAGCAATAGGGAGCCTGACCCATAGAGAGAGAGAGAGAGAGAGAGGTCCAGAGACAGAGCGAGAGATCCAGAGAGAGAGAGGGAGAGATCCAAAGAGTTACAGAGAGAGAGACAGAGACAGAGATCCAGCGAGGGATAGAGAGTGAGATACAGAGTCAGAGTGTGATCCAGACGGAGAGAGAGACATAGAGCAGGAGAGAGAGAGAGTGATCCAGGGAGATTGGTATCCTGAGGGAGTTTAGGAGATCCAGAGAGAAAGAGAGAGATCCAGAGAGAAAGAAAGATCCACAGAGAGAGAGAGATCCAGAGAGAGAGAGGGACATCCAGAGAGATTGATCCAAAACGAGAGGCAGAGAGAGATAGGGAGCCAGACCCAGAGCGAGAGAGATCCAGAGAGAGAGTGAGAGATCCAGAGATTGAGAGATAAATAGAGAGACAGAGATCCAGGAAGGGATAGACAGTGATATCCAGAGTCAGAGAGAAAAAGATAGAGAGATCCAAAAAGAAAGATAAACATGGAGAAAGAGAGAGAGAAAGTGATCCAGAGGGAGAGGGAGATCCAGTGAGAGAGAGAGTGATCAAGAGAGATTCAGAGAGAGACAGAGAGATGGAGAGAGAGAGAGAGTTCCAGAGAGAGAGATAGATGCAGGGAGAGAGAGAGATCCAGAGAGAAAGAAAGATCCACAGAGAGGGAGAGAGAGAGATCCAGACAGAGTGAGAGAAAACCAGAGACAGAGAATGACCTTGAGAGTGAGAGAGAGATACAGCATGAGAGAGGGAGAGAACCAGAGAGAAAGAGAGTGAAAGATCAAGCGAGAGAGAGCGAGAGATTCAAAGACATCTAGAGAGATAGAGACTCTGACGCAGAAAGAGAGAGATCGAAAAAGATAGCCAGAAAGAGTGAGATCAAGACAGAAACAGAGATCCAGAGAGAGAGCGAGATCCAGAGAGAGAGCGAGATCCGGTGAGAGAGATTGCGATACAGAGTCTGTGAAAGAGAGAGAGAGAGGGAAATCCAGCGAGAGGGATCCAGAGAGAGGGAGAGGCAGAGAGGGATAGGGAGCCAGAACCAGAGAGAGAGAGGGAGAGATCCAGACATTAGGAGATAAATACAGAGGCAGAGATCCAGCAAGAGATTAACAGTGAGAGCCAGAGTCAGAGAGAGAAAGATAGAGAGATCCAAAAAGAGAGATAGACATTGAGACAGAGAGAGACAGAGAGAGAGAGAGAGCTCCAAAGCGAGAGAGGGAAAGATCCAGAGAGAGAGAGCAAAACTTTCAGAGAAACAGACCAAAGAAGTTAGAGAGTGTTATCTAGAAAGAGAGCTACAGAGAGTGAGCGGGGCAGAGAGTGAGCGGGGCAGAGAGTGAGCGGGGCAGAGAATGAGCGGGGCAGAGAGTGAGCGGGGCAGAGAGTGAGCGGGGCAGAGAGTGAGCGGGGCAGAGAGTGAGCGGGGCAGAGAGTGAGCGGGGCAGAGAGTGAGCGGGGCAGAGAGTGAGAGAGGTGCCGAGAGTGAGAGAGGTGCCGAGAGTGAGAGAGGTGCCGAGAGTGGGAGAGGTGCCGAGAGTGGGAGAGGTGCCGAGAGTGGGAGAGGTGCCGAGAGTGGGAGAGGTGCCGAGAGTGGGAGAGGTGCAGGGAGCGAGAGAGATGCAGGGAGCGAGAGAGATGCAGGGAGCGAGAGAGATGCAGGGAGCGAGAGAGATGCAGGGAGCGAGAGAGATGCAGAGAGCGAGAGAGATGCAGAGAGCGAGAGAGATGCAGAGAGCGAGAGAGATGCAGAGAGCGAGAGAGATGCAGAGTGAGAGAGATGCAGAGTGAGAGAGATGCAGAGAGTGAGAGAGATGCAGAGCGTGAGAGAGATGCAGAGAGTGAGAGAGATGCAGAGCGTGAGAGAGATGCAGAGAGTGAGAGAGATGCAGAGAGTGGGAGAGATGCAGAGAGTGAGAGAGATGCAGAGAGTGAGAGAGATGCAGAGAGTGAGAGAGATGCAGAGAGTGAGAGAGATGCAGAGAGTGAGAGAGATGCAGAGAGTGAGAGAGATGCAGAGAGTGAGAGAGATGCAGAGAGTGAGAGAGATGCAGAGAGTGAGAGAGATGCAGAGAGAGAGAGAGATGCAGAGAGAGAGAGATGCAGAGAGTGAGAGAGATGCAGAGAGTGAGAGAGATGCAGAGAGAGAGAGAGATGCAGGGAGTGAGAGAGATGCAGAGAGTGAGAGAGATGCAGGGAGTGAGAGAGATGCAGGGAGTGAGAGAGATGCAGGGAGTGAGAGAGATGCAGGGAGTGAGAGAGATGCAGGGAGTGAGAGAGATGCAGGGAGTGAGAGAGATGCAGGGAGTGAGAGAGATGCAGGGAGTGAGAGAGATGCAGGGAGTGAGAGAGATGCAGGGAGTGAGAGAGATGCAGGGAGTGAGAGAGATGCAGGGAGTGAGAGAGATGCAGGGAGTGAGAGAGATGCAGGGAGTGAGAGAGATGCAGGGAGTGAGAGAGATGCAGGGAGTGAGAGAGATGCAGGGAGTGAGAGAGATGCAGGGAGTGAGAGAGATGCAGGGAGTGAGAGAGATGCAGGGAGTGAGAGAGATGCAGGGAGTGAGAGAGATGCAGGGAGTGAGAGAGATGCAGGGAGTGAGAGAGATGCAGGGAGTGAGAGAGATGCAGGGAGTGAGAGAGATGCAGGGAGTGAGAGAGATGCAGGGAGTGAGAGAGATGCAGGGAGTGAGAGAGATGCAGGGAGTGAGAGAGATGCAGGGAGTGAGAGAGATGCAGGGAGTGAGAGAGATGCAGGGAGTGAGAGAGATGCAGGGAGTGAGAGAGATGCAGGGAGTGAGAGAGATGCAGGGAGTGAGAGAGATGCAGGGAGTGAGAGAGATGCAGGGAGTGAGAGAGATGCAGGGAGTGAGAGAGATGCAGGGAGTGAGAGAGATGCAGGGAGTGAGAGAGATGCAGGGAGTGAGAGAGATGCAGGGAGTGAGAGAGATGCAGGGAGTGAGAGAGATGCAGGGAGTGAGAGAGATGCAGGGAGTGAGAGAGATGCAGGGAGTGAGAGAGATGCAGGGAGTGAGAGAGATGCAGGGAGTGAGAGAGATGCAGGGAGTGAGAGAGATGCAGGGAGTGAGAGAGATGCAGGGAGTGAGAGAGATGCAGGGAGTGAGAGAGATGCAGGGAGTGAGAGAGATGCAGGGAGTGAGAGAGATGCAGGGAGTGAGAGAGATGCAGGGAGTGAGAGAGATGCAGGGAGTGAGAGAGATGCAGGGAGTGAGAGAGATGCAGGGAGTGAGAGAGATGCAGGGAGTGAGGGAGATGCAGGGAGTGAGAGAGAGCGATGCACCGAGAGGGAGAGAGAGCGATGCACCGAGAGGGAGAGAGAGCGATGCACCGAGAGGGAGAGAGAGCGATGCACCGAGAGGGAGAGAGAGCGATGCACCGAGAGGGAGAGAGAGCGATGCACCGAGAGGGAGAGAGAGCGATGCACCGAGAGGGAGAGAGAGCGATGCACCGAGAGGGAGAGAGAGCGATGCACCGAGAGGGAGAGAGAGCGATGCACCGAGAGGGAGAGAGAGCGATGCACCGAGAGGGAGAGAGAGCGATGCACCGAGAGGGAGAGAGAGCGATGCACCGAGAGGGAGAGAGAGCGATGCACCGAGAGGGAGAGAGAGCGATGCACCGAGAGGGAGAGAGAGCGATGCACCGAGAGGGAGAGAGAGCGATGCACCGAGAGGGAGAGAGAGCGATGCACCGAGAGGGAGAGAGAGCGATGCACCGAGAGGGAGAGAGAGCGATGCACCGAGAGGGAGAGAGAGCGATGCACCGAGAGGGAGAGAGAGCGATGCACCGAGAGGGAGAGAGAGCGATGCACCGAGAGGGAGAGAGAGCGATGCACCGAGAGGGAGAGAGAGCGATGCACCGAGAGGGAGAGAGAGCGATGCACCGAGAGGGAGAGAGAGCGATGCACCGAGAGGGAGAGAGAGCGATGCACCGAGAGGGAGAGAGAGCGATGCACCGAGAGGGAGAGAGAGCGATGCACCGAGAGGGAGAGAGAGCGATGCACCGAGAGGGAGAGAGAGCGATGCACCGAGAGGGAGAGAGAGCGATGCACCGAGAGGGAGAGAGAGCGATGCACCGAGAGGGAGAGAGAGCGATGCACCGAGAGGGAGAGAGAGCGATGCACCGAGAGGGAGAGAGAGCGATGCACCGAGAGGGAGAGAGAGCGATGCACCGAGAGGGAGAGAGAGCGATGCACCGAGAGGGAGAGAGAGCGATGCACCGAGAGGGAGAGAGAGCGATGCACCGAGAGGGATAGAGAGCGATGCACCGAGAGGGAGAGAGAGCGATGCACCGAGAGGGAGAGAGAGCGATGCACCGAGAGGGAGAGAGAGCGATGCACCGAGAGGGAGAGAGAGCGATGCACCGAGAGGGAGAGAGAGCGATGCACCGAGAGGGAGAGAGATCGATGCACCGAGAGGGAGAGAGAGCGATGCACCGAGAGGGAGAGAGAGCGATGCACCGAGAGGGAGAGAGAACGATGCACCGAGAGGGAGAGAGAGCGATGCACCGAGAGGGAGAGAGAGCGATGCACCGAGAGGGAGAGAGAGAGATGCACCGAGAGGGAGAGAGAGCGATGCACCGAGAGGGAGAGAGAGCGATGCACCGGTAGGGAGTGAGAGCGATGCACCGAGAGGGAGATGCAGAGAGAGAGAGCGAGATCCAGAGAGAGGATGATCCAGAGAGATTCAGATAGAGAGAGGTATCTAGAGAGCATGTAGGTGATTCAGATAGAAAGAGAGAGATCCAGCGCGAGAGAGGGAGAGATCCAGAGAGAGAGACAGAGCAAAAGCTACAGTGAGAGAGAGAGGGAGAGTTTCAAAGACATCCAGAGAGATGGAGGTACTCTGATCCAAAAATAGAGGTCCAGAGAGAGATCAAGAAAGTTAGATAAATATCCAGAGAGACATAGGGAGTCACGTCCAGAGAAAGAGAGAGAGGTGCACAGATAGATAGAGAGAAAGATCCAGAGAGAAAGAGAGATCCAGAGAGAAGGAGAGATCCAGAGAGAAAGAGAGATCTAGAGAGAAAGTGTGATCCAGAGAGAGGGGACGAAGAGAGATCCAGAGAGAGTGAGAGAGAGAGGGATCCAGAGAGGGAGGGAGAGATAGAAAGGCAGAGATTGATAGGCAGCCAGTCCCAGAGAGAGAGAGCTCCAGAGAGTAAGGAATATACAGGGAGAGGCAGAGATCCAGTGAGAGATAGAGAGTGAGATCCAGAGTCGGAGAGAGAAAGATAGAGAGATACAAAAAGAGAGATAGACATTGAGACAGAGAGAGAGAGAGAGAGACAGACAGACAGAGAGAGACACACAGAGAGAGACAGAGAGAGAGAGAGAGAGAGATCCAAAGCGAGAGAGGGGAAGATCCAGAGAGAGAGAGCAAAACTTTCAGAGAAACAGACCCGCAGAAGATAGAGAGTGTTATCTAGAAAGAGAGCTGCAGAGAGTGAGCGGGGCAGAGAGTGAGCGGGGCAGAGAGTGAGCGGGGCAGAGAGTGAGCGGGGCAGAGAGTGAGCGGGGCAGAGAGTGAGCGGGGCAGAGAGTGAGCGGGGCAGAGAGTGAGCGGGTCAGAGAGTGAGCGGGTCAGAGAGTGAGCGGGTCAGAGAGTGAGCGGGGCAGAGAGTGAGCGGGGCAGAGAGTGAGCGGGGCAGAGAGTGAGCGGGGCAGAGAGTGAGCGGGGCAGAGAGTGAGTGGGGCAGAGATAAAGGTGCCGAGAGCGAGAGGTGCCGAGAGCGAGAGAGGTGCCGAGAGCGAGAGAGGTGCCGAGAGCGAGAGAGGTGCCGAGAGCGAGAGAGGTGCCGAGTGCGAGAGAGGTGCCGAGTGCGAGAGAGGTGCCGAGAGCGAGAGAGGTGCCGAGAGCGAGAGAGGTGCCGAGAGCGAGAGAGGTGCCGAGAGCGAGAGAGGTGCAGAGAGCGAGAGAGGTGCAGAGAGCGAGAGAGATGCAGAGAGCGAGAGAGATGCAGAGAGCGAGAGAGATGCAGAGAGCGAGGGAGATGCAGAGAGCGAGGGAGATGCAGAGAGCGAGGGAGATGCAGAGAGCGAGAGAGATGCAGAGAGCGAGAGAGATGCAGAGAGCGAGAGAGATGCAGAGAGCAAGAGAGATGCAGAGAGCGAGAGAGATGCAGAGAGCGAGAGAGATGCAGAGAGCGAGAGAGATGCAGAGAGCGAGAGAGATGCAGAGAGCGAGAGAGATGCAGAGAGCGAGAGAGATGCAGAGAGCGAGAGAGATGCAGAGAGCGAGAGAGATGCAGAGAGCGAGAGAGATGCAGAGAGCGAGAGAGATGCAGAGAGCGAGAGAGATGCAGAGAGCGAGAGAGATGCAGAGAGCGAGAGAGATGCAGAGAGCGAGAGAGATGCAGAGAGCGAGAGAGATGCACCGAGAGGCAGAGAGCGAGATCCAGAGAGAGGATGATCCAGAGAGATTCAGATAGAGAGAGGTATCTAGAGAGCATGTAGGTGATTCAGATAGAAAGAGAGAGAGAAAGAGAGAGATCCAGAGCGAGAGAGGGCGAGATCCAGAGAGAGAGACAGAGCAAAAGATACAGTGAGAGAGAGAGGGAGAGTTTCGAAGACTTCCAGAGAGATGGAGGTACTCTGATCCAAAAATAGAGGTCCAGAGAGAGATCAAGAAAGTTAGATAAATATCCAGAGAGACATAGGGAGTCATGTCCAGAGAAAGAGAGAGAGGTGCACAGATAGATAGAGAGAAAGATCCAGAGAGAAGGAGAGATCCAGAGAGAAGGAGAGATCCACAGAGAAGGAGAGATCCAGAGAGAAGGAGAGATCCAGAGAGAAGGAGAGATCCAGAGAGAAGGAGAGATCCAGAGAGAAGGAGAGATCCAGAGAGAAGGAGAGATCCAGAGAGAAAGAGAGATCCAGAGAGAAAGAGAGATCCAGAGAGAAAGAGAGATCCAGAGAGAAAGAGAGATCCAGAGAGAAAGAGAGATCCAGAGAGAAAGTGTGATCCAGAGAGAGGGGACGAAGAGAGATCCAGAGAGAGCGAGAGAGAGAGGGATCCAGAGAGGGAGGGAGAGATAGAAAGGCAGAGATTGATAGGCAGCCAGTCCCAGAGAGAGAGAGCTCCAGAGAGTAAGGAATATACAGGGAGAGGCAGAGATCCAGCGAGAGATAGAGAGTGAGATCCAGAGTCGGAGAGAGAAAGATAGAGAGATACAAAAAGAGAGATAGACATTGAGACAGAGAGAGAGAGAGAGAGAGAGACATACAGAGAGAGACAGAGAGAGAGAGAGAGATCCAAAGCGAGAGAGGGAAAGATCCAGAGAGAGAGAGCAAAACTTTCAGAGAAACAGACCCGCAGAAGATAGAGAGTGTTATCTAGAAAGAGAGCTGCAGAGTGTGAGCGGGGCGCAGAGTGTGAGCGGGGCGCAGAGTGTGAGCGGGGCGCAGAGTGTGAGCGGGGCGCAGAGTGTGAGCGGGGCGCAGAGTGTGAGCGGGGCGCAGAGTGTGAGCGGGGCGCAGAGCGTGAGCAGGGCACAGAGTGTGAGCGGGGCGCAGAGTGTGAGAGCGATAGAGAAATGCAGAGAGAGAGAGAGAGAGATCCAGAGAGAGAGGATGATCCAGCGAGATTCAGATAGAGAGAGGTATGTAGAGAGCGCGTAGGTGATCCAGATAGAAAGAGAGAGAGAAAGAGAGAGATCCAGAGCGAGAGAGGAGAGATCCAGAGACAGAGACAGAGCAAAAGATACAGTGAGAGAGAGAGGGAGAGTTTCGAAGACATCCAGAGAGATGGAGGGACTCTGATCCAAAAAGAGAGGTCCAGAGAGAGATCAAGAAAGTTAGATAAATATCCAGAGAGACATAGGGAGTCATGTCCAGAGAAAGAGAGAGAGGTGCACAGATAGATAGAGAGAAAGATCCAGAGAAAAAGAGAGATCCAGAGAGAAGGAGAGATCCAGAGAGAAAGAGAGATCTAGAGAGAAAGTGTGATCCAGAGAGAGGGGACAAAGACAGATCCAGAGAGAGTGAGAGAGAGAGGGATCCAGAGAGGGAGGGAGAGATAGAAAGGCAGAGATTGATAGGCAGCCAGTCCCAGAGAGAGAGAGCTCCAGAGAGTAAGGAATATACAGGGAGAGGCAGAGATCCAGCGAGAGATAGAGAGTGAGATCCAGAGTCGGAGAGAGAAAGATAGAGAGATACAAAAAGAGAGATAGACATTGAGACAGAGAGAGAGAGAGAGACAGACAGACAGAGAGAGAGAGAGACAGACAGAGAGAGACACACAGAGAGAGACAGAGAGAGAGAGAGAGAGATCCAAAGCGAGAGAGGGGAAGATCCAGAGAGAGAGAGCAAAACTTTCAGAGAAACAGACCCGCAGAAGATAGAGAGTGTTATCTAGAAAGAGAGCTGCAGAGAGTGAGCGGGGCAGAGAGTGAGCGGGGCAGAGAGTGAGCGGGGCAGAGAGTGAGCGGGGCAGAGAGTGAGCGGGGCAGAGAGTGAGCGGGGCAGAGAGTGAGCGGGGCAGAGATAAAGGTGCCGAGAGCGAGAGAGGTGCCGAGAGCGAGAGAGGTGCCGAGAGCGAGAGAGGTGCCGAGAGCGAGAGAGGTGCCGAGAGCGAGAGAGGTGCCGAGAGCGAGAGAGGTGCCGAGAGCGAGAGAGGTGCCGAGAGCGAGAGAGGTGCCGAGAACGAGAGAGGTGCCGAGAGCGAGAGAGGTGCCGAGAGCGAGAGAGGTGCAGAGAGCGAGAGAGGTGCAGAGAGCGAGAGAGATGCAGAGAGCGAGAGAGATGCAGAGAGCGAGAGAGATGCAGAGAGCGAGAGAGATGCAGAGAGCGAGGGAGATGCAGAGAGCGAGGGAGATGCAGAGAGCGAGAGAGATGCAGAGAGCGAGAGAGATGCAGAGAGCGAGAGAGATGCAGAGAGCGAGAGAGATGCAGAGAGCGAGAGAGATGCAGAGAGCGAGAGAGATGCAGAGAGCGAGAGAGATGCAGAGAGCGAGAGAGATGCAGAGAGCGAGAGAGATGCAGAGAGCGAGAGAGATGCAGAGAGCGAGAGAGATGCAGAGAGCGAGAGAGATGCAGAGAGCGAGAGAGATGCAGAGAGCGAGAGAGATGCAGAGAGCGAGAGAGATGCAGAGAGCGAGAGAGATGCACCGAGAGGCAGAGAGCGAGATCCAGAGAGAGGATGATCCAGAGAGATTCAGATAGAGAGAGGTATCTAGAGAGCATGTAGGTGATTCAGATAGAAAGAGAGAGAGAAAGAGAGAGATCCAGAGCGAGAGAGGGCAAGATCCAGAGGGAGAGACAGAGCAAAAGATACAGTGAGAGAGAGAGGGAGAGTTTCGAAGACATCCAGAGAGATGGAGGTACTCTGATCCAAAAATAGAGGTCCAGAGAGAGATCAAGAAAGTTAGATAAATATCCAGAGAGACATAGGGAGTCATGTCCAGAGAAAGAGAGAGAGGTGCACAGATAGATAGAGAGAAAGATCCAGAGAGAAAGAGAGATCCAGAGAGAAGGAGAGATCCAGAGAGAAGGAGAGATCCAGAGAGAAGGAGAGATCCAGAGAGAAGGAGAGATCCAGAGAGAAGGAGAACTCCAGAGAGAAGGAGAGATCCAGAGAGAAGGAGAGATCCAGAGAGAAAGAGAGATCCAGAGAGAAAGAGAGATCCAGAGAGAAAGAGAGATCCAGAGAGAAAGAGAGATCCAGAGAGAAAGAGAGATCTAGAGAGAAAGTGTGATCCAGAGAGAGGGGACGAAGAGAGATCCAGAGAGAGCGAGAGAGAGAGGGATCCAGAGAGGGAGGGAGAGATAGAAAGGCAGAGATTGATAGGCAGCCAGTCCCAGAGAGAGAGAGCTCCAGAGAGTAAGGAATATACAGGGAGAGGCAGAGATCCAGCGAGAGATAGAGAGTGAGATCCAGAGTCGGAGAGAGAAAGATAGAGAGATACAAAAAGAGAGATAGACATTGAGACAGAGAGAGAGAGAGAGAGAGAGAGACAGACAGAGAGAGAGAGAGACAGACAGAGAGAGACATACAGAGAGAGACAGAGAGAGAGAGAGAGATCCAAAGCGAGAGAGGGAAAGATCCAGAGAGAGAGAGCAAAACTTTCAGAGAAACAGACCCGCAGAAGATAGAGAGTGTTATCTAGAAAGAGTGCTGCAGAGTGTGAGCGGGGCGCAGAGTGTGAGCGGGGCGCAGAGTGTGAGCGGGGCGCAGAGTGTGAGCGGGGCGCAGAGTGTGAGCGGGGCGCAGAGTGTGAGCGGGGCGCAGAGTGTGAGCGGGGCGCAGAGTGTGAGCGGGGCGCAGAGTGTGAGCGGGGCGCAGAGTGTGAGCGGGGCGCACGCAGAGTGTGAGCGGGGCGCAGAGTGTGAGCGGGGCGCAGAGTGTGAGCGGGGCGCAGAGTGTGAGAGCGATAGAGAAATGCAGAGAGAGAGAGAGAGAGAGATCCAGAGAGAGAGGATGATCCAGAGAGATTCAGATAGAGAGAGGTATGTAGAGAGCGCGTAGGTGATCCAGATAGAAACAGAGAAAGAAAGAGAGAGATCCAGAGCGAGAGAGGAGAGATCCAGAGAGAGAGACAGAGCAAAAGATACAGTGAGAGAGAGAGGGAGAGTTTCGAAGACATCCAGAGAGATGGAGGGACTCTGATCCAAAAAGAGAGGTCCAGAGAGAGATCAAGAAAGTTAGATAAATATCCAGAGAGACATAGAGAGTCTTATCCAGAGAAAGAGAGAGAGGTGCACAGATATAGAGAGAGAGAGATCCAGAGAGAAAGAGAGATCCAGAGAGAAAGAGAGATCCAGAGAGAAAGAGAGATCCAGAGAGAAAGAGAGATCCAGAGAGAAAGAGAGATCCAGAGAGAAAGAGAGATCCAGAGAGAAAAAGAGATCCAGAGAGAAACTGTGATCCAGAGAGAAACTGTGATCCAGTGAGAAACTGTGATCCAGAGAGAGGGGGTGAAGGGAGATCCAGAGAGAGAGAGAGAGAGTGAGAAAGGGATCCAGAGATGGAGGGAGAGATAGAAAGGCAGAGATGGATAGGGAGTCAGTCCCAGAGAGAGGGAACTCCAGAGAGTAAGAAATATATAGGGAGAGACAGAGATCCTGCGAGAGATAGAGAGTGAGATCCAGAGTCGGAGAGAGAAAGAGCGACAGATCCAGACAGAGAGATAGACATGGAGAGAGAGAGAGAGAGAGATCCAGAGGGAGAGAGATCCAGAAAGAGAGAGAGTGATCCAGAGAGATTCAGAGAGAGAGAGACGGGAAGAGAGAGATAGAGGGAGAGGGAGAGATAGAGCTAGATCCAGGGAGCACGAGAGAGAGATCCAGAGAGAGGGAGAGATCCGGAGAGAGAGAGAGAACCAGAGAGAGAGAGAGAGAGTTCCAGAGAGAGAGAGAGAGAGAAATAAACAGAGAGAGAGAGAGAGAGAGAGAGATATCCAGAGAGAGAGAGAGATCCATAAGTAGAGATAGAGTGATCCAGAGAGATTCAGAGATAGAGAGAGAGACGGGGAGAGAGAGATGGAGGGAGAGGTCGTGATGGAGCTAGATCCAGGGAGAGAGATATTCCAGGGAGAGATAGATAGAGAGAGACATAGGAAGCAGAACCAGAGAGAGAGATCCAGAGAAAAAGAGAGAAAGAGAGAGAGAGAGAGATCCAGAGAGGGTGATAAATCCAGGGAGAGAGAGAGAGAGATAGCTCCAGGCAGAGATAAAGAGTGAGATCCAGAGTCAGAGAGAGAAAGAGTAACTTATCCAGACAGAGAGAAAGAGAGCAAGAGGGAGATAGAGATCCAGAAAGAGAGAGGTATCCAGGTAGAGCGAGAGAGGGAGAGATCTAGAGAGAGAGAGAGAGTGATCCAGAGAGAGGGAGGGAGAGAGAGAGATCGAGAGAGAGAGAGAGATCGAGAGAGAGAGACATTCAAAGAGAGGGTTTCAGAGAGTAAGATACTGGGAGAGAGAGAGATAGAGCGCAAGAGAGCAATAGGGAGCCTGATCCATAGAGAAAGAGAGAGAGGTCCAGAGACAGAGCGAGAGATCCAGAGAGAGAGAGGGAGAGATCCAAAGAGTGACAGAGAGAGAGAGAGAGAGATCCAGAGAGTGAGAGATAAATAGAGACAGAGATCCAAAGAGGGATAGAGAGTGAGATACAGAGTCAGAGTGTGATCCAGACGGAGAGAGAGCCATAGAGCGGGAGAGAGAGAGAGAGAGTGATCCAGGGAGATTGGTGTCCTGAGAGAGTTTAGGAGATCCAGACAGAAAGAGAGAGATCCAGAGAGAAGGAAAGATCCACAGAGAGAGAGAGAGAGATCCAGAGAGAGAGAGGGACATCCAGAGAGATTGATCCAAAATGAGAGGCAGAGAGAGATAGAGAGCCAGACCTAGAGCGAGAGAGATCCAGAGAGAGAGGGAGAGATCCAGAGAGAGAGTGAGAGAACCAGAGATTGAGAGATAAATAGAGGGACAGAGATCCAGGAAGAGATAGACAGTGATATCCAGAGTCAGAGAGAGAAAGATAGAGAGATCCAGACAGAAAGATAAACATAGAGAGAGAGAGAAAGTGAGAGAAAGTGATCCAGAGGGAGAGGGAGATCCAGTGAGAGAGAGAGTAATCAAGAGAGATTCAGAAAGACACAGAGAGATGGAGAAATAGAGAGAGATAGGAAGCAGCCCCAGAGAGAGAGAGAGAGACCAGGAGACAGAGAAAGAAAGCGTGAGATCCAGAGAGAGAGAGTTCCAGAGAGAGAGATAGATGCAGGGAGAGAGAGAGATCCAGAGAGAAAGAAAGATCCACAGAGAGGGAGAGAGAGATCCAGAGAGAGTGGGAGAAAACCAGAGACAGAGAACGACCCTGAGAGTGAGAGAGAGATCCAGCGTGAGAGAGGGAGAGATCCAGAGAGAGAGAGAGAGAGTGAAAGATCAAGCGAGAGAGAGTGAGAGATTCAAAGACACCCAGAGAGATAGAGACTCTAATGCAGAAAGAGGCAGATCGAGAAAGCTAGCCAGGGAGAGAGAGAGAGTGAGATCGAGACGCAGAGAGAGATCCAGAGAGAGAGCGAGATCCAGAGAGAGAGCGAGATCCAGTGAGAGAGATTGCGATCCAGAGTCTGTGAAAGAGAGAGAGAGAGTGAAATCCAGCGAGAGGGATCCAGCGAGAGGGATCCAGTGAGAGGGATCCAGCGAGAGGGAGCCAGAGAGAGGGATCCAGAGAGAGGGTTCCAGAGAGCATGAGAGGCAGAGAGGGATAGGGAGCCAGAACCAGAGAGAGAGAGGGAGAGATCCAGACATTAGGACATAAATAGAGAGGCAGAGATCCAGCAAGAGATAGAGAGTGAGAGCCAGAGTCAGAGTGAGAAAGATAGAGAGATCCAAAAAGAGAGATAGACATTGAGACAGAGAGAGAGAGAGAGACAGACAGACAGACAGAGACAGACAGAAACAGAGAGACAGACAGACAGACAGAGAGAGAAAAAGAGAGAGACAGACAGACAGACCGAGACAGAGACCGAGACAGAGATGAGACAGAGAGAGAGAGAGAGATCCAGAGCGAGAGAGGGAGAGATCCAGAGAGAGAGACAGAGCAAAAGATACAGTGAGAGAGAGAGGGAGAGTTTCAAAGACATCCAAAGAGATGGAGGGACTCTGATCAAAAAGATAGGTCCAGAGAGAGATCAAGAAAGTTAGATAAATATCCAGAGAGACATAGGGAGTCATAACCAGAGAAAGAGAGAGAGGTGCACAGATAGAGAGAGAGAGCGATCCAGAGAGAAAGAGAGATCCAGAGAGAAAGAGAGATCCAGAGAGAAACTGTGATCCAAAGAGAAACTGTGATCCAGAGAGAAACTGTGAACCAGAGAGAGGTGGCGAAGGGAGATCCAGAGAGAGAGAGAGAGAGAAAGGGATCCAGAGAGGCAGGGAGAGATAGAAAGGCAGTGATGGATAGGGAGCCAGTCCCAGAGAGAGAGCTCCAGAGAATAAGAAATAAATAGGGAGAGACAGAGATCCAGCGAGATATAGAGAATGAGATCCAGAGTCGGAGAGAGAAAGAGCGACAGATCCAGACAGAGAGATAGACATGGAGAGAGAGAGATAGAGAGAGAGAGAGAGCTCCAGAGGGAGAGAGATCCAGAAAGAGAGAGAGTGATCCAGAGAGATTCAGAGAGAGAGAGAGACGGGAAGAGAGAGATAGAGGGAGAGGGAGAGACAGAGAAAGATCCAGGGAGAGAGAGAGAGAGATCCAGAGAGAGAGAGAGAGAGATACAGAGAGAGAGGGAGATCCAGAGAGAGAGAGGGAGATCCAGAGAGAGAGAGGGAGATCCAGAGAGAGAGAGGGAGATCCAGAGACAGAGAGGGAGATCCAGAGAGAGAGAGAGAGAGAGAGAGAGATAGATATCCAGAAGAGCGAGATATCCAGAGAGAGAGAGAGATCCATAAATAGAGATAGGGTGATCCAGAGAGATTCGGAGATAGAGGGAGAGACGGGGAGAGAGAGATGGAGGGAGAGGGCGCGATGGAGCTAGGTCCAGGGAGAGAGAGAGAGAGAGATCCAGTGAGAGAGCAGGAGAGATCCAGTGAGAGAGAGATTCCGGGGAGAGATCGATAGAGAGAGACATAGGAAGCAGAACCAGAGAGAGAGATCCAGAGACAAAGAGAGAAAGAGAGAGAGAGAGATCCAGAGAGGGTGATAAATCCAAGAAGAGAGAGAGAGATAGATCCAGGCAGAGATAAAGAGTGAGATCCAGAGTCAGAGAGAGAAAGAGTAACAGATCCAGACAGAAAGAAAGACAGCAAGAGGGAGATAGAGATCCAGAAAGAGAGAGAGGTATCCAGGTAGAGCGAGAGAGGGAGAGATCTAGAGAGAGAGAGAGAGAGTGATCCAGAGCGAGGGAGTGAGAGAGAGATCAAGAGAGAGAGAGAGATCGGGAGAGAGAGAGATTCAAGGAGAGGGATTCAGAGAGTAAGATACTGGGAGAGGGGAGATAGAGCGCAAGAGAGCAATAGGGAGCCTGACCCATAGAGAGAGAAAGAGAGAGAGGTCCAGAGACAGAGCGAGAGATCCAGAGAGAGAGAGGGAGAGATCCAAAGAGTGACAGAGAGAGAGAGATCCAGAGAGTGAGAGATAAATAGAGACAGAGATCCAGTGAGGGATAGAGAGTGAGATACAGAGTCAGAGTGTGATCCAGATGGAGAGAGAGACATAGAGCGGGAGAGAGAGAGAGAGAGAGTGATCCAGGGAGATTGGTATCCTGAGGGAGTTTAGGAGATCCAGAGAGAAAGAGAGAGATCCAGAGAGAAAGAAAGATCCACAGAGAGAGAGAGAGATCCAGAGAGAGAGAGGGACATCCAGAGAGATTGATCCAAAACGAGAGGCAGAGAGAGATAGGGAGCCAGACCCAGAGCGAGAGAGATCCAGAGAGAGAGTGAGAGATCCAGAGATTGAGAGATAAATAGAGAGACAGAGATCCAGGAAGAGTTAGACAGTGATATCCGGAGTCTGAGAGAGAAAGATCGAGAGATCCAAACAGAAAGATAAACATGGAGAAAGAGAGAGAGAATGTGAGAGAAAGTGATGCAGAGGGAGAGGGAGATCCAGTGAGAGAGAGAGTGATCAAGAGAGATTCAGAGAGAGAGAGAGAGAGATGGAGAGAGAGAGAGAGAGATAGGAAGCAGCCCCAGAGAGAGAGAGAGAGAGAGAGACCAGGAGACAGAGAAAGAAAGCGAGAGATCCAGAGAGAGAGAGAGAGTTCCAGAGAGAGAGATAGATGCAGGGAGAGAGAGATAGATCCAGGGAGAAAGAAAGATCCACAGAGAGAGAGAGACGGGGAGAGAGAGATGGAGGGAGAGGTAGCGATGGAGCTAGATCTAGGGAGAGAGAGAGATCCAGTGAGAGAGCAGGAGAGATCCAGAGAGAAAGAGAGATCCAGAGAGAAAGAGAGATCCAGAGAGAAAGAGAGATCTAGAGAGAAAGTGTGATCCAGAGAGAGGGGACGAAGAGAGATCCAGAGAGAGTGAGAGAGAGAGGGATCCAGAGAGGGAGGGAGAGATAGAAAGGCAGAGATTGATAGGCAGCCAGTCCCAGAGAGAGAGAGCTCCAGAGAGTAAGGAATATACAGGGAGAGGCAGAGATCCAGCGAGAGATAGAGAGTGAGATCCAGAGTCGGAGAGAGAAAGATAGAGAGATACAAAAAGAGAGATAGACATTGAGACAGAGAGAGAGAGTGAGAGAGAGAGACAGACAGAGAGAGAGACAGACAGACAGAGAGAGACATACAGAGAGAGACAGAGAGAGAGAGAGAGATCCAAAGCGAGAGAGGGAAAGATCCAGAGAGAGAGAGCAAAACTTTCAGAGAAACAGACCCGCAGAAGATACAGAGTGTTATCTAGAAAGAGAGCTGCAGAGAGTGAGCGGGGCAGAGAGTGAGCGGGGCAGAGAGTGAGTGGGGCAGAGAGTGAGCGGGGCAGAGAGTGAGCGGGGCAGAGAGTGAGCGGGGCAGAGAGTGAGCGGGGCAGAGAGTGTGCGGGGCAGAGAGTGAGCGGGGCAGAGAGTGAGCGGGGCAGAGAGTGAGCGGGGCAGAGAGTGAGTGATGCAGTGAGAAAGTTGCAGAGAGTGAGAGAGATGCAGAGAGTGAGAGAGATGCAGAGAGTGAGAGAGATACAGAGAGTGAGAGAGATGCAGAGAGTGAGAGAGATGCAGAGAGTGAGAGAGATGCAGAGAGTGAGAGAGATGCAGAGAGTGAGAGAGGTGCAGAGAGTGAGAGAGATGCAGAGAGTGAGAGAGGTGCCGAGAGTGAGAGAGGTGCCGAGAGTGAGAGAGGTGCCGAGAGTGAGAGAGGTGCCGAGAGTGAGAGAGGTGCCGAGAGTGAGAGAGGTGCCGAGAGTGAGAGAGGTGCCGAGAGTGAGAGAGGTGCCGAGGGTGAGAGAGGTGCCGAGGGTGAGAGAGGTGCCGAGAGTGAGAGAGGTGCCGAGAGTGGGAGAGGTGCCGAGAGTGGGAGAGGTGCCGAGAGTGAGAGAGGTGCCGAGAGTGAGAGAGGTGCCGAGAGTGAGAGAGGTGCCGAGAGTGAGAGAGGTGCCGAGAGTGAGAGAGGTGCCGAGAGTGAGAGAGGTGCCGAGAGTGAGAGAGATGCAGAGAGTGAGAGAGATGCAGGGAGTGAGAGAGATGCAGGGAGTGAGAGAGATGCAGAGAGTGAGAGAGATGCAGAGAGTGAGAGAGATGCAGAGAGAGAGAGAGATGCAGAGAGAGAGAGAGATGCAGAGAGAGAGAGAGATGCAGAGAGAGAGAGAGATGCAGAGAGAGAGAGAGATGCAGAGAGAGAGAGAGAGAGAGAGTGAGAGAGATGCAGAGAGAGAGAGAGAGAGGTGCAGAGAGAGAGAGAGAGAGGTGCAGAGAGAGAGAGAGATCCAGAGAGAGGATGATCCAGCGAGATTCAGATAGAGAGAGGTTTGTAGATAGCACCTAGGTGATCCAGATGGAAAGAGAGAAAGAAAGAGAGAGATCCAGAGCGAGAGAGGGAGAGATCCAGAGAGAGAGACAGAGCAAAAGATACAGTGAGAGAGAGAGGGAGAGTTTCGAAGACATCCAGAGAGATGGAGGTACTCTGATCCAAAAAGAGAGGTCCAGAGAGAGATCAAGAAAGTTAGATAAATATCCAGAGAGACATAGGGAGTCTTATCCAGAGAAAGAGAGAGAGGTGCACAGATATAGAGAGAGAGAGATCCAGAGAGAAAGAGAGATCCAGAGAGAAAGAGAGATCCAGAGAGAAAGAGAGATCCAGAGAGAAAGAGAGATCCAGAGAGAAAAAGAGATCCAGAGAGAAACTGTGATCCAGTGAGAAACTGTGATCCAGTGAGAAACTGTGATCCAGAGAGAGGGGGTGAAGGGAGATCCAGAGAGAGAGAGAGAGTGAGAAATGGATCCAGAGATGGAGGGAGAGATAGAAAGGCAGAGATGGATAGGGAGCCAGTCCCAGAGAGAGGGAACTCCAGAGAGTAAGAAATAAATAGGGAGAGACAGAGATCCTGCGAGAGATAGAGAGTGAGATCCAGAGTCGGAGAGAGAAAGAGCGACAGATCCAGACAGAGAGATAGACATGGAGAGAGAGAGAGAGAGAGAGAGAGAGAGATCCAGAGGGAGAGAGATCCAGAAAGAGAGAGAGTGATCCAGAGAGATTCAGAGAGAGAGAGACGGGAAGAGAGAGATAGAGGGAGAGGGAGAGATAGAGCTAGATCCAGGGAGCACGAGTGAGAGATCCGGAGAGAGGGAGAGATCCGGAGAGAGAGAGAGAACCAGAGAGAGAGAGAGAGTTCCAGAGAGAGAGAGAGAGAAATAAACAGAGAGAGAGAGAGAGAGAGAGATAGATATCCAGAGAGAGAGAGAGATCCATAAGTAGAGATAGAGTGATCCAGAGAGATTCAGAGATAGAGAGAGAGATGGGGAGAGAGAGATGGAGGGAGAGGTCGCAATGGAGCTAGATCCAGGGAGAGAGATATTCCAGGGAGAGATAGATAGAGAGATACATAGGAAGCAGAACCAGAGAGAGAGATCCAGAGAAAAAGAGAGAAAGAGAGAGAGAGAGAGATCCAGAGAGGGTGATAAATCCAGGGAGAGAGAGAGAGAGATAGCTCCAGGCAGAGATAAAGAGTGAGATCCAGAGTCAGAGAGAGAAAGAGTAACATATCCAGACAGAGAGAAAGAGAGCAAGAGGGAGATAGAGATCCAGAAAGAGAGAGGTATCCAGGTAGAGCGAGAGAGGGAGAGATCTAGAGAGAGAGAGAGAGTGATCCAGAGAGAGGGAGTGAGAGAGAGATCGAGAGAGAGAGAGAGAGATCGAGAGAGAGAGAGATTCAAAGAGAGGGTTTCAGAGAGTAAGATACTGGGAGAGAGAGAGATAGAGCGCAAGAGAGCAATAGGGAGCCTGATCCATAGAGAAAGAGAGAGAGGTCCAGAGACAGAGCGAGAGATCCAGAGAGAGAGATCCAGAGAGAGAGAGGGAGAGATCCAAAGAGTGACAGAGAGAGAGAGAGAGAGATCCAGAGAGTGAGAGATAAATAGAGACAGAGATCCAAAGAGGGATAGAGAATGAGATACAGAGTCAGAGTGTGATCCAGACGGAGAGAGAGCCATAGAGCGGGAGAGAGAGAGAGAGAGAGTGATCCCGGGAGATTGGTGTCCTGAGAGAGTTTAGGAGATCCAGACAGAAAGAGAGAGTTCCAGAGAGAAAGAAAGATCCACAGAGAGAGAGAGAGAGATCCAGAGAGAGAGAGGGACATCCAGAGAGATTGATCCAAAATGAGAGGCAGAGAGAGATAGGGAGCCAGACCCAGAGCGAGAGAGATCCAGAGAGAGAGGGAGAGATCCAGAGAGAGAGTGAGAGATCCAGAGATTGAGAGATAAATAGAGGGACAGAGATCCAGGAAGAGGTAGACAGTGATATCCAGAGTCAGAGAGAGAAAGATAGAGAGATCCAGACAGAAAGATAAACATGGAGAGAGAGAGAGAGAAAGTGAGAGAAAGTGATCCAGAGGGAGAGGGAGATCCAGTGAGAGAGAGAGTAATCAAGAGAGATTCAGAAAGAGACAGAGAGATGGAGAGAGAAAGAGAGAGAGACAGACAGACAGACAGAGACAGACAGAGAGAGACAGACAGAAACAGAGAGACAGACAGACAGAGAGAGACAAAGAGAGAGACAGACAGACAGAGACAGAGATGAGACAGAGAGAGAGAGAGAGAGAGAGATCCAGAGTGAGAGAGGGAGAGATCCAGAGAGAGAGACAGAGCAAAAGATACAGTGAGAGAGAGAGGGAGAGTTTCAAAGACATCCAAAGAGATGGAGGGACTCTGATCAAAAAGATAGGTCCAGAGAGAGATCAAGAAAGTTAGATAAATATCCAGAGAGACATAGGGAGTCATAACCAGAGAAAGAGAGAGAGGTGCACAGATAGAGAGAGAGAGAGATCCAGAGAAAAAGAGAGATCCAGAGAGAAAGAGATCCAGAGAGAAAGAGATCCAGAGAGAAAGAGAGATCCAGAGAGAAAGAGAGATCCAGAGAGAAACTGTGAACCAGAGAGAGGTGGCGAAGGGAGATCCAGAGAGAGAGAGAGAGAAAGGGATCCAGAGAGGGAGGGAGAGATAGAAAGGCAGAGATGGATAGGGAGCCAGTCCCAGAGAGAGAGCTCCAGAGAGTAAGAAATAAATAGGGAGAGACAGAGATCCAGCGAGATATAGAGAGTGAGATCGAGAGTCGGAGAGAGAAAGAGCGACAGATCCAGACAGAGAGATAGACATGGAGAGAGAGAGATAGAGAGAGAGAGAGAGATCCAGAGGGAGAGAGATCCAGAAAGAGAGAGAGTGATCCAGAGAGATTCAGAGAGAGAGAGAGAGACGGTAAGAGAGAGATAGAGGGAGAGGGAGAGACAGAGAAAGATCCAGGGAGAGAGAGAGACAGAGAAAGATCCAGGGAGAGAGAGAGAGAGAGATCCAGAGAGAGAGAGAGAGAGAGAGAGAGAGATCCAGAGAGAGAGACAGAGAGAGGGAGAAAGATCCAGAGAGAGAGAGGGACATCCAGAGAGATTGATCCAAAATGAGAGGCAGAGAGAGATAGGGAGCCAGACCCAGAGCGAGAGAGATCCAGAGAGAGAGGGAAAGATCCAGAGAGAGAGTGAGAGATCCAGAGATTGAGAGATAAATAGAGAAACAGAGATCCAGGAAGAGATAGCCAGTGATATCCAGAGTCAGAGAGAAAAAGATGGAGAGATCCAAAAAGAAAGATAAACATGGAGAAAGAGAGACAGAAAGTGAGAGAAAGTGATCCAGAGGGAGAGGGAGATCCAGTGAGAGAGAGAGTGATCAAGAGAGATTCAGAGAGAGACAGAGAGATGGAGAGAGAGAGAGAGATAGGAAGCAGCCGCAGAGAGAGAGAGAGACCAGGAGACAGAGAAAGAAAGCGAGAGATCCAGAGAGAGAGAGAGAGAGAGTTCCAGAGAGAGAGATAGATGCAGGGAGAGAGAGAGATCCAGAGAGAAAGAAAGATCCACAGAGAGGGAGAGAGAGAGATCCAGAGAGAGTGAGAGAAAACCAGAGACAGAGAATGACCTTGAGAGTGAGAGAGAGATCCAGCGTGAGAGAGGGAGAGAACCAGAGAGAGAGAGAGTGAAAGATCAAGCGAGAGAGAGCGAGAGATTCAAAGATACCCAGAGAGATAGAGACTCTGATGCAGAAAGAGAGAGATTGAAAAAGATAGCCAGAGAGAGAGAGAGAGAGAGTGAGATCGAAACACAGAGAGAGATCCAGAGAGAGAGCGAGATCCAGAGAGAGAGCGCGAGATCCGGTGAGAGAGATTGCGATACAGAGTCTGTGAAAGAGAGAGAGAGAGGGAAATCCAGCGAGAGGGATCCAGAGAGAGGGATCCAGAGAGAGTGAGAGGCAGAGAGGGATAGGTAGCCAGAACCAGAGAGAGAGAGAGAGGGAGAGATCCAGACATTAGGATATAAATAAAGAGGCAGAGATCCAGCAAGAGATAGAGAGTGATAGCCAGAGTCAGAGAGAGAAAGATAGAGAGATCCAAACAGAGAGATTGACATTGAGACAGAGAGAGACAGAGAGAGAGAGATAGAGAGATAGACAGAGAACTAGAGAGAGAGAGAGACAGACAGAGAGAGACAGAGACAGACAGAGAGAGAGAGAGATCCAAAGCGAGAGAGGGGAAGATCCGGAGAGACAGAGAGCGAAACTTTCACAGAAACAGACCCACAGAAGATAGTGTTATCTAGAAAGAGAGCTGCAGAGAGTGAGCGAGGCAGAGAGTGAGCGGGGCAGAGAGTGAGCGGGGCAGAGAGTGAGCGGGGCAGAGAGTGAGAGAGGTGCCGAGAGCGAGAGAGGTGCCGAGAGCGAGAGAGGTGCCGAGAGCGAGAGAGGTGCCGAGAGCGAGAGAGGTGCCGAGAGCGAGAGAGGTGCCGAGAGCGAGAGAGGTGCCGAGAGCGAGAGAGGTGCCGAGAGCGAGAGAGGTGCCGAGAGCGAGAGAGGTGCCGAGAGCGAGAGAGATGCCGAGAGCGAGAGAGATGCCGAGAGCGAGAGAGATGCCGAGAGTGAGAGAGATGCAGTGAGTGAGAGAGATGCAGAGAGCGATGCAGAGAGTGAGAGAGAGAGATGCAGAGAGTGAGAGAGAGTGATGCAGAGTGAGAGAGAGTGATGCAGAGAGAGAGAGAGAGGTGCAGAGAGAGAGAGGTGCAGAGAGAGAGAGGTGCAGAGAGAGAGAGGTGCAGAGAGAGAGAGGTGCAGAGAGAGAGAGGGAGAGAGGTGCAGAGAGAGAGCGAGAGATCCGGAGAGAGCGAGAGATCCGGAGAGAGCGAGAGATCCGGAGAGTGAGAGAGATCCGGAGAGAGAGATCCAGAGAGAGAGATCCAGAGAGAGAGATCCAGAGACAGAGAGAGATCCAGAGAGAGGATGATCCAGAGAGATTCAGATAGAGAGAGGTATCTAGAGAGCGCCTAGGTGATCCAGATAGAAAGAGAGAGAGAAAGAGAGAGATCCAGAGTGAGAGAGGGAGAGATCCAGAGAGAGAGACAGAGCAAAAGATACAGTGAGAGAGAGAGGGAGAGTTTTGAAGACATCCAGAGAGATGGAGGGACTCTGATCCAAAAAGAGAGGTCCAGAGAGAGATCAGGAAAGTTAGATAAATATCCAGAGAGACATAGGGAGTCATATCCAGAGAAAGAGAGAGAGGTGCACAGATAGATAGAGAGAGAGATCCAGAGAGAAAGAGAGATCCAGAGAGAAAGAGAGAGCCAGAGAGAAAGAGAGATCCAGAGAGAGAAATCCGGAGAGAAGTGTGATCCAGAGAGAGTGGAAGAAGGGAGATCCAGAGAGAGAGAGAGAGAGAGAGAGAGAGAGAGAGAGAGAGAGGGATCCAGAGAGGGAGGGAGAGATAGAAAGGCAGAGATGGATAGGGAGCGAGTTCCAGAGAGAGAGAGCTCCAGAGAGTAAGAAATAAATAGGGAGAGACAGAGATCCAGCGAGAGATAGAGAGTGAGATCCAGAGTCGGAGAGAGAAAGAGAGACAGATCCAGACAGAGAGATAGACATGAAGAGAGAGAGAGAGAGAGAGTGATCCTGAGGGATAGAGATCCAGAAAGAGAGAGAGTGATCCAGAGAGATTCAGAGAGAGAGAGAGAGAGACGGGAAGATAGAGATAGAGGGAGAGGGAGAGATAGAGCTCGATCCAGGGAGAGAGAGAGAGAGATCCAGAGAGAGAGAGAGAGAGAGAGAGATCCAGAGAGAGAGAGAGAGTGATCCAGAGAGAGAGAGAGAGCGATCCAGAGAGAGAGAGAGAGCGATCCAGAGAGAGAGAGAGCGATCCAGAGAGAGAGAGAGAGCGATCCAGAGAGAGAGAGAGAGCGATCCAGAGAGATTCAGAGAGAGAGAGGGAGACATAGGAAGCAGAACCAAAGAGAGAGAGAGATCCAGAGACAGAGAGAGATCCAGATGGAGAGAAAGACATAGAGAGAGAGAGAGTGAAAGTGATCCAGAGAGATTGATCCAGAGATATTGTTATTCTGAGAGAATGTAGGAGATCCAGATAGAAAGAGAGAGAGAGATCCAGGTAGAGAGAGAGAGAGACAGAGAGAGAGAGAGATCCAGAGAGAGAGAGAGAGAGAGAGAGGGAGAGATAGAAAGGCAGAGATGGATAGGGAGCAAGTTCCAGAGAGAGAGAGCTCCAGAGAGTAAGAAATAAATAGGGAGAGACAGAGATCCAGCGAGAGATAGAGAGTGAGATCCAGAGTCAGAGAGAGAAAGAGAGACAGATCCAGACAGAGAGATAGACATGAAGAGAGAGAGAGAGAGAGTGATCCTGAGGGATAGAGATCCAGAAAGAGAGAGAGTGATCCAGAGAGATTCAGAGAGAGAGAGAGAGAGAGACGGGAAGATAGAGATAGAGCTAGATCCAGGGAGAGAGAGAGAGATCCAGAGAGAGAGAGAGTGATCCAGAGAGAGAGAGAGAGTGATCCAGAGAGATTCAGAGAGAGAGAGGGAGACATAGGAAGCAGAACCAAAGAGAGAGAGAGAGATCCAGAGACAGAGAGAGATCCAGATGGAGAGAAAGACATAGAGAGAGAGAGAGTGAAAGTGATCCAGAGAGATTGATCCAGAGATATTGTTATTCTGAGAGAATGTAGGAGATCCAGATAGAAAGAGAGAGATCCAGAGAGAGATTGATCCAGAGAGTTAGATCCAAAGAGATGGATCAAGAGACTGTGATACAGGGAGAGGGAGATAGAGAGCGAGACAGAAATAGGGAGCCTACCCATAGAGAGAGAGATAGAGAGATCCAGGGAGAGATCGAGAGAGAGATGGAGGGATCCAAAGAGTGACAGAGAGAGAAAGATCCAGAGAGTGAGAGTTAAATAGAGATGCAGACATCCAGCGAGAGATAGAGAGTGAGATTCAGAATCAGAGAGAGAATGAGAGAGAGAGATCCAGATTGAGAGAGAGACACAGAGCGAGAGAGAGAGAGAGAGAGTGATCCAGAGAGCTTGGCACCCTGAGAGAGTTCAGGAAATCCAGATAGAAAGTGAGACAGAGAGATCCAAAGCGAGAGAGGGAAAGACCGAGAGAGTGAGAGAGAGAGCGAAAGATTCAGAGAAACAGGCCCAGAGAGATAGAGAGAGTTATCTAGAAAGAGAGATCCAGATAGAGTGAGACAGAGAGAGATCCAGAAAATGAGAGATAAAGAGAGAGAGTGATCTGGAGAGAGATCTAGAGGGAATGAGAGATCGAGCAAGCGATGGATCCAGAGAGAGAAAGATTGAGAAGAGAGAGAGTGTCAGATCCAGAGTGAGTTCAAGAAAGAGAGAGATAACCAGAGAGAGATAGAGAGTTAGATCCAGAGACAGAGGGAGAAAGAGACAGAAATTCAGAGAGAGTGATAGATCCAGGGAGAGAGAGAGAGATCTAGGGAGAGAGCGAGAGGCAGAGAGACAGTGGTCCAGAGATAGAGAGAGAGATCCAGTTAGAGAGATTGATCCAGAGAGAAAGGGAGATGCAGAGAGAGAGATTCAGAAAGAGGGATCCAGAGAGAGAGAGAAAGAGAGATACAGGGAGAGAGATAGAGAGAGAGAGGGGGACAGAGAGATGGAGAGGCAGAGAGAGTTAGCGAGCCAGTCCCAGAAAGAGAGAGAGATCCAGAGAGAGAGAGATAGAGGGGGACAGAGAGATAGAGGGGGACAGAGAGATAGAGGGGGACAGAGAGATAGAGGGGGACAGAGAGATATAGAGAGGCAGAGAGAGATAGGGAGCCAGTCCCAGAAAGAGAGAGAGATCCAGAGAGAGGGAGCGAGAGAGAGAGATCAAGAGAGAGAGAGATCCAAAGAGATGGATCAAGAGAGTGTGATACACGGAGAGGGAGATAGAGAGCAAGGGAGAAATTGGGAGCCTGACCCATAGAGAGAGAGAGAGAGAGAGAGAGATCCAGAGAGAGAGAGAGAGAGAGGGAGAGATCAAGGGAGAGATGGAGGGATCCAAAGAGTGACAGAGAGAGAAAGATCCAGAGAGTGAGTTAAATAGAAAGTCAGACATCCAGCGAGAGATAGAAAGTGAGATTCAGAATCAGAGAGAGACAGAGCGAGAGAGAGAGAGAGTGATCCAGAGAGATTGGTATCCTGAGAGAGTTCAGGAGATCCAGATAGAAAGTGAGACAGAGAGATCCAAAGCGAGAGAGGGAAAAATCCAAAGAGAGAGAGAGCGAAAGATTCAGAGAAACAGACCTACAGAGATAGAGAGAGTTATCTAGAAAGAGAGATCCAGATAGAGTGAGACAGAGAGAGATCCAGAGAGTGAGAGATAAAGAGAGAGAGAGAGTGATCTGGAGAGAGATCCAGAGGGAATGAGAGATCGAGTGAGAGATAGATCCAGAGAGACAAAGATCGAGAAGAGAGAGAGTGTCAGATCCAGAGTGAGTTCAAGAAAGAGAGATAACCAGAGAGAGATAGGGAGTTAGATCCAGAGACAGAGGGAGAAAAATACAGAGATTCAGAGAGAGTGATAGATCCAGGGAGAGTGAGAGAGATCCAGTGAGAGCGAGAGAGAGAGAGAGAGGCAGAGAGACAGTGGTCCAGAGAGAGAGAGAGAGAGAGAGAGAGACTCCAGGGAGAGAGAGAGATAGAGATCCAGGTAGAGAGATTGATCCAGAGAGAGAGGGAGATGCAGAGAGAGAGAGAGATTCAGAAAGAGGGATCCAGAGAGAGAGATGGACACGGAGAGAGAGTGAGACAAAGAGATCCAGAAGGAGGCAGAGATCCAGAAAGAGAGAGGGAGTGATCTAGAGAGAGTCAGAGAGAGAGAGAGGGATCCAGAAAGAAATCGAGAGAGAGCGACCAAGAGAGGGAGAGAGAGAGAGATCCAGAGAGAGAGAGAGAGAGAGAGAGAGAGAGAGAAAACCAAAGCGTGAACCTGAGAGTGAGAGTGAGATGCAGAGCAAGAGAGGGAGTGATCCGGAGAGAGAGAGATCCGGAGAGAGAGAGAGATCCGGAGAGAGAGAGAGATCCGGAGAGGGAGAGAGATCCGGAGAGAGAGAGATCCAGAGAGAGAGATCCAGAGAGAGAGATCCAGAGAGAGAGATCCAGAGAGAGAGATCCAGAGAGAGAGATCCAGAGAGAGAGATCCAGAGAGAGAGATCCAGAGAGAGAGAGATCCAGAGACAGAGAGAGATCCAGAGAGAGGATGATCCAGAGAGATTCAGATAGAGAGAGGTATCTAGAGAGCGCGTAGATGATCCAGATAGAAAGAGAGAGAGAAAGAGAGAGATCCAGAGTGAGAGAGGGAGAGATCCAGAGAGAGAGACAGAGCAAAAGATACAGTGAGAGAGAGAGGGAGAGTTTTGAAGACATCCAGAGAGATGGAGGGACTCTGATCCAAAAAGAGAGGTCCAGAGAGAGATCAGGAAAGTTAGATAAATATCCAGAGAGACATAGGGAGTCATATCCAGAGAAAGAGAGAGAGGTGCACAGATAGATAGAGAGAGAGATCCAGAGAGAAAGAGAGATCCAGAGAGAAAGAGAGAGCCAGAGAGAAAGAGAGATCCAGAGAGAGAAATCCGGAGAGAAGTGTGATCCAGAGAGAGTGGAAGAAGGGAGATCCAGAGAGAGAGAGAGGGATCCAGAGAGGGAGGGAGAGATAGAAAGGCAGAGATGGATAGGGAGCGAGTTCCAGAGAGAGAGAGCTCCAGAGAGTAAGAAATAAATAGGGAGAGACAGAGATCCAGCGAGAGATAGAGAGTGAGATCCAGAGTCGGAGAGAGAAATAGAGACAGATCCAGACAGAGAGATAGACATGAAGAGAGAGAGAGAGAGAGAGAGAGAGAGAGTGATCCTGAGGGATAGAGATCCAGAAAGAGAGAGAGTGATCCAGAGAGATTCAGAGAGAGAGAGAGAGACGGGAAGATAGAGATAGAGGGAGAGGGAGAGATAGAGCTAGATCCAGGGAGAGAGAAAGAGAGAGAGAGATCCAGAGAGAGAGAGAGAGAGAGAGATCCAGAGAGAGAGAGAGAGAGAGATCCAGAGAGAGAGAGAGAGCGATCCAGAGAGAGAGAGAGCGATCCAGAGAGATTCAGAGAGAGAGAGGGAGACATAGGAAGCAGAACCAGAGAGAGAGAGAGAGATCCAGAGACAGAGAGATAAAGAGAGAGAGTTCCAGAGAGGGAGATAGATCCAGGGAGGGAGAGAGATAGATCCAAGGAGAGATAGAATGTGAGATCCAGAGTCAGAGAGAGAAACAACGACAGAACCAAACAGAGAGACAGAGACATGGAGAGAGAGAGAGAAAGAGAGCCAGAGGGAGATAGAGATCCAGAAAGAGAGAGAGAGAATGTTACAGGTAGCGAGAGAGGGAGAGTTCCAGAGAGAGGGAGTGAGAGAGAGATAGAGAGAGAGAGATCCAAAGAGATGGATCCAGAGAGTGAGATACAGGGAGAGAGAGATAGAGAGTATCAGACAGAGAGAGAGAGAGAGAGAGAGAGAGAGAGATCCAGAGAGTGAGAGAAAAAGAAAGAGGTAGAGAGGGATGGAGAGTTCCAGAGAGCGAGAGTGATCCAGAGAGAGGGAGCGAGAGAGAGATAGAGAGAGAGAGATCCAAAGAGACGGATCCAGAGAGTGAGAGAAAAAGAGAGAGCGAGAGAGAGTGATCTGGAGAGAGATCCAGAGGGAATGAGAGATCGAGCAAGAGATAGATCCAGAGAGAGAAAGATCGAGTAGAGAGAGAGAGACAGAACCAGAGTGAGTTTGAGAAAGAGAGAGATAACCAGAGAGAGACAGCTAGTACGATCTAGAGACAGTGGGAGAAAGAAAGAGAGAGATCCAGAGAGAGTTATAGATCCAGGGAGAGAGACATCCAGTGAGAGAGAGAGATGCAGAGAGACATTGATCCAGAGAGAGACAGAGACTCCAGGGAGAGGGAGGGAGAGAGAGATAGAGACAGAGACATCCAGGTAGAGAGAATAATCCAGAAAGAAAGGGAGATCCAGAGAGAGAGAGAGAGAGAGAGAGATATTCAGAAAGAGGGATCCAGAGAGAGAGAGAAAGAGAGATACAGGGAGAGAGATAAAGAGAGATAGGAAGCAGACCGAAAGAGAAAGTGAGAGCGAGATCCAGAGAGAGAGAGATCCAGAGAGTAATAAATCCAGAGGGAGAGAGATCCAGAGAGAGAGAGTGATATCCAGAGAGAGAGAGAGAGAGAGAGAGAGAGAGATCCAGAGAAATGGATCCAGAGAGAGAGAGATAGAGAGGCAGAGAGAGAAAGGGAGCCAGTCTCAGAAAGAGAGAGAGATCCAGAGAGACGTGGAAGGGGGACAGGGAGATAGAGAGGCAGAGAGAGATAGGGAGCCAGTCCCAGAGAGAGGGAGAGATCCAGACAGAGAGAGAGAGATCCAGAGACAGAGATCCAGAGAGAGAGAGAGAGAGATCCAGAGTGACAGAGAGATGCAAAAATAGAGAGGGATTGATCCATCGAGTATCAGACAGAGAGAGAGAGAGAGAGAGATCCAGAGAGTGATCAGACAGAGAGAGAGAGAGAGAGAGAGATCCAGAGAGTGAGAGAAAAAGAGAGAGGTAGAGAGGGAGGGAGAGTTCCAGAGAGAGAGAGTAATCCAGAGAAAGGGAGCGAGAGAGAGATAGAGAGAGAGAGATCCAAAGAGCTGGATCCAGGGAGTGAGAGAAAAAGAGAGAGCGAGAGAGAGTGATCCGGAGAGAGATCCAGAGGGAATGAGAGATCGAGCAAGAAATAGATCCAGAGAGAGAAACATCAAGTAGAGGGAGAGAGAGACAGAACCAGAGTGAGTTCGAGAAAGAGAGAGAGATAACCAGAGAGAGATAGCGAGTACGATCTAGAGATAGAGGGAGAAAGAAAGAGAGAGATCCAGAGAGAGTGATAGATCCAGGGAGAGAGAGATCCAGTGAGAGAGAGAGATGCAGAGAGGCATTGATCCAGAGATAGAGACAGAGACATCCAGGTAGAGAGAGTAATCCAGAGAGAGAGAGGGAGATCCAGAGAGAGAGAGAGA
This sequence comes from Carcharodon carcharias, assembly GCF_017639515.1. Lineage (NCBI taxonomy): Eukaryota > Metazoa > Chordata > Chondrichthyes > Lamniformes > Lamnidae > Carcharodon > Carcharodon carcharias. The sequence goes on from NC_054490.1 coordinate 32,817,472, forward strand.
GATATTCAGAAAGAGGGATCCAGAGAGAGAGAGAGAGATATACAGGGAGAGATATATAGAGAGAGAGAGATAGGAAGCAGACCGAAAGAGAAAGAATGATCGAGATCCAGATAGAGAGAGAGATCCAGAGAGTAATACATCCAGAGGGAGAGAGATCCAGAGAGAGAGAGTGATATCCAGAGAGAGAGAGAGAGATCCAGAGAAATGGATCCAGAGAGAGAGGGGGGACAGAGAGATAGAGAGGCAGAGAGAGATAAGGAGCCAGTCCCAGAAAGAGAGAGAGATCCAGAGAGAGAGATCCAGAGAGAGAGATCCAGAGAGAGAGATCCAGAGAGAGAGATCCATAGTGAGAGAGATGCAAAAATAGAGGGGGGTTGATCCAGCGAGTATCAGACAGAGAGAGAGAGAGAGAGAGAGATCCAGAGAGTGAGAGAAAAAGAGAGAGGTAGAGAGGGAGGGAAAGTTCCACAGAGAGAGAGTGATCCAGAGAGAGGGAGCGAGAGAGAGATAGAGATAGAGAGATCCAAAGAGACGGATCCAGAGAGTGAGATACAGGGAGAGAGAGATAAAGAGTGAGAGAGAAATAGGGAGCCTGACACATAGAGAGAGAGATCCAGATAGAGCGAGGGAGATCCAGAGAGAGAGAGAGAGAGAGAGATCCAGAGAGTGATAGATAAATAGAGACACTGAGATCCAGTGAGTGATGGAGAGTGATCCAGAGTCAGAGAGAGAAAGATAGAGTGATCCAAACAGAGAGATGGACATGGAGAGAGAGAGAGAGAGACAAAGAGATCCAGTGGGAGGTGGGGATCAAGAAAGAGAGAGAGTGTGATCCAGAGAGAAACAGAGAGAGAAGGAGAGAGATGGAGAGAGACTTAGGAAGCAGAACCATGGAGGGAGAGAGAGAGAGAGAGACAGAGAGTGAAAGAGAGAGAGAGAGAGATCGATCCAGAGAGGGAGATAGATCGAGGGAGAGAGTGAGATAGATCCAGGGAGAGATAGAAAGTGAGATGTGAGAGATAGAGAGATAGAATGTGAGAGAAAGAGCGATAGAACCAGACAGAGAGAGAGACATGGACAGAGTGAGAGAGAAAGAGAGCCAGGGGGAAATAGAGATCCAGAAAGAGCGAGAGATAGAGTGATCCAGTTAGAGAGGGAGGGAGAGTTCCAGAGAGAGAGAGTGATCCAGAGAGAGGGAGCTAGATAGAGAGATCAAGAGAGATCGAGAGAGAGAGAGATCAAAGAGACGGATGCAGAGTGTGAGATACAGGGAGAGAGAGAGAGATAGAGATCGAGAGAGAAATAGGGAGCCTGACCTATATGGAGAGAGAGATCCAGAAAGAGAGAGATCCAATGAGTGACAGAGAGAGAGAGAGGCAGAGAGACAGTGGTCCAGAGAGTGAGAGAGAGACTCCAGGAAAAGAGAGAGAGAGAGAGATCCAGGTAGAGAGATTGATCCAGAGAGAGAGGGAGATGCAGAGAGAGAGAGAGAGAGAGATTCAGAAAGAGGGATCCAGAGAGAGAGAGAAAGAGAGATACAGGGAGAGAGATAGCGATAGGAAGCAGACCCAAAGAGAGAGCGAGATCCAGAGAGAGAGACAGAGAGATTCAGAGAGATGGATCCAGAGAGAGAGAGGGGGGGGGGGGATAGAGAGGCAGAGAGAGATAGCGAGCCAGTCCCAGAAAGAGAGAGAGATCCAGACAAAGAGTGATCCAGAGAGAGGGAGCGAGAGAGAAAGAGATCCAAAGAGACGGATCAAGAGAGTGTGATACACGGAGAGGGAGATAGAGAGCGAGAGAGAAATAGGGAGCCTGACCCATAGAGAGAGAGAGAGAGAGAGATCCAGAGAGAGAGAGAGAGAGGGAGAGATCGAGAGAGAGCTGGAGGGATCCAAAGAGTGACAGAGAGAGAAAGATCCAGAGAGTGAGAGTTAAATAGAGAGTCAGACATCCAGCAAGAGATTGAGAGTGAGATTCAGAATCAGAGAGAGAAAGAGAGAGAGAGATCCAGATTGAGAGAGAGACATAGAGCGAGAGAGAGAGTGATCCAGAGAGATTGGTATCCTGAGAGAGTTCAGGAGATCCAGATAGAAAGTGAGACAGAAAGATCCAAAGCGAGAGAGGGAAAGATCCAGAGAGCGAGAGAGCGAAAGATTCGGAGAAACAGACCCACAGAGATAGAGAGAGTTATCGAGAAAGAGAGATCCAGATAGAGTGAGACAGAGAGAGATCCAGAGAGTGAGAAATAAAGAGAGAGAGAGAGTGATCCGGAAAGAGATCCAGAGGGAATGAGAGATCGAGTGAGAGATAGATCCAGAGAGACAAAGATCGAGAAGAGAGAGTGTCAGATCCAGAATGATTTCAAGAAAGTTAGAGATAACCAGAGAGAGATAGGGAGTTAGATCCAGAGACAGAGGGAGAAAGAGACAGAGATTCAGGGAGAGTGATAGATCAAGGGAGAGAGAGAGAGAGATCCAGTGAGAGAGTGAGAGAGAGAGAGAGAGAGAGAGAGAGAGACTGCAGGGAGAGAGAGATAGAGAGAGAGAAATCCGGGTAGAGAGATTGATCCAGAGAGAGAGGGAGATGCAGAGAGAGAGAGAGAGATTCAGAAAGAGAAATCCAGAGAGAGAGAGAGAAAGAGAGATACAGGGAGAGAGATAGAGATAGGAAGCAGATCCAAAGAGAGAGAGAGGGCGAGATCCAAAGATAGAGACAGAGAGATCCGGAGAGATGGATCCAGAGAGAGAGAGAGAGAGAGAGAGAGAGAGAGAGAGAGAGAGAGGGGGGACAGAGATATAGAGAGGCAGAGAGAGATAGCGAGTCAGTCCCAGAAAGAGAGAGAGATCCAGAGAGAGAGCGGGAGGGAGAAAGAGAGATAGAGAGAGATAGGGAGCCAGTCCCAGAAAGAGAGAGAGATCCAGAGAGAGAGAGAGAGAACCAGAGTGAGAGAGAGATGCAAAGAGAGAGAGGGATTGATCCAGAGAGTGTCAGAGAAAGAGAGAGACACAGAGATCCAGAGAGTGATTGATAAATAGAGAGACCGAGATCCAGTGAGTGATTGAGAGTGTGATCCAGAGACACAGAGAGAAAAATAGAGTGATCCAGACAGAGAGATGGACATGGAGAGGGAGAGGGAGCGAGACAAAGAGATCCAGAGGGAGGCAGTGATCCAGAAAGAGAGAGGGAGTGATCCTGAGAGATTCAGAGAGAGAGAGAGAGAGAGAGGGATCCAGAAAGAAATCAAGAGAGAGAGTGCGACCCAGAGAGGGAGAGAGAGAGATCCAGAGAGAGATCCAGACAGAGAGAGAGAAAACCAAAGCGTAAACTTGAGAGTGAGAGTGAGATCCAGCGCAAGAGAGGGAGTGAACCAGAGAGAGAGAGTGATCCAGAGAGATTCAGAGAGAGAGAGGGAGGGAAACATAGGAAGCAGAACCAGAGAGAGAGAGAGAGAGATCCAGAGACAGAGAGATAAAGAGAGAGAGTTCCAGAGAGGGAGATAGATCCAGGGAGGGAGTGAGATAGATCCAGGGAGAGATAGAAAGTGAGATCCAGAGTCAGAGAGAGAAACAGTGAAAGAACCAGACAGAGACATGGAGAGAAAGAGAGCCAGAGGGAGATAGAGATCCAGAAAGAGAGAGAGAGAATGTTCCAGTAAGAGAGGGGGGGAGAGTTCCAGAGAGAGAGAGAGAGATCCAAAGAGACGGATCCAGAGAGTGAGATACAGGGAGAGAGAGATAGAGAGTATCAGACAGAGAGAGAGATAGAGATCCAGAGAGTGAGAGAAAAAGAGAGAGGTAGAGAGGGAGGGAGAGTTCCAGAGAGAGAGAGTGATCCAGAGAGAGGGAGCGAGAGAGAGACAGAGATAGAGAGATCCAAAGAGACGGATGCAGAGAGTGAGAGAAAAAGAGAGTGAGAGAGGGAGGGAGAGTTCCAGAGAGAGAGAGAGTGATCCAGAGAGAGGGAGCGAGAGAGAGATCCAAAGAGATGGATCCAGTCGGTGAGAGAAAAAGAGAGAGTGATCTGGAGAGAGATCCAGAGAGAATGAGAGATCGAGCAAGAGTTAGATCTAGAGAGAGAAAGATCGAGTAGAGAGAGAGAGACAGAACCAGAGTGAGTTTGAGAAAGAGAAAGATAACCAGAGAGATAGCGAGTACGATCTAGAGACAGAGGGAGAAAGAAAGAGAGAAATCTAGAGAGAGTGATAGATCCAGGGACAGAGAGATCCAGTGAGAGAGAGAGAAGCAGAGAGATGTTGATCCAGAGAGAGACAGAGACTCCCGGTAGAGGGAGAGAGAGATAGAGAAAGAGACATCCAGGTAGAGAGAGTAATCCAGAGAGAGAGAGGGAGAGATATTCAGAAAGAGGGATCCAGAGAGAGAGAGAGAGAGAAAGAGAGATACAGGGAGAGAGATAGAGAGAGAGAGATAGGAAGCAGACCGAAAGAGAGAGAGAGAGCGAGATCCAGAGAGAGAGCGAGATCCAGAGAGAGAGCGAGATCCAGAGAGTATTAAATCCAGAGGGAGAGAGATCCAGAGAGAGAGTGATATCCAGAGAGTGAGAGAAACGGATCCAGAGAGAAAGGGGGGGGGGGGGTGTGGACGGAGAGATAGAGAGGCAGAGAGAGATAGGGAGCCAGTCCCAGAAAGAGAGAGAGATCCAGAGAGAGGGGGAGGGGGACAGAGAGATCCAGAGAGAGAGAGAGTGAGGGAGATCCAGAGAGAGAGAACCAGAGAGAGAGATCCAGAGAGAGAGGGATTCATCCAGAGAGGGTCAGAGAGCGAGATCCAGAGAGTGATAGATAGAGAGACCGATATCCTGTGAGTGATAGAGAGTGTGATCCAGAGTCAGAGAGAGAAAGATAGTGTGATACAGACAGATAGATGGACATGGAGAGAGAGAGAGAGAGGGAGAGAGAAAGATCCAGATGGAGGCAGAGATCCAGAAAGAGAGAGAGAGAGTGATCCAGAGATATTCAGAGAGAGAGAGATGGAGAGAGACATAGGAAGCAGAACCAGAGAGAGAGAGAGAGAGAGATCCAGAAACAGAGAAAGAAAGCGTGAGAGAGTGATCCAGAGAGATTGGTATCCTGAGAGAGTTTAGGAAATCTAGATAGAAAGAGAGAGAGACAGATCCAAAGCAAGAGAGGAAAAGATCCAGAGAGAGGGAGCGAATGATTCAGAGAAACAAACCCACAGAGATAGAGAGTGTTATGTAGAAAGAGAGATCCAGAAAGAGAGAGTGAGAGAGCGAGAGAGATCCAGAGGGAACGAGGGATCGAGAGTGAGAGAGATATAGAGAGTTAGATCCAGAGAGAGGGAGCGAGAGAGATTGAAAGAGAGAGAGAGAGAGAGATCCAGAAAGAGGGATCCAGAGAGAGGGAGGAAGAGAGAGACAGGGAGAGAGATAGGAAGCAGACCCAGACAGAGAGAGAGAGATCCAGAGAAAGAGAGAGATCCTGAGAGTGATAAAACCAGAGGGAGGGAGATCCACAGAGAAAGAGAGATCCAATGAGAGAGAGATACAGAGAGAGAGAGAGAGAGAGCAATCCAGAGAGATGGATCCAGAGAGAGAGAGAGAGAGGCAGAGAGAGATAGGGAGCCAGTCTCAGTGGGAGAGAGAGAGAGAGAGAGCGCAAAAGATCCAGCAAGAGAGTGTGAGAGATTCAAAGACACGCAGACAGATAGAGACTCTGATCCAGAAGGAGATATCCAGAGAGAGATCGAGAAAGATAGAGAAATATCCAGACAGAGTTGGACCCAGAAAAAGAGAGAGGCATAGATCCACAGAGAGAGAGAGGGAGGGAGAGAGAGATATCCTTCGAGAGAGAAAGATCCAGAGACATCCAGTGAGAGAGAGAGATCCAGAGAGAAATCGAGAGAGAGAGTTTGACCCAGATAGAATGATCCAGAGGGAGGGAGAGAGAGAAAAATCTAGAGAGAGATCCAGAGAGAGAGAGAGAGAGAGAGAGAGAGACAGAAAACCAGAGAGAGATTGACCCTGAGACTGAGAGAGAGATCCAGAGCAAGAGAGGGAGAGATTCAGAGAGAGAGAGCGAGAGATCCAGTGAGAGAAAGAGAGAGATTCAAAGACACCCAGAGAGATAGAGACTCTGATCCAGAAAGAGAGAACCAAAGAGAGATCGAGAAAGATAGAGAAATATCCAGAGAGAGTTAGAGAGTTATATCCAGAGAAGGAGAGAGATGGATAGATCCACAGAGAAAGAGAGAGAGAGATCCATCAAGAGAGAGAGATCCAGAGAGATCCAGTGAGAGAGAGAGAGATCCAGAGAGTAATTGAGAGAGAGAGTTTGACCCAGAGAGGGAGAGAGAGAGAGAGATCCAAAGGGAGGGAGAGAGAGAAATCCAGAGAGAGAGAGAGACAGAAAACCAGAGAGAGATTGATCCGGAGACTGAGAGAGAGATCCAGAGCTAGAGAGGGAGAGATCCAGAGAGAGAGAGAGCAAAGATAGAGAAATATCCAGAGAGAGATAGAGAGTTAGAGCCAGAGAAAGAGAGACAGAGATCCACACAGAAAGAGAGATCCACGGAGAGAGAAAGATCCAGAGAGAGAGAGATCCAGAAAGAGAGAGTGAGAGAGAGAGAGCGAGAGAGAGAGAGAGAGAGAGAGAGAGAGAGAGGCAGAGAGAGAGAGGCAGAGAGAGAGAGGCAGAGAGAGAGAGGAAGCCAGACTCAGCAAGAGAGAGAGAGAGATACAGAGAGAGCGCAAAAAATCCAGCGAGAGAGTTTGAGAGATTCAAAGACACGCAGAAAGATAGAGACTCTAATCCAGAAAGAGAGATCCAGAGAGAGATCGAGAAAGATAGAGATATATCCAGAGAGAGATAGAGAGTTGGATCCAGAGAAAGAGAGAGGCATAGATTCACAGAGAGAGAGAGGGAGAGAGAGAGAGAGAGAGATATCCATCGAGAGAGAGAGTAGCAGAGAGATCCAGTGAGAGAGAGAGATTCAGAGAGTAATCGAGGGAGAGTTTGACCCAGAGAGGGAGAGAGAGAGATCCAGAGACAGAGAGAGACAGAAAACCAGACAGAGATTGACCCTGAGACAGAGAGAGATCCAGAGCTAGAGAGGGAGAGATCCAGAGAGAGAGAGAGCAAAGATAGAGAAATATCCAGAGAGAGATAGAGAGTTAGAGCCAGAGAAAGAGAGACAGAGATCCACACAGAAAGATAGATCCACAGAGAGAGAAAGATCCAGAGAGAGAGAGATCCAGAAAGAGAGAGCGAGGGATAGAGAGAGAGATCCGGAGAGAGATCCAGAGGGAATGAGGTATCGAGAGTGAGAGAAATAACCAGAGAGTTTGATCCAGAGACAGAGGGAAAACGAGAAAGAGAGAGAGTCCAGAGAGAGGGAGCGAGAGAGATTGAGAGAGAGAGAGAGAGAGAGAGTGATCCAGAAAGAGGGATCCAGAGAGGGAGGAAGAGAGAGAGACAGGGAGAGAGATAGGAAGCATACCCAGAGAGAGAAAGAGAGAGAGAGATCCAGAGAGAGAGAGAGAGAGATCCTGAGAGTGATAAAACCAGAGGGAGAGAGATCCAGAAAGAGAGAGAGAGATCCACAGAGAAAGAGAGATCTACGGAGAGAGAGAGATACAGAGAGAGAGAGAGCAATCCAGAGAGAAAGTGAGATCCAGAGAGAGAGCGCAAAAGATCCAGCGAGAGAGTGTGAGAGATTCAAAGACAAGCAGAGAGATAGAGACTCTAATCCAGAAAGAGAGATCCAGAGAGAGATCGAGAAAGATAGAGATATATCCAGAGAGAGATAGAGTGTTGGATCCAGAGAAAGAGAGAGGCATAGATCCACACAGAGAGAGAGGGAGAGAGAGAGAGAGAGAGATATCCATCGAGAGAGAGAGATGCAGAGAGATCCAGTGAGAGAGAGAGAGATCCAGAGAGTAATCGAGAGAGAGAGTTTGACCCAGAGAGGGAGAGAGAGAGATCCAGAGGGAGGGAGGGAGCGAGAGATCCAGAGAGGGAGAGAGACAGAAAACCAGAGAGAGATTGACCCTGAGAATGAGAGAGAGATCCAGAGCTAAAGAGGGAGAGATCCAGAGGGAGAGAGAGAGCGAAAGATCCAGCGAGAGAAAGAGAGAGATTCAAAGACAACCAGAGAGATAGAGACTCTGGTCCAGAAAGAGTGAACCAGAGAGAGATTGAGAAAGATAGAGAAATATCCAGAGAGAGTTCGAGAGTTATATCCAGAGAAAGAGAGAGATGGATAGATCCACAGAGAGAGAGAGAGATATCCATCGAAAGAGAGAGATCCAGTGAGATCCAGTGAGAGGGAGAGAGATCCAGGGAGTAATCGAGAGAGAGAGTTTGACCCAGAGAGGGAGAGAGAGATCGATCCAGAGGGAGGGAGAGAGAGAGAAATCCAGAGAGAGACAGAAAACCAGAGAGAGATTGACCCTGAGACTGAGAGAGAGATCCAGAGCTAGAGAGGGAGAGATCCAGAGAGAGAGAGAGAGAGCAAAGATAGAGAAATATCCAGAGAGAGATAGAGAGGTAGAGCCAGAGAAAGAGAGACAGAGATCCACACAGAAAGAGAGATCCATGAAGAGAGAAAGATCCAGCGAGGGAGAGATCCAGAAAGAGAGAGTGAGGGAGAGAGAGAGAGAGAGAGAGAGATCCAGAGGGAATGAGGGATCGAGAGTGAGAGAAATAACCAGAGAGATATAGAGAGTTAGATCCAGAGACAGAGGGAAAAAGAGAGAGAGAGAGTCCAGAGAGAGGGAGCGAGAGAGATTGAGAGAGAGAGAGAGATCCAGAAAGAGGGATCCAGAGAGACGGAGGAAGAGAGACACAGGGAGAGAGATAGGAATCATACCCAGAGAGAGAGAGAGAGAGAGAGATCCAGAGAGAGATCCTGAGAGTGATAAAACCAGAGGGAGAGAGATCCAGAAAGAGAGAGAGAGAGATGCACTGAAAAAGAGAGATCCACGGAGAGAGAGAGATACAGAGAGAGAGAGCAATCCAGAGAGATGGATCCAGAGAGAGAGAGGCAGAGAGAGAGATAGGGAGCCAGACTCAGCAGGAGAGAGAGAGAGATCCAGAGAGAGAGAGAGAGAGAAAGATCCAGAGAGAGAGCACAAAAGATACAGCGAGAGAGTGTGAGAGATTCAAAGACCACGCAGAAAGATAGAGACTCTAATCCAGAAAGAGAGATCCAGAGAGAGATCGAGAAAGATAGAGATATATCCAGAGAGAGATAGGGAGTTGGATCTCGAGAAAGAGAGAGGCATAGATCCACAGAGAGAGAGGGAGAGAGATATCCATCAAGAGAGAGAGATCCAGAGAGATCCAGTGAGAGAGATAGATCCAGAGAGTAATCGAGAGAGAGAGAGTTTGACCCAGAGAGGGAGGGAGAGAGAGAGATCCAGAGGGAGGGAGAGAGAGAGAGATCCAGAGACAGAGAGAGACAGAAAACCAGAGAGAGATTGATCCGGAGACTGAGAGAGAGATCCAGAGCTAGAGAGGGAGAGATCCAGAGAGAGAGAGAGAGAGAGCAAAGATAGAGAAATATCCAGAGAGAGATAGAGAGTTAGAGCCAGAGAAAGAGAGACAGAGATCCACACAGAAAGAGAGATCCACGGAGAGAGAAAGATCCAGGGAGAGAGAGATCCAGAAAGAGGGAGCGAGGGAGAGAGAGAGAGAGAGATCCAGAGAGAGATCCAGGGGGAATGAGGGATCGAGAGTGAGAGAGATAACCAGAGAGATATAGAGAGTTAGATCCAGAGACAGAGGGAAAAGAGAGAGAGTCCAGAGAGAGATAGAGAGAGAGAGAGAGAGAGAGAGAGATCCAGAAAGAGGGATCCAGAGAGAGGGAGGAAGAGAGAGAGAGAGAGAGAGAGATAGGAAGCAGACCCAGAGAGAGAGAGAGATCCAGAGAGAGAGAGAGAGAGAGAGAGAGAGAGAGAGATCCTGAGAGTGATAAAACCAGAGGGAGAGAGATCCAGAAAGAGAGAGAGATCGATCCATGGAGAGAGAGAGATACAGAGAGAGAGAGAGAGCAATCCAGAGAGATGGATCCAGAGAGAGAGAGGCAGAGAGAGATAGGGAGCCAGACTCAGGGGAGAGAGAGAGAGAGATCCAGAGAGAGAGAGCAAAAGATCCAGCGAGAGAGTGTGAGAGATTCAAAGACACACAGAGATAGAGACTCTAATCCAGAAAGAGAGATCCAGAGAGAGATCGAGAAAGAGAGAGATATATCCACAGAGAGATAGAGAGTTGGATCCAGAGAAAGAGAGAGGCATAGATCCACAGAGAGAGAGAGAGAGGGAGAGAGGGAGAGATATCCATCGAGAGATAATGAGATCCAGCGAGATCCAGAGAGAGAGAGAGATCCAGAGAGTAATCGAGAGAGAGATTTTGACCCAGAGAGGGAGAGAGAGAGATCCAGAGGGAGGGAGAGATAGAGAGATCCAGAGAGAGAGAGAGAGAGACAGAAAACCAGAGAGAGATTGACCCTGAGACTGAGAGAGAGATCCAGAGCTAGAGAGGGAGAGATCCAGAGAGAGAGCGAAAGATCCAGCAAGAGAAAGAGAGAGATTCAAAGACACCCAGAGAGATAGAGACCCTGATCCAGAAGGAGAGAACCAGAGAGAGATCGAGAAAGATGGAGAAATATCCAGAGAGAGTTAGAGAGTTATATCCAGAGAAAGAGAGAGATGGATAGATCCACAGAGACAGAGAGAGATATCCATCAAAAGAGAGAGATCCAGTGAGAGAGAGAGAGAGAGAGAGAGAGAGATCCAGAGAGTAATCGAGAGAGAGAATTTGACCCAGAGAGGGAGAGAGAGAGGGATCCAGAGGGAGGGAGAGAGAGAGAAATCCAGAGAGAGAGAGAGACAGAAAACCAGACAGAGATTGACCCAGAGACTGAGAGAGAGATCCAGAGCTAGAGAGGGAGAGATCCAGAGAGAGAGAGCAAAGATAGAGAAATATCCAGAGAGAGAGATAGAGAGTTAGAGCCAGTGAAAGAGAAACAGAGATCCACACAGAAAGAGAGATCCACGGAGAGAGAAAGATCCAGGGAGAGAGAGATCCAGAAAGAGAGAGCAAGGGAGAGAGAGAGAGAGAGAAAGAGATCCGGAGAGAGATCCAGAGGGAATGAGGGATCGAGAGTGAGAGAGATAACCAGAGAGATATAGAGAGATAGATCCAGAGACAGAGGGAAAAAGAGAGAGAGAGAGTCCAGAGAGAGATTGAGAGAGAGAGATAGATCCAGAAAGAGGGATCCAGAGAGAGGGAGGAAGAGAGAGACAGGGAGAGAGATAGGAAGCAGACCCAGAGAGAGAGAGAGAGAGAGATCCTGAGAGTGATAAAACCAGAGGGAGAGAGATCCAGAAAGAGACAGAGAGAGATCCACAGAAAAAGAGAGATCCACGGAGAGAGAGAGATAGAGAGAGAGAGAGAGAGAGCAATCCAGAGAGATGGATCCAGAGAGAGAGAGGCAGTGAGAGATAGGGAGCCAGACTCAGCGGGAGAGAGAGAGAGATCCAGAGAGAGAGAGAGAGATCCAGAGAGAGAGATAGAAAGAGCGAAACAGGTGAGAGAGGGAAATTCACAGAGAAAGAGTGATCCAGTGAGACAGGGAGTGTGTGTGGTCCAGCGAGAGAGAGACTCCAGAGAGAGATCGAGAAAGAGAGGGATATCCAGAGGGAGGGATCCAGTGAATCAGATACTGGGGGAGAGAGATAGAGAGCGAGAGAGAAATAGGGAGCCTGACCCACTAAGAGAGAGAGAGATCCAGAGGGAGAGAGAGGAAGAGTTCCAGAGAGAGAGGGAGAGATCCAAAGAATTACAGAGAGAGAGAGAGAGATCCAGAGAGTGAGAGATAAATAGAGAGGCAGAGATCCAGTGAGAGATAGAGAGTGAGATCCAGAGTCAGATAGAGAAAAAAAGAGAGATACAGACAGAGAAAGAGCGAGAGATTGATCCAGAGAGATGGATCCAGAGAGAGAGGGGGAGGAAGAGAGAGAGAGAGGCAGAGGGATATAGGAAACCCGAGAGAGTTTAGGAGATCCAGATAGAAAGATAGACAGAGATATCCAGAGTGAGGGAGGAAAGATGCAGAGAGAGAGTGAAAGATTCAGCGAAAGAGACCCACAGAGATAAAGAAAGTTATCTAGAAAGAGAGACCCAGATAGAGAGAGACACAGAGAAAGATCGAGAAGAGAGAGAGAGCCCCAGAGTGAGATCAAGAAAGAGAGTGATTAGCAGAGAGAGATAGAGAGTTAGATCCAGAGACAGAGGGAGAAAGAGAGATAGATCCAGAGAGAGTGATAGATCCATGGAGGGAGAGAGAGAGATCCAGTGAGAGAGAGATGCAGAGAGAGAGTAGTCCAAAGCAAGAGAGACACCAGGGAGAGAAATAGATAGAGAGAGAGACAGAAGGAGATCCAGAGAGATGGATCTAGAGAGAGAGAGGGAGGGAGAGAGAGCGATAGAGAGGCAGAGGGATATAGGAAGACAGACCCAGAGAGAGAGACAGAGATCCAGAGAGAGAGAGAGACAGAGACAGAGAGAGATCCAGAGAGAGAAAGAGTGAGCGAGAAAGAGATAGAGAAGGAGAGGCAGAGGGATATAGGAAGCCAGACCCAGAGAGATCCAGAGAGAGAGAGAGAGAGATCCAGAGGGAGAGAGAGAGATTAAGAGAGAGAGGAATTTATCCAGAGAGTGTCAGAGAGTGAGAGAGAGATCCAGACAGAGAGAAATCCAGGCAGATACAGAGGGAGAGTTGGAGAGAGAGGTAGAGAGAGACATAGGAAGCAGAACCAGAGAGAGAGAGATCAACAGAGAGAGAGAGATAGATCCAGGGAGAGATAGGGAGTGAGTTCCAGTGTCAGAAAGAGAATGAGTGACAGATCCAGACAGAGAGAGTGACAGGGAGAGAGAGAGAGAAAGAGAGCCAGAGGGAGATAGAGATCCCGAAAGAGTGAGAGAGTGATCCAGGTAGAGAAGAGGGAGAGATCCAGAGAGAGAGAGAGTGATCCAGACAGAGGGAGCAAGAGGGATCAAGAGAGCGAGAGATTGAGAGAGAGAGATACAAAGAGAGGGCGATAGAGAGCGAGAGAGATATAGGGAGCCTGACCAATAGAGAGAGAGAGATGCAGAGAGAGAGAGGCAGAGAGAGAGAGAGAGATAGGGAGAGATCCAAAGATTGACAGAGAGAGATCCAGAGAGTGAGAGATAAATAGAGAGGCAGAGGTCCAGCAAGAGATAGAGAGTGAGATCCAGAGTCAGAGAGAGAAAGAAAGAGAGATCCAGATGGATAGAAAGACATAGAACGAAAGAGAGAGAGTGTGATCCTGAGAGATCGATCCACAGAGAGAGTGGGAGGGTGAGAGAGAGGGAAAGAGAGGCAGAGGGATATAGGAAACCTTAGAGTTTAGGAGATCCAGATAGAAAGATAGACAGAGAGATCTAGAGCGAGAGAGTGAAAGATCCAGAGAGAGAGCGAAAGATTCAGAGAAAAAGACCCATAGAGATAGAGTTATCTAGAAAGAGAGGTCCAGATAGAGAGAGACAGAGAGAGATCCAAAAAGAGACAGATCCAGAGAGTGAGAAATAAAGAGAGAGAGCGATCCAGAGAGAGAAAGATCGAGAAGAGAGAGAAAGATCGAGAAGAGAGAGAGAGAGAGACCCAGAGTGAGATCGAGAAAGAGAGTGATAAGCAGAAGAGATAGAAAGTTAGATCCAGAGACAGAGGGAGAAAGAAAGAGAGATCCAGAGAGAGTGATAGATCCAGGGAGGGAGACAGAGATCCAGTGAGAGAGAGATGCAGAGAGAGAGTGGTCCAAAGCGAGAGAGACTTCAGGGAGAGAGAGAGAGAGAGAGAGAGAAAGAGAGATAGAGGGAGATCCAGAGAGATGGATCCAGAGAGAGAGGGAGAGGGATAGAGAGGGAGAGATAGAGAGGCAGAGGGATATAGGAAGACAGTCCCAGAGAGAGAGAAAGATCCAGAGAGAGAGAGGGAGAGACAGAGAGAGATCCAGAGAGAGAGAGATACAGAGAGAGAGAGAGAAAGAGATCCAGACAGAGAGATAGACATGGAGAGAGGGAGAGAGCAAGAGATCCAGAAATAGAGAGAGAGATTCAGAGAGAGAGAGGGAGAGAGAGGTAGAGAGATACATAGGAAGCAGAACCAGAGAAAGAGAGAGAGATCCAGAGAGTGAGATAGATCCAGGGAGAGAGAGAGATAGATCCAGGGAGAGTTAGACAGTGAGATTCAGAGTCAGAAAGAGAAAGAGTGACAGATCCAGACAGAAAGAGAGAGACATGGAGGGAGAGAGGGAGAGAGAAAGAGAGCCAGAGGGAGATAGAGATCCAGAAAGAGTGAGAGAGTGACCAGGTAGAGAAGTGGGAGAGATCCAAAGAGAGAGAGAGAGAGAGTGATCCAGAGAGAGGGAGCAAGTGGGATCGAGAGAGAGAGAAATCGAGAGAGAGAGATTGAGAGAGAGAGAGAGAGAGATCCAAAGAGAGGGATCCAGTGAGTGAGATACAGGGAGAGAGAGAGATAGAGAGCGAGAGAGAAATGGGGAGCATGACCCATAGAGAGAGAGAGAGAGATGCAGAGAGAGAGAGAGGGAAAGATCCAAAGACTGACAGAGAGAGAGATCCAGAAAGCGAGAGATAAATAGAGAGACAGAGAACCAGCGAGAGATAGAGAGATCCAGAGTCAGAGAGAGAGAAAGAGAAAGAGATCCTGACAGAGAGAGAGAGAGAGACATAGAGAGAGAGAGAGAGAGAGTGGGAGAGTGATCCATAGAGATTGGTATCCTGAGAGAGTCTAGGAGACCCAGGTAGAAAGAGAGAGAGAGAGAGAGAGAGAGATCCAAAGCAAGAGAGGAAAAGATCCAGAGAGAGGGAGCGAATGATTCAGAGAAACAGACCCACAGAGATAGAGAGTGTCATGTAAAACGAGAGATCCAGAGAGAAAGAGATCCAGAGAGAGATCCAGAAAGAGAGAGAGAGATCCAGAAAGAGAGAGAGAGATCCAGAAAGAGAGAGAGAGATCCAGAAAGAGAGAGAGATCCAGAGAGAGATCCAGAGGGAATGAGAGATCGAGAAAGTGAGAGAGATCCAGAGTGAAATATCGAGAAGTGTGAAAGAGAGACAGATTCAGAGAGAGATCGATAAAGAGAGATAACCAGAGTGAGACAGAGAGTTAGATCCAGAGACAGAGGTAGAAAGAGAGAAAGATCCAGAGAGAGGGAGAGAGAGAGATTGAGAGAGAGAGAGAGATCCAGAAAGAGGGATCCAGAGAGAGAGAGAGGAAGAGAGAGACAGGGGAGAGAGATAGGAAGCAGACCCAAAGAGAGATAGAGAGAGAGAGCGAGATCCAGAGAGAGAGATCCAGAGAGAGAGAGAGAGAGATCCAGAGAGATGGATCCAGAGAGAGAGAGGCGGATACAGAGATAGAGAGGCAGAGAGAGATAGGGAGCCAGACCAAGAAAGAGAGAGTGATCCAGAGAGAGAGATCGATCCATAGAGTGATAGATAAATAAGAGACCGAGATCCAATGAATGATAGAGAGTGTGATCCAGAGTCAGAGAGAGAAAGATAGAATGATCCAGACAGAGAGATGGACATGGAGAGAGAGAGAGAGAGAGAGAGAGACAAAGAGATCCAGAGGGAAGCAGAGATCCAGAAAGAGAGAGAGTGATCCAGAGAGATTCAGAGAGAGAGAGAGAGAGAGAGAGATGGACAGAGACATAGGAAGCAGAACCAGAGAGAGAGAGATCCAGAGACAGAGAGACAGAGAGAGAGAGAGATCCCAGAGAGGGAGATAGTTCCAGGGAGAGATAAAATGTGAGATCCAGAGTCAGAGAGAGAGAGAGTCGGAACCTGACAGAGAGAGAGACATGGAGAGAGAAAGAGAGCCAGAGGGAGATAGAGATCCAGAAAGAGAGAGAGAGAGGGTGATCTAGGTAGAAAGGGAGGGAGAGTTGCAGAGAGAGGGAGAGTGATCCAGAGAGAGGGAGTGAGAGAGAGATAGAAGCAAAGAGACGGATCCAGAGAGTGAGAAACAGGGAGAGGGAGATAGAGAGCGAGAGAGGAATACAGAGCCTGACACATAGAGAGAGAGAGAGAGAGAGAGAGAGAGAGAGAGAGATCCAGACAGAGAGAGGGAGATCCAGAGAGAGAGATCCAGAGAGAGAGAGGGAGAGATCCAAAGAGTGACAGAGAGAGAGAGAGAGAGAGAGATCCAGAGAGTGAGAGATAAAGAGAGAGACAGACATCCAGCGAGAAATAGAGAGTGATGTCCAGAGTCAGAGAGAGATCCAGACCTAGAAGAGAGAGTATGTGTGTGATCCAGAGAGATTGGTATCCTGAGAGAGTTTAGGAGATCCAGATAGAAAGAGAGAAAGAGAGAAAGAGAGGGAGAGAGATCCTAAGCGAGAGAGGGAACGATCCAGAGAGAGAGCCCAAAAGATTCAGAGAAACAGACCAAACAGAGATAGAGAGTGTCATCTAGACAGAGAGATCCAGATAGAGAGAGATCCAGAAAGAGAGAAATCCAGAGAGTGAGATATAAAGAGAGAGAAAGAGAAATCCGGAGAGAGATCCAGAGGGAATGAGAGATCGAGAGAGAGAAAGATCGAGAAGAGAGAGATCCAGAGATCGAGAAAGATAGAGAAATATCCAGAGAGAGATAGAGTTAGAGCCAGAGAAAGGGAGACAGAGATCCACACAGAAAGAGAGATCCATGGAGAAAGATCCAGAGGGAGAGAGAGATCCAGAGAGAGACAGAGAGATCCAGAGAGAGACAGAGAGAGAGAGATCCAGAGAGAGAGGGGGGGGGGGGATTGAACCAGAGAGTGTCAGAGAGAGAGAGAGAGATCCAGAGAGTGATAGATAAATAAGAGACTGAGATCCAGTGAGTGATAGAGAGTGTGATCCAGAGTCAGAGAGAGAAAGAGAGAGAGATCCAGGTGGAGAGAAAGACACAGAGAGAGAGAGAGAGATAAATAGAGAGAAATAGATCCAGCGAGAGATAGAGAGTGAGATCCAGAGAAAGAGAGAGATCCAGATGGAGAGAGAGACACAGAGAGAGAGAGAGATCCAAGTGAGAGAGGGAAAGATCAAGAGAGAGAGCGAAAGATTCAGAGAAACAGACCCACAGAGATAGAGAGTGTTATCTAGAAAGAGAGATGCAGATAGAGAGAGACTGAGAGAGATCCAGAGAGTGAGATATAAAGAGAGAGAGAGAGAGAGAAAAATCCGGAGAAAGATCCAGAGGGAATGAGAGATCGAGAGAGAGAGAGGTCCAGAGAGATAAAAATCGAGTAGATGGAGAGAGAGAGATCCAGAAAGAGATTGAGAAAGATACAGCAATATCCAGAGAGAGATAGAGAGTTAGAGCTAGAGAAAGGGAGGCAGAGATCCACACAGAAAGAGAGATCCACGGAGAGAGAGAGATCCAGAGAGAGGGATCCAGAGAGAGCGAGAGAGAGAGACAGAGAGAGAGATAGAGAGAGAGTTATAAGAAGCAGGCCCGAAGAGAAAGAGAGAGAGATCCACAAAGAAAGAGAGATCCACAGAGAGAGAGAGAGATCCAGAGACAGGTATCCAGAGGGAGACGGAGGCAGAGAGAGATAGGGTGCCAGACCCAGAGAGAAAGAGAGGGAGAGACCCAGATGGAGAGAGGGACAGAAAGAGACAGAGAGAGAGAGAGATCCAAAGCGAGAGAGGGAAAGACCCAGAGAGAGAGCGAAAGATTCAGAGAAACAGACCCAAGAGATAGAGTGTGTTATATAGAAAGAGAGATCCAGATAGAGAGAGACCGAGAGAGATCCAGAAAGAGAGAAATCCAGAGAGTGAGATATAAAGAGAGAGAGAGAGAGAAATTGGGAGAGAGATCCAGAGGGAATGAGAGATTGAGAGAGAGTGGTCCAGAGAGATAAAAATCGAGGAGAGAGAGAGAGAGAGATCCAGAGAGAGATCGAGAAAGATAGAGAAATATCCAGAGAGAGATAGAGAGTTAGAGCCAGAGAAAGGGAGGCAGAGATCCACACAGAAAGAGAGATCCACGGAGAGAGAGAGATCCAGAGAGAGGGATCCAGAGAGAACGAGAGAGAGAGAGACAGGGAGAGAGATAGAGAGAGAGTTATAAGAAACAGGCCCAAAGAGAGAGAGAGGGAGAGATATCCAGAGAGAGAGAGATCCACAAAGAAAAAGAGTTCCACGGAGAGAGGGAGATCCAGAGAGAGGGATCCAGAGAGAGAGAGGGAGGCATAGAGAGATAGGGTGCCAGACCCAGAGAGAAAGTGAGAGAGATCCAGAGGGAGAGAGAGATCCAGAGAGAGACGGAGAGATCCAGAGATTGAGGGATAAATACAGACAGAGATCAAGCGAGAGATATAGAGTGAGATCCAGGGACATAGAGAGAAAGAGAGAGAGAGATCCAGATGGAGAGAGAGACATAGAACGAGAAAGAGAGAGAGAGTGATCCAGAGAGATTGGTATCCTGAGAGAGTTTAGGAGTTCCAGCTGGAAAGAGAGAGAGATACAGAGAGAGGGGGAAATCCAGAGAGAGGGATCCAGAGAGAGCGAGAGTCAGAGAGAGATAAGGAGCCAGACACAGAGAGAGAGAGTTCCAGAGAGAGAGATTCAGAGAGAGAGTGAGAAATCCAGAGATTAAGAGATAATTAGAGAGAAAGAGATCCAGCAAGAGTGAGATGCAGCGTCAGAGAGAATAAGATAGAGAGATCCAGAAAGAGAGATAGACATTGAGAGAGAGAGAGAGAAAGAAAGTGATCCAGAGGGAGAAAGAGATCCAGTGAGAGAGAGAGAGTGATCCAGAGAGATTCAGGGAGAGATAAAGGCAGAGATAGAAAGCAGACCCAGAGAGGGAGAGATCTGGAGACAAAGGGAGAAAGAGAGAGAGTGATCCAGAGAGAGAGGTAGGTGCAGGGAGAGAGAGAGAGAGAGAGAGAGATCCAGTGAGAGAGAGAGATTCCAGGAAGAGAGAGATAGAGAAATAAAGATCCGGGTAGAGAAAGACAGAGGGATCCAGAGAGCGAGAGATTGATCCAGAGACAGGGAGCAAGACAGAGACACATCCAGAGAGATGGATCCAGAGAGAGAGATAGGAAGAGAGAGAGAGAGAGAGAGATAGTAAGCAGACCCAGAGAGAGAGAGAGATCCAGAGAGGGACAGAAATCCAACGGGGGAGATATCGACACAGAGAGATCCAGAGAGTGAGAATAAGTAGTGAGGGAGAGATCCAGAGAGAGATCGAGAGAGAGAAACAGTGACCCAGAGAGAGAGAGAATCCAGAGTGTGATCCAGAGAGAGAGAGATAGAGAAAACCAGAGTAAGAGATCGACCTTGAGAGTGAGAGAGAGATCCAAAGCGAGAGAGGGTGTGATCCAGAGAGAGAGAGCGAAAGATCCAGCGAGAGAGAGCGAGAGGTTCAAAGACACCCAGAGAGATAAAGACTCTGATCCATAAAGAGATCCAGAGAGAGATCGAGAAAGAGAAATATCCAGAGAGAGATAGAGAGTTAGAGCCAGAGAAAGAGAGACAAAGGGAGAGAGATAGATCCATAGAGAGAGAGAGAGAGAGAGATCCATCGAGAAAGAGAGATCCAGAGAGATACAGTGAGAGCGAGATCCAGAGAGTAATCAAGAGAGTGTTTGACCCAGAAAGGGAGAGTGAGAGAGATCCAGAGAGAGATCCAGAGAGAGAGAGAGAAAACCAGAGAGAGATTGACCCTGAGACTGAGAGAGAGATCCAGAGCTAGAGAGGGAGAGATCCAGAGAGAGAGAGAGAGCAAAAGATCCAGCGAGACAGAGTGAGAGATTCAAAGACACCCAGAGAGATAGAGACTCTCATCCGGAAAGAGAGATCCAGAGAGACATCGAGAAAGATAGAGAAATATCCAGAGAGAGAGAGACAGTTAGAGCCAGAGAAAGACAGAGAAAGAGAGACAGAGATCCACACAGTTACAGAACCACGGAGAGAGAAAGATCCAGAGAGAGAGAGAGAGAGATCCAGTGAGAGAGGGAAATCCAGAGAGAGAGAGAGATCCAGTGAGAGAGAGAGAGATCCAGAGAGTGTGGCCCAGAGAGAGAGAGACTCCAGAGAGAGATCGAGAAAGAGAGCGAGATCAAGGGAGAGGGATCCAGTGAGTGAGATACTGGAAGAGAGAGAGATAGAGAGCGAGTGAGAAAAAGGGAGCCTGACCCATAAAGAGAGAGAGAGAGAGAGAGAGGTAGAGATCCAGAGAGAGGGGGATGAGACCCAAAGAGTGACAGAGGGAGAGAGAAAGATCCAGAGAGTCGGAGATAAATAGAGAGGCAGAGATCCAGCGAGAGATAGAGAGTGAGATCCAGAGTCAGAGAGGGAAAGAAAGAGAGATCCAGACAGAGAGTGATCGTAACAGATGGATCCAGAGAGAGAGGGGGAGGGAGAGAGAGAGATAGAGAGGCAGAGGGATATAGGAAACCTGAGAGAGTTTAGGAGATCCAGATGGAAAGATAGACACAGAGATCCAGAGCGAGGGAGGGAAAGATCCAGAGAGAGAGAGCGAAAGATCCAGCGAGAGAGGGCGAGAGATTCAAAGACACCCAGAGAGATAGAGACCCAGAGACAGACCAAGAAAGATAAAGAAATATCCAGAGAGAGATAGAGAGAAAGAGAGAGGGATAGATCCACAGAGAGAGAGGGAGAGATATCCATCGAGAGAGAGAGATCTCGAGAGATCCAGTGAGAGAGAGAGATCCAGAGAGAAATCGAGAGGGAGAGTTTGACCCAGAAAGGGAGAGAGAGAGATAGAGAGAGAGAGAGAGATGGAGGGAGAGAAAGAGAGAAAAATCCAGAGACAGATCCAGAGAGAGACAGAGAATACCAGAGAGAGATTGACCCTGAGACTGAGAGAGAGATCCAGAGCTAGAGAGGGAGAGATCCAGAGAGAGAGAGAGAGAGAGTGAAACATCTAGCGAGAGAGAGAGTGAGAGATTCAAAGACACCCAAAGAGATAGAGACTCTCATCCGGAAAGAGAGATCCAGAGAGAGATCGAGAAAGATAGAGAAATATCCAGAGAGAGAGACAGTTAGAACCAGAGAAAGAGACAAAAAGAGAGACAGAGATCCACACAGAAAGAGAGATCCACGGAGAGAGAAAGATCCAGAGAGAGATAAATCGATCCAGTGAGAGAGGGAAATCCAGAGAGAAAGAGATCCAGTGAGAGAGAGAGACCAATAGAGAGAGTGTGGTACAGAGAGAGAGATCGAGAAATGGAGGGAGATCCAGAGAGAGGGATCCAGTGAGTGAGATACGGGGATAAAGAGATAGAGAGCGAGTGAGAAATAGGGAGACTGACACATAAAGAGGGAGAGAGAGATCCAGAGAGAGAGGGAGAGATCCAGAGAGAGAGGGAGAGATCCAAAGGGTGACAAAGAGAGAGAGAGATCCAGAGAATGAGAGATAAATAGAGAGGCAGAGATCCAACAAGAGATAAAGAGTGAGATCCAGCATCAGAGAGATAGACATGGAGGGAGAGAGAGAGAAAGAGATCCAGAGGGAGGGAGAGATCCAGAAATAGAGAGAGGGTGATCCAGAGAGAGAAAGATCGAGAAGAGAGAGAGAGACAGACCCAGAGTGATATCGAGAAAGAGAGTGATAAGCAGAGAGAGATAGAGAGTTAGATCCAGAGACAGAGGGAAAAAGAGAGAGAGATCCAGAGAGAGTGATAGATCCAGGGAGGGAGAGAGAGATCCAGTGAGAGAGAGATGGAGCGAGAGAGTGGTCCAAAGCGATAGACACTCCAGGGAGAGGGAGAGGGAGAGACAGAGGGAGATCCAAAGAGATAGAGGGAGGGAGAGAGAGATGGGGAGGTAGAGGGATATAGGAAGACAGAACCAGAGAGAGAGAGATCCAGTGAGATCCAGAGAGAGACAGGGAGAGATCCAGAGAGATGGATCCAGAGAGAGAGAAAGGGAGGGAGAGAGGGAGGAGAGGCAGAGGGATATAGAAAGCCAGAATCTGAGAGAGAGATCCAGAGAGAGAGAGAGAGAGAGAGAAAGAGAGATCCAGAGAGAGAGGTATTGATCCAGAGAGTGTCAGTGAAAGAGAGAGAGAGAGATCCAGACAGAGAGAGAGACATGGAGAGAGAGAGAAAAGAGATCCAGAGGGAGGGAGAGGTCCAGAAATAGTGAGAGAGTGATCCAGAGAGATTCAGAGAGAGAGGGAGGGAGAGACATACGAAGCAGAACCAGGGAGAGAGAGATCCAGAGACAGAGAGAGAGAAATCCAGAGAGTGAGATAGATCCAGGGAGAGAGAGAGATAGATACAGGGAGAGATAGAGAGTGGTATCCAGTGTCAGAAAGAGAAAGAGTGACAGATCCAGACAGAGAGAAAGAGACATGAAGAGAGAGAGAGACATGAAGAGAGAGAAAGAGAGCCAGAGGGAGATAGAGATCCAGAAAGATTGAGAGAGTGATCCAGGTAGAGAAGTGGGATAGATCCAGAGAGACAGAGTGATCCAGAGAGAGGGAGCAAGAGGGATCGAGAGAGAGAGAAATCGAAAGAGAGAGAGATCCAAAGAGAGGGATCCAGAGAGTGAGATACAGGGAGAGATAGAGAGCGAGAGAGAAATAGGAAGTCTGACCAATAGAGAGAGAGAGTGATGCAGAGAGAGAGAGAGAGATCCAGAGAGAGAGAGAGAGATCCAGAGAGTGAGAGATAAAAAGAGAGGCAGAGGACCAGCGGGAGATAGAGAGTGAGATCCAGAGTAAGAGAGAGAAAGAAAGAGATATCCAGACAGAGTGGGAGACATGGAGAGAGAGAGATAGTGATCCAGAGAGATGGATCCAGAGAGAGAGGGGGAGGGGGAGAGAGAGAGATAGAGAGGCAGAGGGATATAGGAAACCTGATCGAGTTTAGGAGATCCAGATAGAAAGATAGACAGAGAGATCCAGAGCAAGAGACGGAAAGATCCAGCGAGAGAGCGAAAGAATCAGAGAAAGAGACCCACAGAGATAGAGTTATCTAGAAAGAGAGATCCAGATAGAGAGAGACAGAGAGAGATCCAGAAAGAGACTGATCCAGAGAGTGAGAAATAAAGAGAGAGATCGAGAGAGAGAGAGCGATACAGAGGGAGAAAGATCGAGAAGAGAGAGAGAGACAGACCCAGAGTGAGGTCGAGAAAGAGAGTGATCAGCAGAGAGAGATACAGAGTTAGATCCAGAGACAGAGGGAGAAAGAGAGAGAAGGATCCAGGGAGAGTGATAGATCCAGGGAGGGAGAGAGAAATCCCGTGAGAGAGAGATGCAGAGAGAGAGTGGTCCAAAGTGAGAGAGACTCCAGGGAGAGAGACAGAGGGAGATCCAGAGAGATGGATCCAGAGAGAGAGAGAGAGAGGGAGGGAGAGAGATAGACAGGCAGAGGGATATAGGAAGACAGACCCAGAGAGAGAGAGAGATCCAGAGAGAGAGACAGAGAGAGATCCAGAGAGAGAGATCCAGAGAGAGAGATCCAGAGAGAGAGATCCAGAGAGAGAGATCCAGAGAGAGAGATCCAGAGAGAGAGATCCAGAGAGAGAGGGATTGATCCAGAGAGTGTCAGCAAGAGAGAGATCCAGACAGAGAGATAGACCTGGAGAGAGAGAGAGAAAGAGATCCAGAGGGAGGGAGAGATCCAGAAATAGAGAGAGTGATCCAGAGAGATTCACAGAGAGAGAGGGAGATAGACATACAAAGCAGAACCAGACAGTGATCCAGAGAGAGAGAGAGAAAGAGAGAGAGAGAGAGAGATCCAGAGAGTGAGATAGATCCAGGGAGAGAGAGATAGATCCAGGGAGAGAGAGAGTGAGATCCAGTGTCAGAAAGAGAAAGAGTGACAGATCCAGACAGAGAGAAAGAGACATGGAGAGAGAGAGAGAGAGCCAGACAGAGATAGAGATCCAGAAAGAGTGAGAGATTGATCCAGGTAGAGAACAGGGAGAGATCCAAAGAGAGAGATCCAGGGAGTGAGATACAGGGAGACATAGAGAGCGAGAGAGAAGTAGGGAGCCTGACCAATAGAGAGAGAGATGCAGAGAGAGAGAGAGAGAGAGATCCAGAGAGAGAGAGAGAGAGAGAGAAATCCAGAGAGAGAGGGAGAGATCCAAAGATTGACAGAGAGATAGATCCAGAGAGTAAGAGATAAAAAGAGAGGCAGAGATCCAGCGAGAGATAGAGAGTGAGATCCAGAGTCAGAGAGAGGAAGAAAGAGAGATCCAGATGGAGAGAGAGACATAGAGCGAGAGAGAGAGTGATCCTGAGAGAGGGAGCAAGAGGGATCAAGAGAGAGAGAAATCAAGAGAGAGATATCGAGAGAAAGAGAGAGAGATCCAAAGAGAGTGATCCAGAGAGAGAGAGATACACGGAGAGATAGATAGAGAGCGAGAGAGAAATAGGGAGCCTGACCGATAGAGAGAGAGAGAGATGCGGAGAGAGAGTGGGAGAGAGAGATCCAGAGAGAGAGAGAGATCCAGAGAGAGAGAGAAGGAGAGATCCAAAGATTGACAGAGAGTCCAGAGAGTGAGAGATAGAGAGACAGAGAACCAGAGTCAGAGAGAGAGAAAGAGAGAGAGAGATCCAGAGAGAGTGGTATCCTGTGAGAGTTTAGGAGATCCAGATAGAAAGAGAGAGAGAGATCCAAAGCAAGAGAGGAAAAGATCCAGAGAGAGGGAGCGAATGATTCAGAGAAACAGACCCACAGAGATAGAGAGTGTTATGTAGAAAGAAAGATCCAGAAAGTGAGAGAGACAGAGAGAGAGAGAGAGAGAGAGAGAGATCCAGAGAGAGATCCAGAGGGAATGAGAGATCGAGAGAGAGAGATAGATCCAGAGAGAGATCGAGAAAGAGACACATAACCAGGGAGAGATGGAGAGATAGAGAGAGAGAGAGAGGGAGGGAGAGAGATCCAAAAAGTGGGATCCAGAGAGAGGAAGGAAGAGAGAGACAGGGAGAGAGATAGAAAGAGAGATAGGAAGCAGACCCAAAGAGAGAGAGAGAGAGATCCAGAGAGAGAGAGATAGATCCAGAGAGATGGATGCAGAGAGAGAGGGTGGGGACAGAGACAGAGAGAGTTAGGGAGCCAGACCCAGAAAAAGAGAGTGATCCAGAGAGAGAGAGAGAGAGAGAGAGAGAGAGAGATGGATCCAGAGAGTGTCAGAGAGAGAGAGAGAGAGAGATCCAGAAAGTGATAGATGAATAAGAGACCGAGATCCAGTGAGTGATAGAGAGTGTGATCCAGAGTCAGAGAGAGGAAGATAGAGTGATCCAGACAGAGAGATGGTCATGGAGAGTGAGAGAGAGACAAAGAGACACAGAGGGAGGCAAAGATCCAGAAAGAGAGAGAGAGAGAGAGTGATCCAGAGAGATTCAGAGAGAGAGATGGAGAGAGACATAGGAAGCAGTACCAGAGAGAGAGTGATCCAGAGACAGAGAGATAAAGAGAGAGAGAGAGAGAGAGTGATCCAGAGAGGGAGATAGACTCTGAGATCCAGAGAGATAGAGAGAGAGAGAGATCCAAAGAGAGGGATCCAGGGAATGAGATACAGGGAGAGATAGAGAGCGAGAGAGAAATAGGGAGCCTGACAAATAGAGAGGGACAGATATGTAGAGAGAGAGAGAGAGATCCAGAGAGAGAGAGATCTAGAGAGATCCAGAGAGAGAGATCCAGAGAGAGAGAGAGAGATCCAAAGATTGACAGAGAGAGAGAGATCCAGAGAGAGAGAGAGAGATCCAAAGATTGACAGAGAGAGAGATCCAGAGAGTGAGAGATATAAAGAGAGACAGAGATCAAGTGAGAGATAGAGAGTGAGATCCAGAGTACGACAGAGAAAGAAAGAGAGATCCAGACAGAGAGAGTGACATAGAGCAACAAAGTGTGAGATCCTGAGAAATGGATCCAGAGAGAGAGGGGGAGGGAGAGAGAGAGAGATAGAGAGGCAGAGGGATATAGGAAAACTGATCGAGTTTAGGAGATCCAGATAGAAAGATAGACAGAGAGATCCAGAGCGAGAGAGGGAAAGATCCAGAGAGAGTGCAAAAGATTCAGAGAAAGAGACACACAGAGATAGAGAGAGTTATCTAGAAAGAAAGATCCAGATAAAGAGAGACAGAGAGAGATGCAGAAAGAGACAGATCGAGAGAGTGAGAAATAAAGAGAGCGATCAAGAGAGAGAAAGATCGAGAAGAGAGAGAGAGACAGACCAGAGTGAGATCGAGAAAGAGAGTGATAAGCAGAGAGAGATAGAGAGTTAGATCCAGAGACACAGGGAGAAAGAGAGAGAGAGATCCAGAGAGCGTGATAGATCCAGGGAGGGAGACAGAGATCCAGTGAGAGTGCGATGCAGAGAGAGAATGGTCCGAAGCATGACAGCCTCCTGGGAGGGAGAGAGACAGAGGGAGATCCAGAGAGATGGATCCAGAGAGAAAGAGGGAGGGATAGAGAGGAAGAGCGATATAAGAAGACAGACCCAAAGAGAGACAGAGATCCAGAGAGAGAGAGAAAGAGAGAGAGACAGACAGACAGACAGACAGAGAGAGATCCAGAGAGATGGATCCAGAGAGAGAGAGAGGGAGGGAGAGAGAGGAAAGGCAGAGGGATATAGGAAGCCAAACCCAGAGAGAGAGAGAGATCCTGAGAGAGAGGGATTGATCCACAGAGTGTCAGAGAGAGAGGGAGAGAGAGATCCAGACAGAGAGATAGACATGGAGAGAGAGAAAGAGATCCAGAGGGAGGGAGAGATCCAGAAATAGAGAGAGAGTGATCCAGAGAGATTCAGAGAGAGCGAGGGAGAGAGATGTAGAGAGAGACATGGGAAGCAGAACCAGAGAGAGAGATAGAGATCCAGAGAGTGAGATGTATCCAGGGAGAGATAGAGAGTGAGATCCAGTGTGAGAAAGAGAAAGAGTGACAGATCCAGACAGAGATAGAGAGACATGGAGAGAGAGAGAGAGAGAGAGAGAGAGAGAGAGAGGGGGGGGGAGATGGAGACCCAGAAGTAGTGAGAGAGTGATCCAGGTAGAGAAATGGGAGAGATCCAAAGAGAAAGAGTGATGCAGAGAGAGGGAGCAAGAGGGATCGAGAGAGAGAGAAATCGAGAGAGAGAGAGATCTAGAGAGAGAGAGAAACATCCAAAGAGAGCGATCCAGAGAGAGAGATACAGGGAGAGATAGATAGAGAGCAAGAGAGAAATAGGGAGCCTGACCCATAGAGAGAGAGAGAGATGCTGAGAGGGAGAGATCCAAAGATTGACAGAGAGAGATCCAGAGTGAGAGATAAATAGAGAGACAGAGAACCAGCGAGAGATAGAGAGTGAGAGAGAGAGAGATCCAGACAGAGAGAGTGAGACATAGAGAGAGAGAGAGAGAGAGAGAGAGAGATCCAAAGCAAGAGAGGAAAAGATCCAGAGAGAGGGAGCGAATGATTCAGAGAAACAGACCCACAGAGATAGAGAGTGTTATGTAGAAAGAGAGATCCAGATAGAGAAAGATCCAGAATGAGAGATATATATATATATATCTGGAGAGAGATCCAGAGGGAATGAGAGATTGAAAGAGAGAGAGATCCAGAGTGAAATATTGAGGAGAGAGAGAGAGATAGATCCAGAGAGAGATCGAGAAAGAGAGAGATAACCAGATAGAGATAGAGAGTTAGATTAGGAGACAGAGGGAGAAAGAGAGAGAGATCCAGTGAGGGAGATTGAGGGAGAGAGAGAGAGACCCAGAAAGAGGGATCCAGAGAGAGAGAGGAAGAGAGAGACGGGGAGAGAGATAGCAAGCAGACCCAAAGACAGAGAGAGAGAGCGAGATCCAGAGAGAGAGAGATCCAGAGAGTGAGAGAGAGTGTGAGATCCAGAGAGAGAGAGAGAGGGGGGTGGGGACAGAGACATAGAGAGGCAGAGAGAGATAGGGAGCCAGACTCAGAAAGAGAGAGTGATCCAGAGAGAGAGAGGGATTGATCCAGAGAGTGTCAGAGAGACAGAGAGATCCAGAGGGTGATAGATGAATAAGAGACCAAGATCCGGTGAGTGAGAGAGAGTGTGATCCAGAGTCAGAGAGAGAAAGATATAGTGATCCACACAGAGAGATTGACATGGAGAGAGAGAGAGACCCACAGAGATAGTGTTATCTAGAAAGAGATCCAGATAGAGAGACACAGAGAGAGATCCAGAAAGAGAGAAATCCAGAGCTTAAGATATAAAGAAAGTGAAAAGAAAAATCCAGAGAGATCCAGAGGGAATGAGAGATCGAGAGAGAGAGAGAGAAAGATCGAGAAGAGAGGGAGAGATCGAGAGAGAGATCGAGAAAGAGAAATATCCAGAGAGAGAAAGAGAGTTACAGCCTGAGAAAGGGAGACAGAGAGCCATACAGAAAGCGAGATCCACGAAGAGAGAGAGCGATCCAGAGAGAGATCCAGAGAGAGAGAGAGGGATTGATCCAGAGAGTGAGAGAGAGAGAGAAATCCAGAGAGTGATAGATAAATAAGAGACCAAGATCCAGTGAGTGATAGAGAGTGTGATCCAGAGTCAGAGAGAGAGAGATCCAGACAGAGAGATAGACATTGAGAGAGAGAGAGAGAGAGAGAAAGAGATCCAGAGGGAGGGAGAGATCCAGAAATAGAGAGAATGATCCAGAGAGATTCAGAGAGAGTGAGGGAGAGAGAAGTAGAGAGAGACATAGGAAGCTGAACCAGAGAGAGAGAGAGATCCAGAGACAGAGAGAGAAAGAGTGAGAGAGATCCAGAGAGTGAGATAAATCCAGGGAGAGAGAGAGATGGATCCAGGGAGGGATAGAGAGTGAGATCCAGTGTCAGAAAGAGAAAGAGTGACAGATCCAGACAGAGTTAGAGAGACATGGAGAGAGAGAGAGAGAGAGAGAGAGAGAGAGAGAGAGAGAGAGAGAAAGAAAGAGAGCCAGAGGGAAATGGAGACCCAGAAGTAGTGAGAGAGTGATCCAGGTAGAGAAGTGGGAGAGATCCAAAGAGAGAGAGTGATGCAGAGAGAGGGAGCAAGAGGGATCGAGAGAGAGAGAAA
This sequence comes from Carcharodon carcharias, assembly GCF_017639515.1. NCBI lineage: Eukaryota > Metazoa > Chordata > Chondrichthyes > Lamniformes > Lamnidae > Carcharodon > Carcharodon carcharias. The sequence continues at coordinate 32,846,528 of NC_054490.1, forward strand.
TCGAGAGAGAGAGAAATCGAGAGAGAGAGAGAGATCTAGAGAGAAGGAGAGATCCAAAGAGAGCGAGAGAGAAATAGGGAGCCTGACCCATAGAGAGAGAGAGAGAGAGATGCAGAGAGAGAGATCCAGAGAGAGAGACATCCAGAGAGAAAGAGAGAGAGACATCCAGAGAGAGAGAGAGAGAGAGATCCAGAGAGAGAGGGAGAGAGAGGGAGAGATCCAAATATTGACAGAGAGAGAGATTCAGAGAGTGATAGATAAATAAGAGACCGAGAAGCAGTGAGTGATAGAGAGTGTGATCCAGAGTCAGAGAGAGAGATCCAGACAGAGAGATAGACATGGAGATCCAGAGGGAGGGAGAGATCCAGAAATAGAGAGAATGATCCAGAGAGATTCAGAGAGAGTGAGGGAGAGAGAAGTAGAGAGAGACATAGGAAGCAGAACCAGAGAGAGAGCGAGAGAGAGATCCTGAGAGTGAGATAGATGGATCCAGGGAGGGATAGAGAGTGAGATCTGGTGTCAGAAAGAGAAAGAGTGACTGATCCAGACAGAGATAGAGAGACATGGAGAGAGAGAGAGAGAGCCAGAGAGAGATGGAGACACAGAAGTAGTGAAAGAGTGATCCAGGTAGAGAAGTGGGAGAGATCCAAAGAGAGAGAGTGATGCAGAGAGAGGCAGCAAGAGGGATCGAGAGAGAGAGAAATCGAGAGAGAGAGATCTAGAGAGAGAGAGAGATCTAGAGAGAGAGAGAGATCTAGAGAGAGGGAGAGATCCAAAGAGAGCAAGAGAGAAATAGGGAGCCTGACCCATAGAGAGAGAGAGAGATCCAGAGAGTGAGATAGATCCAGGGAGAGAGAGAGATGGATCCAGGGAGGGATAGAGAATGAGATCCAGTGTCAGAAAGAGAAAGAGTGACAGATCCAGACAGAGATAGAGAGACATGGAGAGAGAGAGAAAGAGAGCCAGAGGGAGATGGAGACACAGAAGTAGTGAGAGAGTGATCCAGTTAGGGAAGTGGGAGAGATCCAAAGAGAGAGAGTGATGCAGAGAGAGGGAGCAAGAGGGATCGAGAGAGAGTGAAATTAAGAGAGAGAGAGATCTAGAGAGAGGGAGAGATCCAAAGAGAGCGAGAGAGTAATAGGGAGCCTGACCCATAGAGAGAGAGAGAGAGAGATGCAGAGAGAGAGATCAGAGAGAGAGACATCCAGAGAGAGAGAGATCCAAAGAGAGAGAGAGAAGGGGAGAGATCCAAATATGGACAAAGAGAGAGAATCAGAGAGTGTGAGATAAATAGAGAGACAGAGAACCAGCGAGAGCTAGAGAGTGAGAGAAAGAGCGAGAGGGATCCAGACAGAGAGATAGACATAGAGAGAGAGAGAGAGAGAGATCCAAAGCAAGAGAGGAAAAGATCCAGAGAGAGGGAGCAAATGATTCAGAGAAACAGACCCACAGTGATAGAGAGCGTTATGTAGAAAGAGAGATCCAGAATGAGAGAGAGAGAGAGAGTGAGATCTGGAGAGAGATCCAGAGGGAATGAGAGATCCAGGGAGTGAGAGAGATCCAGAGTGAAATATCGAGGAGAGAGAGAGAGAGAGAGAAATAGATAGATCCAGAGAGAGATCGAAAAAGAGAGAGATAACCAGAGAGAGATAGAGAGTTAGACCCAGAGACAGAGGGAGAAAGAGAGAGAGAAATCCAGTGAGGGAGATTGAGAGAGAGAGAGAGATCCAGAAAGAGGGATCCAGAGAGAGAGAGGAAGAGAGAGAAAGTGAGGGAGATAGCGAGAGAGATAGGAAGCTGACCCAAAGACATAGAGAGAGGGTGAGATCCAGAGAGAGAGAGAGATCCAGAGAGCGATAAGTCCAGAGGGAGAGAGATCCAGAGAGAGAGAGATCCAGAGAGATGGATCCAGAGAGAGAGAGAGAGAGAGAGGGAGGGGGTACAGAGAGATAGGGAGCCAGACCCAGAAAGAGAGAGTGATCCAGAGAGAGAGAGGGATTGATCCAGAGAGTGTCAGAGAGACAGAGAGATCCAGAGAGTGATGGATGTATAAGAGACCGAGGTCCAGTGAGTGATAGAGAGTGTGATCCAGAGTCAGAGAGAGAAAGATAGAGTGATCCAGACAGAGAGATTGACATGGAGAGAGAGAGAGACCCACAGAGATAGAAAGTGTTATCTAGAAAGAGATCCAGATAGAGAGAGACAGAGAGATCCAGAAAGAGAGAAATTGAGAGCTTAAGATATAAAGAGAGAGAGAGAGAAATCCAGAAAGAGATCCAGAGGGAATGAGAGATCGAGAGAGAGAGAGAGAGAGAGAGAGAGAGAGAGAAAGAAAGAAACATCGAGAAGAGAGGGAGAGATCCAGAGAGAGATCGAGAAAGATAGAGAAATATCCAGAGAGAGAAAGAGAGTTACAGCCTGAGAAAGGGAGACAGAGATCCATACAGAAAGAGAGATCCAGAGAGAGATCCAGAGAGAGAGAGGGATTGATCCAGTGAGTGACAGAGAGAGAGAGAGAGAGATCCAGAGAGTGATAGATAAATAAGAGACTGAGATCCAGTGAGTGATAGAGTGTGAGATCCAGAGTCAGAGAGAGAGATCCAGACAGAGAGATAGACATGGAGAGAGAGAGAGAGATCCAGAGAGATCCAGAGGGAGGGAGAGATCCAGAAATAGAGAGAATGATCCAGAGAGATTCAGAGAGAGTGAGGAAGAGAGAAGTAGAGAGAGACATAGGAAGCAGAACCAGAGAGAGAGAGAGAGAGAGAGAGATCCAGAGACAGAGAGAGAAAGAGAGAGAGAGAGAGAGAGAGATCCAGAGAGTGAGATAGATGGATCCAGGGAGGGATAGAGATCCAGTGTCAGAAAGAGAAAGAGTGACAGATCCAGATAGAGATGGAGAGACATGGAGAGAGAGAGAGAGAAAGAGAGCCAGAGGAAATGGAGACCCAGAAGTAGTGAGAGAGTGACCCAGGTAGAGAAGTGGGAGAGATCCAAAGAGAGAGAGTGATGCAGAGAGACGGAGCAAGAGGGATCGAAGATAGAGAGAGAGAGAGATCTAGAGAGAGGGAGAGATCCAAAGAGAGCGAGAGAGAAATAGGGAGCCTGACCCATAGAGACAGAGAGAGAGATGCAGAGAGAGAGATCCAGAGAGAGAGACATCCAGAGAGAGAGACAGAGATCCAGAGAGATAGAGAGAGAGAGAGGGAGAGATCCAAATATTGACAGAGAGAGAGATTCAGAGAGTGAGAGATAAATAGAGAGACAGAGAACCAGCGAGAGATAGAGAGTGAGAGAAAGAGAGAGAGGGATCCAGACAGAGAGAGAGACATAGAGAGAGAGAGAGAGAGATCCAAAGCAAGAGAGGAAAAGATCCAGAGAGAGGGAGCGAATGATTCAGAGAAACAGACCCACAGAGATAGAGAGTGTTATGTAGAAAGAGAGATCCAGAATGAGAGAGATATCCAGAGAGAGATCCAGAGGGAATGAGAGATCCAGAGAGAGAGTGAGAGATCCAAAGTGAAATATCGAGGAGAGAGAGAGAGATAGATCCAGAGAGAGATCAAAAAAGAGAGAGATAACCAGAGAGAGATAGAGAGTTAGATCCAGAGACAGAGGGAGAAAGAGAGAGAGATCCAGTGAGGGAGATTGAGTGAGAGAGAGAGAGAGAGAGAGAGATCCAGAAAGAGGGATCCAGAGAGAGAGAGGAAGAGAGAGATAGCGAGAGAGATAGGAAGCAGACCCAAAGACAGAGAGAGCGAGATCCAGAGACAGAGATCCAGAGAGCGATAAGTCCAGAGGGAGAGAGATGCAGAGAGAGAGATGCAGAGAGATGGATCCAGAGAGATGGATCCAGAGAGATGGATCCAGAGAGATGGATCCAGAGAGATGGATCCAGAGAGATGGATCCAGAGAGATGGATCCAGAGAGATGGATCCAGAGAGATGGATCCAGAGAGAGAGAGGGGGGGGACAGAGAGATAGAGAGGCAGAGAGAGATAGGGGGCCGGACCCAGAAAGAGAGAGTGATACAGAGAGAGATCCAGAGAGAGAGAGGGATTGATTCAGAGAGTGTCAGAGAGACAGAGAGATCCAGAGAGTGATAGATGAATAAGAGACCGAGATCCAGTGAGTGATAGAGAGTGTGATCCAGAGTCAGAGAGAGAAAGATAGAGTGATCCAGACAGAGAGATGGATATGGGGAGAGAGAGAGACCCACAGAGATAGAGAGTGTTATCTAGAAAGAGAGATCCAGATAGAAAGACACAGAGGGAGATCCAGACAGAGAGAAATCCAGGGAGTAAGATATAAAGAGAGAGAGAGAGAAATCCAGAGAGAGATCCAGAGGGAATGAGAGATCGAAAGAGAGAGAGAAAAAGATCGAGAAGAGAGAGAGAGATCCAGAGAGAGATAGAGAAAGATAGAGAAATATCAAGAGAGAGAAAGAGAGTTACAGCCAGAGAAAGGGAGACAGAGATTGATACAGAAAAAGAGATCCACGGAGAGAGAAAGATCGAGAGAGGGAGAGATCCAGAGGGAGAGAGAGATCCAGAGAGAGAGAGGGATTAATCCAGAGAGTGTCAGAGAGGGAGAGAGATCCAGAGAGTGATAGATAAATAAGAGACCGAGATCCAGTGCGTGATGGAAAGTGTGATCCAGAGTCAGAGAGAGAATGATAGAGTGATCCAGACAGAGAGATGGACATGGAGAGAGAGAGAGAGAGAGAAAGAGATCCAGAGGGAGGCAGAGATCCAGAAATGGAGAGAGAAATAGGAAGCAGTACCAGAGAGAAAGAGTGATCCAGAGAGGGAGATAGATCCAGGGAGAGGGAGATAGATCCAGGGAGAGAGAGAGATCCAGGGAGAGAGAGATAGATCCCGGGAGAGAGAGATAGATCCAGGGAGAGAGAGATAGATCCAGGGAGAGAGAGATAGATCCAGGGAGAGAGAGATAGATCCAGGGAGAGAGAGATAGATCCAGGGAGAGAGAGATAGATCCAGGGAGAGAGAGATAGATCCAGGGAGAGAGAGATAGATCCAGGGAGAGAGAGATAGATCCAGGGAGAGAGAGATAGATCCAGGGAGAGAGAGAATGTGAGATCCAGAGTCAGAGAGAGAAAGAGCGACAGAACCAGACAGAGAGAGAGAGAGAGAGAGAAAGAGAGCCAGTGAGAGATAGAGATCCAGAAATAGAGAGAGAAGGTGATCCAGGTATAGAAGGAGGGAGAGTTCCAGAGAGAGAGAGTGATCCAGAGAGAGGGCGCAAGAGAGAGATACAGAGAGAGAGAGATGGAGAGGGAGAGAGAGAGAGATCCAAAGAGATGGATCCAGAGAATAAGATACAGGGAGTGAGAGATAGAGAGCGAGAGAAAAATAGGGTGCCTGACCCATAGAGAGAGAGAGAGAGTGAGATCCAGAGAGAGAGAGAGATCCAGAGAGTGAGAGATAAATAGAGACAGAGATCCAGCGAGAGAGAGAGAGTGAGATCCGGAGTCAGACAGAGAAAGAGAGAGAGAGAGATCCAGACGGAGAGAGAGACATAGAGAGAGAGAGAGAGAGAGAGAGAGAGATCCAAACAGATTGGTATCCTGAGAGACTTTAGGAGATCCAGATAGAAAGAGAGAGAGAGAGAGACATCCAGAGATTAAGAGATAAATAGAGAGACAGAGATCCAGCTAGAGATAGACAGTGAGATCCAGAGTCAGAGAGAGAAAGATAGACAGATCCAGAAAGAGAGATAGACATGGAGAGAGGGAGAGAGAGAGATGCAGAGAGAGAGAGATCCAGAGAGAGAGACATCCAGAGAGAGAGACAGAGATCCAGAGAGAGAGAGAGAGAGAGAGAGAGAGAGAGAGGGAGAGATCCAAATATTGACAGAGAGAGAGATTCAGAGAGTGAGAGATAAATAGAGAGACAGAGAACCAGCGAGAGATAGAGAGTGAGAGAAAGAGAGAGAGAGAGATCCAGACAGAGAGAGAGACATAGAGAGAGAGAGAGAGAGAGAGATCCAAAGCAAGAGAGGAAAAGATCCAGAGAGAGGGAGCGAATGATTCAGAGAAACAGACCCACAGAGATAGAGAATGTTATGTAGAAAGAGAGATCCAGAATGAGAGAGATATCCGGAGAGAGATCCAGAGGGAATGAGAGATCCAGAGAGAGTGAGAGATCCAGAGTGAAATATCGAGGAGAGAGAGAGATAGATCCAGAGAGAGATCGAGAAAGAGAGAGATAACCAGAGAGAGATAGAGAGTTAGATCCAGAGACAGAGGGAGAGAGAGAGAGAGAGAGAGATCCAGTGAGTGAGATTGAGAGAGAGAGAGAGAGAGATCCAGAAAGAGGGATCCAGAGAGAGAGAGGAAGAGAGAGATAGTGAGAGAGATAGGAAGCAGATCCAAAGAGAGAGAGCGAGATCCAGAGAGAGAGATCCAGAGAGCGATAAGTCCAGAGGGAGAGAGATGCAGAGAGAGAGAGATCCAGAGAGATGGATCCAGAGAGAGAGAGAGAGGGGAGGGGGACAGAGAGATAGAGAGGCAGAGAGAGATAGGAATGAGAGATCGAGAGATCGCGAGATCGAGAGAGAGAGAAAAAGATCGAGAAGAGAGAGAGATCCAGAGAGAGATAGAGAAAGATAGAGAAATATCAAGAGAGAGAAAGAGAGTTACAGCCAGAGAAAGGGAGGCAGATCGATACAGAAAAAGAGATCCAGGGAGAGAGAAAGATCCAGAGAGGGAGAGATCCAGAGGGAGAGAGAGATCTAGAGAGAGAGAGGGATTGATCCAGAGAGTTTCAGAGAGGGAGAGAGATCCAGAGAGTGATAGATAAATAAGAGACCGAGATCCAGTGAGTGATAGAAAGTGTGATCCAGAGTCAGAGAGAGAATGATAGAGTGATCCAGACAGAGAGATGGACATGGAGAGAGAGAGAGAGACAAAGAGATCCAGAGGGAGGCAGAGATCCAGAAATGGAGAGAGACATAGGAAGCAGTACCAGAGAGAGAGAGTGATCCAGAGACAGAGAGAGATCCAGAGAGGGAGATAGATCCAGGGAGCGGGAGATAGATCCAGGGAGAGAGAGATAGATCCAGGGAGAGAGAGAATGTGAGATCCAGAGTCAGAGAGAGAAAGAGCTGCAGAACCAGACAGAGAGAGAGAGAGAGAGAGACATGGAGGGAGAGAGAGAGAGAGAGAGAGAGAGAGCCAGAGGGAGATAGAGATCCAGAAATAGAGAGAGAAGGTGATCCAGGTATAGAGGGAGGGAGAGTTCCAGAGAGAGAGAGTGATCCAGAAAGAGGGCGCAAGAGAGAGATACAGAGAGGGAGAGAGAGAGAGATCCAAAGAGATGGATCCAGAGAGTAAGATACAGGGAGTGAGAGATAGAGAGCGAGAGAAAAATAGGGTGCCTGATCCAAAGAGAGAGAGAGAGAGAGAGAGTGAGATCCAGAGAGAGAGAGAGAGAGAGAGAGAGAGAGAGAGATCCAGAGAGTGAGAGATAAATAGACACAGAGATCCAGCGAGAGAGAGAGAGAGAGAGTGAGATCCGGAGTCAGACAGAGAAAGAGAGAGAGAGACCCAGATGGAGAGAGAGAGACATAGAGAGAGAGAGAGAGAGAGAGAGAGAGAGAGAGAGAGATCCAGACAGATTGGTATCCTGAGAGACTTTAGGAGATCCAGTTAGAAAGAGAGAGAGAGAGAGATCCAGAGAAAGGGGGAAATTCAGAGAGAGGGAACCAGAGAGAGATAGGAAACCAGAAACAGAGAGAGAGAGAGTGATCGAGAGGGAGAGAGAGATCCAGAGATTAAGAGATAAATAGAGAGACAGAGATCCAGCTAGAGATAGACAGTGAGATCCAGAGTCAGAGAGAGAAAGATAGAGAGATCCAGAAAGAGAAATAGACATGGAGAGAGAGAGAGAGAGAGAGAGAGAGAGAGAGAGAGAGAGAAACTGATCCAGAGGGAGAGAGAGAGCCATTGAGATTCCGGGAGAGACAGAGAGATAGACAGAGAGATAGAAAGCAGACCCAAAGAGGGAGAGAACCGGAGACAGAGAGAGAAAGAGATAGAGAGATCCAGAGAGAGAGGTAGATGCAGGGAGAGAGAGAGAGGGACAGTTCCAGTGAAAGAGAGAGACTCCAGGAAGAGAGAGATAGAGAGCGAAAGATCCAGGTAGAGAAAGAGAGAGGGATCCAGAGAGCAAGAGAGTGATCCAGAGACAGGGAGCAAGAGAGAGATCCAGAGACAGGGATCGAGAGAGAGACAGAGGGAGACAGGGAGAGAGAGTGGGAGAGAGAGAGAGTGAGAGAGAGATAGTAAGCCGACCCAGAGAGAGAGAGAGAGAGAGAGAGAGAGAGAAAGAAATCCAACGAGAGAGATATTCACAGAGAGAGATCCAGATTGTGAAAATAAATAGAGAGGGAGAGATCTAGAGAGAGACAGTGATCCAGAGAGGGATGGAGAGAGAGAGAGAATCCAGAGTGTGATCCAGAGAGAGAGAGAGAGAACCAGAGTACAAGAGCGACCCTGAGAGTGAGAGAGAGAGAGATCCAGAGTGAGAGAGCGTGAGATCCAGAGAGAGCGAAAGATCCAGCGAGAGAGAGTGAGAGATTCAAAGACACCCGGAGAGATAGAGACTCTGATCCAGAAACAGAGATCCAGAGAGATATGGAGAAAGATAGAGAATTATCCAGAGAGAGATAGAGAGTTAGATCCAGAGAAGAGAGAAAGAGAGAGGGAAAGATCCACAGAGAGAGAGATATCCATCGAGAGAGAGAGAGATCCAGAGAGATCCAGAGAGAGAGAGATCCAGAGAGAAATCGAGAGAGAGAGTTTGACCCAGAAAGGGAGAGAGAGAGAGAGAGAGATCCAGAGGGAGCGAGAGTGAGAGAGAAATCCAGAGAGAGATTCAGGGAGAGCGAGAGAGAGAAAACCAGAGAGAGATTGACCATGAGACTGACGGAGAGATCCAAAACTAGAGAGGGAGAGATCCAGAGAGAGAGAGAGAGCGAAAGATCCAGCAAGAGAGAGTGAGAGATTCAAAGACACCCAGAGAGATAGAGACTCTCATCTGGAAAGAGAGATCCAAAGAGAGATCGAGAAAGATAGAGAACTATCCAAAGAGAGATAGAGTGTTAGATCCAGAGAGAAAGAGAGGCAGAAGGTCCACACAGAAAGAGAGATCCACGGAGAGAGAAATATCCAGAGAGAGAGAGAGAGAGAGAGAGAGAGAGATCCAGAAAGAGGGATCCAGAGAGAGAGAGGGAGAGAGATAGTGAAAGATAGGAAGCAGACCCAAAGACAGAGAGAGAGCGAGATCCAGAGAGAGAGAGAGAGATCCAGAGAGTGTTAAGTCCAGATGGAGAGAGGTGCAGAGAGAGAGTGAGATCCAGAGAGAGAGATCCAGAGAGAGTGATCCAGAGAGAGAGAGAGAGATCCAGAGAGAGAGAGAGGGATTGATCCAGAGAGTGTCAGAGAGACAGAGAGATCGAGATTGATAGATGAATAAGGGACCGAGATTCAGTGAGTGATAGAGAGTGTGATCCAGAGTCAGAGAGAGAAAGATAGAGTGATCCAGACAGAGAGATGGACATGGAGAGAGAGAGACCCACAGAGATAGAGAGTGTTATCTAGAAAGAGAGATCCAGATAGAGAGAGACAGAGAGAGATCCAGAAAGAGAGAAATCCAGAGAGTAAGATATAACAAGAGAGAGAGAGAGAAATCCAGAGAGAGATCCACAGGGAACGAGAGATCGACAGAGAGAAAGATAGAGAAGAGAGAGATCCAGAGAGAGATCGAGAAAGATAGAGAAATATCCAGAGAGAGATAGCGAGTTACAGCCAGAGAAAGGGAGACAGAGATCCATACAGAACGAGACATCCATGTAGAGAGAAAGATCCAGAGAGAAAGAGAGATCCAGAGAGTGATAGATAAATAAGAGACCGAGATCCAGTGAGTGATAGAGAGTTTGATCCAGAGTCCGAGAGAGAATGATAGAGTGATCCAGACAGAGAGATGGACATGGAGAGAGAGAGAGACAAAGAGATCCAGAGGGAGGCAGAGATCCAGAAAGAGAGAGAGAGTGATCCAGAGAGATTCAGAGAGAGGGAGGGAGAGAGATGGAGAGAGACATAGGAAGCAGTACCAGAGGGAGAGTGATCCAGTGACATACAGAGATCCAGAGAGGGAGATAGATCCAGGGAGAGAGAGATAGATCCAGGGAGAGATAGAATGTGAGATCCAGAGTCAGAGAGAGAAAGAGTGACAGAACCAGACAGAGAAAGAGAGACATGGAGAGAGAGAGAGAGAGAGAGAGAGAGAGAGAAAGAAAGAGAGCCAGACGGAGATAGAGATCCTAAAAGAGAGAGAGAGGGTGATCCAAGTATTGAGGGAGGGAGACTTCCAGAGAGAGAGAGTGATCCAGAGAGAGGGGGCGAGAGAGAGATAGAGAGAGAGAGAGATAGAGAGAGAGAGAGAGAGAGAGAGAGAGAGAGAGAGAGAGAGAGAGATGGAGAGAGAGAGAGAGATGGAGAGAGAGAGAGAGAGACAGAGACGGAGAGAAAGAGAGAGAGATAGAGAGAGATCCAAAGAGAGTGATCCAGAGAGAACGATACAGGGAGAGATAGATAGAGAGTGAGAGAGAAATAGGGTGCCTGACCCATAGAGAGAGAGAGTGGTATCCAGACAGTGAGATATAAATAGAGACAGAAATCCAGCGAGAGTGAGATCCAAAGACAGACAGAGAAAGATAGACAGATCGAGAAAGAGAGATAGACATGGAGAGAGGGGGAGAGAGAGAGAGAGAAATTGATCCAGAGGGAGAGAGAGAACCATTGAGATTCAGGGAGAGACAGATAGATAGACAGAGAGATAGAAAGCAGACCCAAAGAGGGAGAGATTCAGAGACAGAGAGAGAAAGAGATAGAGAGATCCAGAGAGAGAGGTAGATGCAGGGAGAGAGAGAGGGACAGATCCAGTGAAAGAGAGAGACTCCAGGAATAGAGAGATAGAGAGCGAAAGATCCAGGTAGAGAAAGATAGAGGGATCCAGAGAGCGAGAGAGTGATCCAGAGACAGGGAGCAACAGAGAGATCCAGAGACAGGGATCGAGAGAGAGAGAGAGGGAGACAGGGAGAGAGGGGAGAGAGAATTCCAACGGGAGAGATAGTCACAGGGAGAGATCCAGATTGTGAGAATAAATAGAGAGGGAGAGATCCAGAAAGAGATCTAGAGAGAGACAGTGATCCAGAGAGGGATAGAGAGAGAGAGAGAGAATCCAGAGAGTGATCCAGAGAGAGAGAGAACGAGAGTAAGAGAGCGACCCTGAGAGTGAGAGAGAGAGATCCAGAGCGAGAGGGGGTGAGATCCAGAGAGAGAGAGCGAAAGATCCAGCGAGACAGAGTGAGAGATTCAAAGACACCCAGAGAGATAGAGACTCTTATCCAGAAAGCGAGATCCAGAGAAAGATGGAGAAAGATAGGGAATTATCCAGAGAGAGATAGAGAGTTAGATCCAGAGAAGAGAGAAATAGAGAGAGAGATATCCATCGAGAGAGAAAGAGATCCAGAGAGATCCAGTGTGAGAGAGAGAGATCCAGAGAGAAATCGAGAGAGAGAGTTTGACCCAGAAAGGGAGAGAGAGAGAGATCCAGAGGGAGGGAGAGTGAGAGAGAGAGAAATCCAGAGAGACATCCAGAGAGAGAGAGAAAAAACCAGAGAGAGATTGACCCTGAGACTGACAGAGAGATCCAGAGCTAGAGAGGGCGAGATCCAGAGAGAGAGAGAGAGAGTGAAAAATCCAGCAAGAGAGAGTGAGCGATTCAAAGACACCCAGAGAGATAGAGACTCTCATCCAGAAAGAGAGATCCAGATAGAGATTGAGAAAGATAGAGAATTATCCAGAGAGAGATAGAGAGTTAGAGCCAGAGAAAGAGAGAGAAAGAGAGACAGAGGTCCACACATAAAGAGAGATCCACGGAGAGAGAAATATCCAGAAAGAGAGAGAGATCCAGTGAGAGAGGGAAACCCAGAGAGAGAGAGAGATCCAGTGAGAGAGAGAGTGTGGTCCAGAGAGAGAGAGTGTGTAGTCAAGAGAGAGAGAGAGTGTGTGGTCCAGAGAGAGAGAGAGAGTGTGGTCCAGAGAGAGATCGAGAAAGAGAGGGTGATCCAGAGAGACGGATCCAGTGAGTGAGAGACAGGGAGAGAGAGATAGAGAGCGAGAGAGAAATAGGTTGCCTGACCCATAAAGATAGAGAGAGAGATCCAGAGAGAGAGAGGGAGAGATCCAGGGAGAGAGGGAGAGATCCAAAGATTGACAGAGAGAGAGAGAGATCCAGAGAGTGAGAGATAAATAGAGAGGCAGATATCCAGCGAGAGATAGAATGAGATCCAGAGTCAGAGAGAGAAAGAAAGAGAGATCCAGATGGAGAGAGAGACATAGAGCGAGGGAGAGAGTGATCCTGTGAGATGTATCCAGAGAGAGAGGGGGAGGGGGAGAGAGAGATAGAGAGGCAGAGGGATATAGGAAACCTGATCGAGTTTAGGAGATCCAGATAGAAAGATAGACAGAGATCCAGTGTGAGAGAGGGAAAGATCCAGAGAGAGAGCGAAAGATTCTGAGAAAGAGACCCACAGAGATAGAGTTATCTAGAAAGAGAGATCCAGATAGAGAGAGACAGAGAGAGATCCAGAAAGTGAGAGATCCAGAGAGTGTGAAGTAAAGAGAGAGATCGAGAGAGAGAGCGATCCAGAGAGAGGAAGATCGAGAAGAGACGGACAGACAGACCCAGAGTGCGATCAAGAAAAAGAGTGATAAGCAGAGAGAGATAGAGAGTTAGATCCAGAGTCAGATGGAGAAAGAGAGAGAGAGATCCAGGGAGAGTGATAGATCCAGGGAGGGAGGGAGAGATCCAGTGTGAGAGAAATGCAGAGAGAGAGAGATCCAAAGTGAGAGAGACTCCGGGGAGTGAGAGAAAGAGAGAAAGACAGAGAGCGATCCAGAGAGATGGATCCAGAGAGAGATAGGAAGGGTGAGAGAGAGATAGAGGGGGAAAGGGATATAGGAAGACAGACCCAGAGGGAGAGAGAGAGATCCAGAGAGAGGGAGAGAGAGAGAGTGACAGAGAGAGATCCAGAGAGATGGATCCAGAGAGAGAGAGGGAGGGAGAGAGAGAGGAGAGGCAGAGGGATATAGGAAGCCGGACCCAGGGAGAGAGAGAGAGAGAGAGAGAGATCCGGAGAGAGATCGGGACTGATCCAGAGAGTGTCAGATAGAGAGAGAGAGAGAGAGAGAGAGAGAGAGAGAGACATGGAGGGAGAGAGAGAGAAAGAGATCCAGAGGGAGGAAGAGATCCAGAAATAGAGAGAGAGTGAACCAGAGTGATTCAGAGAGAGAGGGAGAGAGAGTTAGAGAGAGACATAGGAAGCAGAACAAGAGAGAGAGAGAGATCCAGAGACAGAAAGAGAAAGAGAGAGAGAGAGAGAGAGAGAGAGAGAGATCCAGAGAGTGAGATAGATCCAGTGAGAGAGAGAGAGATAGTTCCAGGGAGATATAGAGAGTGAGATCCAGTGTCAGAAAGAGAAAGAGCAACAGATCCAGACAGAGAGAGAGAGAGAGAGAGAGAGAGAGAGAGAGAAAGAGAGCCAGAAGGATATAGAGATCCAGAAAGAGTGAGAGAGTGATCCAGGTAGAGAGGAGGGAGAGATCCAGAGAGAGAGAGTGATCCAGAGAGGGAGCAAGAGGGATCCAGAGAGAGAGAAATCGAGAGAGAGATCAAAGGGGAGGGATCCAGAGAGAGAGAGAGATAGGGAGCCTGACCCATAGAGAGAGAGAGAGAGAGATGCAGAGAGAGAGAGAGAGAGAGAGATCCAGAGAGAGATCCAGAGAGAGAGAGGGAGAGAGACAGGGAGAAATGGAGAGAGAGCGAGAGATAGTAAGCAGATCCAGAGAGAGAGGGAGATCCAGAGAGAGAGGGAGAGATCCAGAGGGAGAGATCCAAAGATTGACAGAGAGAGAGATCCAGAGAGTGAGAGATAAACAGAGAGACAGAGAACCAGCAAGAGATAGAGAGTGAGATCCAAAGACAGAGAGAGAGAGAGAGAGAGTGATCCAGAGAGAGTGGTATCCTGAGAAGTTTAGGAGATCCAGATAGAAAGAGAGAGAGATATCCAAAGCGAGAGAGGAAATGATCCAGAGAGAGGGAGTGAATGATTCAGAGAAACAGACCCACAGCGATAAAGAGTGTTATGTAGAAAGAGAGATCCAGATAGAGAGAGATCCAGAAAGAGAGAGAGATATCCGGAGAGAGAGCCAGAGGGAATGAGAGATCGAGACAGAGAGAGAGAGAGAGATCCAGAGTGAACTATCGAGAAGAGAGAGAGAGAGATAGATCCAGAGAGAGATCGAGAAAGAGAGAGATAAGCAGAGAGAGATAGAGAGTTTGATCCAGAGACAGAGGGAGAAAGAGAGAGAGTTCCTGAGGGAGGGAGCGAGAGAGATTGAGAGAGAGAAAGAGAGAGATCCAGAAAGAGGTATCCAGAGAGAGAGAGGAAGAGAGAGACAGGGAGAGAGATAGTGAGAGAGATAGGAAGCAGAACCACAGAGAGAGAGAGATACAGAATTAGAGAGAAATCCAAAGAGAGGGATCCAGAGAGAGAGAGAGAGAGGCAGAGAGAGATAGGGAGGCAGATTCAGAGAGAGAGAGAGAGAGACTCAGAGAGAGAGAGAGAGAGATCCAGAGGGAGAGAGAGATCCAGAGAGAGAGAGAGATCCAGAGAGAGAGAGCACAAAAGATCCAGCTTGAGAGAGTGAGGGATTCAAAGACACCCAGAGAGATAGAGATTCTGATCTGGAAAGAGGGATCCAGAGAGAGATCAAGAAAGATCGAGAAATATCCAGAGAGTGATAGAGTGTTAGAGACAGCGAAAGAGAGAGTAAGAGGGACAGAGGTCCACACAGAAAGAGAGATCCATGGAGAGAGAAAGATCCAGAGAAAGAGAGATCCAGTGAGAGAGAGAGATCCAGAGAGAGTGTGTGGTCCAGAGATAGTGAGACTCCAGAGAGAGATCGAGAAAGAGAGGGAGATCCAGAAAGAGGGGGTGAGAGAGCAAGATCCAGATAGAGAAAGCCAGAAAGAGGGATCCAGAGAGAGAGAGAGAGAGATCCACAAAGAAAGAGAGATCCACAGAGTGAGAGAGAGATCCAGAGAGACAGAGAAATCCAGAGAGAGAGGCAGAGAGAGATAGAGAGCCAGACCCAGAGAGAGAGAGATCCAGAGGGAAAGTGAGATCCAGAGATTGAGATAAATAGGGAGAGAGAGATCCAGCAGGAGATAGAGAGTGAGATCCAGAGTCAGAGAGAGAAAGATAGAGAGATCCAGGCAGAGGTAGACATGGAGAGAGAGAAAGCGAGAGAGAAATTGATCCAGAGGGAGGGAGAGATCCAGGGAGAGATAGAGAGTGAGATCCAGTGTCAGAAAGAGAAAGAGCGACAGATCCAGACAGAGAGAGAGAGACATAGAGAGAGAGAGAGAGAGAGAGAGAGAGCCAGAAGGATATAGAGATCCAGAAAGAGTGAGAGTGTGATCCAGGTAGAGAGGAGGGAGAGATCCAGAGAGAGAGAGTAATCCAGAGAGAGGGAGCAAGAGGGATCGAGAGAGAGAAATCGAGAGAGAGTGAGATCCAAAGAGATGGATCCAGAGAGAGAGAGATAGGGAGCCTGACCCATAGAGAGAGAGATGCAGAGAGAGAGAGAGATCCAGATAGAGATCGAGAGAGAGAGAGAGAGAGAGAGAGAGAGAGAGAGAGGGAGGGAGAGAGACAGGGAGATATGGAGAGAGAGAGATAGTAAGCAGATCCAGAGAGAGAGAGGGATCCAGAGAGAGAGGGAGAGATCCAAAGATTGACAGAGAGAGAGATCCAGAGAGTGAGAGATAAATAGAGAGACAGAGAACCAGCAAGAGACAGAGAGTGAGATCCAAAGACAGAGACAGAGAGAGAGAGAGAGTGATCCAGAAAGAGTGGTATCCTGAGAGAGTTTAGGAGATCCAGATAGAAAGAGAGAGAGAGAGAGAGAGAGATCCAAAGCGAGAGAGGAAATGATCCAGAGAGAGGGAGCGAATGATTCAGAGAAACAGACCCACAGCGATATAGAGTGTTATGTAGAAAGAGAGATCCAGATAGAGAGAGAGATATCCAGTGAGAGAGCCAGAGGGAATGAGAGATCGAGAGAGAGATCCAGAGTGAAATTTCGAGAAGGGAGAGAGAGAGATAGATTCAGAGAGAGATCGAGAAAGAGAGAGATAACCAGAGAGATAGAGAGTTAGATCCAGAGACAGAGGAAGAAAGAGAGAGAGATCCTGAGGGAGGGAGTGATAGAGATTGAGAGAGAGAGAGAGAGAAAGAGAAAGATCCAGAAAGAGGTCTCCAGAGAGAGAGAGAGGAAGAGAGATACAGGGAGAGAGATAGCGAAAGAGATAGGAAGCAGACCCACAGAGAGAGAGAGAGAGAGATCCAGAGAAAGAAAGAGAGAGATCCTGAGAGTGATAAAACCAGAGGGAGAGTGATCCAGAAAGAGAGAGAGAAAGGGATATCCACAGAGAAAGAGAGATCCACAGAGAGATAGAGATACAGAGTTAGAGATAAATCCAAAGAGAGGGATCCAGAGAGAGAGAGAGGCAGAGAGAGATAGGGAGGCAGACTCAGAGAGAGAGAGATCCAGAGGGAGAGAGAGATCCAGAGAGAGAGAGAGAGCACAAAAGATCCAGCTAGAGAGAGTGAGGGATTCAAAGACACCCAGAGAGATTGAGACTCTGATCCGGAAAGAGAGATCCAGAGAGAGATCAAGAAAGATTGAGAAATATCCAGAGAGTGATAGAGTGTTAGAGACAGAGAAAGAGAGAGTAAGAGGGACAAAGGTCCACACAGAAAGAGAGATCCATGGAGAGAGAAAGATCCAGAGAGAGAGATCCAGTGAGAGAGGGAAACCAAGAGAGAGAGAGAGAGATCCAGTGAGAGCGAGAGAGAGATCCAGAGAGAGAGTGTGGTCCAGAGATAGTGAGACTCCAGAGAGAGATTGAGAAAGAGAGGGAGATCCAGAAAGAGGGGGTGAGAGAGCGAGATCCAGATAGACAGAGCCAGAAAGAGGGATCCAGAGAGAGAAATCCGCAAAGAAAGAGAGATCCAGAGAGACAGAGAAATCCAGAGAAAGACAGAGAGGCAGAGAGAGATAGGGAGCCAGACCCAGAGGGAGAGAGAGATCCAGAGATTAAGAGATAAATAGGGAGACAGAGATCCAGCAACAGATAGAGAGTGAGATCCAGAGTCAGAGAGAGAAAGATAGAGAGATCCAGGCAGAGGTAGACAAGGAGAGAGAGAAAGCGAGAGAGAAATTGATCCAGAGGGAGAGAGAGATCCAGGGAGAGATAGAGAAAGAGAGAGATAACCAGAGAGAGATAGAGAGTTAGATCCAGAGACAGAGGGAGAAAGAGAGAGAGATCCTGAGGGAGGGAACGAGAGAGATTGAGAGAGAGAGAGAAAGAGAGAGATCCAGAAAGAGGTCTCCAGAGAGAGAGAGGAAGAGAGAGACAGGGAGAGAGATAGTGAGAGAGATAGGAAGCAGAACCACAGAGAGAGAGAGATCCAGAGAAAGAGAGACAGAGATCCTGAGAGTGATAAAACCAGAGGGAGAGTGATCCAGAAAGAGAGAGAGAAAGAGAGATCCACAAAGAGAGTTAGAGAGAAATCCAAAGAGAGGGATCCAGAGAGAGAGAGAGAGAGAGAGAGAGAGGCAGAGAGAGATAGGGAGGCAGACTCAGAGAGAGAGAGACTCAGAGAGAGAGAGAGAGATCCAGAGAGAGCGAGAAAGAAAGAGAGATCCAGACGGAGAGAGAGACATAGAGGAAGAGAGAGTGATCCAGGAGAGATGGATCCAGAGAGAGAGGGGGAGGGAGAGATACAGATAGAGAGGCAGAGGGATAAAGGATGACTGAGAGTGTTTAAGAGATCCACATAGAAAGATAGACAGAGAAATCCAGAATGAGAGAGGGAAAGAACCAGAGAGACAGCGAAAGATTCAGAGAAAGAGACCCTGAGAGATAGAGAGTGTTATCTAGAGAGTTATGTAGAAAGAGAGATCCAGAAAGAGAGAGATCGAGAGAGAGAGCAATCCAGAGAGAGAAAGATCAAGAAGAGAGAAAGATCCAGAGTGAGATCGAGAAAGAGAGAGATAGAGAGAGATAACCAGAGAGAGATAGAGATTTAGATCCAGATACAGAGGGAGAAAGAGAGAGATCCAGAGAGGAAGAGAGAGATCCAGTGAGAGAGTGGTCTAGAGAGAGAGAAAGACAGACAGTCAGACGGACAGAGAGAGATCCAGAGAGATGGATCCAGAGAGATGGACCCAGAGAGAGGAGGGGAGGATGAGAGAGATAAAGAGGCAGAGGGATATAGGAAGCCAGGCCCAGAGAGAGAGTGGCACGCAGGGAGAGAGAGAGAGAGAGATATCCAGAGAGAGAGAGAGAGAGATACAGAGAGAGAGAGAGATCCAGAGAGAGAGAGATCCAGATGGAGAGATAGACATGGAGAGAGAGAGAGAAAGAGAGAGAGAAAGAGATCCAGGGGGAGGGAGAGATCCAGAAAAAGAGAGAGAGTGATCCAGAGAGATTCAGAGAGAGCGAAGGAGAGAGAGGTAGAGAGAGAAATAGGAAGCAGAACCAGAGAGAGAGAGAGATCCAGAGACAGAGGGAGATCCAGAGAGTGAGATAGATCCAGGGAGAGAAAGAGATACATCCAGGGAGAGATAGAGAGTGAGATCCAGTGTCAGAAAGAGAAAGAGTGACAGATCCAGACAGAGAGATGGAGACATGGAGAGAGAGAGAGAGCCAGACGGAGATAGAGATCCAGAAAGCGTGAGAGATTGATCCAGGTAGAAAAGAGGGAGAGTTCCAGAGAGAGAGAGAGTGATCCAGAGAGAGGGAGCAAGAGAGAGATAGAGAGATCGATCGAGAGAGAGAGTTCCAAAGAGAGGGATCCAGAGAGTGAGATACAGGGAGAGAGAGATAGAGAGCGAGAGAGAAATAGAGAGCCTGACCCATAGAGAGAGAGATGCAGAGAGAGAGACAGAGAGAGAGAGAGAGAGAGAGAGAGAGAGACAGAGATCCAGAGAGAGATCCAGAGAGAGAGAGAGAGAGATCTACAGAGGGAGAGATCCAAAGAGTGACAGAGAAAGAGATGCAGAGATTGAGAGATAAATAGCGAGACAGAAATCCAGCGAGAGATAGAGTGTGAGATCCAGAGTCAGAGATAGAGAAAGAGAGAGAGAGAGATCGCTATCCTGAGAGAGTTAGGAGATCCAGACAGAAGGAGAGAGAGAGAGAGATAGAAAGCGAGAGATGAAAAGTTCCAGAGAGAGGGAGTGAAAGATTCAGAGAAACAGACCCACAGAGATAGAGTGTTATCTAGAAAGAGAAATCCAGATAGAGAGAGACAGAGAGAGATCCAGAAAGGGAGAGAGAGATCGGGAGAGAGATCCAGAGGGAATGAGATATTGAGAGAGAGAGAGAGAGAGATCCAGAGTGAATTATCGAGAAGAGAGAGATATAGACCCAGTGAGAGATCGAGAAAGAGAGTGATAACTAAAGAGAGATAGAGAGTTAGATCCAGAGACAGAGGGAGAAAGAGATAGATGCAGGGAGAGAGAAAGAGATCCAGAGAGAGAGAGAGACTGCAAGCAGAGAGAGATAGAGAGAGATCCAGGTAGAGAAAGAGAGAGAGGGATCCAGAGAGAGAGAGAGTGATCCAGAGAGAGGGTGCAAGAGAGAGAGAGAGATCCAGATGGAGAGAGATCCAGAGAGAGGAATCCAAAGAGAGAGAGGGAGAGAGGGAGAGAGACTGGAAGAGAGAGAGAGGGAAGAAATAAAGAGAGAAAGAGAGATAGTAAGCAGACCCAGAGAGAGAAAGAGATAGAGAGAGATCCAGAGAGGGAGAGAGAGATCCAGAGAGTGATAAACCCAGAGGGCGTGAGTTCCAGAGAGAGAGATAGAGAGATTCAGAGAGAGAGAGAGAGATCCACAGAGAGTGATCCAGGATGAGAGAGAGAGAGAGACAGAGAGAGAGAGAAATCCGAGAGAGAGGGATCCAGAGAGAGAGAGAGGCAGAGAGAGATACGGAGCCAGACTCAGAGAGAGAGAGAGATCCAGAGAGAGATAGAGATCCAGAGAGAGAGTCAGGGATCCAGAGAATAAGAGATAAATGGAGAGACAGAGATCCAGCAAGAGATCGAGTGAGATCCAGAGTCAGAGAGAGAAAGATAGAGAGATCCAGACAGAAAGATAGACATGGCGAGAGTGAGAGAAAGTGATCCAGAGGGAGATAGAGAATCAGTGAGAGAGAGAGAGAGAGTGTGTGTGATTCAGAGAGACAGAGAGATGGAGAGAGAGAGAGGTATGAAGCAGACCCAGAGAGGGAGATCTGGAGACAGTGAGAGAAAGAGAGAGAAAGAGAAAGAGAGATCCAGTGAGAGAGAGATCCAGTGAGAGAGATAGATCCAGTGAGAGAGAGATCCAGTGAGAGAGAGATCCAGTGAGAGAGAGAGAGATCCAGTGTGAGAGAGAGATCCAGTGAGAGAGAGAGATCCAGTGAGAGAGAGATCCAGTGAGAGAGAGATAGAGAGAGAGAAGGATGCAGGTAGAGAAAGAGAAAGAGGGATCCAGAGAGGGATCCAGAGACAGGGAGAGAGAGAGAGAGATCCAGAGAGAGAGGGAAATCCAGCGAGAGATGGAGAGAGAGAGGGAGAGAGAGATAGGTAGCAGACGCAGGGAGAGAGATACAGAGAGAGAGAGATCCAGAGAGTGAAAGATAGATAGAGAGGAAGAGATCCAGAGAGATATTGAAAGAGAAAGAGAGTGACCCAGAGAGGGATAGAGAGAGAGAGAGAATCCAGAGAGAGAGAAAACCAGAGAAAGAGAGCGACCCTGAGATTGAGAGAGAGATCCAGAGTGAGAGAGGGAGAGATCCAGAGAGAAAGTGAAAGATCCAGAAAGAGAGAGAGCGAGAGATTCAAAGACACCCAGAGAGATAGAGACTCTGATCAAAAGAGAGATCCAGAGAGAGATCTAGAAACATAGAGAAATATCCAGAGAGAGTTGGAGAGTCAGATCCAGAGGGAGGGGGAGAGATCCACAGAGAGAGAGAGAGAGAGAGAGAGAGAGAGAGATCCAGACAGATCAAGCAAGAGAGATTTCCAGAGAGACCCAGTGAGAGAGAGAGAGATCAAGAGAGTAATCGAAAGGAGAGTGTGTGACCAAGAGAGGGAGAGAGAGAGAAATCCAGAGAGAGACAGAAAACCAAAGGAAGAGTGACCCTGAGAGTGAGTGACAGATCCAGAGCTAGAGAGGGAGAGATCCAGAGAGAGAAAGCAAAAGATCCAGCGAGAGAGAGCGAGAGATTCAAAGATACCCCGAGAGACAGAGAGTCTGATAAAAAAAGAGAGATCCAGAGGGAGATTGAGAAAGATAGAGAAATATCCAGAGAAAGATAGAGTTAAAGCCAGAGAAAGATAGAGAAAGAGAGAGAGTGAGAGAGAGTGAGAGAGAGATCCAGTGAGAGAGAGAGGGATGCAGTGAGAGAGAGATCTAGTGAGAGAGATAGAGACGCAGAGAGATAGAGTGGTCCAGAGAGAGACTCCAGAGAGAGATCCAGAGAGAGTAAGATGGAGAAGAGAGAGAGACAGATCCAGAGAGAGCTCGAGAAAGAGAGAGAGATAGCCAGAGAGAGATAGAGTTAGATTCAGAGAGAGAGAGAGAGACAGGGAGATAGATCCAAAGAGAGAGATAGATCCAGTGAGGGAGAGAGATGCAGAGAGAGAGTAGTCCAGAGAGGGACTCCAGGGGGAGAGAGAGAGAGTGAGATAGAGTGAGAGAGTGAGATCCACTGTAGAGAGAGAGTGATCCAGAGAGAGGGAGTGAGAGACATAGAGAGAAAGAGAGAGAGAGATTGAGTGAGAGAGAGAGAGATCGAGAGGGGGATCCAGAGAGAGAGAGAGAGATAGAAATAGGAAGCAGACCCAGAGAGATAGAGAGATCCAGAGAGAGAGATAAATCCAGAGGGAGTGATATCCAGAGAGAAATAGAGATCCAGGGATTGAGAGATAAATAGAGAGAGAGAGAGAAAGATAAAGAGGGAGATCGAAAGAGAGAGCGAGAGTGTCCCCAAAGAGGGAGATACAGATCCAGAGGGAGGGAGATAGACAGACAGAAATCCAGAGAGAGAGAGAGAACCAGAGAGAGACAGAGAGAGAGAGTGAGACGCTGAGAGTGAGAGAGAGATCCAGAGCAAGATAGGGACAGATCCAGAGAGGGAAAGATCCAGAGACAGAGAGAGCCGAAGATCCAGCGAGAGAGAGCGAAAGATTCAAAGAGAGATAGTGACTTTGCTACAGAATAAGAGATCCAGAGAGAAATCGAGAAAGATAGAAAAATATCAAGAGAGAGTTAGAGTTAGATCCAGAGAAAGAGAGAGAAAGAGACAGGGAGGGATTCACACACAGAGAGAGATCCATCGAGAGAAAGAGATCCAGAGAAATCCAGTGATAGAGAGATCTCCAGAGTGATCCAGCAAGAGAGAGGGATCCACAAAGAAGTCGAGAGAGAGAGAGTGTGACCCAGAGAGAGAGGGATCCAGAGGGAGGGAGAGAGAGAGAGAAATCCAGAGAGAGATCCAGAGAGAGACAGAAAACCAGACAGTGAACCTGAGTGAGAGTAAGATCCAGAGCAATAGAGGGAGTGATCCAGAGAGAGAGAGGGAGACAGAGAGAGAGATCCAGAGATATGCAGAGAGAGAGATGGAGAGAGACATAGGAAGCAGAACCAGAGAGAGAGAGATCCAGAGACAGAGAGAGAAAGAGAGAGAGATCCAGAGAGGGAGAAAGATCCAGGGAGAGAGAGAGATAGATCCAGGGAGAGATAGAATGAGAGAGTCAGAGAGAGAAAGAGCGACAGAAACAGACAGAGAGAGGGAGACATGGAGAGAGAGAGCGAAAGAGAGCCAGAGGGAGATAGAGATCCAGAAAGAGAGAGAGAGAATGTTCCAGGGAGAGAGGGAGGGAGAGTTCCAGAGAGAGAGAGAGAGTGATCCAGAGAGAGGGAGCGAGAGAGAGATAGAGAGAGAGAGATCCAAAGAGATGGATCCAGAGGGTGAGCTACAAGGAGAGAGAGAGTGATAGAGAGCAAGAGAGAAATAGGGAGCCTCACTCAGAGAGAGAGAGAGATGCAGAGAGAGAGACAGAGATCCAGACAGAGAGAGAGAGTGAGAGAGAGATCCAGAGAGCGAGAGAGAGAGAGAGATCCAGAGAGTGATAGATAAATAGAGAGACCGAGATCCAGTGAGTGATAGAGAGGTTGATCCAGAGTCAGAGAGAGAAAGCGAAAGATCCAGTGAGAGAGGGCGAGAGATTCAAAGACACCCAGAGAGATAGAGACTCTGATCAAGAAAGAGAGATCCAGAGAGAGATCTAGAAACATAGAGAAATATCCAGAGAGAGTTAGAGAGTTTGATCCAGAGAAAGAGAGATAGAGAGATCCAGAGAGAGAGAGAGCCATCGAGAGAGAGATCCAGACAGATCATGAGAGAGAGAGATCTCCAGAGAGATCCAGTGAGAGAGAGAGAGATCAAGAAAGTAATCAAAAGAGAGAGAGTGTGTGACTCAGAGACGGAGAGAGAGAGAGAGATCCAGAGCGGGGGGAGGGTGAGAGAGAAATCCAGAGAGAGACAGAAAACCAAAGGGAGAGTGACCCTGAGAGTGAGAGAGAGATCCACAGCTAGAGAAGGAGATATCCAGAGAGAGAGAAAGCAAAAGATCCAGCGAGAGAGAGCGAGAGATCCAAAGACACCGAGAGAGACAGAGACTCTGATCCAGAAAGAGAGATCCAGAGGGAGATTGAGAAAGATAGAGAAATATCCAGAAAGATAGAGAGTTAGAGCCAGAGAAAGAGAGAGAGAGTGAGAGAGAGAGAGAGTGCGAGTGAGATCCAGTGAGAGAGAGATCTAGTGAGAGAGATAGAGATGCAGAGAGATAGTGTGGTCCAGAGACAGACTCCAGAGAGAGATCCAGAGAGAGGGAGAGAGAGATATCCAGGTAGAGAGGGAGAGAGATCCAAAGAGAGTGATCCAGAGAGGGAGATACAGGGCAAGAGTGATAGAGAGGGAGAGAGAGATAGGGAGCCTGACCCATAGAGAGAGAGAGAGAGAGGGAGAGATCCAAAGATTGACAGAGAGAGATAGATCTAGAGACTGAGAGATAAATAGAGAGACTGAAATCAGTGAGAGATAGAGAGTGAGATCCAGAGTCAGAGAGAGAGAAAGAGAGAGAGATCCAGATGGAGATAGAGACATGGAGAGAAAGAGAGAGAACGATCCAGAGAGAGGTATCCAATGAGAGTTCAGAAGATCCAGATAGAAAGAGAGAGAGAGATCCAAAGCGAGAGAGAGAGCAAATGCTCCAGCAAGATCGAGTGAGAGATTCAGAGAAACAGTCCCAGATAGATAGAGAGAGTGATTGCGAAAGAGAGGTCCAGATGGAGAGTGAGATCCAGAGACAGACAGATCCAGAGAGAGACGGGTGCAGTGAGAGACAGATAGAGAGAGTGATACGGAGAGAGAGAGAGAGAGAGAGAGAGTGCGAGAGAGATCCAGAGAGACAGAGATAAAGAGAAATAGAGACAGATCCGGAGAGAGATCCAGAGTGAATGAGAGATCGGGAGAGCGAGATCAAGAGAGAGTAAGATGGAGAAGAGAGAGAGACAGATCCAGAGAGAGCTCGAGAAAGAGAGAGAGATAACCAGAGAGAGATAGAGTTAGATGCAGAGACAGAGAGAGAAACAGGGAGGGAGATCCAAAGAGAGAGATAGATCCAGTGAGAGAGCGAGAGAGATGCAGAGAGAGAGTAGTCCAGAGAGAGACTCCAGGGAGAGAGAGTGAGATAGATAGAGAGAGAGAGAGAGAGAACCACTGTAGAGAGAGAGTGATCCAGAGAGAGGGAGCCAGAGTCACAGAGAGAGAGAAAGAGATTGAGAGAGAGAGATCGAGACAGGGATCCAGAGAGAAAGAGAGAGAGTTCCATAGAGAGAGATCCAGAGAGAGTGAGCCAGAGAGAGTGGAAGAGAGAGATAGAGAGAGAGAGAGAGAGAGAGATAGGAAGCAGACCCAGAGAGATAGAGAGATCCACAGAGAGAAAAATCCAGAGGGAGTGATATCCAGAGAGAAATAGAGATCCAGGGAGTGAGAGATAAATAGGGAGAGAGAGAGAGATAAAGAGGGAGATCGAGAGAAAGAGCGACAGAACCAGACTGAGAGAGAGAGACATGGAGAGAGAGAGAGAAAGAGAGCCAGAGGGAGAGAGAGATCCAGAGAGAGAGAGAGAGAGAGAGAGATCCAGAGATTAAGAGATAAATAGAGAGACAGAGATCCAGCAAGAGATAGAGAGAGAGATCCAGCAAGAGATAGAGAGAGAGATCCAGCGTCAGAGATAAAAAGATAGAGAGATCCAGACAGAGACATAGACATGGAGGGAGAGAGAGAGAGAGACAGAGACAGAGAGAAAGTGATCTAGAGGGATAGAGATATCCAGTGAGAGAAAGACTGATCCAGAGAGAATCAGAGAGAGGACAGAGAGCAAGAGAGAGAGATAGGAAGCAGACCCAGAGAGGGAGAGATCCGGAGACAGAGAAAGAAAGAGAGAGAGATCCAGAGAGAGAGAGAGATCCAGTGAGAGAGAGAGACTCCAGGAAGAGAGAGGTAGAGAGAGAGTGATCCAGGTAGAGAAAGAATGAGAGATCCAGAGAGCGAGAGGGTGAAACAGAGAGAAGGAGCGAGAGAGGGAGATCCAGAGAGAGAGAAAGGGAGAGAGAGAAAGAGAGATATAACACAGACCCAGAGAGAGAGAAACAGAGAGAGAGAGATCCAGCGGGAGAGATATCCACAGAGAGAGATCCAGAGAGTGAAAGATAAATACAGAGGGAGAGATCCAGAGAGAGATCGAAAGAGAGATAGTGACCCAGAGCAGGATAGAGAGAGAGAGTGAGGATCCAGAGTGTGATTCAGAGAGAGAAAAACAGAGTAAGAGAGCTACCCTGAGAGTGAGGGAGAGATCCAGAGCGAGAGAGGGTGAGATCCAGAGAGAGGGAGCGAAAGATCCAGCGAGAGAGAGTGAGAGATTCAAAGACACCCAGAGAGATAGAGACACTGATCCAGAAAGAGAGATCCAGAGAGAGACCTAGAAAAATGGAGAATATCCAGAGAGAGATAGAGAGTTAGATCCAGAGAAAGAGACAGAAAGAGAGAGGGATAAATGCACAGAGAGAGAGAGAGATCCATCGAGAGAGAGATCCTGAGAGATCCAGTGAGAGAGAGAGAGATCCAGAGAGAAAACGAGAGAGAGTGTTTGACCCAGAGAGAGAGAGATCTAGAGTGAGGGAGAGAGAGAGAAATCCAGAGTGTGATCCAGAGAGAGAGAGACAGACAGGAAAACAGAGAGAGGTTGACCCTGAGACCGAGAGAGAGATCCAGAGCTAGAGAGGGAGAGATCCACAGAGAGAGCAAAAGATCCAGTGAGAGAGAGTGAGAGATTCAAAGACACCCAGAGAGATAGGGACTCTGATCAGGAAAGAGAGATCCAGAGAGTGAGAGATAAATAGAGAGACAGAGATCCAGCAAGAGATGGAGAGTGAGATCCAGAGTCAGAAAGAGAGAGAGAGAGAGAGATCCAGATGGAGAGAGAGAGAGAGACACAGAGAGAGAGAGAGAGGGAGGGAGAGAGAGAGAGAGAGAGAGAGAGAGTGATCCACAGAGATTGGTATCCTGAGATTTTAGGAGATCCAGATAGAAAGAGAGAGTGAGAGAGAGAGATCCAAAGCTAGAGAGGGAAAGATCCAGAGAGAGAGAGAGCATAAGATTCAGGGAAACAGACCCACAGAGATAGAGAGTGTTATCTAGAAAGAGAGATCCAGATAGAGAGAGATCAGAAAGAGAGAAATCCAGAGAGTGAGAGATAAAGAGAGAGAGAGAGAAATCCGGAGAGAGATCCAGAGGGAATGAGAGAGCAAGAGAGAGACAGAGAGATCCAGAGAGAACTATTGAGAGGGAGATAGAGAGTTAGAACCAGAGACAGAGATCCACACAGAAAGAGAGATCCACGGAGAGAGAAAGATTGAGAGAGAGACTCCAGAGAGACAGAGAGAGAGAGAGTGATCCAGGTAGCGAGATAGAGAGAGAGATCCAGAGAGAGAGTGATCCAGAGAGAGGGAGCGAGAGAGAGAGAGATCGTGAGAGAGAGAGATCCAAAGAGAGGGATCCAGAGAGTGAGGTACAGGGAGAGAAAGATAAAAAGCGAGAGAGAAATAGGGAGCCTGACCCGTAGAGAGAGAGATCCAGAGAGAGAGAGAAACCAGAGAGAGAGGGAGAAATCCAAAGATTGACAGAGAGAGAAAGATCCAGAGAGTGAGAGAAAAATAGAGGCAGTCATCCAGCGAGAGATAGAGAGTGAGATCCAGAGTCAGAGAGAGAAAGAGAGAGAGAGATCCAGATGGAGAGAGAGACATAGAGCGAGAGAGAGAGAGTGATCCAGAGAGATTGGTATCCTGAGAGAGTTTAGGAGATCCAGATAGGAAGTGAGACAGAGAAATCCAAAACTAGAGAGGGAAAGATCCAGAGAGAGAGAGAGGATCGAAAGATTCAGAGAAACAGACCCACAGAGTTAGAGAGAGTTATCTAGAAAGAGAGATCCAGAGGGAGGCAGAGATCCAGGAAGAGAGAGACAGTGGTCCAGAGAGATTCAGAGAGAGAGAGAGGGAGATAGATGGAGAGAGACATAGGAAGCAGAACCAGAGAGAGTGAGAGATCCAGAGACAGAGAGAGAAAGAGAGAGAGAGATCCAGGGGGAGAGAGAGATAGATCCAGCGAGAGATAGAATGTGAGATCCAGAGTCAGAGAAAGAAAGAGTGACAGAACCAGACAGAGAGAGAGAGAGATGGAAAGAGAAAGAGAGCCAGAGGGAGATAGAGATTCAGAAAGAGAGAGAGAGAGAGAGAGAGAGAGAGAGAGAGAGAGAGAGAGTGATCCAGGTAGAGAGGGAGGGAGAGTTCCAGAGAGAGAGAGTCATCCAGAGAAAGGGAGCAAGAGATAGAGAGAGAGAGAGAGATTCAGAGAGAGAGATCCAAAGAGAGGGATCCAGAGAGTGAGATACAGGGAGAGAGAGAGATAGAGAGCGAGAGAGAAATAGGGAGCCTGACCCATAGAGAGAGAGAGAGAGAGAGATCCAGAGAGAGAGAGATGGAGATCCAGAGAGAGAGATGGAGATCCAGCGAGAGAAAGACAGTGAGATCCAGAGTAAGAGAGAGAAAGAGAGAGAGAGATCCAGATGGAGAGAGAGACATAGAGAGAGAGAGAGAAAGAGAGAGAGGGAGAGTGAGAGAGAGAATGATCCATAGTGATCGGTATCCTGAGAGAGTTTAGGAGATCCAGATAGAAAAAGAGAGAGAGATCCAAAGCGAGAGAGGGAAAGATCCAGAGAGAGAGAGAGAGCAGCAGATTCAGAGAAACAGACCCACAGAGATACAGAGTGTTATCTAGAAAGAGAGATCCAGATAGAGAGAGAAATAGAGATCCAGAAAGAGAGAGATCCAGAGATTGACAGATAAAGAGAGAGAGAGAGAGAGAAATCCAGAGAGAAATCCAGAGGGAATGAGAGAGCGAGAGAGAGAGAGATCCAGAGAGAGAAAGATCGAGAAGATAGAGAGAGAGAAATCCAGAGTGAGATCGAGAAAGATAGAGAAATATCCAGAGAGAGATAGAGAGTTAGAGCCAGAGAAAGAGAGACAGAGATCCACACAGAACAGCGATCCACAGAGAGAGAAAGATCCAGAGAGAGAGACAGAGCTATCCCGTGACAAAGGGAAATCCAGAGAGAGAGAGATCCAGAGAGAGAGTGTTCCAGAGAGAGGGAGCGAGATCATGAGAGAAAGAGATACAGAGAATGAGATCCAGAGAGTGAGATACAGGGAGAGAGATAGAGAGCGAGAGAGAAATAGGGAGGCTGACCCATAGAGAGAGAGATCCAGAGAGAGAGGGAGAGATCCAGAAAGAGAGAGAGAAAGAGAGGGAGATCCAGAGAGAGGGAGCGAGAGAGAGAGATCCAGAGAGAGAGAGAGATAAATAGAGACAGAGATCCAGCGAGAGATAGAGTGTGAGATTCAGGTTCAGAGAGAGAAAGTGAGAGAGAACCAGATGGAGAGAGAGACAAAGAGTGACAGAGAGAGTGAGAGAGTGCTCCAGAGAGATTGGTATCCTGAAAGAGTTTAGGAGATCCAGATAGAAAGAGAGAGAGATCCAGAGAGAAAGAAAGATCCACAGAGAGGGGGACATCCAGAGAGAGGGTTCCAGAGAGAGCGAGAGGCAGAGAGAGATAGGGAGCCAGACCCAGAGAGAGAGAGAGAGAGAGATCCAGAGAGAGAGAGAGATCCAGAGATTAAGAGATAAATAAAGAGACAGAGATCCAGCAAGAGATAGAGAGTGAGATCCAGAGTCAGAGATAGAAAGATAGAGAGATCCAGACAGAGAGATAGACATGGAGAGAGAGAGAGAGAGAGAGAGAAAGTGATCTAGAGGGGGAGTGAGAGATTCAGAGAGAGACAGAGAGATAGGAAGCAGACCCAGAGAGGGAGAGATCCGAAGACACAGAGGGGAAGAGAGAGAGAGATCCAGAGAGAGCGATAGATGCTGGGAGAGAGAGAGATCCAGTGAGAGAGAGAGACTCCAGGAAGAGAGAGATAGAGAGAGAAAGATCCAGGTAGAGAAAGAGAGAGGGATCCAGAGAGCGAGAGAGTGATCCAGAGAGTGGGAGCAAGAGAGAGAGATCCAGAGAGAGGGATCCAGAGAGAGTGACAGGGAGAGAGAGAGAAAAAGGTAGATACTAAGCAGACCCAGAGAGAGAGATCCAGAGAGATCCAGCAGGAGAGATATCCACAGAGAGCGATCCAGAGAGTGAAAGATAAATAGAGAGCGAGATATCAAGAGAGTGATCGAGAGAGAGAGATAGTGACCCAGAGAGGGATAGAGAGAGAAAGAGAGTGAGAGTCCAGAGTGTGATCCAGAGAGAGGGAGGGAAAACCAGAGTAAGAGAGGGACCCCAAGAGTGAGAGAGAGATCCAGAGCAAGAGAGGGTGAGAACTAGAGACAGGCAGCGAAAGATCCAGTGAGAGAGAGCTAGAGAAATAGGAGCCTGACCCATAAAGAGAGAGAGAGAGATACAGAGAGAGAGAGATACAGAGAGAGAGATCCAGAGAGAGAGATCCAGAGAGAGAGAGATCCAGAGAGAGAGAGATCCAGAGAGAGAGAGATCCAGAGAGAGAGAGATCCAGAGAGAGAGAGAGATCCAGGGAGAGAGAGATCCAGGGAGAGAGAGATCCAGGGAGAGAGAGATCCAGGGAGAGAGAGATCCAGGGAGAGAGAGATCCAGGGAGAGAGATCCAGAGAAAGAGAGAGATCCAGAGAAAGAGAGAGATCCAGAGAGAGAGAGATCCAGAGAGAGAGAGAGATCCAGAGCGAGAGAGGGTGAGAACTAGAGACAGGCAGCGAAAGATCCAGTGAGAGAGAGCTAGAGAAATAGGAGCCTGACCCATAAAGAGAGAGAGAGAGATACAGAGAGAGAGAGATTCAGAGAGAGAGATCCAGAGAGAGAGTCCAGAGAGAGAGAGATCCAGAGAGAGAGAGATCCAGAGAGAGAGAGAGAGATCCAGAGAGAGAGAGATCCAGAGAGAGAGAGATCCAGAGAGAGAGAGATCCAGGGAGAGAGAGATCCAGGGAGAGAGAGATCCAGGGAGAGAGAGATCCAGGGAGAGAGAGATCCAGGGAGAGAGATCCAGGGAGAGAGATCCAGAGAAAGAGAGAGATCCAGAGAGAGAGAGAGAGAGAGATCCAGAGAGAGAGAGAGAGATCCAGAGAGAGAGAGAGAGATCCAGAGAGAGAGAGATCCAGAGAGAGAGAGAGAGAGATCCAGAGAGAGAGAGATACAGAGAGAGAGAGAGAGAGATCCAGAGAGAGAGAGAGATCCAGAGAGAGAGAGATCCAGGGAGAGAGAGATCCAGGGAGAGAGAGATCCAGGGAGAGAGAGATCCAGGGAGAGAGAGATCCAGGGAGAGAGAGATCCAGGGAGAGAGAGATCCAGGGAGAGAGAGATCCAGGGAGAGAGATCCAGAGAAAGAGAGAGATCCAGAGAAAGAGAGAGATCCAGAGAAAGAGAGAGAGAGATCCAGGGAGAGAGAGAGAGATCCAGGGAGAGAGAGAGAGATCCAGAGAGAGAGAGAGAGAGATCCAGAGAGAGAGAGAGATCCAGAGAGAGAGAGAGATCCAGAGAGAGAGAGAGATCCAGAGAGAGAGAGAGATCCAGAGAGAGATCCAGAGAGAGAGAGATCCAGAGAGCGAGAGAGATACAGAGAGAGAGAGAGAGATCCAGAGAGAGAGAGAGATCCAGAGAGAGAGAGAGATCCAGAGAGTGAGATCCAGAGAGAGATCCAGAGAGAGAGATAGAGAGCGAGAGAGAAATAGCAAGCGTGACCCATACGGAGAGAGAGATCCAGAGAGAGAGAGAGAGGGAGAGAGAGATAGAGAAGGACATAGGAAGCAGAACCAGAGAGAGAGTGAGAGATCCAGAGACAGAGAGAGGAGAGAGAGAGAGATCCAGAGAGAGAGATAGATACAGGGAGAGAGAGAGAGAGAGAGATGTATTGAGAGAGAGAGAGAGTGGTCCAGTGAGACACTCCTGGCAGAGAGAGAGAGTGAGATCGAGAGAGAGAGATCTAGGTAGAGACAGAGAGAGAGAGAGAGAGATCCAGAGAAAGGGTGCAAGAGAGAAAGAGGGTGAAAGAGAGCGAGATCCAGAGAGCGAGATCCAGAGAGCGAGATCCAGAGAGCGAGATCCAGAGAGCGAGATCCAGAGAGCGAGATCCAGAGAGCGAGATCCAGAGAGCGAGATCCAAAGAGTGAGGTAGAGAGCGGGAGCGAAATAGGGAGCCTGACCCATACAGAGAGAGAGATCCAGAGAGAGAGAGGGAGAGCGAGATAGAGATAGACATAGGAAGCAGAACCAGAGAGAGAGATAGAGATCCAGAGACAGAGAGAGGAGAGAGATAGAGATCCAGAGAATGAGATAGATCCAGGGAGAGAGAGAGAGAGATCTAGAGTCAGAGAGAGAAAGAGTGACAGATCCAGACAGAGAGAGAGAAATGGAGAGAGAGAGAGAGAGAGAGAAAGAGAGCCAGAGTGAGATAGAGATCCAGAAAGAGTGAGAGGGTGATCCAGGTAGAGAGAGGGAGAGCTCCAGACAGAAAGAGTGATCCAGAGAGACAGAGAGTTCCAGTGAGAGAGAGTGAGAGATCCAGAGAGAGAGAGAACCAGGGAGAGAGAGAGATGCAAAGAGATACAGTGGTCCAGAGAGAGAGAGACTCCAGACACAGAGAAAGATCCAGGTAGAGAGAGAGAGAGAGAGAGAGAGAGACAGAGAGAGAGAGAGAGAGAGAGAACCAGAAAGAGTGTGATCCAGAGAGAGGGAGCGAGAGAGAAAGTGAGAGATCCAAAGAGAGGGATCCAGAGAGATCAATCCAGAGAGATCGATCCAGAGAGAGAGATGCAGAGAGAGAGATGCAGAGAGAGATCCAGAGAAAGAGACCCAGAGAGAGAGGGAGAGATCCAAAGAGTGACAGAGAGAGATAGATCCAGAGAGTGAGAGAGAGAGAGAGAGAGATCCAGAGAGAGAGGGAGAGATCCAGAGATTAAGAGATAAATAAAGAGACAGAGATCCAGCAAGAGATAGAAAGTGAGGTGCAGAGTCAGAGAGAGAAACATAGAGAGATCCAGACAGAGAGATAGACATGGAGAGAGAGAGAAATGATCCAGAGAGAGAGAGAGATCCAGCAAGAGAGAGAGATCCAGAGAGAGAGAGAGAGACTCCAGGTAGAGAAAGAGAGAGAGGGATCCAGAGAGAGAGAGTTAGAGAGTGAGTGACCCAGAGAGAGGGAGCGAGAGAAAGAGATCCAGAGTGAGAAATCCAGAGAGGGAGAGAGACAGGGAGAGAGAGAGAGAGAGAGATGCAAAGAGATATAGTGGTCCAGAGAGAGAGACTCCGGAGAGAGAGAGAGAGAGAGAGAGATCCAAAGAGTGACAGAGAGAGATAGATCCAGAGAGTGAGAGATAAATAGAGAGGCAGAGATCCAGCAAGAGATAGAGAGAGAGATCTAGAGTCAGAGAGTGAGAGAGAGAGATCAGGAGAGAGAGAGTGATCCAGAAAGAGAAAGATCCAGAGAGTGAGAGATAAAGAGAGAGAGAGGTAAAGAGAGAGAACCGGAGTGAGTACCAGAGTGAATGAGAGATTGTAGAGAGAGATCAATCGAGAAAGAGGGAGAGATAACCAGAGAGAGATAGAGAGTTAGATTCAGAGACAGAGAGGAAAAGGGAGAAGGAGATAGAAAGACAGAAAGGGAGAGGGATCCAGAGAGAGAGATGAATACAGGGAGAGAGAGAGAGAGATGTAGTGAGAGAGAGAGAGAGATCCAGAGAGAGAGAGAGAGATAGTTCCAGAGAGAGAGAGAGAGAGTGATCCAGGTAGAGAGATCGATCCAGAGAGATCGATCCAGAGAGATCGACCCAGAGAGATCGACCCAGAGAGATCGATCCAGAGAGATCGATCCAGAGAGATCGATCCAGAGAGATCGATCCAGAGAGATCGATCCAGAGAGATCGATCCAGGGAAATCGATCCAGAGAGATCGATCCAGAGAGAGAGATGCAGAGAGAGAGATGCAGAGAGAGAGATGCAGAGAGAGAGATGCAGAGAGAGAGATGCAGAGAGAGATCCAGAGAGAGAGATCCAGAGAGAGAGAGAGATCCAGAGAGAGAGAGATCCAGAGAGAGAGATCCAGAGAGTCAGATCCAGAGAGTCAGATCCAGAGAGTCAGATCCAGAGAGTGAGATACAGGGAGAGAGATAGAGAGCGAGAGAGAAAGAGGAAGCCTGACCCATACAGAGAGACAGATCCAGAGGGAGAGAGGGAGAGAGAGATAGAGAAAGACATAGGAAGGAGAACGAGAGAGATAGAGAGAGATCCAGAGACACAGAGAGGAGAGAGAGAGAGATCCAGAGAATGAGATAGATCCAGGGAGAGAGAGAGAGATAGATCCAGGGAGAAAGAGAGGGTGAGAAATAGTGTCAGAGAGAGAAAGAGCGACAGATCCAGACAGAGAGAGAGAAATGGAGAAAGAGAGCCAGAGGGAGATAGAGATCCAGAAAGAGTGAGAGGGTGATCCAGGTAGAGAGAGAGGGAGAGCTCCAGAGAGAGAGAGTGATCCAGAGAGAGGGAGCAAGAGAGAGAGAGATTGAGCAAGAGATAGATCCAAAGAGAGGGATCCAGAGAGTGGAATACAGGGACAGAAAGATAAAGAGCAAGAGAGAAATAGGGAGCCTGACCCATAGAGAGAGAGATCCAGAGAGAGAGAGAGTGAGAGATCCAGAGAGAGAGGGAGAGGTCCAGAGAGTGACAGATAAATAAAGCGACAGAGATCCAGTAAGAGATGGAGAGTGAGATCCAGAGGCAGAGGGTGAAAGAGAGAGAAATCCAAAGAGAGGGAGCGAGAGAGATTCAGAGAGAGGTCCAAAAAGAGCGATCCAGAGAGAGAGAGGAAGAGAAAGACAGGAAGAGAGATAGATAGGAAGCAGAACCAGAGAGAGAGAGAGAGAGATGCGGAGAGAAATAGTGGTCCAGAGAGAGAGAGACTCCAGAGAGAGAGATAAACATCCAGGTAGAGAGAGAGGGGGAGAGAGAGAGATCCAGAGAGAGTGTGATCCAGAGAGGGAGCGAGAGAGAGATAGAGAGATCCAAAGAGAAGGATCCGAGGGAGAGATGCAAGGAGAGAGAGGCTGAGAGGGGGAGAGAGATAGGGAGCCTGACCCAGAGAGAGAGAGAGATCCAGAGAGAGAGAGAGAGAGAGATACAGAGAGAGAAGGAGAGATCCAAAGAGTGACAGAGAGAGATAGATCCAGAGATTGAGAGATAAATAGAGAGACAGCGATCCAGCAGGAGATAGAGAGTGAGATCTAGAGTCAGAGAGTGAGAGAGAGACAGAGATCCAGATGGAGAGAGAGACATGGAGAGGGAGAGAGAGAGATACAGAGAGACAAAGAGAGAGATCAAGAGAGAGAGAGATCCATAAAGAGAGATCCAGAGAGAGAGAGAGAGATAAAGAGAGAGAGAGATAAAGAGAGAGAGAGATAAAGAGAGAGAGAGATAAACAGAGAGAGAGATAAACAGAGAGAGAGATAAACAGAGAGAGAGATAAAGAGAGAGAGAGATAAAGAGAGAGAGAGATAAAGAGAGAGAGAGGTCCGGAGCGAGAACCAGAGTGAATGAGAGATTGTAGAGACAGATTGATCGAGAAAGAGGGGGAGATAACCAGAGAGAGGTAGAGATTTAGATTTGAGACCGAGAGAGAGAGACAGAAATATAGAAAGGGAGAGAGATCCAGAGAGAGAAATAGATACAGGGAGAGAGAGAGATGCAGAGATAGAGTGGTCCAGTGAGACACTCCAGGCAGAGAGAGAGAATGAGATCGAAAGAGAGAGATCCAGGTAGAGACAGAGAGAGAGAGAATTATCCAGAGAGAGGGTGCAAGAGAGAGTGAGGGTGCAAGAGAGAGAGAGAGATCCAGAGAGAGAGAGATCCAGAGAGAGAGTGATCCAGAGAGAGAGAGGGAGAGATCCAGAGAGAGAGAGAGATCCAGAGAGAGAGAATGGTCCAGAGAGAGAGAGAGAGAGTGATCCAGGTAGAGAGAGTGGGAGAGAGAGAGGGATTGATCAAGAGAGATCGACCGAGAGAGATCGACCCAGAGAGATCGACCCAGAGAGATCGACCCAGAGAGATCGACCCAGAGAGATCGACCCAGAGAGATCGACCCAGAGAGATCGATCCAGAGAGATCGATCCAGAGATTTCGATCCAGAGATTTCGATCCAGAGATTTCGATCCAGAGATTTTGATCCAGAGATTTTGATCCAGAGAGATCGATCCAGAGAGATAGATCCAGAGGGAAAGATAGATCCAGAGGGAGAGATAGATCCAGAGGCAGAGATAGATCCAGAGGGAGAGATAGATCCAGAGAGAGATAGATCCAGAGAAAGAGAGAGAGAAAGCTCCAGGTAGAGAAAGAGAGAGAGGGATCCAGATAGAGAGAGAGTGATCCAGATAGAGGGAGCAAGAGATCCAGAGAGAGATTGGAAGACAGAGTTACCCAGAGAGGGATAGAGAGAGAGACAGTTGCAGAGTGAGAGAGAAAAAAAAGTGACCCTGAGAGTGAGAGGGAGAGCCAGAGCGAAAGGAGAGATCCAGAGAGAGAGAGAGCGAAAGATGCAGTGAGAGACAGCAAGAGATTCAAAGGCACCCAGAGGGATAGAGACTCTGAGTCAGAAAGAGAGATCCAGAGAGAGATCGAGAAAGATAGAGAAATGTCCAGAGAGAGTTAGACAGTTAGATGCAGAGAAAGAGATAGGGATTGATCCAAAGAGAGCGAGAGAGATCCAGAGAGCTCCACTGAGAGAGAGAGAGATCCAGAGAGAGAGATAGATACAGGGGCAGAGAGAGAGATGTAGTGAGAGAGAGAGAGTGATCCAGTGAGACACACCAGGCAGAGAGAGAGAGAGTAAGATCGAGAGAGAGAGATCCAAGTAGAGACAGAGAGAGAGAGTTATCCAGAGAAAGGGTGCAAGAGAGAGAGAGGGTAAAAGTGAGAGAGAGAGATCCAGAGAGAGAGAGAGATCCAGAGAGAGAGAGAGACAGAGATCCAGAGAGAGAGATCCAGAGAGAGAGAGAGAGAGATCCAGAGAGGGAGAGAGAGACCCAGAGAGGGAGAGAGAGATCCAGAGAGGGAGAGAGTCCAGAGAGGGAGAGAGATCCAGAGAGAGGGAGAGAGATCCAGAGAGAGGGAGAGATCCAGAGAGAGAGAGAGATCCAGCGAGAGAGAGAGTGATCCAGAGAGTGAGATCCAGAGAGAGAGATCCTGGTAGAGAGAGTGGGAGAGAGAGAGAGATCGATGGAGAGAGAGATCCAGAGAGCGAGATCCAGAGAGCGAGATCCAGAGAGCGAGATCCAGAGAGCGAGATCCAGAGAGCGAGATCCAGAGAGCGAGATCCAGAGAGCGAGATCCAGAGAGCGAGATCCAGAGAGCGAGATCCAGAGAGCGAGATCCAGAGAGCGAGATCCAGAGAGCGAGATCCAGAGAGCGAGATCCAGAGAGCGAGATCCAGAGAGAGAGATCCAGAGAGAGAGATCCGGAGAGAGAGAACCGGAGAGCGAGATCCGGAGAGCGAGATCCGGAGAGCGAGATCCGGAGAGCGAGATCCGGAGAGCGAGATCCGGAGAGCGAGATCCGGAGAGCGAGATCCGGAGAGCGAGATCCGGAGAGCGAGATCCGGAGAGCGAGATCCGGAGAGCGAGATCCGGAGAGCGAGATCCGGAGAGCGAGATCCGGAGAGCGAGATCCGGAGAGCGAGATCCGGAGAGCGAGATCCGGAGAGCGAGATCCGGAGAGCGAGATCCGGAGAGCGAGATCCGGAGAGCGAGATCCTGAGAGCGAGATCCAGAGAGCGAGATCCAGAGAGCAAGATCCAGAGAGCGACATCCAGAGAGCGAGATCCAGAGAGTGAGATCCCGAGAGTGAGGGAGAGAGCGGGAGAGAAGTAGGGAGCCTGACCCATACAGAGAGAGAGATCCAGACAGGGAGAGAGAGAGAGAGAGGGGGGGGGAAGAGAGAGATAGAGATAGACATAGGAAGCAGAACCAGAGAGAGAGAGAGATCCAGAGACAGAGAGAGGACCGAGATAGAGATCCAGAAAATGAGATACATCCAGGGAGAGAGAGAGAGATAGATCCAGGGAGAAATAGAGAGTGAGATCCAGAGAGAGAAAGAGTGACAGATCCAGACAGAGAGAGAGAAATGGAGAAAAAGAGAGAAAGAGAGCCAGAGCGAGATAGAGATCCAGAAAGAGTGAGAGGGTGATCCAGGTAGAGGGAGAGGGAGAGCTCCAGACAGAGAAAGTAATCCAGACGGACAGAGATTTCCAGTGAGAGAGAGTGAGAGATCCAGAGAGAGAGAGAACCAGGGAGAGAGAGAGATGCAGAGAGATACAGTGATCCAGAGAGAGAGACTCCAGAGAGAGAAAAAGATCCAGGTAGAAAGAGAGAGGGGGGGGGGGGAGAACCAGAAAGAGTGTGATCCAGAGAGAGGGAGCGAGAGAGAAAGAGAGAGATCCAAAGAGATGGATCCAGAGAGAAAGATACAGGCAGAGTGAGATAGAGAGGGAGAGAGAGATATGCAGACTGACCCATAGAGAGAGAAAGAGATCCAGAGAGAGAGGGAGAGATCCAAAGAGTGACAGAGAGAGATAGATCCAGAGAGTGTGAGAGAAAGAGAGAGAGAGAGAGATCCAGAGAAAGAGGGAGAGATCCAGAGATTAAGAGATAAATAAAGACAGAGATCCAGCAAGAGATAGAAAGTGAGGTGCAGAGTCAGAGAGAGAAACATAGAGAGATCCAGACAGAGAGATAGATATGGAGAGAGAGAGAGAGAGTTTGATTCAGAGAGAGAGATAGAGAGAGAGAGAGATAGGAAGCAGACCCACAGAGATCCGGAGACAGAGTGACAGACAGAGAGAGAGAGAGAGAGAGAGAGTGAGATATCCAGATAGAAAGAGAGAGACTCCAGGCAGAGAGAGAGATCCAGAGAGAGAGAGAGAGAGAGAGAGACTTCAGGCAGAAAGAGAGAGAGAGACAGAGAGATCCAGGTAGAGAAAGAGAGAGAGGGATCCAGAGAGAGAGAGAGAGAGAGTAATCCAGAGAGAGGGAGCGAGAGAAAGAGATCCAGATAGAGAAATCCAGAGAGAGATGGAGAGAGAGTGAGAGATCCAGAGGGAGAACTAGAGAGAGAGAGAGAGAGAGAGAGATGCAGAGAGATATAGTGGTCCGGAGAGAGAGACTCCGCAGAGAGAGAGAGAGATCCAGGTAGAGAGAGAGGGGGAGAGAGAGAGATCCAGAGAGAGTGTGATCCAGAGAGGGAGCGAGAGAGAGAGAGTTGCAAAGAGAGGGATCCGAGAGAGAGATGCAGGGAGAGGAGAGAGAGGGGGAGAGAGATAGGGAGACATAACCAGAGAGAGAGAGATCCAGAGATAGAGAGATGCAGCGAAAGTGGGAGAGATCCAAAGAGTGACAGAGAGAGATAGATCCAGAGAGTGAGAGATAAATAGAGAGACAGAAATCCAGCAAGAGATGGAGAGTGAGATCTAGAGTCAGAGAGTAAGAGAGAGAGATCCAGATGGAGAGAGAGACATGGAGAGAGAGAGAGAGAGATACAGAGAGATCAAGGGAGAGAGGTCCAGAGAGACAAAGAGAGACAGAGAGATCCAGAGAGAGAGAGCTCCAGAGAGTGAGAGATAAATAGAGAGAGAGATAAAGAGAGAGAGAGATAAAGAGAGAGAGAGAGATCTGGAGCGCGAACAAGAGTGAATGAGAGATTGCAGAGAGATCTAGATGGAGAAAGAGGGAGAGATAAACAGAGAAAGATGGAAAGTAAGATTCAGAGACAGAGAGAGAGAGCAAGGGAGAGAAGACAGAAAGATAGAAAGGGAGAGAGATCCAGAGAGACAGATAGATACAGGGAGAGAGAGAGATGTAGTGAGAGAGAGATGCAGAGAGAGAGAGTGGTCCAGTGAAACCCTCCAGGCAGAGAGAGAGAGTGAGATCCAGTTAGAGACCGAGAGAGAGAGAGTTATCCAGAGAAAGCATGCAAGAGAGAGAGAGAAGGCGAAAGAGAGAGAGAGAGATCCAGAAAGAGAGAGAGAGATCCAGAGAGAGAGAGAGAGAGAGAGAGAGAGAGAGATCCTGAAAGAGAAACAGAGATCCAGAGAGAGAGAGAGATATCCAGCGAGATAGAGAGATCCAGAGAGTGAGATCCAGAGAGTGAGATCCAGAGAGTGAGATCCAGAGAGTGAGATCCAGAGAGTGAGATCCAGAGAGTGAGATCCAGAGAGTGAGATCCAGAGAGTGAGATCCAGAGAGTGAGATCCAGAGAGTGAGATCCAGAGAGTGAGATCCAGAGAGTGAGATCCAGAGAGTGAGATCCAGAGAGAGAGATCCAGAGAGTGAGATCCAGAGAGTGAGATCCAGAGAGTGAGATCCAGAGAGTGAGATCCAGAGAGTGAGATCCAGAGAGTGAGATCCGGAGAGTGAGATCCAGAGAGCGAGATCCAGAGAGCGAGATCCAGAGAGCGAGATCCAGAGAGTGAGATCCAGACAGTGAGATCCAGACAGTTAGATCCAGAGAGTGAGATCCAGAGGAAGAGATCCAGAGAGAGAGATCCAAAGAGAGAGATCCAGAGAGAGAGATCCAGAGAGAGAGATGCAGAGAGCGAGAGAGAAATGGGGAGCCTGATCCATACAGAGAGAGAGATCCAAAGAGAGAGAGAGGGAGAGAGAGAGGGAGAGAGAGATAGAGATAGACATAGGAAGCAGAACCAGAGAGAGAGAGAGAGATCGAGAGACAGAGAGAGGAGAGAGAGAGAGAGTGATCCAGAGAATGAGATAGATCCAGGGAGAGAGAGAGAGATCCAGGGAGAAATAGAGAGTACGATCTAGAGTCAGAGAGAGAAAGAGCAATAGATCCAGACAGAGCGAGAGAAATGGAGAAAGAGAGAGAAAGAGAGCCAGAGCGAGATAGAGATCCAGAAAGATTGAGAGGGTGATCCAGGTAGAGAGAAAGAGGGAGAGCACCAGAGAGAGAGAGAGTGATCCAGAGAGAGGGAGCAAGAGAGAAAGAGATTGAGTGAGAGATAGATCCAAAGAGAGGGATCCAGAGAGTGGGATACAGGGAGAGAAAGGTAGAGAGCAAGAGAGAAATAGGGAGCATGACCCATAGAGAGAGAGATCCAGAGAGAGAGAGAGTGAGAGATCTAGAGAGAAGGGGAGAGGTCCAGAGAGTGACAGATAAATAAAGCGACAGATATCCAGTAAGAGATGGAGAGTGAGATCCAGAGGCAGAGGGTGAAAGAGAGAGAAATCCAGAGAGAGGGAGCGAGAGAGATTCAGAGAGAGAGAGAGAGAGAGAGAGAGAGAGATCCTGAGAGAGAGAGAGATCCAGTGAGAGAGAGAGAGATCCAGTGAGAGAGAGAGATCCAGCTAGAGAGAGATCCAGTGAGTGAGAGAGATCCAGTGAGTGAGAGAGATCCAGTAAGAGAGAGAGATCCAGAGAGAGAGAGAGAGAGAGCCAGAGAGAGAGAGAGAGAGCCAGAGAGAGAGAGAGAGAGAGATCCAGAGAGAGAGAGAGATCCAGAGAGAGAGAGAGAGACAGATCCTGGTAGAGAGAGTGGGAGAGAGAGAGAAACCAATCGAGAGAGAGAAAACTAGAGAGACAGATCTAGAGAGAGAGATCCAGTGAGAGAGATCCAGAGAGAGAGATCCAGAGAGAGAGATCCAGAAAGAGAGATCCAGAAAGAGAGATCCAGAGAGAGAGATCCAGAGAGAGAGATCCAGAGAGAGAGATCCAGAGAGAGAGATCCAGAGAGCGAGAGAGAAATAGGGAGCCTGACCCATGCAGAGAGAGAGAGAGATCCAGAGAGAGAGAGAGAGATAGAGATAGACATAGGAAGCAGAACCAGAGAGAGAGAGAGTGAGATCCAGAGACAGAGAGAGGAGAGAGAGAGAGAGATCCAGAGAATGAGATAGATCCAGGGAGAGAAAGAGAGAGAGATAGATCCAGAGAGAAATAGAGAGTACGATCTAGAGTCAGAGAGAGAAAGAGCGACAGATCCAGACAGAGAGAGAGAAATGGAGAAAGAGAGAAAGAGAGCCAGAGCGAGATAGAGATCCAGAAAGAGTGAGAGGGTGATCCAGGTAGAGAGAGAGGGAAAGCTCCAGAGAGAGAGAGAGTGATCAAGAGAGAGGGAGCAAGAGAGAGAGAGATTGAGTGAGAGTTATTTCCGAAGAGAGGGATCCAGAGAGTGGGATACAGGGAGAGAAAGATAGAGAGCAAGAGAGAAATAGGGAGCCTGACACATAGAGAGAGAGAGTGAGAGATCGAGAGAGAGAGGGAGAGGTCCAGAGAGTGACAGATAAATAAAGCGACAGATATCCAATAAGAGATGGAGAGTGAGATCCAGAGGCAGAGGGTGAAAGAGAGAGAAATCCAGAGAGAGGGAGCGAGAGAGATTCAGAGAGAGAGAGAGAGAGAGAGAGATCTACAAAGAGAGAGAGATCCACAGAGAGAGAGAGATCCACAGAGAGAGAGAGATCCACAGAGAGAAAGAGCTCCACAGAGAGAGAGAGATCCACAGAGAGAGAGAGAGAGAGATCCACAGAGACAGAGAGAGGTCCACAGAGAGAGAGAGAGTACCACAGAGAGAGAGAGAGAGATCAACAGAGAGAGAGAGAGAGATCCAGAGAGAGAGAGAGAGATGCAGAGAGAGTATGATAGATCCAAAGAGTGACAGAGAGAGATAGATCCAGAGAGTGAGAGATAAATAGAGAGACCGAGATCCAGCAAGAGATAGAGAGAGAGATCTTGAGTCAGAGAGTAAGAGAGAGAGATCCAGACGGAGAGAGAGACATGGAGAGGGAGAAAGAGAGAGAGATACAGAGAGATCAAGGGAGAGAGATCCAGAGCGACAAAGAGAGAGAGATCAAGAGTGAGAGAGAGATCCAGAGAGTGAGAGATAAAGAGAGAGAGAGATGTGGAGCGAGAACCAGAGTGAATGAGAGATTGTAGAGAGAAAGAGATCGAGATAGAGGGAGAGATAAACAGAGAAAGATGGAGAGTAAGATTCAGAGACAGTGAGAGAGAGAGAAAGGGAGAGAGATCCAGAGAGACAGATAGATACAGAGAGAGAGAGAGAGATGTAGTGAGAGAGAGAGATGCAGAGAGACAGTGGTCCAGTGAGAAACTCCAGCAGAGAGAGAGAGTGAGAGCCAGGTAGAGACCGAGAGAGAGAGAGTTATCCAGAGAAAGCGTGCAAGAGAGAGAGAGGACGAAAGAGAGAGAGAGATCCAGAAAGAGAGAGAGATCCAGAGAGAGAGTGAGATCAGAGAGAGAGAGAGATCCAGAGAGAGAGAGAGAGATCCAGAGAGAGAGAGAGAGATCCAGAGAGAGAGAGATCCAAAGGGAGAGAGATCCAGAGAAAGAGAGAGATCCAGAGTGAGAGATCCATAGTGTGAGATCCAGAGAGAGAGATCCATAGAGTGAGATCCAAAGAGTGAGATCCAGAGAGAGAGATCCGGAGAGAGAGATCCAGAGGGAGAGATCCAGAGAGCGAGAGAGAAATAGGGAGCCTGAACCATAGAGAGAGAGAGAGTGAGAGATCCAGAGAGAGAGGGAGAGGTCCAGAGAGTGACAGATAAATAAAGCGACAGATATCCAATAAGAGATGGAGAGTGAGATCCAGAGGCAGAGGGTGAAAGAGAGAGAAATCCAGAGAGAGGGAGCGAGAGAGATCCAGAGAGAGAGAGAGATCTACAAAGAGAGAGAGATCCACAGAGAGAGAGAGATCCACAGAGAGAGAGAGAGAGATCCACAGAGAGAGAGAGAGATCCACAGAGAGAGAGAGAGGTCCACAGAGAGAGAGAGAGGTCCACAGAGAGAGAGAGAGGTCCACAGAGAGAGAGAGAGGTCCACAGAGAGAGAGAGAGAGATCCACAGAGAGAGAGAGAGATCCACAGAGAGAGAGAGAGAGACAGATGCAGAGAGAGTTTGATAGATCCAAAGAGTGAGAGAGAGAGATAGATCCAGAGAGTGAGAGATAAATAGAGAGACAGAGATCCAGCAAGAGATAGAGAGAGAGATATAGAGTCAGAGAGTAAGAGAGAGAGATCCAGACGG
This sequence comes from Carcharodon carcharias, assembly GCF_017639515.1. Classification (NCBI taxonomy): domain Eukaryota; kingdom Metazoa; phylum Chordata; class Chondrichthyes; order Lamniformes; family Lamnidae; genus Carcharodon; species Carcharodon carcharias. The sequence goes on from NC_054490.1 coordinate 32,890,462, forward strand.
AGAGAGAGACATGGAGAGGGAGAAAGAGAGAGAGATACAGAGAGATCAAGGGAGAGAGATCCAGAGCGACAAAGAGAGAGAGATCAAGAGAGAGAGAGAGATCCAGAGAGTGAGAGATAAAGAGAGAGAGAGATCTGGAGCGAGAACCAGAGTGAATGAGAGATTGTAGAGAGAAAGAGATCGAGATGGAGGGAGAGATAAACAGAGAAAGATGGAGAGTAAGATTAAGAGACAGTGAGAGAGAGAGAGAAAGGGAGAGAGATCCAGAGAGACAGATAGATACAGGGAGAGAGAGAGAGATGTAGTGAGAGAGAGAGATGCAGAGAGACAGTTGTCCAGTGAGAAACTCCAGGCAGAGAGAGAGAGTGAGAGCAAGGTAGAGACCGAGAGAGAGAGTTATCCAGAGAAAGCGTGCAAGAGAGAGAGAGGACGAAAGAGAGAGAGAGATCCAGAAAGAGAGAGAGATCCAGAGAGAGAAAGAGATCCAGAGAGAGAGAGAGAGATCCAGAGAGAGAGAGAGAGAGATCCAGAGAGAGAGAGATCCAAAGAGAGAGAGATACAAAGAGAGAGAGATCCAGAGAATGAGAGAGATCCAGAGAAAGAGATCCATAGAGTGAGAACCAGAGAGAGATATCCATAGAGTGAGATCCAGAGGGAGAGATCCAGAGGGAGAGATCCAGAGGGAGAGATCCAGAGGGAGAGATCCAGAGGGAGAGATCCAGAGGGAGAGATCCAGAGGGAGAGATCCAGAGGGAGAGATCCAGAGGGAGAGATCCAGAGGGAGAGATCCAGAGGGAGAGATCCAGAGAGCGAGAGAGAAATAGGGAGCCTGACCCATAGAGAGAGAGAGAGAGGGAGAGAGAGATAGAGATATACATAGGAAGCAGAACCAGAGAGATAGAGAGTGAGATCCAGAGACAGAGAGAGGAGAGAGAGAGAGTGATCCATAGAATGAGATAGATCCAGGGATAGAGAGAGAGAGAGATAGATCCAGGGAGAAATAGAGAGTACGATCTAGAGTCAGAGAGAGAAAGAGCGACAGATCCAGACAGAGAGAGAGAAATGTAGAAAGAGAGAGAAAGAGAGCCAGAATGAGATAGAGATCCAGAAAGAGTGAGAGGGTGATCCAGGTAGAGAGAGAGAGGGTGAGCTCCAGAGAGAGAGAGAGAGTGATCAAGAGAGAGGGAGCAAGAGAGAGAGAGAGAGAGAGATTGAGTGAGAGTTAGATCCAAAGAGAGGGATCCAGAGAGTGGGATACAGGGAGAGAAAGATAGAGAGCAAGAGAGAAATAGGGAGCCTGACCCATAGAGAGAGATCCAGAGCGAGAGATCCAGAGAGAGAGATCCAGAGAGCGAGATCCAGAGAGTGAGAGAGAAATAGGGAGCCTGACCCATAGAGAGAGAGGGAGAGAGAGGTAGAGATAGACATAGGAAGCAGAACCAGAGAGAGAGAGAGAGATCCAGAGACAGAGAGAGGAGAGAGAGAGAGAGTGATCCGGAGAATGAGATAGATCCAGGGATAGAGAGAGAGAGATAGATCCAGGGAGAAATAGAGAGTACGATCTAGAGTCAGAGAGAGAAAGAGCGACAGATCCAGACAGAGAGAGAGAGAAATGTAGAAAGAGAGAGAAAGAGAGCCAGTACGAGATAGAGATCCAGAAAGAGTGAGAGGGTGATCCAGATAGAGAGAGAGAGGGAGAGCTCCAGAGAGAGAGAGAGTGATCCAGAGAGAGGGAGCAAGAGAGAGAGAGAGAGACTAAATGAGAGATAGATCCAAAGAGAGGGATCCAGAGAGTGGGATACAGGGAGAGAAAAATAGAGAGCAAGAGAGAAATAGGGAGCCTGACCCATAGAGAGAGAGATCCAGAGAGAGAGAGAGAGAGAGAGCGTGAGAGATCCAGAGAGAGAGGGAGAGGTCCAGAGAGAGACAGATAAATAAAGCAACAGATATCCAGTAAGCGATGGAGAGTGAGATCCAGAGAGAGAGATAGAGATAGACATAGGAAGCAGAACCAGAGAGAGAGAGAGAGAGAGATCCAGGGACAAGAGAGGAGAGAGAGAGAGAGAGATCCAGAGAATGAGATAGATCCAGGGAGAAATAGAGAGTACGATCTAGAGTCAGAGAGAGAAAGAGCGACAGATCCAGACAGAGAGAGAGAAATGGAGAAAGAGAGAAAGAGAGCCAGAGCGAGATAGAGATCCAGAAAGAGTGAGAGGGTGATCCAGGTAGAGAGAGAGAGGGAGAGCTCCAGAGAGAGAGAGAGAGTGATCAAGAGAGAGGGAGCAAGAGAGAGAGAGAGAGATTGAGTGAGAGTTAGATCCAAAGAGAGGGATCCAGAGAGTGGGATACAGGGAGAGAAAGATAGAGAGCAAGAGAGAAATAGGGAGCCTGACCCATAGAGAGAGAGAGAGTGAGAGATCCAGAGAGAGAGGGAGAGGTCCAGAGTGTGACAGATAAATAAAGCGACAGATATCCAGTAAGAGATGGAGAGTGAGATCCAGAGGCAGAGGGTGAAAGAGAGAGAAATCCAGAGAGAGGGAGCGAGAGAGATCCAGACAGAGAGAGAGAGAGAGATCTACAGAGAGAGAGAGAGATGCACAGAGAGAGAGATCCACAGAGAGAGAGAGATCCGCAGAGAGAGAGAGAGATCCACAGAGAGAGAGAGAGAGTACCACAGAGAGAGAGAGAGATGCAGAGAGAGTGTGATAGATCCAAAGAGTGACAGAGAGAGATAGATCCAGAGAGTGAGAGATAAATAGAGAGACAGAGATCCAGCAAGAGATAGAGAGATCTAGAGTCAGAGAGTAAGAGAGAGAGATCCAGACGGAGAGAGAGACATGGAGAGGGAGAAAGAGAGAGAGATACAGAGAGATCAAGGGAGAGAGATCCAGAGCGACAAAGAGAGAGAGATCAAGAGAGAGAGAGAGATCCAGAGAGTGAGAGATAAAGAGAGAGAGAGATCTGGAGCGAGAACCAGAGTGAATGAGAGATTGTAGAGAGAGATCAATTGAGAAAGAGGGAGAGATAAACAGAGAAAGATGGAGAGTAAGATTCAGAGACAGTGAGAGAGAGAGAAAGGGAGAGAGAGACAGAAAGATAGAAAGGGAGAGAGATCCAGAGAGACAGATAGATACAGGGAGAGAGAGAGAGATGTAGTCAGAGAGAGAGATGCAGAGAGAGAGTGGTCCAGTGAGACACTGCAGGCAGAGAGAGAGAGTGAGATCCAGGTAGACACCAAGAGAGAGAGAGTTATCCAGAGAAAGCATGCGAGAGAGACAGGACGAAAGAGAGAGAGAGATCCAGAAAGAGAGAGAGATCCAGAGAGAGCGACAGATGCAGAGAGAGAGAGAGATAGAGATCCAGAGAGAGAGAGAGAGAGATCCAGAGAGAGAGTGAGAGATCCAGAGAGAGAGAGAGAGATCCAGAGATCCAGAGACAGAGATCCAGAGACAGAGATCCAGAGACAGAGATGCAGAGACAGAGATGCAGAGACAGAGATCCAGAGACAGAGATCCAGAGACAGAGATCCAGAGAGCGAGAGAGCAATAGGGAGCCTGACCCATACAGAGAGAGAGAGGGAGAGAGAGATAGAGATAGACATAGGAAGCAGAACCAGAGAGAGAGAGAGAGAGAGAGAGATCCAGAGACAGAGAGAGGAGAGAGAGAGAGAGAGAGTGATCCAGAGAATGAGATAGATCCAGGGAGAGAGAGATAGATCCAGGGAGAAATAGAGAGTACGATCTAGAGTCAGAGAGAGAAAGAGCGACAGATCCAGACAGAGAGAGAGAAATGTAGAAAGAGAGAGAAAGAGAGCCAGAATGAGATAGAGATCCAGAAAGAGTGAGAGGGTGATCCAGGTAGAGAGAGAGAGGGAGAGCTACAGAGAGAGAGAGAGTGATCCAGAGAGAGGGAGCAAGAGAGAGAGAGAGATTGAGTGAGAGATAGATCCAAAGAGAGGGATCCAGAGAGTGGGATACAGGGAGAGAAAAATAGAGAGCAAGAGAGAAATAGGGAGCCTGACCCATAGAGAGAGAGAGAGTGAGAGATACAGAGAGAGAGGGAAAGGTCCAGAGAGTGACAGATAAATAAAGCGACAGATATCCAGTAAGCGATGGAGAGTGAGATCCAGAGGCAGAGGGTGAAAGAGAGAGAAATCCAGTGAGAGGGAGCGAGAGAGATTCAGGGAGAGAGAGAGATCCAGAGAGTGAGAGAAGTCCAGAGAGAGAGAGAGAGAGATCCAGAGAGAGAGAGAGAGATCCAGAGAGAGAGAGAGAAATCCAGAGAGAGAGAGAGAGATCCAGAGAGAGAGAGATCCAGCGAGAGAGAGAGATCCAGCGAGAGAGAGAGATCCAGCGAGAGAGAGATCCAGCGAGAGAGAGAGAGAGAGATCCAGCGAGAGAGAGAGAGAGATCCAGCGAGTGAGAGAGAGAGATCCAGCGAGAGAGAGAGAGAGATCCAGAGAGAGAGAGAGAGATCCAGCGAGAGAGAGAGATCCAGCGTGAGAGAGAGAGATCCAGCGAGAGAGAGAGATCCAGCGAAAGAGAGAGAGATCCAGAGAGAGAGATCCAGAGAGAGAGATCCAGAGAGAGAGATCCAGAGAGAGAGATCCAGAGAGAGAGATCCAGAGAGAGAGAGAGAAAGATCCTGGTAGAGAGAGTGGGAGAGTGAAAGAGATCAATCGACAGAGGGAGATTTAGAGAGAGAGATCTAGAGAGTGAGATCCAGAGAGTGAGCTCCAGAGAGAGAGATCCAGAGAGAGAGATCCAGAGAGAGAGATCCAGAGAGAGAGATCCAGAGAGAGAGATCCAGAGAGAGAAATCCAGAGAGAGAAATCCAGAGAGAGAAATCCAGAGAGAGAGATCCAGAGAGAGAGATCCAGAGAGAGAGATCCAGAGAGAGAGATCCAGAGAGAGAGATCCAGAGAGAGAGATCCAGAGAGAGAGATCCAGAGAGAGAGTTCCAGAGAGAGAGTTCCAGAGAGAGAGTTCCAGAGAGAGATCCAGAGAGAGAGATCCAGAGAGAGAGCGATCCAGAGAGTGAGAGAGATAGAGATAGACATAGGACGCAGAACCAGAGAGAGAGAGATCCAGAGACAGAGAGAGGAGAGAGAGATCCAGAGAATGAGATAGATCCAGGGAGAGAAAGAGAGAGAGATAGATCCAGGGTGAAATAGAGAGTACGATCTAGAGTCAGAGAGAGAAAGAGCGACAGATCCAGACAGAGAGAGAGAAATGGAGAAAGAGAGAGAAAGATAGCCAGAACAAATAGAGATCCAGAAAGAGCGAGAGGGTGATCCAGGTAGAGAGAGAGAGGGAGAGCTCCAGAGAGAGAGAGAGTGATCCAGAGAGAGGGAGCAAGAGAGAGAGAGATTGAGTGAGAGACAGATTCAAAGAGAGGGATCCAGAGAGTGGGATACAGGGAGAGAAAGATAGAGAGCAAGAGAGAAATAGGGAGCCTGACCCATAGAGAGAGAGAGAGCGTGAGAGATCCAGAGAGAGAGGGAGAGGTCCAGAGAGTGACAGATAAATAAAGCGACAGATATCCAGTAAGAGATGGAGAGTGAGATCCAGAGGCAGAGGGTGAAAGAGAGAGAAATCCAGAGAGAGGGAGCGAGAGAGATTCAAAAAGAGAGAGAGAGGTCCAGAAAGAGGGATCCAGAGAGAGAGAGAGGAAGAGAGAGACAGAAAGAGAGATAGATAGGAAGCAGAACCAGAGAGAGAGAGAGAGACAAACTTCCAGAGAGAGAGAGGGGGGGAGAGAGAGAGTTCCAGAGGGTGATAAAACCAGAGGGAGAGAGATCCAGAGAGAGTGAGAGAGATCCACAGACAGAGAGAGAGATCCACAGAGAGAGAGAGAGATCCACAAAGAGAGAGAGAGAGATCTACAGAGAGGGAGAGATCCAGAGAGAGAGAGAGAGAGATCCACAGAGAGAGAGAGAGATCCACAGAGAGAGAGAGAGATCCACACAGAGAGAGAGAGATCCACAAAGAGAGAGAGATCCACAGAGAGAGAGAGAGAGATCCAGAGAGAGAGAGAGAGATGCAGAGAGAGTGCGATAGATCCAAAGAGTGACAGAGAGAGATAGATCCAGAGAGTGAGAGATAAATAGAGAGACAGAGATCCAGCAAGAGATAGAGAGAGAGATCTAAGAGTCAGAGAGTAAGAGAGAGAGATCCAGACGGAGAGAGAGACATGGAGAGGGAGAGAGAGAGAGAGAGATAAAGAGAGATCAAGGGAGAGAGATCCAGAGCGACAAAGAGAGAGATAAAGAGAGAGAGAGAGAGATCCAGAGAGTGAGAGATAAAGAGAGAGAGAGAGAAAAAGAGAGAGAGAGATCTGGAGCAAGAACCAGAGTGAATGAGAGATTGTAGAGAGGGAGAGATAAACAGAGAAAGATGGAGAGTAAGATTCAGAGACAGTGAGAGAGAGAGAAAGGGAGAGAGAGACAGAAAGATAGAAAGGGAGAGAGATCCAGAGAGACAGATAGATACAGGGAGAGAGAGAGAGATGTAGTCAGAGAGAGAGATGCAGAGAGAGAGTGGTCCAGTGAGACACTGAAGGCAGAGAGAGAGAGTGAGATCCGGGTAGACACCGAGAGAGAGAGAGTTATCCAGAGAAAGTGTGCAAGAGAGAGAGAGGACGAAAGAGAGAGAGAGGACGAAAGAGAGAGAGAGATCCAGAAAGTGAGAGAGATCCAGAAAGAGAGAGAGATCCAGAGAGAGCGACAGATGCAGAGAGAGAGAGAGATATCCAGAGAGAGAGAGAGAGAGATCCAGAGAGAGAGAGAGAGAGATCCAGAGAGAGAGAGATCCAGAGAGAGAGAGAGAGAGATCCAGAGAGAGAGAGAGAGAGAGATCCAGAGAGAGAGAGAGAGATCCAGAGAGAGAGAGAGATCCAGAGAGAGAGAGAGAGATCCAGAGAGAGAGAGAGAGATCCAGAGAGAGAGAGAGAGATCCAGAGAGAGAGATCCAGAGAGAGAGATCCAGAGAGAGAGATCCAGAGAGAGAGATCCAGAGAGAGAGATCCAGAGACAGAGATCCAGAGACAGAGATCCAGAGACAGAGATCCAGAGAGCGAGAGAGAAATAGGGAGCCTGACCCATACAGAGAGAGAGAGATAGAGATAGACATAGGAAGCAGAACCAGAGAGAGAGAGAGAGATCCAGAGACAGAGAGAGGAGAGAGAGAGAGAGAGTGATCCAGAGAATGAGATAGATCCAGGGAGAGAGAGAGAGAGAGATAGATCCAGGGAGAAATAGAGAGTACGATCTAGAGTCAGAGAGAGAAAGAGCGACAGATCCAGACAGAGAGAGAGAAATGGCGAAAGAGAGAGAAAGAGAGCCAGAGTGAGATAGAGATCCAGAAAGAGTGAGAGGGTGATCCAGGTAGAGAGAGAGGGAGAGCTCCATAGAGAGAGAGAGTGATCCAGAGAGAGGGAGCAAGAGAGAGAGATTGAGTGAGAGATAGATCCAAAGAGAGGGATCCAGAGAGTGGGATACAGGGAGAGAAAGATAGAGAGCAAGAGAGAAATAGCTAGCCAGATCCATAGAGAGAGAGATCCGGAGAGAGAGAGTGAGAGATCAAGAGAGAGAGGGAGAGTCCAGAGAGTGACAGATAAATAAAGCGACAGATATCCAGTAAGAGATGGAGACTGAGATCGAGAGGCAGAGGGTGAAAGAGAGAGAAATCCAGAGAGAGGGAACGAGAGAGATTCATAGAGAGGCAGATCCAGCGAGGGAGAGAGATCCAGCAAGAGAGAGAGATCCAGCAAGAGAGAGAGAGATCAAGCGAGAGAGAGAGAGATCAAGCGAGAGAGAGAGAGATCCAGCAAGAGAGAGAGATCCAGAGAGAGAGAGAGACAGATCCTGGTAGAGAGAGTGGGAGAGAGAGACCAATCGAGAGAGAGAGAACTAGAGAGACGGATCTAGAGAGAGAGAGATCCAGTGAGAGAGATCCAGAGAGAGAGATCCAGAGAGAGAGATCCAGAGAGAGAGATCCAGAGAGATCCAGAGAGAGAGATCCAGAGAGCGAGAGAGAAATAGGGAGCCTGACCCATGCAGAGAGAGAGAGAGATCCAGAGAGAGAGAGATAGAGATAGACATAGGAAGCAGAACCAGAGAGAGAGAGAGAGTGAGATCCAGAGACAGAGAGAGGAGAGAGAGAGAGAGAGATCCAGAGAATGAGATAGATCCAGGGAAAAATAGAGAGTACGATCTAAAAGCCACAGAGAGAAAGAGCGACAGATCCAGACAGAGAGAGAGAAATGGAGAAAGAGAGAAAGAGAGCCAGAGCGAGATAGAGATCCAGAAAGAGTGAGAGGGTGATCCAGGTAGAGAGAGAGAGGGAGAGCTCCAGAGAGAGAGAGAGTGATCAAGAGAGAGGGAGCAAGAGAGAGAGAGAGATTGAGTGAGAGTTAGATCCAAAGAGAGGGATCCAGAGAGTGGGATACAGGGAGAGAAAGATAGAGAGCAAGAGAGAAATAGGGAGCCTGACCCATAGAGAGAGAGAGAGTGAGAGATCCAGAGAGAGAGGGAGAGGTCCAGAGAGTGACAGATAAATAAAGCGACAGATATCCAGTAAGAGATGGAGAGTGAGATCCAGAGGCAGAGGGTGAAAGAGAGAGAAATCCAGAGAGAGGGAGCGAGAGAGATCCAGAGAGAGAGAGAGAGAGATCTACAGAGAGAGATGCACAGAGAGAGAGAGATGCACAGAGAGAGAGAGATGCACAGAGAGAGAGAGATGCACAGAGAGAGAGAGATGCACAGAGAGAGAGAGATGCACAGAGAGAGAGAGATGCACAGAGAGAGAGAGATGCACAGAGAGAGAGAGATCCACAGAGAGAGAGAGAGTACCACAGAGAGAGAGAGAGATCCACAGAGAGAGAGAGAGATCCACCGAGAGAGAGAGAGATGCAGAGAGAGTGCGATAGATCCAAAGAGTTACAGAGAGAGATAGATCCAGAGAGTGAGAAATAAATAGAGAGACAGAGATCCAGCAAGAGATAGAGAGAGAGATCTAGAGTCAGAGAGTAAGAGAGAGAGATCCAGATGGAGAGAGAGACATGGAGAGGGAGAAAGAGAGAGAGATACAGAGAGATCAAGGGAGAGAGATCCATAGCAACAAAGAGAGAGAGATCAAGAGAGAGAGAGAGATCCAGAGAGTGAGAGATAAAGAGAGAGAGAGATCTGGAGCGAGAACCAGAGTGAATGAGAGATTGTAGAGAGAAAGAGATCGAGATAGAGGGAGAGATGAACAGAGAAAGATGGAGAGTAATATTCAGAGACAGTGAGAGAGAGAGAAAGGGAGAGAGAGACAGAGAGATAGAAAGGGAGAGAGATCCAGATAGACAGATAGATACAGAGAGAGAGAGAGAGAAATGTACTGAGAGAGAGAGATGCAGAGAGAGAGTGGTCCAGTGAGAAACTCCAGGCAGAGAAAGAGAGTGAGATCCAGGTAGAGACCGAGAGAGAGAGAGTTATCCAGAGAAAGCGTGCAAGAGAGAGAGAGGACGAAAGAGAGAGAGAGAGAGATCCAGAAAGAGAGAGAGATCCAGAGAGAGAGAGAGATCCAGAGAGAGAGATCCAGAGAGAGAGAGATCCAGAGAGAGAGAGAGATCCAGAGAGAAAGAGAGATCCAGAGAGAGAGAGAGAGATCCAGAGAGAGAGAGATCCAGAGAGAGAGAGATCCAGAGAGAGATCTATAGTGTGAGATCCAGAGAGAGAGATCCAGAGAGAGAGATCCATAGAGTGAGATCCAAAGAGTGAGATTCAAAGAGTGAGCTCCAGAGCGAGAGATCCAGAGCGAGAGATCCAGATCGAGAGATCCAGAGAGAGAGAGATCCAGAGAGAGAGATCCAGAGAGAGAGATCCAGAGAGAAAGATCCAGAGAGAGAGATCCAAAGAGAGAGATCCATAGAGTGAGATCCATAGAGTGAGATTCAAAGAGTGAGATCCAGAGCGAGAGATCCAGAGCGAGAGATCCAGAGCGAGAGATCCAGAGAGAGAGATCCAGAGAGAGAGATCCAGAGAGAGAGATCCAGAGAGAGAGAGATCCAGAGAGAGAGAGATCCAGAGAGAAAGATCCAGAGAGAGAGATCCAGAGACCGAAATCCAGAGAGCGAGAGAGAAATAGGGAGCCTGACCCATAGAGAGAGAGAGGGAGAGAGAGGTAGAGATAGACATAGGAAGCAGAACCAGAGAGAGAGAGAGATCCAGAGAAAGAGATAGATCCAGGGATAGAGAGAGAGAGAGATAGATCCAGGGAGAAATAGAGAGTACGATCTAGAGTCAGAGAGAGAAAGAGCGACAGATCCAGACAGAGAGAGAGAAATGTAGAAAGAGAGAGAAAGAGAGACAGAACGAGATAGAGATCCAGAAAGAGTGAGAGGGTGATCCAGGTAGATAGAGAGAGGGAGAGCTCCAGAGAGAGAGAGAGTGATCCAGAGAGAGGAAGCAAGAGAGAGAGTGAGACTAAGTGAGAGATAGATCCAAAGAGAGAGAGAGAGACAGATCCTGTTAGAGAGAGTGGGAGAGAGAGACCAATCGAGAGAGAGAGAACTAGAGAGACGGATCTAGAGAGAGAGATCCAGAGAGGGAGATCCAGAGAGAGAGAGATCCAGAGAGAGAGAGATCCAGAGAGAGAGAGATCCAGAGAGAGAGATCCAGAGAGAGAGATCCAGAGAGAGAGATCCAGAGAGAGAGATCCAGAGAGAGAGATCCAGAGAGAGAGATCCAGAGAGTGAGATCCAGAGAGCGAGAGAGAAATAGGGAGCCTGAACCATGCAGAGAGAGAGAGAGATCCAGAGAGAGAGAGATAGAGATAGACATAGGAAGCAGAACCAGAGAGAGAGAGAGAGTGAGATCCAGAGACAGAGAGAGGAGAGAGAGAGAGAGAGATCCAGAGAATGAGATAGATCCAGGGAGAAATAGAGAGTACGATCTAGAGTCAGAGAGAGAAAGAGCGACAGATCCAGACAGAGAGAGATAAATGGAGAAAGAGAGAAGGAGAGCCAGAGCGAGATAGAGATCCAGAAAGAGTGAGAGGGTGATCCAGGCAGAGAGAGAGAGGGAGAGCTCCAGAGAGAGAGTGATCCAGAGAGAGGGAGCAAGAGAGAGAGAGAGATTAAGTGAGAGATAGATCCAAAGAGAGGGATCCAGAGAGTGGGATACAGGGAGAGAAAAATAGAGAGCGAGAGAGAAATAGGGAGACTGACCCATAGAGAGAGAGATCCAGAGAGAGAGAGAGAGAGTGTGAGAGATCCAGAGAGAGAGGGAGAGGTCCAGAGAGAGACAGATAAATAAAGCAACAGATATCCAGTAAGCGATGGAGAGTGAGATCCAGAGAGAGAGAGATAGAGATAGACATGGGAAGCAGAACCAGAGAGAGAGAGAGTGAGATCCAGAGACAGAGAGAGGAGAGAGAGAGAGAGATCCAGAGAATGAGATAGATCCAGGGAGAAATAGAGAGTACGATCTAGAGTCAGAGAGAGAAAGAGCGACAGATCCAGACAGAGAGAGAGAAATGGAGAAAGAGAGAAGGAGAGCCAGAGCGAGATAGAGATCCAGAAAGAGTGAGAGGGTGATCCAGGCAGAGAGAGAGAGGGAGAGCTCCAGAGAGAGAGTGATCCAGAGAGAGGGAGCAAGAGAGAGAGAGAGATTAAGTGAGAGATAGATCCAAAGAGAGGGATCCAGAGAGTGTGATACAGGGAGAGAAAAATAGAGAGCAAGAGAGAAATAGGGAGCCTGACCCATAGAGAGAGAGATCCAGAGAGAGAGAGAGAGAGTGTGAGAGATCCAGAGAGAGAGGGAGAGGTCCAGAGAGAGACAGATAAATAAAACAACAGATATCCAGTAAGCGATGGAGAGTGAGATCCAGAGAGAGAGAGATAGAGATAGACATGGGAAGCAGAACCAGAGAGAGAGAGTGAGATCCAGAGACAGAGAGAGGAGAGAGAGAGAGAGATCCAGAGAATGAGATAGATCCAGGGAGAAATAGAGAGTACGATCTAGAGTCAGAGAGAGAAAGAGCGACAGATCCAGACAGAGAGAGAGAAATGGAGAAAGAGAGAAAGAGAGCCAGAGCGAGATAGAGATTCAGAAAGATGGAGAGGGTGATCCAGGTAGAGAGAGAGAGGGAGAGCTCCAGAGAGAGAGAGAGTGATCAAGAGAGAGGGAGCAAGAGAGAGAGAGAGATTGAGTGAGAGTTAGATCCAAAGAGAGGGATCCAGAGAGTGGGATACAGGGAGAGAAAGATAGAGAGCAAGAGAGAAATAGGGAGCCTGACCCATAGAGAGAGAGAGAGTGAGAGATCCAGAGAGAGAGGGAGAGGTCCAGAGTGTGACAGATAAATAAAGCGACAGATATCCAGTAAGAGATGGAGAGTGAGATCCAGAGGCAGAGGGTGAAAGAGAGAGAAATCCAGAGAGAGGGAGCGAGAGAGATCCAGACAGAGAGAGAGAGAGAGATCTACAGAAAGAGAGAGATCCACAGAGAGAGAGATAAAGAGAGAGAGAGATCTGGAGCAAGAACCAGAGTGAATGAGAGATTGTAGAGAGAGATCAATTGAGAAAGAGGGAGAGATAAACAGAGAAAGATGGAGAGTAAGATTCAGAGACAGTGAGAGAGAGAGAAAGGGAGAGAGAGACAGAAAGATAGAAAGGGAGAGAGATCCAGAGAGACAGATAGATACAGGGAGAGAGCTAGAGATGTAGTCAGAGAGAGAGATGCAGAGAGAGAGTGGTCCAGTGAGACACTGCAGGCAGAGAGAGAGAGTGAGATCCAGGTAGACACCGAGAGAGAGAGAGTTATCCAGAGAAAGTGTGCAAGAGAGAGAGAGATCCAGAAAGAGAGAGAGATCCAGAAAGAGAGAGAGATCCAGAGAGAGCGACAGATCCAGAGAGCGAGAGAGATCCAGAGAGAGAGAGAGAGAGAGATCCAGAGAGAGAGAGAGAGATCCAGAGAGAGAGAGAGATCCAGAGAGAGAGAGAGAGAGAGATCCAGAGAGAGAGAGAGAGAGAGATCCAGAGAGAGAGAGAGAGAGAGATCCAGAGAGAGAGAGAGAGATCCAGAGAGAGAGAGATCCAGAGAGAGAGAGATCCAGAGAGAGAGAGATCCAGAGAGAGAGAGATCCAGAGAGACAGATAGATCCAGAGACAGAGATCCAGAGACAGAGATCCAGAGACAGAGATCCAGAGACAGAGATCCAGAGACAGAGATCCAGAGACAGAGATCCAGAGACAGAGATCCAGAGGGCGAGAGAGAAATAGGGAGCCTGACCCATACAGAGAGAGAGAGGGAGAGAGAGATAGAGATAGACATAGGAAGCAGAACCAGAGAGAGAGAGAGAGAGATCCAGAGACAGAGAGAGGAGAGAGAGAGAGAGTGATCCAGAGAATGAGATAGATCCAGGGGGAGAGAGAGAGAGAGGTAGATCCAGGGAGAAATAGAGAGTACGATCTAGAGTCAGAGAGAGAAAGAGCGACAGATCCAGACAGAGAGAGAGAAATGGCGAAAGAGAGAGAAAGAGAGACAGAGTGAGATAGAGATCCAGAAAGAGTGAGAGGGTGATCCAGGTAGAGAGAGAGAGGGAGAGCTCCATAGAGAGAGAGAGTGATCCAGAGAGAGGGAGCAAGAGAGAGAGATTGAGTGAGAGATAGATCCAAAGAGAGGGATCCAGAGAGTGGGATACAGGGAGAGAAAGATAGAGAGCAAGAGAGAAATAGCTAGCCAGATCCATAGAGAGAGAGATCCGGAGAGAGAGAGTGAGAGATCAAGAGAGAGAGGGAGGGTCCAGAGAGTGACAGATAAATAAAGCGACAGATATCCAGTAAGAGATGGAGAGTGAGATCGAGAGGCAGAGGGTGAAAGAGAGAGAAATCCAGAGAGAGGGAACGAGAGAGATTCAGAGAGAGACAGATCCAGCGAGGGAGAGAGATCCAGTGAGAGAGAGAGATCCAGCAAGAGAGAGAGAGATCCAGCAAGAGAGAGAGAGATCCAGCAAGAGAGAGAGAGATCCAGCAAGCGAGAGAGATCAAGCGAGAGAGAGAGATCAAGCGAGAGAGAGAGATCAAACGAGAGAGAGAGAGATCCAGCAAGAGAGAGAGATCCAGAGAGAGAGAGACATCCAGAGAGAGAGAGAGACAGATCCTGGTAGAGAGAGTGGGAGAGAGAGACCAATTGAGAGAGAGAGAACTAGAGAGACGGATCTAGAGAGAGAGCAAGAGAGAGAGATCCAGAGAGAGAGATCAAGAGAGAGAGATCCAGAGAGAGAGATCCAGAGAGAGAGATCCAGAGAGAGAGATCCAGAGAGAGAGATCCAGAGAGAGAGATCCAGAGAGAGAGATCCAGAGAGCGAGAGAGAAATAGGGAGCCTGACCCATGCAGAGAGAGAGAGAGATCCAGAGAGAGAGAGATAGAGATAGACATAGGAAGCAGAACCAGAGAGAGAGAGAGAGTGAGATCCAGAGACAGAGAGAGGAGAGAGAGAGAGAGAGAGAGATCCAGAGAATGAGATAGATCCAGGGAAAAATAGAGAGTACGATCTAGAGTCACAGAGAGAAAGAGCGACAGATCCAGACAGAGAGAGAGAAATGGAAAAAGAGAGAAAGAGAGCCAGAGCGAGATAGAGATCCAGAAAGAGTGAGAGGGTGATCCAGGTAGAGAGAGAGAGGGTGAGCTCCAGAGAGAGAGAGAGAGTGATCAAGAGAGAGGGAGCAAGAGAGAGAGAGATTGAGTGAGAGTTAGATCCAAAGAGAGGGATCCAGAGAGTGGGATACAGGGAGAGAAAGATAGAGAGCAAGAGAGAAATAGGGAGCCTGACCCATAGAGAGAGATCCAGAGCGAGAGATCCAGAGCGAGAGATCCAGAGAGAGAGATCCAGAGAGCGAGATCCAGAGAGTGAGAGAGAAATAGGGAGCCTGACCCATAGAGAGAGAGAGGGAGAGAGAGGTAGAGATAGACATAGGAAGCAGAACCAGAGGGAGAGAGAGAGATCCAGAGACAGAGAGAGGAGAGAGAGAGAGAGTGATCCGGAGAATGAGATAGATCCAGGGATAGAGAGAGAGAGATAGATCCAGGGAGAAATAGAGAGTACGATCTAGAGTCAGAGAGAGAAAGAGCGACAGATCCAGACAGAGAGAGAGAGAAATGTAGAAAGAGAGAGAAAGAGAGCCAGTACGAGATAGAGATCCAGAAAGAGTGAGAGGGTGATCCAGATAGAGAGAGAGAGGGAGAGCTCCAGAGAGAGAGAGAGTGATCCAGAGAGAGGGAGCAAGAGAGAGAGAGAGAGACTAAATGAGAGATAGATCCAAAGAGAGGGATCCAGAGAGTGGGATACAGGGAGAGAAAAATAGAGAGCAAGAGAGAAATAGGGAGCCTGACCCATAGAGAGAGAGATCCAGAGAGAGAGAGAGAGAGAGAGCGTGAGAGATCCAGAGAGAGAGGGAGAGGTCCAGAGAGAGACAGATAAATGAAGCAACAGATATCCAGTAAGCGATGGAGAGTGAGATCCAGAGAGAGAGAGATAGAGATAGACAAAGGAAGCAGAACCAGAGAGAGAGAGAGAGAGTGATCCAGGGACAAGAGAGGAGAGAGAGAGAGAGAGATCCAGAGAATGAGATAGATCCAGGGAGAAATAGAGAGTACGATCTAGAGTCAGAGAGAGAAAGAGCGACAGATCCAGACAGAGAGAGAGAAATGGAGAAAGAGAGAAAGAGAGCCAGAGCGAGATAGAGATCCAGAAAGAGTGAGAGGGTGATCCAGGTAGAGAGAGAGAGGGAGAGCTCCAGAGAGAGAGAGAGAGTGATCAAGAGAGAGGGAGCAAGAGAGAGAGAGAGAGAGATTGAGTGAGAGTTAGATCCAAAGAGAGGGATCCAGAGAGTGGGATACAGGGAGAGAAAGATAGAGAGCAAGAGAGAAATAGGGAGCCTGACCCATAGAGAGAGAGAGAGTGAGAGATCCAGAGAGAGAGGGAGAGGTCCCGAGTGTGACAGATAAATAAAGCGACAGATATCCAGTAAGAGATGGAGAGTGAGATCCAGAGGCAGAGGGTGAAAGAGAGAGAAATCCAGAGAGAGGGAGCGAGAGAGATCCAGACAGAGAGAGAGAGAGAGATCTACAGAGAGAGAGAGAGATGCACAGAGAGAGAGATCCACAGAGAGAGAGAGATCCGCAGAGAGAGAGAGAGATCCACAGAGAGAGAGAGAGTACCACAGAGAGAGAGAGAGTACCACAGAGAGAGAGAGAGATGCAGAGAGAGTGTGATAGATCCAAAGAGTGACAGAGAGAGATAGATCCAGAGAGTGAGAGATAAATAGAGAGACAGAGATCCAGCAAGAGATAGAGAGAGAGATCTAGAGTCAGAGAGTAAGAGAGAGAGATCCAGACGGAGAGAGAGACATGGAGAGGGAGAAAGAGAGAGAGATACAGAGAGATCAAGGGAGAGAGATCCAGAGCGACAAAGAGAGAGAGATCAAGAGAGAGAGAGAGATCCAGAGAGTGAGAGATAAAGAGAGAGAGAGATCTGGAGCGAGAACCAGAGTGAATGAGAGATTGTAGAGAGAGATCAATTGAGAAAGAGGGAGAGATAAACAGAGAAAGATGGAGAGTAAGATTCAGAGACAGTGAGAGAGAGAGAAAGGGAGAGAGAGACAGAAAGATAGAAAGGGAGAGAGATCCAGAGAGACAGATAGATACAGGGAGAGAGAGAGAGATGTAGTCAGAGAGAGAGATGCAGAGAGAGAGTGGTCCAGTGAGACACTGCAGGCAGAGAGAGAGAGTGAGATCCAGGTAGACACCAAGAGAGAGAGAGAGTTATCCAGAGAAAGCATGCGAGAGAGACAGGACGAAAGAGAGAGAGAGATCCAGAAAGAGAGAGATCCAGAGAGAGCGACAGATGCAGAGAGAGAGAGAGAGAGAGAGATCCAGAGAGAGAGAGAGAGATCCAGAGAGAGAGTGAGAGATCCAGAGAGAGAGAGAGAGAGATCCAGAGATCCAGAGACAGAGATCCAGAAACAGAGATGCAGAGACAGAGATCCAGAGACAGAGATCCAGAGACAGAGATCCAGAGACAGAGATCCAGAGAGCGAGAGAGCAATAGGGAGCCTGACCCATACAGAGAGAGAGAGGGAGAGAGAGATAGAGATAGACATAGGAAGCAGAACCAGAGAGAGAGAGAGATCCAGAGACAGAGAGAGGAGAGAGAGAGAGAGAGTGATCCAGAGAATGAGATAGATCCAGGGAGAGAGAGATAGATCCAGGGAGAAATAGAGAGTACGATCTAGAGTCAGAGAGAGAAAGAGCGACAGATCCAGACAGAGAGAGAGAAATGGCGAAAGAGAGAGAAAGAGAGCCAGAGTGAGATAGAGATCCAGAAAGAGTGAGAGGGTGATCCAGGTAGAGAGAGAGGGAGAGCTCCATAGAAACAGAGAGTGATCCAGAGAGAGGGAGCAAGAGAGAGAGATTGAGTGAGAGATAGATCCAAAGAGAGGGATCCAGAGAGTGGGATACAGGGAGAGAAAGATAGAGAGCAAGAGAGAAATAGGTAGCCAGATCCATAGAGAGAGAGATCCGGAGAGAGAGAGTGAGAGATCCAGAGAGAGAGGGAGAGTCCAGAGAGTGACAGATAAATAAAGCGACAGATATCCAGTAAAAGATGGAGAGTGAGATCGAGAGGCAGAGGGTGAAAGAGAGAGAAATCCAGAGAGAGGGAACGAGAGAGATTCAGAGAGAGACAGATCCAGCAAGAGAGAGAGATCCAGCGAGAGAGAGAGATCAAGCGAGAGAGAGAGAGATCAAGCGAGAGAGAGAGAGATCAAGCAAGAGAGAGAGATCCAGCAAGAGAGAGAGATCCAGAGAGAGAGAGAGATCCAGAGAGAGAGAGAGACAGATCCTGGTAGAGAGAGTGGGAGAGAGAGACCAATCGAGAGAGAGAGAACAAGAGAGACAGATCTAGAGAGACAGATCTAGAGAGAGAGATCCAGAGAGAGAGATCCAGAGAGAGAGATCCAGAGAGAGAGATCCAGAGAGAGAGATCCAGAGAGAGAGAGATCCAGAGAGAGAGAGATCCAGAGAGAGAGAGATCCAGAGAGAGAGATCCAGAGAGAGAGAGATCCAGAGAGAGAGATCCAGAGAGAGAGATCCAGAGAGAGAGAACCAGAGAGTGAGATCCAGAGAGCGAGAGAGAAATAGGGAGCCTGACCCATGCAGAGAGAGAGAGAGATCCAGAGAGAGAGATAGAGATAGACATAGGAAGCAGAACCAGAGAGAGAGAGAGAGTGAGATCCAGAGACAGAGAGAGGAGAGAGAGAGAGAGAGAGAGAGAGAGATCCAGAGAATGAGATAGATCCAGGGAGAAATAGAGAGTACGATCTAGAGTCACAGAGAGAAAGAGCGACAGATCCAGACAGAGAGAGAGAAATGGAGAAAGAGAGAAAGAGAGCCAGAGCGAGATAGAGATCCAGAAAGAGTGAGAGGGTGATCCAGGTAGAGAGAGAGAGGGAGAGCTCCAGAGAGAGAGAGAGTGATCAAGAGAGAGGGAGCAAGAGAGAGAGAGAGATTGAGTGAGAGTTAGATCCAAAGAGATAGATCCAGAGAGTGGGATACAGGGAGAGAAAGATAGAGAGCAAGAGAGAAATAGGGAGCCTGACCCATAGAGAGAGAGAGAGTGAGAGATCCAGAGAGAGAGGGAGAGGTCCAGAGTGTGACAGATAAATAAAGCGACAGATATCCAGTAAGAGATGGAGAGTGAGATCCAGAGGCAGAGGGTGAAAGAGAGAGAAATCCAGAGAGAGGGAGTGAGAGAGATCCAGACAGAGAGAGAGAGAAAGATCTACAGAGAGAGAGAGAGATGCACAGAGAGAGAGAGAGAGATCTACAGAGAGAGAGAGATGCACAGAGAGAGAGAGATCCACAGAGAGAGAGAGAGATCCACAGAGAGAGAGAGAGTACCACAGAGAGAGAGAGAGATGCAGAGAGAGTGCGATAGATCCAAAGAGTGACAGAGAGAGATAGATCCAGAGAGTGAGAGATAAATAGAGAGACAGAGATCCAGCAAGAGATAGAGAGAGAGATCTAGAGTCAGAGAGTAAGAGAGAGAGATCCAGACGGAGAGAGAGACATGGAGAGGGAGAAAGAGAGAGAGAGATACAGAGAGATCAAGGGAGAGAGATCCAGAGCGACAAAGAGAGAGAGATCAAGAGAGAGAGAGAGATCCAGAGAGTGAGAGATAAAGAGAGAGAGAGAGATCTGGAGCGAGAACCAGAGTGAATGAGAGATTGTAGAGAGAGATCAATTGAGAAAGAGGGAGAGATAAACAGAGAAAGATAGAGAGTAAGATTCAGAGACAGTGAGAGAGAGAGAAAGGGAGAGAGAGACAGAAAGATAGAAAGGGAGAGAGATCCAGAGAGACAGATAGATACAGGGAGAGAGAGAGAGATGTAGTCAGAGAGAGAGATGCAGAGAGAGAGTGGTCCAGTGAGACACTGCAGGCAGAGAGAGAGTGTGAGATCCAGGTACACACCGAGAGAGAGAGAGTTATCCAGAGAAAGCGTGCGAGAGAGAGAGGACGAAAGAGAGAGAGAGATCCAGAAAGAGAGAGAGATCCAGAGAGAGCGACAGATGCAGAGAAAGAGAGAGAGATCCAGAGAGAGAGAGAGGGATCCAGAGAGAGAGAGAGAGATCCAGAGAGAGAGAGAGAGAGATTCAGAGAGAGAGAGAGAGAGATCCAGAGAGAGAGAGAGAGATCCAGAGAGAGAGAGAGAGATCCAGAGAGAGAGAGAGATCCAGAGATCCAGAGACAGAGATCCAGAGACAGAGATCCAGAGACAGAGATCCAGAGACAGAGATCCAGAGACAGAGATCCAGAGACAGAGATCCAGAGACAGAGATCCAGAGAGCGAGAGAGAAATAGGGAGCCTGACCCATACAGAGAGAGAGAGGGAGAGAGAGATAGAGATAGACATAGGAAGCAGAACCAGAGAGAGAGAGAGAGATCCAGAGACAGAGAGAGGAGAGAGAGAGAGAGAGTGATCCAGAGAATGAGATAGATCCAGGGAGAGAGAGATAGATCAAGGGAGAAATAGAGAGTACGATCTAGAGTCAGAGAGAGAAAGAGCGACAGATCCAGACAGCGAGAGAGAAATGGCGAAAGAGAGAGAAAGAGAGCCAGAGTGAGATAGAGATCCAGAAAGAGTGAGAGGGTGATCCAGGTAGAGAGAGAGGGAGAGCTCCATAGAAAGAGAGAGTGATCCAGAGAGAGGGAGCAAGAGAGAGAGATTGAGTGAGAGATAGATCCAAAGAGAGGGATCCAGAGAGTGGGATACAGGGAGAGAAAGATAGAGAGCAAGAGAGAAATAGGTAGCCAGATCCATAGAGAGAGAGATCCGGAGAGAGAGAGAGTGAGAGATCCAGAGAGAGAGGGAGAGTCCAGAGAGTGACAGATAAATAAAGTGACAGATATCCAGTAAGAGATGGAGAGTGAGATCCAGAGGCAGAGGGTGAAAGAGAGAGAAATCCAGAGAGAGGGAGTGAGAGAGATCCAGACAGAGAGAGAGAGAAAGATCTACAGAGAGAGAGAGAGATGCACAGAGAGAGAGAGAGAGATCTACAGAGAGAGAGAGATGCACAGAGAGAGAGAGATCCACAGAGAGAGAGAGAGATCCACAGAGAGAGAGAGAGTACCACAGAGAGAGAGAGAGATGCAGAGAGAGTGCGATAGATCCAAAGAGTGACAGAGAGAGATAGATCCAGAGAGTGAGAGATAAATAGAGAGACAGAGATCCAGCAAGAGATAGAGAGAGAGATCTAGAGTCAGAGAGTAAGAGAGAGAGATCCAGACGGAGAGAGAGACATGGAGAGGGAGAAAGAGAGAGAGAGATACAGAGAGATCAAGGGAGAGAGATCCAGAGCGACAAAGAGAGAGAGATCAAGAGAGAGAGAGAGATCCAGAGAGTGAGAGATAAAGAGAGAGAGAGAGATCTGGAGCGAGAACCAGAGTGAATGAGAGATTGTAGAGAGAGATCAATTGAGAAAGAGGGAGAGATAAACAGAGAAAGATAGAGAGTAAGATTCAGAGACAGTGAGAGAGAGAGAAAGGGAGAGAGAGACAGAAAGATAGAAAGGGAGAGAGATCCAGAGAGACAGATAGATACAGGGAGAGAGAGAGAGATGTAGTCAGAGAGAGAGATGCAGAGAGAGAGTGGTCCAGTGAGACACTGCAGGCAGAGAGAGAGTGTGAGATCCAGGTACACACCGAGAGAGAGAGAGTTATCCAGAGAAAGCGTGCGAGAGAGAGAGGACGAAAGAGAGAGAGAGATCCAGAAAGAGAGAGAGATCCAGAGAGAGCGACAGATGCAGAGAAAGAGAGAGAGATCCAGAGAGAGAGAGAGGGATCCAGAGAGAGAGAGAGAGATCCAGAGAGAGAGAGAGAGAGATTCAGAGAGAGAGAGAGAGAGATCCAGAGAGAGAGAGAGAGATCCAGAGAGAGAGAGAGAGATCCAGAGAGAGAGAGAGATCCAGAGATCCAGAGACAGAGATCCAGAGACAGAGATCCAGAGACAGAGATCCAGAGACAGAGATCCAGAGACAGAGATCCAGAGACAGAGATCCAGAGACAGAGATCCAGAGAGCGAGAGAGAAATAGGGAGCCTGACCCATACAGAGAGAGAGAGGGAGAGAGAGATAGAGATAGACATAGGAAGCAGAACCAGAGAGAGAGAGAGAGATCCAGAGACAGAGAGAGGAGAGAGAGAGAGAGAGTGATCCAGAGAATGAGATAGATCCAGGGAGAGAGAGATAGATCAAGGGAGAAATAGAGAGTACGATCTAGAGTCAGAGAGAGAAAGAGCGACAGATCCAGACAGCGAGAGAGAAATGGCGAAAGAGAGAGAAAGAGAGCCAGAGTGAGATAGAGATCCAGAAAGAGTGAGAGGGTGATCCAGGTAGAGAGAGAGGGAGAGCTCCATAGAAAGAGAGAGTGATCCAGAGAGAGGGAGCAAGAGAGAGAGATTGAGTGAGAGATAGATCCAAAGAGAGGGATCCAGAGAGTGGGATACAGGGAGAGAAAGATAGAGAGCAAGAGAGAAATAGGTAGCCAGATCCATAGAGAGAGAGATCCGGAGAGAGAGAGAGTGAGAGATCCAGAGAGAGAGGGAGAGTCCAGAGAGTGACAGATAAATAAAGTGACAGATATCCAGTAAGAGATGGAGAGTGAGATCCAGAGGCAGAGGGTGAAAGAGAGAGAAATCCAGAGAGAGGGAGCGAGAGAGATTCAGAGAGAGACATATCCAGCGAGGGAGAGAGATCCAGTGAGAGAGAGAGATCCAGCAAGAGAGAGAGATCCAGCAAGAGAGAGAGAGAGATCCAGCAAGAGAGAGAGATCAAGCGAGAGAGAGAGATCCAGCAAAAGAGAGAGATCCAGAGAGAGAGATCCAGAGAGAGAGAGATCCAGAGAGAGAGATCCAGAGAGAGAGATACAGAGAGTGAGATCCAGTGAGCGAGAGAGAAATAGAGAGCCTGACCCATGCAGAGAAAGAGAGAGATCCAGAGAGATAGAGATAGACATAGGAAGCAGAACCAGAGAGAGAGAGAGAGTGAGATCCAGAGACAGAGAGAGGAGAGAGAGAGAGAGAGAGATCCAGAGAATGAGATAGATCCAGGGAGAAATAGAGAGTACGATCTAGAGTCACAGAGAGAAAGAGCGACAGATCCAGACAGAGAGAGAGAAATGGAGAAAGAGAGAAAGAGAGCCAGAGCGAGATAGAGATCCAGAAAGAGTGAGAGGGTGATCCAGGTAGAGAGAGAGAGGGAGAGCTCCAGAGAGAGAGAGAGTGATCAAGAGAGAGGGAGCAAGAGAGAGAGAGAGATTGAGTGAGAGTTAGATCCAAAGAGATAGATCCAGAGAGTGGGATACAGGGAGAGAAAGATAGAGAGCAAGAGAGAAATAGGGAGCCTGACCCATAGAGAGAGAGAGAGTGACAGATCCAGAGAGAGAGGGAGAGGTCCAGAGTGTGACAGATAAATAAAGCGACAGATATCCAGTAAGAGATGGAGAGTGAGATCCAGAGGCAGAGGGTGAAAGAGAGAGAAATCCAGAGAGAGGGAGTGAGAGAGATCCAGACAGAGAGAGAGAGAAAGATCTACAGAGAGAGAGAGAGATGCACAGAGAGAGAGAGAGAGATCTACAGAGAGAGAGAGATGCACAGAGAGAGAGAGATCCACAGAGAGAGAGAGAGATCCACAGAGAGAGAGAGAGTACCACAGAGAGAGAGAGAGATGCAGAGAGAGTGCGATAGATCCAAAGAGTGACAGAGAGAGATAGATCCAGAGAGTGAGAGATAAATAGAGAGACAGAGATCCAGCAAGAGATAGAGAGAGAGATCTAGAGTCAGAGAGTAAGAGAGAGAGATCCAGACGGAGAGAGAGACATGGAGAGGGAGAAAGAGAGAGAGAGATACAGAGAGATCAAGGGAGAGAGATCCAGAGCGACAAAGAGAGAGAGATCAAGAGAGAGAGAGAGATCCAGAGAGTGAGAGATAAAGAGAGAGAGAGAGATCTGGAACGAGAACCAGAGTGAATGAGAGATTGTAGAGAGAGATCAATTGAGAAAGAGGGAGAGATAAACAGAGAAAGATAGAGAGTAAGATTCAGAGACAGTGAGAGAGAGAGAAAGGGAGAGAGAGACAGAAAGATAGAAAGGGAGAGAGATCCAGAGAGACAGATAGATACAGGGAGAGAGAGAGAGATGTAGTCAGAGAGAGAGATGCAGAGAGAGAGTGGTCCAGTGAGACACTGCAGGCAGAGAGAGAGTGTGAGATCCAGGTACACACCGAGAGAGAGAGAGTTATCCAGAGAAAGCGTGCGAGAGAGAGAGGACGAAAGAGAGAGAGAGATCCAGAAAGAGAGAGAGATCCAGAGAGAGCGACAGATGCAGAGAAAGAGAGAGAGATCCAGAGAGAGAGAGAGAGATCCAGAGAGAGAGAGAGAGATCCAGAGAGAGAGAGAGAGATCCAGAGAGAGAGAGAGAGAGATCCAGAGAGAGAGAGAGATCCAGAGAGAGAGAGAGAGATCCAGAGATCCAGAGACAGAGATCCAGAGACAGAGATCCAGAGACAGAGATCCAGAGACAGAGATCCAGAGACAGAGATCCAGAGACAGAGATCCAGAGACAGAGATCCAGAGACAGAGATCCAGAGACAGAGATCCAGAGACAGAGATCCAGAGGGCGAGAGAGAAATAGGGAGCCTGACCCATACAGAGAGAGAGAGGGAGAGAGAGATAGAGATAGACATAGGAAGCAGAACCAGAGAGAGAGAGAGAGATCCAGAGACAGAGAGAGGAGAGAGAGAGAGAGAGTGATCCAGAGAATGAGATAGATCCAGGGAGAGAGAGATAGATCCAGGGAGAAATAGAGAGTACGATCTAGAGTCAGAGAGAGAAAGAGCGACAGATCCAGACAGCGAGAGAGAAATGGCGAAAGAGAGAGAAAGAGAGCCAGAGTGAGATAGAGATCCAGAAAGAGTGAGAGGGTGATCCAGGTAGAGAGAGAGGGAGAGCTCCATAGAAAGAGAGAGTGATCCAGAGAGAGGGAGCAAGAGAGAGAGATTGAGTGAGAGATAGATCCAAAGAGAGGGATCCAGAGAGTGGGATACAGGGAGAGAAAGATAGAGAGCAAGAGAGAAATAGGTAGCCAGATCCATAGAGAGAGAGATCCGGAGAGAGAGAGAGTGAGAGATTCAGAGAGAGAGGGAGAGTCCAGAGAGTGACAGATAAATAAAGCGACAGATATCCAGTAAGAGATGGAGAGTGAGATCCAGAGGCAGAGGGTGAAAGAGAGAGAAATCCAGAGAGAGGGAGCGAGAGAGATTCAGAGAGAGACATATCCAGCGAGGGAGAGAGATCCAGTGAGAGAGAGAGATCCAGCAAGAGAGAGAGATCCAGCAAGAGAGAGAGAGATCCAGCAAGAGAGAGAGATCAAGCGAGAGAGAGAGAGATCCAGCAAGAGAGAGAGATCCAGAGAGAGAGATCCAGAGAGAGAGATCCAGAGAGAGAGAGATCCAGAGAGAGAGAGATCCAGAGAGAGAGATCCAGAGAGAGAGATCCAGAGAGAGAGAGAGATCCAGAGAGAGAGATCCAGAGAGAGAGATCCAGAGAGAGAGATCCAGAGAGAGAGAGAGAGATCCAGAGAGAGAGATCCAGAGAGAGAGATCCAGAGAGAGAGATCCAGAGTGTGAGATCCAGAGAGAGAGATCCAGAGAGTGAGATCCAGAGAGCGAGAGAGAAATAGGGAGCCTGACCCATGCAGAGAAAGAGAGAGATCCAGAGAGATAGAGATAGACATAGGAAGCAGAACCAGAGAGAGAGAGAGAGTGAGATCCAGAGACAGAGAGAGGAGAGAGAGAGAGAGAGAGATCCAGAGAATGAGATAGATCCAGGGAAAAATAGAGAGTACGATCTAGAGTCACAGAGAGAAAGAGCGACAGATCCAGACAGAGAGAGAGAAATGGAGAAAGAGAGAAAGAGAGCCAGAGCGATATAGAGATCCAGAAAGAGTGAGAGGGTGATCCAGGTAGAGAGAGAGAGGGAGAGCTCCAGAGAGAGAGAGAGTGATCAAGAGAGAGGGAGCAAGAGAGAGAGAGAGATTGAGTGAGAGTTAGATCCAAAGAGATAGATCCAGAGAGTGTGATACAAGGAGAGAAAGATAGAGAGCAAGAGAGAAATAGGGAGCCTGACCCAGAGAGAGAGAGAGTGACAGATCCAGAGAGAGAGGGAGAGGTCCAGAGATTGACAGATAAATAAAGCGACAGATATCCAGTAAGAGATGGAGAGTGAGATCCAGAGGCAGAGGGTGAAAGAGAGAGAAATCCAGAGAGAGGGGGCGAGAGAGATCCAGAGAGAGAGAGAGAGATCTACAGAGAGAGAGAGATCCACAGAGAGAGAGAGATCCACAGAGAGAGAGAGATCCACAGAGAGAGAGAGAGATCCACAGAGAGAGAGAGAGATCCACAGAGAGAGAGAGAGATCCACAGAGAGAGAGAGAGAGAGATCCACAGAGAGAGAGAGAGAGATCCACAGAGAGAGAGAGAGATCCACAGAGAGAGAGAGATCCACAGAGAGAGAGAGATCCACAGAGAGAGAGAGAGAGATCACAGAGAGAGAGAGAGATCCACAGAGAGAGAGAGAGAGATCCACAGAGAGAGAGAGAGAGATCCACAGAGAGAGAGAGAGTACTACAGAGAGAGAGAGAGATCCACAGAGAGAGAGAGAGAGATCCACAGAGAGAGAGAGAGATGCAGAGAGAGTGCGATAGATCCAAAGAGTTACAGAGAGAGATAGATCCAGAGAGTGAGAAATAAATAGAGAGACAGAGATCCAGCAAGAGATAGAGAGAGAGATCTAGAGTCAGAGAGTAAGAGAGAGAGATCCAGATGGAGAGAGAGACATGGAGAGGGAGAAAGAGAGAGAGATACAGAGAGATCAAGGGAGAGAGATCCATAGCAACAAAGAGAGAGAGATCAAGAGAGAGAGAGAGATCCAGAGAGTGAGAGATAAAGAGAGAGACAAGATCCAGCAAGAGATAGAGAGAGAGATCTAGAGTCAGAGAGTAAGAGAGAGAGATCCAGACGGAGAGAGAGACATGGAGAGGGAGAAAGAGAGAGAGAGATACAGAGAGATCAAGGGAGAGAGATCCAGAGCGACAAAGAGAGAGAGATCAAGAGAGAGAGAGAGATCCAGATAGTGAGAGATAAAGAGAGAGAGAGATCTGGAGCGAGAACCAGAGTGAATGAGAGATTGTAGAGAGAAAGAGATCGAGATAGAGGGAGAGATAAACCGAGAAAGATGGAGAGTAAGATTCAGAGACAGCGAGAGAGAGAGAAAGGGAGAGAGAGACAGAGAGATAGAAAGGGAGAGAGATCCAGAGAGACACATAGACACAGGGAGAGAGAGAGAAATGTAGTGAGAGAGAGAGATGCAGAGAGAGAGTGGTCCAGTGAGAAACTCCAGGCAGAGATAGAGAGTGAGATCCAGGTAGAGACCGAGAGAGAGAGAGTTATCCAGAGAAAGCGTGCAAGAGAGAGAGAGGACGAAAGAGAGAGAGAGATCCAGAAAGAGAGAGAGATCCAGAGAGAGAGAGAGAGAGATCCAGAGAGAGAGAGATTCAGAGAGAGAGAGAGATCCAGAGAGAGAGAGAGATCCAGAGAGAGATCTACAGTGTGAGATCCAGAGAGAGAGATCCATAGAGTGAGATCCATAGAGTGAGATTCAAAGAGTGAGATCCAGAGTGAGAGATCCAGAGAGAGAGATCCAGAGAGAGAGATCCAGAGCGAGAGATCCAGAGAGAAGATCCAGAGAGAGAGATCCAGAGAGAGAGATCCAGAGAGAGAGATCCAGAGAGATAGATCCAGAGAGATAGATCCAGAGAGAGAGATCCAGAGAGAGAGATCCAGAGACAGAGATCCAGAGACAGAGATCCAGAGAGCGAGAGAGAAATAGGGAGCCTGACCCATACAGAGAGAGAGAGGGAGAGAGAGATAGAGATAGACATAGGAAGCAGAACCAGAGAGAGAGAGAGAGATCCAGAGACAGAGAGAGGAGAGAGAGAGAGAGAGTGATCCAGAGAATGAGATAGATCCAGGGAGAGAGAGATAGATCCAGGGAGAAATAGAGAGTACGATCTAGAGTCAGAGAGAGAAAGAGCGACAGATCCAGACAGCGAGAGAGAAATGGTGAAAGAGAGAGAAAGAGAGCCAGAGTGAGATAGAGATCCAGAAAGAGTGAGAGGGTGATCCAGGTAGAGAGAGAGGGAGAGCTCCATAGAAAGAGAGAGTGATCCAGAGAGAGGGAGCAAGAGAGAGAGATTGAGTGAGAGATAGATCCAAAGAGAGGGATCCAGAGAGTGGGATACAGGGAGAGAAAGATAGAGAGCAAGAGAGAAATAGGTAGCCAGATCCATAGAGAGAGAGATCCGGAGAGAGAGAGAGTGAGAGATCCAGAGAGAGAGGGAGAGTCCAGAGAGTGACAGATAAATAAAGCGACAGATATCCAGTAAGAGATGGAGAGTGAGATCCAGAGGCAGAGGGTGAAAGAGAGAGAAATCCAGAGAGAGGGAGCGAGAGAGATTCAGAGAGAGACATATCCAGCGAGGGAGAGAGATCCAGTGAGAGAGAGAGATCCAGCAAGAGAGATAGATCCAGCAAGAGAGAGAGATCCAGCAAGAGAGAGAGATCAAGCGAGAGAGAGATCCAGCAAGAGAGAGAGAACCAGAGAGAGAGAGAGATCCAGAGAGAGAGAGAGAGAGAGAGACAGATCCTGGTAGAGAGAGTGGGAGAGAGAGACCAATCGAGAGAGAGAGAGAACTAGAGAGACAGATCTAGAGAGACAGATCTAGAGAGTGAGATCCAGAGAGAGAGAGATCCAGAGAGAGAGATCCAGAGAGAGAGAGATCCAGAGAGAGAGATCCAGAGAGAGAGATCCAGAGAGAGAGAGATCCAGAGAGAGAGATCCAGAGAGAGAGATCCAGAGAGAGAGATCCAGAGAGAGAGATCCAGAGAGAGAGATCCAGAGTGTGAGATCCAGAGAGAGAGATACAGAGAGTGAGATCCAGAGAGCGAGAGAGAAATAGGGAGCCTGACCCATGCAGAGAAAGAGAGAGATCCAGAGAGATAGAGATAGACATAGGAAGCAGAACCAGAGAGAGAGAGAGAGTGAGATCCAGAGACAGAGAGAGGAGAGAGAGAGAGAGAGAGATCCAGAGAATGAGATAGATCCAGGGAGAAATAGAGAGTACGATCTAGAGTCACAGAGAGAAAGAGCGACAGATCCAGACAGAGAGAGAGAAATGGAGAAAGAGAGAAAGAGAGCCAGAGCGAGATAGAGATCCAGAAAGAGTGAGAGGGTGATCCAGGTAGAGAGAGAGAGGGAGAGCTCCAGAGAGAGAGAGAGTGATCAAGAGAGAGGGAGCAAGAGAGAGAGAGAGATTGAGTGAGAGTTAGATCCAAAGAGATAGATCCAGAGAGTGGGATACAGGGAGAGAAAGATAGAGAGCAAGAGAGAAATAGGGAGCCTGACGCAGAGAGAGAGAGAGAGAGAGTGACAGATCCAGAGAGAGAGGGAGAGGTCCAGAGATTGACAGATAAATAAAGCGACAGATATCCAGTAAGAGATGGAGAGTGAGATCCAGAGGCAGAGGGTGAAAGAGAGAGAAATCCAGAGAGAGGGGGCGAGAGAGATCCAGAGAGAGAGAGAGAGAGATCTACAGAGAGAGAGAGATCCACAGAGAGAGAGAGATCCACAGAGAGAGAGAGATCCACAGAGAGAGAGAGAGTACCACAGAGAGAGAGAGAGATCCACAGAGAGAGAGAGAGATCCACAGAGAGAGATGCAGAGAGAGTGCGATAGATCCAAAGAGTTACAGAGAGAGATAGATCCAGAGAGTGAGAAATAAATAGAGAGACAGAGATCCAGCAAGAGATAGAGAGAGAGATCTAGAGTCAGAGAGTAAGAGAGAGAGATCCAGATGGAGAGAGAGACATGGAGAGGGAGAAAGAGAGAGAGATACAGAGAGATCAAGGGAGAGAGATCCATAGCAACAAAGAGAGAGAGATCAAGAGAGAGAGAGAGATCCAGAGAGTGAGAGATAAAGAGAGAGACAAGATCCAGCAAGAGATAGAGAGAGAGATCTAGAGTCAGAGAGTAAGAGAGAGAGATCCAGACGGAGAGAGAGACATGGAGAGGGAGAAAGAGAGAGAGATACAGAGAGATCAAGGGAGAGAGATCCAGAGCGACAAAGAGAGAGAGATCAAGAGAGAGAGAGATCCAGATAGTGAGAGATAAAGAGAGAGAGAGATCTGGAGCGAGAACCAGAGTGAATGAGAGATTGTAGAGAGAAAGAGATCGAGATAGAGGGAGAGATAAACCGAGAAAGATGGAGAGTAAGATTCAGAGACAGCGAGAGAGAGAGAAAGGGAGAGAGAGACAGAGAGATAGAAAGGGAGAGAGATACAGAGAGACACATAGATACAGGGAGAGAGAGAGAAATGTAGTGAGAGAGAGAGATGCAGAGAGAGAGTGGTCCAGTGAGAAACTCCAGGCAGAGATAGAGAGTGAGATCCAGGTAGAGACCGAGAGAGAGAGAGTTATCCAGAGAAAGCGTGCAAGAGAGAGAGAGGACGAAAGAGAGAGAGAGATCCAGAAAGAGAGAGAGATCCAGAGAGAGAGAGATCCAGAGAGAGAGAGATTCAGAGAGAGAGAGAGATCCAGAGAGAGAGAGAGATCCAGAGAGAGAGAGAGATCCAGAGAGAGAGAGAGATCCAGAGAGAGATCTACAGTGTGAGATCCAGAGCGAGAGATCCAGAGCGAGAGATCCAGAGCGAGAGATCCAGAGCGAGAGATCCAGAGCGAGAGATCCAGAGCGAGAGATCCAGAGCGAGAGATCCAGAGAGAAGATCCAGAGAGAGAGAGATCCAGAGAGAGAGATCCAGAGAGAGAGATCCAGAGAGAGAGATCCAGAGACAGAGATCCAGAGACAGAGATCCAGAGACAGAGATCCAGAGACAGAGATCCAGAGACAGAGATCCAGAGACAGAGATCCAGAGACAGAGATCCAGAGAGCGAGAGAGAAATAGGGAGCCTGACCCATACAGAGAGAGAGGGAGAGAGAGATAGAGATAGACATAGGAAGCAGAACCAGAGAGAGAGAGAGAGATCCAGAGACAGAGAGAGGAGAGAGAGAGAGAGTGATCCAGAGAATGAGATAGATCCAGGGAGAGAGAGATAGATCCAGGGAGAAATAGAGAGTACGATCTAGAGTCAGAGAGAGAAAGAGCGACAGATCCAGACAGCGAGAGAGAAATGGAGAAAGAGAGAGAAAGAGAGCCAGAGTGAGATAGAGATCCAGAAAGAGTGAGAGGGTGATCCAGGTAGAGAGAGAGGGAGAGCTCCATAGAAAGAGAGAGTGATCCAGAGAGAGGGAGCAAGAGAGAGAGATTGAGTGAGAGATAGATCCAAAGAGAGGGATCCAGAGAGTGGGATACAGGGAGAGAAAGATAGAGAGCAAGAGAGAAATAGGTAGCCAGATCCATAGAGAGAGAGATCCGGAGAGAGAGAGAGTGAGAGATCCAGAGAGAGAGGGAGAGTCCAGAGAGTGACAGATAAATAAAGCGACAGATATCCAGTAAGAGATGGAGAGTGAGATCCAGAGGCAGAGGGTGAAAGAGAGAGAAATCCAGAGAGAGGGAGCGAGAGAGATTCAGAGAGAGACATATCCAGCGAGGGAGAGAGATCTAGTGAGAGAGAGAGATCCAGTGAGAGAGAGAGATCCAGCAAGAGAGATAGATCCAGCAAGAGAGAGAGATCAAGCGAGAGAGAGAGAGATCCAGCAAGAGAGAGAGATCCAGAGAGAGAGAGATCCAGAGAGAGAGAGATCCAGAGAGAGAGAGATCCAGAGAGAGAGAGAGAGAGAGACAGATCCTGGTAGAGAGAGTGGGAGAGAGAGACCAATCGAGAGAGAGAGAACTAGAGAGACAGATCTAGAGAGACAGATCTAGAGAGAGAGATCCAGAGAGAGAGATCCAGAGAGAGAGAGATCCAGAGAGAGAGATCCAGAGAGAGAGATTCAGAGAGAGAGAGATCCAGAGAAAGAGATCCAGAGAGAGAGAGAGAGATCCAGAGAGAGAGAGAGATCCAGAGAGAGAGATCCAGAGAGAGAGATCCAGAGTGTGAGATCCAGAGAGAGAGATACAGAGAGTGAGATCCAGAGAGAGAGATACAGAGAGTGAGATCCAGAGAGCGAGAGAGAAATAGGGAGCCTGACCCATGCAGAGAAAGAGAGAGATCCAGAGAGATAGAGATAGACATAGGAAGCAGAACCAGAGAGAGAGAGTGAGATCCAGAGACAGAGAGAGGAGAGAGAGAGAGAGAGAGATTCAGAGAATGAGATAGATCCAGGGAGAAATAGAGAGTACGATCTAGAGTCACAGAGAGAAAGAGCGACAGATCCAGACAGAGAGAGAGAAATGGAGAAAGAGAGAAAGAGAGCCAGAGCGAGATAGAGATCCAGAAAGAGTGAGAGGGTGATCCAGGTAGAGAGAGAGAGGGAGAGCTCCAGAGAGAGAGAGAGTGATCAAGAGAGAGGGAGCAAGAGAGAGAGAGAGATTGAGTGAGAGTTAGATCCAAAGAGATAGATCCAGAGAGTGGGATACAGGGAGAGAAAGATAGAGAGCAAGAGAGAAATAGGGAGCCTGACCCAGAGAGAGAGAGAGAGAGAGTGACAGATCCAGAGAGAGAGGGAGAGGTCCAGAGATTGACAGATAAATAAAGCGACAGATATCCAGTAAGAGATGGAGAGTGAGATCCAGAGGCAGAGGGTGAAAGAGAGAGAAATCCAGAGAGAGGGGGCGAGAGAGATCCAGAGAGAGAGAGAGAGATCTACAGAGAGAGAGAGATCCACAGAGAGAGAGAGATCCACAGAGAGAGAGAGAGATCCACAGAGAGAGAGAGAGATCCACAGAGAGAGAGAGAGATCCACAGAGAGAGAGAGAGATCCACAGAGAGAGAGAGAGATCCACAGAGAGAGAGAGAGTACCACAGAGAGAGAGAGAGATCCACAGAGAGAGAGAGAGATCCACAGAGAGAGAGAGATGCAGAGAGAGTGCGATAGATCCAAAGAGTTACAGAGAGAGATAGATCCAGAGAGTGAGAAATAAATAGAGTGACAGAGATCCAGCAAGAGATAGAGAGAGAGGTCTAGAGTCAGAGAGTAAGAGAGAGAGATCCAGATGGAGAGAGAGACATGGAGAGGGAGAAAGAGAGAGAGATACAGAGAGATCAAGGGAGAGAGATCCATAGCAACAAAGAGAGAGAGATCAAGAGAGAGAGAGAGATCCAGAGAGTGAGAGATAAAGAGAGAGACAAGATCCAGCAAGAGATAGAGAGAGAGATCTAGAGTCAGAGAGTAAGAGAGAGAGATCCAGACGGAGAGAGAGACATGGAGAGGGAGAAAGAGAGAGAGATACAGAGAGATCAAGGGAGAGAGATCCAGAGCGACAAAGAGAGAGAGATCAAGAGAGAGAGAGAGAGATCCAGATAGTGAGAGATAAAGAGAGAGAGAGATCTGGAGCGAGAACCAGAGTGAATGAGAGATTGTAGAGAGAAAGAGATCGAGATAGAGGGAGAGATAAACCGAGAAAGATGGAGAGTAAGATTCAGAGACAGCGAGAGAGAGAGAAAGGGAGAGAGAGACAGAGATAGAAAGGGAGAGAGATCCAGAGAGACACATAGATACAGGGAGAGAGAGAGAAATGTAGTGAGAGAGAGAGATGCAGAGAGAGAGTGGTCCAGTGAGAAACTCCAGGCAGAGATAGAGAGTGAGATCGAGGTAGAGACCGAGAGAGAGAGAGTTATCCAGAGAAAGCGTGCAAGAGAGAGAGAGGACGAAAGAGAGAGAGAGATCCAGAAAGAGAGAGAGATCCAAGAGAGAGAGAGAGAGATCCAGAGAGAGAGAGATTCAGAGAGAGAGAGAGATCCAGAGAGAGAGAGAGATCCAGAGAGAGAGAGAGATCCAGAGAGAGAGAGATCCAGAGAGAGAGAGAGATCCAGAGAGAGAGAGAGATCCAGAGAGAGAGAGAGATCCAGAGAGAGATCTACAGTGTGAGATCCAGAGAGAGAGATCCATAGAGTGAGATCCATAGAGTGAGATTCAAAGAGTGAGATCCAGAGCGAGAGATCCAGAGCGAGAGATCCAGAGAGAGAGATCCAGAGAGAGAGATCCAGAGAGAGAGATCCAGAGAGAGAGATCCAGAGCGAGAGATCCAGAGCGAGAGATCCAGAGCGAGAGATCCAGAGAGAAGATCCAGAGAGAGAGATCCAGAGAGAGAGATCCAGAGAGAGAGATCCAGAGAGAGAGGTCCAGAGAGATAGATCCAGAGAGAGAGATCCAGAGAGAGAGATCCAGAGAGAGAGATCCAGAGAGCGAAATCCAGAGAGCGAGAGAGAAATAGGGAGCCAGACCCATAGAGAGAGAGAGGGAGAGAGAGGTAGAGATAGACATAGGAAGCAGAACCAGAGAGAGAGAGAGAGATCCAGAGACAGAGAGAGGAGAGAGAGAGAGAGAGAGAGATCCAGAGAATGAGATAGATCAAGGGAGAAATAGAGAGTACAATCTAGAGTCAGAGAGAGAAAGAGCGACAGATCCAGACAGAGAGAGAGAAATGGAGAAAGAGAGAGAAAGAGAGCCAGAGTGAGATAGAGATCCAGAAAGAGTGAGAGGGTGATCCAGGTAGAGAGAGAGGGAGAGCTCCATAGAAAGAGAGAGTGATCCAGAGAGAGGGAGCAAGAGAGAGAGATTGAGTGAGAGATAGATCCAAAGAGAGGGATCCAGAGAGTGGGATACAGGGAGAGAAAGATAGAGAGCAAGAGAGAAATAGGTAGCCAGATCCATAGAGAGAGAGATCCGGAGAGAGAGAGAGTGAGAGATCCAGAGAGAGAGGGAGAGTCCAGAGAGTGACAGATAAATAAAGCGACAGATATCCAGTAAGAGATGGAGAGTGAGATCCAGAGGCAGAGGGTGAAAGAGAGAGAAATCCAGAGAGAGGGAGCGAGAGAGATTCAGAGAGAGACATATCCAGCGAGGGAGAGAGATCCAGTGAGACAGAGAGATCCAGTGGGAGAGAGAGAGATCCAGCAAGAGAGAGAGATCCAGCAAGAGAGAGAGATCCAGCGAGAGAGAGAGATCAAGCGAGAGAGAGAGAGATCCAGCAAGAGAGAGAGATCCAGAGAGAGAGAGATCCAGAGAGAGAGAGAGATCCAGAGAGAGAGAGAGAGAGACAGATCCTGGTAGAGAGAGTGGGAGAGAGAGACCAATCGAGAGAGAGAGAACTAGAGAGACAGATCTAGAGAGAGAGATCCAGAGAGAGAGATCCAGAGAGAGAAAGATCCAGAGAGAGAGATCCAGAGAGAGAGAGATCCAGAGAGAGAGAGATCCAGAGAGCGAGATCCAGAGAGAGAGATCCAGAGAGAGAGAGATCCAGAGAGAGAGATCCAAAGAGAGAGATCCAGAGAGAGAGATCCAGAGTGTGAGATCCAGAGAGAGAGATACAGAGAGTGAGATCCAGAGAGCGAGAGAGAAATAGGGAGCCTGACCCATGCAGAGAAAGAGAGAGATCCAGAGAGATAGAGATAGACATAGGAAGCAGAACCAGAGAGAGAGAGTGAGATCCAGAGACAGAGAGAGGAGAGAGAGAGATCCAGAGAATGAGATAGATCCAGGGAGAAATAGAGAGTACGATCTAGAGTCACAGAGAGAAAGAGCGACAGATCCAGACAGAGAGAGAGAAATGGAGAAAGAGAGAAAGAGAGCCAGAGCGAGATAGAGATCCAGAAAGAGTGAGAGGGTGATCCAGGTAGAGAGAGAGAGGGAGAGCTCCAGAGAGAGAGAGAGTGATCAAGAGAGAGGGAGCAAGAGAGAGAGAGAGATTGAGTGAGAGTTAGATACAAAGAGATAGATCCAGAGAGTGGGATACAGGGAGAGAAAGATAGAGAGCAAGAGAGAAATAGGGAGCCTGACACAGAGAGAGAGAGAGAGAGAGAGTGACAGATCCAGAGAGAGAGGGAGAGGTCCAGAGATTGACAGATAAATAAAGCGACAGATATCCAGTAAGAGATGGAGAGTGAGATCCAGAGGCAGAGGGTGAAAGAGAGAGAAATCCAGAGAGAGGGGGCGAGAGAGATCCAGAGAGAGAGAGATCTACAGAGAGAGAGAGATCCACAGAGAGAGAGAGATCCACAGAGAGAGAGAGAGATCCATAGAGAGAGAGAGATCCACAGAGAGAGAGAGAGATCCACAGAGAGAGAGAGAGATCCACAGAGAGAGAGAGAGAGATCCACAGAGAGAGAGAGAGAGATCCACAGAGAGAGAGAGAGATCCACACAGAGAGAGAGAGATCCAGAGAGAGAGAGAGAGACAGATCCTGGTAGAGAGAGTGGGAGAGAGAGACCAATCGAGAGAGAGAGAACTAGAGAGACAGATCTAGAGAGAGAGATCCAGAGAGAGAGATCCAGAGAGAGAAAGATCCAGAGAGAGAGAGATCCAGAGAGAGAGAGATCCAGAGAGAGAGAGATCCAGAGAGCGAGATCCAGAGAGAGAGATCCAGAGAGAGAGAGATCCAGAGAGAGAGATCCAAAGAGAGAAATCCAGAGAGAGAGATCCAGAGTGTGAGATCCAGAGAGAGAGATACAGACAGTGAGATCCAGAGAGCGAGAGAGAAATAGGGAGCCTGACCCATGCAGAGAAAGAGAGAGATCCAGAGAGAGAGAGATAGACATAGGAAGCAGAACCAGAGAGAGAGAGTGAGATCCAGAGACAGAGAGAGGAGAGAGAGAGATCCAGAGAATGAGATAGATCCAGGGAGAAATAGAGAGTACGATCTAGAGTCACAGAGAGAAAGAGCGACAGATCCAGACAGAGAGAGAGAAATGGAGAAAGAGAGAAAGAGAGCCAGAGCGAGATAGAGATCCAGAAAGAGTGAGAGGGTGATCCAGGTAGAGAGAGAGAGGGAGAGCTCCAGAGAGAGAGAGAGTGATCAAGAGAGAGGGAGCAAGAGAGAGAGAGAGATTGAGTGAGAGTTAGATCCAAAGAGATAGATCCAGAGAGTGGGATACAGGGAGAGAAAGATAGAGAGCAAGAGAGAAATAGGGAGCCTGACACAGAGAGAGAGAGAGAGAGAGAGTGACAGATCC
Source organism: Carcharodon carcharias (assembly GCF_017639515.1). Classification (NCBI taxonomy): domain Eukaryota; kingdom Metazoa; phylum Chordata; class Chondrichthyes; order Lamniformes; family Lamnidae; genus Carcharodon; species Carcharodon carcharias. The sequence goes on from NC_054490.1 coordinate 32,927,186, forward strand.
AGAGAGAGAGGGAGAGGTCCAGAGATTGACAGATAAATAAAGCGACAGATATCCAGTAAGAGATGGAGAGTGAGATCCAGAGGCAGAGGGTGAAAGAGAGAGAAATCCAGAGAGAGGGGGCGAGAGAGATCCAGAGAGAGAGAGAGATCTACAGAGAGAGAGAGATCCACAGAGAGAGAGAGATCCACAGAGAGAGAGAGAGATCCATAGAGAGAGAGAGATCCACAGAGAGAGAGAGAGATCCACAGAGAGAGAGAGAGATCCACAGAGAGAGAGAGAGAGATCCACAGAGAGAGAGAGAGAGATCCACAGAGAGAGAGAGAGATCCACACAGAGAGAGAGAGAGTACCACAGAGAGAGAGAGAGATCCACAGAGAGAGAGAGATCCACAGAGAGAGAGAGAGATGCAGAGAGAGTGCGATAGATCCAAAGAGTTACAGAGAGAGATAGATCCAGAGAGTGAGAAATAAATAGAGAGACAGAGATCCAGCAAGAGATAGAGAGAGAGATCTAGAGTCAGAGAGTAAGAGAGAGAGATCCAGATGGAGAGAGAGACATGGAGAGGGAGAAAGAGAGAGAGATACAGAGAGATCAAGGGAGAGAGATCCATAGCAACAAAGAGAGAGAGAGATCAAGAGAGAGAGAGAGATCCAGAGAGTGAGAGATAAAGAGAGAGACAAGATCCAGCAAGAGATAGAGAGAGAGATCTAGAGTCAGAGAGTAAGAGAGAGAGATCCAGACGGAGAGAGAGACATGGAGAGGGAGAAAGAGAGAGAGATACAGAGAGATCAAGGGAGAGAGATCCAGAGCGACAAAGAGAGAGAGATCAAGAGAGAGAGAGAGATCCAGATAGTGAGAGATAAAGAGAGAGAGAGATCTGGAGCGAGAACCAGAGTGAATGAGAGATTGTAGAGAGAAAGAGATCGAGATAGAGGGAGAGAAAAACCGAGAAAGATGGAGAGTAAGATTCAGAGACAGCGAGAGAGAGAGAAAGGGAGAGAGAGACAGAGAGATAGAAAGGGAGAGAGATCCAGAGAGACACATAGATACAGGGAGAGAGAGAGAAATGTAGTGAGAGAGAGAGATGCAGAGAGAGAGTGGTCCAGTGAGAAACTCCAGGCAGAGATAGAGAGTGAGATCCAGGTAGAGACCGAGAGAGAGAGAGTTATCCAGAGAAAGCGTGCAAGAGAGAGAGAGGACGAAAGAGAGAGAGAGATCCAGAAAGAGAGAGAGATCCAGAGAGAGAGAGAGAGAGAGATCCAGAAAGAGAGAGATTCAGAGAGAGAGAGAGATCCAGAGAGAGAGAGAGATCCAGAGAGAGAGAGATCCAGAGAGAGATCTACAGTGTGAGATCCAGAGAGAGAGATCCATAGAGTGAGATCCATAGAGTGAGATTCAAAGAGTGAGATCGAGAGCGAGAGATCCAGAGCGAGAGATCCAGAGAGAGAGATCCAGAGCGAGAGATCCAGAGAGAAGATCCAGAGAGAGAGATCCAGAGAGAGAGATCCAGAGAGAGAGATCCAGAGAGAGAAATCCAGAAAGATAGATCCAGAGAGAGAGATCCAGAGAGAGAGATCCAGAGTGCGAAATCCAGAGAGCGAGAGAGAAATAGGGAGCCAGACCCATAGAGAGAGAGGGGGAGAGAGAGGTAGAGATAGACATAGGAAGCAGAACCAGAGAGAGAGAGATCCAGAGACAGAGAGAGGAGAGAGAGAGAGAGAGATCCAGAGAATGAGATAGATCAAGGGAGAAATAGAGAGTACAATCTAGAGTCAGAGAGAGAAAGAGTGACAGATCCAGACAGAGAGAGAGAAATGTAGAAAGAGAGAGAAAGAGAGCCAGAACGAGATAGAGATCCAGAAAGAGTGAGAGGGTGATCCAGGTAGAGAGAGAGAGGGAGAGCTCCAGAGAGAGAGAGAGTGATCCAGAGAGAGGGAGCAAGAGAGAGAGAGAGATTAAGTGAGAGATAGATCCAAAGAGAGGGATCCAGAGAGTGGGATACAGGGAGAGATAAATAGAGAGCAAGAGAGAAATAGGGAGCCTGACCCATAGAGAGAGAGATCCAGAGAGAGAGAGAGAGAGAGCGTGAGAGATCCAGAGAGAGAGGGAGAGGTCCAGCGAGAGACAGATAAATAAAGCAACAGATATCCAGTAAGCGATGGAGAGTGAGATCCAGAGAGAGAGAGATAGAGATAGACATAGGAAGCAGAACCAGAGAGAGAGAGAGAGAGAGAGTGAGATGCAGAGACCGAGAGAGGAGAGAGAGAGAGAGATCCAGAGAATGAGATAGATCCAGGGAAAAATAGAAAGTACGATCTAGGGTCAGAGAGAGAAAGAGCGACAGATCCAGACAGAGAGAAAGAAATGTAGAAAGAGAGAGAAAGAGAGCCAGAACGAGATAGAGATCCAGAAAGGGTGAGAGGGTGATCCAGGTAGAGAGAGAGAGGGAGAGCTCCAGAGAGAGAGAGAGTGATCCAGAGAGAGGGAGCAAGAGAGAGAGAGAGAGATTAAGTGAGAGATAGATCCAAAGAGAGGGATCCAGACAGTGGGAAACAGGGAGAGAAAAATAGTGAGCCAGAGAGAAATAGGGAGCCTGACCCATAGAGAGAGAGATCCAGAGAGAGAGAGAGAGTGAGAGATCCAGAGAGAGAGGGAGAGGTCCAGAGAGAGAGGGAGAGGTCCAGAGAGAGACAGATAAATAAAGCAACAGATATCCAGTAAGCGATGGAGAGTGAGATCCAGAGAGAGAGATAGAGATAGACATAGGAAGCAGAACCAGAGAGAGAGAGAGAGTGAGATCCAGAGACAGAGAGAGGAGAGAGAGAGAGAGATCCAGAGAATGAGATAGATCCAGGGAGAAATAGAGAGTACGATCTAGAGTCAGAGAGAGAAAGAGCGACAGATCCAGACAGAGAGAGAGAAATGGAGAAAGAGAGAAAGAGAGAAAGAGAGCCAGAGCGAGATAGAGATCCAGAAAGAGTGAGAGGGTGATCCAGGTAGAGAGAGAGAGGGAGAGCTCCAGAGAGAGAGAGAGAGTGATCAAGAGAGAGGGAGCAAGAGAGAGAGAGAGAGATTGAGTGAGAGTTAGATCCAAAGAGAGGGATCCAGAGAGTGGGATACAGGGAGAGAAAGATAGAGAGCAAGAGAGAAATAGGGAGCCTGACCCATAGAGAGAGAGAGTGAGAGATCCAGAGAGAGAGGGAGAGGTCCAGAGTGTGACAGATAAATAAAGCGACAGATATCCAGTAAGAGATGGAGAGTGAGATCCAGAGCAGAGGGTGAAAGAGAGAGAAATCCAGAGAGAGGGAGCGAGAGAGATCCAGACAGAGAGAGAGAGAGAGATCTACAGAGAGAGAGAGATGCACAGCGAGAGAGAGATCCACAGAGAGAGAGAGAGTACCACAGAGAGAGAGAGAGTACCACAGAGAGAGAGAGTACCACAGAGAGAGAGAGAGATGCAGAGAGAGAGAGAGAGATGCAGAGAGAGTGCGATAGATCCAAAGAGTGACAGAGAGAGATAGATCCAGAGAGTGAGAGATAAATAGAGAGACAGAGATCCAGCAAGAGATAGAGAGAGAGATCTAGAGTCAGAGAGTAAGAGAGAGAGATCCAGACGGAGAGAGAGTCACGGAGAGGGAGAAAGAGAGAGAGATACGGAGAGATCAAGGGAGAGAGATCCAGAGCGACAAAGAGAGAGAGATCAAGAGAGAGAGAGAGATCCAGAGAGTGAGAGATAAAGAGAGAGAGAGATCTGGAGCGAGAACCAGATTGAATGAGAGATTGTAGAGAGAAAGAGATCGAGATAGAGGGAGAGATAAACAGAGAAAGATGGAGAGTAAGATTCAGAGACAGCGAGAGAGAGAGAAAGGGAGAGAGAGACAGAAAGATAGAAAGGGAGAGAGATCCAGAGAGACAGATAGATACAGGGAGAGAGAGAGAGAAATGTAGTGAGAGAGAGAGATGCAGAGAGAGAGTGGTCCAGTGAGAAACTCCAGAGAGAGAGAGTGAGATCCAGGTAGAGACCGAGAGAGAGAGAGTTATCCAGAGAAAGCTTGCAAGAGAGAGAGAGGACGAAAGAGAGAGAGATCCAGAAAGAGAGAGAGATCCAGAGAGAGAGAGAGAGAGATCCAGAGAGAGAGAGAGAGAGATCCAGAGAGAGAGAGAGAGAGAGTGATCCAGAGAGAGAGAGATATCCAGAGAGAGAGAGAGATCCAGAGAGAGAGAGAGATCCAGAGAGAGAGAGAGAGATCCAGAGAGAGAGAGAGATCCAGAGAGAGAGATCCATAGTGTGAGATCCAGAGAGAGAGATCCATAGAGTGAGATCCATAGTGAGATCCATAGTGAGAGATCCAGAGAGAGAGAGATCCAGAGAGAGAGAGATCCAGAGAGAGAGAGAGATCCAGAGAGAGAGAGATCCAGAGAGAGAGAGAGATCCAGAGAGAGAGAGATCCAGAGAGAGAGATCCAGAGAGATAGAGATCCAGAGAGAGAGATCCAGAGAGAGAGATCCAGAGAGAGAGATCCAGAGAGAGAGATCCAGAGAGCGAGAGAGAAATAGGGAGCCTGACCCATAGAGAGAGAGAGGGAGAGAGGGAGAGAGAGATAGAGATAGAGATAGACATAGGAAGCAGAACCAGAGAGAGAGAGAGATCCAGAGACAGAGAGAGGAGAGAGAGAGAATGAGATAGATCCAGGGATAGAGAGAGAGAGATAGATCCAGGGAGAAATAGAGAGTACGATCTAGAGTCAGAGAGAGAAAGAGCAACAGATCCAGACAGAGAGAGAGAAATGTAGAAAGAGAGAGAAAGAGAGCCAGAACGAGATAGAGATCCAGAAAGAGTGAGAGGGTGATCCAGGTAGAGAGAGAGAGGGAGTGCTCCAGAGAGAGAGAGAGTGATCCGGAGAGAGGGAGCAAGAGAGAGAGAGAGATTAAGTGAGGGATAGATCCAAAGAGAGGGATCCAGTGAGTGGGATACAGGGAGAGAAAAATAGAGAGCAAGAGAGAAATAGGGAGCCTGATCCATAGAGAGAGAGATCCAGAGAGAGAGAGAGAGAAAGAGTGAGAGATCCAGAGAGAGAGGGAGAGGTCCAGAGAGAGACAGATAAATAAAGCAACAGATATCCACTAAGCGATGGAGAGTGAGATCCAGAGAGAGAGAGATAGAGATAAACATAGGAAGCAGAACCAGAGAGAGAGAGTGAGAGTGAGATCCAGAGACAGAGAGAGGAGAGAGAGAGAGAGAGATCCAGAGAATAATATAGATCCAGGGAGAGAAAGAGAGAGAGAGAGATCCAGGGAGAAATAGAGAGTACGATCTAGAGTCAGAGAGAGAAAGAGCGACAGATCCAGACAGAGAGAGAGAAATGGAGAAAGAGAGAAAGAGAGAAAGAGAGCCAGAGCGAGATAGAGATCCAGAAAGAGTGAGAGGGTGATCCAGGTAGAGAGAGAGAGGGAGAGCTCCAGAGAGAGAGAGAGAGTGATCAAGAGAGAGGGAGCAAGAGAGAGAGAGAGATTGAGTGAGAGTTAGATCCAAAGAGAGGGATCCAGAGAGTGGGATACAGGGAGAGAAAGATAGAGAGCAAGAGAGAAATAGGGAGCCTGACCCATAGAGAGAGAGAGAGAGTGAGAGATCCAGAGAGAGAGGGAGAGGTCCAGAGTGTGACAGATAAATAAAGCGACAGATATCCAGTAAGAGATGGAGAGTGAGATCTAGAGGCAGAGGGTGAAAGAGAGAGAAATCCAGAGAGAGGGAGCGAGAGAGATCCAGACAGAGAGAGAGAGAGAGATCTACAGAGAGAGAGAGAGATGCACAGAGAGAGAGATCCACAGAGAGAGAGAGATCCACAGAGAGAGAGAGAGATCCACAGAGAGAGAGAGAGTACCACAGAGAGAGAGAGAGATGCAGAGAGAGAGAGAGAGATGCAGAGAGAGTGCGATAGATCCAAAGAGTGACAGAGAGAGATAGATCCAGAGAGTGAGAGATAAATAGAGAGACAGAGATCCAGCAAGAGATAGAGAGAGAGATCTAGAGTCAGAGAGTAAGAGAGAGAGATCCAGACGGAGAGAGAGACATGGAGAGGGAGAAAGAGAGAGAGATACGGAGAGATCAAGGGAGAGAGATCCAGAGCGACAAAGAGAGAGAGATCAAGAGAGAGAGAGAGAGATCCAGAGAGTGAGAGATAAAGAGAGAGAGAGATCTGGAGCGAGAACCAGATTGAATGAGAGATTGTAGAGAGAAAGAGATCGAGATAGAGGGAGAGATAAACAGAGAAAGATGGAGAGTAAGATTCAGAGACAGCGAGAGAGAGAGAGAAAGGGAGAGAGAGACAGAAAGATAGAAAGGGAGAGAGATCCAGAGAGACAGATAGATACAGGGAGAGAGAGAGAAATGTAGTGAGAGAGAGAGATGCAGAGAGAGAGTGGTCCAGTGAGAAACTCCAGAGAGAGAGAGGGAGTGAGATCCAGGAAGAGACCGAGAGAGAGAGAGTTATCCAGAGAAAGCTTGCAAGAGAGAGAGAGGACGAAAGAGAGAGAGAGGACGAAAGAGAGAGAGATCCAGAAAGAGAGAGAGATCCAGAGAGAGAGAGAGAGAGATCCAGAGAGAGAGAGAGAGAGATCCAGAGAGAGAGAGAGAGAGTGATCCAGAGAGAGAGAGATATCCAGAGAGAGAGAGAGATCCAGAGAGAGAGAGAGATCCAGAGAGAGAGAGAGAGATCCAGAGAGAGAGAGATCCAGAGAGAGAGATCCAGAGAGAGAGATCCATAGTGTGAGATCCAGAGAGAGATCCATAGAGTGAGATCCATAGTGAGATCCATAGCGAGAGATCCACAGAGAGAGAGATCCAGAGAGAGAGAGAGATCCAGAGAGAGAGAGATCCAGAGAGAGAGAGATCCAGAGAGAGAGAGATCCAGAGAGAGAGAGATCCAGAGAGATAGAGATCCAGAGAGATAGAGATCCAGAGAGAGAGATCCAGAGAGAGAGATCCAGAGAGCGAGAGAGAAATAGGGAGCCTGACCCATAGAGAGAGAGAGGGAGAGAGGGAGAGAGAGATAGAGATAGAGATAGACATAGGAAGCAGAACCAGAGAGAGAGAGAGAGATCCAGAGACAGAGAGAGGAGAGAGAGAGAATGAGATAGATCCAGGGATAGAGAGAGAGAGATAGATCCAGGGAGAAATAGAGAGTACGATCTAGAGTCAGAGAGAGAAAGAGCGACAGATCCAGACAGAGAGAGAGAAATGTAGAAAGAGAGAGAAAGAGAGCCAGAACGAGATAGAGATCCAGAAAGAGTGAGAGGGTGATCCAGGTAGAGAGAGAGAGGGAGTGCTCCAGAGAGAGAGAGAGTGATCCGGAGAGAGGGAGCAAGAGAGAGAGAGAGATTAAGTGAGGGATAGATCCAAAGAGAGGGATCCAGTGAGTGGGATACAGGGAGAGAAAAATAGAGAGCAAGAGAGAAATAGGGAGCCTGATCCATAGAGAGAGAGATCCAGAGAGAGAGAGAGAGAAAGAGTGAGAGATCCAGAGAGAGAGGGAGAGGTCCAGAGAGAGACAGATAAATAAAGCAACAGATATCCACTAAGCGATGGAGAGTGAGATCCAGAGAGAGAGAGATAGAGATAAACATAGGAAGCAGAACCAGAGAGAGAGAGTGAGAGTGAGATCCAGAGACAGAGAGAGGAGAGAGAGAGAGAGATCCAGAGAATAATATAGATCCAGGGAGAGAAAGAGAGAGAGAGAGATCCAGGGAGAAATAGAGAGTACGATCTAGAGTCAGAGAGAGAAAGAGCGACAGATCCAGACAGAGAGAGAGAAATGGAGAAAGAGAGAAGGAGAGCCAGAGCGAGATAGAGATCCAGAAAGAGTGAGAGGGTGATCCAGGTAGAGAGAGAGAGGGAGAGCTCCAGAGAGAGAGAGAGAGTGATCAAGAGAGAGGGAGCAAGAGAGAGAGAGAGATTGAGTGAGAGTTAGATCCAAAGAGAGGAATCCAGAGAGTGGGATACAGGGAGAGAAAGATAGAGAGCAAGAGAGAAATAGGGAGCCTGACCCATAGAGAGAGAGAGTGAGAGATCGAGAGAGAGAGGGAGAGGTCCAGAGTGTGACAGATAAATAAAGCGACAGATATCCAGTAAGAGATGGAGAGTGAGATCCAGAGGCAGAGGGTGAAAGAGAGAGAAATCCAGAGAGAGGGAACGAGAGAGATTCAGAGAGAGACAGATCCAGCGATGGAGAGAGATCCAGTGAGAGAGAGAGATTCAGCAAGAGAAAGAGATCCAGCAAGAGAGAGAGATCAAGAGAGAGAGAGAGATCCAGCAAGAGAGAGAGATCCAGAGAGAGAGAGAGATCCAGAGAGAGAGAGAGAGACAGATCCTGGTAGAGAGAGTGGGAGAGAGAGACCAATCGAGAGAAGAGAACTAGAGAGACGGATCTAGAGAGAGAGATCCAGAGAGGGAGATCCAGAGAGAGAGATCCAGAGAGAGAGATCCAGAGAGAGAGATCCAGAGAGAGAGATCCAGAGAGAGAGATCCAGAGAGAGAGATCCAGAGAGAGAGATCCAGAGAGAGAGATCCAGAGAGTGAGATCCAGAGAGCGAGAGAGAAATAGGGAGCCTGAACCATGCAGAGAGAGAGAGAGATCCAGAGAGAGAGAGATAGAGATAGACATAGGAAGCAGAACCAGAGAGAGAGAGAGAGAGTGATATCCAGAGACAGAGAGAGGAGAGAGAGAGAGAGATCCAGAGAATGAGATAGATCCAGGGAGAAATAGAGAGTACGATCTAGAGTCACAGAGAGAAAGAGCGACAGATCCAGACAGAGAGAGAGAAATGGAGAAAGAGAGAAGGAGAGCCAGAGCGAGATAGAGATCCAGAAAGAGTGAGAGGGTGATCCAGGCAGAGAGAGAGAGGGTGAGCTCCAGAGAGAGAGAGAGAGTGATCAAGAGAGAGGGAGCAAGAGAGAGAGAGAGATTGAGTGAGAGTTAGATACAAAGAGAGGGATCCAGAGAGTGGGATACAGGGAGAGAAAGATAGAGAGCAAGAGAGAAATAGGGAGCCTGACCCATAGAGAGAGAGAGAGTGAGAGATCCAGAGAGAGAGGGAGAGGTCCAGAGTGTGACAGATAAATAAAGCGACAGATATCCAGTAAGAGATGGAGAGTGAGATCCAGAGGCAGAGGGTGAAAGAGAGAGAAATCCAGAGAGGGGGAGCGAGAGAGATCCAGAGAGAGAGAGAGAGATCTACAGAGTGAGAGAGATGCACAGAGAGAGAGAGATCCACAGAGAGAGAGAGAGATCCACAGAGAGAGAGAGAGTACCACAGAGAGAGAGAGAGTACCACAGAGAGAGAGAGAGTACCACAGAGAGAGAGAGAGATCCACAGAGAGAGAGATGCAGAGAGAGTGCGATAGATCCAAAGAGTGACAGAGAGAGATAGATCCAGAGAGTGAGAAATAAATAGAGAGACAGAGATCCAGCAAGAGATAGTGAGAGAGATATAGAGTCAGAGAGTAAGAGAGAGAGATCCAGACGGAGAGACATGGAGAGGGAGAAAGAGAGAGATACAGAGAGATCAAGGGAGAGAGATCCAGAGCGACAAAGAGAGAGAGAGCTCAAGAGAGAAAGAGAGATCCAGAGAGTGAGAGATAAAGAGAGAGAGATATCTGGAGCGAGAACCAGAGTGAATGAGAGATTGTAGAGAGAAAGAGATCGAGATAGAGGGAGAGATAAACAGAGAAAGATGGAGAGTAAGATTCAGAGACAGCGAGAGAGAGAGAAAGGGAGAGAGAGACAGAGAGATAGAAAGGGAGAGAGATCCAGAGAGACAGATAGATACAGGGAGAGAGAGAGAAATGTAGTGAGAGAGAGAGATGCAGAGAGAGAGAGTGGTCCAGTGAGAAACTCCAGGCAGAGAAAGAGAGTGAGATCCAGGTAGAGACCGAGAGAGAGAGAGTTATCCAGAGAAAGCGTGCAAGAGAGAGAGAGGACGAAAGAGAGAGAGAGATCCAGAAAGAGAGAGAGATCCAGAGAGAAAGAGAGATCCAGAGAGAGAGAGATCCAGAGAGAGAGATCCAGAGAGAGAGAGATCCAGAGAGAGAGAGATCCAGAGAGAGAGAGATCCAGAGAGAGAGAGATCCAGAGAGAGAGAGAGATCCAGAGAGAGAGAGAGATCCAGAGAGAGATCTATAGTGTGAGATCCAGAGAGAGAGATACATAGAGTGAGATTCAAAGAGTGAGATCCACAGCGAGAGATCCAGAGCGAGAGATCCAGAGAGAGAGATCCAGAGAGAAAGATCCAGAAAGAGAGATCCAGAGAGCGAAATCCAGAGAGCGAGAGTGAAATAGGGAGCCTGACCCATAGAGAGAGAGAGAGGGAGAAAGAGGTAGAGATAGACATAGGAAGCAGAAGCAGAGAGAGAGAGAGAGAGATCCAGAGACAGAGAGAGGAGAGAGAGAGAGAGTGATCCAGAGAATGAGATAGATCCAGGGATAGAGAGAGAGAGATAGATCCAGGGATAAATAGAGAGTACAATCTAGAGTCAGAGAGAGAAAGAGCGACAGATCCAGACAGAGAGAGAGAAATGTAGAAAGAGAGAGAAAGAGAGCCAGAACGAGATAGAGATCCAGAAAGAGTGAGAGGGTGATCCAGGTAGAGAGAGAGAGGGAGAGCTCCAGAGAGAGAGAGAGTGATCCAGAGAGAGGGAGCAAGAGAGAGAGAGAGATTAAGTGAGAGATAGATCCAAAGAGTGGGATCCAGAGAGTGGGATACAGGGAGAGAAAAATAGAGAGCAAGAGAGAAATAGGGAGCCTGACCCATAGAGAGAGAGATCCAGAGAGAGAGAGAGAGAGAGCGTGAGAGTTCCAGAGAGAGAGGGAGAGGTCCAGAGAGAGACAGATAAATAAAGCAACAGATATCCAGTAAGCGATGGAGAGTGAGATCCAGAGAGAGAGAGATAGAGATAGACATAGGAAGCAGAACCAGAGAGAGAGAGAGAGAGAGTGAGATCCAGAGACAGAGAGAGGAGAGAGAGAGAGAGATCCAGAGAATGAGATAGATCCAGGGAGAAATAGAGAGTACAATCTAGGGTCAGAGAGAGAAAGAGCGACAGATCCAGACAGAGAGAGAGAAATGGAGAAAGAGAGAAAGAGAGCCAGAGCGAGATAGAGATCCAGAAAGAGTGAGAGGGTGATCCAGGTAGAGAGAGAGAGGGAGAGCTCCAGAAAGAGAGAGAGTGATCAAGAGAGAGGGAGCAAGAGAGAGAGAGAGATTAAGTGAGAGATAGATCCAAAGAGTGGGATCCAGAGAGTGGGATACAGGGAGAGAAAAATAGAGAGCAAGGGAGAAATAGGGAGCCTGACCCATAGAGAGAGAGATCCAGAGAGAGAGAGAGAGAGCGTGAGAGATCCAGAGAGAGAGGGAGAGGTCCAGAGAGAGACAGATAAATAAAGCAACAGATATCCAGTAAGCGATGGAGAGTGAGATCCAGAGAGAGAGAGATAGAGATAGACATAGGAAGCAGAACCAGAGAGAGAGAGAGAGAGTGAGATCCAGAGACAGAGAGAGGAGAGAGAGAGAGAGATCCAGAGAATGAGATAGATCCAGGGAGAAATAGAGAGTACAATCTAGGGTCAGAGAGAGAAAGAGCGACAGATCCAGACAGAGAGAGAGAAATGGAGAAAGAGAGAAAGAGAGCCAGAGCGAGATAGAGATCCAGAAAGAGTGAGAGGGTGATCCAGGTAGAGAGAGAGAGGGAGAGCTCCAGAAAGAGAGAGAGTGATCAAGAGAGAGGGAGCAAGAGAGAGAGAGATTGAGTGAGAGTTAGATTCAAAGAGATAGATCCAGAGAGTGGGATACAGGGAGAGAAAGATAGAGAGCAAGAGAGAAATAGGGAGCCTGACCCATAGAGAGAGAGAGAGAGTGAGAGATCGAGAGAGAGAGGGAGAGGTCCAGAGTGTGACAGATAAATAAAGCGACAGATATCCAGTAAGAGATGGAGAGTGAGATCCAGAGGCAGAGGGTGAAAGAGAGAGAAATCCAGAGAGAGGGAGCGAGAGAGATCCAGAGAGAGAGAGAGAGAGAGAGAGAGAGAGATCTACAGAGAGAGAGAGATGCACAGAGAGAGAGAGATCCACAGAGAGAGAGAGAGAGATCCACAGAGAGAGAGAGAGAGATGCAGAGAGAGTGCGATAGATCCAAAGAGTGACAGAGAGAGATAGATCCAGAGAGTGAGAGACAAATAGAGAGCCAGAGATCCAGCAAGAGATAGAGAGAGAGATCTAGAGTCAGAGAGTAAGAGAGAGAGATCCAGACGGAGAGAGAGACATGGAGAGGGAGAAAGAGAGAGAGATACAGAGAGATCAAGGGAGAGAGATCCAGAGCGACAAAGAGAGAGAGATCAAGAGAGAGAGAGAGATCCAAAGAGTGAGAGATGGAGAGAGAGAGAGATCTGGAGCGAGAACCAGATTGAATGAGAGATTGTAGAGAGAAAGAGATCGAGATAGAGGGAGAGATAAACAGAGAAAGATGGAGAGTAAGATTCAGAGACAGCGAGAGAGAGAGAGAAAGGGAGAGAGAGACAGAAAGATAGAAAGGGAGAGAGATCCAGAGAGACAGATAGATACAGGGAGAGAGAGAGAAATGTAGTGAGAGAGAGAGATGCAGAGAGAGAGTGGTCCAGTGAGAAACTCCAGAGAGAGAGAGAGTGTGAGATCCAGGAAGAGACCGAGAGAGAGAGAGTTATCCAGAGAAAGCGTGCAAGAGAGAGAGAGGACGAAAGAGAGAGAGATCCAGAAAGAGAGAGAGATCCAGAGAGAGAGAGAGAGATCCAGAGAGAGAGAGAGAGAGATCCAGAGAGAGAGAGAGAGAGATCCAGAGAGAGAGAGAGATCCAGAGAGAGAGAGAGAGAGAGAGAGATCCAGAGAGAGAGGGAGATCCAGAGAGAGAGAGAGATCCAGAGAGAGAGAGAGAGATCCAGAGAGAGAGAGATCCAGAGAGAGAGATCCATAGTGTGAGATCCAGAGAGAGAGATCCATAGAGTGAGATCCATAGTGAGATCCATAGCGAGAGATCCACAGAGAGAGAGATCCAGAGAGAGAGAGAGATCCAGAGAGAGAGAGATCCAGAGAGAGAGAGATCCAGAGAGAGAGAGATCCAGAGAGAGAGAGATCCAGAGAGATAGAGATCCAGAGAGATAGAGATCCAGAGAGAGAGATCCAGAGAGAGAGATCCAGAGAGCGAGAGAGAAATAGGGAGCCTGACCCATAGAGAGAGAGAGGGAGAGAGGGAGAGAGAGATAGAGATAGAGATAGACATAGGAAGCAGAACCAGAGAGAGAGAGAGAGATCCAGAGACAGAGAGAGGAGAGAGAGAGAATGAGATAGATCCAGGGATAGAGAGAGAGAGATAGATCCAGGGAGAAATAGAGAGTACGATCTAGAGTCAGAGAGAGAAAGAGCGACAGATCCAGACAGAGAGAGAGAAATGTAGAAAGAGAGAGAAAGAGAGCCAGAACGAGATAGAGATCCAGAAAGAGTGAGAGGGTGATCCAGGTAGAGAGAGAGAGGGAGTGCTCCAGAGAGAGAGAGAGTGATCCGGAGAGAGGGAGCAAGAGAGAGAGAGAGATTAAGTGAGGGATAGATCCAAAGAGAGGGATCCAGTGAGTGGGATACAGGGAGAGAAAAATAGAGAGCAAGAGAGAAATAGGGAGCCTGATCCATAGAGAGAGAGATCCAGAGAGAGAGAGAGAGAAAGAGTGAGAGATCCAGAGAGAGAGGGAGAGGTCCAGAGAGAGACAGATAAATAAAGCAACAGATATCCACTAAGCGATGGAGAGTGAGATCCAGAGAGAGAGAGATAGAGATAAACATAGGAAGCAGAACCAGAGAGAGAGAGTGAGAGTGAGATCCAGAGACAGAGAGAGGAGAGAGAGAGAGAGATCCAGAGAATAATATAGATCCAGGGAGAGAAAGAGAGAGAGAGAGATCCAGGGAGAAATAGAGAGTACGATCTAGAGTCAGAGAGAGAAAGAGCGACAGATCCAGACAGAGAGAGAGAAATGGAGAAAGAGAGAAGGAGAGCCAGAGCGAGATAGAGATCCAGAAAGAGTGAGAGGGTGATCCAGGTAGAGAGAGAGAGGGAGAGCTCCAGAGAGAGAGAGAGAGTGATCAAGAGAGAGGGAGCAAGAGAGAGAGAGAGATTGAGTGAGAGTTAGATCCAAAGAGAGGAATCCAGAGAGTGGGATACAGGGAGAGAAAGATAGAGAGCAAGAGAGAAATAGGGAGCCTGACCCATAGAGAGAGAGAGTGAGAGATCGAGAGAGAGAGGGAGAGGTCCAGAGTGTGACAGATAAATAAAGCGACAGATATCCAGTAAGAGATGGAGAGTGAGATCCAGAGGCAGAGGGTGAAAGAGAGAGAAATCCAGAGAGAGGGAACGAGAGAGATTCAGAGAGAGACAGATCCAGCGATGGAGAGAGATCCAGTGAGAGAGAGAGATTCAGCAAGAGAAAGAGATCCAGCAAGAGAGAGAGATCAAGAGAGAGAGAGAGATCCAGCAAGAGAGAGAGATCCAGAGAGAGAGAGAGATCCAGAGAGAGAGAGAGAGACAGATCCTGGTAGAGAGAGTGGGAGAGAGAGACCAATCGAGAGAAAGAGAACTAGAGAGACGGATCTAGAGAGAGAGATCCAGAGAGGGAGATCCAGAGAGAGAGATCCAGAGAGAGAGATCCAGAGAGAGAGATCCAGAGAGAGAGATCCAGAGAGAGAGATCCAGAGAGAGAGATCCAGAGAGAGAGATCCAGAGAGTGAGATCCAGAGAGCGAGAGAGAAATAGGGAGCCTGAACCATGCAGAGAGAGAGAGAGATCCAGAGAGAGAGAGATAGAGATAGACATAGGAAGCAGAACCAGAGAGAGAGAGAGAGAGTGAGATCCAGAGACAGAGAGAGGAGAGAGAGAGAGAGATCCAGAGAATGAGATAGATCCAGGGAGAAATAGAGAGTACGATCTAGAGTCACAGAGAGAAAGAGCGACAGATCCAGACAGAGAGAGAGAAATGGAGAAAGAGAGAAGGAGAGCCAGAGCGAGATAGAGATCCAGAAAGAGTGAGAGGGTGATCCAGGCAGAGAGAGAGAGGGTGAGCTCCAGAGAGAGAGAGAGAGTGATCAAGAGAGAGGGAGCAAGAGAGAGAGAGAGATTGAGTGAGAGTTAGATACAAAGAGAGGGATCCAGAGAGTGGGATACAGGGAGAGAAAGATAGAGAGCAAGAGAGAAATAGGGAGCCTGACCCATAGAGAGAGAGAGAGTGAGAGATCCAGAGAGAGAGGGAGAGGTCCAGAGTGTGACAGATAAATAAAGCGACAGATATCCAGTAAGAGATGGAGAGTGAGATCCAGAGGCAGAGGGTGAAAGAGAGAGAAATCCAGAGAGGGGGAGCGAGAGAGATCCAGAGAGAGAGAGAGAGATCTACAGAGTGAGAGAGATGCACAGAGAGAGAGAGATCCACAGAGAGAGAGAGAGATCCACAGAGAGAGAGAGAGTACCACAGAGAGAGAGAGAGTACCACAGAGAGAGAGAGAGTACCACAGAGAGAGAGAGAGATCCACAGAGAGAGAGATGCAGAGAGAGTGCGATAGATCCAAAGAGTGACAGAGAGAGATAGATCCAGAGAGTGAGAAATAAATAGAGAGACAGAGATCCAGCAAGAGATAGTGAGAGAGATATAGAGTCAGAGAGTAAGAGAGAGAGATCCAGACGGAGAGACATGGAGAGGGAGAAAGAGAGAGATACAGAGAGATCAAGGGAGGGAGATCCAGAGCGACAAAGAGAGAGAGAGCTCAAGAGAGAAAGAGAGATCCAGAGAGTGAGAGATAAAGAGAGAGAGATATCTGGAGCGAGAACCAGAGTGAATGAGAGATTGTAGAGAGAAAGAGATCGAGATAGAGGGAGAGATAAACAGAGAAAGATGGAGAGTAAGATTCAGAGACAGCGAGAGAGAGAGAAAGGGAGAGAGAGACAGAGAGATAGAAAGGGAGAGAGATCCAGAGAGACAGATAGATACAGGGAGAGAGAGAGAAATGTAGTGAGAGAGAGAGATGCAGAGAGAGAGAGTGGTCCAGTGAGAAACTCCAGGCAGAGAAAGAGAGTGAGATCCAGGTAGAGACCGAGAGAGAGAGAGTTATCCAGAGAAAGCGTGCAAGAGAGAGAGAGGACGAAAGAGAGAGAGAGATCCAGAAAGAGAGAGAGATCCAGAGAGAAAGAGAGATCCAGAGAGAGAGAGATCCAGAGAGAGAGAGATCCAGAGAGAGAGATCCAGAGAGAGAGAGATCCAGAGAGAGAGAGATCCAGAGAGAGAGAGATCCAGAGAGAGAGAGATCCAGAGAGAGAGAGATCCAGAGAGAGAGAGATCCAGAGAGAGAGAGAGATCCAGAGAGAGATCTATAGTGTGAGATCCAGAGAGAGAGATACATAGAGTGAGATTCAAAGAGTGAGATCCACAGCGAGAGATCCAGAGCGAGAGATCCAGAGAGAGAGATCCAGAGAGAAAGATCCAGAAAGAGAGATCCAGAGAGCGAAATCCAGAGAGCGAGAGTGAAACAGGGAGCCTGACCCATAGAGAGAGAGAGGGAGAAAGAGGTAGAGATAGACATAGGAAGCAGAAACAGAGAGAGAGAGAGAGAGATCCAGAGACAGAGAGAGGAGAGAGAGAGAGAGTGATCCAGAGAATGAGATAGATCCAGGGATAGAGAGAGAGAGATAGATCCAGGGATAAATAGAGAGTACAATCTAGAGTCAGAGAGAGAAAGAGCGACAGATCCAGACAGAGAGAGAGAAATGTAGAAAGAGAGAAAAAGAGAGCCAGAACGAGATAGAGATCCAGAAAGAGTGAGAGGGTGATCCAGGTAGAGAGAGAGAGGGAGAGCTCCAGAGAGAGAGAGAGTGATCCAGAGAGAGGGAGCAAGAGAGAGAGAGAGATTAAGTGAGAGATAGATCCAAAGAGTGGGATCCAGAGAGTGGGATACAGGGAGAGAAAAATAGAGAGCAAGAGAGAAATAGGGAGCCTGACCCATAGAGAGAGAGATCCAGAGAGAGAGAGAGAGAGAGCGTGAGAGTTCCAGAGAGAGAGGGAGAGGTCCAGAGAGAGACAGATAAATAAAGCAACAGATATCCAGTAAGCGATGGAGAGTGAGATCCAGAGAGAGAGAGATAGAGATAGACATAGGAAGCAGAACCAGAGAGAGAGAGAGAGAGAGTGAGATCCAGAGACAGAGAGAGGAGAGAGAGAGAGAGATCCAGAGAATGAGATAGATCCAGGGAGAAATAGAGAGTACAATCTAGGGTCAGAGAGAGAAAGAGCGACAGATCCAGACAGAGAGAGAGAAATGGAGAAAGAGAGAAAGAGAGCCAGAGCGAGATAGAGATCCAGAAAGAGTGAGAGGGTGATCCAGGTAGAGAGAGAGAGGGAGAGCTCCAGAAAGAGAGAGAGTGATCAAGAGAGAGGGAGCAAGAGAGAGAGAGATTGAGTGAGAGTTAGATTCAAAGAGATAGATCCAGAGAGTGGGATACAGGGAGAGAAAGATAGAGAGCAAGAGAGAAATAGGGAGCCTGACCCATAGAGAGAGAGAGAGAGTGAGAGATCGAGAGAGAGAGGGAGAGGTCCAGAGTGTGACAGATAAATAAAGCGACAGATATCCAGTAAGAGATGGAGAGTGAGATCCAGAGGCAGAGGGTGAAAGAGAGAGAAATCCAGAGAGAGGGAGCGAGAGAGATCCAGAGAGAGAGAGAGAGAGAGAGAGAGAGAGATCTACAGAGAGAGAGAGATGCACAGAGAGAGAGAGATCCACAGAGAGAGAGAGAGAGATCCACAGAGAGAGAGAGAGATGCAGAGAGAGTGCGATAGATCCAAAGAGTGACAGAGAGAGATAGATCCAGAGAGTGAGAGACAAATAGAGAGCCAGAGATCCAGCAAGAGATAGAGAGAGAGATCTAGAGTCAGAGAGTAAGAGAGAGAGATCCAGACGGAGAGAGAGACATGGAGAGGGAGAAAGAGAGAGAGATACAGAGAGATCAAGGGAGAGAGATCCAGAGCGACAAAGAGAGAGAGATCAAGAGAGAGAGAGAGATCCAAAGAGTGAGAGATGGAGAGAGAGAAAGATCTGGAGCGAGAACCAGAGTGAATGAGAGATTGTAGAGAGAAAGAGATCGAGATAGAGGGAGAGATAAACAGAGAAAGATGGAGAGTAAGATTCAGAGACAACGAGAGAGAGAGAGAAAGGGAGAGAGAGACAGAAAGATAGAAAGGGAGAGAGATCCAGAGAGACAGATAGATACAGGGAGAGAGAGAGAAATGTAGTGAGAGAGAGAGATGCAGAGAGAGAGTGGTCCAGTGAGAAACTCCAGGCAGAGAGAGAGAGTGAGATCCAGGTAGAGACCGAGAGAGAGAGAGTTATCCAGAGAAAGCGTGCAAGAGAGAGGACGAAAGAGAGAGAGAGATACAGAAAGAGAGAGAGATCCAGAGAGAGAGAGAGAGAGAGATCCAGAGAGAGAGAGAGATCCAGAGAGAGAGAGAGAGAGAGAGAGCGTGAGAGATCCAGAGAGAGAGGGAGAGGTCCAGTGAGAGACAGATAAATAAAGCAACAGATATCCAGTAAGCGATGGAGAGTGAGATCCAGAGAGAGAGAGAGATAGAGATAGACATAGGGAGCAGAACCAGAGAGAGAGAGAGAGAGAGTGAGATGCAGAGACCGAGAGAGGAGAGAGAGAGAGAGATCCAGAGGATGAGATAGATCCAGGGAGAAATAGAGAGTACGATCTAGAGTCAGAGAGAGAAAGAGCGACAGATCCAGACAGAGAGAGAGAAATGGAGAAAGAGAGAAAGAGAGCCAGAGTGAGATAGAGATCCAGAAAGAGTGAGAGGGTGATCCAGGTAGAGAGAGAGAGGGAGAGCTCCAGAGAGAGAGAGAGAGAGTGATCAAGAGAGAGGGAGCAAGAGAGAGAGAGAGATTGAGTGAGAGTTAGATCCAAAGAGAGGGATCCAGAGAGTGGGATACAGGGAGAGAAAGATAGAGAGCAAGAGAGAAATATGGAGCCTGACCCATAGAGAGAGAGAGATAGTGAGAGATACAGAGAGAGAGGGAGAGGTCCAGAGTGTGACAGATAAATAAAGCGACAGATATCCAGTAAGAGATGGAGAGTGAGATCCAGAGGCAGAGGGTGAAAGAGAGAGAAATCCAGAGAGAGGGAGCGAGAGAGATCCAGAGAGAGAGAGAGAGAGATATCTACAGAGAGAGACAGATGCACAGAGAGAGAGAGATCCACAGAGAGAGAGAGAGAGATCCACAGAGAGAGAGAGAGATCCACAGAGAGAGAGAGATCCACAGAGAGAGAGAGATCCACAGAGAGAGATAGAGATGCAGAGAGAGTGCGATAGATCCAAAGAGTGACAGAGAGAGATAGATCCAGAGAGTGAGAGATAAATAGAGAGACAGAGATCCAGCAAGAGATAGAGAGAGAGATCTAGAGTCAGAGAGTAAGAGAGAGAGATCCAGACGGAGAGAGAGACATGGAGAGGGAGAAAGAGAGAGAGATACAGAGAGATCAAGGGAGAGAGATCCAGAGCGACAAAGAGAGAGAGATCAAGAGAGAGAGAGATCCAGAGAGTGAGAGATAAAGAGAGAGAGAGATCTGGAGCGAGAACCAGAGTGAATGAGAGATTGTAGAGAGAAAGAGATCGAGATAGAGGGAGAGATAAACAAAGAAAGATGGAGAGTAAGATTCAGAGACAGCGAGAGAGAGAGAAAGGGAGAGAGAGACAGAAAGATAGAAAGGGAGAGAGATCCAGAGAGACAGATAGATACAGGGAGAGAGAGAGAAATGTAGTGAGAGAGAGAGATGCAGAGAGAGAGTGGTCCAGTGAGAAACTCCAGGCAGAGAGAGAGAGTGAGATCCAGGTAGAGACCGAGAGAGAGAGAGTTATCCAGAGAAAGCGTGCAAGAGAGAGAGAGGACGAAAGAGAGAGAGAGATCCAGAAAGAGAGAGAGATCCAGAGAGAGAGATCCAGAGAGAGAGATCCAGAGAGAGAGATCCAGAGAGAGAGATCCAGAGAGAGAGAGATCCAGAGAGAGAGATCTATAGTGTGAGATCCAGAGAGAGAGAGAGAGAGAGAGATCCAGAGAGAGAGAGATCCAGGGAGAGAGAGATCCAGGGAGAGAGAGATCCAGAGAGAGAGAGAGAGATCCAGAGAGAGAGATATATACAGAGAGAGAGAGATCCAGAGAGAGAGATCTATAGTGTGAGATCCAGAGAGAGAGATCCAGAGAGAGAGATCCAGAGAGAGAGATCCAGAGAGAGAGATCCAGAGAGAGAGATCCAGAGAGAGAGATCCAGAGAGAGAGATCCAGAGAGCGAGAGAGAAATAGGGAGCCTGACCCATAGAGAGAGAGAGAGGGAGAGAGAGAGATAGAGATAGACATAGGAAGCAGAACCAGAGAGAGAGAGATCCAGAGACAGAGAGAGGAGAGAGAGAGAGAGTGATCCAGAGAATGAGATAGATCCAGGGATAGAGAGAGAGAGATAGATTCAGGGAGAAATAGAGATTATGATCTAGAGTCAGAGAGAGAAAGAGCGACAGATCCAGACAGAGAGAGAGAAATGTAGAAAGAGAGAGAAAGAGAGCCAGAACGAGATAGAGATCCAGAAAGAGTGAGAGGGTGATCCAGGTAGAGAGAGAGAGGGAGAGCTCCAGAGAGAGAGAGAGTGATCCGGAGAGAGGGAGCAAGAGAGAGAGAGAGATTAAGTGAGGGATAGATCCAAAGAGAGGGATCCAGTGAGTGGGATACAGGGAGAGAAAAATAGAGAGCAAGAGAGAAATAGGGAGCCTGATCCATAGAGAGAGAGATCCAGAGAGAGAGAGAGAGAAAGAGTGAGAGATCCAGAGAGAGAGGGAGAGGTCCAGAGAGAGACAGATAAATAAAGCAACAGATATCCACTAAGCGATGGAGAGTGAGATCCAGAGAGAGAGAGATAGAGATAAACATAGGAAGCAGAACCAGAGAGAGAGAGTGAGAGTGAGATCCAGAGACAGAGAGAGGAGAGAGAGAGAGAGAGATCCAGAGAATAATATAGATCCAGGGAGAGAAAGAGAGAGAGAGAGATCCAGGGAGAAATAGAGAGTACGATCTAGAGTCAGAGAGAGAAAGAGCGACAGATCCAGACAGAGAGAGAGAAATGGAGAAAGAGAGAAAGAGAGAAAGAGAGTCAGAGCGAGATAGAGATCCAGAAAGAGTGAGAGGGTGATCCAGGTAGAGAGAGAGAGGGAGAGCTCCAGAGAGAGAGAGAGAGTGATCAAGAGAGAGGGAGCAAGAGAGAGAGAGAGATTGAGTGAGAGTTAGATCCAAAGAGAGGGATCCAGAGAGTGGGATACAGGGAGAGAAAGATAGAGAGCAAGAGAGAAATAGGGAGCCTGACCCATAGAGAGAGAGAGAGAGTGAGAGATCCAGAGAGAGAGGGAGAGGTCCAGAGTGTGACAGATAAATAAAGCGACAGATATCCAGTAAGAGATGGAGAGTGAGATCCAGAGGCAGAGGGTGAAAGAGAGAGAAATCCAGAGAGAGGGAGCGAGAGAGATCCAGACAGAGAGAGAGAGAGAGATCTACAGAGAGAGAGATGCACAGAGAGAGAGATCCACAGAGAGAGAGAGATCCACAGAGAGAGAGAGAGATCCACAGAGAGAGAGAGAGATCCACAGAGAGAGAGAGAGATGCAGAGAGAGAGAGAGAGATGCAGAGAGAGAGAGAGAGATGCAGAGAGAGTGCGATAGATCCAAAGAGTGACAGAGAGAGATAGATCCAGAGAGTGAGAGATAAATAGAGAGACAGAGATCCAGCAAGAGATAGAGAGAGAGATCTAGAGTCAGAGAGTAAGAGAGAGAGATCCAGACGGAGAGAGAGACATGGAGAGGGAGAAAGAGAGAGAGATACGGAGAGATCAAGGGAGAGAGATCCAGAGCGACAAAGAGAGAGAGATCAAGAGAGAGAGAGAGATCCAGAGAGTGAGAGATAAAGAGAGAGAGAGATCTGGAGCGAGAACCAGATTGAATGAGAGATTGTAGAGAGAAAGAGATCGAGATAGAGGGAGAGATAAACAGAGAAAGATGGAGAGTAAGATTCAGAGACAGCGAGAGAGAGAGAGAAAGGGAGAGAGAGACAGAAAGATAGAAAGGGAGAGAGATCCAGAGAGACAGATAGATACAGGGAGAGAGAGAGAAATGTAGTGAGAGAGAGAGATGCAGAGAGAGAGTGGTCCAGTGAGAAACTCCAGAGAGAGAGAGAGAGTGAGATCCAGGTAGAGACCGAGAGAGAGAGATTTATCCAGAGAAAGCGTGCAAGAGAGAGAGAGGACGAAAGAGAGAGAGATCCAGAAAGAGAGAGAGATCCAGAGAGAGAGAGAGAGAGATCCAGAGAGAGAGAGAGAGAGATCCAGAGAGAGAGAGAGAGAGAGAGAGATCCAGAGAGAGAGGGAGATCCAGAGAGAGAGAGAGATCCAGAGAGAGAGAGAGATCCAGAGAGAGAGAGATCCAGAGAGAGAGATCCATAGTGTGAGATCCAGAGAGAGAGATCCATAGAGTGAGATCCATAGTGGGATCCATAGTGAGAGATCCAGAGAGAGAGAGATCCAGAGAGAGAGAGAGATCCAGAGAGAGAGAGATCCAGAGAGAGAGAGATCCAGAGAGAGAGAGATCCAGAGAGATAGAGATCCAGAGAGAGAGATCCAGAGAGAGAGATCCAGAGAGCGAGAGAGAAATAGGGAGCCTGACCCATAGAGAGAGAGAGGGAGAGAGGGAGAGAGAGATAGAGATAGAGATAGACATAGGAAGCAGAACCAGAGAGAGAGAGAGAGATCCAGAGACAGAGAGAGGAGAGAGAGAGAATGAGATAGATCCAGGGATAGAGAGAGAGAGATAGATCCAGGGAGAAATAGAGAGTACGATCTAGAGTCAGAGAGAGAAAGAGCGACAGAGCCAGACAGAGAGAGAGAAATGTAGAAAGAGAGAGAAAGAGAGCCAGAACGAGATAGAGATCCAGAAAGAGTGAGAGGGTGATCCAGGTAGAGAGAGAGAGGGAGTGCTCCAGAGAGAGAGAGAGTGATCCGGAGAGAGGGAGCAAGAGAGAGAGAGAGATTAAGTGAGGGATAGATCCAAAGAGAGGGATCCAGTGAGTGGGATACAGGGAGAGAAAAATAGAGAGCAAGAGAGAAATAGGGAGCCTGATCCATAGAGAGAGAGATCCAGAGAGAGAGAGAGAGAAAGAGTGAGAGATCCAGAGAGAGAGGGAGAGGTCCAGAGAGAGACAGATAAATAAAGCAACAGATATCCACTAAGCGATGGAGAGTGAGATCCAGAGAGAGAGAGATAGAGATAAACATAGGAAGCAGAACCAGAGAGAGAGAGTGAGAGTGAGATCCAGAGACAGAGAGAGGAGAGAGAGAGAGAGTGATCCAGAGAATGAGATAGATCCAGGGATAGAGAGAGAGAGATAGATCCAGGGATAAATAGAGAGTACAATCTAGAGTCAGAGAGAGAAAGAGCGACAGATCCAGACAGAGAGAGAGAAATGTAGAAATAGAGAGAAGGAGAGCCAGAGCGAGATAGAGATCCAGAAAGAGTGAGAGGGTGATCCAGGTAGAGAGAGAGAGGGAGAGCTCCAGAGAGAGAGAGAGAGTGATCGAGAGAGAGAGGGAGAGGTCCAGAGTGTGACAGATAAATAAAGCGACAGATATCCAGTAAGAGATGGAGAGTGAGATCCAGAGGCAGAGGGTGAAAGAGAGAGAAATCCAGAGAGAGGGAACGAGAGAGATTCAGAGAGAGACAGATCCAGCGATGGAGAGAGATCCAGTGAGAGAGAGCGATTCAGCAAGAGAGAGAGATCCAGCAAGAGAGAGAGATCAAGAGAGAGAGAGAGATCCAGCAAGAGAGAGAGATCCAGAGAGAGAGAGAGATCCAGAGAGAGAGAGAGAGACAGATCCTGGTAGAGAGAGTGGGAGAGAGAGACCAATCGAGAGAAAGAGAACTAGAGAGACGGATCTAGAGAGAGAGATCCAGAGAGGGAGATCCAGAGAGAGAGATCCAGAGAGAGAGATCCAGAGAGAGAGATCCAGAGAGAGAGATCCAGAGAGAGAGATCCAGAGAGAGAGGTCCAGAGAGAGAGGTCCAGAGAGAGAGATCCAGAGAGAGAGATCCAGAGAGTGAGATCCAGAGAGCGAGAGAGAAATAGGGAGCCTGAACCATGCAGAGAGAGAGAGAGATCCAGAGAGAGAGAGATAGAGAGATAGACATAGGAAGCAGAACCAGAGAGAGAGAGAGAGAGTGAGATCCAGAGACAGAGAGAGGAGAGAGAGAGAGAGATCCAGAGAATGAGATAGATCCAGGGAGAAATAGAGAGTACGATCTAGAGTCACAGAGAGAAAGAGCGACAGATCCAGACAGAGAGAGAGAAATGGAGAAAGAGAGAAGGAGAGCCAGAGCGAGATAGAGATCCAGAAAGAGTGAGAGGGTGATCCAGGCAGAGAGAGAGAGGGTGAGCTCCAGAGAGAGAGAGAGAGTGATCAAGAGAGAGGGAGCAAGAGAGAGAGAGAGATTGAGTGAGAGTTAGATCCAAAGAGAGGGATCCAGAGAGTGGGATACAGGGAGAGAAAGATAGAGAGCAAGAGAGAAATAGGGAGCCTGACCCATAGAGAGAGAGAGAGTGAGAGATCCAGAGAGAGAGGGAGAGGTCCAGAGTGTGACAGATAAATAAAGCGACAGATATCCAGTAAGAGATGGAGAGTGAGATCCAGAGGCAGAGGGTGAAAGAGAGAGAAATCCAGAGAGGGGGAGCGAGAGAGATCCAGAGAGAGAGAGAGAGATCTACAGAGTGAGAGAGATGCACAGAGAGAGAGAGATCCACAGAGAGAGAGAGATCCACAGAGAGAGAGTACCACAGAGAGAGAGAGAGTACCACAGAGAGAGAGAGAGAGTACCAGAGAGAGAGAGAGAGATCCACAGAGAGAGAGATGCAGAGAGAGTGCGATAGATCCAAAGAGTGACAGAGAGAGATAGATCCAGAGAGTGAGAAATAAATAGAGAGACAGAGATCCAGCAAGAGATAGTGAGAGAGATATAGAGTCAGAGAGTAAGAGAGAGAGATCCAGACGGAGAGACATGGAGAGGGAGAAAGAGAGAGATACAGAGAGATCAAGGGAGAGAGATCCAGAGCGACAAAGAGAGAGAGAGCTCAAGAGAGAAAGAGAGATCCAGAGAGTGAGAGATAAAGAGAGAGAGATATCTGGAGTGAGAACCAGAGTGAATGAGAGATTGTAGAGAGAAAGAGATCGAGATAGAGGGAGAGATAAACAGAGAAAGATGGAGAGTAAGAATCAGAGACAGCGAGAGAGAGAGAAAGGGAGAGAGAGACAGAGAGATAGAAAGGGAGAGAGATCCAGAGAGACAGATAGATACAGGGAGAGAGAGAGAAATGTAGTGAGAGAGAGAGATGCAGAGAGAGAGAGTGGTCCAGTGAGAAACTCCAGGCAGAGAAAGAGAGTGAGATCCAGGTAGAGACCGAGAGAGAGAGAGTTATCCAGAGAAAGCGTGCAAGAGAGAGAGAGGACGAAAGAGAGAGAGAGATCCAGAAAGAGAGAGAGATCCAGAGAGATCCAGAGAGAGAGAGATCCAGAGAGAGAGATCCAGAGAGAGAGAGATCCAGAGAGAGAGAGATTCAGAGAGAGAGAGATCCAGAGAGAGAGAGATCCAGAGAGAGAGAGAGATCCAGAGAGAGATCTATAGTGTGAGATCCAGAGAGAGAGATACATAGAGTGAGATTCAAAGAGTGAGATCCACAGCGAGAGATCCAGAGCGAGAGATCCAGAGAGAGAGATCCAGAGAGAAAGATCCAGAAAGAGAGATCCAGAGAGCGAAATCCAGAGAGCGAGAGTGAAATAGGGAGCCTGACCCATAGAGAGAGAGAGGGAGAAAGAGGTAGAGATAGACATAGGAAGCAGAAACAGAGAGAGAGAGAGAGAGATCCAGAGACAGAGAGAGGAGAGAGAGAGAGAGTGATCCAGAGAATGAGATAGATCCAGGGATAGAGAGAGAGAGATAGATCCAGGGATAAATAGAGAGTACAATCTAGAGTCAGAGAGAGAAAGAGCGACAGATCCAGACAGAGAGAGAGAAATGTAGAAATAGAGAGAAAGAGAGCCAGAACGAGATAGAGATCCAGAAAGAGTGAGAGGGTGATCCAGGTAGAGAGAGAGAGGGAGAGCTCCAGAGAGAGAGAGAGTGATCCAGAGAGAGGGAGCAAGAGAGAGAGAGAGATTAAGTGAGAGATAGATCCAAAGAGAGGGATCCAGAGTGTGGGATACAGGGAGAGAAAAATAGAGAGCAAGAGAGAAATAGGGAGCCTGACCCATAGAGAGAGAGATCCAGAGAGAGAGAGAGAGAGAGCGTGAGAGATCCAGAGAGAGAGGGAGAGGTCCAGTGAGAGACAGAAAAATAAAGCAACAGATATCCACTAAGCAATGGAGAGTGAGATCCAGAGAGAGAGAGATGGAGATAGACATAGGAAGCAGAACCAGAGAGAGAGAGAGAGAGAGTGAGATGCAGAGACCGAGAGAGGAGAGAGAGAGAGAGATCCAGAGAATGAGATAGATCCAGGGAGAAATAGAGAGTACGATCTAGAGTCAGAGAGAGAAAGAGCGACAGATCCAGACAGAGAGAGAGAAATGGAGAAAGAGAGAAAGAGAGAAAGAGAGCCAGAGCGAGATAGAGATCCAGAAAGAGTGAGAGGGTGATCCAGGTAGAAAGAGAGAGGGAGAGCTCCAGAGAGAGAGAGAGAGTGATCAAGAGAGAGGGAGCAAGAGAGAGAGAGAGATTGAGTGAGAGTTAGATCCAAAGAGAGGGATCCAGAGAGTGGGATACAGGGAGAGAAAGATAGAGAGCAAGAGAGAAATAGGGAGCCTGACCCATAGAGAGAGAGAGAGTGAGAGATACAGAGAGAGAGGGAGAGGTCCAGAGTGTGACAGATAAATAAAGCGACAGATATCCAGTAAGAGATGGAGAGTGAGATCCAGAGGCAGAGGGTGAAAGAGAGAGAAATCCAGAGAGAGGGAGCAAGAGAGATCCAGAGAGAGAGAGAGAGAGAGAGATCTACAGAGAGAGAGAGATGCACAGAGAGAGAGAGTACCACAGAGAGAGAGAGAGTACCACAGAGAGAGAGAGTACCACAGAGAGAGAGAGAGTACCACAGAGAGAGAGAGAGTACCACAGAGAGAGAGAGGGTACCACAGAGAGAGAGAGAGTACCACAGAGAGAGAGAGAGATGCAGAGAGAGTGCGATAGATCCAAAGAGTGACAGAGAGAGATAGATCCAGAGAGTGAGAGATAAATAGAGAGACAAGATCCAGCAAGAGATAGAGAGAGAGATCTAGAGTCAGAGAGGAAGAGAGAGAGATCCAGACGGAGAGAGAGACATGGAGAGGGAGAAAGAGAGAGAGATACAGAGAGATCAAGGGAGAGAGATCCAGAGCGACAAAGAGAGAGAGATCAAGAGTGAGAGAGAGATCCAGAGAGTGAGAGATAAAGAGCGAGAGATCTGGAGTGAGAACCAGAGTGAATGAGAGATTGTAGAGAGAAAGAGATCGAGATAGAGGGAGAGATAAACAGAGAAAGATGAAGAGTAAGATTCAGAGACAGCGAGAGAGAGAGAAAGGGAGAGAGAGAGACAGAAAGATAGAAAGGGAGAGAGATCCAGAGAGACAGATAGATACAGGGAGAGAGAGAGAAAAGTAGTGAGAGAGAGAGAGATGCAGAGAGAGAGTGGTCCAGTGAAAAACTCCAGGCAGAGAGAGTGAGATCCAGGTAGAGACCGAGAGAGAGAGAGTTATCCAGAGAAAGCGTGCAAGAGAGAGAGATCCAGAAAGAGAGAGAGATCCAGAAAGAGAGAGAGATCCAGAGAGAGAGATCCAGAGAGAGAGATCCAGAGAGAGAGAGAGATCCAGAGAGAGAGATCTATAGTGTGAGATCCAGAGAGTGAGATCCAGAGAGAGAGATCCAGGGAGAGAGATCCAGAGAGAGAGATCCAGAGAGAGAGATCCAGAGAGAGAGATCCAGAGAGAGAGATCCAGAGAGAGAGATCCAGAGAGAGAGATCCAGAGAGCGAGAGAGAAATAGGGAGCCTGACCCATAGAGAGAGAGAGAGGGAGAGAGAGATAGAGATGGACATAGGAAGCAGAACAAGAGAGAGAGAGAGAGATCCAGAGGCAGAGAGAGGACAGAGAGAGAGAGTGATCCAAAGAATGAGATAGATCCAGGGAAAGAGAGAGAGAGATAGATCCTGGGAGAAATAGAGAGTACGATCTAGAGTCAGAGAGAGAAAGAGCGACAGATCCAGACAGAGAGAGAGAAATGTAGAAAGAGAGAGAAAGAGAGCCAGAACGAGATAGAGATCCAGAAAGAGTGAGAGGGTGATCCAGGTAGAGAGAGAGAGGGAGAACCCCAGAGAGAGAGAGAGTGATCCAGAGAGAGGGAGCAAGAGAGAGAGAGAGAGATTAAGTGAGGGATAGATCCAAAGAGAGGGATCCAGTGAGTGGGATACAGGGAGAGAAAAATAGAGAGCAAGAGAGAAATAGGGAGCCTGATCCATAGAGAGAGAGATCCAGAGAGAGAGAGAGAGAGAGATCCAGAGAGAGAGGGAGAGGTCCAGAGAGAGACAGACAAATAAAGGAACAGATATCCACTAAGCGATGGAGAGTGAGATCCAGAGAGAGAGAGATAGAGATAAACATAGGAAGCAGAACCAGAGAGAGAGAGAGAGTGAGATCCAGAGACAGAGAGAGGAGAGAGAGAGTGAGATCCAGAGAATGAGATAGATCCAGGGAGAGAAAGAGAGAGAGAGAGATCCAGGGAGAAATAGAGAGTACGATCTAGAGTCAGAGAGAGAAAGAGCGACAGATCCAGACAGAGAGAGAGAAATGGAGAAAGAGAGAAAGAGAGCCAGAGCGAGATAGAGATCCAGAAAGAGTGAGATGGTGATCCAGGTAGAGAGAGAGAGGGAGAGCTCCAGAGAGAGAGAGAGAGTGATCAAGAGAGAGGGAGCAAGAGAGAGAGAGAGATTGAGTGAGAGTTAGATCCAAAGAGAGGGATCCAGAGAGTGGGATACAGGGAGAGAAAGATAGAGAGCAAGAGAGAAATAGGGAGCCTGACCCATAGAGAGAGAGAGAGTGAGAGATACAGAGAGAGAGGGAGAGGTCCAGAGTGTGACAGATAAATAAAGCGACAGATATCCAGTAAGAGATGGAGAGTGAGATCCAGAGGCAGAGGGTGAAAGAGAGAGAAATCCAGAGCGAGGGAGCGAGAGAGATCCAGAGAGAGAGAGATCTACAGAGAGAGAGAGATGCACAGAGAGAGAGAGATCCACAGAGAGAGAGAGAGATCCACAGAGAGAGAGAGAGAGTACCACAGAGAGGGAGATAGATCAACAGAGAGAGAGAGAGAGATGCAGAGAGAGTGCGATAGATCCTAAGAGTGACAGAGAGAGATAGATCAAGAGAGTGAGAGATAGAGAGACAGAGATCCAGCAAGAGATAGAGAGAGAGATCTAGAGTCAGAGAGTAAGAGAGAGAGATCCAGACGGAGAGAGAGACATGGAGAGGGAGAAAGAGAGAGAGATACAGAGAGATCAAGGGAGAGAGATCCAGAGCGACAAAGAGAGAGAGATCAAGAGAGAGAGAGAGATCCAGAGAGTGAGAGATAAAGAGAGAGAGAGATCTGGAGCGAGAACCAGAGTGAATGAGAGATTGTAGAGAGAAAGAGATCGAGATAGAGGGAGAGATAAACAGAGAAAGATGGAGAGTAAGATTCAGAGACAGCGAGAGAGAAAGGGAGAGAGAGACAGAAAGATAGAAAGGGAGAGAGATCCAGAGAGACAGATAGATACAGGGAGAGAGAGAGAAATGTAGTGAGAGAGAGAGATGCAGAGAGAGAGTGGTCCAGTGAGAAACTCCAGGCAGAGAGAGAGAGTGAGATCCAGGTAGAGACCGAGAGAGAGAGAGTTATCCAGAGAAAGCGTGCAAGAGAGAGAGAGGACGAAAGAGAGAGAGAGATCCAGAAAGAGAGAGAGATCCAGAGAGAGAGAGAGATCCAGAGAGAGAGAGAGAGAGAGATCCAGAGAGAGATCTATAGTGTGAGATCCAGAGAGAGAGAGATCCATAGAGTGAGATCCATAGAGTGAGATCCATAGAGTAAGATCCAGAGAGAGAGATCCAGAGAGAGAGATCCAGAGAGAGAGAGATCCAGAGAGAGAGATCCAGAGAGAGAGATCCAGAGAGAGAGATCCAGAGAGAGAGATCCAGAGAGAGAGATCCAGAGAGAGAGATCCAGAGAGAGAGATCCAGAGAGAGAGATCCAGAGAGCGAAATCCAGAGAGCGAGAGAGAAATAGGGAGCCTGACCCATAGAGAGAGAGAGAGAGAGAGATAGAGATAGACATAGGAAGCAGAACCAGAGAGAGAGAGAGAGATATCCAGAGACAGAGAGAGGAGAGAGAGAGAGAGTGATCCAGAGAATGAGATAGATCCAGGGATAGAGAGAGAGAGATAGATCCAGGGAGAAATAGAGAGTACGATCTAGAGTCAGAGAGAGAAAGAGCGACAGATCCAGACAGAGAGAGAGAAATGTAGAAAGAGAGAGAAAGAGAGCCAGAACGAGATAGAGATCCAGAAAGAGTGAGAGGGTGATCCGGGTAGAGAGAGAGAGGGAGAGCTCCAGAGAGACAGAGAGTGATCCAGAGAGAGGGAGCAAGAGAGAGAGAGAGATTAAGTGAGAGATAGATCCAAAGAGTGGGATCCAGAGAGTGGGATACAGGGAGAGAAAAATAGAGAGCAAGAGAGAAATAGGGAGCCTGACCCATAGAGAGAGAGATCCAGAGAGAGAGAGAGAGAGAGAGAGCGTGAGAGATCCAGAGAGAGAGGGAGAGGTCCAGAGAGAGACAGATAAATAAAGCAACAGATATCCAGTAAGCGATGGAGAGTGAGATCCAGAGAGAGAGAGATAGAGATAGACATAGGAAGCAGAACCAGAGAGAGAGAGAGAGAGAGTGAGATCCAGAGACAGAGAGAGGAGAGAGAGAGAGAGATCCAGAGAATGAGATAGATCCAGGGAAAAATAGAGAGTACGATCTAGAGTCAGAGAGAGAAAGAGCGACAGATCCAGACAGAGAGAGAGAAATGGAGAAAGAGAGAAAGAGAGCCAGAGCGAGATAGAGATCCAGAAAGAGTGAGAGGGTGATCCAGGTAGAGAGAGAGAGGGAGAGCTCCAGAGAGAGAGAGAGTGATCAAGAGAGAGGGAGCAAGAGAGAGAGAGATTGAGTGAGAGTTAGATCCAAAGAGAGGGATCCAGAGAGTGGGATACAAGGAGAGAAAGAAAGAGAGCAAGAGAGAAATAGGGAGCCTGACCCATAGAGAGAGAGAGAGAGGGAGAGGTCCAGAGTGTGACAGATAAATAAAGCGACAGATATCCAGTAAGAGATGGAGAGTGAGATCCAGAGGCAGAGGGTGAAAGAGAGAGAAATCCAGAGAGAGGGAGCGAGAGAGATCCAGAGAGAGAGAGAGAGAGATATCTACAGAGAGAGAGAGATCCACAGAGAGAGAGAGAGAGATCCACAGAGAGAGAGAGAGATCCACAGAGAGAGAGAGATCCACAGAGAGAGATAGAGATGCAGAGAGAGTGCGATAGATCCAAAGAGTGACAGAGAGAGATAGATCCAGAGAGTGAGAGATAAATAGAGAGACAGAGATCCAGCAAGAGATAGAGAGAGAGATCTAGAGTCAGAGAGTAAGAGAGAGAGATCCAGACGGAGAGAGAGACATGGAGAGGGAGAAAGAGAGAGAGATACAGAGAGATCAAGGGAGAGAGATCCAGAGCGACAAAGAGAGAGAGATCAAGAGAGAGAGAGAGATCCAGAGAGTGAGAGATAAAGAGAGAGAGAGATCTGGAGCGAGAACCAGAGTGAATGAGAGATTGTAGAGAGAAAGAGATCGAGATAGAGGGAGAGATAAACAAAGAAAGATGGAGAGTAAGATTCAGAGACAGCGAGAGAGAAAGGGAGAGAGAGACAGAAAGATAGAAAGGGAGAGAGATCCAGAGAGACAGATAGATACAGGGAGAGAGAGAGAAATGTAGTGAGAGAGAGAGATGCAGAGAGAGAGTGGTCCAGTGAGAAACTCCAGGCAGAGAGAGAGAGTGAGATCCAGGTAGAGACCGAGAGAGAGAGAGTTATCCAGAGAAAGCGTGCAAGAGAGAGAGAGGACGAAAGAGAGAGAGAGATCCAGAAAGAGAGAGAGATCCAGAGAGAGAGATCCAGAGAGAGAGATCCAGAGAGAGAGATCCAGAGAGAGAGAGATCCAGAGAGAGAGATCTATAGTGTGAGATCCAGAGAGAGAGAGAGAGAGAGAGATCCAGAGAGAGAGATCCAGAGAGAGAGAGATCCAGGGAGAGAGAGATCCAGGGAGAGAGAGATCCAGAGAGAGAGAGAGAGATCCAGAGAGAGAGAGATACAGAGAGAGAGAGATCCAGAGAGAGAGATCTATAGTGTGAGATCCAGAGAGAGAGATCCAGAGAGAGAGATCCAGAGAGAGAGATCCAGAGAGAGAGATCCAGAGAGAGAGATCCAGAGAGAGAGATCCAGAGAGAGAGATCCAGAGAGAGAGATCCAGAGAGAGAGATCCAGAGAGCGAGATCCAGAGAGCGAGAGAGAAATAGGGAGCCTGACCAAAGAGAGAGAGAGAGAGGGAGAGAGAGAGATAGAGATAGACATAGGAAGCAGAACCAGAGAGAGAGAGATCCAGAGACAGAGAGAGGAGAGAGAGAGAGAGTGATCCAGAGAATGAGATAGATCCAGGGATAGAGAGAGAGAGATAGATTCAGGGAGAAATAGAGATTATGATCTAGAGTCAGAGAGAGAAAGAGCGACAGATCCAGACAGAGAGAGAGAAGTGTAGAAAGAGAGAAAAAGAGAGCCAGAACGAGATAGAGATCCAGAAAGAGTGAGAGGGTGATCCAGGTAGAGAGAGAGAGGGAGAGCTCCAGAGAGAGAGAGAGTGATCCAGAGAGAGGGAGCAAGAGAGAGAGAGAGATTAAGTGAGAGATAGATCCAAAGAGTGGGATCCAGAGAGTGGGATACAGGGAGAGAAAAATAGAGAGCAAGAGAGAAATAGGGAGCCTGACCCATAGAGAGAGAGATCCAGAGAGAGAGAGAGAGAGAGAGAGCGTGAGAGATCCAGAGAGAGAGGGAGAGGTCCAGAGAGAGACAGATAAATAAAGCAACAGATATCCAGTAAGCGATGGAGAGTGAGATCCAGAGAGAGAGAGATAGAGATAGACATAGGAAGCAGAACCAGAGAGAGAGAGAGAGAGAGAGTGAGATGCAGAGACCGAGAGAGGAGAGAGAGAGAGAGAGATCCAGAGAATGAGATAGATCCAGGGAGAAATAGAGAGTACGATCTAGAGTCAGAGAGAGAAAGAGCGACAGATCCAGACAGAGAGAGAGAAATGGAGAAAGAGAGAAAGAGAGCCAGAGCGAGATAGAGATCCAGAAAGAGTGAGAGGGTGATCCAGGTAGAGAGAGAGAGGGAGAGCTCCAGAGAGAGAGAGAGAGAGAGAGTGATCAAGAGAGAGGGAGCAAGAGAGAGAGAGAGATTGAGTGAGAGTTAGATCCAAAGAGAGGGATCCAGAGAGTGGGATACAGGGAGAGAAAGATAGAGAGCAAGAGAGAAATAGGGAGCCTGACCCATAGAGAGAGAGAGAGTGAGAGATACAGAGAGAGAGGGAGAGGTCCAGAGTGTGACAGATAAATAAAGCGACAGATATCCAGTAAGAGATGGAGAGTGAGATCCAGAGGCAGAGGGTGAAAGAGAGAGAAATCCAGAGAGAGGGAGCGAGAGAGATCCAGAGAGAGAGAGAGAGAGAGAGATCTACAGAGAGAGAGAGATGCACAGAGAGAGAGAGATCCACAGAGAGAGAGAGAGTACCACAGATAGAGAGAGAGATGCAGAGAGAGTGCGATAGATCCAAAGAGTGACAGAGAGAGATAGATCCAGAGAGTGAGAGATAAATAGAGAGACAAGATCCAGCAAGAGATAGAGAGAGAGATCTAGAGTCAGAGAGTAAGAGAGAGAGATCCAGACGGAGAGAGAGACACGGAGAGGGAGAAAGAGAGAGAGATACAGAGAGATCAAGGGAGAGAGATCCAGAGCGACAAAGAGAGAGAGATCAAGAGAGAGAGAGAGATCCAGAGAGTGAGAGATAAAGAGAGAGAGATCTGGAGTGAGAACCAGAGTGAATGAGAGATTGTAGAGAGAAAGAGATCGAGATAGAGGGAGAGATAAACAGAGAAAGATGGAGAGTAAGATTCAGAGACAGCGAGAGAGAGAGAAAGGGAGAGAGAGACAGAAAGAAAGAAAGGGAGAGAGATCCAGAGAGACAGATAGATACAGGGAGAGAGAGAGAAAAGTAGTGAGAGAGAGAGATGCAGAGAGAGAGTGGTCCAGTGAGAAACTCCAGGCAGAGAGAGAGAGTGAGATCCAGGTAGAGACCGAGAGAGAGAGAGTTATCCAGAGAAAGCGTGCAAGAGAGAGAGATCCAGAAAGAGAGAGAGATCCAGAAAGAGAGAGAGATCCAGAGAGAGAGAGATCCAGAGAGAGAGAGATCCAGAGAGAGAGAGAGATCCAGAGAGAGAGAGATCCAGAGAGAGAGAGATCTATAGTGTGAGATCCAGAGAGAGAGTTCCATAGAGTGAGATCCATAGACAGAGATCCAGAGAGAGAGATCCAGAGAGAGAGATCCAGAGAGAGAGATTCAGAGAGAGAGATCCAGAGAGAGAGATCCAGAGAGCGAGAGAGAAATAGGGAGCCTGACCCATAGAGAGAGAGAGAGAGAGAGGGAGAGAGAGATAGAGATAGACATAGGAAGCAGAACCAGAGAGAGAGAGAGAGAGATCCAGAGACAGAGAGAGGAGAGAGAGAGAGAGAGATCCAGAGAATGAGATAGATCCAGGGATAGAGAGAGAGAGATAGATCCAGGGAGAAATAAAGAGTATGATCTAGAGTCAGAGAGAGAAAGAGTGACAGATCCAGACAGAGACAGAGAAATGTAGAAAGAGAGAGAAAGCGAGCCAGAACGAGATAGAGATCCAGAAAGAGTGAGAGGGTGATCCAGGTAGAGAGAGAGAGAGGGAGAACTCCAGAGAGAGAGAGAGTGATCCAGAGAGAGGGAGCAAGAGAGAGAGGGAGATTAAGTGAGGGATAGATCCAAAGAGAGGGATCCAGAGAGTGGGATACAGGGAGAGAAAAATAGAGAGCAAGAGAGAAATAGGGAGCCTGATCCATAGAGAGAGAGATCCAGAGAGAGAGAGAGAGAGTGAGAGATCCAGAGAGAGAGGGAGAGGTCCAGAGAGAGACAGATAAATAAAGCAACAGATAACCACTAAGCGATGGAGAGTGAGATCCAGAGAGAGAGAGATAGAGATAAACATAGGAAGCAGAACAAAAGAGAGAGAGAGAGAGTGAGATCCAGAGACAGAGAGAGGAGAGAGAGAGAGATCCAGAGAATGAGATAGATCCAGGGAGAGAAAGAGAGAGAGAGAGATCCAGGGAGAAATAGAGAGTACGATCTAGAGTCAGAGAGAGAAAGAGCGACAGATCCAGACAGAGAGAGAGAAATGTAGAAATAGAGAGAAAGAGAGCCAGAACGAGATAGAGATCCAGAAAGAGTGAGAGGGTGATCCAGGTAGAGAGAGAGAGGGAGAGCTCCAGAGAGAGAGAGAGAGAGTGATCCAGAGAGAGGGAGCAAGAGAGAGAGAGAGATTAAGTGAGAGATAGATCCAAAGAGTGGGATCCAGAGAGTGGGATACAGGGAGAGAAAAATAGAGAGCAAGAGAGAAATAGGGAGCCTGACCCATAGAGAGAGAGATCCAGAGAGAGAGAGAGAGAGAGAGCGTGAGAGATCCAGAGAGAGAGGGAGAGGTCCAGAGAGAGACAGATAAATAAAGCAACAGATATCCAGTAAGCGATGGAGAGTGAGATCCAGAGAGAGAGAGATAGAGATAGACATAGGAAGCAGAACCAGAGAGAGAGAGAGAGAGAGTGAGATGCAGAGACCGAGAGAGGAGAGAGAGAGAGAGATCCAGAGAATGAGATAGATCCAGGGAGAAATAGAGAGTACGATCTAGAGTCAGAGAGAGAAAGAGCGACAGATCCAGACAGAGAGAGAGAAATGGAGAAAGAGAGAAAGAGAGCCAGAGCGAGATAGAGATCCAGAA
Source organism: Carcharodon carcharias (assembly GCF_017639515.1). Taxonomy (NCBI): domain Eukaryota; kingdom Metazoa; phylum Chordata; class Chondrichthyes; order Lamniformes; family Lamnidae; genus Carcharodon; species Carcharodon carcharias. Next base: position 32,963,517 of record NC_054490.1, read on the forward strand.
AGAGTGAGAGGGTGATCCAGGTAGAGAGAGAGAGGGAGAGCTCCAGAGAGAGAGAGAGAGAGTGATCAAGAGAGAGGGAGCAAGAGAGAGAGAGAGATTGAGTGAGAGTTAGATCCAAAGAGAGGGATCCAGAGAGTGGGATACAGGGAGAGAAAGATAGAGAGCAAGAGAGAAATAGGGAGCCTGACCCATAGAGAGAGAGAGAGTGAGAGATACAGAGAGAGAGGGAGAGGTCCAGAGTGTGACAGATAAATAAAGCGACAGATATCCAGTAAGAGATGGAGAGTGAGATCCAGAGGCAGAGGGTGAAAGAGAGAGAAATCCAGAGAGAGGGAGCGAGAGAGATCCAGAGAGAGAGAGAGAGAGAGAGAGATCTACAGAGAGAGAGAGATGCACAGAGAGAGAGAGATCCACAGAGAGAGAGAGAGTACCACAGAGAGAGAGAGAGATGCAGAGAGAGTGCGATAGATCCAAAGAGTGACAGAGAGAGATAGATCCAGAGAGTGAGAGATAAATAGAGAGACAAGATCCAGCAAGAGATAGAGAGAGAGATCTAGAGTCAGAGAGTAAGAGAGAGAGATCCAGACGGAGAGAGAGACACGGAGAGGGAGAAAGAGAGAGAGATACAGAGAGATCAAGGGAGAGAGATCCAGAGCGACAAAGAGAGAGAGATCAAGAGAGAGAGAGAGATCCAGAGAGTGAGAGATAAAGAGAGAGAGATCTGGAGTGAGAACCAGAGTGAATGAGAGATTGTAGAGAGAAAGAGATCGAGATAGAGGGAGAGATAAACAGAGAAAGATGGAGAGTAAGATTCAGAGACAGCGAGAGAGAGAGAAAGGGAGAGAGAGACAGAAAGATAGAAAGGGAGAGAGATCCAGAGAGACAGATAGATACAGGGAGAGAGAGAGAAAAGTAGTGAGAGAGAGAGATGCAGAGAGAGAGTGGTCCAGTGAGAAACTCCAGGCAGAGAGAGAGAGTGAGATCCAGGTAGAGACCGAGAGAGAGAGAGTTATCCAGAGAAAGCGTGCAAGAGAGAGAGATCCAGAAAGAGAGAGAGATCCAGAAAGAGAGAGAGATCCAGAGAGAGAGAGATCCAGAGAGAGAGATCCAGAGAGAGAGAGAGATCCAGAGAGAGAGAGATCCAGAGAGAGAGAGATCTATAGTGTGAGATCCAGAGAGAGAGTTCCATAGAGTGAGATCCATAGACAGAGATCCAGAGAGAGAGATCCAGAGAGAGAGATCCAGAGAGAGAGATCCAGAGAGAGAGATTCAGAGAGAGAGATCCAGAGAGCGAGAGAGAAATAGGGAGCCTGACCCATAGAGAGAGAGAGAGTGAGAGATCCAGAGAGAGAGGAAGAGGTCCAGAGTGTGACAGATAAATAAAGCGACAGATATCCAGTAAGAGATGGAGAGTGAGATCCAGAGGCAGAGGGTGAAAGAGAGAGAAATCAAGAGAGAGGGAGCGAGAGAGATCCAGAGAGAGAGAGAGAGAGAGAGAGAGAGAGAGAGAGATCTACAGAGAGAGAGAGATGCACAGAGAGAGAGAGATCCACAGAGAGAGAGAGAGTACCACAGAGAGAGAGAGAGTACCACAGAGAGAGAGAGTACCACAGAGAGAGAGAGTACCACAGAGAGAGAGAGTACCACAGAGAGAGAGAGAGATGCAGAGAGAGTGCGATAGATCCAAAGAGTGACAGAGAGAGATAGATCCAGAGAGTGAGAGATAAATAGAGAGACAAGATCCAGCAAGAGATAGAGAGAGAGATCTAGAGTCAGAGAGGAAGAGAGAGAGATCCAGACGGAGAGAGAGACATGGAGAGGGAGAAAGAGAGAGAGATACAGAGAGATCAAGGGAGAGAGATCCAGAGCGACAAAGAGAGAGAGATCAAGAATGAGAGAGAGATCCAGAGAGTGAGAGATAAAGAGAGAGAGATCTGGAGTGAGAACCAGAGTGAATGAGAGATTGTAGAGAGAAAGAGATCGAGATAGAGGGAGAGATAAACAGAGAAAGATGGAGAGTAAGATTCAGAGACAGCGAGAGAGAGAGACAGAAAGATAGAAAGGGAGAGAGATCCAGAGAGACAGATAGATACAGGGAGAGAGAGAGAAAAGTAGTGAGAGAGAGAGATGCAGAGAGAGAGTGGTCCAGTGAGAAACTCCAGGCAGAGAGAGAGAGTGAGATCCAGGTAGAGACCGAGAGAGAGAGAGTTATCCAGAGAAAGCGTGCAAGAGAGAGAGATCCAGAAGAGAGAGATCCAGAAAGAGAGAGAGATCCAGAGAGAGAGAGATCCAGAGAGAGAGATCCAGAGAGAGAGAGAGAGATCCAGAGAGAGAGAGATCCAGAGAGAGAGATCTATAGTGTGAGATCCAGAGAGAGAGATCCATAGAGTGAGATCCATAGAGAGAGATCCAGAGAGAGAGATCCAGAGAGAGAGATCCAGAGAGAGAGATCCAGAGAGCGAGAGAGAAATAGGGAGCCTGACCCATAGAGAGAGAGAGAGAGAGAGGGAGAGAGAGATAGAGATAGACATAGGAAGCAGAACCAGAGAGAGAGAGAGAGATCCAGAGAATGAGATAGATCCAGGGATAGAGAGAGAGAGATAGATCCAGGGAGAAATAGAGAGTACGATCTAGAGTCAGAGAGAGAAAGAGCGACAGATCCAGACAGAGAGAGAGAAATGTAGAAAGAGAGAGAAAGAGAGCCAGAACGAGATAGAGATCCAGAAAGAGTGAGAGGGTGATCCAGGTAGAGAGAGAGAGGGAGAACTCCAGAGAGAGAGAGAGTGATCCAGAGAGACGGAGCAAAAGAGAAAGAGAGATTAAGTGAGGGATAGATCCAAAGAGAGGGATCCAGAGAGTGGGATACAGGGAGAGAAAAATAGAGAGCAAGAGAGAAATAGGGAGCCTGACCCATAGAGAGAGAGATCCAGAGAGAGAGAGAGAGAGAGTGAGAGATCCAGAGAGAGAGGGAGAGGTCCAGAGAGAGACAGATAAATAAAGCAACAGATATCCAGTAAGCGATGGAGAGTGAGATCCAGAGAGAGAGAGATAGAGATAGACATAGGAAGCAGAACCAAGAGAGAGAGAGAGAGAGAGTGAGATCCAGAGACAGAGAGAGGAGAGAGAGAGAGAGATCCAGAGAATGAGATAGATCCAGGGAGAGAATAGAGAGTACGATCTAGAGTCAGAGAGAGAAAGAGCGACAGATCCAGACAGAGAGAGAGAAATGGAGAAAGAGAGAAAGAGAGCCAGAGCGAGATAGAGATCCAGAAAGAGTGAGAGGGTGATCCAGGTAGAGAGAGAGAGGGAGAGCTCCAGAGAGAGAGAGAGTGATCAAGAGAGAGGGAGCAAGAGAGAGAGAGATTGAGTGAGAGTTAGATCCAAAGAGAGGGATCCAGAGAGTGGGATACAGGGAGAGAAAGAAAGAGAGCAAGAGAGAAATAGGGAGCCTGACCCATAGAGAGAGAGAGAGTGAGAGATCGAGAGAGAGAGGGAGAGGTCCAGAGTGTGACAGATAAATAAAGCGACAGATATCCAGTAAGAGATGGAGAGTGAGATCCAGAGGCAGAGGGTGAAAGAGAGAGAAATCCAGAGAGAGGGAGCGAGAGAGATCCAGAGAGAGAGAGAGAGAGATATCTACAGAGAGAGACAGATGCACAGAGAGAGAGAGATCCACAGAGAGAGAGAGAGATCCACAGAGAGAGAGAGAGATCCACAGAGAGAGAGAGATCCACAGAGAGAGATAGAGATGCAGAGAGAGTGCGATAGATCCAAAGAGTGACAGAGAGAGATAGATCCAGAGAGTGAGAGATAAATAGAGAGACAAGATCCAGCAAGAGATAGAGAGAGAGATCTAGAGTCAGAGAGTAAGAGAGAGAGATCCAGACGGAGAGAGAGACACGGAGAGGGAGAAAGAGAGAGCGATACAGAGAGATCAAGGGAGAGAGATCCAGAGCGACAAAGAGAGAGAGATCAAGAGAGAGAGAGAGATCCAGAGAGTGAGAGATAAAGAGAGAGAGATCTGGAGTGAGAACCAGAGTGAATGAGAGATTGTAGAGAGAAAGAGATCGAGATAGAGGGAGAGATAAACAGAGAAAGATGGAGAGTAAGATTCAGAGACAGCGAGAGAGAGAGAAAGGGAGAGAGAGACAGAAAGAAAGAAAGGGAGAGAGATCCAGAGAGACAGATAGATACAGGGAGAGAGAGAGAAAAGTAGTGAGAGAGAGAGATGCAGAGAGAGAGTGGTCCAGTGAGAAACTCCAGGCAGAGAGAGAGAGTGAGATCCAGGTAGAGACCGAGAGAGAGAGAGTTATCCAGAGAAAGCGTGCAAGAGAGAGAGATCCAGAAAGAGAGAGAGATCCAGAAAGAGAGAGAGATCCAGAGAGAGAGAGATCCAGAGAGAGAGAGAGATCCAGAGAGAGAGAGAGATCCAGAGAGAGAGAGATCCAGAGAGAGAGAGATCTATAGTGTGAGATCCAGAGAGAGAGTTCCATAGAGTGAGATCCATAGACAGAGATCCAGAGAGAGAGATCCAGAGAGAGAGATCCAGAGAGAGAGATCCAGAGAGAGAGATCCAGAGAGAGAGATCCAGAGAGAGAGATTCAGAGAGAGAGATCCAGAGAGCGAGAGAGAAATAGGGAGCCTGACCCATAGAGAGAGAGAGAGAGAGAGGGAGAGAGAGATAGAGATAGACATAGGAAGCAGAACCAGAGAGAGAGAGAGAGAGATCCAGAGACAGAGAGAGGAGAGAGAGAGAGAGAGATCCAGAGAATGAGATAGATCCAGGGATAGAGAGAGAGAGATAGATCCAGGGAGAAATAAAGAGTATGATCTAGAGTCAGAGAGAGAAAGAGCGACAGATCCAGACAGAGACAGAGAAATGTAGAAAGAGAGAGAAAGCGAGCCAGAACGAGATAGAGATCCAGAAAGAGTGAGAGGGTGATCCAGGTAGAGAGAGAGAGAGGGAGAACTCCAGAGAGAGAGAGAGTGATCCAGAGAGAGGGAGCAAGAGAGAGAGGGAGATTAAGTGAGGGATAGATCCAAAGAGAGGGATCCAGAGAGTGGGATACAGGGAGAGAAAAATAGAGAGCAAGAGAGAAATAGGGAGCCTGATCCATAGAGAGAGAGATCCAGAGAGAGAGAGAGAGAGTGAGAGATCCAGAGAGAGAGGGAGAGGTCCAGAGAGAGACAGATAAATAAAGCAACAGATAACCACTAAGCGATGGAGAGTGAGATCCAGAGAGAGAGAGATAGAGATAAACATAGGAAGCAGAACAAAAGAGAGAGAGAGAGAGTGAGATCCAGAGACAGAGAGAGGAGAGAGAGAGAGATCCAGAGAATGAGATAGATCCAGGGAGAGAAAGAGAGAGAGAGAGATCCAGGGAGAAATAGAGAGTACGATCTAGAGTCAGAGAGAGAAAGAGCGACAGATCCAGACAGAGAGAGAGAAATGTAGAAATAGAGAGAAAGAGAGCCAGAACGAGATAGAGATCCAGAAAGAGTGAGAGGGTGATCCAGGTAGAGAGAGAGAGGGAGAGCTCCAGAGAGAGAGAGTGATCCAGAGAGAGGGAGCAAGAGAGAGAGAGAGATTAAGTGAGAGATAGATCCAAAGAGTGGGATCCAGAGAGTGGGATACAGGGAGAGAAAAATAGAGAGCAAGAGAGAAATAGGGAGCCTCACCCATAGAGAGAGAGATCCAGAGAGAGAGAGAGAGAGAGAGCGTGAGAGATCCAGAGAGAGAGGGAGAGGTCCAGAGAGAGACAGATAAATAAAGCAACAGATATCCAGTAAGCGATGGAGAGTGAGATCCAGAGAGAGAGAGATAGAGATAGACATAGGAAGCAGAACCAGAGAGAGAGAGAGAGAGAGTGAGATGCAGAGACCGAGAGAGGAGAGAGAGAGAGAGAGATCCAGAGAATGAGATAGATCCAGGGAGAAATAGAGAGTACGATCTAGAGTCAGAGAGAGAAAGAGCGACAGATCCAGACAGAGAGAGAGAAATGGAGAAAGAGAGAAAGAGAGCCAGAGCGAGATAGAGATCCAGAAAGAGTGAGAGGGTGATCCAGGTAGAGAGAGAGAGGGAGAGCTCCAGAGAGAGAGAGAGAGAGTGATCAAGAGAGAGGGAGCAAGAGAGAGAGAGAGATTGAGTGAGAGTTAGATCCAAAGAGAGGGATCCAGAGAGTGGGATACAGGGAGAGAAAGATAGAGAGCAAGAGAGAAATAGGGAGCCTGACCCATAGAGAGAGAGAGAGTGAGAGATACAGAGAGAGAGGGAGAGGTCCAGAGTGTGACAGATAAATAAAGCGACAGATATCCAGTAAGAGATGGAGAGTGAGATCCAGAGGCAGAGGGTGAAAGAGAGAGAAATCCAGAGAGAGGGAGCGAGAGAGATCCAGAGAGAGAGAGAGAGAGAGATCTACAGAGAGAGAGAGATGCACAGAGAGAGAGAGATCCACAGAGAGAGAGAGAGTACCACAGAGAGAGAGAGAGATGCAGAGAGAGTGCGATAGATCCAAAGAGTGACAGAGAGAGATAGATCCAGAGAGTGAGAGATAAATAGAGAGACAAGATCCAGCAAGAGATAGAGAGAGAGATCTAGAGTCAGAGAGTAAGAGAGAGAGATCCAGACGGAGAGAGAGACACGGAGAGGGAGAAAGAGAGAGAGATACAGAGAGATCAAGGGAGAGAGATCCAGAGCGACAAAGAGAGAGAGATCAAGAGAGAGAGAGAGATCCAGAGAGTGAGAGATAAAGAGAGAGAGATCTGGAGTGAGAACCAGAGTGAATGAGAGATTGTAGAGAGAAAGAGATCGAGATAGAGGGAGAGATAAACAGAGAAAGATGGAGAGTAAGATTCAGAGACAGCGAGAGAGAGAGAAAGGGAGAGAGAGACAGAAAGATAGAAAGGGAGAGAGATCCAGAGAGACAGATAGATACAGGGAGAGAGAGAGAAAAGTAGTGAGAGAGAGAGATGCAGAGAGAGAGTGGTCCAGTGAGAAACTCCAGGCAGAGAGAGAGAGTGAGATCCAGGTAGAGACCGAGAGAGAGAGAGTTATCCAGAGAAAGCGTGCAAGAGAGAGAGATCCAGAAAGAGAGAGAGATCCAGAAAGAGAGAGAGATCCAGAGAGAGAAAGATCCAGAGAGAGAGAGATCCAGAGAGAGATTCAGAGAGAGAGAGAGATCCAGAGAGAGAGAGATCCAGAGAGAGAGAGATCTATAGTGTGAGATCCAGAGAGAGAGTTCCATAGAGTGAGATCCATAGACAGAGATCCAGAGAGAGAGATCCAGAGAGAGAGATCCAGAGAGAGAGATCCAGAGAGAGAGATTCAGAGAGAGAGATCCAGAGAGCGAGAGAGAAATAGGGAGCCTGACCCATAGAGAGAGAGAGAGTGAGAGATCCAGAGACAGAGGAAGAGGTCCAGAGTGTGACAGATAAATAAAGCGACAGATATCCAGTAAGAGATGGAGAGTGAGATCCAGAGGCAGAGGGTGAAAGAGAGAGAAATCAAGAGAGAGGGAGCGAGAGAGATCCAGAGAGAGAGAGAGAGAGAGAGAGAGAGAGATCTACAGAGAGAGAGAGATGCACAGAGAGAGAGAGATCCACAGAGAGAGAGAGAGTACCACAGAGAGAGAGAGAGTACCACAGAGAGAGAGAGTACCACAGAGAGAGAGAGTACCACAGAGAGAGAGAGAGATGCAGAGAGAGTGCGATAGATCCAAAGAGTGACAGAGAGAGATAGATCCAGAGAGTGAGAGATAAATAGAGAGACAAGATCCAGCAAGAGATAGAGAGAGAGATCTAGAGTCAGAGAGGAAGAGAGAGAGATCCAGACGGAGAGAGAGACATGGAGAGGGAGAAAGAGAGAGAGATACAGAGAGATCAAGGGAGAGAGATCCAGAGCGACAAAGAGAGAGAGATCAAGAATGAGAGAGAGATCCAGAGAGTGAGAGATAAAGAGAGAGAGATCTGGAGTGAGAACCAGAGTGAATGAGAGATTGTAGAGAGAAAGAGATCGAGATAGAGGGAGAGATAAACAGAGAAAGATGGAGAGTAAGATTCAGAGACAGCGAGAGAGAGAGACAGAAAGATAGAAGGGAGAGAGATCCAGAGAGACAGATAGATACAGGGAGAGAGAGAGAAAAGTAGTGAGAGAGAGAGATGCAGAGAGAGAGTGGTCCAGTGAGAAACTCCAGGCAGAGAGAGAGAGTGAGATCCAGGTAGAGACCGAGAGAGAGAGAGTTATCCAGAGAAAGCGTGCAAGAGAGAGAGATCCAGAAGAGAGAGATCCAGAAAGAGAGAGAGATCCAGAGAGAGAGATCCAGAGAGAGAGATCCAGAGAGAGAGATCCAGAGAGAGAGAGAGAGAGAGAGATCCAGAGAGAGAGATCTATAGTGTGAGATCCAGAGAGAGAGATCCATAGAGTGAGATCCATAGAAAGAGATCCAGAGAGAGAGATCCAGAGAGAGAGATCCAGAGAGAGAGATCCAGAGAGAGAGATCCAGAGAGAGAGATCCAGAGAGCGAGAGAGAAATAGGGAGCCTGACCCATAGAGAGAGAGAGAGAGAGAGGGAGAGAGAGATAGAGATAGACATAGGAAGCAGAACCAGAGAGAGAGAGAGAGATCCAGAGAATGAGATAGATCCAGGGATAGAGAGAGAGAGATAGATCCAGGGAGAAATAGAGAGTACGATCTAGAGTCAGAGAGAGAAAGAGCGACAGATCCAGACAGAGAGAGAGAAATGTAGAAAGAGAGAGAAAGAGAGCCAGAACGAGATAGAGATCCAGAAAGAGTGAGAGGGTGATCCAGGTAGAGAGAGAGAGGGAGAACTCCAGAGAGAGAGAGAGTGATCCAGAGAGACGGAGCAAAAGAGAAAGAGAGATTAAGTGAGGGATAGATCCAAAGAGAGGGATCCAGAGAGTGGGATACAGGGAGAGAAAAATAGAGAGCAAGAGAGAAATAGGGAGCCTGACCCATAGAGAGAGAGATCCAGAGAGAGAGAGAGAGAGAGTGAGAGATCCAGAGAGAGAGGGAGAGGTCCAGAGAGAGACAGATAAATAAAGCAACAGATATCCACTAAGCGATGGAGAGTGAGATCCAGAGAGAGAGAGATAGAGATAAACATAGGAAGCAGAACCAAAGAGAGAGAGAGAGAGTGAGATCCAGAGACAGAGAGAGGAGAGAGAGAGAGAGATCCAGAGAATGAGATAGATCCAGGGAGAGAAAGAGAGTACAATCTAGAGTCAGAGAGAGAAAGAGCGACAGATCCAGACAGAGAGAGGGAAATGGAGAAAGAGAGAAAGAGAGCCAGAGCGAGATAGAGATCCAGAAAGAGTGAGAGGGTGATCCAGGTAGAGAGAGAGAGGGAGAGCTCCAGAGAGAGAGAGAGAGTGATCAAGAGAGAGGGAGCAAGAGAGAGAGAGAGATTGAGTGAGAGTTAGATCCAAAGAGAGGGATCCAGAGAGTGGGATACAGGGAGAGAAAGAAAGAGAGCAAGAGAGAAATAGGGAGCCTGACCCATAGAGAGAGAGAGTGAGAGATCCAGAGAGAGAGGAAGAGGTCCAGAGTGTGACAGATAAATAAAGCGACAGATATCCAGTAAGAGATGGAGAGTGAGATCCAGAGGCAGAGGGTGAAAGAGAGAGAAATCCAGAGCGACGGAGCGAGAGAGATCCACAGAGAGAGAGAGAGATCTACAGAGAGAGAGAGATGCACAGAGAGAGAGAGATCCACAGAGAGAGAGAGAGATCCACAGAGAGAGAGAGATCCACAGAGAGAGAGAGAGATCCACAGAGAGAGAGAGAGTACCACAAAGAGAGAGAGAGTTCCACAGAGAGAGAGGGAGAGAGAGATGCAGAGAGAGTGCGATAGATCCTAAGAGTGACAGAGAGAGATAGATCCAGAGAGTGAGAGATAGAGAGACAGAGATCCAGCAAGAGATAGAGAGAGAGATCTAGAGTCAGAGAGTAAGAGAGAGAGATCCAGACGGAGAGAGAGACATGGAGAGGGAGAAAGAGAGAGAGATACAGAGAGATCAAGGGAGAGAGATCCAGATCGACAAAGAGAGAGAGATCAAGAGAGAGAGAGAGATCCAGAGAGTGAGAGATAAAGAGAGAGAGAGATCTGGAGCGAGAACCAGAGTGAATGAGAGATTCTAGAGAGAAAGAGATCGAGATAGAGGGAGAGATAAACAGAGAAAGATGGAGATTAAGATTCAGAGACAGCGAGAGAGATAGAAAGGGAGAGAGATCCAGAGAGACAGATAGATACAGGGAGAGAGAGAGAAATGTAGTGAGAGAGAGAGATGCAGAGAGAGAGTGGTCCAGTGAGAAACTCCAGGCAGAGAGAGAGAGTGAGATCCAGGTAGAGACCGAGAGAGAGAGAGTTATCCAGAGAAAGCGTGCAAGAGAGAGAGGACGAAAGAGAGAGAGAGATCCAGAAAGAGAGAGAGATCCAGAGAGAGAGAGAGAGATCCAGAGAGAGAGAGAGATCCAAGAGAGAGAGAGATCTATAGTGTGAGATCCAGAGAGAGAGAGAGATCCATAGAGTGAGATCCATAGAGAGAGATCCAGGGAGAGAGATCCAGAGAGAGAGATCCAGAGAGAGAGATCCAGAGAGAGAGATCCAGAGAGAGAGATCCAGAGAGAGAGATCCAGAGAGAGATCCAGAGAGAGAGATCCAGAGAGAGAGATCCAGAGAGAGAGAGATCCAGAGAGAGAGAGTTCCAGAGAGAGAGATCCAGAGAGAGAGATCCAGAGAGAGAGATCCAGAGAGCGAAATACAGAGATCGAGAGAGAAATAGGGAGCCTGACCCATAGAGAGAGAGAGAGAGAGAGAGAGAGAGAGATAGAGATAGACATAGGAAGCAGAACCAGAGAGAGAGAGAGAGAGAGATATCCAGAGACAGAGAGAGGAGAGAGAGAGAGAGAGTGATCCAGAGAATGAGATAGATCCAGGGATAGAGAGAGAGAGATAGATCCAGGGAGAAATAGAGAGTACGATCTAGAGTCAGAGAGAGAAAGAGCGACAGATCCAGACAGAGAGAGAGAAATGGAGAAAGAGAGAGAAAGAGAGCCAGAGCGAGATAGAGATCCAGAAAGAGTGAGAGGGTGATCCGGGTAGAGAGAGAGAGGGAGAGCTCCAGAGAGAGAGAGAGTGATCCAGAGAGAGGGAGCAAGAGAGAGAGAGAGATTAAGTGAGAGATTTTGACGGCCACCAACACCTGTAGACATGGTTTAATCGAGCGGGGATCCCTGAGAGCAGCCGCCGGATCAGTCTCCTTGTGTATTACCCATCACCATGGTGACAGCTAAAAGCCCCCAGCCCAATAGGGATCCAGAGAGTGGGATACAGGGAGAGAAAAATAGAGAGCAAGAGAGAAATAGGGAGCCTGACCCATAGAGAGAGAGATCCAGAGAGAGAGAGAGAGAGCGTGAGAGATCCAGAGAGAGAGGGAGAGGTCCAGAGAGAGACAGATAAATAAAGCAACAGATATCCAGTAAGCGATGGAGAGTGAGATCCAGTGAGAGAGAGATAGAGATAGACATAGGAAGCAGAACCAGAGAGAGAGAGAGAGAGAGTGAGATCCAGAGACAGAGAGAGGAGAGAGAGAGAGAGATCCAGAGAATGAGATAGATCCAGGGAGAAATAGAGAGTACGATCTAGAGTCAGAGAGAGAAAGAGCGACAGATCCAGACAGAGAGAGAGAAATGGAGAAAGAGAGAAAGAGAGCCAGAGCGAGATAGAGATCCAGAAAGAGTGAGAGGGTGATCCAGGTAGAGAGAGAGAGGGAGAGCTCCAGAGAGAGAGAGAGAGAGAGAGAGTGATCAAGAGAGAGGGAGCAAGAGAGAGAGAGAGATTGAGTGAGAGTTAGATCCAAAGAGAGGGATCCAGAGAGTGGGATACAGGGAGAGAAAGATAGAGAGCAAGAGAGAAATAGGGAGCCTGACCCATAGAGAGAGAGAGAGTGAGAGATACAGAGAGAGAGGGAGAGGTCCAGAGTGTGACAGATAAATAAAGCGACAGATATCCAGTAAGAGATGGAGAGTGAGATCCAGAGGCAGAGGGTGAAAGAGAGAGAAATCCAGAGAGAGGGAGCGAGAGAGATCCAGAGAGAGAGAGAGAGAGAGAGATCTACAGAGAGAGAGAGATGCACAGAGAGAGATCCACAGAGAGAGAGAGAGTACCACAGATAGAGAGAGAGATGCAGAGAGAGTGCGATAGATCCAAAGAGTGACAGAGAGAGATAGATCCAGAGAGTGAGAGATAAATAAAGAGACAAGATCCAGCAAGAGATAGAGAGAGAGATCTAGAGTCAGAGAGTAAGAGAGAGAGATCCAGACGGAGAGAGAGACACGGAGAGGGAGAAAGAGAGAGAGATACAGAGAGATCAAGGGAGAGAGATACAGAGCGACAAAGAGAGAGAGATCAAGAGAGAGAGAGAGATCCAGAGAGTGAGAGATAAAGAGAGAGAGATCTGGAGTGAGAACCAGAGTGAATGAGAGATTGTAGAGAGAAAGAGATCGAGATAGAGGGAGAGATAAACAGAGAAAGATGGAGAGTAAGATTCAGAGACAGCGAGAGAGAGAGAAAGGGAGAGAGAGACAGAAAGAAAGAAAGGGAGAGAGATCCAGAGAGACAGATAGATACAGGGAGAGAGAGAGAAAAGTAGTGAGAGAGAGAGATGCAGAGAGAGAGTGGTCCAGTGAGAAACTCCAGGCAGAGAGAGAGAGTGAGATCCAGGTAGAGACCGAGAGAGAGAGAGTTATCCAGAGAAAGCGTGCAAGAGAGAGAGATCCAGAAAGAGAGAGAGATCCAGAAAGAGAGAGAGATCCAGAGAGAGAGAGATCCAGAGAGAGAGATCCAGAGAGAGAGAGAGATCCAGAGAGAGAGAGATCCAGAGAGAGAGAGATCTATAGTGTGAGATCCAGAGAGAGAGTTCCATAGAGTGAGATCCATAGACAGAGATCCAGAGAGAGAGATCCAGAGAGAGAGATCCAGAGAGAGAGATCCAGAGAGAGAGATCCAGAGAGAGAGATTCAGAGAGAGAGATCCAGAGAGCGAGAGAGAAATAGGGAGCCTGACCCATAGAGAGAGAGAGAGAGAGAGGGAGAGAGAGATAGAGATAGACATAGGAAGCAGAACCAGAGAGAGAGAGAGAGAGATCCAGAGACAGAGAGAGGAGAGAGAGAGAGAGAGATCCAGAGAATGAGATAGATCCAGGGATAGAGAGAGAGAGATAGATCCAGGGAGAAATAAAGAGTATGATCTAGAGTCAGAGAGAGAAAGAGCGACAGATCCAGACAGAGACAGAGAAATGTAGAAAGAGAGAGAAAGCGAGCCAGAACGAGATAGAGATCCAGAAAGAGTGAGAGGGTGATCCAGGTAGAGAGAGAGAGAGGGAGAACTCCAGAGAGAGAGAGAGTGATCCAGAGAGAGGGAGCAAGAGAGAGAGGGAGATTAAGTGAGGGATAGATCCAAAGAGAGGGATCCAGAGAGTGGGATACAGGGAGAGAAAAATAGAGAGCAAGAGAGAAATAGGGAGCCTGATCCATAGAGAGAGAGATCCAGAGAGAGAGAGAGAGTGAGAGATCCAGAGAGAGAGGGAGAGGTCCAGAGAGAGACAGATAAATAAAGCAACAGATAACCACTAAGCGATGGAGAGTGAGATCCAGAGAGAGAGAGATAGAGATAAACATAGGAAGCAGAACAAAAGAGAGAGAGAGAGAGTGAGATCCAGAGACAGAGAGAGGAGAGAGAGAGAGATCCAGAGAATGAGATAGATCCAGGGAGAGAAAGAGAGAGAGAGAGATCCAGGGAGAAATAGAGAGTACGATCTAAAGTCAGAGAGAGAAAGAGCGACAGATCCAGACAGAGAGAGAGAAATGTAGAAATAGAGAGAAAGAGAGCCAGAACGAGATAGAGATCCAGAAAGAGTGAGAGGGTGATCCAGGTAGAGAGAGAGAGGGAGAGCTCCAGAGAGAGAGAGTGATCCAGAGAGAGGGAGCAAGAGAGAGAGAGAGATTAAGTGAGAGATAGATCCAAAGAGTGGGATCCAGAGAGTGGGATACAGGGAGAGAAAAATAGAGAGCAAGAGAGAAATAGGGAGCCTCACCCATAGAGAGAGAGATCCAGAGAGAGAGAGAGAGAGAGAGCGTGAGAGATCCAGAGAGAGAGGGAGAGGTCCAGAGAGAGACAGATAAATAAAGCAACAGATATCCAGTAAGCGATGGAGAGTGAGATCCAGAGAGAGAGAGATAGAGATAGACATAGGAAGCAGAACCAGAGAGAGAGAGAGAGAGAGTGAGATGCAGAGACCGAGAGAGGAGAGAGAGAGAGAGAGATCCAGAGAATGAGATAGATCCAGGGAGAAATAGAGAGTACGATCTAGAGTCAGAGAGAGAAAGAGCGACAGATCCAGACAGAGAGAGAGAAATGGAGAAAGAGAGAAAGAGAGCCAGAGCGAGATAGAGATCCAGAAAGAGTGAGAGGGTGATCCAGGTAGAGAGAGAGAGGGAGAGCTCCAGAGAGAGAGAGAGAGAGTGATCAAGAGAGAGGGAGCAAGAGAGAGAGAGAGATTGAGTGAGAGTTAGATCCAAAGAGAGGGATCCAGAGAGTGGGATACAGGGAGAGAAAGATAGAGAGCAAGAGAGAAATAGGGAGCCTGACCCATAGAGAGAGAGAGAGTGAGAGATACAGAGAGAGAGGGAGAGGTCCAGAGTGTGACAGATAAATAAAGCGACAGATATCCAGTAAGAGATGGAGAGTGAGATCCAGAGGCAGAGGGTGAAAGAGAGAGAAATCCAGAGAGAGGGAGCGAGAGAGATCCAGAGAGAGAGAGAGAGAGAGAGAGAGATCTACAGAGAGAGAGAGATGCACAGAGAGAGAGAGATCCACAGAGAGAGAGAGAGTACCACAGAGAGAGAGAGAGATGCAGAGAGAGTGCGATAGATCCAAAGAGTGACAGAGAGAGATAGATCCAGAGAGTGAGAGATAAATAGAGAGACAAGATCCAGCAAGAGATAGAGAGAGAGATCTAGAGTCAGAGAGTAAGAGAGAGAGATCCAGACGGAGAGAGAGACACGGAGAGGGAGAAAGAGAGAGAGATACAGAGAGATCAAGGGAGAGAGATCCAGAGCGACAAAGAGAGAGAGATCAAGAGAGAGAGAGAGATCCAGAGAGTGAGAGATAAAGAGAGAGAGATCTGGAGTGAGAACCAGAGTGAATGAGAGATTGTAGAGAGAAAGAGATCGAGATAGAGGGAGAGATAAACAGAGAAAGATGGAGAGTAAGATTCAGAGACAGCGAGAGAGAGAGAAAGGGAGAGAGAGACAGAAAGATAGAAAGGGAGAGAGATCCAGAGAGACAGATAGATACAGGGAGAGAGAGAGAAAAGTAGTGAGAGAGAGAGATGCAGAGAGAGAGTGGTCCAGTGAGAAACTCCAGGCAGAGAGAGAGAGTGAGATCCAGGTAGAGACCGAGAGAGAGAGAGTTATCCAGAGAAAGCGTGCAAGAGAGAGAGATCCAGAAAGAGAGAGAGATCCAGAAAGAGAGAGAGATCCAGAGAGAGAGAGATCCAGAGAGAGAGAGATCCAGAGAGAGAGATCCAGAGAGAGAGATCCAGAGAGAGAGAGAGATCCAGAGAGAGAGAGATCCAGAGAGAGAGATCTATAGTGTGAGATCCAGAGAGAGAGTTCCATAGAGTGAGATCCATAGACAGAGATCCAGAGAGAGAGATCCAGAGAGAGAGATCCAGAGAGAGAGATCCAGAGAGAGAGATCCAGAGAGCGAGAGAGAAATAGGGAGCCTGACCCATAGAGAGAGAGAGAGTGAGAGATCCAGAGAGAGAGGAAGAGGTCCAGAGTGTGACAGATAAATAAAGCGACAGATATCCAGTAAGAGATGGAGAGTGAGATCCAGAGGCAGAGGGTGAAAGAGAGAGAAATCAAGAGAGAGGGAGCGAGAGAGATCCAGAGAGAGAGAGAGAGAGAGAGAGAGAGAGAGAGATCTACAGAGAGAGAGAGATGCACAGAGAGAGAGAGATCCACAGAGAGAGAGAGAGTACCACAGAGAGAGAGAGAGTACCACAGAGAGAGAGAGAGTACCACAGAGAGAGAGAGTACCACAGAGAGAGAGAGAGATGCAGAGAGAGTGCGATAGATCCAAAGAGTGACAGAGAGAGATAGATCCAGAGAGTGAGAGATAAATAGAGAGACAAGATCCAGCAAGAGATAGAGAGAGAGATCTAGAGTCAGAGAGGAAGAGAGAGAGATCCAGACGGAGAGAGAGACATGGAGAGGGAGAAAGAGAGAGAGATACAGAGAGATCAAGGGAGAGAGATCCAGAGCGACAAAGAGAGAGAGATCAAGAATGAGAGAGAGATCCAGAGAGTGAGAGATAAAGAGAGAGAGATCTGGAGTGAGAACCAGAGTGAATGAGAGATTGTAGAGAGAAAGAGATCGAGATAGAGGGAGAGATAAACAGAGAAAGATGGAGAGTAAGATTCAGAGACAGCGAGAGAGAGAGACAGAAAGATAGAAAGGGAGAGAGATCCAGAGAGACAGATAGATACAGGGAGAGAGAGAGAAAAGTAGTGAGAGAGAGAGATGCAGAGAGAGAGTGGTCCAGTGAGAAACTCCAGGCAGAGAGAGAGAGTGAGATCCAGGTAGAGACCGAGAGAGAGAGAGTTATCCAGAGAAAGCGTGCAAGAGAGAGAGATCCAGAAGAGAGAGATCCAGAAAGAGAGAGAGATCCAGAGAGAGAGAGATGCAGAGAGAGAGATCCAGAGAGAGAGAGAGAGATCCAGAGAGAGAGAGATCCAGAGAGAGAGATCTATAGTGTGAGATCCAGAGAGAGAGATCCATAGAGTGAGATCCATAGAGAGAGATCCAGAGAGAGAGATCCAGAGAGAGAGATCCAGAGAGAGAGATCCAGAGAGAGAGATCCAGAGAGAGAGATCCAGAGAGCGAGAGAGAAATAGGGAGCCTGACCCATAGAGAGAGAGAGAGAGAGAGGGAGAGAGAGATAGAGATAGACATAGGAAGCAGAACCAGAGAGAGAGAGAGAGATCCAGAGAATGAGATAGATCCAGGGATAGAGAGAGAGAGATAGATCCAGGGAGAAATAGAGAGTACGATCTAGAGTCAGAGAGAGAAAGAGCGACAGATCCAGACAGAGAGAGAGAAATGGAGAAAGAGAGAGAAAGAGAGCCAGAACGAGATAGAGATCCAGAAAGAGTGAGAGGGTGATCCAGGTAGAGAGAGAGAGGGAGAACTCCAGAGAGAGAGAGAGTGATCCAGAGAGACGGAGCAAAAGAGAAAGAGAGATTAAGTGAGGGATAGATCCAAAGAGAGGGATCCAGAGAGTGGGATACAGGGAGAGAAAAATAGAGAGCAAGAGAGAAATAGGGAGCCTGACCCATAGAGAGAGAGATCCAGAGAGAGAGAGAGAGAGAGAGTGAGAGATCCAGAGAGAGAGGGAGAGGTCCAGAGAGAGACAGATAAATAAAGCAACAGATATCCAGTAAGCGATGGAGAGTGAGATCCAGAGAGAGAGAGATAGAGATAAACATAGGAAGCAGAACCAAAGAGAGAGAGAGAGAGTGAGATCCAGAGACAGAGAGAGGAGAGAGAGAGAGAGATCCAGAGAATGAGATAGATCCAGGGAGAGAAAGAGAGTACAATCTAGAGTCAGAGAGAGAAAGAGCGACAGATCCAGACAGAGAGAGGGAAATGGAGAAAGAGAGAAAGAGAGCCAGAGCGAGATAGAGATCCAGAAAGAGTGAGAGGGTGATCCAGGTAGAGAGAGAGAGGGAGAGCTCCAGAGAGAGAGAGAGAGTGATCAAGAGAGAGGGAGCAAGAGAGAGAGAGAGATTGAGTGAGAGTTAGATCCAAAGAGAGGGATCCAGAGAGTGGGATACAGGGAGAGAAAGAAAGAGAGCAAGAGAGAAATAGGGAGCCTGACCCATAGAGAGAGAGAGAGTGAGAGATCCAGAGAGAGAGGAAGAGGTCCAGAGTGTGACAGATAAATAAAGCGACAGATATCCAGTAAGAGATGGAGAGTGAGATCCAGAGGCAGAGGGTGAAAGAGAGAGAAATCCAGAGCGACGGAGCGAGAGAGATCCACAGAGAGAGAGAGAGATCTACAGAGAGAGAGAGATGCACAGAGAGAGAGAGATCCACAGAGAGAGAGAGAGATCC
This sequence comes from Carcharodon carcharias, assembly GCF_017639515.1. Lineage (NCBI taxonomy): Eukaryota > Metazoa > Chordata > Chondrichthyes > Lamniformes > Lamnidae > Carcharodon > Carcharodon carcharias. Next base: position 32,981,712 of record NC_054490.1, read on the forward strand.
ACAGAGAGAGAGAGAGATCCACAGAGAGAGAGAGAGATCCACAGAGAGAGAGAGAGATCCACAGAGAGAGAGAGAGTACCACAAAGAGAGAGAGAGTTCCACAGAGAGAGAGGGAGAGAGAGATGCAGAGAGAGTGCGATAGATCCTAAGAGTGACAGAGAGAGATAGATCCAGAGAGTGAGAGATAGAGAGACAGAGATCCAGCAAGAGATAGAGAGAGAGATCTAGAGTCAGAGAGTAAGAGAGAGAGATCCAGACGGAGAGAGAGACATGGAGAGGGAGAAAGAGAGAGAGATACAGAGAGATCAAGGGAGAGAGATCCAGATCGACAAAGAGAGAGAGATCAAGAGAGAGAGAGAGATCCAGAGAGTGAGAGATAAAGAGAGAGAGAGATCTGGAGCGAGAACCAGAGTGAATGAGAGATTCTAGAGAGAAAGAGATCGAGATAGAGGGAGAGATAAACAGAGAAAGATGGAGATTAAGATTCAGAGACAGCGAGAGAGATAGAAAGGGAGAGAGATCCAGAGAGACAGATAGATACAGGGAGAGAGAGAGAAATGTAGTGAGAGAGAGAGATGCAGAGAGAGAGTGGTCCAGTGAGAAACTCCAGGCAGAGAGAGAGAGTGAGATCCAGGTAGAGACCGAGAGAGAGAGAGTTATCCAGAGAAAGCGTGCAAGAGAGAGAGGACGAAAGAGAGAGAGAGATCCAGAAAGAGAGAGAGATCCAGAGAGAGAGAGAGATCCAGAGAGAGAGAGAGAGATCCAGAGAGAGAGAGAGATCCAAGAGAGAGAGAGATCTATAGTGTGAGATCCAGAGAGAGAGAGAGATCCATAGAGTGAGATCCATAGAGAGAGATCCATAGAGAGAGATCCAGAGAGAGAGATCCAGAGAGAGAGATCCAGAGAGAGAGATCCAGAGAGAGAGATCCAGAGAGAGAGATCCAGAGAGAGAGATCCAGAGAGAGATCCAGAGAGAGAGATCCAGAGAGAGAGATCCAGAGAGAGAGAGATCCAGAGAGAGAGAGATCCAGAGAGAGAGATCCAGAGAGAGAGATCCAGAGAGAGAGATCCAGAGAGCGAAATACAGAGAGCGAGAGAGAAATAGGGAGCCTGACCCACAGAGAGAGAGAGAGAGAGAGAGAGAGAGAGAGAGATAGAGATAGACATAGGAAGCAGAACCAGAGAGAGAGAGAGAGAGAGATATCCAGAGACAGAGAGAGGAGAGAGAGAGAGAGTGATCCAGAGAATGAGATAGATCCAGGGATAGAGAGAGAGAGATAGATCCAGGGAGAAATAGAGAGTACGATCTAGAGTCAGAGAGAGAAAGAGCGACAGATCCAGACAGAGAGAGAGAAATGGAGAAAGAGAGAGAAAGAGAGCCAGAGCGAGATAGAGATCCAGAAAGAGTGAGAGGGTGATCCGGGTAGAGAGAGAGAGGGAGAGCTCCAGAGAGAGAGAGAGTGATCCAGAGAGAGGGAGCAAGAGAGAGAGAGAGATTAAGTGAGAGATTTTGACGGCCACCAACACGTGTAGACATGGTTTAATCGAGCGGGGATCCCTGAGAGCAGCCGCCGGATCAGTCTCCTTGTGTATTACCCATCACCATGGTGACAGCTAAAAGCCCCCAGCCCAATAGGGATCCAGAGAGTGGGATACAGGGAGAGAAAAATAGAGAGCAAGAGAGAAATAGGGAGCCTGACCCATAGAGAGAGAGATCCAGAGAGAGAGAGAGAGAGCGTGAGAGATCCAGAGAGAGAGGGAGAGGTCCAGAGAGAGACAGATAAATAAAGCAACAGATATCCAGTAAGCGATGGAGAGTGAGATCCAGAGAGAGAGAGATAGAGATAGACATAGGAAGCAGAACCAGAGAGAGAGAGAGAGAGAGTGAGATCCAGAGACAGAGAGAGGAGAGAGAGAGAGAGATCCAGAGAATGAGATAGATCCAGGGAAAAATAGAGAGTACGATCTAGAGTCAGAGAGAGAAAGAGCGACAGATCCAGACAGAGAGAGAGAAATGGAGAAAGAGAGAAAGAGAGCCAGAGCGAGATAGAGATCCAGAAAGAGTGAGAGGGTGATCCAGGTAGAGAGAGAGAGGGAGAGCTCCAGAGAGAGAGAGAGAGTGATCAAGAGAGAGGGAGCAAGAGAGAGAGAGAGATTGAGTGAGAGTTAGATCCAAAGAGAGGGATCCAGAGAGTGGGATACAGGGAGAGAAAGAAAGAGAGCAAGAGAGAAATAGGGAGCCTGACCCATAGAGAGAGAGAGAGTGAGAGATCCAGAGAGAGAGGAAGAGGTCCAGAGTGTGAGAGATAAATAAAGCGACAGATATCCAGTAAGAGATGGAGAGTGAGATCCAGAGGCAGAGGGTGAAAGAGAGAGAAATCCAGAGCGAGGGAGCGAGAGAGATCCACAGAGAGAGAGAGAGATCTACAGAGAGAGAGAGATGCACAGAGAGAGAGAGATCCACAGAGAGAGAGAGAGATCCACAGAGAGAGAGAGAGAGTACCACAGAGAGAGAGAGATCCACAGAGAGAGAGAGAGAGAGAGAGATGCAGAGAGAGTGCGATAGATCCTAAGAGTGACAGAGAGAGATAGATCCAGAGAGTGAGAGATAGAGAGACAGAGATCCAGCAAGAGATAGAGAGAGAGATCTAGAGTCAGAGAGTAAGAGAGAGAGATCCAGACGGAGAGAGAGACATGGAGAGGGAGAAAGAGAGAGAGATACAGAGAGATCAAGGGAGAGAGATCCATATCGACAAAGAGAGAGAGATCAAGAGAGAGAGAGAGATCCAGAGAGTGAGAGATAAAGAGAGAGAGAGATCTGGAGCGAGAACCAGAGTGAATGAGAGATTGTAGAGAGAAAGAGATCGAGATAGAGGGAGAGATAAACAGAGAAAGATGGAGATTAAGATTCAGAGACAGCGAGAGAGAGAGAAAGGGAGAGAGAGACAGAAAGATAGAAAGGGAGAGAGATCCAGAGAGACAGATAGATACAGGGAGAGAGAGAGAAATGTAGTGAGAGAGAGAGATGCAGAGAGAGAGTGGTCCAGTGAGAAACTCCAGGCAGAGAGAGAGAGTGAGATCCAGGTAGAGACCGAGAGAGAGAGAGTTATCCAGAGAAAGCGTGCAAGAGAGAGAGGACGAAAGAGAGAGAGAGATCCAGAAAGAGAGAGAGATCCAGAGAGAGAGAGAGATCCAGAGAGAGAGAGAGAGATCCAGAGAGAGAGAGAGATCTATAGTGTGAGCTCCAGAGAGAGAGATCCATAGAGTGAGATCCATAGAGAGAGATCCATAGAGAGAGATCCAGAGAGAGAGATCCAGAGAGAGAGATCCAGAGAGAGAGATCCAGAGAGAGATCCAGAGAGAGAGATCCAGAGAGAGAGATCCAGAGAGAGAGAGATCCAGAGAGAGAGAGATCCAGAGAGAGAGATCCAGAGAGAGAGATCCAGAGAGCGAAATACAGAGAGCGAGAGAGAAATAGGGAGCCTGACCCATAGAGAGAGAGAGAGAGAGGGGGAGAGAGAGAGATAGAGATAGACATAGGAAGCAGAACCAGAGAGAGAGAGAGAGAGAGATATCCAGAGACAGAGAGAGGAGAGAGAGAGAGAGAGTGATCCAGAGAATGAGTTAGATCCAGGGATAGAGAGAGAGAGATAGATCCAGGGAGAAATAGAGAGTACGATCTAGAGTCAGAGAGAGAAAGAGCGACAGATCCAGACAGAGAGAGAGAAATGGAGAAAGAGAGAGAAAGAGAGCCAGAGCGAGATAGAGATCCAGAAAGAGTGAGAGGGTGATCCGGGTAGAGAGAGAGAGGGAGAGCTCCAGAGAGAGAGAGAGTGATCCAGAGAGAGGGAGCAAGAGAGAGAGAGAGATTAAGTGAGAGATAGATCCAAAGAGTGGGATCCAGAGAGTGGGATACAGGGAGAGAAAAATAGAGAGCAAGGGAGAAATAGGGAGCCTGACCCATAGAGAGAGAGATCCAGAGAGAGAGAGAGAGAGCGTGAGAGATCCAGAGAGAGAGGGAGAGGTCCAGAGAGAGACAGATAAATAAAGCAACAGATATCCAGTAAGCGATGGAGAGTGAGATCCAGAGAGAGAGAGATAGAGATAGACATAGGAAGCAGAACCAGAGAGAGAGAGAGAGAGAGTGAGATCCAGAGACAGAGAGAGGAGAGAGAGAGAGAGATCCAGAGAATGAGATAGATCCAGGGAAAAATAGAGAGTACGATCTAGAGTCAGAGAGAGAAAGAGCGACAGATCCAGACAGAGAGAGAGAAATGGAGAAAGAGAGAAGGAGAGCCAGAGCGAGATAGAGATCCAGAAAGAGTGAGAGGGTGATCCAGGTAGAGAGAGAGAGGGAGAGCTCCAGAGAGAGAGAGAGAGTGATCAAGAGAGAGGGAGCAAGAGAGAGAGAGAGATTGAGTGAGAGTTAGATCCAAAGAGAGGGATCCAGAGAGTGGGATACAGGGAGAGAAAGAAAGAGAGCAAGGAGCCTGACCCATAGAGAGAGAGAGAGTGAGAGATCCAGAGAGAGAGGAAGAGGTCCAGAGTGTGACAGATAAATAAAGCGACAGATATCCAGTAAGAGATGGAGAGTGAGATCCAGAGGCAGAGGGTGAAAGAGAGAGAAATCCAGAGAGAGGGAGCGAGAGAGATCCAGAGAGAGAGAGAGAGATATCTACAGAGAGAGAGAGATGCACAAAGAGAGAGAGATCCACAGAGAGAGAGAGAGATCCACAGAGAGAGAGAGAGATCCACAGAGAGAGATAGAGATGCAGAGAGAGTGCGATAGATCCAAAGAGTGACAGAGAGAGATAGATCCAGAGAGTGAGAGATAAATAGAGAGACAGAGATCCAGCAAGAGATAGAGAGAGAGATCTAGAGTCAGAGAGTAAGAGAGAGAGATCCAGACAGAGAGAGAGACATGGAGAGGGAGAAAGAGAGTGAGATACGGAGAGATCAAGGGAGAGAGATCCAGAGCGACAAAGAGAGAGAGATCAAGAGAGAGAGAGAGATCCAGAGAGTGAGAGATAAAGAGAGAGAGAGATCTGGAGCGAGAACCAGAGTGAATGAGAGATTGTAGAGAGAAAGAGATCGAGATAGAGGGAGAGATAAACAAAGAAAGATGGAGAGTAAGATTCAGAGACAGCGAGAGAGAGAGAAAGGGAGAGAGAGACAGAAAGATAGAAAGGGAGAGAGATCCAGAGAGACAGATAGATACAGGGGGAGAGAGAGAAATGTAGTGAGAGAGAGAGATGCAGAGAGAGAGTGGTCCAGTGAGAAACTCCAGGCAGAGAGAGAGAGTGAGATCCAGGTAGAGACCGAGAGAGAGAGAGTTATCCAGAGAAAGCGTGCAAGAGAGAGAGAGGACGAAAGAGAGAGAGAGATCCAGAAAGAGAGAGAGATCCAGAGAGAGAGAGAGAGATCCAGAGAGAGAGAGAGAGAGATCCAGAGAGAGAGAGATCTATAGTGTGAGCTCCAGAGAGAGAGATCCATAGAGTGAGATCCATAGAGAGAGATCCAGAGAGAGATCCAGAGAGAGAGATCCAGAGAGAGAGATCCAGAGAGAGAGATCCAGAGAGAGAGAGATCCAGAGAGAGAGATCCAGAGAGAGAGATCCAGAGAGAGAGATCCAGAGAGAGATCCAGAGAGAGAGATCCAGAGAGAGAGATCCAAAGAGAGAGAGATCCAGAGAGAGAGAGATCCAGAGAGAGAGATCCAGAGAGAGAGATCCAGAGAGCGAAATACAGAGAGCGAGAGAGAAATAGGGAGCCTGACCCATAGAGAGAGAGAGAGAGAGAGGGAGAGAGAGAGATAGAGATAGACATAGGAAGCAGAACCAGAGAGAGAGAGAGAGAGAGAGATATCCAGAGACAGAGAGAGGAGAGAGAGAGAGAGAGTGATCCAGAGAATGAGTTAGATCCAGGGATAGAGAGAGAGAGATAGATCCAGGGAGAAATAGAGAGTACGATCTAGAGTCAGAGAGAGAAAGAGCGACAGATCCAGACAGAGAGAGAGAAATGGAGAAAGAGAGAGAAAGAGAGCCAGAGCGAGATAGAGATCCAGAAAGAGTGAGAGGGTGATCCGGGTAGAGAGAGAGAGGGAGAGCTCCAGAGAGAGAGAGAGTGATCCAGAGAGAGGGAGCAAGAGAGAGAGAGAGATTAAGTGAGAGATAGATCCAAAGAGTGGGATCCAGAGAGTGGGATACAGGGAGAGAAAAATAGAGAGCAAGGGAGAAATAGGGAGCCTGACCCATAGAGAGAGAGATCCAGAGAGAGAGAGAGAGAGCGTGAGAGATCCAGAGAGAGAGGGAGATGTCCAGAGAGAGACAGATAAATAAAGCAACAGATATCCAGTAAGCGATGGAGAGTGAGATCCAGAGAGAGAGAGATAGAGATAGACATAGGAAGCAGAACCAGAGAGAGAGAGAGAGAGAGTGAGATCCAGAGACAGAGAGAGGAGAGAGAGAGAGAGATCCAGAGAATGAGATAGATCCAGGGAAAAATAGAGAGTGCGATCTAGAGTCAGAGAGAGAAAGAGCGACAGATCCAGACAGAGAGAGAGAAATGGAGAAAGAGAGAAGGAGAGCCAGAGCGAGATAGAGATCCAGAAAGAGTGAGAGGGTGATCCAGGTAGAGAGAGAGAGGGAGAGCTCCAGAGAGAGAGAGAGAGAGTGATCAAGAGAGAGGGAGCAAGAGAGAGAGAGAGATTGAGTGAGAGTTAGATCCAAAGAGAGGGATCCAGAGAGTGGGATACAGGGAGAGAAAGAAAGAGAGCAAGGAGCCTGACCCATAGAGAGAGAGAGAGTGAGAGATCCAGAGAGAGAGGAAGAGGTCCAGAGTGTGACAGATAAATAAAGCGACAGATATCCAGTAAGAGATGGAGAGTGAGATCCAGAGCACAGGGTGAAAGAGAGAGAAATCCAGAGCGAGGGAGCGAGAGAGATCCACAGAGAGAGAGAGAGATCTACAGAGAGAGAGAGATGCACAGAGAGAGAGAGATCCACAGAGAGAGAGAGAGATCCACAGAGAGAGAGAGAGTACCACAGAGAGAGAGAGATCCACAGAGAGAGAGAGAGAGAGAGATGCAGAGAGAGTGCGATAGATCCTAAGAGTGACAGAGAGAGATAGATCCAGAGAGTGAGAGATAGAGAGACAGAGATCCAGCAAGAGATAGAGAGAGAGATCTAGAGTCAGAGAGTAAGAGAGAGAGATCCAGACGGAGAGAGAGAGATCAAGAGAGAGAGAGAGATCCAGAGAGTGAGAGATAAAGAGAGAGAGAGATCTGGAGCGAGAACCAGAGTGAATGAGAGATTGTAGAGAGAAAGAGATCGAGATAGAGGGAGAGATAAACAGAGAAAGATGGAGATTAAGATTCAGAGACAGCGAGAGAGAGAGAAAGGGAGAGAGAGACAGAAAGATAGAAAGGGAGAGAGATCCAGAGAGACAGATAGATACAGGGAGAGAGAGAGAAATGTAGTGAGAGAGAGAGATGCAGAGAGAGAGTGGTCCAGTGAGAAACTCCAGGCAGAGAGAGAGAGTGAGATCCAGGTAGAGACCGAGAGAGAGAGAGTTATCCAGAGAAAGCGTGCAAGAGAGAGAGGACGAAAGAGAGAGAGAGATCCAGAAAGAGAGAGAGATCCAGAGAGAGAGAGAGAGATCCAGAGAGAGAGAGAGAGATCCAGAGAGAGAGAGAGAGATCCAGAGAGAGAGAGAGAGATCCAGAGAGAGAGAGATCTATAGTGTGAGCTCCAGGGAGAGAGATCCATAGAGTGAGATCCATAGAGAGAGATCCAGAGAGAGAGATCCAGGGAGAGAGATCCAGGGAGAGAGATCCAGGGAGAGAGATCCAGAGAGAGAGATCCAGAGAGAGAGATCCAGAGAGAGATCCAGAGAGAGAGAGATCCAGAGAGAGAGATCCAGAGAGAGAGAGATCCAGAGAGAGAGAGATCCAGAGAGAGAGATCCAGAGAGAGAGATCCAGAGAGAGAGATCCAGAGAGAGAGATCCAGAGAGCGAGAGAGAAATAGGGAGCCTGACCCATAGAGAGAGAGAGAGAGAGAGAGAGGGAGAGAGCGAGATAGAGATAGACATAGGAAGCAGAAACAGAGAGAGAGAGAGAGAGAGAGATATCCAGAGACAGAGAGAGGAGAGAGAGAGAGAGAGAGTGATCCAGAGAATCAGATAGATCCAGGGATAGAGAGAGAGAGATAGATCCAGGGGGAAATAGAGAGTACGATCTAGAGTCAGAGAGAGAAAGAGCGACAGATCCAGACAGAGAGAGAGAAATGGAGAAAGAGAGAGAAAGAGAGCCAGAGCGAGATAGAGATCCAGAAATAGTGAGAGGGTGATCCGGGTAGAGAGAGAGAGGGAGAGCTCCAGAGAGAGAGAGAGTGATCCAGAGAGAGGGAGCAAGAGAGAGAGAGAGATTAAGTGAGAGATAGATCCAAAGAGTGGGATCCAGAGAGTGGGATACAGGGAGAGAAAAATAGAGAGCAAGAGAGAAATAGGGAGCCTGACCCATAGAGAGAGAGATCCAGAGAGAGAGAGAGAGAGCGTGAGAGATCCAGAGAGAGAGGGAGAGGTCCAGAGAGAGACAGATAAATAAAGCAACAGATATCCAGTAAGCGATGGAGAGTGAGATCCAGAGAGAGAGAGATAGAGATAGACATAGGAAGCAGAACCAGAGAGAGAGAGAGAGAGAGAGTGAGATCCAGAGACAGAGAGAGGAGAGAGAGAGAGAGATCCAGAGAATGAGATAGATCCAGGGAAAAATAGAGAGTACGATCTAGAGTCAGAGAGAGAAAGAGCGACAGATCCAGACAGAGAGAGAGAAATGGAGAAAGAGAGAAGGAGAGCCAGAGCGAGATAGAGATCCAGAAAGAGTGAGAGGGTGATCCAGGTAGAGAGAGAGAGGGAGAGCTCCAGAGAGAGAGAGAGAGTGATCAAGAGAGAGGGAGCAAGAGAGAGAGAGATTGAGTGAGAGTTAGATCCAAAGAGAGGGATCCAGAGAGTGGGATACAGGGAGAGAAAGATAGAGAGCAAGAGAGAAATAGGGAGCCTGACCCATAGAGAGAGAGAGAGAGTGAGAGATCGAGAGAGAGAGGGAGAGGTCCAGAGTGTGACAGATAAATAAAGCGACAGATATCCAGTAAGAGATGGAGAGTGAGATCCAGAGGCAGAGGGTGAAAGAGAGAGAAATCCAGAGAGAGGGAGCGAGAGAGATCCAGAGAGAGAGAGAGAGATATCTACAGAGAGAGAGAGATGCACAAAGAGAGAGAGATCCACAGAGAGAGAGAGAGAGATCCACAGAGAGAGAGAGAGATCCACAGAGAGAGATAGAGATGCAGAGAGAGTGCGATAGATCCAAAGAGTGACAGAGAGAGATAGATCCAGAGAGTGAGAGATAAATAGAGAGACAGAGATCCAGCAAGAGATAGAGAGAGAGATCTAGAGTCAGAGAGTAAGAGAGAGAGATCCAGACAGAGAGAGAGACATGGAGAGGGAGAAAGAGAGTGAGATACGGAGAGATCAAGGGAGAGAGATCCAGAGCGACAAAGAGAGAGAGATCAAGAGAGAGAGAGAGATCCAGAGAGTGAGAGATAAAGAGAGAGAGAGATCTGGAGCGAGAACCAGAGTGAATGAGAGATTGTAGAGAGAAAGAGATCGAGATAGAGGGAGAGATAAACAAAGAAAGATGGAGAGTAAGATTCAGAGACAGCGAGAGAGAGAGAAAGGGAGAGAGATCCAGAGAGACAGATAGATACAGGGGGAGAGAGAGAAATGTAGTGAGAGAGAGAGATGCAGAGAGAGAGTGGGCCAGTGAGAAACTCCAGGCAGAGAGAGAGAGTGAGATCCAGGTAGAGACCGAGAGAGAAGAGTTATCCAGAGAAAGCGTGCAAGAGAGAGAGGACGAAAGAGAGAGAGAGATCCAGAAAGAGAGAGAGATCCAGAGAGAGAGAGAGAGATCCAGAGAGAGAGAGAGAGATCCAGAGAGAGAGAGATCTATAGTGTGAGCTCCAGAGAGAGAGAGAGATCCATAGAGTGAGATCCATAGAGAGAGATCCAGAGAGAGAGATCCAGAGAGAGAGATCCAGAGAGAGAGATCCAGAGAGAGAGATCCAGAGAGAGAGATCCAGAGAGAGAGATCCAGAGAGAGAGAGATCCAGAGAGAGAGATCCAGAGAGAGAGATCCAGAGAGAGAGATCCAGAGAGCGAGAGAGAAATAGGGAGCCTGACCCATAGAGAGAGAGAGAGAGAGAGAGAGGGAGAGAGAGAGATAGAGATAGACATAGGAAGCAGAAACAGAGAGAGAGAGAGAGAGAGATATCCAGAGACAGAGAGAGGAGAGAGAGAGAGAGAGTGATCCAGAGAATCAGATAGATCCAGGGATAGAGAGAGAGAGATAGATCCAGGGAGAAATAGAGAGTACGATCTAGAGTCAGAGAGAGAAAGAGCGACAGATCCAGACAGAGAGAGAGAAATGGAGAAAGAGAGAGAAAGAGAGCCAGAGCGAGATAGAGATCCAGAAAGAGTGAGAGGGTGATCCGGGTAGAGAGAGAGAGGGAGAGCTCCAGAGAGAGAGAGAGTGATCCAGAGAGAGGGAGCAAGAGAGAGAGAGAGATTAAGTGAGAGATAGATCCAAAGAGTGGGATCCAGAGAGTGGGATACAGGGAGAGAAAAATAGAGAGCAAGAGAGAAATAGGGAGCCTGACCCATAGAGAGAGAGATCCAGAGAGAGAGAGAGAGAGCGTGAGAGATCCAGAGAGAGAGGGAGAGGTCCAGAGAGAGACAGATAAATAAAGCAACAGATATCCAGTAAGCGATGGAGAGTGAGATCCAGAGAGAGAGAGATAGAGATAGACATAGGAAGCAGAACCAGAGAGAGAGAGAGAGAGAGAGTGAGATCCAGAGACAGAGAGAGGAGAGAGAGAGAGAGATCCAGAGAATGAGATAGATCCAGGGAAAAATAGAGAGTACGATCTAGAGTCAGAGAGAGAAAGAGCGACAGATCCAGACAGAGAGAGAGAAATGGAGAAAGAGAGAAGGAGAGCCAGAGCGAGATAGAGATCCAGAAAGAGTGAGAGGGTGATCCAGGTAGAGAGAGAGAGGGAGAGCTCCAGAGAGAGAGAGAGAGTGATCAAGAGAGAGGGAGCAAGAGAGAGAGAGATTGAGTGAGAGTTAGATCCAAAGAGAGGGATCCAGAGAGTGGGATACAGGGAGAGAAAGATAGAGAGCAAGAGAGAAATAGGGAGCCTGACCCATAGAGAGAGAGAGAGAGTGAGAGATCGAGAGAGAGAGGGAGAGGTCCAGAGTGTGACAGATAAATAAAGCGACAGATATCCAGTAAGAGATGGAGAGTGAGATCCAGAGGCAGAGGGTGAAAGAGAGAGAAATCCAGAGAGAGGGAGCGAGAGAGATCCAGAGAGAGAGAGAGAGATATCTACAGAGAGAGAGAGATGCACAAAGAGAGAGAGATCCACAGAGAGAGAGAGAGAGATCCACAGAGAGAGAGAGATCCACAGAGAGAGATAGAGATGCAGAGAGAGTGCGATAGATCCAAAGAGTGACAGAGAGAGATAGATCCAGAGAGTGAGAGATAAATAGAGAGACAGAGATCCAGCAAGAGATAGAGAGAGAGATCTAGAGTCAGAGAGTAAGAGAGAGAGATCCAGACAGAGAGAGAGACATGGAGAGGGAGAAAGAGAGAGAGATACGGAGAGATCAAGGGAGAGAGATCCAGAGCGACAAAGAGAGAGAGATCAAGAGAGAGAGAGAGATCCAGAGAGTGAGAGATAAAGAGAGAGAGAGATCTGGAGCGAGAACCAGAGTGAATGAGAGATTGTAGAGAGAAAGAGATCGAGATAGAGGGAGAGATAAACAAAGAAAGATGGAGAGTAAGATTCAGAGACAGCGAGAGAGAGAGAAAGGGAGAGAGAGACAGAAAGATAGAAAGGGAGAGAGATCCAGAGAGACAGATAGATACAGGGGGAGAGAGAGAAATGTAGTGAGAGAGAGAGATGCAGAGAGAGAGTGGTCCAGTGAGAAACTCCAGGCAGAGAGAGAGAGTGAGATCCAGGTAGAGACCGAGAGAGAGAGAGTTATCCAGAGAAAGCGTGCAAGAGAGAGAGAGGACGAAAGAGAGAGAGAGATCCAGAAAGAGAGAGAGATCCAGAGAGAGAGAGAGAGATCCAGAGAGAGAGAGAGAGAGATCCAGAGAGAGAGAGATCTATAGTGTGAGCTCCAGAGAGAGAGATCCATAGAGTGAGATCCATAGAGAGAGATCCAGAGAGAGATCCAGAGAGAGAGATCCAGAGAGAGAGATCCAGAGAGAGAGATCCAGAGAGAGAGATCCAGAGAGAGAGATCCAGAGAGAGAGATCCAGAGAGAGATCCAGAGAGAGAGATCCAGAGAGAGAGATCCAGAGAGAGAGAGATCCAGAGAGAGAGAGATCCAGAGAGAGAGATCCAGAGAGAGAGATCCAGAGAGAGAGATCCAGAGAGCGAAATACAGAGAGCGAGAGAGAAATAGGGAGCCTGACCCATAGAGAGAGAGAGAGAGAGAGGGAGAGAGAGAGATAGAGATAGACATAGGAAGCAGAACCAGAGAGAGAGAGAGAGAGAGATATCCAGAGACAGAGAGAGGAGAGAGAGAGAGAGAGTGATCCAGAGAATGAGTTAGATCCAGGGATAGAGAGAGAGAGATAGATCCAGGGAGAAATAGAGAGTACGATCTAGAGTCAGAGAGAGAAAGAGCGACAGATCCAGACAGAGAGAGAGAAATGGAGAAAGAGAGAGAAAGAGAGCCAGAGCGAGATAGAGATCCAGAAAGAGTGAGAGGGTGATCCGGGTAGAGAGAGAGAGGGAGAGCTCCAGAGAGAGAGAGAGTGATCCAGAGAGAGGGAGCAAGAGAGAGAGAGAGATTAAGTGAGAGATAGATCCAAAGAGTGGGATCCAGAGAGTGGGATACAGGGAGAGAAAAATAGAGAGCAAGGGAGAAATAGGGAGCCTGACCCATAGAGAGAGAGATCCAGAGAGAGAGAGAGAGAGCGTGAGAGATCCAGAGAGAGAGGGAGATGTCCAGAGAGAGACAGATAAATAAAGCAACAGATATCCAGTAAGCGATGGAGAGTGAGATCCAGAGAGAGAGAGATAGAGATAGACATAGGAAGCAGAACCAGAGAGAGAGAGAGAGAGAGTGAGATCCAGAGACAGAGAGAGGAGAGAGAGAGAGAGATCCAGAGAATGAGATAGATCCAGGGAAAAATAGAGAGTGCGATCTAGAGTCAGAGAGAGAAAGAGCGACAGATCCAGACAGAGAGAGAGAAATGGAGAAAGAGAGAAGGAGAGCCAGAGCGAGATAGAGATCCAGAAAGAGTGAGAGGGTGATCCAGGTAGAGAGAGAGAGGGAGAGCTCCAGAGAGAGAGAGAGAGAGTGATCAAGAGAGAGGGAGCAAGAGAGAGAGAGAGATTGAGTGAGAGTTAGATCCAAAGAGAGGGATCCAGAGAGTGGGATACAGGGAGAGAAAGAAAGAGAGCAAGGAGCCTGACCCATAGAGAGAGAGAGAGTGAGAGATCCAGAGAGAGAGGAAGAGGTCCAGAGTGTGACAGATAAATAAAGCGACAGATATCCAGTAAGAGATGGAGAGTGAGATCCAGAGCACAGGGTGAAAGAGAGAGAAATCCAGAGCGAGGGAGCGAGAGAGATCCACAGAGAGAGAGAGAGATCTACAGAGAGAGAGAGATGCACAGAGAGAGAGAGATCCACAGAGAGAGAGAGAGATCCACAGAGAGAGAGAGAGTACCACAGAGAGAGAGAGATCCACAGAGAGAGAGAGAGAGAGAGATGCAGAGAGAGTGCGATAGATCCTAAGAGTGACAGAGAGAGATAGATCCAGAGAGTGAGAGATAGAGAGACAGAGATCCAGCAAGAGATAGAGAGAGAGATCTAGAGTCAGAGAGTAAGAGAGAGAGATCCAGACGGAGAGAGAGAGATCAAGAGAGAGAGAGAGATCCAGAGAGTGAGAGATAAAGAGAGAGAGAGATCTGGAGCGAGAACCAGAGTGAATGAGAGATTGTAGAGAGAAAGAGTTCGAGATAGAGGGAGAGATAAACAGAGAAAGATGGAGATTAAGATTCAGAGACAGCGAGAGAGAGAGAAAGGGAGAGAGAGACAGAAAGATAGAAAGGGAGAGAGATCCAGAGAGACAGATAGATACAGGGAGAGAGAGAGAAATGTAGTGAGAGAGAGAGATGCAGAGAGAGAGTGGTCCAGTGAGAAACTCCAGGCAGAGAGAGAGAGTGAGATCCAGGTAGAGACCGAGAGAGAGAGAGTTATCCAGAGAAAGCGTGCAAGAGAGAGAGGACGAAAGAGAGAGAGAGATCCAGAAAGAGAGAGAGATCCAGAGAGAGAGAGAGAGATCCAGAGAGAGAGAGAGAGATCCAGAGAGAGAGAGAGAGATCCAGAGAGAGAGAGATCTATAGTGTGAGCTCCAGGGAGAGAGATCCATAGAGTGAGATCCATAGAGAGAGATCCAGAGAGAGAGATCCAGGGAGAGAGATCCAGGGAGAGAGATCCAGGGAGAGAGATCCAGAGAGAGAGATCCAGAGAGAGAGATCCAGAGAGAGATCCAGAGAGAGAGAGATCCAGAGAGAGAGATCCAGAGAGAGAGAGATCCAGAGAGAGAGAGATCCAGAGAGAGAGATCCAGAGAGAGAGATCCAGAGAGAGAGATCCAGAGAGAGAGATCCAGAGAGCGAGAGAGAAATAGGGAGCCTGACCCATAGAGAGAGAGAGAGAGAGAGAGAGGGAGAGAGCGAGATAGAGATAGACATAGGAAGCAGAAACAGAGAGAGAGAGAGAGAGAGATATCCAGAGACAGAGAGAGGAGAGAGAGAGAGAGAGTGATCCAGAGAATCAGATAGATCCAGGGATAGAGAGAGAGAGATAGATCCAGGGGGAAATAGAGAGTACGATCTAGAGTCAGAGAGAGAAAGAGCGACAGATCCAGACAGAGAGAGAGAAATGGAGAAAGAGAGAGAAAGAGAGCCAGAGCGAGATAGAGATCCAGAAATAGTGAGAGGGTGATCCGGGTAGAGAGAGAGAGGGAGAGCTCCAGAGAGAGAGAGAGTGATCCAGAGAGAGGGAGCAAGAGAGAGAGAGAGATTAAGTGAGAGATAGATCCAAAGAGTGGGATCCAGAGAGTGGGATACAGGGAGAGAAAAATAGAGAGCAAGAGAGAAATAGGGAGCCTGACCCATAGAGAGAGAGATCCAGAGAGAGAGAGAGAGAGCGTGAGAGATCCAGAGAGAGAGGGAGAGGTCCAGAGAGAGACAGATAAATAAAGCAACAGATATCCAGTAAGCGATGGAGAGTGAGATCCAGAGAGAGAGAGATAGAGATAGACATAGGAAGCAGAACCAGAGAGAGAGAGAGAGAGAGAGTGAGATCCAGAGACAGAGAGAGGAGAGAGAGAGAGAGATCCAGAGAATGAGATAGATCCAGGGAAAAATAGAGAGTACGATCTAGAGTCAGAGAGAGAAAGAGCGACAGATCCAGACAGAGAGAGAGAAATGGAGAAAGAGAGAAGGAGAGCCAGAGCGAGATAGAGATCCAGAAAGAGTGAGAGGGTGATCCAGGTAGAGAGAGAGAGGGAGAGCTCCAGAGAGAGAGAGAGAGTGATCAAGAGAGAGGGAGCAAGAGAGAGAGAGATTGAGTGAGAGTTAGATCCAAAGAGAGGGATCCAGAGAGTGGGATACAGGGAGAGAAAGATAGAGAGCAAGAGAGAAATAGGGAGCCTGACCCATAGAGAGAGAGAGAGAGTGAGAGATCGAGAGAGAGAGGGAGAGGTCCAGAGTGTGACAGATAAATAAAGCGACAGATATCCAGTAAGAGATGGAGAGTGAGATCCAGAGGCAGAGGGTGAAAGAGAGAGAAATCCAGAGAGAGGGAGCGAGAGAGATCCAGAGAGAGAGAGAGAGATATCTACAGAGAGAGAGAGATGCACAAAGAGAGAGAGATCCACAGAGAGAGAGAGAGAGATCCACAGAGAGAGAGAGAGATCCACAGAGAGAGATAGAGATGCAGAGAGAGTGCGATAGATCCAAAGAGTGACAGAGAGAGATAGATCCAGAGAGTGAGAGATAAATAGAGAGACAGAGATCCAGCAAGAGATAGAGAGAGAGATCTAGAGTCAGAGAGTAAGAGAGAGAGATCCAGACAGAGAGAGAGACATGGAGAGGGAGAAAGAGAGTGAGATACGGAGAGATCAAGGGAGAGAGATCCAGAGCGACAAAGAGAGAGAGATCAAGAGAGAGAGAGATCCAGAGAGTGAGAGATAAAGAGAGAGAGAGATCTGGAGCGAGAACCAGAGTGAATGAGAGATTGTAGAGAGAAAGAGATCGAGATAGAGGGAGAGATAAACAAAGAAAGATGGAGAGTAAGATTCAGAGACAGCGAGAGAGAGAGAAAGGGAGAGAGAGACAGAAAGATAGAAAGGGAGAGAGATCCAGAGAGACAGATAGATACAGGGGGAGAGAGAGAAATGTAGTGAGAGAGAGAGATGCAGAGAGAGAGTGGTCCAGTGAGAAACTCCAGGCAGAGAGAGAGAGTGAGATCCAGGTAGAGACCGAGAGAGAGAGAGTTATCCAGAGAAAGCGTGCAAGAGAGAGAGAGGACGAAAGAGAGAGAGAGATCCAGAAAGAGAGAGAGATCCAGAGAGAGAGAGAGAGATCCAGAGAGAGAGAGAGAGAGATCCAGAGAGAGAGAGATCTATAGTGTGAGCTCCAGAGAGAGAGATCCATAGAGTGAGATCCATAGAGAGAGATCCAGAGAGAGAGATCCAGAGAGAGATCCAGAGAGAGAGATCCAGAGAGAGAGAGATCCAGAGAGAGATCCAGAGAGAGAGATCCAGAGAGAGAGATCCAGAGAGAGAGAGATCCAGAGAGAGAGAGATCCAGAGAGAGAGATCCAGAGAGAGAGATCCAGAGAGAGAGATCCAGAGAGCGAAATACAGAGAGCGAGAGAGAAATAGGGAGCCTGACCCATAGAGAGAGAGAGAGAGAGAGGGAGAGAGAGAGATAGAGATAGACATAGGAAGCAGAACCAGAGAGAGAGAGAGAGAGAGATATCCAGAGACAGAGAGAGGAGAGAGAGAGAGAGAGTGATCCAGAGAATGAGTTAGATCCAGGGATAGAGAGAGAGAGATAGATCCAGGGAGAAATAGAGAGTACGATCTAGAGTCAGAGAGAGAAAGAGCGACAGATCCAGACAGAGAGAGAGAAATGGAGAAAGAGAGAGAAAGAGAGCCAGAGCGAGATAGAGATCCAGAAAGAGTGAGAGGGTGATCCGGGTAGAGAGAGAGAGGGAGAGCTCCAGAGAGAGAGAGAGTGATCCAGAGAGAGGGAGCAAGAGAGAGAGAGAGATTAATTGAGAGATAGATCCAAAGAGTGGGATCCAGAGAGTGGGATACAGGGAGAGAAAAATAGAGAGCAAGGGAGAAATAGGGAGCCTGACCCATAGAGAGAGAGATCCAGAGAGAGAGAGAGAGAGAGCGTGAGAGATCCAGAGAGAGAGGGAGATGTCCAGAGAGAGACAGATAAATAAAGCAACAGATATCCAGTAAGCGATGGAGAGTGAGATCCAGAGAGAGAGAGATAGAGATAGACATAGGAAGCAGAACCAGAGAGAGAGAGAGAGAGAGTGAGATCCAGAGACAGAGAGAGGAGAGAGAGAGAGAGATCCAGAGAATGAGATAGATCCAGGGAAAAATAGAGAGTGCGATCTAGAGTCAGAGAGAGAAAGAGCGACAGATCCAGACAGAGAGAGAGAAATGGAGAAAGAGAGAAGGAGAGCCAGAGCGAGATAGAGATCCAGAAAGAGTGAGAGGGTGATCCAGGTAGAGAGAGAGAGGGAGAGCTCCAGAGAGAGAGAGAGAGAGTGATCAAGAGAGAGGGAGCAAGAGAGAGAGAGAGATTGAGTGAGAGTTAGATCCAAAGAGAGGGATCCAGAGAGTGGGATACAGGGAGAGAAAGAAAGAGAGCAAGGAGCCTGACCCATAGAGAGAGAGAGAGTGAGAGATCCAGAGAGAGAGGAAGAGGTCCAGAGTGTGACAGATAAATAAAGCGACAGATATCCAGTAAGAGATGGAGAGTGAGATCCAGAGCACAGGGTGAAAGAGAGAGAAATCCAGAGCGAGGGAGCGAGAGAGATCCACAGAGAGAGAGAGAGATCTACAGAGAGAGAGAGATGCACAGAGAGAGAGAGATCCACAGAGAGAGAGAGAGATCCACAGAGAGAGAGAGAGTACCACAGAGAGAGAGAGATCCACAGAGAGAGAGAGAGAGAGAGATGCAGAGAGAGTGCGATAGATCCTAAGAGTGACAGAGAGAGATAGATCCAGAGAGTGAGAGATAGAGAGACAGAGATCCAGCAAGAGATAGAGAGAGAGATCTAGAGTCAGAGAGTAAGAGAGAGAGATCCAGACGGAGAGAGAGACATGGAGAGGGAGAAAGAGAGAGAGATACAGAGAGATCAAGGGAGAGAGATCCAGAGCGACAAAGAGAGAGAGATCAAGAGAGAGAGAGAGATCCAGATAGTGAGAGATAAATAGAGAGAGAGATCTGGAGCGAGAACCAGAGTGAATGAGAGATTGTAGAGAGAAAGAGATCGAGATAGAGGGAGAGATAAACAGAGAAAGATGGAGATTAAGATTCAGAGACAGCAAGAGAGAGAGAAAGGGAGAGAGAGACAGAAAGATAGAAAGGGAGAGAGATCCAGAGAGACAGATAGATACAGGGAGAGAGAGAAATGTAGTGAGAGAGAGAGATGCAGAGAGAGAGTGGTCCAGTGAGAAACTCCAGGCAGAGAGAGAGAGTGAGATCCAGGTAGAGACCGAGAGAGAGAGAGTTATCCAGAGAAAGCGTGCAAGAGAGAGAGGACGAAAGAGAGAGAGAGATCCAGAAAGAGAGAGAGATCCAGAGAGAGAGAGAGAGATCCAGAGAGAGAGAGAGAGATCCAGAGAGAGAGAGATCTATAGTGTGAGCTCCAGAGAGAGAGAGAGATCCATAGAGTGAGATCCATAGAGAGAGATCCAGAGAGAGAGATCCAGAGAGAGAGATCCAGAGAGAGAGATCCAGAGAGAGAGATCCAGAGAGAGAGATCCAGAGAGAGAGAGATCCAGAGAGAGAGATCCAGAGAGAGAGATCCAGAGAGCGAGAGAGAAATAGGGAGCCTGACCCATAGAGAGAGAGAGAGAGAGAGAGAGGGAGAGAGAGAGATAGAGATAGACATAGGAAGCAGAAACAGAGAGAGAGAGAGAGAGAGATATCCAGAGACAGAGAGAGGAGAGAGAGAGAGAGAGTGATCCAGAGAATCAGATAGATCCAGGGATAGAGAGAGAGAGATAGATCCAGGGAGAAATAGAGAGTACGATCTAGAGTCAGAGAGAGAAAGAGCGACAGATCCAGACAGAGAGAGAGAAATGGAGAAAGAGAGAGAAAGAGAGCCAGAGCGAGATAGAGATCCAGAAAGAGTGAGAGGGTGATCCGGGTAGAGAGAGAGAGGGAGAGCTCCAGAGAGAGAGAGAGTGATCCAGAGAGAGGGAGCAAGAGAGAGAGAGAGATTAAGTGAGAGATAGATCCAAAGAGTGGGATCCAGAGAGTGGGATACAGGGAGAGAAAAATAGAGAGCAAGAGAGAAATAGGGAGCCTGACCCATAGAGAGAGAGATCCAGAGAGAGAGAGAGAGAGCGTGAGAGATCCAGAGAGAGAGGGAGAGGTCCAGAGAGAGACAGATAAATAAAGCAACAGATATCCAGTAAGCGACGGAGAGTGAGATCCAGAGAGAGAGAGATAGAGATAGACATAGGAAGCAGAACCAGAGAGAGAGAGAGAGAGAGAGAGTGAGATCCAGAGACAGAGAGAGGAGAGAGAGAGAGAGATCCAGAGAATGAGATAGATCCAGGGAAAAATAGAGAGTACGATCTAGAGTCAGAGAGAGAAAGAGCGACAGATCCAGACAGAGAGAGAGAAATGGAGAAAGAGAGAAGGAGAGCCAGAGCGAGATAGAGATCCAGAAAGAGTGAGAGGGTGATCCAGGTAGAGAGAGAGAGGGAGAGCTCCAGAGAGAGAGAGAGAGTGATCAAGAGAGAGGGAGCAAGAGAGAGAGAGATTGAGTGAGAGTTAGATCCAAAGAGAGGGATCCAGAGAGTGGGATACAGGGAGAGAAAGATAGAGAGCAAGAGAGAAATAGGGAGCCTGACCCATAGAGAGAGAGAGAGAGTGAGAGATCGAGAGAGAGAGGGAGAGGTCCAGAGTGTGACAGATAAATAAAGCGACAGATATCCAGTAAGAGATGGAGAGTGAGATCCAGAGGCACAGGGTGAAAGAGAGAGAAATCCAGAGCGAGGGAGCGAGAGAGATCCACAGAGAGAGAGAGAGATCTACAGAGAGAGAGAGATGCACAGAGAGAGAGAGATCCACAGAGAGAGAGAGAGATCCACAGAGAGAGAGAGAGTACCACAGAGAGAGAGAGATCCACAGAGAGAGAGAGAGAGAGAGATGCAGAGAGAGTGCGATAGATCCTAAGAGTGACAGAGAGAGATAGATCCAGAGAGTGAGAGATAGAGAGACAGAGATCCAGCAAGAGATAGAGAGAGAGATCTAGAGTCAGAGAGTAAGAGAGAGAGATCCAGACGGAGAGAGAGACATGGAGAGGGAGAAAGAGAGAGAGATACAGAGAGATCAAGGGAGAGAGATCCAGAGCGACAAAGAGAGAGAGATCAAGAGAGAGAGAGAGATCCAGATAGTGAGAGATAAATAGAGAGAGAGATCTGGAGCGAGAACCAGAGTGAATGAGAGATTGTAGAGAGAAAGAGATCGAGATAGAGGGAGAGATAAACAGAGAAAGATGGAGATTAAGATTCAGAGACAGCAAGAGAGAGAGAAAGGGAGAGAGAGACAGAAAGATAGAAAGGGAGAGAGATCCAGAGAGACAGATAGATACAGGGAGAGAGAGAGAAATGTAGTGAGAGAGAGAGATGCAGAGAGAGAGTGGTCCAGTGAGAAACTCCAGGCAGAGAGAGAGAGTGAGATCCAGGTAGAGACCGAGAGAGAAGAGTTATCCAGAGAAAGCGTGCAAGAGAGAGAGGACGAAAGAGAGAGAGAGATCCAGAAAGAGAGAGAGATCCAGAGAGAGAGAGAGAGATCCAGAGAGAGAGAGAGAGATCCAGAGAGAGAGAGATCTATAGTGTGAGCTCCAGAGAGAGAGAGAGATCCATAGAGTGAGATCCATAGAGAGAGATCCAGAGAGAGAGATCCAGAGAGAGAGATCCAGAGAGAGAGATCCAGAGAGAGAGATCCAGAGAGAGAGATCCAGAGAGAGAGATCCAGAGAGAGAGAGATCCAGAGAGAGAGATCCAGAGAGAGAGATCCAGAGAGAGAGATCCAGAGAGCGAGAGAGAAATAGGGAGCCTGACCCATAGAGAGAGAGAGAGAGAGAGAGAGGGAGAGAGAGAGATAGAGATAGACATAGGAAGCAGAAACAGAGAGAGAGAGAGAGAGAGATATCCAGAGACAGAGAGAGGAGAGAGAGAGAGAGAGTGATCCAGAGAATCAGATAGATCCAGGGATAGAGAGAGAGAGATAGATCCAGGGAGAAATAGAGAGTACGATCTAGAGTCAGAGAGAGAAAGAGCGACAGATCCAGACAGAGAGAGAGAAATGGAGAAAGAGAGAGAAAGAGAGCCAGAGCGAGATAGAGATCCAGAAAGAGTGAGAGGGTGATCCGGGTAGAGAGAGAGAGGGAGAGCTCCAGAGAGAGAGAGAGTGATCCAGAGAGAGGGAGCAAGAGAGAGAGAGAGATTAAGTGAGAGATAGATCCAAAGAGTGGGATCCAGAGAGTGGGATACAGGGAGAGAAAAATAGAGAGCAAGAGAGAAATAGGGAGCCTGACCCATAGAGAGAGAGATCCAGAGAGAGAGAGAGAGAGCGTGAGAGATCCAGAGAGAGAGGGAGAGGTCCAGAGAGAGACAGATAAATAAAGCAACAGATATCCAGTAAGCGATGGAGAGTGAGATCCAGAGAGAGAGAGATAGAGATAGACATAGGAAGCAGAACCAGAGAGAGAGAGAGAGAGAGAGTGAGATCCAGAGACAGAGAGAGGAGAGAGAGAGAGAGATCCAGAGAATGAGATAGATCCAGGGAAAAATAGAGAGTACGATCTAGAGTCAGAGAGAGAAAGAGCGACAGATCCAGACAGAGAGAGAGAAATGGAGAAAGAGAGAAGGAGAGCCAGAGCGAGATAGAGATCCAGAAAGAGTGAGAGGGTGATCCAGGTAGAGAGAGAGAGGGAGAGCTCCAGAGAGAGAGAGAGAGTGATCAAGAGAGAGGGAGCAAGAGAGAGAGAGATTGAGTGAGAGTTAGATCCAAAGAGAGGGATCCAGAGAGTGGGATACAGGGAGAGAAAGATAGAGAGCAAGAGAGAAATAGGGAGCCTGACCCATAGAGAGAGAGAGAGAGTGAGAGATCGAGAGAGAGAGGGAGAGGTCCAGAGTGTGACAGATAAATAAAGCGACAGATATCCAGTAAGAGATGGAGAGTGAGATCCAGAGGCAGAGGGTGAAAGAGAGAGAAATCCAGAGAGAGGGAGCGAGAGAGATCCAGAGAGAGAGAGAGAGATATCTACAGAGAGAGAGAGATGCACAAAGAGAGAGAGATCCACAGAGAGAGAGAGAGAGATCCACAGAGAGAGAGAGATCCACAGAGAGAGATAGAGATGCAGAGAGAGTGCGATAGATCCAAAGAGTGACAGAGAGAGATAGATCCAGAGAGTGAGAGATAAATAGAGAGACAGAGATCCAGCAAGAGATAGAGAGAGAGATCTAGAGTCAGAGAGTAAGAGAGAGAGATCCAGACAGAGAGAGAGACATGGAGAGGGAGAAAGAGAGAGAGATACGGAGAGATCAAGGGAGAGAGATCCAGAGCGACAAAGAGAGAGAGATCAAGAGAGAGAGAGAGATCCAGAGAGTGAGAGATAAAGAGAGAGAGAGATCTGGAGCGAGAACCAGAGTGAATGAGAGATTGTAGAGAGAAAGAGATCGAGATAGAGGGAGAGATAAACAAAGAAAGATGGAGAGTAAGATTCAGAGACAGCGAGAGAGAGAGAAAGGGAGAGAGAGACAGAAAGATAGAAAGGGAGAGAGATCCAGAGAGACAGATAGATACAGGGGGAGAGAGAGAAATGTAGTGAGAGAGAGAGATGCAGAGAGAGAGTGGTCCAGTGAGAAACTCCAGGCAGAGAGAGAGAGTGAGATCCAGGTAGAGACCGAGAGAGAGAGAGTTATCCAGAGAAAGCGTGCAAGAGAGAGAGAGAGGACGAAAGAGAGAGAGAGATCCAGAAAGAGAGGGAGATCCAGAGAGAGAGATCCAGAGAGAGAGAGAGATCCAGAGAGAGAGAGATCCAGAGAGAGAGATCTATAGTGTGAGATCCAGAGAGAGAGAGAGAGAGAGATCCAGAGAGAGAGAGATCCAGAGAGAGAGAGATCCAGGGAGAGAGAGATCCAGGGAGAGAGAGATCCAGAGAGAGAGAGAGATCCAGAGAGAGAGAGATCCAGAGAGAGAGATCCAGAGAGAGAGATCCAGAGAGAGAGATCCAGAGAGAGAGATCCAGAGAGAGAGATCCAGAGAGAGAGATCCAGAAAGAGAGAACCAGAAAGAGAGATCCAGAAAGAGAGATCCAGAGAGAGATCCAGAGAGAGAGATCCAGAGAGAGAGAGATCCAGAGAGAGAGATCTATAGTGTGAGATCCAGAGAGAGAGATCTATAGTGTGAGATCCAGAGAGAGAGATCCAGAGAGAGAGATCCAGAGAGAGGGATCCAGAGAGAGGGATCCAGAGAGAGAGATCCAGAGAGAGAGAGATCCAGAGAGAGAGATCCAGAGAGAGAGATCCAGAGAGAGAGATCCAGAGAGAGAGATCCAGAGAGCGAGAGAGAAATAGGGAGCCTGACCCATAGAGAGAGAGAGAGAGAGAGAGAGGGAGAGAGAGATAGAGATAGACATAGAAAGCAGAACCAGAGAGAGAGAGAGAGAGATCCAGAGACAGAGAGAGGAGAGAGAGAGAGAGTGATCCAGAGAATGAGATAGATCCAGGGATAGAGAGAGAGAGATAGATCCAGGGAGAAATAGAGAGTACGATCTAGAGTCAGAGAGAGAAAGAGCGACAGATCCAGACAGAGAGAGAGAAATGGAGAAAGAGAGAAAGAGAGCCAGAGCGAGATAGAGATCCAGAAAGAGTGAGAGGGTGATCCAGGTAGAGAGAGAGAGGGAGAGCTCCAGAGAGAGAGAGAGTGATCCAGAGAGAGGGAGCAAGAGAGAGAGAGAGATTAAGTGAGGGATAGATCCAAAGAGAGGGATCCAGAGAGTGGGATACAGGGAAAGAAAAATAGAGAGCAAGAGAGAAATAGGGAGCCTGATCCATAGAGAGAGAGAGATCCAGAGAGAGAGCGAGAGAGAGTGAGAGATCCAGAGAGAGAGGGAGAGGTCCAGAGAGAGACAGATAAATAAAGCAACAGATATCCACTAAGCGATGGAGAGTGAGATCCAGAGAGAGAGAGATAGAGATAAACATAGGAAGCAGAACCAGAGAGAGAGAGAGAGAGAGTGAGATCCAGAGACAGAGAGAGGAGAGAGACAGAGAGATCCAGAGAATGAGATAGATCCAGGGAGAGAAAGAGAGAGAGATAGATCCAGGGAGAAATAGAGAGTACGATCTAGAGTCAGAGTGAGAAAGAGCGACAGATCCAGACAGAGAGAGAGAAATGGAGAAAGAGAGAAGGAGAGCCAGAGCGAGATAGAGATCCAGAAAGAGTGAGAGGGTGATCCAGGTAGAGAGAGAGGGAGAGCTCCAGAGAGAGAGAGAGAGAGTGATCAAGAGAGAGGGAGCAAGAGAGAGAGAGAGATTGAGTGAGAGTTAGATCCAAAGAGAGGGATCCAGAGAGTGGGATACAGGGAGAGAAAGATAGAGAGCAAGAGAGAAATAGGGAGCCTGACCCATAGAGAGAGAGAGAGTGAGAGATCCAGAGAGAGAGGGAGAGGTCCAGAGTGTGACAGATAAATAAAGCGACAGATATCCAGTAAGAGAGTGAGATCCAGAGGCAGAGGGTGAAAGAGAGAGAAATCCAGAGAGAGGGAGCGAGAGAGATCCAGAGAGAGAGAGAGAGAGAGATCTACAGAGAGAGAGAGACCTACAGAGAGAGAGAGATGCACAGAGAGAGAGAGAGATGCACAGAGAGAGAGAGATCCACAGAGAGAGAGAGATCCACAGAGAGAGAGAGATCCACAGAGAGAGAAACATCCACAGAGAGAGAGAGAGATCCACAGAGAGAGAGAGAGAGTACCACAGAGAGAGAGAGATCCACAGAGAGAGAGAGATCCACAGAGAGAGAGAGAGATGCAGAGAGAGTGCGATAGATCCAAAGAGTGACAGAGAGAGATAGATCCAGAGAGTGAGAGATAAATAGAGAGACAGAGATCCAGCAAGAGATAGAGAGAGAGATCTAGAGTCAGAGCGTAAGAGAGAGAGATCCAGACGGAGAGAGAGACATGGAGAGGGAGAAAGAGAGAGAGATACAGAGAGATCAAGGGAGAGAGATCCAGAGCAACAAAGAGAGAGAGAGAGATCCAGAGAGTGAGAGATAAAGAGAGAGAGAGATCTGGAGCGAGAACCAGAGTGAATGAGAGATTGTAGAGAGAAAGAGATCGAGATAGAGGGAGAGATAAACAGAGAAAGATGGAGAGTAAGATTCAGAGACAGTGAGAGAGAGAGAAAGGGAGAGAGAGACAGAAAGATAGAAAGGGAGAGAGATCCAGAGAGACAGATAGATACAGGGAGAGAGAGAGAAATGTAGTGAGAGAGAGAGATGCAGAGTGAGAGTGGTCCAGTGAGAAACTCCAGGCAGAGAGAGAGTGAGATCCAGGTAGAGACCGAGAGAGAGAGAGTTATCCAGAGAAAGCGTGCAAGAGAGAGAGAGGATGAAAGAGAGAGAGATATCCAGAAAGACAGAGAGATCCAGAGAGAGAGAGAGAGATATCCAGAGAGAGAGAGAGATCCAGAGAGAGAGATCCATAGAGTGAGATCCATAGAGTGAGATCCATAGAGTGAGATCCAGAGAGTGAGATCCAGAGAGAGAGATCCAGAGAGAGAGATCCAGAGAGAGAGATCCAGAGAGAGAGATCCAGAGAGAGAGATCCAGAGAGAGAGATCCAGAGAGCGAGATCCAGAGAGAGAGATCCAGAGAGCGAGAGAGAAATAGGGAGCCTGACCCATAGAGAGAGAGAGAGAGAGGGAGAGAGAGAGATAGAGATAGACATAGGAATCAGAACCAGAGAGAGAGAGAGAGAGAGAGATCCAGAGACAGAGAGAGGAGAGAGAGAGAGAGTGATCCAGAGAATGAGATAGATCCAGGGATAGAGAGAGAGAGATAGATCCAGGGAGAAATAGAGAGTACGATCTAGAGTCAGAGAGAGAAAGAGCGACCGATCCAGACAGAGAGAGAAATGTAGAAAGAGAGAGAAAGAGAGCCAGACCGAGATAGAGATCCAGAAAGAGTGAGAGGGTGATCCAGGTAGAGAGAGAGAGGGAGAGCTCCAGAGAGAGAGAGAGAGTGATCCAGAGAGAGGGAGCAAGAGAGAGAGAGAGATTAAGTGAGAGATAGATCCAAAGAGAGGGATCCAGAGAGTGGGATACAGGGAGAGAAAAATAGAGAGCAAGAGAGAAATAGGTAGTCTGACCCATAGAGAGAGAGATCCAGAGAGAGAGAGAGAGGTCCAGAGAGAGACAGATACATAAAGCAACAGATATCCAGTAAGCGATGGAGAGTGAGATCCAGAGGCAGAGGGTGAAAGAGAGAGAAATCCAGAGAGAGGGAGCGAGAGAGATTCAGAGAGAGAGAAAGAGATCCAGAGAGAGGGAGAGATCCAGAGAGAGAGAGAGATCCAGAGAGAGAGAGAGATCCAGCAAGAGAGAGAGATCCAGCGAGAGAGAGATCCAGCAAGAGAGAGAGATATCCAGTGAGAGAGAGAGATCCAGAGAGAGAGAGATCCAGAGAGAGAGAAAGATCCTGGTAGAGAGAGTGGGAGAGAGAAAGAGATCAATCGAGAGAGAGAACTAGAGAGAGAGATCTAGCGAGAGAGATCCAGAGAGAGAGATCCAGAGAGTGAGATCCAGAGAGTGAGATCCAGAGAGAGAGATTCTGAGAGAGCGATCCAGAGAGAGAGATCCAGAGAGAGAGATCCAGAGAGAGATCCAGAGAGAGATCCAGAGAGAGAGATCCAGAGAGAGAGAGATCCAGAGAGAGAGAGAGAGATATCTACAGAGAGAGAGAGATGCACAAAGAGAGAGAGATCCACAGAGAGAGAGAGAGAGATCCACAGAGAGAGAGAGAGATCCACAGAGAGAGATAGAGATGCAGAGAGAGTGCGATAGATCCAAAGAGTGACAGAGAGAGATAGATCCAGAGAGTGAGAGATAAATAGAGAGACAGAGATCCAGCAAGAGATAGAGAGAGAGATCTAGAGTCAGAGAGTAAGAGAGAGAGATCCAGACAGAGAGAGAGACATGGAGAGGGAGAAAGAGAGTGAGATACGGAGAGATCAAGGGAGAGAGATCCAGAGCGACAAAGAGAGAGAGATCAAGAGAGAGAGAGATCCAGAGAGTGAGAGATAAAGAGAGAGAGAGATCTGGAGCGAGAACCAGAGTGAATGAGAGATTGTAGAGAGAAAGAGATCGAGATAGAGGGAGAGATAAACAAAGAAAGATGGAGAGTAAGATTCAGAGACAGCGAGAGAGAGAGAAAGGGAGAGAGAGACAGAAAGATAGAAAGGGAGAGAGATCCAGAGAGACAGATAGATACAGGGGGAGAGAGAGAAATGTAGTGAGAGAGAGAGATGCAGAGAGAGAGTGGTCCAGTGAGAAACTCCAGGCAGAGAGAGAGAGTGAGATCCAGGTAGAGACCGAGAGAGAGAGAGTTATCCAGAGAAAGCGTGCAAGAGAGAGAGAGGACGAAAGAGAGAGAGAGATCCAGAAAGAGAGAGAGATCCAGAGAGAGAGAGAGAGATCCAGAGAGAGAGAGAGAGAGATCCAGAGAGAGAGAGATCTATAGTGTGAGCTCCAGAGAGAGAGATCCATAGAGTGAGATCCATAGAGAGAGATCCAGAGAGAGAGATCCAGAGAGAGAGATCCAGAGAGAGAGATCCAGAGAGAGAGAGATCCAGAGAGAGATCCAGAGAGAGAGATCCAGAGAGAGAGATCCAGAGAGAGAGAGATCCAGAGAGAGAGAGATCCAGAGAGAGAGATCCAGAGAGAGAGATCCAGAGAGAGAGATCCAGAGAGAGAGATCCAGAGAGCGAGAGAGAAATAGGGAGCCTGACCCATAGAGAGAGAGAGAGAGAGAGGGAGAGAGAGAGATAGAGATAGACATAGGAAGCAGAACCAGAGAGAGAGAGAGAGAGAGATATCCAGAGACAGAGAGAGGAGAGAGAGAGAGAGAGTGATCCAGAGAATGAGTTAGATCCAGGGATAGAGAGAGAGAGATAGATCCAGGGAGAAATAGAGAGTACGATCTAGAGTCAGAGAGAGAAAGAGCGACAGATCCAGACAGAGAGAGAGAAATGGAGAAAGAGAGAGAAAGAGAGCCAGAGCGAGATAGAGATCCAGAAAGAGTGAGAGGGTGATCCGGGTAGAGAGAGAGAGGGAGAGCTCCAGAGAGAGAGAGAGTGATCCAGAGAGAGGGAGCAAGAGAGAGAGAGAGATTAAGTGAGAGATAGATCCAAAGAGTGGGATCCAGAGAGTGGGATACAGGGAGAGAAAAATAGAGAGCAAGGGAGAAATAGGGAGCCTGACCCATAGAGAGAGAGATCCAGAGAGAGAGAGAGAGAGAGCGTGAGAGATCCAGAGAGAGAGGGAGATGTCCAGAGAGAGACAGATAAATAAAGCAACAGATATCCAGTAAGCGATGGAGAGTGAGATCCAGAGAGAGAGAGATAGAGATAGACATAGGAAGCAGAACCAGAGAGAGAGAGAGAGAGAGTGAGATCCAGAGACAGAGAGAGGAGAGAGAGAGAGAGATCCAGAGAATGAGATAGATCCAGGGAAAAATAGAGAGTGCGATCTAGAGTCAGAGAGAGAAAGAGCGACAGATCCAGACAGAGAGAGAGAAATGGAGAAAGAGAGAAGGAGAGCCAGAGCGAGATAGAGATCCAGAAAGAGTGAGAGGGTGATCCAGGTAGAGAGAGAGAGGGAGAGCTCCAGAGAGAGAGAGAGAGAGTGATCAAGAGAGAGGGAGCAAGAGAGAGAGAGAGATTGAGTGAGAGTTAGATCCAAAGAGAGGGATCCAGAGAGTGGGATACAGGGAGAGAAAGAAAGAGAGCAAGGAGCCTGACCCATAGAGAGAGAGAGAGTGAGAGATCCAGAGAGAGAGGAAGAGGTCCAGAGTGTGACAGATAAATAAAGCGACAGATATCCAGTAAGAGATGGAGAGTGAGATCCAGAGCACAGGGTGAAAGAGAGAGAAATCCAGAGCGAGGGAGCGAGAGAGATCCACAGAGAGAGAGAGAGATCTACAGAGAGAGAGAGATGCACAGAGAGAGAGAGATCCACAGAGAGAGAGAGAGATCCACAGAGAGAGAGAGAGTACCACAGAGAGAGAGAGAGTACCACAGAGAGAGAGAGATCCACAGAGAGAGAGAGAGAGAGAGATGCAGAGAGAGTGCGATAGATCCTAAGAGTGACAGAGAGAGATAGATCCAGAGAGTGAGAGATAGAGAGACAGAGATCCAGCAAGAGATAGAGAGAGAGATCTAGAGTCAGAGAGTAAGAGAGAGAGATCCAGACGGAGAGAGAGACATGGAGAGGGAGAAAGAGAGAGAGATACAGAGAGATCAAGGGAGAGAGATCCAGAGCGACAAAGAGAGAGAGATCAAGAGAGAGAGAGAGATCCAGATAGTGAGAGATAAATAGAGAGAGAGATCTGGAGCGAGAACCAGAGTGAATGAGAGATTGTAGAGAGAAAGAGATCGAGATAGAGGGAGAGATAAACAGAGAAAGATGGAGATTAAGATTCAGAGACAGCAAGAGAGAGAGAAAGGGAGAGAGAGACAGAAAGATAGAAAGGGAGAGAGATCCAGAGAGACAGATAGATACAGGGAGAGAGAGAGAAATGTAGTGAGAGAGAGAGATGCAGAGAGAGAGTGGTCCAGTGAGAAACTCCAGGCAGAGAGAGAGAGTGAGATCCAGGTAGAGACCGAGAGAGAGAGAGTTATCCAGAGAAAGCGTGCAAGAGAGAGAGGACGAAAGAGAGAGAGAGATCCAGAAAGAGAGAGAGATCCAGAGAGAGAGAGAGAGATCCAGAGAGAGAGAGAGAGATCCAGAGAGAGAGAGATCTATAGTGTGAGCTCCAGAGAGAGAGAGAGATCCATAGAGTGAGATCCATAGAGAGAGATCCAGAGAGAGAGATCCAGAGAGAGAGATCCAGAGAGAGAGATCCAGAGAGAGAGATCCAGAGAGAGAGATCCAGAGAGAGAGAGATCCAGAGAGAGAGATCCAGAGAGAGAGATCCAGAGAGAGAGATCCAGAGAGCGAGAGAGAAATAGGGAGCCTGACCCATAGAGAGAGAGAGAGAGAGAGAGAGGGAGAGAGAGAGATAGAGATAGACATAGGAAGCAGAAACAGAGAGAGAGAGAGAGAGAGATATCCAGAGACAGAGAGAGGAGAGAGAGAGAGAGAGTGATCCAGAGAATCAGATAGATCCAGGGATAGAGAGAGAGAGATAGATCCAGGGAGAAATAGAGAGTACGATCTAGAGTCAGAGAGAGAAAGAGCGACAGATCCAGACAGAGAGAGAGAAATGGAGAAAGAGAGAGAAAGAGAGCCAGAGCGAGATAGAGATCCAGAAAGAGTGAGAGGGTGATCCGGGTAGAGAGAGAGAGGGAGAGCTCCAGAGAGAGAGAGAGTGATCCAGAGAGAGGGAGCAAGAGAGAGAGAGAGATTAAGTGAGAGATAGATCCAAAGAGTGGGATCCAGAGAGTGGGATACAGGGAGAGAAAAATAGAGAGCAAGAGAGAAATAGGGAGCCTGACCCATAGAGAGAGAGATCCAGAGAGAGAGAGAGAGAGCGTGAGAGATCCAGAGAGAGAGGGAGAGGTCCAGAGAGAGACAGATAAATAAAGCAACAGATATCCAGTAAGCGATGGAGAGTGAGATCCAGAGAGAGAGAGATAGAGATAGACATAGGAAGCAGAACCAGAGAGAGAGAGAGAGAGAGAGAGTGAGATCCAGAGACAGAGAGAGGAGAGAGAGAGAGAGATCCAGAGAATGAGATAGATCCAGGGAAAAATAGAGAGTACGATCTAGAGTCAGAGAGAGAAAGAGCGACAGATCCAGACAGAGAGAGAGAAATGGAGAAAGAGAGAAGGAGAGCCAGAGCGAGATAGAGATCCAGAAAGAGTGAGAGGGTGATCCAGGTAGAGAGAGAGAGGGAGAGCTCCAGAGAGAGAGAGAGAGTGATCAAGAGAGAGGGAGCAAGAGAGAGAGAGATTGAGTGAGAGTTAGATCCAAAGAGAGGGATCCAGAGAGTGGGATACAGGGAGAGAAAGATAGAGAGCAAGAGAGAAATAGGGAGCCTGACCCATAGAGAGAGAGAGAGAGTGAGAGATCGAGAGAGAGAGGGAGAGGTCCAGAGTGTGACAGATAAATAAAGCGACAGATATCCAGTAAGAGATGGAGAGTGAGATCCAGAGGCAGAGGGTGAAAGAGAGAGAAATCCAGAGCGAGGGAGCGAGAGAGATCCACAGAGAGAGAGAGAGATCTACAGAGAGAGAGAGATGCACAGAGAGAGAGAGATCCACAGAGAGAGAGAGAGATCCACAGAGAGAGAGAGAGTACCACAGAGAGAGAGAGATCCACAGAGAGAGAGAGAGAGAGAGATGCAGAGAGAGTGCGATAGATCCTAAGAGTGACAGAGAGAGATAGATCCAGAGAGTGAGAGATAGAGAGACAGAGATCCAGCAAGAGATAGAGAGAGAGATCTAGAGTCAGAGAGTAAGAGAGAGAGATCCAGACGGAGAGAGAGACATGGAGAGGGAGAAAGAGAGAGAGATACAGAGAGATCAAGGGAGAGAGATCCAGAGCGACAAAGAGAGAGAGATCAAGAGAGAGAGAGAGATCCAGATAGTGAGAGATAAATAGAGAGAGAGATCTGGAGCGAGAACCAGAGTGAATGAGAGATTGTAGAGAGAAAGAGATCGAGATAGAGGGAGAGATAAACAGAGAAAGATGGAGATTAAGATTCAGAGACAGCAAGAGAGAGAGAAAGGGAGAGAGAGACAGAAAGATAGAAAGGGAGAGAGATCCAGAGAGACAGATAGATACAGGGAGAGAGAGAGAAATGTAGTGAGAGAGAGAGATGCAGAGAGAGAGTGGTCCAGTGAGAAACTCCAGGCAGAGAGAGAGAGTGAGATCCAGGTAGAGACCGAGAGAGAAGAGTTATCCAGAGAAAGCGTGCAAGAGAGAGAGGACGAAAGAGAGAGAGAGATCCAGAAAGAGAGAGAGATCCAGAGAGAGAGAGAGAGATCCAGAGAGAGAGAGAGAGAGATCCAGAGAGAGAGAGATCTATAGTGTGAGCTCCAGAGAGAGAGAGAGATCCATAGAGTGAGATCCATAGAGAGAGATCCAGAGAGAGAGATCCAGAGAGAGAGATCCAGAGAGAGAGATCCAGAGAGAGAGATCCAGAGAGAGAGATCCAGAGAGAGAGATCCAGAGAGAGAGAGATCCAGAGAGAGAGATCCAGAGAGAGAGATCCAGAGAGAGAGATCCAGAGAGCGAGAGAGAAATAGGGAGCCTGACCCATAGAGAGAGAGAGAGAGAGAGAGAGGGAGAGAGAGAGATAGAGATAGACATAGGAAGCAGAAACAGAGAGAGAGAGAGAGAGAGATATCCAGAGACAGAGAGAGGAGAGAGAGAGAGAGAGTGATCCAGAGAATCAGATAGATCCAGGGATAGAGAGAGAGAGATAGATCCAGGGAGAAATAGAGAGTACGATCTAGAGTCAGAGAGAGAAAGAGCGACAGATCCAGACAGAGAGAGAGAAATGGAGAAAGAGAGAGAAAGAGAGCCAGAGCGAGATAGAGATCCAGAAAGAGTGAGAGGGTGATCCGGGTAGAGAGAGAGAGGGAGAGCTCCAGAGAGAGAGAGAGTGATCCAGAGAGAGGGAGCAAGAGAGAGAGAGAGATTAAGTGAGAGATAGATCCAAAGAGTGGGATCCAGAGAGTGGGATACAGGGAGAGAAAAATAGAGAGCAAGAGAGAAATAGGGAGCCTGACCCATAGAGAGAGAGATCCAGAGAGAGAGAGAGAGAGCGTGAGAGATCCAGAGAGAGAGGGAGATGTCCAGAGAGAGACAGATAAATAAAGCAACAGATATCCAGTAAGCGATGGAGAGTGAGATCCAGAGAGAGAGAGATAGAGATAGACATAGGAAGCAGAACCAGAGAGAGAGAGAGAGAGAGAGTGAGATCCAGAGACAGAGAGAGGAGAGAGAGAGAGAGATCCAGAGAATGAGATAGATCCAGGGAAAAATAGAGAGTACGATCTAGAGTCAGAGAGAGAAAGAGCGACAGATCCAGACAGAGAGAGAGAAATGGAGAAAGAGAGAAGGAGAGCCAGAGCGAGATAGAGATCCAGAAAGAGTGAGAGGGTGATCCAGGTAGAGAGAGAGAGGGAGAGCTCCAGAGAGAGAGAGAGAGTGATCAAGAGAGAGGGAGCAAGAGAGAGAGAGATTGAGTGAGAGTTAGATCCAAAGAGAGGGATCCAGAGAGTGGGATACAGGGAGAGAAAGATAGAGAGCAAGAGAGAAATAGGGAGCCTGACCCATAGAGAGAGAGAGAGAGTGAGAGATCGAGAGAGAGAGGGAGAGGTCCAGAGTGTGACAGATAAATAAAGCGACAGATATCCAGTAAGAGATGGAGAGTGAGATCCAGAGGCACAGGGTGAAAGAGAGAGAAATCCAGAGAGAGGGAGCGAGAGAGATCCAGAGAGAGAGAGAGAGATATCTACAGAGAGAGAGAGATGCACAAAGAGAGAGAGATCCACAGAGAGAGAGAGAGAGATCCACAGAGAGAGAGAGATCCACAGAGAGAGATAGAGATGCAGAGAGAGTGCGATAGATCCAAAGAGTGACAGAGAGAGATAGATCCAGAGAGTGAGAGATAAATAGAGAGACAGAGATCCAGCAAGAGATAGAGAGAGAGATCTAGAGTCAGAGAGTAAGAGAGAGAGATCCAGACAGAGAGAGAGACATGGAGAGGGAGAAAGAGAGAGAGATACGGAGAGATCAAGGGAGAGAGATCCAGAGCGACAAAGAGAGAGAGATCAAGAGAGAGAGAGAGATCCAGAGAGTGAGAGATAAAGAGAGAGAGAGATCTGGAGCGAGAACCAGAGTGAATGAGAGATTGTAGAGAGAAAGAGATCGAGATAGAGGGAGAGATAAACAAAGAAAGATGGAGAGTAAGATTCAGAGACAGCGAGAGAGAGAGAAAGGGAGAGAGAGACAGAAAGATAGAAAGGGAGAGAGATCCAGAGAGACAGATAGATACAGGGGGAGAGAGAGAAATGTAGTGAGAGAGAGAGATGCAGAGAGAGAGTGGTCCAGTGAGAAACTCCAGGCAGAGAGAGAGAGTGAGATCCAGGTAGAGACCGAGAGAGAGAGAGTTATCCAGAGAAAGCGTGCAAGAGAGAGAGAGAGGACGAAAGAGAGAGAGAGATCCAGAAAGAGAGGGAGATCCAGAGAGAGAGATCCAGAGAGAGAGAGAGAGATCCAGAGAGAGAGAGATCCAGAGAGAGAGATCTATAGTGTGAGATCCAGAGAGAGAGAGAGAGAGATCCAGAGAGAGAGAGATCCAGATAGAGAGAGATCCAGGGAGAGAGAGATCCAGGGAGAGAGAGATCCAGAGAGAGAGAGAGATCCAGAGAGAGAGAGATCCAGAGAGAGAGATCCAGAGAGAGAGATCCAGAGAGAGAGATCCAGAGAGAGAGATCCAGAGAGAGAGATCCAGAGAGAGAGATCCAGAAAGAGAGAACCAGAAAGAGAGATCCAGAAAGAGAGATCCAGAGAGAGATCCAGAGAGAGATCCAGAGAGAGAGAGATCCAGAGAGAGAGAGATCCAGAGAGAGAGATCTATAGTGTGAGATCCAGAGAGAGAGATCCAGAGAGAGAGATCCAGATTGAGGGATCCAGAGAGAGAGATCCAGAGAGAGAGAGATCCAGAGAGAGAGAGATCCAGAGAGAGAGATCCAGAGAGAGAGATCCAGAGAGAGAGATCCAGAGAGAGAGATCCAGAGAGCGAGAGAGAAATAGGGAGCCTGACCCATAGAGAGAGAGAGAGAGAGAGGGAGAGAGAGATAGAGATAGACATAGAAAGCAGAACCAGAGAGAGAGAGAGAGAGATCCAGAGACAGAGAGAGGAGAGAGAGAGAGAGTGATCCAGAGAATGAGATAGATCCAGGGATAGAGAGAGAGAGATAGATCCAGGGAGAAATAGAGAGTACGATCTAGAGTCAGAGAGAGAAAGAGCGACAGATCCAGACAGAGAGAGAGAAATGGAGAAAGAGAGAAAGAGAGCCAGAGCGAGATAGAGATCCAGAAAGAGTGAGAGGGTGATCCAGGTAGAGAGAGAGAGGGAGAGCTCCAGAGAGAGAGAGAGTGATCCAGAGAGAGGGAGCAAGAGAGAGAGAGAGATTAAGTGAGGGATAGATCCAAAGAGAGGGATCCAGAGAGTGGGATACAGGGAAAGAAAAATAGAGAGCAAGAGAGAAATAGGGAGCCTGATCCATAGAGAGAGAGAGATCCAGAGAGAGAGCGAGAGAGAGTGAGAGATCCAGAGAGAGAGGGAGAGGTCCAGAGAGAGACAGATAAATAAAGCAACAGATATCCACTAAGCGATGGAGAGTGAGATCCAGAGAGAGAGAGATAGAGATAAACATAGGAAGCAGAACCAGAGAGAGAGAGAGAGAGAGTGAGATCCAGAGACAGAGAGAGGAGAGAGACAGAGAGATCCAGAGAATGAGATAGATCCAGGGAGAGAAAGAGAGAGAGATAGATCCAGGGAGAAATAGAGAGTACGATCTAGAGTCAGAGTGAGAAAGAGCGACAGATCCAGACAGAGAGAGAGAAATGGAGAAAGAGAGAAGGAGAGCCAGAGCGAGATAGAGATCCAGAAAGAGTGAGAGGGTGATCCAGGTAGAGAGAGAGGGAGAGCTCCAGAGAGAGAGAGAGAGAGTGATCAAGAGAGAGGGAGCAAGAGAGAGAGAGAGATTGAGTGAGAGTTAGATCCAAAGAGAGGGATCCAGAGAGTGGGATACAGGGAGAGAAAGATAGAGAGCAAGAGAGAAATAGGGAGCCTGACCCATAGAGAGAGAGAGAGTGAGAGATCCAGAGAGAGAGGGAGAGGTCCAGAGTGTGACAGATAAATAAAGCGACAGATATCCAGTAAGAGAGTGAGATCCAGAGGCAGAGGGTGAAAGAGAGAGAAATCCAGAGAGAGGGAGCGAGAGAGATCCAGAGAGAGAGAGAGAGAGAGAGATCTACAGAGAGAGAGAGATCTACAGAGAGAGAGAGATGCACAGAGAGAGAGAGAGATGCACAGAGAGAGAGAGATCCACAGAGAGAGAGAGATCCACAGAGAGAGAGAGATCCACAGAGAGAGAAACATCCACAGAGAGAGAGAGAGATCCACAGAGAGAGAGAGAGAGTACCACAGAGAGAGAGAGAGATCCACAGAGAGAGAGAGATCCACAGAGAGAGAGAGAGATGCAGAGAGAGTGCGATAGATCCAAAGAGTGACAGAGAGAGATAGATCCAGAGAGTGAGAGATAAATAGAGAGACAGAGATCCAGCAAGAGATAGAGAGAGAGATCTAGAGTCAGAGCGTAAGAGAGAGAGATCCAGACGGAGAGAGAGACATGGAGAGGGAGAAAGAGAGAGAGATACAGAGAGATCAAGGGAGAGAGATCCAGAGCAACAAAGAGAGAGAGAGAGATCCAGAGAGTGAGAGATAAAGAGAGAGAGAGATCTGGAGCGAGAACCAGAGTGAATGAGAGATTGTAGAGAGAAAGAGATCGAGATAGAGGGAGAGATAAACAGAGAAAGATGGAGAGTAAGATTCAGAGACAGTGAGAGAGAGAGAAAGGGAGAGAGAGACAGAAAGATAGAAAGGGAGAGAGATCCAGAGAGACAGATAGATACAGGGAGAGAGAGAGAAATGTAGTGAGAGAGAGAGATGCAGAGTGAGAGTGGTCCAGTGAGAAACTCCAGGCAGAGAGAGAGTGAGATCCAGGTAGAGACCGAGAGAGAGAGAGTTATCCAGAGAAAGCGTGCAAGAGAGAGAGAGGATGAAAGAGAGAGAGATATCCAGAAAGACAGAGAGATCCAGAGAGAGAGAGAGAGATATCCAGAGAGAGAGAGAGATCCAGAGAGAGAGATCCATAGAGTGAGATCCATAGAGTGAGATCCATAGAGTGAGATCCAGAGAGTGAGATCCAGAGAGAGAGATCCAGAGAGAGAGATCCAGAGAGAGAGAGATCCAGAGAGAGAGATCCAGAGAGAGAGATCCAGAGAGAGAGATCCAGAGAGCGAGATCCAGAGAGAGAGATCCAGAGAGCGAGAGAGAAATAGGGAGCCTGACCCATAGAGAGAGAGAGAGAGAGGGAGAGAGAGAGATAGAGATAGACATAGGAATCAGAACCAGAGAGAGAGAGAGAGAGAGAGATCCAGAGACAGAGAGAGGAGAGAGAGAGAGAGTGATCCAGAGAATGAGATAGATCCAGGGATAGAGAGAGAGAGATAGATCCAGGGAGAAATAGAGAGTACGATCTAGAGTCAGAGAGAGAAAGAGCGACCGATCCAGACAGAGAGAGAAATGTAGAAAGAGAGAGAAAGAGAGCCAGACCGAGATAGAGATCCAGAAAGAGTGAGAGGGTGATCCAGGTAGAGAGAGAGAGGGAGAGCTCCAGAGAGAGAGAGAGAGTGATCCAGAGAGAGGGAGCAAGAGAGAGAGAGAGATTAAGTGAGAGATAGATCCAAAGAGAGGGATCCAGAGAGTGGGATACAGGGAGAGAAAAATAGAGAGCAAGAGAGAAATAGGTAGTCTGACCCATAGAGAGAGAGATCCAGAGAGAGAGAGAGAGGTCCAGAGAGAGACAGATACATAAAGCAACAGATATCCAGTAAGCGATGGAGAGTGAGATCCAGAGGCAGAGGGTGAAAGAGAGAGAAATCCAGAGAGAGGGAGCGAGAGAGATTCAGAGAGAGAGAAAGAGATCCAGAGAGAGGGAGAGATCCAGAGAGAGAGAGAGATCCAGAGAGAGAGAGAGATCCAGCAAGAGAGAGAGATCCAGCGAGAGAGAGATCCAGCAAGAGAGAGAGATATCCAGTGAGAGAGAGAGATCCAGAGAGAGAGAGATCCAGAGAGAGAGAAAGATCCTGGTAGAGAGAGTGGGAGAGAGAAAGAGATCAATCGAGAGAGAGAACTAGAGAGAGAGATCTAGCGAGAGAGATCCAGAGAGAGAGATCCAGAGAGTGAGATCCAGAGAGTGAGATCCAGAGAGAGAGATTCTGAGAGAGCGATCCAGAGAGAGAGATCCAGAGAGAGAGATCCAGAGAGAGATCCAGAGAGAGATCCAGAGAGAGAGATCCAGAGAGAGAGAGATCCAGAGAGAGAGAGAGATCCAGAGAGAGAGAGAGATCCAGAGAGCGAGAGAGAAATAGGGAGCCTGCCCCATACAAAGAGAGAGAGAACCAGAGAGAGAGAGAGATAGAGATAGACATAGGAAGCAGAACCAGAGAGAGAGATCCAGAGACAGAGAGAGGAGAGAGAGATCCAGAGAATGAGATAGATCCAGGGAGAGAAAGAGAGAGAGATAGATCCAGGGAGAAATAGAGAGTACGATCTAGAGTCAGAGAGAGAAAGAGCGACAGATCCAGACAGAGAGAGAGAAATGGAGAAAGAGAGAGAAAGAGAGCCAGAACGAGATAGAGATCCAGAAAAAGTGAGAGGGTGATCCAGGTAGAG
The DNA here is from genome assembly GCF_017639515.1 of Carcharodon carcharias. Taxonomy (NCBI): domain Eukaryota; kingdom Metazoa; phylum Chordata; class Chondrichthyes; order Lamniformes; family Lamnidae; genus Carcharodon; species Carcharodon carcharias. Next base: position 33,020,822 of record NC_054490.1, read on the forward strand.
AGCCAGAGGGAGAGCTCCAGAGAGAGAGAGAGAGAGTGATCCAGAGAGAGGGAGCAAGAGAGAGAGAGAGAGATTGAGTGAGAGATAGATCCAAAGAGAGAGATCCAGAGAGAGACATCCAGAGAGAGAGAGATCCAGAGAGTGAGAGAGAAATAGGGAGCCTGACCCATACAGAGAGAGAGAGAGGGAGGGAGAGATAGAGATAGACATAGGAAGCAGAACCAGAGAGAGAGAGAGAGAGATCCAGAGACAGGGAGAGGAGAGAGAGAGAGAGAGTGATCCAGAGAATGAGATAGATCAAGGGAGAGAGAGAGATAGATCCAGGGAGAAATAGAGAGTACGATCTAGAGTCAGAGAGAGAAAGAGCGACAGATCCAGACAGAGAGAGAGAAATGGAGAAAGAGAGAGAAAGAGAGCTAGAGCGAGATAGAGATCCAGAAAGAGTGAGAGAGTGATCCAGGTAGAGAGAGAGAGGGAGAGCGCCAGAGAGAGCGAGAGTGATCCAGAGAGAGGGAGCAAGAGAGAGAGAGATTGAGTGAGAGATAGATCCAAAGAGAGGGATCAAGAGAGTGGGATACAGGGAGAGAAAGATAGAGAGCAAGAGAGAAGTAGGGAGCCTGACCCATAGAGAGAGAGATCCAGAGAGAGAGAGAGAGTGAGAGATCCAGAGAGAGAGGGAGAGGTCCAGGGAGTGACAGATAAATAAAGCGACAGATATCAAGTAAGAGATGGAGAGTGAGATCCAGAGGCAGAGGGCGAAAGAGAGAGAAATCCAGAGAGAGGGAGCGAGAGAGATTCAGAGAGAGAGAGAGAGGTCCAGAAAGAGGGATCCAGAGAGAGAAAGGAAGAGAGAGACAGAGACAGAAAGTGAGATAGATAGGAAGCAGAACCAGAGAGAGAGAGTTCCAGAGAGTGATAAAACCACAGGGAGAGAGATCCAGAGAGAGTGAGAGAGATCCACAGAGAGAGAGAGAGAGAGAGATCCACAGAGAGAGAGAGAGAGAGATCCACAGAGAGAGAGAGATCCACAGAGAGAGAGATCCACAGAGAGAGGGAGATCTACAGAGAGAGATCCAGAGAGAGAGAGATCCACAGAGAGAGAGAGATCTACAGAGATAGAGAGATCCAGAGAGAGAGAGAGAGGGATCCACAGAGAGAGAGTAGCACAGAGAGAGAGAGAGATCCACAGAGAGAGAGAGATCCAGAGAGAGAGAGATGCAGAGAGAGTGCGATAGATCCAAAGAGTGACAGAGAGATAGATCCAGAGAGTGAGAGATAAATAGAGAGACAGAGATCCAGCAAGAGATAGAGAGAGAGATCTAGAGTCAGAGAGTAAGAGAGAGAGATCCAGACGGAGAGAGAGACATGGAGAGGGAGAGAGAGAGAGAGATACAGAGAGATCAAGGGAGAGAGATCCAGAGCGACAAAGGGAGAGAGATCAAGAGAGAGAGAGAGAGATCCAGAGAGTGAGAGATAAAGAGAGAGAGAGAGAGAGAGATAAAGAGAGAGAGAGATCTGGAGCGAGAACCAGAGTGAATGAGAGATTGTAGAGAGAGATCAATTGAGAAAGAGGGAGAGATAAACAGAGAAAGATGGAGAGTAAGATTCAGAGACAGTGAGAGAGAGAGAAAGGGAGAGAGAGACAGAAAGATAGAAAGGGAGAGAGATCCAGAGAGACAGATAGATACAGGGAGAGAGAGAGAGTTGTAGTCAGAGAGAGAGATGCAGAGAGAGAGTGGTCCAGTGAGACACTCCAGGCAGAGAGAGAGAGTGAGATCCAGGTAGACACCGAGTGAGAGAGAGTTATCCAGAGAAAGCGTGCAAGAGAGAGAGAGGATGAAAGAGAGAGAGAGATCCAGAAAGAGAGAGATCCAGAAAGAGCGACAGATCCAGAGAGAGAGAGAGAGAGAGATCCAGAGAGAGAGAGAGAGAGATCCAGAGAGAGAGAGATCTCCAGAGAGTGAGATCCATAGAGTGAGATCCATAGAGTGAGATCCAGAGAGAGAGAGATCCAGAGAGAGAGAGATCCAGAGAGAGAGATCCAGAGAGAGAGATCCAGAGAGAGAGAGAGATCCAGAGAGAGAGAGAGATCCAGAGAAGAGAGATCCAGAGAAGAGAGATCCAGAGAAGAGAGATCCAGAGAGACAGAGATCCAGAGAGACAGAGATCCAGAGAGACAGAGATCCAGAGAGACAGAGATCCAGAGAGACAGAGATCCAGAGAGACAGAGATCCAGAGAGACAGAGATCCAGAGAGACAGAGATCCAGAGAGACAGAGATCCAGAGACAGAGATCCAGAGACAGAGATCCAGAGACAGAGATCCAGAGACAGAGATCCAGAGACAGAGATCCAGAGACAGAGATCCAGAGACAGAGATCCAGAGACAGAGATCCAGAGACAGAGATCCAGAGAAGGAGAGAGAAATAGGGAGCCTGACCCATACAGAGAGAGAGAGGGAGAGAGAGATAGAGATAGACATAGGAAGCAGAACCAGAGAGAGAGATCCAGAGACAGAGAGAGGAGAGAGAGAGAGAGTGATCCAGAGAATGAGATAGATCCAGCGAGAGAGAGAGAGAGATAGATCCAGGGAGAAATAGAGAGTACGATCTAGAGTCAGAGAAAGAAAGAGCAACAGATCCAGACAGAGAGAGAGAAAAATGGAGAAAGAGAGAGAAAGAGAGCCAGAGTGAGATAGAGATCCAGAAAGAGTGAGAGGGTGATCCAGGTAGAGAGAGAGGGAGAGCTCCAGAGAGAGAGAGTGATCCAGAGAGAGGGAGCAAAAGAGAGAGAGATTAAGTGAGAGATAGATCCAAAGAGAGGGATCCAGAGAGTGGGATACAGGGAGAGAAAGATAGAGAGCAAGAGAGAAATAGGTAGCCAGACCCATAGAGAGAGAGATCCAGAGAGAGAGAGAGAGAGAGATCCAGAGAGAGAGGGAGAGGTCCAGAGAGTGACAGATAAATAAAACGACAGATATCCTGTAAGAGATGGAGAGTGAGATCCAGAGGCAGAGGGTGAAAGAGAAAACCAGAGAGAGGGAATGAGAGAGATTCAGAGAGAGCGAGATCCAGAGAGAGAGAGAGATCCAGAGAGAGAGAGAGAGATCCAGAGAGTGAGATCCATAGAGTGAGATCCAAAGAGTGAGATCCAAAGAGTGAGAGCCAAAGAGTGAGAGCCAAAGAGTGAGATCCAAAGAGTGAGATCCAGAGAGAGAGAGATCCAGAGAGGGAGAGAGATCCAGAGAGAGAGAGAGAGAGATCCAGAGAGAGAGAGAGAGAGAGATCGAGAGAGAGAGAGAGAGATCGAGAGAGAGACAGAGATCCAGAGAGACAGAGATCCAGAGAGAGAGATCCAGAGAGACAGAGATCCAGAGAGACAGAGATCCAGAGAGACAGAGATCCAGAGAGACAGAGATCCAGAGAGACGGAGATCCAGAGAGACAGAGATCCAGAGAGACAGAGATCCAGAGACAGAGATCCAGAGACAGAGATCCAGAGACAGAGATCCAGAGACAGAGATCCAGAGACAGAGATCCAGAGACAGAGATCCAGAGACAGAGATCCAGAGAAGGAGAGAGAAAAAGGGAGCCTGACCCATAGAGAGAGAGAGGGAGAGAGAGGGATAGAGATAGACATAGGAAGCAGAACCAGAGAGAGAGAGCGAGATCCAGAGACAGAGAGAGGAGAGAGAGAGATCCAGAGAATGAGATAGATCCAGGGAGAGAGAGAGAGAGAGATCCAGGGAGAAATAGAGAGTACGATCTAGAGTCAGAGAGAGAAAGAGCGACAGATCCAGACAGAGAGAGAGAAATGGAGAAAGAGAGAGAAAGAGAGCCAGAGTGAGATAGAGATCCAGAAAGAGTGAGAGGGTGATCCAGGTACAGAGAGAGAGAGAGTGAGATCGAGAAAGAGAGGGAGAGATCCACAGATTAAGAGATAAATACAGAGACAATGATCCAGCAAAGAGATAGAGAATGAGATCCACAGTGAGAGAGAGAAAGATAGAGAGATACAGACAGAGAGATAGACCTGGAGAGACAGAGCGAAAAAGTGATCCAGAGGGAGAAAGAGATCCAGTGAGAGAGAGAGAGAGAGAGTTAGGGTGAGTAAGGAGGCAAACCCAGAGAGATCCGGAGTCAGAGAGAGAAAGAAGAAAGAGAGAGAGAGACAGATACAGGGAGAAAGAGAGAGAGATCCTGTGAGAGAGATAGACTCCAGGCAGAGTGAGAGAGAGAAAGCTCGAGGTAGAGAAAGAGAGAGAGTGATCCACAGAGAGAGAGAGAGAGAGAGAGAGAGAGTGATCCAGATAGAGGGAGCAAGAGATCCAGAGAGATATTGGAAGACAGAGTTACCCAGAGAGGGATAGAGAGAGAGAGATCCAGAGTGAGAGAGAAAAAAGAGAGTGACCATGCAAGTGAGAGAGAGATCCAGAGCGAAAGAGGGAGAGATCCAGATAGAGAGAGAGCGAAAGATCCAGTGAGAGACAGAGTGAGATTCAAAGGCACCCAGAGGGATAGTGACTCTGATCTAGAAAGAGAGATCCAGAGAGAGAGCGAGAAAGATAGAGAAATATCCAGAGAGAGTTAGACAGTTAGATTCAGAGAAAGAGAGAGAAAGAGAGAGGGATGGATCCACAGAGAGAGAGAGAGATCCATAGAGAGTGAAGGGATACAGAGAGCTCCAGTGAGAGAGAGAGAGATCCAGAGAGAAATTGAGAGAGAGAGTGTGACCCAGAGAGGGAGAGAGAGAGATCCAGAGAGAGATCCAGAGAGAATCAGAAAACCAGAGAGAGACGCTGAGAGTGAGACAGCAATCCAGAGCTAGAGAGGGTGAGATCCAGAGAGAGAGAAAAAAATATCCAGCAAGAGAGAGCAAGAGATTCAAAGACACCCAGAGAGATAGAGACCCTAAACCAGAAAGATAGAGAAATATCCAGAGAGAGATAGAGAGTTAGAGCCAGAGAAGGAGAGTGAGAGAGATCAATCAAGAGAGAGAGAGAGAGAGTTCCAGTGAGAGAGAGTGAGAGAACCAGAGAGAGAGAGATGCAGAGAGATATAGTGGTCCAGAGAGAGAGAGACACCAGAGAGAGAGAGAGAGATCCAGGTAGAGTGAGAGGGGGAGAGAGAGAGATCCAGAGAGGAAGCGAGAGAGAGAGAGATCCGAAGAGAGGGATCCAAGAGAGAGATACAGGGGGAGAGAGAGACAGAGAGGGAGAGAGATAGGGAGCTTGACCCAAAGAGAGAGAGATCCAGGTAGAGAGAGGGGGAGAGAGAGAGATCCAGAGAGGGAGCGAGAGAGAGAGAGATCCAAAGAGAGGGATCCGAGAGAGAGATACAGGGAGAGAGAGACAGAGAGGGAGAGAGAAAGGGAGCTTGACCCAGAGAGAGAGAGATCCAGAGAGAGAGAGATGCAGTGAGAGAGGGAGAGATCCAAAGAGTGACAGAGAGAGATAGATCCAGAAAGTGTGAGGGAGAGATCCAGAGAGAGAGGGAGAGATCCAGAGATTAAGAGATAGATAAAGAAACAGAGATCCAGCAAGAGATAGAGAGTGAGATCTAGAGTCAGAGAGTGAGAGAGAGAGATCCAGACAGAGAGAGACATGGAGAGGGAGAGATAGAGAGAGATACAGAGAGATCAAGGGAGAGATCAAGAGAGAGAGATCCAGGGAGACAAAGAGAGAGAGAGATCCAGACAGTGAGAGATAAAGAGAGAGAGAGATAAAGAGAGAGAGAGATAAAGAGAGAGAGAGATAAAGAGAGAGAGAGAGATCCGGAGCGAGAGCCAGAGTGAATGAGAGATTGTAGAGAGAGATCGATCGAGAAAGAGGGAGAGATAACCAGAGAGAGGTAGAGAGTTAGATTCAGAGACAGAGAGAGAGAGAGAAAGGGAGAGAGAGACAGAAAGATAGAAAGGGAGAGAGAGCCAGAGAGAGAGTTAGATACAGGGAGAGAGAGAGAGATGTAGTGAGAGAGAGAGATGCAGAGAGAGTGGTCCAGTGAGACACTCCAGGCAAAGAGAGAGAATGAGATCAAAAGAGAGAGACCCAGGTAGAGACGGAGAGAGAGAGACTGTTATCCAGAGAGAGGGTGCAAGAGAGAGAGAGGGTGCAAGAGAGAGACAGGGTTCAAGAGAGAGACAGGGCACAAGAGAGAGAGAGGGCGCAAGAGAGAGAGAGGGCGCAAGAGAGAGAGGGAGATCCAGAGAGAGAGAGATCCAGAGAGAGAGAGATCCAGAGAGAGAGAGATCCAGAGAGAGAGAGAGAGAGAGAGAGTGATCCAGGTAGAGAGAGTGGGAGAGAGGGAAAGATCTATCGAGAGAGAGAGATCCAGGGAGAGAGATCCAGAGAGAGAGATCCAGAGAGAGAGATCCAGAGAGTGAGATCCAGAGAGTGAGATCCAGAGAGTGAGATCCAGAGAGTGAGATCCAGAGAGTGAGATACATGGAGAGAGATAGAGAGTGAGAGAGAAATAGGGAGCCTGATCCATACAGAGAGAGAGATCCAGAGAGAGAGAGAGGGAGAGAGAGATAGAGATAGACAGAGGAAGCAGAACCAGAGAGAGAGTGAGAGATCCAGAGACAGAGAAAGGAGAGACAGAGAGATCCAGGGAATGAGATAGATCCAGGGAGAGAGAGAGAGAGATAGATCCAGGGAGAAATAGAGAGTGAGATCTAGACTCAGAAAGAAAAAGAGTGACAGATCCAGACAGAGAGAGAGAAATGGAGAAAGAGAGAGAAAGAGAGCCAGAGGGTGGTAGAGACCCAGAAAGAGTGAGAGGTTGATCCAAGTAGAGAGAGTTGGAGAGCTCCAGAGAGAGACAGTGATCCAGAGAGAGGGAGCAAGAGAGAGAGAGATTGAGCGAGAGATAGATCCAGGGAGAGGGATCCAGAGAATGGGATACAGCGAGAGAAAGATAGAGAGCAAGAGAGAATAAGGAGTCTGACCCATAGAGAGTGAGAGATCCAGAGAGAGAGTGAGAGATCTAGAGAGAGAGGGCGAGGTCCAGAGAGTGACAGAGAGAGAGAGAGAGATAAATAAAGCGACAGAGATCCAGTAAGAGATGGAGAGTGAGATCCAGAGGCAGAGGGTGAAAGAGAGAGAAATCTAGAGAGAGGGAGCAAGAGAGATTCAGAGAGAGAGAGAGGTCCAGAAAGAGGGATCCAGAGAGAGAGAAGAAGAGAGAGACAGAAAGAGAGATAGATAGGAAGCAGAACCAGAGAGAGAGAGAGAGAGACATCCAGAGAGAGAGAGGGGGAGAGAGTTCCAGAAAGTGATAAAACCAGAGGGAGAGATATCCAGACAGAGTGAGAGAGATCCAGAGAGACAGAGAGAGAGAGAGATCCAGAGAGAGAGAGAGATCCAGAGAGAGAGAGGCAGAGAGGGATAGGGAGCCAGACTCAGACAGAGAGAGTGAGAGACAGAGAGAGAAATCCAGAGAGAGAGAGAGAGAGAGATAGTTGAAGAGCGGTAAAACCAGAGGGAGAGAGATCCAGAGAGAGACAGAGATCCAGAGATTGAGAGAGAGAGATCCAGAGAGAGAGAGAGATCCAGAGAGAGAGAGAAATCCAGGGAGAGAGAAATCCAGAGAGAAATAGGCAGAGAGAGATAGGGAGCCAGACTCAGAGAGAGAGATAGATCCAGAGATAGAGAGAGAGATATCCAGAGAGAGAGAGAGATCCAGAGAGAGCAGGAGAGATCCACAGATTAAGAGATTAATACAGAGACAGTGATCCAGCAAGAGATAGAGAGTGAGATCCACAGTGAGAGAGAGAAAGATAGACATATACAGACACAGAGATAAACATGGAGAGAGAGAGAGAGATAAAGTGATCCAGAGGGAGAGAGAGATCCAGTGAGAGAGAGAGAGAGAGAGAGAGAGAGAGAGAGAGAGAGAGTGATTCAGAGAAAGAGACAGAGAGATAGAGAGAGACAGAGTGATAGGGAGAGAAAGGAGGCAGACCCAGAGAGATCCACAGACAGAGAGAGAAAAAAGAAGAGAGAGAGAGATACAGAGAGAGAGACAGATGCAGGGAGAAAGAGAGAGAGATCCAGTGAGGGAGAGAGACTCCAGGCAGCGAGAGAGAGAAAGCTCCAGGTAGAGAAAGAGAGAGAGAGATCCAGAGTGAGAGAGTGGTCCAGAGAGAGAGAGAAAAAGTGATCCAGGTAGAGAGAATGGGAGAGAAAGAGAGAGAAATCGATAGTGAGAGAGAGATCCAGAGAGACAGATGCAGAGAGTAAGATACAGAGAGAGAGATAGAGAGCAAGTGAGAAATAGTGAGCCTGACCCATACAGAGAGAGAGAGATCCACAGAGAGAGAGAGAGAGAGATCCACAGAGAGAGAGACAGAGAGATCCACAGAGAAAGAGAGAGATCCACATAGAGAGAGAGCGAGATCCACAGAGAGAGAGAGAGATCCACAGAGAGAGACAGATCCACAGAGAGAGAGACAGATCCACAGAGAGAGAGAGAGATCCACAGAGAGAGAGACAGATCCACAGAGAGAGAGACAGATCCACAGAGAGAGAGACAGATCCACAGAGAGAGAGAAAGAGATCCACAGAGAGAGAGAGATCCACAGAGTTAGAGAGAGATCCACAGAGTTAGAGAGAGATCCACAGAGAGAGAGATCCACAGAGTTAGAGAGAGATCCACAGAGAGAGAGAGATCCACACAGAGAGAGAGAGATCCACAGAGAGAGAGAGAGATCCACAGAGAGAGAGATCCACAGAGAGAGAGAGATCCACACAGAGAGAGATCCACAGAGAGAGATCCACAGAGAGAGAGAGATCCACAGAGAGAGAGAGAGATCCAGAGAGAGAGAGAGAGATCCAGAGAAAGAGAGGCAGAGAGAGACAGGGATCCAGAGAGTGAGAGAGAGAGATCCAGAGAGAGAGATATCCAGAGAGACAGATCCAAAGAGAAAGAGGCAGAGAGAGATAGGGAGCCAGGCTCAGAGAGAGAGAGAGAGAGAGAGATCCAGAGGGAGAGAGATATATCCAGAAAGAGAGGGAGAGATCCACAGATTAAGAGATAAATACAAAGACGGTGACCAACAAGAGATAGAGAGTGAGATCCACAGTGAGAGAGAGAAAGATAGAGAGATACAGACAGAGAGATAGACATGGAGAGGGAGAGAGAGATCCAGTGAGAGAGAGAGAGTGAATCAGGGAGAGAGAAATAGAGATAGAGAGAGAGAGAGATAGGGAGAGAAAGGAGGCAGACCCAGAGAGATCCAGAGACAGAGAAAGAAGAGAGAGAAAGAGAGATACAGAGAGAGAGAGAAAGATGCAGGGAGAAAGAGGGAAAGATCCAATGAGAGAGAGAGACTCCAGGCTGAGAGAGAGAGAGAAAGCTCCAGGTAGAGAAAGAGATAGAGGGATCCAGAGAGAGAGAGTGATCCAGATAGAGGGAGCGAGACATCCAGAGAGAGATTGGAAGACAGAGTTACCCAGAGAGGGATAGAGAGAGAGAGAGAGATCCAGAGAGAGAGAGAGACAGACAGATCCTGTTAGAGTGGGAGAGAGAGAGAGATCAATCGAGAGAGAAAGATCTAGAGAGAGAGATCCAGAGAGTGAGATCCAGAGAGAGAGATCCAGAGAGAGAGATCCAGAGAGAGAGATCCAGAGAGAGATCCATGAGAGCGAGAGAGAAATAGGGAGCCTGACCCATACAGAGAGAGAGATCCAGAGAGAGAGAGGGGGAGAGAGAGATAGAGATAGACATAGGAAGCAGAACCAGAGAGAGTGTGAGATCCAGAGACAGGGAGAGGAGAGAGAGAGAGATCCAGAGAATGGGATAGATCCAGGGAGAGAAAGAGAGATAGATATATCCAGGGAGAGAGAGAGATCCAGCGAGACAGAGAGATCCAGTGAGAGAGATCCAGCGAGAGAGAGATCCAGCGAGAGAGAGAGATCCAGCGAGAGAGAGAGATCCAGCGAGAGAGAGAGAGCCAGCGAGAGAGAGAGAGCCAGCATGAGAGAGAGAGCCAGCGAGAGAGAGAGAGCCAGCGAGAGAGAGAGAGCCAGCGAGAGAGAGAGAGCCAGCGAGAGAGAGAGAGCCAGCGAGAGAGAGAGAGCCAGCGAGAGAGAGAGAGCCAGCGAGAGAGAGAGAGCCAGCGAGAGAGAGAGAGCCAGCGAGAGAGAGAGAGCCAGCGAGAGAGAGAGAGCCAGCGAGAGAGAGAGAGCCAGCGAGAGAGAGAGAGCCAGCGAGAGAGAGATCCAGCGAGAGAGAGATCCAGCGAGAGAGAGAGAGAGCCAGTGAGAGAGAGAGAGATCCAGCAAGAGAGAGATCCAGCGAGAGAGAGATCCAGCGAGAGAGAGATCCAGCGAGAGAGAGATCCAGCGAGAGAGAGATCCAGCGAGAGAGAGATCCAGCGAGAGAGAGATCCAGCGAGAGAGAGAGATCCAGTGAGAGAGAGATTCAGCGAGAGAGAGATTCAGCGAGAGAGAGATCCAGAGAGAGAGAGATCCAGAGAGAGAGAGATCCAGAGAGAGAGAGAGACAGATCCTGGTGGAGACAGTGGGAGAGAGAGAGAGATCAAGTGAGAGAGATCTAGAGAGAGAGATCCAGAGAGAGAGATCCAGAGAGAGAGATCCAGAGAGAGAGATCCAGAGAGAGAGATCCAGAGAGAGAGATCCAGAGAGAGAGATCCAGAGAGAGAGATCCAGAGAGAGAGATCCAGAGAGAGAGTTCCAGAGAGCGAGAGAGAAATGGGGAGCCTGACCCATACAGAGAGAGAGATCCAGAGAGAGAGAGGGGGAGAGAGAGATAGACATAGGAAGTAGAACCAGAGAGAGTGAGAGTGAGATCCAGAGACAGAGAGAGGAGAGAGAGAGAAATCCAGAGAATGAGATAGATCCAGGGAGAGAAAGAGAGAGAGATAGATCCAGGGAGAAATAGAGAGTACGATCTAGAGGCAGAGAGAGAAAGAGCGACAGATCCAGACAGAGAGAAATGGAGAAAGAGAGAGAAAGATAGCCAGAGCGAGATAGAGATCCAGAAAGAGTGAGAGGGTGATCCAGGTAGAGAGAGAGAGGGAGAGCTCCAGAGAGAGAGAGAGTGATCCAGAGAGAAGGAGCAAGAGAGAGAGAGAGAGATTGAGTGAGAGATATATCCAAAGAGAGGGATCCAGAGAGTGGGATACAGGGAGAGAAAGAAGAGAGCAAGAGAGAAATAGGGTCCTGACCCATAGAGAGAGAGATCCGGAGAGAGAGAGAATGAGAGATCCAGAGAGAGAGGGAGAGGTCCAGAGAGTGACAGATAAATAAAGCGACAGATATCCAGTAAGAGATGGAGAGTGAGATCCAGAGGCAGAGGGTGAAAGAGAGAGAAATCCAGAGAGAGGGAGCGAGAGAGATTCAGAGAGAGAGAGAGGTCCAGAAAGAGGGATCCAGAGAGAGAGAGAGAGGAAGAGAGAGACAGAAAGAGAGATAGATAGGAAGCAGAACCAGAGAGAGACAGACAGACTTCCAGAGAGAGAGGGGGGAGAGAGAGAGTTCCAGAGAGTGATAAAACCAAAGGGAGAGAGATCCAGAGAGAGTGAGAGAGATCCAGAGAGAGTGATAGAGATCCACAGAGAAAGAGAGAGATCCACAGAGAGAGAGAGATCCACAGAGAGAGAGATCCACAGAGAGAGAGAGATCCACAGAGAGAGAGAGAGATCCACAGAGTGAGAGACAGATCCACAGAGTGAGAGACAGATCCACAGAGAGAGAGACAGATCCACAGAGAGAGAGAGATCAACAGAGAGTGAGATCCACAGAGAGAGAGAGAGAGTGATCCACAGAGTTAGAGAGAGATCCACAGAGAGAGAGAGATCCACAGAGAGAGAGAGATCCACATAGAGAGAGAGAGATCCACATAGAGAGAGAGATCCACAGAGAGAGAGAGATCCACAGAGAGAGAGAGTGAGATCCACAGAGAGAGAGAAAGATCCACAGAGAGAGAGAGATCCACAGAGAGAGAGAGATCCACAGAGAGAGAGATCCACAGAGAGAGAGATCCACACAGAGAGAGAGATCCACACAGAGAGAGAGATCCACACAGAGAGAGAGAGATCCACACAGAGAGAGAGAGATCCACACAGAGAGAGAGAGAGATCCACAGAGTTAGAGGGTGATCCACAGAGACAGAGAGATCCACAGAGAGAGATCTCCAGAGAGAGAGATCCAGAGAGGGAGAGAGATCCAGAGAAAGAGAGGCAGAGAGAGATAGGGAGCCAGACTCAGAGAGAGAGAGAGAGAGAGAGATAGTTGCAGAGAGTCATAAAACCAGAGGCAGAGAGATCCAGAGAGAGAGACAGGGATCCAGAGAGTGAGAGAGAGAGATCCAGAGAGAGAGATATCCAGAGAGACAGATCCAAAGAGAAAGAGGCAGAGAGAGATAGGGAGCCAGGCTCAGAGAGAGAGCGAGAGAGAGAGAGATCCAGAGGGAGAGAGATATATCCAGAGAGAGAGGGAGAGATCCACAGATTAAGAGATAAATACAAAGACGGTGACCAACAAGAGATAGAAAGTGAGATCCACAGTGAGAGAGAGAAAGATAGAGAGATACAGACAGAGAGATAGACTTGGAGAGGGAGAGAGAGATCCAGTGAGAGAGAGAGAGAGTGAATCAGGGAGAGAGAAATAGAGATAGAGAGAGAGAGAGAGAGATAGGGAGAGAAAGGAGGCAGACCCAGAGAGATCCAGAGACAGAGAGAGAAAGAAGAGAGAGAAAGAGAGATACAGAGAGAGAGAGAAAGATGCAGGGAGAAAGAGGGAAAGATCCAATGAGAGAGAGAGACTCCAGGCTGAGAGAGAGAGAGAAAGCTCCAGGTAGAGAAAGAGATAGAGGGATCCAGAGAGAGAGAGTGATCCAGATAGAGGGAGCGAGACATCCAGAGAGAGATTGGAAGACAGAGTTACCCAGAGAGGGATAGAGAGAGAGAGAGATCCAGAGAGAGAGAGAGATCCAGAGAGAGAGAGAGAGAGAGAGAGATCCTGTTAGAGTGGGAGAGAGAGAGAGATCAATCGAGAGAGAGAGATCCAGAGAGAGAGATCCAGAGAGAGAGATCCAGAGAGAGAGATCCAGAGAGAGAGATCCAGAGAGAGAGATCCAGAGAGAGAGATCCAGAGAGAGAGATCCAGAGAGAGAGATCCAGAGAGAGAGATCCAGAGAGAGAGATCCAGAGAGCGAGAGAGAAATAGGGAGCCTGACCCATACAGAGAGAGAGATCCAGAGAGAGACAGGGGGAGAGAGATAGAGATAGACATAGGAAGCAGAACCAGAGAGAGTGTGAGATCCAGAGACAGAGAGAGGAGAGAGAGAGAGATCCAGAGAATGAGATAGATCCAGGGAGAGAAAGAGAGAGAGATAGATCCAGGGAGAAATAGAGAGTACGATCTAGAGGCAGAGAGAGAAAGAGCGACAGATTCAGACAGAGAGAAATGGAGAAAGAGAGAGAAAGATAGCCAGAGCGAGATAGAGATCCAGAAAGAGTGAGAGGGTGATCCAGGTAGAGAGAGAGAGGGAGAGCTCCAGAGAGAGAGAGAGTGATCCAGAGAGAAGGAGCAAGAGAGAGAGAGAGAGATTGAGTGAGAGATATATCCAAAGAGAGGGATCCAGAGAGTGGGATACAGGGAGAGAAAGAAGAGAGCAAGAGAGAAATAGGGTCCTGACCCATAGAGAGAGAGATCCGGAGAGAGAGAGAGTGAGAGATCCAGAGAGAGAGGGAGAGGTCCAGAGAGTGACAGATAAATAAAGCGACAGATATCCAGTAAGAGATGGAGAGTGAGATTCAGAGGCACAGGGTGAAAGAGAGAGAAATCCAGAGAGAGGGAGTGAGAGAGATTCAGAGAGAGAGAGAGGTCCAGAAAGAGGGATCCAGAGAGAGAGAGAGGAAGAGAGAGACAGAAAGAGAGATAGATAGGAAGCAGAACCAGAGAGAGAGAGAGAGAGACAGACTTCCAGAGAGAGAGCGGGGGAGAGAGAGAGTTCCAGAGAGTGATAAAACCAGAGTGAGAGAGATCCAGAGAGAGTGAGAGAGATCCAGAGAGAGTGAGAGAGATCCAGAGAGAGTGAGAGAGATCCAGAGAGGGAGAGAGAGATCCACAGAGAGAGACAGAGATCCACAGAGAGAGACAGAGATCCACAGAGAGAGACAGAGATCCACAGAGAGAGAGATCCACAGAGAGAGAGAGAGATCCACAGAGAGAGAGAGAGAGAGATCCACAGAGGGAGAGAGAGATCCACAGAGGGAGAGAGAGATCCACAGAGAGAGAGAGAGATCCACACAGAGAGAGAGAGATCCACAGAGAGAGAGAGATCCACGGAGAGAGAGAGAGATCCACAGAGAGAGAGAGATCCACAGAGAGATATCCACAGAGGAGAGAGAGATCTACAGAGACAGAGAGAGAGAGAGATCCAGAGAGAGAGAGAGAGAGAGATCCAGAGAGAGAGAGAGATCCAGAGAAAGAGAGGCAGAGAGAGATAGGGAGCCAGACTCAGACAGAGAGAGAGAGAGTGTGTTCCAGTGAGAGAGAGTGAGAGATCCAGAGAGAGAACCAGAGAGAGAGAGAGATTCAGAGAGATATATTGGTCCAGAGAGAGGGACACTCCGGAGAGAGAGAGAGACATCCAGGTAGAGAGAGAGGGGGAGAGAGAGAGTTCCAGAGAGAGTGTGATCCAGAGAGGGAGCGAGACAGAGAGAGGTCCGAGAGAGAGATACAGGGAGATAGAGACAGAGAGGGGGAGAGAGATAGGCAGCCTGATCCAGATAGAGAGATAGAGAGAAAGATGCAGAGAGAGAGAGGGAGAGATCCAAAGAGTGACAGAGCGAGATAGATCCAGAGAGTGAGAGATAAATAGAGAGACAGAGATCCAGCAAGAGATAGGGAGTGAGATCTAGAGTCAGAGAGTGAGAGAGAGAGATCCAGATGGAGAGACAGACATGGAGAGGGAGAGAGAGAGAGAGAGAGAGAGACAGACAGATCAAGAGAGAGAGATACAGAGAGATCAAGAGAGAGAGATCCAGAGAGACAAAGAGAGAGAGAGATCCAGAAAGAGAGAGATCTAGAGGGAGAACCAGGGTGAATGAAAGATTGTAGAGAGAGATGGATCAAAGAGGGGGAGATAACGAGAGAGAGATACAGAGTTAGATTCAGAGACAGTGAGAGAGAGAGAAAGGGAGAGAGAGACAGAAAGATAGAAAGGGTGAGAGATCCAGAGAGAGAGATAGATACAGGGAGAGAGAGGGATGTAGTGAGAGAGAGAGATGCAGAGAGAGAGTGGTCCAGTGAGACACTCCAGGCAGAGAGAGAGAGTGAAATCGAGAGAGAGTGTTCCAGGTAGAGACAGAGAGAGAGAGAGTTATCCAAAGAGAGGGTGCAAGAGAGATAGAGGGTGCAAGAGAGAGAGAGAGATCCAGAGAGAGAGAGAGAGAGATCCAGAGAGTGAGATCCGGAGAGTGAGATCCGGAGAGTGAGATCCGGAGAGTGAGATCCGGAGAGTGAGATCCGGAGAGTGAGATCCGGAGAGTGAGATCCGGAGAGAGAGATACAGGGAGAGAGATAGAGAGTGAGAGAGATATAGGGAGCCTGATCCATACAGAGAGAGAGATACAGAGAGAGAGAGAGGGAGAGAGATATAGAGTTAGACATAGGAAGCAGAACCAGAGAGCGAGAGAGAGATCCAAAGACACAGAGAGAGAGAGAGAGAGAGAGATCCAGAGAATGAGATAGATCCAGGGAGAGAGGGAGAAAGAGAGATCCAGGGAGAAATAGAGAGTGAGATATAGTGTCAGAGAGAGAAAGAGCGACAGATCCAGACAGAGAGAGAGAAATGGAGAAAGAGAGAGAAAGAGAGCCAGAGCGAGAGAGAGATCCAGAAAGAGTGAGAGGGTGATCCAGGTAGAGAGAGAGGGAGAGCTCCAGAGAGAGACAGTGATCCAGAGAGAGGGAGCAAAAGGGAGAGAGAGAGAGAGAGATTGAGCAAGAGATAGATCCAAGGAGAGGGATCCAGAGAGTGGGATACAGGGACAGAAAGATAGAGAGCAAGAGAGAAATAGGGAGCCTGACCCATAGAGAGATCGATCCAGAGAGAGAGCGAATGAGAGATCCAGAGAGAGAGGGAGAGGTCCAGAGAGTGACAGAGAGAGGGAGAGAGATCCAGAGAGTGACAGATAAATAAAGCGACAGAGATCCAGTAAGAGATGGAGAGTGAGATCCAGAGGCAGAGGGTGAAAGAGAGAGAAATCCAGAGAGAGGGAGTGAGAGAGATTCAGAGAGAGAGAGAGGTCCAGAAAGAGGGATCCAGAGAAAGAGAGGAAGAGAGAGACAGAAAGAGAGATAGATAGGAAGCAGAACCAGAGAGAGAGACAGACATCCAGAGAGAGAGAGAGAGAGAGAGAGTGATAAAACCAGAGGGAGAGAGATCCAGAGAGAGTGACAGAGAGATCCACAGAGAGAGAGAGGCCGAGAGACATAGGGAGCCAGACTCAGAGAGAGAGACAGAGAGGTAGAGAGAGAGAGAGAGAGAGAGATAGTTGCAGAGAGTGGTAAAAACAGAGGGAGAGAGATCCACAGAGAGGCAGAGATCCAGAGAGTGAGAGAGAGAGATCCAGAGAGAGAGAGAGATCCAGAGAGAGGGATCCAGAGAGAAAGAGGCAGAGAGAGATAGGGAGCCAGACTCAGGGAGAGAGAGAGAGATCCAGAGAGAGAGAGAGAGATCCAGAGAGAGAGAGAGAGATCCAGAGAGAGAGAGAGAAATCCAGAGAGAGAGAGAAATCCAGAGAGAGAGAGAAATCCAGAGAGAGAGAGAAATCCAGAGAGAGAGAAATCCAGAGAGAAATAGGCAGAGAGAGATAGGGAGCCAGACTCAGAGAGAGAGATAGATCCAGAGAAAGAGAGATATCCAGAGAGAGAGAGATATCCAGAGAGAGAGAGATATCCAGAGAGAGAGAGAGAGAGAGAGAGAGATATCCAGAGAGAGTGGGAGAGATCCACAGATTAAGAGATTAATACAGAGACAGTGATCCAGCAAGAGATAGAGAGTGAGATCCACAGTGAGAGAGAGAAAGATAGACAGATAAAGACACAGAGATAAACATGGAGAGAGAGAGAGATAAAGTGATCCAGAGGGAGAGAGAGATCCAGTGAGTGAGTGAGAGAGAGAGAGAGTGATTCAGAGAAAGAGACAGAGAGATAGAGACAGACAGAGTGATAGGGAGAAAAAGGAGGCAGACCCGGAGAGATTCACAGAGAGAGAGAGAAAGAAGAAGAGAGAGAGAGATACAGAGAGAGAGACAGATGCAGGGCGAAAGAGAGAGAGATCCAGTGAGGGAGAGAGACTCCAGGCAGAGAGAGAAAGCTCCAGGTAGAGAAAGAGAGAGAGTGATACAGATAGAGGGAGCAAGATATCCAGAGAGAGATTGAAAGACAGAGTTACCCAGAGAGGGATAGAGAGAGAGAGAAAAAAAGAGAGCAAGAGTGACCCTGAGAGTGAGAGAGAGATCCAGAGCGAAAGAGGGAGAGATCCAGAAAGAGAGAGCAAAAGATCCAGTGAGAGACATTGAGAGATTCAAAGGCACCCAGGGGGATTGAGACTCTGATCCAGAAAGAGAGATCCAGAGAGAAATCGAGAAAGATAGAGAAATATCCAGAGAGAGTTAGACAGTTAGATCCAGAGAAATAGAGAGAAAGAGAGAGGGATAGATCCACAGAGGGAGAGAGATCCATAGGGAGAGAGAGATCCAGAGAGCTCCAGTGAGAGAGAGAGAGTGTGACCCAGAGAGGGAGAGAGAGAGATCCAGAGAGAGACAGAAAACCAGAGAGAGACCCTGAGAGTGTGACAGAGATCCAGAGCTAGAGAGGGAGAGATCCAGAGAGAGAGAGAGCAAAATATCCAGCAAGAGATTCAGTGAGAGATTCAAAGACACCCAGAGAGATAGAGACTCTAATCCAGAAAGATAGAGAAATATCCAGAGAGAGATGGAGAGTTGGAGCCAGAGAAGGAGAGATAGAAATCAATCCAGAGAGAGAGAGAGAGTTCCAGTGAGAGAGAGTGAGAGATCCAGGGAGAGAACCAGAGAGAGAGAGAGAGAGAGAGACATGCAGAGAGATATAGTGGTCCAGAGAGAGAGATACTCCGGAGAGAGAGACAGACATCCAGGTAGAGAGAGAGGAGGAGAGAGAGAGATCCAGAGAGAGTGTGATCCAGAGAGAGAGAGAGAGAGATCCAAAGAGAGGGATCCAGAGAGAGAGATACAGGGAGAGAGAGATAGAGAGGGGGAGAGAGATAGGAAGCCTGACCCATAGGGAGAGAGAGAGATTCATAGAGAGAGAGAGAGATGCAGAGAGAGAGGTAGAGATCCAAAGAGTGACAGAGAGAGATAGATCCAGAGAGTGAGAGAGAAATAGAGAGACAGAGATCCAGCAAGAGATAGAGAGTGAGATCTAGAGTCAGAGAGTGAGAGAGAGAGATCCAGATGGAGAGAGAGACATGGAGAGGGAGAGAGAGAGAGACCCAGAGAGATCAAGAGAGAGAGAGAGATCCAGAGAGACACAGAGAGAGAGAGATCGAGAAAAAGAGAGATCCAGAGAGTGAGAGATAAAGAGAGAGAGGTAAAGAGAGAGAGAGAGACATCTGGAGAGAGATCCAGTGTGAATGAGAGATCGTAATAGAGAGAAATCGCGAAAAGAGATAGATAACCAGAGAGAGATAGAGAGTTAGATTCAGAGACAGAGAAAAAGGGAGAGAGAGACAGAGACAGAGAAAGGGAGAGAGAGAAAGGGCGAGAGATCTAGAGAGGGAGATAGATACGGTGAGAGAGAGAGATCTAATGAGAGAGAGAGATGCAGAGAGAAAGTGGTCCAGAGAGACACTCCAGGCAGAGAGAGAGAGTGAGATCGAGAGAGATAGATCCAAGTAGAGACAGAGAGTTATCCAGAGAGACGGTGCGAGAGAGAGAGGGCACAACAGAGAGAGAGAGAGATCCAGAGAGAGAGAGCAAGATCGAGATCCAGTGAGAGAGGGAATTCCAGAGGGACAAAGATCCAGAGAGAGACAGTGGTCCAGAGAGAGAGAAAAATTGATCCAGGTAGAGAGAGTGGGAGAGAGAGAGAGAGAGGGAGAGAAATCGATCGCAAGAGAGAGAACCAGAGAGAGAGAGATCCAGAGAGTGAGATACATGGAGAGAGATAGAGAGCAAGTGAGAAATAGGGAGCCTGACCCATACAGAGAGAGAGAGATCCAGAGAGAGATAGAGAGATAGACTTAGGAAGCAGAACCAGAGAGGGAGAGAGATCCAGAGACAGGGAGAGGAGAGATAGAGAGATACAGGGAGAGAGAGAGATAGATCCAGGGAGAAAGAGAGAGTGAGATCCCGAGTCAGAGAGAGAAAGAGCGACAGATTCAGACAGAGAGAGAGAAATGGAGAAAGAGAGAGAAAGAGAGCCAGAGGGAGATAGAGATCCAGAAAGAGTGAGAGGGTGATCCAGGTAGAGAGAGAGGGAGAGCTCCAGAGAGAGAGAGAGTGATCCAGAGAGATGGAGCAAGGGAGAGATAGAGAGAGAGGTTGAGCGAGAGATAGATCCAAAGAGAGGGATCCAGAGAGTGGGATTCAGGGAGAGAAAGATAGAGAGCAAGAGAGAAATAGGGAGCCTGACCCATAGAGAGAGAGAGAGTGAGAGATACAGAGAGAGAGGGAGAGATCAAGAGAGAGAGAGGGAGAGATCCAGAGAGTGACAGAGAGAGAGATCCAGAGAGTGACATATAAATAAAGTGACAGAGATCCAACAAGAGATGGAGAGTGAGATCCAGAGGCAGAGAGAGAAAGAGACAGAAATCCAGAGAGAGGGAGCGAGAGACATTCAGAGAGAGAGGGAGGTACAGAAAGAGGGATCCAGAGAGAGAGAGGAAGAGAGAGACTGAAAGAGAGATATATAGGAAGCAGAACCAGAGAGAGAGAGAGACTTCCAGAGAGAGGGGGGGAGATAGAGTTCCAGAGAGTGATAAAACCAGTGGGACAGAGATCCAGTGAGAGAGAGATCCAGAGAGAGAGAGAGAGAGAGAGAGAGATCCATAGAGAGAGTGAGAGATGCAGAGAGAGAGGGAGAGATCGAAAGAGTGACAGAGAGAGATAGATCCAGAGAGTGAGAGAGAAATAGAGAGACAGAGATCCAGCAAGAGATAGAGAGTGAGATCTAGAGTCAGAGAGTGAGAGAGAGAGATCCAGATGGAGAGAGAGACATGGAGAGGGAGAGAGAGAGACCCAGAGAGATCAAGAGAGAGAGAGAGATCCAGAGAGAGACAGTGGTCCAGAAAGAGAGAAAAAGTGATCCAGGTAGAGAGAGTGGGAGAGAGAGAGAGAGAAATCGATCGCGAGAGAGAGATCCAGAGAGAGAGTTCCAGAGAGTGAGATACAGGGAGAGAGATAGAGAGCAAGTGAGAAATAGGGAGCCTGACCCATACAGAGAGAGAGAGAGAGATCCAGAGAGAGAGAGAGGGAGTGAGAGATAGAGATAGACATAGGAAGCAGAACCAGAGAGGGAGAGAGATCCAGAGACAGGGAGAGGAGAGAAAGAGAGATACAGGGAGAGAGAGAGAGAGAGATAGATCCAGGGAGAAAGAGAGAGTGAGATCCAGAGTCAGAGAGAGAAAGAGCGACAGATTCAGACAGAGAGAGAGAAATGGAGAAAGAGAGAGAAAGAGAGCCAGAGGGAGATAGAGATCCAGAAAGAGTGAGAGGGTGATCCAGGTAGAGAGAGAGGGAGAGCTCCAGAGAGAGAGAGAGAGAGAGTGATTCAGAGAGAGGGAGCAAGGGAGAGATAGAGAGAGAGGTTGAGCAAGAGATAGATCCAAAGAGAGGGATCGAGAGAGTGGGATCCAGGGAGAGAAAGATAGAGAGCAAGAGAGAAATAAGGAGCCTAACCCAGAGAGAGAGAGATCCAGAGAGAGAGAGTGAGAGATCCAGAGAGAGAGGGAGAGATCCAGAGAGTGACAGATAAATAAAGTGACCGAGATCCAGTAAGAGATAGAGAGTGAGATCCAGAGGCAGAGGGAGAAAGAGAGAGAAATCCAGAGAGAGGGAGCGAGAGACATTCAGAGAGAGAGGGAGGTACAGAAAGATGGATCCAGAGAGAGAGAGGAAGAGAGAGCCAGAAAGAGAGATACATAGGAAGCAGAACCAGAGAGAGCGAGAGACATCCAGAGAGAGGGGGGGAGATAGAGTTCCAGAGGGTGATAAAACCAGAGGGAGAGAGATCCAGTGAGAGAGAGAGATCCAGTGAGAGAGAGAGATCCAGTGAGAGAGAGATCCCAGAGAGAGAGATCTTCACAGAGTGAAAGATAAATAGAGAGGGAGTGATCCAGAGAGAGATCAGAAGAGAGAGTTTCCCAGAGAGGGATCGAGAGAGAGATCCAGAGAGAGAGAGAGTGACCCTGAGAGAGAGAGAGAGAGAGAGAGAGAGAGATTGAGAGAGAGAGAGTTCCAGAGAGAAAGAGGGAGAGATCCAGAGAGAGAGAGTGTGAAAGATCCAGCGAGAGAGAGCGAGAGATTCAAAGACACCCAGAGAGAAAGAGACTCAGATCCAGAAAGAGAGATCCAGAGAGAGATCGAGAAACATAGAGTTAGAATGAGTTAGAAAGTTAAATCCAGAGAATGAGAGAGAAAGAGAGAGGGATCGATCCACAGAGAGAGAGAGAGATCCAGAGAGAGAGAGAGAGATCCAGAGATACAGAGAAAGATCCAGAGAGCTCCAGTGAGAGAGAGATCCAGAGAGAAATCTAGAGAGAGAGTGTGACCCAGAGAGGGAAAGAGAGAGATCCGGAGGGAGGGAGAGAGAGAAATCCAGAGAGATCCACAGAGAGACAGAAAACCAGAGAGAGATTGACACTGAGAGTGAGACAGAGATCCAGAGCTAGAGAGGGAGAGATCCAGAGAGAAAGAGAGAGCAAAATATCCAGCAAAAGAGCGCGAGAGATTCAAAGACACCCAGAGAGATAGAGACTCTAATCCAGAAAGAGAGATCAAGAAAGATAGAGAAATATCCAGAGAGAGATAGAGAGTTAGAGCCAGAGAAAGAGGGAGAAAGAGAGAGAGAGAGATCCAGAGAGACAGAGAGTTCCAGTGAGAAAGAGTGAGACATCCAGAGAGAGAGAGAACCAGGGAGAGAGAGAGATGCAGAGAGATACAGTGGTCCAGAGAGATAGACTCCAGAGAGAGAAAAAGATCCAGGTAGAGAGAGTGTGAGAGAGAGAGAGAGAGAGAGAGATAGTAAGCAGACCCAAAGAGAGAGATACTGAGAAAGAGAGAAATCCAGCCGAAGAGATATCCAGAGAGAGAGAGAGAGAGAGAGAGATCCAGAGAGTGAAAGATAAATAGAGAGGGAGAGTTCCAGAGAGAGATCAGAAGAGAGAGGTACCCTGAGAGGGATAGAGAGAGAGAAAAAAAAACAGAGAGAGAGAGAGTGACCCAGAGAGAGAGAGAGAGAGAGAGCTCCAGAGAGAATGTGGGAGAGATCCAGAGATAGAGAGTGAGCAAAAGATCCAGCGAGAGAGAGAGAGATTCAAAGACAACCAGAGAGATAAAGACTCTGATCCAGAAAGAGAGATCCAGAAAGAGAGATCCAGAAAGAGAGATCCAGAAAGATAGAGAAATATCCAGAATGAGTTAGAGAGTTAGATCCAGAGAAAGAGAGAGGGATCAATCCACAGAGAGAGAGAGATCCAGAGAGAGAGAGAGATCCAGAGAGAAATCGAGAGAGAGAGAGTGTGACCCAGAGAGTGAGAGGGAGAGATCCAGAGAGAGAGAGCAAAATGTCCAGTGAGAGAGAGCAAGACATTCAAAGACATGCAGAGATAGGGACTCTAATCCAGAAAGAGAGATCGAGAAAGATAGAGACATACCAGAGAGAGATAGAGAGTTAGAGCCAAAGAAAGAGAGAGAAAGAGAGAGAGATCCAGAGAGAAAGAGAGAGTTCCAATGAGAGAGAGTGAGCGATCCAGAGAGAGAGAGAACCAGGGAGAGAGAGAGAGATGCAGAGAGATATTGTGGTCCAGAGAGAGAGAGATCCAGGTAGAGAGAGAGATTGAGAAAGAGTGTGATCCAGAGGAAGCGAGAGAGAGAGAGAGAGATCCAAAGAGAAGCATCCAGAGAGATAGATACAGGGAGAGAGAGATATAGAGGGGGAGAGAGATAGGGAGCATGACCCATAGAGAGAAAGAGAGATCCAAAGAGAGAGAGAGAGATCCAGAGAGAGAGGGAGAGATCCAAAGAGTAACAGAGAGAGATAGATCCAGAGAGTGAGAGATAAAAAGAGAGTCAGAGATCCAGCAAGAGATAGAGAGTGAGATCTAGAGTCAGAGAGAGAGAGATCCAGAGGGAGAGGTATCCAGTGAGAGTTTACGAGATCCAGATAGAAAGAGAGACCCAAAGCAAGAGAGGGAAAGATCCAGAGAGAGAGCAAAAGATCCAGTGAGATAGAGTGAGAAATTCAGATAAACAGTCCCAGAGTGATCCAGAAAGAGAGATCCAGATGGAGAGAGAGATCCAGAGATAGATGGATGCAGTGAGAGATAGATAGAGAGAGTGATACAGAGAGAGAGAGAGACCAAGAGAGAGATCCAGAGAGACAAAGAGAGAGAGAGATCCAGAAACAGAGAGATCCAGAGTGTGAGAGATAAGAGAGAGACAGGGATCCAGCAAGAGAGAGAGAGAGAGAGATCCAGAGAGAGAGGGAAATCCAGAGAGAGAGAGACTCCAGAAAGAGAGAGAGATCCAGGTGGAGAGAGAGAGAGATCGAGAGAGAGAGAGAGATCGAGAGAGAGAGAGTGATCCAGAGAGGGAGATACAGGGAGAGGGAGATAGAGATCGATAGAGAAATAGGGAGCCTGACCCATAGAGAGAGAGAAAGAGATAGAGATCCAGAGAGAAAGAGAGAGAGATAGACAAAGGAAGCAGAACCAGAGAGAGATCCAGAGACAGAGAGAGGAGAGAGAGAGATCCAGAGAGAGAGAGAGAGAGAGATCCAGAGAGTGAGATAGATCCAGGGAGAGAGAGATAGATCCAGGGAGAGAGAGATAGATCCAGGGAGAGAGAGAGATAGATCCAGGGAGAGAGAGAGAGTGAGATCCAGAGTCAGAGAGAGAAAGAGTGACAGATCCAGACAGAGAGAGACAAAGGAGAAAGAGAGAGAGCCAGAGGGAGATAGAGATCCAGAAAGAGTGAGAGGGTGATCCAGTTAGAGAAAGAGGGAGAGATCCAGACAGAGGGAGAGATCCAGAGAGAGGGAGAGATCCAGAGAGAAGGAGAGATCCAGAGAGAGGGGGCAATAGAGAGATAGAGAGAGATCGGTCGAGAGAGAGATTCATACAAGGAGAGGGAACCAAAGAGTGAGAGCTTCAGTGAGAGAGAGAGATCCAGAGGAAAACTCGAGAGATTGTGTGACCCAGAGAGGGAGAGAGAGAGATCCAGAGGGAGGGAGGGAGAGAGAAATCCAGAGAGAGATCCAGAGAGAGACAGAAAACCAGATAGAGATTGGCCCTGAGAGTGAGACAGACATCCAGAGCAAGAGAGGGAGAGATCCAGAGAGAGAGAGCAAAATATCCAGCGAGAGAGAGCCAGAGATTCAAAGACACCCAGAGAGATAGAGACTCTAATCCAGAAAGAGGGATCGAGAAAGATAGAGAAATATCCAGAGAGAGATAGAGAGTTAGAGCCAGAGACAGAGAAAGAGAGAGAGAGAGAGAGATATCCAAAGAGAGAGAGAGAGAGTGAGAGATCCAGAGAGACAGAGAGAGAGAGAGAGAGAGAGAGATGCAGAGAGAAATAGTGGTCCAGAGAGACAGAGACTCCCTAGAGGGAGAGAGATCCAATAAGAGAGAGGGAGAGAGAGAGAGAAAGATCCAGAAAGAGTGTGATCCAGAGAGAAGGAGCGAGAGAGAGAGAGAGAAAGATCCATAGAGAGGGATCCAGAGAGAGAGATACAGGGAGAGTGAGATAGAGAGGGAGAGGGAGATAGGAAGACTGACCTATAGAGATAAAGAGAGATCCAGAGAGTGAGAGATAAATAGAGAGACAGAGATCCAGCAGGAGATAGAGAGTGAGATCTAGAGACATAGAGTGAGAGAGAGAGATTCAGATGGAGAGAGAGACATCCAGAGGGAGAGGTATCCAGTGAAAGTTTAGGAGATCCAGATAGAAAGAGAGAGAGAGACCCAAAGCAAGAGAGGGAAAGATCCAGCGAGATAGAGTGAGAAATTCAGAGAAACCGTCCCAGAGAGATAGAGAGAGTGATCCAGATAGAGAGATCCAGAGAGAGATGGATGCAGTGGGAGACAGATAGAGAGAGTGATACGGAGAGAGAGAGAGATCGAGAGAGATCCACAGAGGCTGAGAGAGATCCAGAGAGTCCAAGAGAGAGAGATCCAGAGAGACAAAGAGAGAGATCCAGAGAAACAAAGAGAGAGAGAGATCCAGAAAGAGAGATATCCAGAGAGTGATAGATAAAGAGAGAGAGAGATCCAGAGAGAGATCCACAGTGAATGAGATATCGAGAGAGAGAGATCCAGGGAGAGATCAAGAAAGAGAGGGAGATAACCGGAGAGAGATAGAGAGTTAGATTCAGAAAGAGAGAGAAAGGGAGAGAGATAGATCCAGGCAGAGAGAGAGAGAGATCCAGTGAGAGAGAGAGATGCAGAGAGAGAGTGGTCCAGTGAGAGACTCCAGGGAGAGAGAGAGAGTGAGATCGAAAGAGAGAGATCCAGGTAGAGAGAGAGAGAGAGATAGTGATCCAGAGAGAGGGCACAAGAGAGAGGGAGATCCAGTGAGAGAGAGATCCAGTGAGAGAGAGATCCAGTGAGAGAGAGAGATCCAGTGAGAGAGAGAGATCCAGTGAGAGAGAGAGATCCAGTGAGAGAGAGAGAGTCCAGAGAGAGAGAGAGAGTCCAGAGAGAGAGAGAGAGAGAGAGAGGCAGGGAGAGAGAGAGAGAGAGATCCAGAGAGAGAGGGAGCGAGAGAGAGAGATCGAGAGAGAGAGGTCCAGAGAATGAGATACAGGGAGAGAGAGATAGAGAGCGAAAGAGAAATAGGGAGCCTGACCCATAGAGAGAGAGAGAGAGAGAGAGATCCGGAGAGAGAGAAAGAAAGAGGGAGAGAGAGATAGACATAGGAAGCAGAACCAGAGAGAGAGAGTTCCAGAGACAGAGACAGGAGAGCGAGAGAGATTCAGAGAGTGAGATAGATCCAGGGAGACTGAAAGATAGATTCCGGGAGAAATAGAGTGTGAGATCCAGAGTCAGAGAGAGAAAGAGCGACAGATCCAGACAGAGAGAGAGAGAGACATGGAGAAAGAGAGGGAAAGAGAGCCGGAGGGATATAGAGATCCAGAAAGAGTGAGAGGGTGATCTAGTTAGAGAAAGAGGGGGAGATCCAGAGAGCGAGAGTGATCCTGAGACAGAGAACGAGAGAGAGAGAGAAATAGATGCAAAGAGGGGGATCCAGAGAGTGAGATACAGGGAGAGAAGGATAGAGAGCAAGAGAGAAATAGGGAGCCTGACACACAGAGAGAGAGATATCCAGAGAGAGAGAGAGGGGGAGAGATCCAAAGAATGACACAGAGATAGAGAGATCCAGAGAGTGAGAGATAATCAGAGAGACAGAGATCCAGCCAGAGACAGTGATTGAGATCCAGAGACAGAGGGAGAAAGAGAGAGAGATCCAGAGAGAGGGATCCAGAGAGAGAGAGGAAGAGAGAGACAGGGAGAGAGATAGAGAAAGATATATGAAGCAGACCCAGAGAGAGAGAGAGAGAGATACAGAGAGTTCCAGAGAAAGATAAAACCAGAGGGAGAGAGTTCAAGAGAGTGCAAGTGTTCCAGAGAGTGCGAGAGTTCCAGAGAGTGTGAGAGATCCAGAGAGAGAGAGAAATCCACAGAGAAAGAGAGATCCACAGAGAGAGAGAAATGCAGAGAGAGTGGGATCCAGAGAGAGGGATCCAGGGAGAGAGAGAGAGAGAGAGAGAGAGTCAGAGAGAGATAGGGAGCGAGATCAAGAGAGAGAAAGATCCAGAGATTTAGAGATAAATAGAGAGACAGAGATCCAGCAAGAGATAGAGAGTGAGATCCAGAGTCAGAGAGAGAAAGATAGACAGATCCAGAGAGAGAGATAGACATGGAGAGAAGAGAAAGAAATGATCCAAGGCGAGAGAGAGATCCAGTGAGAGACAGAGTGTGTGATTCAGAGAAAGAGATAGAGAGAGAGAGATCCAGAGAGAGAGATCCAGAGAGAGAGATCCAGAGAGAGAGATAGATGCAGGGAGAGAGATTCAGAGGGAGAGAGAGATAGGAAGCAGACCCAGAGAGATCTGGAGACAGAGAGAGAAAGAGAGAGAGAGAGAGAGATATCCAGAGAGAGAGATAGATGCAAGGAGAGAGATAGATGCAGGGAGAGAGAGAGATCCAGAGATAGAGAGAGAGAGATCCAGTGAGAGAGAGAGAGAGATCCAGAGAGAGAGAGAGAGAGAGATACAGTGAGAGAGAGAGAGAGAGAGAGATACAGTGAGAGAGAGAGAAACTCCAGGCAGATAGAGAGAAAGATCCAGGTAGGGATAGGGAGAGAGAGAGAGGGATCCAAAGAGAGAGAGTGATCCAGAGAGTGGAATCCAGAGAGAGAGAGGTAGAGAGACAGGGAGAGAGAGAGAGAGAAATAGAGAGAGATAGTAAGCAGACCCAGAGAGAGAGATAGAAATCCAGTGGGAGAGATATCCACAGAGATAGAGAGAGAGATCCAGAGAGTGAAAGATTACTGGAGAGGGAGAGATCCAGAGAGAGATTGGAAGAGAGAGTTACACAGAGAGGGATAGAGAGAGAAAGATCCAGAGAGAAAGAGAGAAAAAGAGAGAGACTCTCCAGAGAGTAAGAGAGAGAACCAAAGCGAAAGAGGGAGAGATCCAGAGAGAGAGAGAGCGAAAGATCCAGCGAGAGAGAGTGAGAGATTCAAAGATGCCCAGAGAGATAGAGAACAAAACCAAAAACAGAATTACCTGGAAAAACTCAGCAGGTCTGGCAGCATCGGCCGACAAGAAAAGAGTTGACTTTTTGAGTCCTCATGACCCTTCAACAGAACTTGAGTTCGAGTCCAAGAAAGAGTTGAAATATAAGCTGGTTTAAGGTGTGTTTGTGTGTGTGTGTGTGTGTGGGGGGGGGGGGGGGTGGGGCAGAGAGAGAGAGAGAGAGAGAGAGAGAGGTGGAGTGGGGGTGTGGTTCTAGGGACAAACAAGCAGTGAGAGAAGAAGATCATCAAAAGATGTCAACAACAAAAACAAAAGAACACATAGGTGTTGAAGTTAAAGTTGGTGATATTATCTAAACGAATGTGCTTATTAAGAATTGATGGTAGGGCACTCGAGGTATAGCTCTAGAAGGGGTGGGGAGAGCATCAAAGATGTAAAAAAAAATAAATAAATAATTTTCTTTTTCTTTTACTCTTTTTATAATGGAAATAGGTGGGAAAAGGAAAATCTATATAATTTATTGGAAAAAAAAGAAAAGGAAGGGGGAAACAGAAAAGGGGTGGGGTGGGGGAGGGAGCTCACGACCTAAAGTTGTTGAATTCAATATTCAGTCCGGTTGGCTGTAAAGTGCCTAGTCGGAAGATGAGGTGTTGTTCCTCCAGTTTGCGTTTGGCTTCACTGGAACAATGCAGCAAGCCAAGGACAGACATGTGGGCAAGAGAGCAGGGTGGAGTGTTAAAATGGCAAGCGACAGGGAGGTTTGGGTTATTCTTGCGGACAGACCGCAGGTGTTCTGCAAAGCGGTCGCCCAGTTTACGTTTGGTCTCTCCAATGTAGAGGAGACCACATTGGAAGCAACAAATGCAGTAGACTAAGTTGGGGGAAATGCAAGTGAAATGCTGCTTCACTTGAAAGGAGTGTTTGGGTCCTTGGACGGTGAGGAGAGAGGAAGTGAAGGGGCAGGTGTTGCATCCTTTGCGTGGGCATGGGGTGGTGCCATAGGAGGGGGTTGAGGAGTAGAGGGTGATGAAGCAGTGGACCAGGGTGTCCCGGAGGGAGCGATTCCTACAGAATGCCAATGGGGGAGGTGAAGGGAAGATGTGTTTGGTGGTGGCATCATGCTGGAGTTGGCGGATATGGCGGAGGATGATCCTTTGAATGCGGAGGCTGGTGGGGTGATAAGTGAGGACAAGGGGGACCCTATCATGTTTCTGGGAGGGAGGAGAAGGCGTGAGGGTGGATGCGCGGGAGATGGGCCGGACACGGTTGAGGGCCCTGTCAACGACCGTGGGTGGAAAACCTTGGTTAAGGAAGAAGGAGGACATGTCAGAGGAACTGTTTTTGAAGGTAGCATCATCGGAACAGATGCGACGGAGGCGAAGGAACTGAGAGAATGGGATGGAGTCCTTACAGGAAGTGGGGTGTGAGGAGCTGTAGTCGAGATAGCTGTGGGAGTCGGTGGGTTTGTAATGGATATTGGTGGACAGTCTATCACCAGAGATTGAGACAGAGAGGTCAAGGAAGGGAAGGGAAGTGTCAAAGATGGACCACTTGAAAATGATGGAGGGGTGGAGATTGGAAGCAAAATTAATAAATTTTTCCAAGTCCCGACGAGAGCATGAAGCGGCACTGAAGTAATCATCGATGTACTGGAGAAAGAGTTGTGGAAGGGGGCCGGAGTAGGACTGGAACAAGGAATGTTCCACATACCCCATAAAGAGACAGGCATAGCTGAGGCCCATGCAGGTACCCATAGCCACACCTTTTGTTTGGAGGAAGTGAGAGGAGTTGAAGGAGAAATTGTTCAGCATGAGAACAAGTTCAGCCAGACGGAGGAGAGTAGTGGTGGATGGGGATTGTTCGGGCCTCTGTTCGAGGAAGAAGCTAAGGGCCCTCAGACCATCCTGGTGGGGGATGGAGGTGTAGAGGGATTGGACATCCATGGTGAAGAGGAAGCGGTTGGGGCCAGGGAACTGGAAATTGTTGATGTGACGTAAGGTGTCAGAGGAATCACGGATCTTCTAATCCCAAACTCAGCCGTGTATTCACTATACCCCCTGACCTTCCCCTCTCCGATGCTGAAGGTTCAGTGCTCAGCAAAGGACTTAGTTTCATACCCTTATGCCCTCACCTCATTGAATTTCGGGGTCGGCACAATGCTGAACTCTTCTTCCGCCGTCTTCGTCTCTGGGCTCACTTCTATGGGCAGGAGTGCTCTCCCAGTTCAGCGAATCCTTTTACCCATCTCCAATATTCTCACTCCACCTGGACCCCTCCCTCTGGATTCTTACCTTCTCTTGATCTTTTCATTGAGAACTGTCGGCGCGACATTAGTCGTCTCAATTTCTCTGCTCCTCTCACCCATACTAACCTGTCTCTCTCTGAACTTACTGCACTGCATTCTCTCAGGTCCAACCCTGACATTGTCATCAAACCTGCTGACAAGGGTGGTGCTGTTGTTGTCTGGCGCACTGACCTCTACCTCGCAGAGACTGAGCGTCAAAACGCAGACACTTCCTCCTACCTCTCCCTAGACCATGACCCACCACTGAACATCAAGCCATTGTTTCCAGGACTGTCACTGACCTCATCTCCTCTGGGAATCTTCCTCCCACAGCTTCCAACCTGATAGTCGCCCAACCTCGGACGGGCCGCTTCTATCTCCTACCCAAAATCCACAAACAGAACTGCCCCGGTAGACCTATCGTCTCAGCTAGCTCCTGCCCCACAGAACTCATTTCTCGTTATCTTGACTCCCTTCTCTCTCCCCTTGTCCAGTCCCTTCCCACCTACATCCATGATTCCTCTGACACCTTACGTCACATCAAAAATTTCTAGTTCCCTGGCCCAAACCACTTCCTCTTCACCATGGACGTCCAATCCCTCTACACCTCCATCCCCCAGCAGGATGGTCTGAGGGCCCTTAGCTTCTTCCTCGAACAGAGGCCCGAACAATCCCCATCCACCACTACTCTCCTCCATCTGGCTGAACTTGTTCTCACGCTGAACAATTTCTCCTTCAACTCCTCTCACTTCCTCCAAGTAAAAGGTGTGGCTATGGGTACCCACGTGGGCCCCAGCTATGCCTGTCTCTTTATGGGGTATGTGGAACATTCCTTGTTCCAGTCCAACTCCGGCCCCCTTCCACAACTCTTTCTCCGGTACATCGTTGATTACTTCGGTGCTGCTTCAAGCTCTCGTCGGGACTTGGAAAAATTTATTAATTTTGCTTCCAATCTCCACCCCTCCATCATTTTCACATGGTCCATCTCTGACACTTCCCTTCCCTTCCTTGACCTCTCTGTCTCAATCTCTGGTGATAGACTGTCCACCAATATCCATTACAAACCCACCGACTCCCACAGCTATCTCGACTACAGCTCCTCACACCCCACTTCCTGTAAGGACTCCATCCCATTCTCTCAGTTCCTTCGCCTCCGTCGCATCTGTTCCGATGATGCTACCTTCAAAAACAGTTCCTCTGACATGTCCTCCTTCTTCCTTAACCAAGGTTTTCCACCCACGGTCGTTGACAGGGCCCTCAACCGTGTCCGGCCCATCTCCCGCGCATCCACCCTCACTTCTCCTCCCTCCCAGAAACATGATAGGGTCCCCCTTGTCCTCACTTATCACCCCACCAGCCTCCACATTCAAAGGATCATCCTCCGCCATTTCCACCAACTCCAGCATGATGCCACCACCAAACACCTCTTCCCTTCACCTCCCCCATTGGCATTCCGTAGGAATCGCTCCCTCCGGGACACCCTGGTCCACTGCTTCATCACCCTCTACTCCTCAACCCCCTCCTATGGCACCACCCCATGCCCACGCAAAGGATGCAACACCTGCCCCTTCACTTCCTCTCTCCTCACCGTCCAAGGACCCAAACACTCCTTTCAAGTGAAGCAGCATTTCACTTGCATTTCCCCCAACTTAGTCTACTGCATTTGTTGCTTCCAATGTGGTCTCCTCTACATTGGAGAGACCAAACGTAAACTGGACGACCACTTTGCAGAACACCTGCGGTCTGTCCGCAAGAATGGCCCAAACCTCCCTGTCGCTTGCCATTTTAACACTCCACCCTGCTCTCTTGCCCACATGTCTGTCCTTGGCTTGCTGCATCGTTCCAGTGAAGCCCAACGCAAACTGGAGGAACAACACCTCATCTTCCGACTAGGCACCTTACAGCCATCCGGACTGAAGATTGAATTCAACAACTTTAGGTTGTGAGCTCCCTCCCCCACCCCACCCCCTTTCTGTTTCCCGCTTCCTTTTCTTTTTTTCCCATTAAATTATATAGATTTTCCTTTTCCCACCTATTTCCATAATAAAAAGAGAAAGAGAGAAAAAAAATCTTTTTTTAACATCTTTTATGCTCTCCCCACCCCCACTAGAGCTATACCTTGAGTGCCCTACCATCCATTCTTAATTAGCACATTCGTTTAGATAATTTCACCAACTTTAACACCTACGTGTTCTTTTGTTTTTTGTTGTTGACATCTTTTGATGATTTGCTTCTCTCACTGCTTGTTTGTCCCTACAACCACACCCCCCCCACTCCACCTCTCTCTCTCTCTCTGCACCCCCCCCCCCCCCCCCCCCCCCCCCCCACACACACACACACACACACACACACACACACACACACACGTTAAACCAGCTTATATTTCAACTCTTTCTTGGACTCGAACTCAAGTTCTGTCGAAGGGTCATGAGGACTCGAAACATCAGCTCTTTTCTTCTCCGCCGATGCTGCCAGACCTGCTGAGTTTTTCCAGGTAATTCTGTTTTTGTTTTTGTTTTTGATTTCCAGCATCTGCAGTTTTTTTGTTTTTATCAGAGAGATGGAGACTCTGATCCAGAAAGAGAGATCCTGAGAGAGATCGAGAAAGATAGAGAAATATCCAGAGTGAGTTGAAGCTTTATGTCCAGAGAAAGAGAGAGAAAGAGAGAGGGATCGATCCACAGAGAGAGAGAGATCCATTGAGAGAGAGAGAGGTCCAGAGAGCTCCAGTGAGAGAGAGAGATCCAAAGAGAAATCGAGAGAGAGAGATCCAGAGGGAGGTTGAGAGAGAGAGATCCAGAGAGAGATGGAAAACCAGAGAGAGATTGACCCTGAGAGTGAGACAGAGATCCAGAGCTAGACAGGGAGAGATCCAGAGAGAGAGAGAGCAAAATATTCAGCAAGAGTGTGAGAGATTCAAAGACACCCAGAGAGATAGAGACTCTAATCCAGAAAGAGAGATCGAGAAAGATAGAGAAATATCCAGAGAGAGATAGAGAGTTAGAGCCAGAAAAAGACAGAGAAAGAGAGAGAACCAGAGAGAGAGAGTTCCAGTGAGAGACAGTGAGATATCCAGAGAGTGAGAAAACCAGTGAGAGAGTGATGCAGAGAGATATCATGGTCCAGAGAGAGAGAGAGACTCAAGAGAATGAGAGAGATCCAGGTAGAGAGAGAGGGATCCAGAGAGAGTGTGATCCAGAGAGAGGGAGCGAGAGATATCCAGAGAGAGGGATCCAGAGAGAGAGAGATCCAGTGAGAGAGAGATCCAGTGAGAGAGAGAGAGACTCCAGGCAGACAGAGAGAAAAAGATCCAGGTAGAGATAGAGAGAGAGAGGGATCCAGAGAGAGGAATCGAGAGAGAGAGAGAGAGGGAGAGAGACAGGGAGAGAGAGAGAGAAATCCAGTGGGAGACAGATCCAGAGAGAGAGAGAGAGATCCAGAGAGTGAAAGATTATTGGAGAGGGAGAGATCCAGAGAGACAAAGAGAGAGAGAGAACCAGAAAGGGAGATATCCAGACAGTGATAGATAAAGAGAGAGAGAGATCCGGAGAGAGAACCACAGTGAATGAGAGATCAAGAGAGAGAGATCCATGGAGAGATCGAGAAAGAGAGGGAGATAACCGGAGAGAGATAGAGAGTTAGATTCAGAAACACAGAGAGAGAAAGGGAGAGAGATAGATCCATGCAGAGAGAGAGATATCCACTGAGAGAGAGAGATGCAGAGAGAGAGTGGTCCAGTGAGGGACTCCAGGGAGAGAGAGAGAGTGAGATCGAGAGAGAGTGATCCAGGTAGAGAGAGACGTATAGTGATCCAGAGAGAGGGCACAAGAGAGGGAAAGATCCAGTGAGAGAGAGAGATCGAGTGAGAGAGAGAGATCCAGTGATAGAGAGAGATCCAGTGAGGGGGAGAGATCCAGTGAGATAGAGATCCAGTGAGAGAGAGATCCAATGAGAGAAAGATCCAATGAGAGAGAGAGATCCAGTGAGAGAGAGAGATCCAGTGAGAGAGAGAGATCCAGTGAGAGAGATCCAGTGAGAGAGAGAGAGAGTCCAGAGAGAGAGTGATCCAGGTAGAGAGAGAGAGGGAGGGAGAGAGAGAGAGAGAGATCCAGAGAGAGAGATCGAGAGAGAGAGATCCAGAGAATGAGATACAGGGAGAGAGAGATAGAGAGCGAGAGAGAAATAGGGAGCCTGACCCATAGAGAGAGAGAGATCCAGAGGGAGAGAAAGAAAGAGGAAGAGAGAGATAGACATAGGAAGCAGAACCAGAGAGAGAGAGATCCAGAGACAGAGAGAGAAGGAGAGTGAGAGAGATTCAGAGAGTGAAATAGATCCAGGGAGACTGAATGATAGATTCCGGGAGAAATAGAGAGTGAGATCCAGAGTCAGAGAGAGAAAGAGTGACAGATCCAGACAGAGAGAGAGAGAGAGACATGGAGAAAGAGAGGGAAAGAGAGCCGGAGGGAGATAGAGATCCAGAAAGAGTGAGAGGGTGATCTAGTTAGAGAAAGAGGGAGAGATCCAGAGAGCGAGAGTGATCCTGAGAGAGGGAGCAAGAGAGAGATCGTGAGAGGGAGAGATAGATGCAAAGAGGGGGATCCAGAGAGTGAGATACAGGGAGAGAAAGATAGAGAGCAAGAGAGAAATATGGAGCCTGATGCATAGAGAGAGAGAGATATCCAGAGAGAGAGAGAGAAAGAGAGAGAGAGAGAGAGGGAGATCCAGAGAGGGAGATATACAAAGAGTGACACAGAGATAGAGTGATCCAGAGAGTTAGAGATAAATAGAGAGACAGAGATCCAGCCAGAGACAGCGATTGAGATCCAGAGGCAGAGGGAGAAAGAGAGAGAGAGATCCAGAGAGAGGGATCCAGAGAGAGAGAAGAGAGAGACAGGGAGAGAGGTAGGGAAAGATATATGAAGCAGACCCAGAGAGAGAGAGCGAGCGAGAGAGAGACAGAGAGATCCAGAGAAAGATAAAACCAGAGGGAGAGAGTTCCAGAGAGTGTGAGAGATCCAGAGAGAGAGAGAGATCCACAGAGAAAGAGAGATCCACATAGAAAGAGAAATCCACAGAGAAAGAGAGATCCATGGAGAGAGAGAGATCCAGAGAGAGAGAAATCCAGAGAGAGGGATCCAGAGAGAGGGATCCAGAGAGAGGGATCCAGAGAGAGGGATCCAGAGAGGGAGAGAGGCAGAGAGAGATAGGGAGACAGACTCAGAGAGGGAGAGAGATCCAGAGAGCGAGAGAGATCCAGAGAGCGAGAGAGATCCAGAGAGCGAGAGAGATCCAGAGAGCGAGAGAGATCCAGAGAGCGAGAGAGATCCAGAGAGCGAGAGAGATCCAGAGAGCGAGAGAGATCCAGAGAGAGAGATCCAGAGAGAGAGAGAGATCCAGAGAGCGAGAGAGATCCAGAGAGAGAGAGATCCAGAGAGAGAGATCCAGAGAGAGAGATCCAGAGAGAGAGAGAGAGAGAGATCCAGAGATTAAGAGATAAATAGAGAGACAGAGATCCAGCAAGAGATAGAGAGTGAGATCCAGCGTCAGAGAGAGAAGGATAGACAGATCCAGAGAGAGAGATAGACATGGAGAGAAGAGAAAGAAATGATCCAAGGTGAGAGAGAGATCCAGTGAGAGAGAGTGTGTGTGATTCAGAGAAAGAGATAGAGAGAGAGAGAGAGATCCAGAGAGAGAGAGATGCAGGGAGAGAGATCCAGAGGGAGAGAGAGATAGGAAGCAGACCCAGAGAGATCCGGAGACAGAGAGAGAAAGAGAGAGAGAGAGATCCAGAGAGAGAGATAGATGCAGGGAGAGAGATAGATGCAGGGAGAGAGATAGATGCAGGGAGAGAGATAGATGCAGGGAGAGAGATAGATGCAGGGAGAGAGATAGATGCAGGGAGAGAGATAGATGCAGGGAGAGAGATAGATGCAGGGAGAGAGATAGATGCAGGGAGAGAGATAGATGCAGGGAGAGAGATAGATGCAGGGAGAGAGATAGATGCAGGGAGAGAGATAGATGCAGGGAGAGAGATAGATGCAGGGAGAGAGATAGATGCAGGGAGAGAGATAGATGCAGGGAGAGAGATAGATGCAGGGAGAGAGATAGATGCAGGGAGAGAGATAGATGCAGGGAGAGCGATAGAAGCATGGAGAGAGATAGATGCAGGGAGAGAGATAGATGCAGGGAGAGAGAGAGAGAGATCCAGAGAGAGATAGAGAGAAAGAGGGATCCAAAGAGAGAGAGTGATCCAGAGAGTGGAATCCAGAGAGAGAGAGGGAGAGAGACAGAGAGAGAGAAATAGAGAGAGATAGTAAGCAGACCCAGAGAGAGAGCTAGAAATCCAGTGGGAGAGATATCCAGAGAGAGAAAGCGAGATCCAGATAGTGAAAGATAAAAAGAGAGGGAGAGATCCAGAGAGAGATTGGAAGAGAGAGTTACCCAGAGAGGGATAGAGAGAGGAAGATCCAGAGAGAAAGAGAGAAAAAAACAGAGACTCTCCACAGAGTAAGAGAGAGACCCAGAGTGAAAGAGGGAGAGATCCAAAGAGAAAGAGCGAAAGATCCAGCGAGAGACAGCGAGAGATTCAAAGACACCCAGAGAGATAGAGACTCTAATCCAGAAAGAGAGATCGAGAAGGATAGGGAAATATTCAGAGAGCGTTAGAGTTAGAGCCAGAGAAAGAGAGAGAAATAGAGAGAGAGAGAGAGAGAGAGATCCAGTGAGAAAGAGTGAGAGATCGAGAGAGAGAGAGAACCAGTGAGAGAGAGATGCAGAGAGATATAGTGGTCCAGAGAGAGAGAGAGACTCCAGAGAAGGAGAGAGATCCAGGTACAGAGAGAGGGAGAGAGAGAGAGAGAGAGATCCAGAGAGAGGTAGAGAGGGAGAGAGACAGAGAGAGATGCAGGGAGAGAGAGAGAGAGAGAGATGCAGGGAGAGAGAGAGAGAGAGATGCAGGGAGAGAGAGAGAGATGCAGGGAGAGAGAGAGAGAGAGATGCAGGGAGAGAGAGAGAGAGAGACTCCAGGCAGAGAGAGAGAGAGAGAGATGCAGGGAGAGAGAGAGAGATGCAGGGAGAGAGAGAGAGAGAGATGCAGGGAGAGAGAGAGAGAGAGACTCCAGGCAGAGAGAGAGAGAGAGAGACTCCAGGCAGAGAGAGAGAGAGAGACTCCAGGCAGAGAGAGAGAGAGAGACTCCAGGCAGAGAGAGAGAGAGAGAGACTCCAGGCAGAGAGAGAGAGAGAGAGACTCCAGGCAGAGAGAGATAGAGAGAGACTCCAGGCAGAGAGAGAGAGAGAGAGAGACTCCAGGCAGAGAGAGAGAGAGATACTCCAGGCAGAGAGAGTGAGAGACTCCAGGCACAGAGAGAGAGAGAGAGAGACTCCAGGCAGAGAGAGAGAGAGAGAGACTCCAGGCAGAGAGAGTGAGAGACTCCAGGCACAGAGAGAGAGAGACTCCAGGCACAGAGAGAGAGAGAGAGACTCCAGGCACAGAGAGAGAGAGAGAGACTCCAGGCACAGAGAGAGAGAGAGAGACTCCAGGAACAGAGAGAGAGAGAGAGACTCCAGGAACAGAGAGAGAGAGAGAGACTCCAGGCACAGAGAGAGAGAGAGACTCCAGGCACAGAGAGAGAGAGAGAGACTCCAGGCACAGAGAGAGAGAGAGAGACCCAGGCACAGAGAGAGAGAGAGAGACTCCAGGCACAGAGAGAGAGAGAGAGACTCCAGGCACAGAGAGAGAGAGAGAGACTCCAGGCACAGAGAGAGAGAGAGACTCCAGGCACAGAGAAAGAGAGAGACTCCAGGCACAGAGAAAGAGAGAGACTCCAGGCACAGAGAGAGAGAGAGACTCCAGGCACAGAGAGAGAGAGAGACTCCAGGCACAGAGAGAGAGAGAGACTCCAGGCACAGAGAGAGAGAGAGAGACTCCAGGCACAGAGAGAGAGAGAGAGACTCCAGGCACAGAGAGAGAGAGAGAGACTCCAGGAACAGAGAGAGAGAGAGAGACTCCAGGCACAGAGAGAGAGAGAGAGACTCCAGGCACAGAGAGAGAGTGAGAGACTCCAGGCACAGAGAGAGAGAGAGAGACTCCAGGCACAGAGAGAGAGAGAGACTCCAGGCACAGAGAGAGAGAGAGACTCCAGGCACAGAGAGAGAGAGAGACTCCAGGCACAGAGAAAGAGAGAGACTCCAGGCACAGAGAGAGAGAGAGACTCCAGGCACAGAGAGAGAGAGAGACTCCAGGCACAGAGAGAGAGAGAGACTCCAGGCACAGAGAGAGAGAGAGACTCCAGGCACAGAGAGAGAGAGAGACTCCAGGCACAGAGAGAGAGAGAGACTCCAGGCACAGAGAGAGAGAGACTCCAGGCAGAGAGAGAGAGACTCCAGGCAGAGAGAGAGAGAGACTCCAGGCAGAGAGAGAGAGAGAGACTCCAGGCAGAGAGAGAGAGAGAGACTCCAGGCACAGAGAGAGAGAGACTCCAGGCAGAGAGAGAGAGAGAGACTCCAGGCAGAGAGAGAGAGAGACTCCAGGAAGAGAGAGAGAGACTCCAGGCAGAGAGAGAGAGAGACTCCAGGCAGAGAGAGAGAGAGAGACTCCAGGCAGAGAGAGAGAGACTCCAGGCAGAGAGAGAGAGACTCCAGGCAGAGAGAGAGAGAGACTCCAGGCAGAGAGAGAGAGAAAAACCAGGCAGATAGAGAGAGAGAGAAACCAGGCAGAGAGAGAGAGAGAAACCAGGCAGAGAGAGAGAGAGAAACCAGGCAGAGAGAGAGAGAGAAACCAGGCAGAGAGAGAGAGAGACTCCAGGCAGAGAGAGAGAGAGACTCCAGGCAGAGAGAGAGAGAGACTCCAGGCAGAGAGAGAGAGAGACTCCAGGCAGAGAGAGAGAGAGACTCCAGGCAGAGAGGGAGAGAGAGACTCCAGGCAGAGAGGGAGAGAGAGACTCCAGGCAGAGAGAGACAGAGAGACTGCAGGCAGAGAGAGAGACTCCAGGCAAAGAGAGAGAGTGAGACTCCAGGCAGAGAGAGAAAGAGACTCCAGGCAGAGAGAGAGAGAGACTCCTGGCAGAGAGAGAGAGAGTGAAGGATCCAGGTAGAGAAAGAGAGAGAGAGTGATCCAGAGAGAGGAATCCTGAGAGAGAGGGAGAGAGAGAGATAGTAAGCAGACCCATAGAAAGATACAGAGAGAGAGAGAGAGAGAGAAATCCAGCGGGAGAGATATCCAGGGAGAGAGAGAAAGAGATCCAGAGCGTGAAAGATAAAGAGAGAGGGAGAGATCCAGAGAGAGATCAGAAGAGAGAGTTACCCAGAGAGGAATAGAGAGAGAGAGATCCAGAGAGTGAGAGAGAAGAAAAGAGAGGCAGAGGGTGACCCTGAGAGTGAGATAGACATCCTGAGCAAAAGAGGGAGAGATCCAGCGAGAATGAGAGATTCAAAGACACCCAGAGAGATAGAGACTCTGATCCAGAAAGAGAGATCCAGAGAGAGATCGAGAAAGATAGAGAAATATCCAGAGTGAGTTGGAGAGGTAGATCCAGAGAAAGAGAGAGAACAAGAGAGGGATCAATCCACAGAGAGAGAGAGAGAGATCCAGAGAGCTCCAGTGAGAGAGAGAGATCCAGAGAGAAATCGAGAGAGAGAGATCCAGAGGGAGGGTGAGAGAGAGAGAGAGATCCAGAGAGAGACGGAAAACCAGAGAGAGATTGACCCTGAGAGTGAGACAGAGATCCAGAGCTAGACAAGGAGAGATCCAGAGAGAGAGAGAGAGCAAAATATTCAGCAAGAGAGAGTGAGAGATTCAAAGACACCCAGAGAGATAGAGACTCTAATCCAGAAAGAGAGATCGAGAAAGATAGAGAAATATCCAGAGAGAGATAGAGATTTAGAGCCAGAAAAAGACAGAGAAAGAGAGAAAGAGAGAGAGAGAGAGCAAAAGATCCAGCGGGAGAGAGTGAGAGATTCAAAGACACCCAGAGAGATGGAGTCTCTAATCCAGAAAGAGAGATCGAGAAAGATAGAGAAATATCCAGAGAGTGAAAGGGAGTTAGAGCCAGAGAGAGAGAGAACCAGAGAGAGAGGGTTCCAGAGAGAGAGAGTGAGATATCCAGAGAGTGAGAGAAAACCAGTGAGAGAGAGATGCAGAGAGATATTGTGGTCCTGAGAGAGAGAGACTCCAGAGAATGAGAGAGTTCCAGGTAGAGAGAGAGGGATCCAGAGAGAGTGTGATTCAGAGAGATGGATCCAGGGAGAGAGAGATACAGGGAGAGAGAGACAGAGCCTGGCCCATAGAGAGAGAGATCCAGAGAGAGAGAGAGAGAGGGAGAGAGAGATAGAGATAGACATAGGAAGCAGAACCAGAGAGAGAGAGAACCAGAGAGAGAGAGAGAGACTCCAGGCAGACAGAGAGAAAAAGATCCAGGTAGAGAAGAGAGAGAGAGAGGGATCCAGAGAGAGGAATCCAGAGAGAGAGAGAGAGGGAGAGAGAGAGAGGGAGAGAGAGAGAGGGAGAGAGAGAGAGAGAGAGAGAGAGAGAGATAGAGAGAGAGAGATAGAGAGAGAGAGATAGAGAGAGATAGTAAGCAGACCCAGAGAGAGAGATACAGAGAGAGAGTGAAATCCAGTGGGAGAGATATCAAGAGAGAGAGAGAGAGAGATCCAGAGAGTGAAAGATTACTGGAGAGGGAGAGATCCAGAGAGAGATTGGAAGAGAGAGTTACCCAGAGAGGGATGGAGAGAGAAAGATCCAGAGAGAAAGAGAGAAAAAAACAGAGACTCTCCAGAGAGTAAGAGAAACCCAGAGTGATAGAGGGAGAGATCCAGAGAGAGAGAGAGAAAGAGAGCAAAAGATCCAGCGAGAGAGAGCGAGAGATTCAAAGACACCCAGAGAGATAGAGACTATGATCCAGAGAGAATTCGAGAAAGATAGAGAAATATCCAGAGTGAGTTGGAGAGTTAGATCCAGAGAAAGAGAGAGAAAGAGAGAGGGATCGATCCACAGAGAGAGAGAGAGATCCATCAAGAGAGAGAGAGATCCAGAGAGCTCCAGTGAGAGAGATCCAAAGAGAAATCGAGAGAGAGAGAGTGACCCAGAAAGGGAGAGAGAGATCCAGAGGGAGGGAGAGAGAGAGAAATCCAGAGAGAGATCCAGAGAGAGACAGAAAACCAGAGAGAGATTGACCCTGAGAGTGAGAAAGAGATCCAGAGCTAGAGAGGGAGAGATCCAGAGAGAGAGAGAGCAAAATATCCAGCAAGAGAGAGCGAGAGATTCAAAGGCAGCCAGAGAGATAGAGACTCTAATCCAGAAAGAGAGATCGAGAAGGATAGGGAAATATCCAGAGAGAGATAGAGAGGGAGAGCCAGAGAAAGAGAGAGAGAGAGAGACAGGGGGTTCCAGTGAGAGAGAGAGAGAGAGAGAGAGAGAGAGAGAGAGAGCGCAAAAGATCCCATGACAGACAGCGAGAGATTCAAAGACACCCAGAGAGATAGAGACTCTAATCCAGAAAGAGAGATCGAGAAAGATAGAGAAATATCCAGAGAGTGATAGAGAGTTAGAGCCAGAGAAAGAGAGAGAAATCCAGAGAGAGTTCCAGTGAGAAAGAGTGAGAGATCCAGAGAGAGAGAGAACCAGTAAGAGAGAGATGCAGAGAGATATAGTGGTCCAGAGAGAGAGAGACTCCAGAGAAGGAGAGAGATCCAGGTAGAGAGAGAGGGGGAGAGAGAGAGAGAGAGAGAGAGAGAGAGATGCAGGGAGAGAGAGAGAGAGATGCAGGGTGAGAGAGAGTGATGCAGGGAGAGAGAGAGAGAGAGAGAAATGCAGGGAGAGAGAGAGAGAGAGATGCAGGGAGAGAAAGAGAGAGAGAGATGCAGGGAGAGAGAGAGAGAGATGCAGGGAGAGAGAGAGAGAGATGCAGGGAGAGAGAGAGAGATGCAGGGAGAGAGAGAGAGATGCAGGGAGAGAGAGAGAGATGCAGGGAGAGAGAGAGAGATGCAGGGAGAGAGAGAGAGATGCAGGGAGAGAGAGAGAGATGCAGGGAGAGAGAGAGAGATGCAGGGAGAGAGAGAGAGATGCAGGGAGAGAGAGAGAGATGCAGGGAGAGAGAGAGAGAGATGCAGGGAGAGAGAGAGAGAGATGCAGGGAGAGAGAGAGAGAGATGCAGGGAGAGAGAGAGAGAGATGCAGGGAGAGAGAGAGAGATGCAGGGAGAGAGAGAGAGATGCAGGGCGAGAGAGAGAGATGCAGGGAGAGAGAGAGAGACTCCAGGCAGAGAGAGAGAGAGAGACTCCAGGCAGAGAGAGAGAGAGAGACTCCAGGCAGCGAGAGAGAGAGAGACTCCAGGCAGCGAGAGAGAGAGAGACTCCAGGCAGCGAGAGAGAGAGAGACTCCAGGCAGCGAGAGAGAGAGAGACTCCAGGCAGCGAGAGAGAGAGAGACTCCAGGCAGCGAGAGAGAGAGAGACTCCAGGCAGCGAGAGAGAGAGAGACTCCAGGCAGCGAGAGAGAGAGAGACTCCAGGCAGCGAGAGAGAGAGAGACTCCAGGCAGCGAGAGAGAGAGAGACTCCAGGCAGCGAGAGAGAGAGAGACTCCAGGCAGCGAGAGAGAGAGAGACTCCAGGCAGCGAGAGAGAGAGAGACTCCAGGCAGCGAGAGAGAGAGAGACTCCAGGCAGCGAGAGAGAGAGAGACTCCAGGCAGCGAGAGAGAGAGAGACTCCAGGCAGCGAGAGAGAGAGAGACTCCAGGCAGCGAGAGAGAGAGAGACTCCAGGCAGCGAGAGAGAGAGAGAGACTCCAGGCAGCGAGAGAGAGAGAGACTCCAGGCAGCGAGAGAGAGAGAGACTCCAGGCAGCGAGAGAGAGAGAGACTCCAGGCAGCGAGAGAGAGAGAGACTCCAGGCAGCGAGAGAGAGAGAGACTCCAGGCAGCGAGAGAGAGAGAGACTCCAGGCAGCGAGAGAGAGAGAGACTCCAGGCAGCGAGAGAGAGAGAGACTCCAGGCAGCGAGAGAGAGAGAGAGAGACTCCAGGCAGCGAGAGAGAGAGAGAGAGACTCCAGGCAGAGAGAGAGAGAGAGACTCCAGGCAGCGAGAGAGAGAGAGACTCCAGGCAGCGAGAGAGAGAGAGACTCCAGGCAGCGAGAGAGAGAGAGACTCCAGACAGAGAGAGAGAGAGACTCCAGGCAGAGAGAGAGAGAGAGAGATTCCAGGCAGAGAGAGAGAGAGAGAGAGAGACTCCAGGCAGAGAGAGAGAGAGAGTCTCCAGGCAGAGAGAGAGAGAGACTCCAGGCAGAGAGAGAGAGAGACTCCAGGCAGAGAGAGAGAGAGACTCCAGGCAGAGAGAGAGAGAGAGTCTCCAGGCAGAGAGAGAGAGAGACTCCAGGCAGAGAGAGAGAGAGACTCCAGGCAGAGAGAGAGAGAGACTCCAGGCAGAGAGAGAGAGAGACTCCAGGCAGAGAGAGAGCGACTCCAGGCAGAGAGAGAGCGACTCCAGGCAGAGAGAGAGCGACTCCAGGCAGAGAGAGAGAGACTCCAGGCAGAGAGAGAGAGAGCCTCCAGGCAGAGAGAGAGAGAGTGAAGGATCCAGTTAGAGAAAGAGAGAGAGAGTGATCCAGAGAGAGGAATCCTGAGAGAGAGGGAGAGAGACAGGGAGAGAGAGATAGTAAGCAGACCCATAGAAAGATAGAGAGAGAGTGAGAAGTCCAGCAGGAGAGATATCCAGGGAGAGAGAGAAAGAGATCCAGAGAGTGAAAGATAAAGAGAGAGGAAGAGATCCAGAGACAGATCGGAAGAGAGAGTTACCCAGAGAGGGATAGAGAGAGAGAGATCCAGAGATTGAGAGAGAAGAAAAGAGAGGAAGAGGGTGACCCTGAGAGCGAGATAGACATCCTGAGCAAAAGAGGGAGAGATTCAAAGATACCCAGAGAGATAGAGACGCTGATCCAGAAAGAGAGATCCAGAGAGAGATCGAGAAAGATAGAGAAATATCCAGAGTGAGTTGGAGAGTTAGATCCAGAGAAAGAGAGAGCGAGAGAGGGATCAATCCACAGAGAGAGAGAGAGAGAGATCCATCGAGAGAGAGAGATCCAGAGAGCTCCAGTGAGAGAGAGAGATCCAGAGAGAAATCGAGAGAGAGAGATTCAGAGGGAGGGCGAGAGAGTGAGATCCAGAAAGAGACGGAAAACCAGAGAGAGATTGACCCTGAGAGTGAGACAGAGATCCAGAGCTAGAGAGGGAGAGATCCAGAGAGAGAGAGAGCAAAATATTCAGCAAGAGAGAGTGAGAGATTCAAAGACACCCAGAGAGATAGAGACTCTAATCCAGAAAGAGAGATTGAGAAAGATAGAGAAATATCCAGAGAGCGATAGGGAGTTAGAGCCAGAGAGAGAGAGAGAGGGTTCCAGTGAGAGAGAGTGAGATATCCAGAGAGAGAAAAAACCAGTGAGAGAGAGATGCAGAGAGATATTGTGATCCAGAGAGAGAGAGAGACTCCAGAGAATGAGAGAGATCCAGGTAGAGAGAGAGGGATCCAGAGGGAGTGTGATCCAGAGAGAGGGATCCAGAGAGAGAGATACAGGGAGAGAGAGACAGAGAGGGAGAGA
Source organism: Carcharodon carcharias (assembly GCF_017639515.1). Taxonomy (NCBI): domain Eukaryota; kingdom Metazoa; phylum Chordata; class Chondrichthyes; order Lamniformes; family Lamnidae; genus Carcharodon; species Carcharodon carcharias. The sequence goes on from NC_054490.1 coordinate 33,065,676, forward strand.
GAGAGACAGAGCCTGGCCCATAGAGAGAGAGAGAGAACCAGAGAGAGAGAGAGACTCCAGGCAGACAGAGAGAAAAAGATCCAGGTAGAGAAGAGAGAGAGAGGGATCCAGAGAGAGGAATCCAGAGAGAGAGAGGGAGAGAGAGAGAGGGAGAGAGAGAGAAAGAGAGAGATAGAGAGAGATAGTAAGCAGACCCAGAGAGAGAGATACAGAGAGAGAGAGAGAGAAATCCAGTGGGAGAGCTATCAAGAGAGAGAGATCCAGAGAGAGAGAGAGAGAAAGAGAGCAAAAGATCCAGCGAGAGAGAGCGAGCGATTCAAAGACACCCAGAGAGATGGATAGAAAGAGCCTGAGAAAGAGAGAGAAAGATATCCAGAGAGAGAGTTCCAGTGAGAGAGAGGGAGAGATCCAGAGAGAGAGAGAAAAAGAGAGCAAAAGATCCAGCGAGAGATTCAAAGACACCCAGAGAGATAGAGACTCTGATTCAGAGAGAGATCGAGAAAGATAGAGAAATATCCAGAGTGAGTTGGAGAGTTAGATCCAGAGAAAGAGAGAGAAAGAGAGACGGATCGATCCACAGAGAGAGAGAGAGATCCATCGAGAGAGAGAGATATCCAGAGAGCTCCAAAGAGAGAGATCCAAAGAGAAATCGAGAGAGAGAGAGTGACCCCGAGAGGGAGAGAGAGATCCAGAGGGAGGGAGAGAGAGAGAAATCCAGAGAGAGATCCAGAGAGAGACAGAAAACCAGAGAGAGATTGACCCTGAAAGCGAGAAAGAGATCCAGAGCTAGAGAGGGAGAGATTCAGAGAGAGAGAGAGAGAGAGCAAAATATCCAGCGAGAGAGAGAGAGAGATTCAAAGGCAGCCAGAGAGAGAGAGATTCTAATGCAGAAAGAGAGATCGAGAAGGATAGGGAAATATCCAGAGAGAGATAGAGAGGTAGATCCAGAGAAAGAGAGAGAGAGAGAGACAGGGGGTTTCAGTGAGAGAGAGGGAGAGATCCAGAGAGAGAGAGAGAGAGCGCAAAAGATCCAGCGAGAGAGAGAGAGAGATTCAAAGACACCCAGAGAGATAGAGACTCTAATCCAGAAAGAGAGATCAAGAAAGATAGAGAAATATCCAGAGAGTTATAGAGAGTTAGAGCCAGAGAAAGAGAGAGAAATCCAGAGAGAGTTCCAGTGAGAAGGAGTGAGAGATCCAGAGAGAGAGAGAGAGAACCAGTAAGACAGAGATGCAGAGATATATAGTGGTCCAGAGAGAGAGAGACTCCAGAGAAGGAGAGAGATCCAGGTAGAGAGAGAGGGAGAGAGAGTGAGAGATCCAGACAGAGTATGATCCAGAGAGAGAGAGAGAGAGAGATACAGGGATACAGAGATAGAGAGCCTTACCCATAGAGAGAGAGAGAGATCCGAAGAGAGGGATCAATAGAGAGGGAGATAGAGAGGGAGAGAGAGAGAGAGAGAGGGAACCTGACCCATAGAGAGAGAGAGATCCAGAGAGAGAGATAGATGCAGGGAGACAGTGAGAGAGAGATAGATGCAGGGAGACAGTGAGAGAGAGATAGATGCAGGGAGACAGTGAGAGAGAGATAGATGCAGGGAGACAGTGAGAGAGAGATAGATGCAGGGAGACAGTGAGAGAGAGATAGATGCAGGGAGACAGTGAGAGAGAGATAGATGCAGGGAGACAGTGAGAGAGAGATAGATGCAGGGAGACAGTGAGAGAGAAATAGATGCAGGGAGACAGTGAGAGAGAGATAGATGCAGGGAGACAGTGAGAGAGAGATAGATGCAGGGAGACAGTGAGAGAGAGATAGATGCAGGGAGACAGTGAGAGAGAGATAGATGCAGGGAGACAGTGAGAGAGAGATAGATGCAGGGAGACAGTGAGAGAGAGATAGATGCAGGGAGACAGTGAGAGAGAGATAGATGCAGGGAGACAGTGAGAGAGAGATAGATGCAGGGAGACAGTGAGAGAGAGATAGATGCAGGGAGACAGTGAGAGAGAGATAGATGCAGGGAGACAGTGAGAGAGAGATAGATGCAGGGAGACAGTGAGAGAGAGATAGATGCAGGGAGACAGTGAGAGAGAGATAGATGCAGGGAGACAGTGAGAGAGAGATAGATGCAGGGAGACAGTGAGAGAGGGGCCAGGCGCGGAGAGAGAGGGGCCAGGCGCGGAGAGAGAGGGGCCAGGCGCGGAGAGAGAGGGGCCAGGCGCGGAGAGAGAGGGGCCAGGCGCGGAGAGAGAGGGGCCAGGCGCGGAGAGAGAGGGGCCAGGCGCGGAGAGAGAGGGGCCAGGCGCGGAGAGAGAGGGGCCAGGCGCGGAGAGAGAGGGGCCAGGCGCGGAGAGAGAGGGGCCAGGCGCGGAGAGAGAGGGGCCAGGCGCGGAGAGAGAGGGGCCAGGCGCGGAGAGAGAGGGGCCAGGCGCGGAGAGAGAGGGGCCAGGCGCGGAGAGAGAGGGGCCAGGCGCGGAGAGAGAGGGGCCAGGCGCGGAGAGAGAGGGGCCAGGCGCGGAGAGAGAGGGGCCAGGCGCGGAGAGAGAGGGGCCAGGCGCGGAGAGAGAGGGGCCAGGCGCGGAGAGAGAGGGGCCAGGCGCGGAGAGAGAGGGGCCAGGCGCGGAGAGAGAGGGGCCAGGCGCGGAGAGAGAGGGGCCAGGCGCGGAGAGAGAGGGGCCAGGCGCGGAGAGAGAGGGGCCAGGCGCGGAGAGAGAGGGGCCAGGCGCGGAGAGAGAGGGGCCAGGCGCGGAGAGAGAGGGGCCAGGCGCGGAGAGAGAGGGGCCAGGCGCGGAGAGAGAGGGGCCAGGCGCGGAGAGAGAGGGGCCAGGCGCGGAGAGAGAGGGGCCAGGCGCGGAGAGAGAGGGGCCAGGCGCGGAGAGAGAGGGGCCAGGCGCGGAGAGAGAGGGGCCAGGCGCGGAGAGAGAGGGGCCAGGCGCGGAGAGAGAGGGGCCAGGCGCGGAGAGAGAGGGGCCAGGCGCGGAGAGAGAGGGGCCAGGCGCGGAGAGAGAGGGGCCAGGCGCGGAGAGAGAGGGGCCAGGCGCGGAGAGAGAGGGGCCAGGCGCGGAGAGAGAGGGGCCAGGCGCGGAGAGAGAGGGGCCAGGCGCGGAGAGAGAGGGGCCAGGCGCGGAGAGAGAGGGGCCAGGCGCGGAGAGAGAGGGGCCAGGCGCGGAGAGAGAGGGGCCAGGCGCGGAGAGAGAGGGGCCAGGCGCGGAGAGAGAGGGGCCAGGCGCGGAGAGAGAGGGGCCAGGCGCGGAGAGAGAGGGGCCAGGCGCGGAGAGAGAGGGGCCAGGCGCGGAGAGAGAGTGGCCAGGCGCGGAGAGAGAGGGGCCAGGCGCGGAGAGAGAGGGGCCAGGCGCGGAGAGAGAGGCCAGGCGCGGAGAGAGAGGCCAGGCGGGGAGAGAGACTCCGGGCACAGAGAGAGACTCCGGGCACAGAGAGAGACTCCGGGCACAGAGAGAGACTCCGGGCACAGAGAGAGACTCCGGGCACAGAGAGAGACTCCGGGCACAGAGAGAGACTCCGGGCACAGAGAGAGACTCCGGGCACAGAGAGAGACTCCGGGCACAGAGAGAGACTCCGGGCACAGAGAGAGACTCCGGGCACAGAGAGAGACTCCGGGCACAGAGAGAGACTCCGGGCACAGAGAGAGACTCCGGGCACAGAGAGAGACTCCGGGCACAGAGAGAGACTCCGGGCACAGAGAGAGACTCCGGGCACAGAGAGAGACTCCGGGCACAGAGAGAGACTCCGGGCACAGAGAGAGACTCCGGGCACAGAGAGAAAGACTCCGGGCACAGAGAGAAAGACTCCGGGCACAGAGAGAAAGACTCCAGGCAGAGAGAAAGACTCCAGGCAGAGAGAAAGACTCCAGGCAGAGAGAAAGACTCCAGGCAGAGAGAAAGACTCCAGGCAGAGAGAAAGACTCCAGGCAGAGAGAAAGACTCCAGGCAGAGAGAAAGACTCCAGGCAGAGAGAAAGACTCCAGGCAGAGAGAGAGAGAGAAGGATCCAGGTAGAGAAGGAGAGAGTGAGCGATCCAGAGATAGGAATCCAGAGGGAGAGAGGGAGAGAGACAGGGAGAGATAGAGAGAGATAGTAAGCAGACCCATAGAAAGATACAGAGAGAGAGATAGAAATCCAGCGGGAGAGATATCCAGGGAGAGAGAGAAAGAGATCCAGAGAGTGAAAGATAAATAGAGAGGGAGATATCCAGAGAGAGATCGGAAGAGAGAGTTGCCCAGAGAGGGATAGAGAGAGAGAGAGATCCAGAGAATGAGAGAGAGAAAAAAGAGAGGGAGAGAGTGACCCTGAAAGTGCGAGAGAGATCCAGAGCGAAAGAGGGAGAGATCCAGCAAGAGTGTGAGACATGGAGACAGAGAGAGAGAGAGATCCAGAGGGAGAAGTATCCAGTGAGAGTTTAGTAGATCCAGATAGAAAGATAGAGACAGACCCAAAGCAAGAGAGGGAAAGGTCCAGAGAGAGAGAGAAAAAGATCCAGTGAGAGAGAGAGAGGGATTCAAAGACACCCAGAGTGATAGAGACTCCCATCAAGAAAGTGAGATCCAGAGAGAGATCAAGATAGATAGAGAAATATCCAGAGTGAGTTGGAGAGTTAGATCCAGAGAAAGAAGGAGAGAAAGAGAGAGGGATCGATCCACAGAGAGAGAGAGAGAGAGAGAGATCCATCGAGAGAGAGAGATCCAGAGAGCTCCAGTGAGAGAGAGAGATCCAGAGAGAGATTGACCCTGAGAGTTTGACAGAGATCTAGAGCTAGAGAGGAAGAGATCCAGAGAGAGAGAGAGCGAAATATTCACCAAGAGAGAGTGAGAGATTCAAAGACACCCAGAGAGATAGAGACTCTAATCCAGAAAGAGAGATTGAGAAGAATAGAAAAATATCCAGAGAGAGATGGAGAGTTAGAGCCAGAAAAAGAGAAAGAGAGAAAGAGAGAGAGAGAGAGCAAAAGATACAGCGAGAGAGAGCGAGAGATTCAAAGACACCCAGAGAGCTAGAGACTCTAATCCAGAAAGAGAGATCGAGAAAGTTTGAGAAATATCCAGAGAGCGATAGAGAGTTAGAGCCAGAGAGAGAGAGAGAGAGAGAGAACCAGTGAGAGAGAGAGAGATATCCAGAGAGAGAGAAAACCAATGAGAGAGAGATGCAGAGAGATATCGTTGTCCAGAGAGACAGAGAATCCAGAGAAACAGAGATCCAGGTAGAGAGAGAGGGATCCAGAGACAGTGTGATCCAGAGAGAGGGATCCAGAGAGACAGATACAGGGAGACAGAGATAGAGAGGGAGAGAGAGAGAGACAGAGCCTGGCCCATAGAGAGAGAGAGAGCGAGGGAGAGAGAGATAGAGATAGACATAGGAAGCAGAACCAGAGAGAGAGAGAGCCAGAGACAGAGAGATAAATAGAGAGACAGAGATCCAGCAAGAGATAGGGAGTGAGATCTAGAGTCTGAGACAGAGAGAGAGAGATCCAGATGGAGAGAGAGACATGGAGACAGAGAGAGAGAGATCCAGAGGGAGAAGTATCCAGTGAGAGTTTAGTAGATCCAGATAGAAAGATAGAGACAGACCCAAAGCAAGAGAGGGAAAGGTCCAGAGAGAGAGAGAAAAAGATCCAGTGAGAGAGAGAGACGTCTTCAAAGACACCCAGAGAGAAAGAGACACTGATCCAGAAAGAGAGATCCAGACAGAGATTAAGATAGAGAAATATCCAGAGTGAGTTGGAGTTAGATCCAGAGAAAGAGAGGGGGATCGATCCACAGAGAGAGAGAGAGAGAGAGAGATCTATTGGGAGAGAGAGATGCAGAGACCTCCAGTGGGAGAGAGAAATCGAGAGAGAGAGTGTGACCCAGAGAGGGAGAGAAACAGATCCAGAGGGAGGAAGAAAGAGAGAAATCCAGAGAGAGATCCAGAGAGTGACAGAAAACAAGAGAGAGATTGACCCTGAGAGTGAGACAGAGATCCAGAGCTAGACAGGGAGAGATCCAGAGAGAGCAAAATATCCAGCGAGAGAGAGCGAGAGATTCAAAGACACCCAGAGAGATAGAGACTCTGATCCAGAAAGCGAGATCGAGAAAGATAGACAAATATCGAGAGAGAGATAGATAGAAAGAGCCTGAGAAAGAGAAAGATATCCAGAGAGAGAGAGAGAGTTCCAGTGAGAGAGAGGGAGAGATACAGAGAGAGAGAGAAAAAAAGAGAGCAAACGATCCAGCGAGAGATTCAAAGACACCCAGAGAGATAGAGACTCTGATTCAGAGAGAGATCGAGAAAGATAGAGAAATATCCAGAGTGAGTTGGAGAGTTAGATCCAGAGAAAGACAGAGCGAGAGAGGGATCAATCCACAGAGAGAGAGAGAGAGATCCAGAGAGAGACGGATGCAGTGTGAGACAGATAGAGAGAGTGATACAGAGAGAGAGAGATTAAGAAAGAGAGATCCAGAGAGACAACGAGAGAGAGAGATAAAGAAAGAGTGAGATCCAGAGAGTGAGAGATAAAGAGAGAGAGAGAAAGTGTGTTCTGGAGAGAGATCCAGAGTGAATAAGAGATCTAAAGAGAGAGAGAGATCGAGAAAGAGAGAGAGATCACCAGAGAGAGATAGAGAGTTAGATTCAGAGACAGAGAGTGAGAAAGGGAGAGAAATTCAGAGAGAGAGATAGATCCAGGGAGAGAGAGAGAGATCCAGTGAGAGAGAGAGATGCAGAGAGTGGTCCAGAGAGAGTGACTCCAGGGAGAGAGAGAGAGTAGGATCGAGAAAGAGAGATTCAGGTAGAGAGAGAGAGAGAGAGTAATCCAGAGAGAGGGCACAAGAGAGAGAGATCCAGAGAGAGATAGTAAGAGAGACAGAGACAGAGAGAGGGAGAGAGAGAGAGAGAGGAAGAGAGAGACAGGGAGAGAGATAGAGAGAGAGAGAGGGGGGGTAGGAAGCAGACCGAGAGAGAGAGAGAGAGATCCAGAAAGAGATAAATCCAGAGGGAGAGATAACCACAGAGAAAGAGAGATCCAGGGACTGAGAGAGACAGATAAAGAGAGAAATCGAGAGAGAGAGAGAGAGAGAGAGAGTTTGTCCCCAAAGAGGGAGATACAGATCCAGAGGGAGGGAGTTAGAGAGAGAGACATCCAGAGAGAAATCCAGGGAGAGAGAGACAGAAAACCAGAGAGACGCAGAGAGAGAGAGACGCTGAGAGTGAGGGAGAGAGATCCAGAGCGAGAGGGACAGATCCAGAGACAGAGAGAGCGAGAGGTCCAGCGAGAGAGAGCAAGAGATTCAAAAACACCCAGAGAGATAGAGATACTGATCCAGAAAGAGAGATCCAGAGAGAGATCGAGAAAGTTAGAGAAATATCCAGAGAGAGAGAGTGCGATCCAGAGACAAAGAGAAAAAGAGAGAGAGATCCATGGAGAGAGAGAGAGAAAAAACCAGAGAGAGAGAGAGATCCAGTGAGAGAGATATCCAGAGAGAGAGATTCAGTGAGAGAGAGAGAGAGATTCAGTGAGAGAGAGAGAGATGCAGAAAGACTGTGGTCCAGAGAGAGAGAGAGGGTAGATCCAAAGAGAGAGAGAGATATCTAGGAAGAGAGAGAAAGAGAAAGAGAAAGAGAGAGATCCAGAGTGTGAGAGACAGAGAGTGATACAGGGAAAAGGAGCTAGAGAGAGATCGAGAGAGAGAGAGATCCAGAGAGAGGGGTCCAGACAGAGGGATCCAGAGAGAGATAGAGAGGGAGAGAGCCATAGGGAGCCAGATCCAGAGAGAGAGGGAGAGATCCAGAGAGAGATCCAGAGGGAGAGAGAGATCGATAGAGAGAGATGCAGAGGGAGAAAAAATGGAGAAGAGAGAGAGACAGATCCGGTGAGAGATCAAGAAAGAGAGAGAGAGATTAGCAGAGAGAGATAGAGTGTCAAAATCAGAGACAAAGAGAGAGATCCAGGGAGGGAGATAGATACAAGGAGAGAGAGAGATCCAGGGAAAGAGAGGCCCAGTGAGAGAGAGTGGACCAGAGAGAGAGAGACTCCAGGGAGAGGAAGAGAGAGATAGAGAGAGAGGGATCCAGAGAGAGAGAGGGATCCAGAGAGAGAGAGGGATCCAGAGAGAGAGAGGGATCCAGAGAGAGAGGGATCCAGAGAGAGAGGGATCCAGAGAGAGAGGGATCCAGAGAGAGAGAGGGATCCAGAGAGAGAGGGATCCAGAGAGAGAGGGATCCAGAGAAAGAGGGATCCAGAGAAAGAGGGATCCAGAGAAAGAGGGATTCAGAGAGAGAGGGATCCAGGGAGAGAGGGACAGGGAGAGAGGGACAGGGAGAGAGAGACAGGGAGAGAGAGACAGGGAGAGAGAGACAGGGAGAGAGAGACAGGGAGAGAGAGACAGAGAGGGAGAGACAGAGAGGGAGAGACAGAGAGGGAGAGACAGAGAGGGAGAGACAGAGAGGGAGAGACAGAGAGGGAGAGACAGAGGGAGCCAGACCCAGAGAGAGATCCAGAGAGATAAATCCAGGAGAATAGATATCCAGAGAGAGAGGGCGATCCAGAGATTCAAAGACACCCAGAGAGATAGAGACACTGATCCAGAAAGAGAATTCCAGAGAGAGATCGATAAAGATAGAGAAATATCCAGAGAGAGTTAGAGAGTTGGATCCAGAGAAAGAGAGAGGGAGAGATCCACAGAGAGAGAGTGATCCATCGAGATAGAGATCCAGAGAGATCCAGTGAGAGAGAGAGCCAGAGAGAAATCGAGAGAGTGTGTGACCCAGAGAGGAGAGAGAGATCCAGAGGGAGGTAGAGAGAGAGAGAGAAAACCAGAGAGAGATACAGAGAGAGAGAGAAAGAGAAAAAACCAGAGAGAGAGTGACCCTGAGAGTGAGAGAGAGATCCAGAGAGAGAGAGAGAGCGAAAGAGAGCGAGAGATTCAAAGACACCAGAGAGATAGACCCTCTGATCCAGAGAGAGATCGAAAAAGATAGAGAAATATCCAGAGAGAGATAGAGAGTGAGATCCAGAGAGAAAGAGAGAGATCCACGGAGACAGAGAGAGAGAGAGAGAGAGAGAATCAGAGAGAGAGAGATCCAGCGAGAGATATATCCAGAGAGAGATTCAATGTGAGAGAGAGAGAGAGATGCAGAAAGAGTGTGGTCCAGAGAGAGAGTAGATCCAAAGAGAGAGAGATATCTAGGAAAAGAGAGAGAGATCCAGAGTGTGAGAGATAGAGAGAGTGATACAGAGAGAAGGAGCTAGAGAGAGATCAAGAGAGAGAGAGATCCAGAGAGAGGGATCCAGAGAGAGAGAGACCGGGAGAGAGAGAGAGAGGGAGAGAGCCATAGGGAGCCAGACCCAGAGAGAGAGGGATAGATCCAGAGAGAGAGGGAGAGATTCAGAGGGAGATCCAGAGGGAGAGAGAGATTAGCAGAGAGAGATAGTGAGTGAGATTCAGAGACAGAGAGAGAGAGAGAGAGAGATCCAGGGAGGGAGATAGATACATGGAGAGAGAGACCCAGGGAGAGAAAGAGATTCTGAGAGAGAGTGGACCAGAGAGAGAGAGACTCCAGGGAGAGTAAGAGAGAGGGAGAGAGATCCAGAGAGATATATATCCAGAGTGAGAGAGAGAGAGAGAGAGAGCTAGAGAGAGAGAGAGAGAGAGAGAGCTAGAGGGAGAGAGAGAGTGAGAGACAGGGAGAGTGAGAGACAGGGAGAGTGAGAGACAGGGAGAGTGAGAGACAGGGAGAGTGAGAGACAGGGAGAGTGAGAGACAGGGAGAGTGAGAGACAGGGAGAGTGAGAGACAGGGAGAGTGAGAGACAGGGAGAGTGAGAGACAGGGAGAGTGAGAGACAGGGAGAGTGAGAGATAGGGAGCCAGACCCAGAGAGAGATCCAGAGAAAGAAAAATCCAGCAGAATAGATAACCAGAGAGAGAGGGCGATCCAGAGATTCAAAGAGAGATAGAGACTCTGATCCAGAAAGACAATTCCAGAGAGAGATCGAGAAAGATAGAGAAATATCCAGAGAGAGATAGAGAGTGAGATCCAGAGAGAATGACAGAGAAATCCACGGAGAGAGTGGGAGAGAGAGAAAACCAGAGAGAGAGAGATCCAGCGAGAGAGATATCCAGAGAGAGAGATTCAGTGTGAGAGAGAGAGAGATGCAGAAAGAGTGTGGTCCAGAGAGAGAGTAGATCCAAAGAGAGAGAGAGATATCTAGGAAGAGAGAGAGAGATCCAGAGGGTGAGAGATAGAGAGAGTGATACAAAGAGAAGGGAGCTAGAGAGAGAGGGAGAGAGAGAGAGAGAGAGATCCAGAGAGAGGGATCCAGAAAGAGAGAGAGAGCCATAAGGAGGCAGACCCAGAGAGAGAGGGAGAGATCCAGAGAGAGAGGGAGAGATCCAGAGGGAGAAAAATGGAGAAGAGAGAGAGACAGATCCAGAGAGAGATCAAGAGAGAGAGAAAGAGAGAGATTAGCAAAGAGAGATAGTGAGTGAGATTCAGAGACAGAGAGAGAGAGAGAAATTCAGGGAGGGAGATAGATACATGGAGAGAGAGACCCAGTGAAAGAGAGAGATGCTGAGAGAGAGAGGACCAGAGAGAGAGAGACGCCAGGGAGAGTAAGAGAGAGAGAGAGAGATCCAGAGAGAGAGATGCAGAGAGAGAGAGAGAGAGATCCAGAGTGAGAGAGAGAGAGAGAGAGAGAGATATCCAGAGTGAGAGAGAGAGAGAGAGAGATCCAGAGGGAGAGAGAGAGAGAGATACAGAAAGCCAGATCCATAGAGAGAGAGAGAGATCCCGAGAGAGGGATCCATAGAGAGAGAGATACAGGGAGAGAGAGATAGAGAGAGAGGGAGCCTGACCCATAGAGAGAGAGAGAGAGATCCCAAGAGATCCCGAGCGAGAGAGAGAGAGAGATAGATGCAGGGAGAGAGAGAGAGAGATGCAGGGGGAGAGAGAGATAGATGCAGGGAGAGAGAGAGAGATAGATGCAGGGAGAGAGAGAGAGATAGATGCAGGGAGAGAGAGAGAGATAGATGCAGGGAGAGAGAGAGATAGATGCAGGGAGAGAGAGATAGATAGATGCAGGGAGAGAGAGATAGATAGATGCAGGGAGAGAGAGAGAGATAGACGCAGGGAGAGAGAGAGAGTGATGCAGGGTGAGAGAGAGAGACCGAGGCAGGCAGAGAGAGACCGAGGCAGGCAGAGAGAGAGAGACCGAGGCAGGCAGAGAGAGAGAGAGAGACTCCAGGCAGAGAGAGAGAGAGAGAGAGACACCAGGCAGAGAGAGAGAGAGAGAGACTCCAGGCAGAGAGAGAGAGAGAGAGAGACTCCAGGCAGAGAGAGAGAGAGAGAGAGAGAGAGACTCCAGGCATAGAGAGAGAGAGAGACTCCAGGCATAGAGAGAGAGAGAGACTCCAGGCATAGAGAGAGAGAGAGACTCCAGGCATAGAGAGAGAGAGAGACTCCAGGCATAGAGAGAGAGAGAGACTCCAGGCATAGAGAGAGAGAGAGACTCCAGGCATAGAGAGAGAGAGAGACTCCAGGCATAGAGAGAGAGAGACTCCAGGCATAGAGAGAGAGAGACTCCAGGCAGAGAGAGAGAGAGACTCCAGGCAGAGAGAGAGAGAGACTCCAGGCAGAGAGAGAGAGAGACTCCAGGCAGAGAGAGAGAGAGACTCCAGGCAGAGAGAGAGAGAGACTCCAGGCTGAGAGAGAGAGAGACTCCAGGCTGAGAGAGAGAGAGACTCCAGGCTGAGAGAGAGAGAGAGACTCCAGGCTGAGAGAGAGAGAGACTCCAGGCTGAGAGAGAGAGAGACTCCAGGCTGAGAGAGAGAGAGACTCCAGGCTGAGAGAGAGAGAGACTCCAGGCTGAGAGAGAGAGAGACTCCAGGCTGAGAGAGAGAGAGACTCCAGGCTGAGAGAGAGAGAGACTCCAGGCACAGAGAGAGAGAGAGACTCCAGGCACAGAGAGAGAGAGAGACTCCAGGCACAGAGAGAGAGAGAGACTCCAGGCACAGAGAGAGGGAGACTCCAGGCAGAGAGAGAGAGAGACTCCAGGCAGAGAGAGAGGGAGACTCCAGGCAGAGAGAGAGGGAGACTCCAGGCAGAGAGAGAGGGAGACTCCAGGCAGAGAGAGAGGGAGACTCCAGGCAGAGAGAGAGGGAGACTCCAGGCAGAGAGAGAGAGAGACTCCAGGCACAGAGAGAGAGAGACTCCAGGCACAGAGAGAGAGAGACTCCAGGCTGAGAGAGAGAGAGACTCCAGGCTGAGAGAGAGAGAGACTCCAGGCTGAGAGAGAGAGAGACTCCAGGCTGAGAGAGAGAGAGACACCAGGCTGAGAGAGAGAGAGACTCCAGGCAGAGAGAGAGAGAGACTCCAGGCAGAGAGAGAGAGAGACTCCAGGCAGAGAGAGAGAGAGACTCCAGGCTGAGAGAGAGAGAGACTCCAGGCAGAGAGAGAGAGAGACTCCAGGCAGAGAGAGAGGGAGACTCCAGGCAGAGAGAGAGGGAGACTCCAGGCAGAGAGAGAGAGAGACTCCAGGCAGAGAGAGAGAGAGAGACTCCAGGCAGAGAGAGAGAGAGACTCCAGGCACAGAGAGAGAGAGACTCCAGGCACAGAGAGAGAGAGACTCCAGGCACAGAGAGAGAGAGACTCCAGGCACAGAGAGAGAGACTCCAGGCAGAGAGAGAGAGACTCCAGGCACAGAGAGAGAGAGACTCCAGGCACAGAGAGAGAGAGACTCCAGGCACAGAGAGAGAGAGACTCCAGGCACAGAGAGAGAGAGACTCCAGGCACAGAGAGAGAGAGACTCCAGGCACAGAGAGAGAGAGACTCCAGGCACAGAGAGAGAGAGACTCCAGGCACAGAGAGAGAGAGACTCCAGGCAGAGAGAGAGAGAGACTCCAGGCAGAGAGAGAGAGACTCCAGGCAGAGAGAGAGAGAGACTCCAGGCAGAGAGAGAGAGAGACTCCAGGCAGAGAGAGAGGGAGACTCCAGGCAGAGAGAGAGGGAGACTCCAGGCAGAGAGAGAGGGAGACTCCAGGCAGAGAGAGAGAGAGACTCCAGGCAGAGAGAGAGAGAGACTCCAGGCAGAGAGAGAGAGACTCCAGGCAGAGAGAGAGAGAGACTCCAGGCAGAGAGAGAGAGAGAGACTCCAGGCAGAGAGAGAGAGAGAGAAGGATCCAGGTAGAGAAAGAGAGAGAGTGATCCAGAGAGAAGTATCCCGAGAGAGAGGGAGAGAGACAGGGAGAGAAAGAGAGAGATAGTAAGCAGACCCAAGAAAGATACAGAGAGAGAAATAGAAATCCAGCGGGAGAGATATCCAGGGAGAGAGAGAAAGAGATCCAGAGAGTGAAAGATAAAGAGAGAGGGAGAGATCCAGAGAGAGATCGGAAAAGAGTGTTACCCAGAGAGGGATAGAGAGAGAGAGATCCAGAGAAAGAGAGAGAGAAAAAAGAGAGGGAGAGAGTGACCCTGACAGTGAGAGAGAGATCCAGAGCGAAAGAGGGAGAGATCCAGCGAGAGCGAGAGATTCAAAGACACCCAGAGAGATAGAGACTCTGATCCAGAAAGAGAGATCCAGAGAGAGATCAACAAAGATAGAGAAATATCCAGAGGGAGTTGGAGAGTTAGATCCAGAGAAAGAGAGAGAAAGAGAGAGGGATCAATCCACAGAGAGAGAGAGAGAGATCCATCGAGAGAGAGAGATCCAGAGAGCTCCAGTGAGAGAGAGAGATCCTGAGAGAAATCGAGAGAGAGAGATACAGAGGGAGGGAGAGAGAGAGAGTTCCAGAGATAGACGGAAAACCAGAGAGAGATTGAACCTGAGAGTGAGACAGAGATCCAGAGCTACAGAGGGAGAGATCCAGAGAGAGAAAGAGCAAAATATTCAGCAAGGAGAGTGAGAGATTCAAAGACACCCAGAGAGACAGAGACTCTAATCCAGTAAGAGAGATCGAGAAGGATAGAGAAATATCCCGTGAGCGATAGAGACTTAGAGCCAGAGAGAGAGAGAGAGAGAGAGAACCAGAGAGAGAGAGTTCCAGTGAGAGAGAGATGGAGAGAGATATTATGGACCAGAGAGAGAGAGACTCCAGAGAATGAGAGAGATCCAGGTAGAGAGAGAGGGATCCAGAGGGAGTGTGATCCAGAGAGGGGGAGCGAGAGAGATCCAGAGAGAGGGATCCAGAGAGAGAGAAACAGGGAGAGAGAGACAGAGAGGGAGAGAGAGAGAGGCAGAGCCTGGCCCATAGAGAGAGAGAGAGATCCAGAGAGAGAGAGAGAGAGAGAGAGAGGGAGAGAGAGATAGAACTAGACATAGGAAGCAGAACCAAAGAGAGAGAGAGCCAGAGACAGAGAGATAAATAGAGAGACAGAGATCCAGCAAGAGATAGGGAGTGAGATCTAGAGTCAGAGAGAGAGAGATCCAGATGGAGAGAGAGACATGGAGAGAGAGAGAGAGAGATCCAGAGGGAGAAGTATCCATTGAGAGTTTAGTAGATCCAGATAGAAAGAGAGAGACAGACCCAAAGCAAGAGAGGGAAAGATCCAGAGAGAGAGAGAAAAATCCAGCGAGAGAGAGAGAGAGAGATTCAAAGACACCCGGAGAGAAAGAGACTCTGATCTAGAAAGAGAGATCCAGAGAGAGATTGAGAAAGATAGAGAAATATCCAGAGTGAGTTAGAGAGTTAGATCCAGAGAAAGAGAGAGAAAGAGAGAGGGATCGATCCACAGAGAGAGAGAGATCTTTTGGGAGAGAGAGATCCAGAGAGCTCCAGTGGGAGAGAGAAATCGAGAGAGAGTGTGACCCAGAGAGGAAGAGGGAGAGATCCAGAAGGAGGGGGAGAGAGAGAAATCCAGAGAGAGATTCAGAGAGGGACAGAAAACAAGAGAGGGATTGACCCTGAGAGTGAGACAGAGATCCAGAGCTAGAGAGGGAGAGATCCAGAGAGAGCAAAATATCCAGCGAGAAAGTGAGAGATTCAAAGATACCCAGAGAGATAAAGACTGATCCAGAAAGCGAGATCTAGAAAGATAGACAAATAACTAGAGCGAGATAGAGAGATAGAGCCTGAGAAAGAGAGAGAAAGAGAAAGAGAGAGAGAGATATCCAGAGAGAGAGACAGAGAGAGAGACAGAGAGAGTTCCAGTGAGAGAGAGGGAGAGATCCACAGAGAGAGAGAAGAGAGCAAAAGATCCAGCGAGAGAGAGCGAGAGATTCAAAGACACCCAGAGAGATAGACCCTCTGATCCAGAGGGAGATCGAGAAAGATAGAGAAATATCCAGAGAGAGATAGAGAGCGAGATCCAGAGAGAGAGAGAGACAGATCCACGGAGAGAGTGTGAGAGAGAGAGAGAGAAGACCAGAGAGAGAGATCCAGTGAGAGAGAGAGATCCAGAGAGCTCCAGTGAGAGAGAGATCCTGAAAGAAATCGAGAGAGAGAGATACAGAGGGAGGGAGAGAGAGAGAGATGCAGAGAGAGACGGAAAACCAGAGAGAGATTGAACCTGAGAGTGAGACAGAGATCCAGAGCTACAGAGAGAGAGAGAGCAAAATATTCAGCAAGAGAGACTGAGAGATTCAAAGACACCCAGAGAGACAGAGACTCTAATCCAGAAAGAGAGATCGAGAAGGATAGAGAAATATCCAGAGAGAGATAGAGAGTTAGAGCCAGAAAAAGACAGAGAAAGAGAGAAAGAGAGAGAGAGAGAGAGAGCAAAAGATCCGGTGAGAGAGAGTGAGAGTTTCAAAGACACCCAGAGAGATGGAGTCTCTAATCCAGAAAGAGAAATCGAGAAAGATAGAGAAATATCCCGAGAGCGATAGAGAGTTAGAGCCAGAGAGAGCGAGAGAGAGAGAACCAGAGAGAGAGAGTTCCAGTGTGAGAGAGTGAGATATCCAGAGAGAGAGAAAACCAGTGAGAGAGAGATGCAGAGAGATATTGTGCTCCAGAGAGAGAGAGACTCCAGAGAATGAGAGAGATCCAGGTAGAGAGAGAGGGATCCAGAGGGAGTGTGATCCAGAGAGGGGGAGCGAGAGAGATCCAGAGAGAGGGATCCAGAGAGAGAGATACAGGGAGAGAGAGACAGAGAGGGAGAGAGAGAGAGAGGGAAAGAGAGAGACAGAGCTTGGCCCATAGAGAGAGAGAGAGAGACAGAGAGTTCCAGAGAGAGAGAGAGAGAGAGAGAGAGAGAGGGAGAGAGAGATAGAGATAGACATAGGAAGCAGAACCAAAGAGAGAGAGAGCCAGAGACAGAGAGATAAATAGAGAGACAGAGATCCAACAAGAGATAGGGAGTGAGATCTAGAGTCAGAGAGAGAGAGATCCAGATGGAGAGAGAGACATGGAGAGAGAGAGAGAGATCCAGAGGGAGAAGTATCCATTGAGAGTTTAGTAGATCCAGATAGAAAGAGAGAGACAGAGCCAAAGCAAGAGAGGGAAAGATCCAGAGAGAGAGAGAATGATCCAGCGAGAGAGAGAGAGAGATTCAAAGACACCTAGAAAGAGACTCTGATCCAGAAAGAGAGATTCAGAGAGAGATTGAGAAAGATAGAGAAATATCCAGAGTGAGTTAGAGAGTTAGATCCAGAGAAAGAGAGGGGGATCGATCCACAGAGAGAGAGAGAGATCTATTGGGAGAGAGAGATCCAGAGAGCTCCAGTGGGAGAGAGAAATCGAGAGAGAGAGTGTGACCCAGAGAGGAAGAGAGAGAGATCCAGAAGGAGGGAGAGAGAGAGAAATCCAGAGAGAGATCCAGAGAGTGACAGAAAACAAGAGAGAGTTTGACCCTGAGAGTGAGACAGAGATCCAGAGCTAGACAGGGAGAGATCCAGAGAGAGAGAGCAAAATATCCAGTGAGAAAGAGTGAGAGATTCAAAGACACCCAGAGAGATAGAGACTCTGATCCAGAAAACGAGATGGAGAAAGATAGACAAATATCGAGAGAGAGAGAGATAGAAAGAGCCTGAGAAAGAGAGAGAAAGATATCCAGAGAGAGAGAGAGAGAGAGAGAGTTCCAGTGAGAGAGAGGGAGAGATCCAGAGAGAGAGAGAAAAAGAGAGCAAAAGATCCAGCTAGAGATTCAAAGACACCCAGAGAGATAGAGACTCTGATTCAGAGAGAGATTGAGAAATATCCAGAGTGAGTTGGAGAGTTAGATCCAGAGAAAGAGAGAGAGCGAGAGAGGGATCGATCCACAGAGAGAGAGAGAGATCCATCAAGAGAGAGAGAGATCCAGAGAGCTCCAGTGAGAGAGATCCAAAGAGAAATCGAGAGAGAGAGAGTGACCCAGAAAGGGAGAGAGAGATCCAGAGGGAGGGAGAGAGAGAGAAATCCAGAGAGAGATCCAGAGAGAGACAGAAAACCAGAGAGAGATTGACCCTGAGAGTGAGAAAGAGATCCAGAGCTAGAGAGGGAGAGATCCAGAGAGAGAGCAAATTATCCAGTGAGAGAGAGCGAGAGATTCAAAGACACCCAAAGAGTTAGAGACTCTAATCCAGA
Organism: Carcharodon carcharias; assembly: GCF_017639515.1. NCBI lineage: Eukaryota > Metazoa > Chordata > Chondrichthyes > Lamniformes > Lamnidae > Carcharodon > Carcharodon carcharias. The sequence goes on from NC_054490.1 coordinate 33,083,158, forward strand.
AAGAGAGATCGAGAAGGATAGGGAAATATCCAGAGAGAGATAGAGAGGTAGAGCCAGAGAAAGAGAGAGAGAGAGAGACAGGGGGTTCCAATGAGAGAGAGGGAGAGATCCAGAAAGAGAGAGAGAGAGCGCAAAAGATCCAGTGAGAGAGAGCGAGAGATTCAAAGACACCCAGAGAGATAGAGACTCTAATCTAGAAAGATAGATCGAGAAAGGTAGAGAAATATCCAGAGAGAGATAGAGAGTTAGAGCCAAAGAGAGAGAGATATCCAAAGAGAGAGAGAGAGTTCCAGTGAGAGAGAGTGAGAGATCCAGAGAGAGAGAGAGATGCAGAGAGATATAGTGGTCCAGAGAGAGAAAGACTCCAGAGAGGGAGAGAGATCCAAGAGCGATAAAGAGTTAGAGCCAGAGAGAGAGAAAGAGAGAGAGATCCAGAGAGAGAGAGTTCCAGTGAGAGAGAGTGAGAGATCCAGAGAGAGAAAGAACCAGTGAGCGAGATGCAGAGAGATATAGTGGTCCAGAGAGAGACTCCAGAGAGAGAGAGAGAGAGAGAGAGATCCAGGTAGAAAGAGAGGGAGAGGGAGAGAGAGATCCAGAGAGAGGGAGCGAGAGAGAGAGAGAGAGAGAGAGAGAGAGAGATCCAAAGAGAGGAATCCAGAGAGACAAATACAGGGAGAGAGAGATAGAGAGGGAGAGAGAGAGTGGGAGCCTGACCCATAGAGAGAGATCCAAAGAGTGACAGAGAGAGATAGATCCAGAGAGTGAGAGATAAATAGAGAGACAGAGATCCAGCAAGAGATAGAGAGTGAGATCTAGATTCAGAGAGTCGGAGAGAGAGACATGGAGAGAGAGAGAGAGAGAGAGAGACATGGAGAGAGAGATCCAGAGGGAGAAGTATCCAGTGTGAGTTTAGGAGATCCAGATAGAAAGAGAGAGAGAGACACACAAAACAAGAGAGAGAAAGATCGAGAGATAGAGCAAAAGATCCAGCGAGCTAGAGCGAGAGATTCAGAGAAACAGTCCCAGAGAGATAGAGAGAGTGATCCAAAAAGAGAGATCCGTATAGAGACAGAGACAGATCGAGAGAGAACCAGAGAGACAAAGAGAGAGAGATCCAGAAAGAGAGAGATCCAGAGAGTGACAGATAAATAGAGAGAGAGAGAATGAGAGAGAGTGAGAGTGAGATCAGGAGAGAGATCCAGAGTGAATGAGAGATCTAGAGAGAGAGAGATCGAGAAAGAGATAGAGATATCCAGAGAGAATAGAGCATTAGATTCAGAGCCAGAGAGTGAGAAAGGGAGAGAGATCCAGGGAGAGAGAGATGCAGAGAGAAAGTCATCGAGAGAGAGACTCCAGGGAGAGAGAGAGTGTGCGATCGAGATAGAGAGATCCAGGTAGAGAGAGAGAGAGTAATCCAGAGAGAGGGCGCAAGAGAGAGAGAGAGAGATCCAGAGAGTGAGAGAGATCCAGAGAGAGACTGAGAGAGAGAGAGAGACAGAGAGAGAGACAGAGACAGAGAGAGAGACAGAGAGAGAGACAGAGACAGAGACAGAGACAGAGACAGAGACAGAGACAGAGTGATCAAGAGAGAGAGAGGGGAAGAAAGAGACAGGGAGAGAGAGACAGACAGAGAAAAAGAAAGACAGAGAGAGAGAGAGACAGACAGAGAGGGACAGAGAGACAGAGAAGAGTGATCAAGAGAGAGAGGAAGAGAGACAGGGAGAGAGATAGAGAGAGAGAGAGAGGAATCAGACCCAGAGAGAGAGAGAGATCCACAGAGAGAGAGTGATCCAGAGAGAGATAAATCCAGAGGGAGAGATAACCACAGAGAAAGAGAGATCCAGGGAGTGAGAGATAAATAGAGAGAGAGAGTTAAAGAGAGAAATTGAGAGAGAGAGAGTCCCCAGAGAGGGAGATACAGATCCAGAGGGAGGGAGTTAGAGAGAGAGAAATCCAGAGAGAGAGAGAGACAGAAAACCAGAGAGAGACAGACAGAAAGAGAGAGAGAGAGAGAGACCCAGAGCAAGAGAGGGACAGATCCAGAGAGAGGGACAGATCCAGAGACAGAGAGAGCGAGAGGTCCAGCGAGAGAGAGTGAGAGATTCAAAGACACCCAGAGAGATAGAGATACTGATCCATGAAGAGAGATCCAGGGAGAGATCGAGAAAGATAGAAAAATATCCAGAGAGAGATAGAGAGTTAGAGCCAGAGACAAAGAGAGAAAGAGAGAGAGAGAGATCCACGGAGACAGAGAGTGAGAGAGAGAGATCCAGTGAGAGAGATATCCAGAGAGAGAGATTCAGTGAGAGAGAGAGATGCAGATAGAGAGTGGTCCAGAGAGAGAGAGAGTAGCTCCAAAGAGAAAGAGAGATCCAGAGAGAGGGATCCAGAGAGAGAGAGAGACCGGTAGAGAGATAGAGAGGGAGAGAGCCATAGGGAGCCAGACTGAGAGAGAGAGCGAGATCCAGAGAGAGACGGTGAGATCCAGAGAGAGAGAGAGAGAGATAGGGATCCATTGAGAGAGAGAGATCCAGAGAGATTCAGTGAGAGTGACCTCCAGAGAGATCCAGTGAGAGAGATCCAGAGAGAAATCGAGAGTGTGTGACCCAGAGAGGGAGACGGAGATCCAGAGGGAGGTAGAGAGAGAAAGAAATCCAGTGAGAGAGAGAGAGAAAACCAGAGAGAGAGAGAGTGACCCTGAGAGTGAGAGAGAGATCCCTAGCTAGAGAGGGAGAGATCCAGAGAGAGAGAGCGAGAGATTCAAAGACACCCAAAGAGATAGTCCCTCTGATCCAGAAAGATAGATCCAGAGAGAGATCAAGAAAGATAGAGAATTATCCAGAGAGAGATAGAGAGTTAGAGCCAGAGAAAGAGAGAGAGAGAGAGAGAGAGAGATCCAGAGAGAGATCCAGTGAGAGAGAGAGAGTGAGATCTAGTAAGAGAGAGATATAGAGAGATAGAGTGTTCCAGAGAGACAGACTCCAGAAAGAGAGAGAGGGAGAGAGCGAGATGCAGAGGGAGAGGTATCCAGTGAGAGTTTATGAGATCCAGATAGAAAGAGAGAGAGAGAGAGAGAGAGAGAGACCCAAAGCAAGAGAGGGAAAGATCGAGAGAGAGAGAAAAAGACCCAGAGAGATAGAGAGTGATCCAGAGAGAGAGGTCCAGAGAGAGACGGATGCATTGTGAGACAGATAGAGAGAATGATAGAGAGAGAGAGAGAGAGAGAGAGATCGAGAGAGACCCAGAGAGATTAAGAGAGAGAGATCCAGAGAGACAAAGAGAGAGAAGGATAAAGAAAGAGAGAGATCCAGAGAGTGAGAGATAAAGAGAGAGAGATCCAGAGAGACAAAGAGAGAGAAGGATAAAGAAAGAGAGAGATCCAGAGAGTGAGAGATAAAGAGAGAGAGAGAGAGAGAGAGAGAGAGTGTTCCAGAGAGAGATTTAGAGTGAATAAGAGATCTAGAGAGAGAGAGAGATTGAGAAAGAGAGAGAGATCACCAGAGAGAGATAGAGAGTTAGATTCAGAGACAGAGAGTGAGAAAGGGAGAGAGATCCAGGGAGAGAGAGAGATCCAGGGAGAGAGAGAGATCCAGGGAGAGAGAGAGATCCAGGGAGAGAGAGAGATCCAGGGAGAGAGAGAGATCCAGGGAGAGAGAGAGATCCAGGGAGAGAGAGAGATCCAGGGAGAGAGAGAGATCCAGGGAGAGAGAGAGATCCAGGGAGAGAGAGAGATCCAGGGAGAGAGAGAGATCCAGGGAGAGAGAGAGATCCAGGGAGAGAGAGAGATCCAGGGAGAGAGAGAGATCCAGGGAGAGAGAGAGATCCAGGGAGAGAGAGAGATCCAGGGAGAGAGAGAGATCCAGGGAGAGAGAGAGATCCAGGGAGAGAGATAGATCCAGGGAGAGAGATAGATCCAGGGAGAGAGATAGATCCAGGGAGAGAGATAGATCCAGGGAGAGAGATAGATCCAGGGAGAGAGATAGATCCAGGGAGAGAGATAGATCCAGGGAGAGAGATAGATCCAGGGAGAGAGATAGATCCAGGGAGAGAGAGAGAGAGATGCAGGGAGGGAGTGGTCCAGAGAGAGTGACTCCAGGGAGAGAGAGAGAGTGGGATCGAGAAAGAGAGATCCAGGTAGAGAGAGAGAGAGAGTAATCCAGAGAGAGGACAAAAGAGAGAGAGAGGGCACAAGAGAGAGAGATCCAGAGAGTGAGAGAGATCCAGAGAGAGTCAGTAAGACAGACAGAGACAGAGAGGAGGGGAGAGAGAAAGAGAAAGACAGAGACAGAGAGAGTGATCAAGAGAGAGAGAAGAGAGAGACAGGGAGAGAGATAGAGAGAGAAAGAGATAGGTAGGAAGCAGACCCAGAGAGAGAGAGAGAGATCCAGAGAGAGATAAATCCAGAGGGAGAGATAACCACAGAGAAAGAGATCCAGGGAGTGAGAGAGAGAGAGAGAGAGAGAGATAAAGAGATAAAGAGAGAAATCACGAGAGAGAGAAAGAGAGTATGTGTCCCCAGAGAGGGAGATACAGATCCAGAGGGAGGGAGTTAGAGAGAGAGACATCCAGAGAGAAATCCAGAAAGAGAGAGACAGAAAACCAGAGAGAGACAGAGAGAGAGTGAGAGAGACGCTGAGAGTGAGAGAGAGATCCAGAGCGAGAGAGGGACAGATCCAGAGAGAGATCCAGAGGTAGAGAGAGATCGATAGAGAGAGATGCAGAGGGAGAAAAATGGAGAAGAGAGAGAGACAGATCCGGAGAGAGATCAAGAAAGAAAGACAGAGAGATTAGCAGAGAGAGAGATAGAGAATGAAATTCAGAGACAGAGAGAGAGAGAGAGAGAGAGAGAGATCCGGGGAGGGAGATAGATACATGGAGAGAGAGAGATCCAGGGAGAGAGAGGCCGAGTGAGAGAGAGATGCTGAGAGATAGTGGACCAGAGAGAGAGAGACTCCAGGGAGAGGAAGAGAGAGAGAGAGAGGGAGAGAGAGAGAGACATCCAGGGAGAGAGAGACAGGGAGAGAGAGACAGGGAGAGGGAGAGACAGGGAGAGGGAGAGACAGGGAGAGGGAGAGACAGGGAGAGGGAGAGACAGGGAGAGGGAGAGACAGGGAGAGGGAGAGACAGGGAGAGGGAGAGACAGGGAGAGGGAGAGACAGGGAGAGGGAGAGACAGGGAGAGGGAGAGACAGGGAGAGGGAGAGACAGGGAGAGGGAGAGACAGGGAGAGGGAGAGACAGGGAGAGGGAGAGACAGGGAGAGGGAGAGACAGGGAGAGGGAGAGACAGGGAGAGGGAGAGACAGAGAGGGAGAGACAGAGAGGGAGAGACAGAGAGGGAGAGACAGAGAGGGAGAGACAGAGAGGGAGAGACAGAGAGGGAGAGACAGAGAGGGAGAGACAGAGAGGGAGAGACAGAGAGGGAGAGACAGAGAGCGAGAGACAGAGAGCGAGAGACAGAGAGCGAGAGACAGAGAGCGAGAGACAGAGAGCGAGAGACAGAGAGCGAGAGACAGAGAGCGAGAGACAGAGAGCGAGAGACAGAGAGCGAGAGACAGAGAGCGAGAGACAGAGAGCGAGAGACAGAGAGCGAGAGACAGAGAGCGACAGACAGAGAGCGACAGACAGAGAGCGACAGACAGAGAGCGAGAGACAGAGAGCGAGAGACAGAGAGCGAGAGACAGAGAGCGAGAGACAGAGAGCGAGAGACAGAGAGGGAGCCAGACCCAGAGAGAGATCCAGAGAGAGAAAAATCTAGCAGAATAGATATCCGGAGAGAGAGGGCGATCCAGAGATTCAAAGAAACCCAGAGAGATAGAGACACTGATCCAGAAAGAGAATTCCAGAGAGAGATCGAGAAAGATAGAGAAATATCCAGAGAGAGTTAGAGAGTTGGATCCAGAGAAAGAGAAAGAAAGAGAGAGGGAGAGATCCATCAAGATAGCGATCCAATGAGAGAGAGAACCAGAGAGAAATCGAGAGAGAGTGTGACCCAGAGAGGAGAGAGAGATCCAGAGGGAGGTAGAGAGAGAGAGAGAGAAAACCAGAGAGAGATACAGAGAGAGAGAGAGAGAAAGAGAAAAAACAGAGAGAGAGAGTGACCCTGAGAGTGAGAGAGAGATCCAGACCTAGAGAGGGAGAGATCCAGAGAGAGAGAGCCAAAGAGAGCGAGAGATTCAAAGACACCCAAGAGAGATAGACCATCTGATCCAGAGAGAGATCGAGAGAGATAGAGAAATATCCAGAGAGGGATAGAGAGTGAGATCCAGAGAGAAAGAGAGAGAGATCCACGGAGAGAGAGAGAGAGAGAGAGAAAACCAGAGAGAGAGAAAAAACCAGCGAGAGAGAGATGCAGCGAGAGAGATATCCAGAGAGAGATTCAGTGTGAAAGAGAGAGATGCAGAAAGAGTGTGGTCCAGAGAGAGAGTAGATCCAAAGATAGAGAGATATCTAGGAAGAGAGAGAGAGATCCAGAGTGTGAGAGATAGAGAGAGTGATACAGAGAGAAGGAGCTAGAGAGAGATCGAGAGAGAGAGAGATCCAGAGAGAGGGATCCAGAGAGAGAGAGAACGGGAGAGAGAGAGAGAGAGAGGGAGAGAGCCATAGGGAGCCAGACCCAGAGAGAGAGGGAGAGATCCAGAGAGAGAGGGAGAGATCCAGAGGGAGATCCAGAGGGTGAGAGAGATCGAAAGAGAGAGATCCAGAGGGAGAAAAATGGAGAAGAGAGAGAGACAGATCCAGAGAGAGATCGAGAGAGAGATTAGAATAGAGAGATAGTGAGTGAGATTCAGAGACAGAGAGAGAGAGAGAGAGATCCAGGGAGGGAGATAGATACATGGAGAGAGAGATCCAGGGACAGAGAGACCCAGTGAGAGAGAGAGATGCTGAGAGAGAGTGGACCAGAGAGAGAGAGAGAGACTCCAGGGAGAGTAAGAGAGAGAGAGCGAAATCCAGAGAGAGAGATGCAGATAGAGAGAGAGATATATATCCAGAGTGAGAGAGAGAGAGAGACAGGGAGAGTGAGAGACAGGGAGAGTGAGAGACAGGGAGAGTGAGAGACAGGGAGAGTGAGAGACAGGGAGAGTGAGAGACAGGGAGAGTGAGAGACAGGGAGAGTGAGAGACAGGGAGAGTGAGAGACAGGGAGGGAGAGAGAGATAGGGAGCCAGACCCAGAGAGAGATCCAGAGAGAGAAAAATCCAGCAGAATAGATATCCAGAGAGAGAGGGCGATCCAGAGATTCAAAGAGAGATAGAGACTCTGATCCAGAAAGACAATTCCAGAGAGAGATCGAGAAAGATAGAGAAATATCCAGAGAGAGTTAGAGAGTTGGATCCAGAGAAAGAGAGAGGGAGAGATCCACACAGAGAGTGAGATCAATTGAGGTAGAGATCCAGAGAGATCCAGGGAGAGAGAGATCCAGAGGGAGGTAGAGAGAGAGAGAGAAAACCAGAGAGAGAGATACAGAGAGAGAGAAAGAGAAAAAAACAGAGAGAGAGTGACCCTGAGAGTGAGAGAGAGATCCAGACCTAGAGAGGGAGAGATCAAGAGAGAGAGAGCGAAATAGAGTGAGAGATTCAAAGACACCCAGAGAGATAGACCCTCTAATCCAGAGAGAGATCGAGAAAGATAGAGAAATATCCAGAGAGATAGAGAGTTAGAGCCAGAGAAAGAGAGAGAGATCCAGAGAGAGATCCAGTGAGAGAGAGAGAGATCTAGTGAGAGAGAGATGTAGAGATAGAGTGGTCCAGAGAGAGAGACTCCAGAGAGAGATCCATAGAGAGAGAGAGAGAGAGAGAGATGCAGGGTGTGAGAGAGGGGGAGAGAGATGGAGATCCGGGGAGAGAGAGGGAGATCCAAAGAGGGGGATCCAGAGAGAGATAGAGAGGGAGAGAAAGATAGGGAGCCTGACCCATAGAGAGAGAGAGAGAGATCCAGAGAGAGAGGGAGAGATCCAGAGAGAGAGGGAGAGATCTAGAGAGTGACAGAGAGAGATAGATCCAGAGAGAGGGAGAGAGATGCAGAGAGAGAGTGGTCCACAGAGAGACTCCAGGGAGAGAGAGATAGTGAGAGAGAGAGAGAGAGAGAGAGAGAGATATCCAGGCAGAGAGAGAGAGAGAATGATCCAGAGAGAGGGAGGGAGAGAGAGAGAGAGAGAGAGAGACACAGAGAGAGCGAGAAATTGAGAGAAATCCAGAGAGAGAGAGAGAGAGAGATCCAGAGAGAGAGAGAGAGAGATCCAGAGAGAGAGAGATCCAGAGAGAGAGAGATCCAGAGAGAGAGATCGAGATCCAGAGAGAGAGATCGAGATCCAGAGAGAGAGATCGAGATCCAGAGAGAGAGATCGAGATCCAGAGAGAGAGATCGAGATCCAGAGAGAGAGAGAGAGAGAGAGAGATCCAGAGAGAGAGAGAGAGAGAGATCGAGATCCAGAGAGAGAGAGAGAGAGAGATCGAGATCCAGAGAGAGAGAGAGAGATCGAGATCCAGAGAGAGAGAGAGAGATCGAGATCCAGAGAGAGAGAGATCGAGATCCAGAGAGAGAGAGAGATCGAGATCCAGAGAGAGAGAGAGAGATCGAGATCCAGAGAGAGAGAGAGAGATCGATCCAGAGACAGAGAGAGATCCAGAGACAGAGAGAGATCCAGAGGCAGAGAGATCCAGAGACAGAGAGAGATCCAGAGACAGAGAGAGATCCAGAGACAGAGAGAGATCCAGAGACAGAGAGAGATCCAGAGACAGAGAGAGATCCAGAGACAGAGAGAGATCCAGAGACAGAGAGAGATCCAGAGACAGAGAGAGATCCAGAGAGAGAGAGATCCAGAGAGAGAGAGAGATCCAGAGAGAGAGAGAGATCCAGAGAGAGAGAGAGAGAGAGATCCAGAGAGAGAGAGAGATCCAGAGAGAGAGAGAGAGAGATCCAGAGAGAGAGAGGGAGAGATCCAGAGAGAGAGAGAGAGAGAAAGATCCAGAGAGAGAGGAAGAGAGACGGGCAGAGAGATTGAGAGAGAGAGAGAGATAGGAAGCAGACCCAGAGAGAGAGAGAGACAGAAAACCAGAGAAAGACAGAGAGTGAGATGCTGAGTGAGAGGGAAATCCACAGCGAGATAGTGACAGATCCAGAGACAGAGAGTGTCAAAGATCCAGAGGGAGATAGAGAGAAATCCAAAGAGAGATCCAGAGAGAGAGGGAGACAGAAAACCAGAGAGAGAGAGAGACCCTGAGAGTGAGAGAGATCCAGAGCTAGAGAGGGAGAGCTCCAGAGAGAGAGAGAGCGAAAGGTCCAGCGAGAGAAAGTGAGAGATTCTAAGAAACACAGAGAGATAGAGACTCTGCTCCAGAAAGAGAGATCGAGCAAGTGATCGAGAAAGATAGAGAAATATCCACAGAGAGATAGAGAGTTTGAGCCAGAGAAAGAGAGACAGAGAGATCCAGAGAGAGAGAGATCCAGTGAGAGAGAGAGTTGCTGAGAGATAGAGTAGTCCAGAGAGAGAGTCTCCAGAGTGAGATCCAGAGAGAGAGAGAGAGAGAGAGAGAGATCAAGGTACAGAGAGAGGGAGAGAGAGAGAGATCCAAAGAGAGGGATCCAGAGAGAGAGATACAGGGAGACAGAGAGAGAGAGAGAGGGGGGGGAGAGAGAGAGAGAGATAGGGAGTCTGACCCATAGAGAGAGAGAGGGGGAGAGATCCAAAGAGTGACAGAGAGAGATAGATCCAGAGCATGAGAGATAAATAGAGAGACAGAGATCCAGCGAGAGATAGAGTGTGAAATCCAGAGTCAGAGAGACAAAGAGAGGGAGAGATCCAGGTGGAGAGATAGACAGGGAGAGAGAAAGAGAGTGTGATCCAGAGAGAGAGGTATCCAGTGAGAGTTTAGAGGATCCAAATAGAAAGAGAGAGAGCGAGATCCAAAGCGAGAGAGGGAAAGATCCAGAGAGAGAGAGCAAAAGCTCCAGCGAGATAGAGCGAGAGATTCAGAGAAACAGTCCCAGAGAGATAGAGAGAGTGATTCAGAAAAAGAGATCCAGATAGAGAGATAGATCCAGAGAGAGACGGATGCATTGAGAGAGAGAGTGTTACGGAGAGAGAGAGAGAGAGATCAAGAGAGATCTGGAGAGATCAAGAGAGAGAGAGATCCAGAGGGAAGGAGGGAGAGAGAAATCCAGAGAGAGAGATGCAGAGAGAGAGAGTGGTCCAGAGAGAGACTCCAGGGAGAGAGAGAGAGAGAGAGAGAGAGAGAGAGAGAGAGATATCCAGGCAGAGAGAGAGAGAGAATGATCCAGAGAGAGGGAGGGAGAGAAAGAGAGAAACACACAGAGAGAGCGAGAAATCAAGAGAGATCCAGAGAGAGAGAGAGAAATCCAGAGAGAGAGAGATCCAGAGGGAGAGAGAGAGAGAGAGTTCCAGAGAGAGAGAGAGAGATCCAGAGAGAGAGAGAGAGAGAGATCCAGAGAGAGAGAGAGAGATCCAGAGAGAGAGAGATCCAGAGAGAGAGAGAGATCCAGAGAGAGAGAGATCCAGAGAGAGAGAGATCCAGAGAGAGAGAGAGATCCAGAGAGAGAGAGAGATCCAGAGAGAGAGAGATCCAGAGAGAGAGATCCAGAGATCCAGAGAGAGGGAGAGAGATCCAGAGAGAGGGAGAGATCCAGAGAGAGGGAGAGATCCAGAGAGAGGGAGAGATCCAGAGAGAGGGAGAGATCCAGAGAGTGGGAGAGATCCAGAGAGAGAGGAAGAGAGAGACAGGCAGAGAGATTGAGAGAGAGAGAGATAGGAAGCAGACCCAGAGAGAGAGAGAGAGACAGAAAACCAGAGAGAGACAGAGAGTGAGATGCTGAGTGAGAGGGAAATCCACAGCGAGATAGGGACAGATCCAGAGAGAGGGAGAGATTCAGAGACAGAAAGAGTGAAAGATCCAGCAAGAGATTCAAAGACACCCAGGGAGATAGAGACTCTGATCTAGAAAGAGAGATCCATAGAGAGATCGAGAAGATAGAGAAATAACCAGAGAGAGTTAGATCCCGAGAAAGAGAGAGGGAGAGATCCACAGAGAGAGAGATCTGTCGAGAGAAATAGATCCAGAGAGATCCAGTGAGAGAGAGATCCAGAAAGAAATCGAGAGAGATAGTGTGATCCAGAGAGGGAGAGAGAGACATCCAGAGATAGATCCAGACAGAGAGAGAAAGACAGAAAACCAAAAAGTGAGTGACCCTGAGAGTGAGAGAGTGATCCAGAGTCAGAGAGGAAGAGATCCAGAGAGAGAGAGCGAAAGATCCAGTGAGTGAGAGCAAGAGATTCAAAGACACCCACAGAGATAGAGACGCTAATCCAGAAAGAGATCGAGAAAGATAGAGAAATATCCAGAGAGCGATAGAGAGTTAGAGCCAGAGAAAGAGAGAGAGAGAACCAGAGAGAGAGAGAGTTCCAGTGAGAGAGAGTGAGAGATCCAGAGAGAGAGAAAACCAGTGAAAGAGAGAGATGCAGAGAGATATCGTGGTCCAGAGAAAGAGAGACTCCAGAGAAAGAGAGAGATCCACAGAGAGAGAGATCTATCGAGAGAAATAGATCCAGAGAGATCCAGTGAGAAAGATGGATCCAGAAAGAAATCGGGAGAGAGAGTGTGACCCAGAGAGGGAGAGAGAGAGAGAAATCCAGAGAGAGAGATCCAGAGAGAGAGTGACAGACAGAAAACGAGAAAGAGAGTGACCCTGAGAGCGAGAGAGTGATCCAGAGCCAGAGAGGAAGAGATCCAGAGAGAGAGAGAGAGCAAAAGATCCTGCAAGAGAGAGCAAGAGATTCAAAGACACCCAGAGAGATAGAGACTCTGATCCAGAAAGAGGGATCAATAGAGTGATCGAGAAAGATAGCGAAAATCCAGAGAGAGATAGACAGTTAGAGCCAGAGAAAGAGAGAGAGGGAGCGATCCACAGAGAGAGAGAGAGATCCATAGAGAGAAAGAGATCCAGAGATCCAGTGAGATACAGATCTCCAGAGAGATCCAGTGATAGAGATGGATCCAGAAAGAAATCGAGAATGAGAGTATAACCCAGAGAGGGAGAGAGAGATCCAGAGAAAGATCGAGAAAGAGAGAGGGATAACCAGAGGGAGATAGAGAGTTAGATTCAGAGAGAGTTAGATTCAGAGACAGAGAGAGAGAAAGGAAGAGAGATCCAGTGAGAGAGAGAGATGCAGAGAGAGAGTGGTCCAGAGAGAGACTCCAGGGAGAGAGAGAGAAAGAGAGAGAGATCCAGGTAGAGAGAGAGAGAGATCCAGAGAGAGTGAACCACAGATAGAGGAATAGAGAGACAGGGGGAGAGATAGAGAGAGAGAGATTGGAAGCAGACCCAGAGAGGGAGAAAGAGAGATCCAGGGAGTGAGAGATGATTAGAGAGAGTGATGGAGACAGAGAGAGGGTCCCCAGAGGGCGAGATACAGATCCAGAGGGAGGGAGATAGAGAGAGAGAAATCCAGATAGAAACCCGGAGAGAGAGAGACAGAAAACCAGACAGAGAGAGAGAGAGACTGAGACGCTGATAGCGAGAGAGAGATCCAGAGAGAGATAGGGCCAGATCCAGAGAGCAGGAGAGATCCAGAGACAGAGAGAGTGAAAGATCCAGCGAGAGAGAGTGAGATTCAAAGACACCCAGAGAGATAGAGACTCTGATCTAGAAAGAGAGATCCAGAGAGAGAGAAATCCAAAGAGAGAGTGGACCAGAGAGATAGAGACTCAAGGGACAGAAAGAGAAAGAGAGATCCAGAGAGAGGGAGAGAGTGAGTGAGAGAGAGAGAGAGAGAGATCCAGAGATGGGGATCCAGAGAGAGAGAGAGATAGAGAGAGAGATAGGGAGCCAGACCCAGAGAGAGATCCAGAGAGAGAGAGAGAGAGAGATCCAGAGAGCGAGAGAGATCCAGAGAGAGAGAGAGAGAGATCCAAGAGAGAGAGAAAGAGAGATCCAGGAAGAGAGAGAGAGAGAGATCCAGAGGGAGAGTGAGAAATCCAGAGGGAGAGTGAGAGATCCAGAGGGAGAGTGAGAGATCCAGAGGGAGAGTGAGAGATCCAGAGGGAGTGTGAGAGATCCAGAGGGAGAGGGAGAGATCCAGAGGGAGAGGGAGAGATCCAGAGGGAGAGGGAGAGATCCAGAGGGAGAGGGAGAGATCCAGAGGGAGAGGGAGAGATCCAGGGGGAGAGGGAGAGATCCAGAGGGAGAGGGAGAGATCCAGAGGGAGAGGGAGAGATCCAGAGGGAGAGGGAGAGATCCAGAGGGGGAGAGTGAGATCCAGGGGTGAAGAGATCCAGAGAGTGACAGAGAGAGAGATGCAGAGAGTGAGAGATAAATAGAGAGACAGAGATCCAGCAAGAGATAGAGAGTGAGTGAGAGAGAGAGAGAGATCCAGAGAGATTCAGACAGAGATGTAACCTGAGAGAGAGATCAAGAGATCCAGATCGAAAGAGAGAGAGAGAAAGAGAGAAATATCCAGAGCGAGAGAAGGAAAGACCCAGAGAGAGAAAGCAAAAGATCCAGCAAGAGAGAATGAGATATTCAGTGAAAGAGACCCAGAGAGATAAAGAGACTGATCCAGAAAGAGAGATCCTGAGAGAGAGAGAGAGTGAGACAGATCCAGAGAGAGACAGATGAAGTGAGAGACAGATAAACAGTATGTTACAGAGAGAGAGAGAGAGATCAAGAGAGACACAGAGAGAGAGATCCAAAGAGAGATAGAGGGTGCAATCCAGAAAGAGAGAAAAATCCATAAAGCGAGATCCAGTGAGTGACCAAGAGATCCAGAGAGAGATCCAGAAGGAGATAAAGATCAAGAGAGAGAATGTTCAAGAAGAGTGAGAGACAGATCCAGAGAGAGATCACGAAAGAGAGAGAGAGATAACCAGAGAGTGATAGAGACTGAGATCTAGAGACAGAGAGAGAAAGAGAGAGAGAGAGAGAGATCCAGAGATAGAGGGAAAGACCCAGAGAGAGAAAGCGAAAGATCCAGCAAGAGAGAACGAGACATTCAGAGAAAGAGACCCTTAGAGATAGAGAGAGTGGTCCACAAAAAGAAATCCAGAGAGATCCAGAGAGAGATCCAGAGAGAGACGGATGCATTGAGAGTCAGGTAGAGAGAAAGTTACAGAGAGAGAGAGAGATCCAGAGAGTGACAGAGAGATCTGCAGAGAGATCCAGAGGGAGATAGAGATCGAGAGAGAAAGATTAAGAAGAGAGTGAGAGACAGATCCAGAGAGAGAGATCGAGAAAGAGAGAGACAGATAACCAGAGAGTGATAGGGAGTGAGATCCAGAGACAGAGAGAGAAAGAAAGAGAGAGAGAGAGAGAAAGAGAGATCCAGAGAGAGAGAGAGAGAAATCCAGTGAGCGAGAGAGAGATTGAGAGAGAGAGGGAGAAAGAGATTCTGAGAGAGAGAGAAAGATTCCAGGGAGAGAAAAAGAAAGAGTGAGAGAGATCCAGAGAGAGGGAGAGATCCAGAGAGAGGGAGAGATCCAGAGAGAGAGAGAGAGAGAGAGAAGGGTCCAGAGAGAGAGAGAGAGACAGGGAGAGACAGATAGAGAGAGAGAGAGAGAGATAGGGAGCCAGACCCAGAGAGAGAGAAGAGAGATCCAGAGAGAGGGAAATCCAGAGGGAGAGATATCCAGAGAGAGATATCCAGAGAGAGAGATCCAGAGGGAGAGAGATCCAGAGAGAGAGATCCAGAGAGAGAGATCCAGAGGGAGAGAGATCCAGAGAGAGAGATCCAGAGAGAGAGATCCAGAGAGAGAGATCCAGAGAGAGAGAGATCCAGAGAGAGAGATCCAGAGAGAGAGATCCAGAGAGATCCAGAGAGAGAGATCCAGAGAGAGAGATCCAGAGAGAGAGATCCAGAGAGAGAGAGAGATCCAGAGAGAGAGAGAGAGATCCAGAGAGAGAGAGATCCAGAGAGAGAGAGATCCAGAGAGAGAGAGAGATCCAGAGAGAGAGAGATCCAGAGAGAGAGAGATCCAGAGAGAGAGAGATCCAGAGAGAGAGATCCAGAGAGAGAGAGATCCAGAGAGAGAGAGAGATCCAGAGAGAGAGAGATCCAGAGAGAGAGATCCAGAGAGAGAGAGATCCAGAGAGAGAGATCCAGAGAGAGACAGTGATCCAGAAAGAGAGATCCGGAGAGAGAGAGATCCAGAGAAGGAGAGACATCCAGAGAGAGAGGGATGCAGAGAGAGACAGTTAGGTAGAGTGATAAGGAGAGGGACAGAGTGAGATATCCAGAAAGAGAGATAGGGAGCCAGACACAGAGAGATCCAGAGAGTGACAGGGAGAGAGAGAGATCCAGAAAGTGGGGGATAAAGAGAGAGAGAGAGAGAAGTCCAGAGAGACTGAGAGAGAGAGAGAGAGAGTGACCCAGAGAGGGAGAGAGAGAGATCCAAAGGGAGAGAGGTACCTAGAGAGAGAGAGAGACACCCAGAGAGAGAGAGAGAGATACAGAGAGTGATCCATAGGGAGAGAGAGCGGCCCAGAAAGAGAGAAATTCAGATAGAGAGAAAGAGGGATGGGGGCGATGGATCCAGAGAGAGAGAGAGAGAGAGAAAGAGAGAGATCCAGAGAGAGTGAGAGAGGTCGAGGGGGAGAGAGAGAGAAAGAGAGAGAGATCCTTGAGAGATAAAGATAGATCTAGATAGATCCAGAGAGATATAGATAGATCCAGAGAGAGAGAGAGATAGGGAGAGAGACCCGGAGAGAGAGCAAGAGACAGATACACAGTTCCAAAGAGAGAGAGTGAGATCCAGAGAGAGATATAGACAGTCAAATGCAGGGAGATACGAAAAGAGAGAGAGGAAGAGAGAGTGTGTGAGAAAGAGAGATAGTGAGAGAGAGATCCAGAGAGAGGGAGAGAGAGGTCCAGTGACAGGGGCAAGAAAGAGAAAGGTCCAGAGAGAGAGAGAGAGAGCTCCAGAGACAGAGGGAATTTCCAGAGGAGAGAGATGCAGAGAGAGAAACAGAAAGATCCAGAAAGAGATTGAGAGCAAGAGAGAGAAAGGTCCAGAGAGAGAGATATACAGAGATTGAGATGGAGTTCCAGATAGAGGTTGAGAGAGAGATCGAGGATGTGTGAAAGAGAGAGAGATCAAGAAAGAGATTCAGAGAGAGAGAGAGAGTGCGCGAGAGATCGAGAGAGAGAGAGAGTGTTCCAGAGACAGAGAGCCAGATAGAGAGAAAGAGATAGAGAGATCCAGAGAGAGATCAATGAGGAGAAAGACAGATAGGGAGAGCGATCTGGAGAGGGGGAGAGAGATAGGGAGAGATCCAGAGAGACAGAGAGAGAGTGAGATCCAAAGAGAGAAATAGAGAGATATCGGGAGAAACTGAGAGAGATCCAGAGAGAGAGAGAGAGAGAGAGAGAGAGAGGAGAGTGATCCAGAGAGAGACCGAGAGAGAGAGAGATGCGGCGTGAGATAGAAATTGAGATCCAGAGTCAGAGAGAGAGACGGACAGAAATCCAGAGATAGAGAGATATGAAGAGAGAGAGAAAGAAATCCAGAGAGAGGGAGAGAGAAAATCAGAGAGAGTAGTAGATCCAGATGGAGAGAGAGGGAGTGATCCAGAGAGAGAGAGGGAGCGTTCCAGAGCGAGAGAGGGAGCGATCCAGAGAGAGAGAGGGAGCAATCCAGAGAGAGAGAGGGAGCGATCCAGAGAGAGAGAGAGGGAGCGATCCAGAGAGAGAGAGAGGGAGCGATCCAGAGAGAGAGAGAGAGAGGGAGCGATCCAGAGAGAGAGAGAGGGAGCGATCCAGAGAGAGAGAGAGGGAGCGATCCAGAGAGAGAGAGGGAGCGATCCAGAGAGAGAGAGAGAGGGAGCAATCCAGAGAGAGAGAGAGAGGGAGCGATCCAGAGAGAGAGAGAGGGAGCGATCCAGAGAGAGAGAGGGAGCGATCCAGAGAGAGAGAGAGAGAGGGAGCGATCCAGAGAGAGAGAGAGGGAGCGATCTAGAGAGAGAGAGGGAGCGATCCAGAGAGAGAGAGGGAGCGATCCAGAGAGAGAGGGAGCGATCCAGAGAGAGAGCGGGAGCAATCCAGAGAGAGAGCGGGAGTGATCCAGAGAGAGAGAGGGAGCGGTCCAGAGAGAGAGAGGGAGCGGTCCAGAGAGAGAGAGGGAGCGATCCAGAGAGAGAGGGAGCGATCCAGAGAGAGAGCGGGAGCAATCCAGAGAGAGAGCGGGAGCGATCCAGAGAGAGAGAGGGAGCGATCCAGAAAGAGAGAGAGTGATCCAGAGAGTGAGAGGGAGCAATCCAGAGAGTGAGAGGGAGAAATCCAGAGAGTGAGAGGGAGCAATCCAGAGAGAGAGGGAGCAATCCAGAGAGAGAGGGAGCAATCCAGAGAGAGAGAGAGGGAGCAATCCAGAGAGAGAGAGGGAGCAATCCAGAGAGAGAGAGAGGGAGGGAGAGAGAGAGAGAGATCCACTGAGAGGGAGTGAGAGATTCAAAGAGACCCAGAGAGATAGAGAGTGTGATCCAGATAGAGAGAGCCAGAGAGAGAGAAAGAGACCCAGAGAGAGATGCATGCAGTGAGAGACAGATAGAGAGAGTGATAAGGAGAGAAAAAGAGATCGTGAAAGATCAAGAGAATGAGAGAGTGATCCAGAGAGAGGAAGACAGATAGATCCAGAAAGAAAGAGAGAAATCCAGAGATAGATATACAGAGAGTGACAGAGAGATAGAGTGGTCCAGAGAGTTAGAGATAAAGAGAAAGTGAGAGAGATCCAGAGAGAGAGAAAGCCAGATAGAGAGGGAGAGGAATGCAGATAGATATGAAAAAAGAGAGAGCAAAAGAGAGAGAGAGTGTGAGAGACAGAGATCCACAGAGAGGGAGAGAGAGGTCCAGTGAGAGGGGCAAGAAAGAGAGATGTCCAGAGAGAGAGATCCAGAGAGAAAGAGAGAGAGGGGGAAGGTCCAGAGAGAGAGAGATCCAGAGAGAGAGAGGGGGGGGGGGGGGTGGGTGGAGGGTGTGGGTGGATCCAGAGAGAGAGAGAGAGTGAGATCCAGAAAGAGATCCTGGAGAGTAAGACACGTCCAGAGAGAAAGAGAGAGACTCATGAGAGAAAAGGATAGATAAATCCAGAGAAAGGTATAGATAGATCCAGGGAGAGAGATATCCAGAGAGGTAGAGAAAGATAGAGAGTTCCAAAGAGACAGAGTGAGATCCAGAAAGAGAGAGAGAGAGAGAGAGAGTAGAATGCACAGCGATCGGAAAAGAGATAGAGGGAGAGAGATCCAGAGAGAAAGAGAGCGACGTCCAGTGAGAGGACCAAGAAAGTCAGAGGTCCAGAGGGAGAGAGAGGGAGATACAGAGAGAGAGCGAGAGGTATCCAGAGATAGAGATGGAGATCCAAATGGAGGCAGGGAGAGAAAGAGATCCAGGGTGAAAGAGAGACACATCGGGAGAGAGAGAGACACATCGGGAGAGAGAGAAACACATCGGGAGAGAGAGAAACACATCGGGAGAGAGAGAGACACATCGGGAGAGAGAGAGACACATCGGGAGAGAGAGAGACACATCGGGAGAGAGAGAGACACATCGGGAGACAGAGAGACACATCGGGAGAGAGAGAGACACATCGGGAGAGAGAGAGACACATCGGGAGAGAGAGAGACACATCGGGAGAGAGAGGGACACATCGGGAGAGAGAGAGACACATCGGGAGAGAGAGAGACACATTGGGAGAGAGTGATCCAGAGAGAGAGAGAGAGTGATCCAGAGAGAGAGAGTGAAATATTCAGAGAGAAGGAGTGAGCGAGAGATCCAGAGAGAGTGAGAGAGTGAACCACAGAGAGAGAGGAAGGTAGAGAGATCCAGAGAGAGAGACGGATGAGCAGAAAGGCAGATAGGGAGAGCAATCTGGAGAGGGAGAGAGAGTGAGATCCAGAGAGAGGGAGGAAGAGATATCGGGAGAGACAGAGAGATCCAGAGAGACAGAGAGGAGAGAAAGATCCAAAGAGAGAGTGAGGAGAGAGATGCAGAGAGAGATTGAGAGAGAGACAGAGATCCATAGAGAGATAGAGAGTGAGATCCAGAGACAGAGAGAGAGAGGGAGAGTGAGATCCATGGAGAGAGAGAGAGATCCAGAGAGATAGTGCGAGATCCAATGAGAGAGAGATTGAGCAAGAGAGAGATCCAGAGAGAGAGGGAGAGTGAGATCCATGGAGAGAGAGAGAGATCCAGAGAGATAGTGCGAGATCCAGTGAGAGAGAGATTGAGCGAGAGAAGAAGAGCAAGATCCACAGAAGGAGAGAGATAAAGGGAGAGTGCGACAGGGATTCAGAGAGAGAGAGAAAGAGAGAGAGACAGAGAAGGATCAGAGCAAGAGAGAGAGATCCACAGAGTGAGAGTGATCCAGAAAGAAAGATCTGGGGAGAGAGGGAGACATCCAGAGAGAGAGGGATGCAGGAAGAGACAGATAGATAAAGTGATAATGAAAGGGAAAGAGAGGGATATCCAGAAAGAGAGATACAGAGAGAGAGATAGGGAGCAAGACACAGAGAGATCCAAAGAGTGACAGGGAGAGAGAGATCCAGAGAGTGAGGGATAAAGAGAGAGAGAGAGATCCAGAAAGACTGAGAGAGAGAGAGAGTGACCCAGAGAGGGAGAGAGAGAGATCCAAAGGGAGAGAGGTACTCAGAGAGAGAGAGAGAGAGAGAGAGAGAGAGAGAGAGAGAGAGAGCCAGAGAGAGATGGAGACACAGAAGTAGTGAAAGAGTGATCCAGGTAGAGAAGTGGGAGAGATCCAAAGAGAGAGAGTGATGCAGAGACAGGCAGCAAGAGGGATCGAGAGAGAGAGAAATCGAGAGAGAGAGAGATCTAGAGAGAGGGAGCGATCCAGAGAGAGAGAGGGAGCGATCCAGAGAGAGAGAGAGGGAGCGATCCAGGGAGAGAGAGAGGGAGCGATCCAGAGAGAGAGAGAGGGAGCGATCCAGAGAGAGAGAGAGGGAGAGAGAGAGAGAGAGAGAGAGAGAGAGAGACCCAGAGAGAGAGGGAGAGATACAGAGAGTGATCCATAGGGAGAGAGAGAGGTTCCAGAGAGAGAGAAATTCAGAGAGAGAGAGAGAAAGAGGGACTGGGGTGGTGGATTCAGAGAGAGAGAAAGAGATCAAGAGAGTGATCCAGAGAGAGTGAGAGAGGTCCAGGGGGAGAGAGAGAGACAAAGAGAGAGAGATCCTTGAGAGAGAAAGATAGATCTAGATAGATCCAGAGATATCTAGATAGATCCAGAGAGAGACAGGAGGAGAGAGACCCAGAGAGAGAGAGAGACAGAGAGAGACCGATACACAGTTCCAAAGAGAGTGAGATCCAGAGAGAGAGAGAGTTGAATGCAGAGAGATACGAAAAGAGAGAGGGAGGGAGAGAAAGAGTGAGAAAGAGATAGTGTGAGAGAGAGTGATCCAGAGAGAGGAAGACAGATAGATCCAGAAAAAGAGAGAGATCCAGAAAGAGAGATCCAGAAAGAGAGAAAGAGAGATCCAGAAAGAAAGAGAGATCAGAAAGAGAGAGAGAGAGAGATCCAGAAATAGCGATAGAGTGAGAGAGATAGAGAGAGAGATCCAGAGAGTTAGAGATAAAGAGAAAGTGAGAGAGATCCAGAGAGAAAGACCCAGACAGAGAGCGAGAGAGGAATGTAGATAGATATGAAAAGAACAAGAGGAAGAGAGATCCTGAGAGAGAGAGAGAGAGATCCACAGAGAGGGAGAGAGAGGTCCAGTGAGAGGGGCAAGAAAGAGAGAGGTCCAGAGAGAGAGAGAGAGAGAGAGAGAGAGAGAGATCCAGAGAACGAGAGAGGGAGATCCAGAGATAGAGATGGAGATCCAGATAGATGCAGAGAGAGAGGTTGGGTGGGGGAGGGTGTGGGCGGATCCAAAGAGAGAGAGTGAGATCCAGGGAGAGATCCAGGTAGAGTGAGACACATCCAGAGAGAAAGAGAGAAACTCTTGAGAGAGAAAGATAAATCCAGAGAAATGTATAGATAGATCCTGGGAGAGAGAGAGAGAGAGAGAGAGATCCAGAGAGTCAGAGAAAGATAGAGAGCTCCAAAAAGAGAGAGTGAGATCCAGAAAGAGAGAGAGAGAGAGAGAGAAAGAGAGAGTGGAATGCACAGTGATCGGAAAAGAGATAGAGGGAGAGAGATCCAGAAAGAGGGAGAGTGACGTGCAGTGAGAGGAGCAAGAAAGACAGAGGTCCAGAAAGAGAGAGAGAGAGGGAGATACAGAGAGAAATCAAGAGATATCCTGAGATAGAGATGGAGATCCAAATAGAGGCAGGGAGAGAAAGAGATCCAGGGTGAGAGACAGAGACATCGGGAGAGAGAGAGAGATCGAGAGAGAGTGATCCAGAGAGAGAGAGTGAAATATCCAGAGAGAAGGAGTGAGCGAGAGATCCAGAGAGAGAGGTACTCAGAGAGAGGGAGACCCAGAGAGAGAGGGAGAGATACAGAGAGTGATCCATAGGGAGAGAGAGAGGTCCAGAGAGAGAGAGAAAGAGGGACGGTGGTGGCGGATACAGAGAGAGAGAGAGAGATCCAGAGAGTGATCCAGAGAGAGAGAGAGAGGTTCAGGGAGAGAGAGATAGAGACAAAGATCCTTGAGAGAGAAAGATAGATCTAGATAGATCCAGATAGATATTGATAGATCCAGAGAGAGAGAGATAGAGATACCCAGAGAGAGACAGAGAGAGACAGATACACAGTTCCAAAGAGAGAGAGTGAGATCTAGAGAGAGAGAGAGTTGAATGCAGAAAGATACGAAAAGAGAGATAGTGAGAGAGAGATCCAGAGAGAGGGAGAGAGAGGTCCAGTGACAGGAGCAAGAAAGAGAGAGGTCCAGAGAGAGAGAGGTCCAGAGAGATAGAGCTCCAGAGACAGAGAGATCCAGAAATAGATTGAGAGCAAGAGAGAGAAAGGTCCAGAGAGAGAGATATACAGAGATCGAGATGGAGTTCCAGATAGAGGTTGAGAGAGAGATCGAGGATGTGTGTGTGTGAGAGAGAGATTCAGAGAGAGAGAGATCAAGAAAGAGATTCAGAGAGAGTGAGTGCTCGAGAGATCCAGAGAGAGAGTGTTCCAGAGACAGAGAGCCAGATAGAGAGAAAGAGATAGAGAGAACCAAAGAGAGATGGACGATGAGAAAGACAGATACGGAGAGCGATCCAGAGAGGGGGAAGAGAGATATGGAGAGATCCAGAGAGAGGGAGGGAGAGATATTGGGAGAAACTGAGAGAGATTCAGAGGGGGAGAGAGAGAGAGAGAGAGAAGAGAGCGAGATCCAGAGAGAAATCTAGAGAGAGAGATACAGCAAAAAAGAGTGAGATCCAGATTCTGAGAGAAGAGAGCGATCCAGAGATATGGAGAGAGAGAGAGAAAGACATCCAGATAGAGAGAGAGATCCAGAGAGATTCAGAGAGAAAAGTGTCTAGAGAGAAAGTAGGAAATCTAGATAGAAAGAGAGATCGATCCAGAATGAGAGAAGGAGCGATCCAGAGGGAGAGAGACTAAAAGAGCCAGCGAGAGATTCAAAGAGACCCAGAGATCGAGAGTGTGATCCAGAGAGAGAGAGAAAGAGACCCAGAGAGAGACAGATGCAGTGAGAGACAGATAGAGTGAGTGATAAGGAGAGAGAGATCATGAGAGATCAAGAGAATGAGAGAGTGATCCAGAGAAATTAAGACAGATAGATCCAGAAAATGAGAGAGTGAGAGATCCAGAAAGAGAGAAACAGAGATCCAGAAAGAGAGAGAGTTCCAGAAAGAGAGAGAGAGATCCAGAGACAGAGATACAGAGAGTGACAGAGAGATAGAGAGAGAGATCCAGAGAGTTAGAGAAAAAGAGAAAGAGATCCAGAGAGAGAGAGAGAGAGCCAGATGGAGAGCGAGAGAGGAATGCAGATAGATATGAAAAGAGAGAGAGGAAGAGAGATCCAGAGAGAGAGAGTGTGTGTGAGAGAGATCCACAGAGAGGAAGAGAGAGGTCCAGTGAGAGGGGCGAGAGAGAGAGAGGTCCAGTGAGAGGGGCGAGAGAGAGAGAGATCCAGAGAGAGAGAGAGAGAGAGAGAGAGAGAGAGAGGGAAGGTCCAGAAAGAGAGACAGAAAGAGATAGAGATAGAGATCCAGATAGAGGCAGAGAGAAAGAGATCCAGGGCGTGGGTGAGAGAGAGAGAGAAAGACCAAGCGAAAGAACCAGAGAGAGAGCACTCGAGAGGTGCAGAAAGATCCAGAGACAGATGAGGAGAGTGATCTGGAGAAAGAGATAGAGAGAGGTGGCAATGCAGTGAGAAAGAGAGTGAGATGCAGAGAGAGGGAGAGAGAAATATTGGGAGAGACTGGAAGAGATCCAGAGAGAGAGAGAAGAGAGAGAGATCCAGCGAAAGATAGTGAGATCCGGAGTCAAAGAGAGAGAGATATGGAGAGACAGAGAGAGAGAGAGTGAAAGAAATCCAGTGAGATCCAGAGAAAGATAGAGAGTGAGATCCAGAGTCAGACAGAGAAAGAGAGAGATCCAGAGATAGAGAGATATGAAGAGAGAGAGAGAGAAAGAAATCCAGAGAGAGAAAAAATCAGAGAGAGAGTAGTAGATCCAGATGGAAAGAGAGAGACTGAGCCAGAGTGAGAGAGAGATATGCAGAGCGAGAGAGGGAGCGATCCAGAGAGAGAGAGAGCAAAAGATCCAGCGAGAGGGAGCGAGAGATTCAAAGAGACCCAGAGAGATAGAGAGTGTGATCCAGATAGAGAGAGAGACCCAGAGTGAGATCGATGCAGTGAGAGACAGATAGAGAGAGTGATAAGGAGAGAGAGAGATCGTGAGAGATCAAGAGAATGAGATTGTGATCTTGAGAAAGGAAGACAGATAGATCCAGAAAGAGAGAGAGATCCAGAAAGAGAGAAAAAGAGATCCAGAAAGAGAGAAAAAGAGATCCAGAGAGAGAGATCCAGAAAGAGAGAGAGAGAGATCCAGAAAGAGAGAGAGAGAGATCCAGAAAGAGAGAGAGAGAGATCCAGAGGTAGAAATACAGAGAGTGAAAGAGATAGAGAGAGCGATCCAGAGAGTTAGAGATAAAGAGAAAGTGAGAGAGATCCAGAGAGAGAGAGAGAGAGAGGGGGGGATGCAGATAGATACGAAAAGAGAGAGAGGAAGAGAGATCCAGAGAGAGAGAGTGAGAGATCCACAGAGAGGGAGAGTGAGTTGCAGTGAGAGGGGCAAGAAAGAGAGAGGTCCAGAGAGAGACAGAGATCCAGAGAGAGAAACAGAGAGAGATCCAGAGAGAGAGAGAGGGAAGGTCCAGAGAGTGAGAGAGAGATATCCAGAGATAGAGATGGAGATCCAGATAGAAACAGAGAGAAAGAGATCCAGGGCGTGGGAGAGAGAGAGATCGAAAGATAGATCCAGAGAGAGAGAGTGAAAGATCCAGAGAGAGAGCACGCAAGAGGTCCAGAAAGATCCAGAGACAGTTGAGGAGAAAGACAGATAGGGAGAATGATCTGCAGAGAGAAGTGGGGGGGGGGGCGGGGGGAGATGCAGAGAGAAAGAGAGTGAGATGTAGAGAGAGGGAGAGAAAGAGAGGGAGAGTTCCAGAGAGAGAGAGATATGGAGAGAGAGAGAGTGAAAGAAATCCAGAGAGAGAGAGAGAGAGAGAGAAAGAGAGAAAATCAGAGAGACAGAGTAGTAGATCCAGATGGAAAGAGAGAGACACATCCAGAGCGAGAGAGAGAGATATCCAGAGCACGCGAGAGAGAGCGAGAGAGAGATCCAGAGTGAGAGAGAGAGAGAAAGAGAGAGAAAGTGAAAGATCCAGTGAGAGGGAGCGAGAGATTGAAAGAGACCCAGAGAGATAGAGAGTGTGATCCAGATAGAGAGATCCAGAGAGAGAGAGAGACAGACCCAGAGAGAGACGGATGCAGTGAGATAGAGAAAGTGATAAGGAGAGAAAGAGAGATCATGAAAGATCAAGAGAATGAGAGAGTGATCGACAGAGAGGAAGACAAATAGATCCAGAAAGAGAGAGAGAAATCCAGAAAGAGAGAGATCTAGCAAGAGAGAGAGAGAGATCCAGAAAGAGACAGAGAGATCCAGAATGGGAGAGAGAAATCCAGAGATAGAGATACAGAGAGTGACAGAGAGATAGAGAGAGAGATCCAGAGAGTAAGAGATAAAGAGAAATTCAGAGATTTCCAGAGAGAGAGAGAGAGTCAGATAGAGAGCGAGAGAGGAATACAGATAGTTACAAAAGAGAGAGGAAGAGAGATCCAGAGAGAGAGAGAGAGTATGATAGACAGAGATCCACAAAGAGGGAGAGGGAGGTCCAGTGAGAAGGGAAAGAGAGAGAGATGTCCAGAGAGAGAGAGATATCCAGAGATAGAGATGGAGATCCAGATAGAGGCAGAGAGAGAGAGATCCAGAGAGAGAGTGAGTGAGGGGGTGGAGGGGGTGGGCGGATCCAGAGAGAGTGAGAGAGAGTGAGAGAGATACAGAGAGAGATCCAGGTAGAGTGAGACATGTCCAGAGAGAAAGAGAGAGACTCTTAAGAGAGATAGATAAATCCAGAGAAAGATATAGATAGATCCAGGGAGAGAGAGAGATATCCAGAGAGGCAGAGAGAGATAGAGTTCCAAAGAGAGAGAATGAGATCCAGAAAGAGAGAGAGAGAGTGGAATGCACAGCGATCGGAAAAGAGATAGAGGGAAAGAGATCCAGAGAGAGGGAGAGCGATGTCCAGTGAGAGGAGCAAGAAAGACAGAGGTCCAAAGGGAGAGAGAGGGAGATACAGAGAAAGAACAAGAGATATCCAGAGATAGAGATGGAGATCCTGATGGAGGAAGGGAGAGAAAGAGATCCAGGGTGAGAGAGAGAGAGAGAGAGAGAGACATCGGGAGAGAGAGAGATCGAGAGAGAGTGATCCAGAGAGAGAGAGTGAAATATTCAGAGAGAAGCAGTGAGCGAGAGATACAGAGAGAGTGAGCGAGTGAACCACAAAGAGATAAGAAGGTAGAGAGATCCAAAGAGAGAGACGGAAGAGGAGAAAGGCAGGTAGGGAGAGTGATCTGGAGAGAGAGAGAGAGAGAGAGAGAGAGAGAGAGAGAGAGAGATCGAGATCCAGAGAGAGGGAGGAAGAGATATCGGGAGAGACAGAGAGATCCAGAGAGACAGAGAGGAGAGAGAGATCCAAAGAGAGAGCGAGAGAGAGAGATGCAGAGAGAGATCGAGAGAGAGACAGAGATCCATAGAGAGATAGAGTGAGATCCAGAGACAGAGAGAGGAAGAAAGAGAGAGAGCGGGAGAGAGAGAGATCCATGGAGAGAGCGAGAGATCCAGAGAGAAAGCGTGAGATCCCGTGAGAGAGAGATTGAGAGAGAGAGATTGAGAGAGAGGAGAGCGAGATCCACAGAGGGAAAGAGATAAAGGGAGAGTGAGACACGGATTCAGAGAGAGAGAGAGAAGGTCCAGAGCAAGAGAGAGAGATCCAGAGACTGAAAGTGATCCAGAAAGAGAGATTTGGAGAGAGAGAGATCCAGAGAGGGAGAGACATCCGGAAAGAGAGGGATGCAGGGAGAGACAGATAGATAAACTGATAAGGAAAGGGAAAGAGAGAGATATCCAGTAAGAGAGATACAGACAGAGAGATAGGGAGCAAGACACAGAGAGATCCAGAGAGTGACAGGGAGAGAGAGAGAGATCCAGAGAGTGAGGGATAAAGAGAGAGAGAGATCCAAAGAAACAGAGAGAGAGATGGAGAGTGACCCAGAGAGGGAGAGAGAGAGAGAGATCCAAAGGGAGAGAGGTACTCAGAGAGAGAGAGAGAGAGAGAGAGAGAGAGAGAGAGAGAGAGAGAGAGAGAGAGAGAGAGAAAGAGACCCAGAGAGAAAGGGAGAGATACAGAGAGTGATCTATAGGGAGAGAGAGAGAGGTCCAGAGAGAGAGAAATTCAGAGAGAGAGAGAAAGAGGGACGGGGGTGGCAGATTCAGAGAGAGTGATCCAGAGAGAGTGAGAGAGGTCCAGGGAGAGAGAGAGAGAGAGAGAGATCCTTGAGAGAGAAAGATAGATCTAGATAGATCCAGAGATATCTAGATAGATCCAGAGGGAGAGAGACCCAGAGAGAGAGAGAGAGAGACAGATACACAGTTCCAAAGAGAGAGAGTGAGATCCAGAGAGAGAGAGAGAGAGTTGAATGCAGAGAGATACAAAAAGAGAGAGGGAGAGAGAGAGTGAGAAAGAGAGATAGTGTGAGAGAGAGAGAGATCCAGAGAGAGGGAAAGAGAGGTCCAGTGACAGGAGCAGAAAAGAGAGAGGTCCAGAGGGAGAGAGCTCCAGAGACAGAGAGAAGTTCCAGAGAGAGAGATAGAGAGAGAGAAACAGAGATATATCCAGAAAGAGATTGAGAGCAAGAGAGTGTGAAGATCGAGGGAGAGAGATATCCAGAGATCGAGATGGAGATCAAGATAGCGGTAGAGAGAGAGATGTAGGATGTGAGAGAGAGAGAGATCAAGAAAGAGATTCAGAGAGAGAGTGTGCGAGACATCCAGAGAAAAAGAGAGAGGAGAGAGAGCGAGATCCAGAGACAGAGAGAGAGAGAGATCGCGTTCCAGAGATAGAGAGAGAGCCAGATAGATAGAAAGAGATAGAGAGATCCAGAGAGAGATCGACGAGGAGAAAGACAGGGAGGGACAGCAATCTGGAGAGTGGTGAGAGATAGGGAGAGATCCAGAGAGAGAGAGAGAGAGATCCAGAGAGAGAGAGAGAGAGAGAACAGACAGATCCAGAGAGAGAGAAGAGAGCGATCCAGAGAGAGACTGAGAGAGAGAGATGCAGCATGAGATAGAGTGAGATTGAGTCAGAGAGAGATCCAGATATAGAGAGATATGGAGAGAGAGAGAGAGAGAGAGAAAGAAATCCAGAGAGAGAGAGAAAAAAAATCAGAGAGGTAGAGTAGTAGATCCAGATGGAAAGAGAGAAACAGATCCAGAGCGAGAGAGAGAGAGATCCAGAGCGATAGAGGGAGTGATCCAGAGAGAGAGAAGGAGCGATCCAGAGAGAGAGAGGGAGCGATCCAGAGAGAGAGAGGGAGCGATCCAGAGAGAGAGAGGGAGCGATCCAGAGAGAGAGAGGGAGCGATCCAGAGAGAGAGAGAGAGGGAACGATCCAGAGAGAGAGGGAGTGATCCAGAGAGAGAGAGAGCAAAAGATCCAGCAAGAGGGAGTGAGAGGTTCAAAGTGACCCAGAGATATAGAGTTTGTGATCCAGATAGAGAGATCCAGAGAGAGAGAAAGAGACCCAGAGAGAGATGGATGCAGTGCAAGACATATAGAGAGTGATAAGGGGAGAGAGAGAGAGAAATTGTGAGAGATCAAGACAATGAGAGAGTGATCCAGAGAGAGGAAGACAGATAGATCTAGAAAACGAGAGAGAGATCCAAAAAGAGAGAAAGAGAGATTGAGAAAGAGAGAGAGAGATATCCAGAAAGAGAGAGATCCAGAAATAGCGATACAGAGAGTGAGAGAGATAGAGAGAAAGTCCAGAGAGTTAAAGAGAAAGTGAGGGAGATCCAGAGAGAGAGCCAGACAGAGAGCAAGAGAGGAATAGATACGAAAAGAATGAGGAAGAGAGATCGCGAGAGAGGGTGAGAGAGAGAGAGAGATCCACAGAGAGGGAGAAAGAGGCCCAGTGAGAGGGGCAAGAAAGAGAGAGGTCCAGAGAGAGAGAGATCCAGAAAGAGATCCAGAGAGCGAGAGAGAGAGATCCAGAGATAGAGATGGAGATCCAGATTGAGGCAGAGAGAGAGGGGGGGTGTGGGCGGATCCAGAGAGAAAGAGAGAGTGAGATCTAGGGAGAGATCCGGGTAGAGTGAGACACTTCCAGAGGGAAAGAGAGAGACTCTTGAGAGAGAAAGATAGATAAATCCAGAGAGATGTATAGATAGGTCCAGGGAGAGAGAGAGATATCCAGAGAGGCAGAGAAAGATAGAGAGTTCCAAAGAGAGAGAGAGTGAGAGAGAGAGAGAGAGAAAGAGAGAGTTGAATGCACAACGATCGGAAAAGAGATAGAGGGAGAGAGATCCAGAGAGAGGGAGAGCGACGTCCAGTGAGAGGAGCAAGAAAAACAGAGCTCCAGAGATAGAGAGAGAGAGGGAGATACAAAGAGAGAGCAAGAGATATCCGGACATAGAGATGGAGATCCAGATAGAGGCAGGGAGAGAAAGAGATCCAGGGTGAGAGACAGAGACATAGGGAGAGAGAGAGATCGAGAGAAAGTGATCCAGAGAGAGAGAGTGAAATATCCAGAGAGAAGGAGTGAGCGAGAGATCCAGAGAGAGAGGGAGAGATAGAGAGATTGATCCATAGGGAGAGAGAGAGGTCCAGAGAGAGAGAGAGAGAGAAAGAGGGATGGGGGTGGTGGATACAGAGAGAGAGAGAGAGAGAGAGAGAGAGATCCTTGGGAGAGAAAGATAGATCCAGATAGACATAGATAGATCCAGAGAGAGAGAAAGAAAGAGAGAGAGAGCGAGAGAGTGAGACCCCCAGAGAGAGACAGAGAGAGACAGATACACAGTTCCAAAGAGAGAGAGTGAGATCTAGAGAGAGAGAGAGAGAGAGAGAGAGAGAGAGATTTGAATGCAGAGAGATTCAAAAAGAGAGAGAGGGAGAGAGAGAGCGTGAGAAAGAGAGATAGTGAGAGAGAGAGAGATCCAGGGGGAGGAAGAGAGGTCCAGTGACAGGAGCAAGAAAAAGAGAGGTCCAGAGAGAGAGAGCTCCAGAGACACAGAGAATCTCCAGAGGGAGAGAGAGATACATAGAGAGAAATAGAGAGATGTCCAGAAATAGATTGAGAGCAAGAGAGAGTGAAGGTCCAGAGAGAGAGATATACAGAGATCAAGATGGAGTTCCAGATAGAGATTGAGAGAGAGATCGAGGATGTGTGATAGAGAGAGATCAAGAAAGAGATTCAGAGAGAGAGAGTGCGCGAGAGATCCAGAGAGAGAGTGTGTGTTCCAGAGACAGAGAGCCAGATAGATAGAAAGAGATAGAGAGGACCAGAGAGAGATGGACGACGAGAAAGACAGATAGGGAGACCGATCTGGAGAGGGGAAGAGAGATAGGGAGAGATCCAGAGAGAGGGAGGGAGAGATATTGGGAGAAACTGAGAGAGATCGAGAGGGAGAGAAAGAGAGAGAGAGAGAGAGAAAAGAGAGAGAGATTCAGAGGGAGCGAGAGAGAGAGAAAACAGAGAGAGATCCAGAGAGAGATCTAGAGAGAGAGATCAGCAAAAATAGAGAGTGAGATCCAGATTCAGAGAGAGAAGAGAGAGATCCAGAGATATGGAGAGAGAAAGAGAAAGACATCCAGATAGAGAGAGAGATCCAGAGAGAGAGAGAGAGAGACAGTGATCCAGAGAGATTCAGAGAGAGAGAGAGATGTATCTAGAGAGAGATTAGGAGATCTAGATAGAAAGAGAGATCGATCCAGAGTGAGAGAGGGAGTGATCCAGAGGGAGAGATACTAAAAGAGCCAGCGAGAGATTCAAAGAGACCCAGAGAGATCGAGTGTGTGATCCAGAAAGAGATATCCAGAGAGAGATGGACGAGGAGAAAAAAAGATAGGGAGAGCAATCTGGAGAGAGGGAGATAAGGAGCGATCCAGAGAGAGAAGGTGATCCAGAGCGAGGGAGAGAGAGATATTGGGAGAAATTGAGAGAGATCCAGAGAGAGAGAAGAGAGCAATCCAGAGAGAGAACAAGAGAGAGATATCCAGCAAGATAGAGGGTGAGATCCAGAGTCAGAGAGAGAAAGAGAGAGATCCAGGAAAAGAGAGAAATGAAGAGAGAGAGAGAGAGAAAGAAATCCACAGAGAAAGAGAAAATCAGAGAGATAGTAGTCGATCCAGATGGAAAGAGAGAGGCTGATCCAGAGTGAGAGAGAGAGAGCGAGAGAGGGAGCAATCCAGAGGGAGAGAAAGAGCAAAAGATCCAGCAAGAGGGAGCGAGAGATTCAAGGAGACCCAGAGAGATAGAGTGTGATCCAGATAGAGAGAGAGAGAGGGAGACCCAGAGACAGACGGATGCAGTGAGAGACAGATAGAGTGAGTGATAAGGAGAGAGAGAGAGAGATCATGAGAGACCAAGAGAATTAGAGAGTGATCGAGAGAGAGGAAGACAGATAGATCCAGAAAGAGAGAGAGATCCAGAAAGAGAGAAAGAGAGATCCAGAAAGAGAGAGAGAGAGAGTTCCAGAAAGAGAGAGAGATCCAGAGACAGAAAAACAGAGAGTGACAGAGAGATAGAGAGAGAGATCCAGAGAGTTAGAGATAAAGAGAAAATGAGAGAGATCCAGAGAGAGAGAGAGCCAGACAGAGAGCGAGAGAGGAATGCAGATAGATATGCAAAGAGAGAGAGGAAGAGAGATCCAGAGAGAGAGAGATTGTGAGAGAGCGAGATCCACAGAGAGGGAGAGAGTGGTCCAGTGAGAGGTGCAAGAAAGTGAGAGTTCTAGAGAGAGAGAGAGAGAGAGAGATCCAGAGAGAGAGAGAGAGAGAGAAAGAGAGAAGGAAGGTCCAGAGAGATATCCAGAGATAGAAATGGAGATCCAGATAGAGGCAGAGAGAAAGAGATCCAGGGCATGGGTGAGAGAGAGATCATGAGAGAGAGAGTAAAAGAACCAGAGAGAGAGCACGCGAGAGGTGCAGAAAGATCCAGAGACAGATGAGGAGAAATACAGATAGGGAGAGCGATTCGGAGAGAGAGAGGGGGGGGGGGGCAATGCAGTGAGAAAGACAGTGAGATGCAGAGAGAGGGAGAGAGAAATATTGGGAGAGACTGGAAGAGATCCAGAGAGAGAGAGAAGCGAGAGAGATCCAGCGAGAGATAGTGAGATCCAGAGTCAAAAAAAGAGTGATATGGAGACAGAGAGAGAGAGAGAGAATGAAAGAAGTCCAGAGAGAGAGAGATCCAGAGAAAGAAGGAGTGAGAGATCCAGAGTCAGACAGAGAAAGAGAGAGATCCAGAGATAGAGAGATATGAAGAGAGAGAGAGAAAGAAATCCAGAGAGAGAGAAAATCAGAGAGAGAGAGTAGTAGATCCAGATGGAAAGAGAGAGACAGAGCCAGAGTGAGAGAGAGAGATATCCAGAGTGAGAGAGGCAGCGATCCAGAGTGAGAGGGAGCAAAATATCCAGCAAGAGGGAGCAAGAGATTCAAAGAGACCCAGGGAGATAGAGAGTGTGATCCAGATAGAGAGATCCAGAGAGAGAGAGAGACCCAGAGAGAGATCGATGCAGTGAGAGACAGATAGAGAGAGTGATAAGGAGAGAGAGTGAGATCGTGAGAGATCAAGAGAATGAGAGAGTGATCGAGAGAGGAAGATGGATAGATCCAGAAAAAGAGAGAGATCCAGAGAGAGAGAGAGAGAGAGAGAGAGAGATCCAGAAAGAGAGAGAGAGATCCAGAAAGAGAGAGAGAGATCCAGAAAGAGAGAGATATCCAGAGGTAGAGATACAGAGAGTGACAAAGAGATAGAGATCCAAAGAGTTAGAGATAAAGAGAAAGTGAGAGATCCAGAGAGAGATCCAGAGAGAGAGATCCAGAAAGAGAGAGAGAGAGAGATCCAGAAAGAGAGAGAGAGAGATCCAGAAAGAGAGAGAGAGATCCAGAAAGAGAGAGATAACCAGAGGTAGAGATACAGTGAGTGACAAAGAGATAGAGATCCAGAGAGTTAGAGATAAAGAGAAAGTGAGAGATCCAGAGAGAGAGAGCCAGAGAGAGAGAGGGAGGAATGCAGATAAATATGAAAAGAGAGAGAGGAAGAGAGATCCAGCGAAAGAGAGTGGGAGGGAGAGAGAGAGATCCACAGAGAGGGAGAGAGAGTTGCAGTGAGAGGGGCAAGAAAGAGAGGTCCAGAGAGAGACAGAGATCCAGAGAGAGAGACAGAGAGAGATCCAGAGAGTGAGAGAGAGATATCCAGAGATAGAAATGGAGATCCAGATAGAGACAGAGAGAAAGAGATCCAGGGCGTGGGAGAGAGAGAGATCCAGTGAGAGATCCAGAGAGAGAGAGAGAGTGTGTGAAAGATCCAGAGAGAGAGCACGCGAGAGGTCCAGAAAGATCCAGAGACAGATGAGGAGAAAGACAGATAGGGACAGCGATCTGCAGACAGAAAGAGAGAGAGATGCAGAGAGATGGAGAGAAAGAGATATTGGGACTGGAAGAGATCCAGAGAGAGAGAGAGAATAGAGAGAGATCGAGCGAGAGATAGTGAGATCCAGAGTCAAAGAGAGAGAGAGATATGGAGAGAGAGAGAGAAAGAAATCCAGAGAGAGAGACCCAGAGAGAAACAGAGAGATCCAGAGAGAGTGTTCCAGAGAGTGCGTTCCAGAGTGAGAGTGATCTAGAGAGATTCAGAGAGAGAGAGAGGTATCCAGAGAGTAGGAGATCCAGATAGAAAGACAGAGAGAGAGAGACCCAGAGAGAGATCCAGAGAAAGAGAGTGTTCCAGAGCGAGAGTGATCTAGAGAGATTCAGAGAGAGGTATCCAGAGAGAGATTAGGAGATCCAGATAGAAAGACAGAGAGAGAGAGAGAGAGACCCAGAGCTAGAGAGGGAGAGATCCAGAGAGACAGAGAGTGAAAGATCCAGCGTGAGAGAGCGAGAGATTCAAAGAGGCCCAGAGAGATAGAGTGTGATCCAGCAAGAGAGATCCAGAGAGAGGTGGATGCAGTGAGACAGATAGAAAGCAATAGGGAGAGAGAGAGAGATAGATAGACAGAGATCCAGAGAGAGAGAGAGAGAGAGAGAAAGAGACACAGAGATCCAGAAAGGCGGATCCAGAGAGGGACAGAGAGATAGAGGGAGAGAGAGATAGAGGGAGAGAGAGATAGAGAGAGAGAGATGCAGAGAGTGTGAGATAAAGAGAGATTCAGAAAGATCCAGAGAGAGGGACAGAGAGATCAAAGGGAGAGAGTGATCCAAAGTGAGAGAGAGCCAGATAAAGAAAGAGATTGGAATGCAGAGAAACACGAAAAGAGAGGGAGGGAGAGAGAAAGAGAGATCCAGAGGGAGGTCCAATGAGAGGGGCAACAAAGAGAGAGGTCCAGAGAGAGAGAGGGAGATACAGGGAGAGAGTGAGAGGCCAAGAGAGAGAGAGCTCCAAAGACACAGAGAAGGTCCAGGGAGAGAGAGAGAGATCCAGAGAGAGGGAGAGGGATGTCCAGTGAGAGGAGCAAGAAAGAGAGAGGTCGAGAGAGAGAAAGAGGGAGTTACAGAGAGAGGGTGAGAGGTCAAGAGAGAGCGAGCTCCAAAGACACAGAGAAGGTCCAGGTAGAGAGAGAGAGATCCAGAGAGAGGGAGAGAGCTGTCCAATGAGAGGAGCAAGAAAGAGAGAGATCCAGAAATAGACAGATGAGGAGAAAGGCAGATAGGGAGAGTGATCTGGAGAGCTCGAGAGAGAGGGAGAGAGAGATATTGGGAGATACTGAGAGAGACACAGAGAGAGAGAGAGGAGAGATCGATCCAGAGAGAGATCCAGCAAGAGATAGAGAGTGAGATCCAGAGTCTGAGAGAGAAAGAGAAAGAGTTCCAGAGAGAGAGAGATATGGAGAGAGAGAAAAAAGAAGGTCCAGGGAGAGGGAGAGATCCAAAGAGAGACGGAAGAGGAGAATGGCAGATTGGGAGAGCAATCTGGAGAGAGAGAAAGAGGGAGAGAGGGAGAGATCGAAATTGGAAGAGACTGAGAGAGATCCAGAGAGAGAGAGAGAGATGGAGAGAGAGAGAGAGAGAGAGAGATCCAGAGAGAGGGAGAGGGAGGTCCAGTGAGAGGAGCAAGAAAGACAGAGGTCAGGAGAGAGAGAGGGAGATACAGAGAGAGGGTGAGAGGTCAAGAGAGAGCGAGCTCCAAAGACACAGAGAAGCTCCAGGGAGAGAGAGAGAGAGAGCGATCCAGAGAGGGAGAGAGATCCATTGAAAGGAGCACGAAAGAAAGAGATCCACACAGAGAGAGCCAGATAGAGAGAGACATAGAGAGAGATCCAGAGACAGACGGTTGAGGAGAAAGGCAGATGGGGAGAACGAACTGGCAACAGAGAGAGGGAGAGATCCAGAGAGAGGGAGAGAGAGATATTGGGAGAGACTGAGAAAGATCCAGATATAGAGAGAGAGAGAAATCCAGAGACAGATCCAGCGAGAGATAGAGATTGAGATCCAGAGTCAGCAAGAGAGATATGGAGAGAGAGAAAAAGAAATCCAGAGAGAGAGAGAGAGAGAGAGTGTGATCCAGAGAGATTCAGAGAGAGAGAGGTATCCAGAGAGAGAGTGGAAGATCCAGATAGAAAGAGCGAGAGAGATCCAGAGTGAGAGGGGGAGATATCCAGAGAGAGCGCAAAAGATCCAGCGAGAGAGAGAGTGAGATTCAAAGAGACCCAGAGAGATCGAGTGTGAGATCCAGCAAGAGAGATCCAGGGAGAGAGAGAGAGATCTAGATAGAGGCAGATGCAGTGAGAGACACAGAGAGAGAGATTAAGAGAGATCCAGAGAAAGTGAGAGACACCCAGAAATAAAGAGAGATCCAGAGACAGAGATCCAGAGAGTGACAGAGGGATAGAGAGAGATTCAAAGAGTGAGCGATAAAGAGAGAGAGAGATCCAGAGAGAGAGAGTGATAGGGAGAGAGGGAGAGAGAGAGAGATCAAGAGAGAGAGATCCAGTGAGAGAAAGCGAGAGAGCTCCAGAAATAAAGAGATCCCGAGAGAGAGATCCCAAGAAAGAGATCCAGAGAGAGAGATCCAGAGAGAGAGATCCAGAGAGAGAGAGAGAGACAGAGAGAGAGAGATCCAGAGAGAGGGAGAGAGAGAGAGAATGTGATCCAGGGAGAGACAGAGCCAGATAGAGAGATAGTCTATTGCACAGAGACACGAAGAGAGAGAGAGGAGGAGAAATCCAGAGAGATAGTGAGAGAGAGTGAGATAGATCCATAGAGAGGGAGAGGGAGGTCCAGTTAGAGGAGCCAGAAAAGAAAGGTCCAGAGAGAGATACAGAGAGAGAGACTGAGAGGTCAAGAGAGATCGAGCTCCAGAAAGACAGTAAAATTCCATGGAGAGAGAGAGGGGATCCAGAGATAGGGAGAGAGAGAGAGGTCCAGTGAGAGGAGCAACAAAGAGAGAGCTCCAGAGAGAGAGAGAGAGAGGGAGATACAGAGAGAGAATGAGATGTCAAGAGAGAGAGAGAGAGATATTCAGGTAGAGAAAGAGAGAGAGATCCAGAGAGAGAGAGAGAGAGCAACAGGGAGGGAAGGTCCAGAGAGAGAGATATCCAGAGATTGAGATGGAGATCCAGATAGAGGCAGAGAGAGAGATCCAAAGCATGAGAGAGAGGGAGAGATCCAGAGAGAGAGAGAGAGCATGAGAGATCCAGAGAGAGAGACAGAGACTGAGAGATCCAGGGAGAGAGATAGAGAGATCCAGAGAGAGATGGATGAGCAGAAATACAGATAGCGCGACCTGGGGAGAGAGAGAGAGTGAAATCCAGAGAGATGGAGTCAGAGACATTGGGAGAGACTGAGAGAGATCCAGAGAGATAGAGAGAGGAGAGAGAGATCCAGCAAGAGATAGAGAGTGAGATACAGAGTCAGAGCGAGAAAGAGGGAGAGATCCATAGAGAGATATGGAGAGAGAGAATGAGAAAGACATCCAGAGAGAGATCCAGAGAGAGTGTGATGCAGCGAAATTCAGAGAGAGTGAGGTATCCAGAGTGAGAGTAGGAGATCCAGAGAGAGAGAGAGATTCAGAGAGAGAGAGAGAGAGAGAGAGAAAGATTCAGAGAGAGGGAGAGAGATATTGGGAGAGACTGAGAGAGATCAAGAGAGATCGAGATGCAGCGAGAGAAAGTGAGTGAGATCCAGAGAGAGAGAGATATGTGGAGAGAGAGAGAGAGAGAAAGAGAGAGAGAGAGATCCAGAGAGACAGAGAGGGAGAGAGATCCACAGAGCGAAAGATGGAGATCCTTTCGAAAGAAAGTTAGATAAATCCAGAGAGAGAGATAAAATAGATCCATGGAGAGACAGATAGAAAGTTCCAAAGGAAGAGAGAGAGATCCAGACAGAGAGAGAGGGGTGTATGCAGAGAGATACGGAGGGAGAGAGATCCAGAGAGAGATAGCGAGATAGGGAGAGACTACAGAGAGATAGTGAGAGAGGGAGAGACTACAGAGAGAGAGCAGGTCAAGAGAGAGAGAGAGAGAGAGATCCCGAGAGAGAAACAGATAGAAATCCAGAGAGAGTGAGAGAGAAGGTCCAGAGAGAGAGATATCCAGAGATAGACATATATTGGGAGAGAAAGGGAAAGATCCAGAGAGATCGAGAGAGATCTAGCGAGAGATAGAGAGTGAGATCCAGAGTCAGAAAGAGAGAGATAGAGATCCAGAGAGAGAGATATGGAGAGAGAGAGAGAGAAAGAAATCCAGAGAGCAGGAGAGATCCAGAGAGAGAGAAAAAAATCCAGCGTGAGTGAACGAGAGATTCAAAGAGACCCAGAGAGATTGAGAGTGTAATCCAGATAGAGACCCAGGGAGAGAGAGATCCAGAGAGAGACGGATGCAGTGAGTGACAGATAGCAAGAGTGATATGGAGAGAGAGAGGTTGAGAGAGATCCAGAGAGATCAAGGGAGAGAGAGAGATACAGGGAGAGAAAGTTGTCGAGAGAGACAGAGCGAGAGACAGATCCAGAGAGTGAGAGTGCGAGCCAGAGAGGGGGATCGAGAGAGAGAGACAGGGATCCAGAGAGAGTGTGATGTCCAGAGAGAGAGAAAGACAGATAGAGAATTCCAAAGACAGAAAGAGAGATCCAGACAGAGAGAGAGTGGAATGCAGTGAGATACAAAAGAGAGAGGGTGAGAGATCCAGAGAGAGAGAGAGAGAGAGATCCAGAGAGAGGGAGAGAGAGGTCCATGAGAGGAGTAAGAAAGAGAGAGGTCCAGAAAGAGAGAGACAGGGACAGAGAGAGAATGAGAGGTCAAGAGAGAATGAGAGGTCAAGAGAGAATGAGAGGTCAAGAGAGAATGAGAGGTCAAGAGAGAATGAGAGGTCAAGAGAGAGAGAGAGCTCCAGAGAAAGAGATATCAGGAGAGACTGAGAGAGATCCAGAGAGAGAGAGTGTGTGTGTGTGATCCAGACAGATTCAGAGAGAGATGGACCCAGGGAGTGAGTAGGAGATCCACATAGAAAGAGATCCAGAGTAAGAGAGGGTGGTCGATCCAGAGAGAGAGAGAGAGCGAAAGATCCAGCAAGAGAGAGCAAGAGATTCAAAGAGAGCAAGAGATTCAAAGAGACCCAGAGAGATAGAGAGAGTGATCTAGAAAGAGAGATCCAGAGCGAGAGAGAGATCCAGAGTGAGACGGATGCAGAGAAAGAGACAGATAGAGAGAGTGATCCAGAAAGAGAAAGATCCAAAGAGAGTGAGATCCAGAGAGTGACAGAGAAATAGAGAGAGTCAGTCCCAGAAAGAGAGACAGAGAGTTTCAGAAATAGAGACAGAGAGACAGAGATCCACAGGGTGAGAGAGATTGAGAGAGATTCAGAGAAATAAGATTGAGGAGAGAGAGAGACAGATCCAGAGAGAGATCAAGAAAGAGAGAGAGATATTCAGAGAGAGATAGAGAGTGAGATCCAGAGAGATTCTGAGAGAGAAAGGTTTCCAGAGAGATAGTTGGAGATCCACATAGAAAGAGAGAGAGAGAGATCCAGAGAGAGAGAGGGGGAGATCCAGAGACAGAGAGTGAAAGATCCAGCGAGAGATTCAGAGAAAGAGACCAAGAGAGACAGAGAGAAAGAGAGAGAGAGATTCAGAGAGAGCCAGGTGCAAAGAGGGTCAGATAGAGAGAGTGATACGGTGAGAGAGAGATCCAGAGAGAGATCCATAATGAGAGAGAGAGATCCAGAGAATGATAGAGAGAGAGATCCAGAGAGTGAAAGATAAAGAGAGAGAGAGTTCCATAGAGAGATCCACAGGGAGAGATCAATCGAGAGAGAGAGTTCCAGAGGAAGAAAGATCTAGAAGAGAGAGACAGATCCAGAGAGAGGTGGAGAAAGAGAGAGATATCCAGAGAGAGAGAGAGAGTGTGACATCCAGAGACAGAGAGAGAAATAGAAAGAGAGAGAGTGAGAGATCCACTGAGAGAGCGATCCATGGAGAGAGAGATCCATGGAGAGAGACCCAGTGAGAAAGAGAGAGAGAGAGGAGAGAGAGATCCTGAGACAGAGATGCAGAGAGAGATGCAGAGAGAGACTTGTCCAGAGAGAGAGATCCAGGTAGAGAGAGAGAGAGAGATCCAGGTAGAGAGAGATCCAGAGAGAAAGAGAGAGAGATGCAGGGATAGAGAGCAAATCCAGACAGGTGGAGCGGGAGAGAGATCCAGAGAGAGTGATCTACAGAGAGAGATGATCCAGTGAGAGGGAGAGAGATCCAGAGAGAAAGAGAGATCCAGAGAGAGGGAGAGAGCGATATCAGGAGGGACTTAGAGAGATCCACAGAGAGATAGCAGAGAGATCCAGTGAGAGATCAGGAGAGAGAGAGAAAGAGATCCAGAGTGAGAGAGGGAGATCTAGATCTAGAGAGAGATAGAGGGTGAGATCCAGAGAAAGAGAGAGAGGGATCCACAGAGAGAGAGACACACAGAGATCAACTGAGAGATAGCAAGAGATCTGGATAGAGAAAGAGAGAGATCCAGTGAGAGAAGGAGAGATTGAGTGAGAGAGGTAGAGAGAGTTCCAGAGAGAGAGAGAGAAAGAAATCCAGATAGATAGAGAGAGAGAGAGAGAGATCAGGAGACTGATACAGGCAGAGATAAAGTGATGCAGAAAGAGAGAGAGAGAGAGAGAAGGTCCAGAGAGAGAGAGAGAGAGAGAGAGAGAGAGAGCGATCCAGACTTCCCTTTCAATCCAGAGAGATCCAAAGAGAGAGAGATAGAACCAGAGAACGAAAGATGGAGATCCTTTTGAGAGAAAGATGGATAAATGCAGAGATATATAGATAGATCCAGAGAGAGACAGATGGAGAGTCCGGAAGAGAGAGAGAGATCCACTGATAGAGAGAAAGAAATCCACATGGAGAGAGAGAGATCCAGAGAGACAGAGTCAGACACAGGGAGAGAGAGTGATCCAGAGAGAGGGATCGAGGGACAGATCCAGAGAGAGAGAGAGAGAGAGAGAGAGAGAGAGTGATCTAGAGAGAGAGAGGGAACCAGAGAGAGAGTGATCCAGAAAGAGAGATCAAGAGAGAGATAGAGAGAGAGAGATTCAGAGAATGAAAGATGGAGATTCTTTTAAGAGAAAGATAGATAAATGCAGAGTGAGTTATAGATAGATCCAGAGAGGGAGAGCGACAGATAGAGAGTTCCAAAGAGAGAGAGAGAGAGATCCAGACAGAGAGAGTGTGGAATGCAGACAGATACAAAAAGAGAAAGAGGGAGAGGTAACCAGAGGGTGTGAGAGAGAGAGAGTGAAAGAAAGATAGTGAGAGAGGGAGAGAACTACAGCGAGAGAGAGAGAGCAGGTGCAGAGAGGGAGAGAGAGAGAGATCCAGAGACAGAAACAGAAAAATCCAGAGAGAGAGGGCAAGAGAGAGAGAGAGAGAGAGAGAGAGAAAAGCTCCAGAGAAAGAGAGATAGATAGATATCCAGAGATAGATATGGAGATCCAGATAGAGAGAGATCCAGGACAAGAGAGAGAGATCCAGAAAGGGAAAGAGAGTGACAGATCCAGAGTGAGAGAGAGAAAGATTCATAGAGAGAGAGAGAGAGAATGATCCTGAGAGAGAGAAAGGCAGATAGAGAGAGAGGCAGAGAGATAGAGAGAGAGACAGGTGAGGAGAAAGACAGGTAGGGAGAGCGATTTAGAGAGAGAGAGAGACAGATCCAGAGAGAGAGAGTGAGATCCAGAGAGAGTGAGAGAGAGATCCAGTGAGATATCGAGAGAGAGAGAGAGAGAGATCCAGCGAGAGATAGAGAGTGAGATTCAGAATCAGAGAAAGAGAGAGAGAGAGAGATGGAGAGAGAGACAGAAAGAAATCAAGAGAGAAGAGATCCAGAGATAGAGAGAGTGATCCAGAGAGATTCAGAGAGAGAGAGGGAGAGAGAAATCCAGAGAGAGATTGGTTCAGAGACAGAGACTCCAGAGGGAGTGTGAGAGAGATCCAGAGAGACAGAGACAGATACAGGCAGAGAGAGAGTGATGCAGAGAGAGAGAGAGAGAGTGATAGAGAGAGGTGGATCCATAGGGAGAGAGAGAGAAGGTCCAGAGAGAGGGAGAGAGATCCAGAGAGAGAGTGATCCAGAAATGCCTTTCGATCCAGAGAGATCCAGGGAGAGAGAGAGATCCAGAGAATGAAAGATGGAGATCCTTTTGAGAGAAAGATGGATAAGTGCAGAGAGAGAGATATAGATAGATCCAGAGAGAGAGAGAGAGAGAAAGACAGATAGAGAGTTACAAAGAGAGAGAGAGATCCACTGAAAGATAGAGTGAGATCCAGAGAGAGAGGGAGAAAGGTGGAGTGAGAGAGCTAGAGTGAGATCCAGAGAGAGTGGTCCATAGAGAAAGACTCCAGAGAGAGAGAGAAAGAAATCCACATGGGGAGAGAGAGATCCAGAGAGACAGAGTCAGACACAGGGAGAGAGAGTGATCCAAAGAGGGAGCGAGAGAGAGGTCCAGAGAGAGAGAGAGAGAGAGAGAGAGTGATCCAGAGAGAGAGAGAGAGTAATCCAGAGAGAGAGAGAGTAATCCAGAGAGAGAGAGAGAGAGAGTAATCCAGAGAGAGAGAGAGAGAGAGACGGTGATCCAGAGAGAGAGAGAGATCCAGATACAGCGAAAGATGGAGATTCTTTCGAGAGAAAGATAGATAAATGCAGAGTGAGATATAGATAGATCCAGAGAGAGAGAGAGCGACAGATAGAGAGTTCCAAAGAGAGAGAGAGAGAGAGATCCAGACAAAGAGAGAGTGGAATGCAGACAGATACAAAAAGCGAAAGAGGAAGAGATCTCCAGAGAGTGAGAGAGAGAGAGAGTGAAAGAGAGATAGTGAGAGAGGGAGAGAGCTACAGCGAGAGAGAGAGAGAGAGAGAGAAAGAGCAGGTGCAGAGAGGGAGACAGAGAGATCCAGAGATGGAAACAGAGAAAAATCCAGAGAGAGAGAGCGAGAGAGAGAGAAGCTCCAGAGAGAGAGAGAGAGAGAGAGATATCCAGAGATAGATATGGAGATCCAGTTGGACAGAGATCCAGGGTGAGAGAGAGAGAGAGAGTGTTCCAGAGAGAGAGTGAGTGAAAGATCCAGAGTTAGAGAGAGAAAGATCCAGAGAGAGAATGATCCTGAGAGAGAGAGAGAGAGGCAGATAGAGAGAGAGATACATAGATACAGAGAGAGACGGATGAGGAGAAAGAAAGGTAGAGAGATCTGGAGAGATAGAGACCCATCCACGAGAAGGAGAGAGAGATAGCCAGAGATAGATATGAAGATCCAGATTGAGGAAGAGAGAGAGCAATTCAGGGTGAGAGAAAGAGAGATCCAGAGAGAGAAAGAGAGCTAATGATCCAGAGTGAGAGAGATGAAGATCCAGAGCGAGAGAGAGAGAATGACCTGAGAGAGAGAAAGGCAGATAG
The DNA here is from genome assembly GCF_017639515.1 of Carcharodon carcharias. Lineage (NCBI taxonomy): Eukaryota > Metazoa > Chordata > Chondrichthyes > Lamniformes > Lamnidae > Carcharodon > Carcharodon carcharias. The sequence goes on from NC_054490.1 coordinate 33,125,780, forward strand.
AGAGAGAGGTAGAGAGATACAGAGAGACCCGGATGAGGAGAAAGACAGGTAGGGAGAGTGATTTGGGGAGAGAGAGACAGATCCAGAGAGAGAGAGTGTGATCCAGAGAAAGTGAGTGAGATCCAGAGAGAGGGAGAGAGAAAAATATCAGAAGAGACTGAGAAAGATCCAGAGATAGAGATCCAGGGAGAGATTGAGAGAGGGAGAGATCCAGTGAGAGATAGAGAGTGAGATTCAGAATCAGAGAAAGAGAGAGATCCAGAGAGAGAGAGAGAGATCCAGAGAGAGAGAGATGGAGAGAGAGAGAGAGAAAGAGATCAAGAGAGAAGAGATCCAGATATAGAGAGAGAGAGTGATCCAGAGAGATTTAGAGAGAGAGGGAGGGAGAGAGAAATCCAGAGAGTGGTTCAGAGACAGAGAGACTCCAGAGAGGGAGAAAGAGAAAGAAATCCAAATAGAGAGTGATCCAGAGAGAGGGAGCGAGGGACAGATACAGAGAGAGAGAGAGAGAGGTCCAGAGAGAGAGAGAGGTCCAGTGAGAGAGAGAGTGGTCCAGAGAGAGAGTGGTCCAGAGAGAGAGAGTGGTCCAGAGAGAGAGAGTGGTCCAGAGAGAGAGAGTGGTCCAGAGAGAGAGAGTGGTCCAGAGAGAGAGTGGTCCAGAGAGAGAGTGGTCCAGAGAGAGAGTGGTCCAGAGAGAGAGTGGTCCAGAGAGAGAGTGGTCCAGAGAGAGAGTGGTCCAGAGAGAGAGAGAGATCTAAAGAGAGAGAGAGAGAAATCCAGTGAGAGAGAGAGTGGTCCATAGAGAGAGACACCAGAGAGAGAAAGAAATCTGCATGGAGAGAGAGATCCAGAGAGACAGAGTCAGACACAGGGAGAGAGAATGATCCAGAGAGAGGGAGCGAGAGACAAATCCAGGGAGAGACAGAGAGAGAGGGAGAGAGAGTGATCCAGAGAGAGAGGGATCCAGAGAGAGAGAGAGATCGATCCAGAGAGCGAAAGATGGAGATTCTTTCGAGAGTAAGATAGATAAATGCAGAGTGAGATATAGATAGAACCAGAGAGAGTGCAACAGATAGAGAGTTCCAAAGAGACAGAGATCCAGACAGAGATAGTGGAATGCAGACAGATACGAAAAGAGAAAGAGGGAGAGAGATCCAGAGAGTGTGAGAGAGAGATAGTGGGAGAGGGAAAGAGGGAGAGAGCTACACCAAGAGAGAGAGAGCAGGTGCAGAGAGAGAGAGAGAGAGAGAGAGAGAGAGATCCAGAGACAGAAACAGAGGAAAACCCAGAGAGAGAAAGAGAAGGTACAGAGATGGAAAGAGAGATCCAGAGAGAGTGATCCAGAGAGAAATCCAGAGAGAAATCCAGAGAGAAATCCAGAGAGAAATCCAGAGAGAAATCCAGAGAGAAATCCAGAGAGAAATCCAGAGAGAAATCCAGAGAGAAATCCAGAGAGAAATCCAGAGAGAGCGAGTGATCCAGAAATAGATATCGATAAAGAGAGAGATCCAGTGAGCGAGAGATCGAGATTGAGAGAGGGAGAAATCCAGAGAAAGAGAGAGAGACAGACAGGGAACCAGAGAGAGAGAGAGGGGGGGGGGTGTTCCAGAGAGAGAGTGAGTTCCAGGGAGAGATAAATAGAGAGAGAGAGAGATAGGGAGCCAGACCCAGAGAGAAAGAGATCCAGAGAGAGAGAGAGATCCAGAGAGAGAGAGAGATGCAGATAGAGAGAGAGATGCAGATAGAGAGAGAGATGCAGATAGAGAGAGAGAGATAGAGATCCAGAAAGAGACGCATGAGGAGAAAGACAGATAGGGAGAGCGATCTGGAGTGAGAGAGATAGAGACAGAGAGATCCAAAGAGAGGGGAGAGAGATATAGGGAGAGACTGAGAGAGATCCAGAGAGAGAAGAGAGGAGAGAGAGAGATCCAGAGAGAGAACCAGCGAGAGATAGAGAGTGAGATCCAGTGTCAGGGAGAGAGAGAGAGAGAGAGAGAGAGAGAAAGAGATCCAGAGAGTGATAGAGGTTAAGATCCAGAGATATAGAGGGTAAGATCCAGAGATAGAGAGAGAAAGAGAGAGATCCACAGAGACAGAGAGAGATCCATGGACATAGATCAAGAGATCTAGAGAAAGAAAGAGAGAGGTCCAGTGAGAGAGAGATTGAGAGAAAGAGAGAGAGAGGGAGAGAGAGATCCAGGCAGAGATTGTCCATAAAGAGAGACTCCAGAAAGACAGAGAGAGAAAGAAATCCAGATAGAGAGAGAGACCCAGAGAGAGAGATATATACAGGGAGAGAGAGTGAACGAGAGAAAGAAAGAGAGAGAGGGATCCAGAGAGAGAGAGATAAAGTCCAGAGAAGGAGAGAGAGAGATCCAGAGAGAGCGAGTGATCCAGAAATCGAAAGGTAGATATCTATATCGAGAGAGAGAGAGATCCAGAGAGAGAGGGAGATCCAGAAATCGAAAGATAGATATCTAGATCGAGAGAGAGAGATCCATAGGGAGAGAAAGAGAGAGAGACAGACAGGGAACCAGAGAGTGAGTGAGTTCCATGAAGAGATACATAAAGAGAGAGAGAGAGAGATAGGGAGCCAGACCCAGAGAGAAAGAGATCCAGAGAGAGAGATTCAGAGAGAGAGAGAGATGCAGATAGAGAGATCCAGAAAGAGATGGATGAGGAGAAAGACAGATAGGGAGAGCAATCTGGAGCGAGAGAGAGAGAGGGAGAGAGATCCAAAGAGAGGGGTAATGAGATATAGGGAGAGACTGAGAGAAATCCAGAGAGAGATAGAGAGGAGAGAGAGATCCAGAGAGAGCCAGTGAGAGATAGAGAGTGAGATCCAGTGTCAGGGAGAGAGAGATCCAGAGAGAGAGAGAAAGAAAAAGAGATCCAGAGAGAGAGAGATCCAGAGAGTGATAGAGGGTAAGATCCAGAGACAGAGAGAGAGATCCACAGAGACAGAGAGAGATCCATGGACAGAGATTGAGAGATCTAGAGAGAGACCCAGTGAGAGAGAGAGGGAGAGAGAGATCCAGACAGAGAGTAGTCCATAGAGAGAGACTCCAGACAGAGAGAGAAAGAAATCCAGATAGAGAGAGAGAGAGAGACCAAGAGAGAGAGAGATACAGGGAGAGAGAGTGATCCAGAGAGAGTGAGAAAGAGAAGGTCCAGAGAGGGAGAGAGAAAAATCCAGAGAAAGAGAAAAATCAAGAGAGAGTGAGAGAGGGAGAGAAGGTCCAGAGAGAGAAAGAGAGAGAGAGAGAGAAATATCCAGAGATAGATATGGAGATCCAGACAGAGGCAGAGAGGGAGAGAGAGAGAGAGAGAGAGAGAGAGAAAGAAATCCAGATAGAGAGAGAGAAAGAGATCCAGAGGGAGAGGGAGAGAGAGAGATATACCGAGAGGGAAAGTGATCCAGGGAGAGGGAGCGAGAGAGAAATCCAGAGAGAGAGAGGGATCCAGAAAGAGGTATCCAGAGAGAGAGAGAGACAAAGATCCAGAGAAAGAGAGAGGGAGATACAGTTTGAGAGAGAGCGCAAGACAGTGAGATAAAGATCCAGGGCGAGAGAAAGAGCAAAAGATCCAGAGAGATGGGGCAAGAGAAGGACATCCAGGGAGAGAGGGAGGGAGGAAGAGAGAGAGACAGATAGAGAGAGGGGAGAGATCCAGAGAGTCGGATGCAGAGAGAGACAGAGATCGATTCAGAGAGAGATACAGAGAGATCGATCCGGAGAGAGATACAGGGAGATCGATCCGGAGAGAGATACAGGGAGATCGATCCGGAGAGAGAGAGGGAGAGAGATCCAGAGAGAGAGGGAGAGAGATCCAGAGAGAGAGGGAGAGATCTCCAGAGAGAGAGGGAGAGATCTCCAGAGAGAGGGGAGAGATCTCCAGAGAGAGGGAGAGATCTCCAGAGAGAGAGGGAGAGATCTCCAGAGAGAGAGGGACAGAGAGAGAGAGGGATCCAGAGAGAGAGTGAGACAGAGGTATCCAGAGAGAGAGAGTGAGAGTGAGAGGTCCAGAGAGATCCATAAAAAGGGAGAGATTTGGAGAGACCCAGAGGGAGAGATTGAGAGATCTAGAGGGAGAGAGAGAAAGATCTAGAGGGAGAAATAGAGAGATCTGGAGGGAGAGACAGACACCAAAGAGAGAGTGATCAATTGAGAATGATGTCCAGGGAAAGACAGGGAAGGAGAGGGAGATCCAGAATGAGAGATCCAGAGAGCGGGAGAGATCCAGAGAGGGAGAGAGAGATCCAGAGAGATTGATTGAGAATCCAAGACCAAAGAGAGAGAGACAATGGCTGAAAGAGACAGAGATGCATTGAGAGAGTGATTCAAAGTGAGAGAGATCCAGAGGGAATGGGAGAGAGAGAGAGATCCCGATGGGGAGAGAGATCCAGAGAGAGGGAGAAATCCTGAAAGAAAGAGAGGGCGCCACAGAGGGAGAGAGATTGTTGCAGAGAGAGAGATAGAGAAGGAGGGAGAGAGATCCAGAGACAGGAAGACAGGGTGACAGAGATCCAAAGATTAAGAGAGAGTGCCAGAGAGAGAGAGAGAGAGATAGATGGAAAGAGAGAGACCCAGAGGGAGTGAGAGAGAACCAGAGGGGGAGAGAAAGAGATCCAGAGGGACAGGGAGAGAAAGAGATCCAGAGGGACAGAGAGAGAAAGAGAGATCAGGAGGGGGAGAGAGCGTGAGACTCAAGGAGAAACAGACCCAGAGAGAGAGATCCATCAAGAGAGACAAGCAGGGATCTAGTGAGAGAGCTCCACAGAGAGAGGTCCAAAGAGTGAGACCTATAGAGAGAGAGAGAGAGAGAGAGAGAGAGAGAGAGAGAGAGAGAGAGATCTAGTGAGAGAGAGAGAGATCCAGAGGGGGAAATCGATTTAGAGGGAGAGAGAGAGAGAGAGATTCAGAATAGATCCAGGGAGAATTGAGAGAGATAGAGAGACCCAGAGAAATATATTGAGAGAGATCAAGTGTGTGACTGAGAGAGTTCCAGGGGAGCGAGAGAGAGAGTTGAGAGAGAGAGACGCAGAGAGAGTGAGAGAGAGAGGGGTAGGTTCAGAGAGCAGGAGAGATCCAGAGGGATCAGTGTGTGGGTCAGAGAGATCCAGGGAGAAAGAGACAGATCCAGAGGGAGAGATCAAGAGAGAGATCCAGAGTGTGAGTGAGAGAGATCCAGAGAGAGAGATCCCGAGGGGTGGGGGAGGGAAAGAGAGAGAGAGAGTGATCCAGGGTGAAATTGAGAGATCCAGTGAGAGAATTAGAGACAACTGGAGAATGAGATTCAGATAGAGAGAGATCCTGAGAGAGTGCGTGCATGATTGACAGAGATCCAGGGAGAGAGATAGATTGATTCAGAGTGAGAGACCGAAGAGAGAGAGAGACAGAGATCCAAAGAGACAGCTCCATAGAGACAAGTCCAAAGAGGCAGAGATCCAGTGAGTTGGAGAGAATGAGAGAGAGAGAGAGAGAGAGAGAGAGAGAGAGAGCAAGAAAGAGAAGGAGATCCAGATGTGGAGAAAGAGTTCCAGAGATAGAGAGAGAGAGTGAGAGAGAGAGAGAGAAGGTGGGGGGAGGGGGGGGGTTGAGAGATCCAGAGAGATGCCGAAACAGACTGAGGCAGAGAGAAAGAGGGAGAACGAGAGAGAGCAAGATAGATCCAAAAAGAATGATATCCAGAGAGAAAGCTTCAAAGAGTGAGGTCCAGATGGAGAGAGAGAACCAAAGAGAGAAAGAGAGAGAGATCAAGATTGAGATCCAGAGAGTAACAGAGAAATAGAGAGAGAGATCCAGAGAGTGAGAAAAGTCCGGAGAGAGAGGGAGATCCACAGGGACAAGGATCAAGTGAGAGATCCAGAGAAAGAAAGATCGAGAAGAGAGAGAGAGAGACAGATCCAGAGAGAGATCGAGAACGAGACAGAGAGATATCCAGAGATGGATATGGAGATCCAGATAGAGGCAGAGAGAGAGAGAGATCCAGGGTGAGAGAGAGAGAGATCCGGGGCGAGAGAGAGAGATCCGGGGCGAGAGAGAGAGATCCGGGGCGAGAGAGAGAGATCCGGGGCGAGAGAGAGAGATCCGGGGCGAGAGAGAGAGATCCGGGGCGAGAGAGAGAGATCCGGGGCGAGAGAGAGAGATCCGGGGCGAGAGAGAGAGATCCGGGGCGAGAGAGAGAGATCCGGGGCGAGAGAGAGAGATCCGGGGCGAGAGAGAGAGATCCGGGGCGAGAGAGAGAGATCCGGGGCGAGAGAGAGAGATCCGGGGCGAGAGAGAGAGATCCGGGGCGAGAGAGAGAGATCCGGGGCGAGAGAGAGAGATCCGGGGCGAGAGAGAGAGATCCGGGGCGAGAGAGAGAGATCCGGGGCGAGAGAGAGAGATCCGGGGCGAGAGAGAGAGATCCGGGGCGAGAGAGAGAGATCCGGGGCGAGAGAGAGAGATCCGGGGCGAGAGAGAGAGATCCGGGGCGAGAGAGAGAGATCCGGGGCGAGAGAGAGAGATCCGGGGCGAGAGAGAGAGATCCGGGGCGAGAGAGAGAGATCCGGGGCGAGAGAGAGAGATCCGGGGCGAGAGAGAGAGATCCGGGGCGAGAGAGAGAGATCCGGGGCGAGAGAGAGAGATCCGGGGCGAGAGAGAGAGATCCGGGGCGAGAGAGAGAGATCCGGGGCGAGAGAGAGAGATCCGGGGCGAGAGAGAGAGATCCGGGGCGAGAGAGAGAGATCCGGGGCGAGAGAGAGAGATCCGGGGCGAGAGAGAGAGATCCGGGGCGAGAGAGAGAGATCCGGGGCGAGAGAGAGAGATCCGGGGCGAGAGAGAGAGATCCGGGGCGAGAGAGAGAGATCCGGGGCGAGAGAGAGAGATCCGGGGCGAGAGAGAGAGATCCGGGGCGAGAGAGAGAGATCCGGGGCGAGAGAGAGAGATCCGGGGCGAGAGAGAGAGATCCGGGGCGAGAGAGAGAGATCCGGGGCGAGAGAGAGAGATCCGGGGCGAGAGAGAGAGATCCGGGGCGAGAGAGAGAGATCCGGGGCGAGAGAGAGAGATCCGGGGCGAGAGAGAGAGATCCGGGGCGAGAGAGAGAGATCCGGGGCGAGAGAGAGAGATCCGGGGCGAGAGAGAGAGATCCGGGGCGAGAGAGAGAGATCCGGGGCGAGAGAGAGAGATCCGGGGCGAGAGAGAGAGATCCGGGGCGAGAGAGAGAGATCCGGGGCGAGAGAGAGAGATCCGGGGCGAGAGAGAGAGATCCGGGGCGAGAGAGAGAGATCCGGGGCGAGAGAGAGAGATCCGGGGCGAGAGAGAGAGATCCGGGGCGAGAGAGAGAGATCCGGGGCGAGAGAGAGAGATCCGGGGCGAGAGAGAGAGATCCGGGGCGAGAGAGAGAGATCCGGGGCGAGAGAGAGAGATCCAGGGCGAGAGAGAGAGATCCAGGGCGAGAGAGAGAGATCCAGGGCGAGAGAGAGAGATCCAGGGTGAGAGAGAGAGAGATCCAGGGCGAGAGAGAGATCCAGAGAGAGAAAGAGAGCAAAAGATCCAGAGTGAGAGAGAAAGATCCGGAGAGAGAGAATGATCCTGAGAGAGAGAGGCAGATAGAGAGAGAGAGATGGATGAGGAGAAAGACAGGTAGGGAGAGCAACCTGGAGAGTGAGAAATAGATCCAGAGAGAAAGTGAGATCCAGAGAGAGAGAGAGAGAGAGAGAGAGAGAGAGATATCGGGAGAGACTGAGAGAGATCCAGAGAGAGATCCAGGGAGAGATCAAGAGAGAGAGAGATAGAGAGTGAGATTCAGAGTCAGAGAAAGAGAGAGAGAGAGACCCAGAGAGAGAGAAAGAGATCAAGAGAGAGAGTGATCCAGAGGGATTCAGAGAGAGAGAAGGAGAGAGAAATCCAGAGCAAGAGTGGTTCAGAGACAGAGAGACTCCAGAGACAGAGAGAGAGAAAGAAATCTAGATAGAGAGAGAGATCCAGAGAGACAGAGAGAGATACAGGGAGAGAGTGTGATCCAGAGAGAAGGAGCGAGGGACAGATACAGAGAGAGAGAGTGATCCAGAGAGAGCGAGAGAGAGAGCACGAGAGAGAGCATGAGAGAGAGCGCGCAAGAGAGAGCGCGCGAGAGAGAGAGAGAGAGAGAGGGATCCAGAGACCAAGAGAAAGAGAAGTCCAGAGACTTCCAGAGAGAGTGATGCAGAAATCAAAGGGTAGATATCTGGATAGAGAGAGAGATCCAGAGAGAGATATCCAGAAATTGAAAGATAGATATCTAGATTGAGAGAGAGAGAGATCCAGAGAGAGAAAGAGAGAGACAGACAGACAGGGATCCAGAGAGAGAGAGAGAGAGAGAGAGAAGGTCCAGAGAGAGAGAGTTCCAGGGTGAGATACATAGAGAGAGAGAGAGAGGAGCAGACCCAGAGAGAGATTCAGAGAGAGAGAGATCCAGAGGAAGAGAGATAGAGAGATCCAGAAAGAGACGGATGAGGAGAAAGACAGATAGGGAGAGCGATCTGGAGCAAGAGGGAGAGAGAGAGAGAGAGAGTGATCCAGAGAGAGGGAGAGAGATAGATCCAGAGAGATAGTGATCCAGCGAGAGATCAAGAGAGAGCGAGTGATCCAGAAATCGAAAGATAGGTGCCTATATCGAGAGAGAGAGAGAGAGAGAGATCCAGATAGAGAGAGGGACAGGGATCCAGAAAGAGTGTGATCCAGAAAGAGATCCAGAGAGAGAGAGAGAGATCCAGAGAGCGAAAGATGGAGATTATTTTGAGAGAAAGATCGATAAATGTAGAGTGAGATATAGATTGATCCAGAGAGGGAGTGACAGAAAGAGAGTTCCAAAGAGAGAGAGAGATCCAGACAGAGAGATAGTGGAATGCAGACAGATACGAAAAGAGAAAGAGGGAGAGAGATCCAGAGTGTGTGTGTGAAAGAGTGAGAGAGATAGTGAGAGAGAGAGAGCAGTTGCAGAGAGGGAGAGAGAGAGAGAGAGAGATCCAGAGAAAGAAACAGAGAAAAATCCAAAGAGAGAGCGCAAGAGTGGGAGAGAAGGTCCAGAGAGAGAGAGAGATAGATATGGAGATCCAGATGAAGGCAGAGAGAGAGAGAGATCCAGGGTGAGAGAGAGAAAGAATTCCAGATAAAGAGAGAGACAGAGATCCAGAGGGAGAGGGGAGAGAGAGAGAGAGAGAGAGATACTGAGGGGGAAAGTGATGCAGGGAGAGAGAGATCCAGGGAGAGAGAGATCCAGAGGGAGAGATCCAGGGAGAGAGAGATCCAGGGAGAGAGAGATCCAGAGGGAGAGATCCAGAGGGAGAGATCCAGAGGGAGAGATCCAGAGGGAGAGATCCAGAAGGAGAGATCCAGAGGGAGAGATCCAGAGGGAGAGATCCAGAGGGAGAGATCCAGAGGGAGAGATCCAGAGGGAGAGATGCAGAGGGAGAGATCCAGAGGGAGAGAGATCCAGAGAGAGATCCAGAGAGAGAGAGATCCAGAGAGAGAGAGAGAGATCCAGAGAGAGAGCCAGAGAGAGAGAGACATCCAGAGAGAGAGATCCAGAGAGAGAGATCCAGAGAGAGAGATCCAGAGAGAGAGATCCAGAGAGAGAGATCCAGAGAGAGAGATCCAGAGAGAGAGAGATCCAGAGAGAGAGAGATCCAGAGAGAGAGATCCAGAGAGAGAGATCCAGAGAGAGAGATCCAGAGAGAGAGATCCAGAGAGAGAGATCCAGGGAGAGAGATCCAGAGAGGGAGATACAGCTGCAGAGAGAGAGCGAGACAGAAAGATATCCAGAGATGGATATGGAGATCCAGATAGAGGCAGAGAGAGAGAGAGATCCAGGGCGAGAGAGAGAGATCCAGGGCGAGAGAGAGAGATCCAGGGCGAGAGAGAGAGATCCAGGGCGAGAGAGAGAGATCCAGGGCGAGAGAGAGAGATCCAGGGCGAGAGAGAGAGATCCAGGGCGAGAGAGAGAGATCCAGGGCGAGAGAGAGAGATCCAGGGCGAGAGAGAGAGATCCAGGGCGAGAGAGAGAGATCCAGGGCGAGAGAGAGAGATCCAGGGTGAGAGAGAGAGAGATCCAGGGCGAGAGAGAGAGATCCGGGGCGAGAGAGAGAGATCCGGGGCGAGAGAGAGAGATCCGGGGCGAGAGAGAGAGATCCGGGGCGAGAGAGAGAGATCCGGGGCGAGAGAGAGAGATCCGGGGCGAGAGAGAGAGATCCGGGGCGAGAGAGAGAGATCCGGGGCGAGAGAGAGAGATCCGGGGCGAGAGAGAGAGATCCGGGGCGAGAGAGAGAGATCCGGGGCGAGAGAGAGAGATCCGGGGCGAGAGAGAGAGATCCGGGGCGAGAGAGAGAGATCCGGGGCGAGAGAGAGATCCGGGGCGAGAGAGAGAGATCCGGGGCGAGAGAGAGAGATCCAGGGCGAGAGAGAGATCCAGGGCGAGAGAGAGAGATCCAGGGCGAGAGAGAGATATCCAGGGCGAGAGAGAGAGATCCAGAGAGAGAAAGAGAGCAAAAGATCCAGAGTGAGAGAGAAAGATCCAGAGAGAGAGAATGATCCTGAGAGAGAGAGGCAGATAGAGAGAGAGAGATGGATGAGGAGAAAGACAGGTAGAGAGAGCAACCTGGAGAGTGAGAAATAGATCCAGAGAGAAAGTGAGATCCAGAGAGAGAGAGAGAGAGAGAGAGAGAGAGAGAGAGAGAGAGAGATATCGGGAGAGACAGAGAGATCCAGAGAGAGATCCAGGGAGAGATCAAGAGAGAGAGAGATAGAGAGTGAGATTCAGAGTCAGAGAAAGAGAGAGAGAGAGACCCAGAGAGAGAGAAAGAGATCAAGAGAGAGAGTGACCAAAGGGATTCAGAGAGAGAGAGGGAGAGAGAAATCCAGAGCAAGAGTGGTTCAGAGACAGAGAGACTCCAGAGACAGAGAGAGAGAAAGAAATCTAGATAGAGAGAGAGATCCAGAGAGACAGAGAGAGATACAGGGAGAGAGTGTGATCCAGAGAGAAGGAGCGAGGGACAGATACAGAGAGAGAGAGTGATCCAGAGAGAGCGAGAGAGAGAGCACGAGAGAGAGCATGAGAGAGAGCGCGTGAGAGAGAGCGTGCGAGAGAGAGAGAGAGAGAGAGGGATCCAGAGACCAAGAGAAAGAGAAGTCCAGAGACTTCCAGAGAGAGTGATGCAGAAATCAAAGGGTAGATATCTGGATAGAGAGAGAGATCCAGAGAGAGATATCCAGAAATTGAAAGATAGATATCTAGATTGAGAGAGAGAGAGATCCGGAGAGAGAAAGAGAGAGACAGACAGACAGGGAGAGAGAGAGAGAGAGAGAGAAGGTCCAGAGAGAGAGAGTTCCAGGGTGAGATACATAGAGAGAGAGAGAGAGAGGAGCAGACCCAGAGAGAGAGATTCAGAGAGAGAGAGATCCAGAGGAAGAGAGATAGAGAGATCCAGAAAGAGACGGATGAGGAGAAAGACAGATAGGGAGAGCGATCTGGAGCAAGAGGGAGAGAGAGAGAGAGAGAGAGAGTGATCCAGAGAGAGGGAGAGAGAGAGATCCAGAGAGATAGTGATCCAGCGAGAGATCAAGAGAGAGCGAGTGATCCAGAAATCAAAAGATAGGTGCCTATATCGAGAGAGAGAGAGAGAGAGATCCAGATAGAGAGGGGGACAGGGAACAAGAGAGAGTGTGATCCAGAAAGAGATCCAGAGAGAGAGAGAGAGATCCAGAGAGCGAAAGATGGAGATTATTTTGAGAGAAAGATCGATAAATGTAGAGTGAGATATAGATTGATCCAGAGAGGGAGTGACAGAGAGTTCCAAAGAGAGAGAGAGATCCAGACAGAGAGATAGTGGAATGCAGACAGATACAAAAAGAGAAAGAGGGAGGGAGATCCAGAGTGTGTGTGTGAAAGAGTGAGAGAGATAGTGAGAGAGAAAGAGAGAGCAGTTGCAGAGAGGGAGAGAGAGAGATCCAGAGAAAGAAACAGAGAGAGGAGCAGACCCAGAAAGAGAGAGAGATTCAGAGAGAGATAGATCCAGAGGAAGAGAGATAGAGAGATCCAGAAAGAGACGGATGAGGAGAAAGACAGAAAGGAAGAGCGATCTGGAGCAAGAGGGAGAGAGAGAGTGAGAGAGAGTGATCCAGAGAGAGGGAGAGAGAGAGATCCAGAGAGATAGTGATCCAGCGAGAGATCAAGAGAGAGCGAGTGATCCAGAAATCAAAAGATAGGTGCCTATATCGAGAGAGATATCCAGATAGAGAGAGGGACAGGGATCCAGAAAGAGTGTGATCCAGAAAGAGATCCAGAGAGAGAGAGAGAGATCCAGAGAGCGAAAGATGGAGATTATTTCGAGAGAAAGATCGATAAATGTCGAGTGAGATATAGATTGATCCAGAGAGGGAGTGACAGAAAGAGAGTTCCAAAGAGAGAGAGAGATCCAGACAGAGAGATAGTGGAATGCAGACAGATATGAAAAGAGAAAGAGGGAGAGAGATCCAGAGTGTGTGTGTGAAAGAGTGAGAGAGATAGTGAGAGAGAGAGAGCAGTTGCAGAGAGGGAGAGAGAGAGAGAGAGATCCAGAGAAAGAAACAGAGAAAAATCCAAAGAGAGAGCGCAAGAGTGAGAGAGAAGGTCCAGAGAGAGAGAGAGAGAGAGATAGATATGGAGATCCAGATAGAGGCAGAGAGAGAGAGAGATCCAGGGTGAGAGAGAGAAAGAATTCCAGATAAAGAGAGAGACAGAGATCCAGAGGGAGAGGGGGAGAGAGAGAGAGAGAGAGAGATACTGAGGGGGAAAGTGATCCAGGGAGAGAGAGATCCAGGGAGAGAGAGATCCAGAGGGAGAGATCCAGAGGGAGAGATCCAGAGGGAGAGATCCAGGGAGAGAATGATCCAGAGGGAGAGATCCAGAGGGAGAGATCCAGAGGGAGAGATCCAGAGGGAGAGATCCAGAGGGAGAGATCCAGAGGGAGAGATCCAGAGGGAGAGAGATCCAGAGAGAGAGATCCAGAGAGAGAGAGATCCAGAGAGAGAGATCCAGAGAGAGAGAGAGATCCAGAGAGAGAGATCCAGAGAGAGAGAGATCCAGAGAGAGAGAGATCCAGAGAGAGAGAGAGAGATCCAGAGAGAGAGAGAGAGAGATCCAGAGAGAGAGATCCAGAGAGAGAGATCCAGAGAGGGAGATCCAGAGAGGGAGATCCAGAGAGGGAGATACAGTTGCAGAGAGAGAGCGAGACAGAGAGATAGAGATCCAGGCAAAAGAGAGAGATCCAGATGGAGAGTGAAAGAGCTAAAGATCCAGAGAGAGAGAGAGAGAGAGAGCAAGAGAAAGACATCCAGAGAGAGAGCGAGAGAGAGAGAGAAAGAGAGAAATTGATCCAGAAAGAGAGATCCAGAGAGAGATAGAGAGAGGGGGGGAGATCCAGAGAAAGAGTTGGATGCAGAGAGAGACAGAGAGAGCGATTTGGAGAGAGAGGGGGAGAGGGATCCAGAGGGAGAGAGAGGGATCCAGAGGGAGAGAGGGATCCAGAGGGAGAGAGGGATCCAGAGGGAGAGAGGGATCCAGAGGGAGAGACTGATCCAGAGGGAGAGATCCAGAGGGAGAGATCCAGAGGGAGAGAGATCCAGAGAGAGAGATCCAGAGAGAGAGATCCAGAGAGAGAGAGATCCAGAGAGAGAGATCCAGAGAGAGAGAGATCCAGAGAGAGAGAGATCCAGAGAGAGAGAGATCCAGAGAGAGAGAGAGAGATCCAGAGAGAGAGAGAGAGAGATCCAGAGAGAGAGATCCAGAGAGAGAGATCCAGAGAGGGAGATCCAGAGAGGGAGATCCAGAGAGGGAGATACAGTTGCAGAGAGAGAGCGAGACAGAGAGATAGAGATCCAGGCAAAAGAGAGAGATCCAGATGGAGAGTGAAAGAGCTAAAGATCCAGAGAGAGAGAGAGAGAGAGAGCAAGAGAAAGACATCCAGAGAGAGAGCGAGAGAGAGAGAGAAAGAGAGAAATTGATCCAGAAAGAGAGATCCAGAGAGAGATAGAGAGAGGGGGGGAGATCCAGAGAAAGAGTTGGATGCAGAGAGAGACAGAGAGAGCGATTTGGAGAGAGAGGGGGAGAGGGATCCAGAGGGAGAGAGAGGGATCCAGAGGGAGAGAGGGATCCAGAGGGAGAGAGGGATCCAGAGGGAGAGAGGGATCCAGAGGGAGAGACTGATCCAGAGGGAGAGAGGGATCCAGAGAGAGAGAGGGATCCAGAGAGAGGTCTCCATAGAGAGTGAGAGAGACCCAGAGAGAGAAAGAGACAGAGGGACCCAGAGAGAGAATGAGAAAGAGAGAGAGAGGTCCAGAGAGAGAGATCCATAAAGAGAGAGAGAGAGAGATTTGGAGAGACTCAGAGGCAGAGAGTGAGATATCTAGAGGGAGAGAGAGAAAGGTCTAGACCGAGATAGAGAGATCTGGAGGGAGAGATAAACACCAAAGAGAGAGTGATCCGTTGAGAATGATGTCCAGGGAAAGACAGGGATGAAGAGGGAGATCCAGAAAGAGAGATCCAGATAGCAGGAGAGATCCAGAGAGGGAGAGAGAGATCCAGAGAGATTGATTGAGAGTCCAAGACCAAAGAGAGAGAGACAATGGCCCAGAGAGACAGAGATGCATTGAGAGAATGATCCAAAGTGAGAGAGGTCCAGAGGGAACGGGAGAGTGAGAGAGAGAGATCCCAATGGGGAGAGAGATCCAGAGAGAGAAAGAAATCCCGAAAGAGAGGGAGCCACAGAGGGAGAGAGATTGTTCCAGAGAGAGAGATAAAGATAGAGGAGGAAGAGAGATCCAGAGAGAGGAAGACAGGGTGTCAGAGATCCAAAGATTAAGAGAGTGAGAGAGAGAGAGAGAGAGAGAGAGAGAGGGAGAGAGAGATACAGACAGAGAGAGACCCAGAGGGAAGGTGAGAGACCCAGAGGGAGAGAGAAAGAGATCCAGAGGGACAGAGAGAGAAAGAGAGATCAGAAGGGGGAGAGCGTGAGGCCCAAAGAGAAACAGACCCAGAGAGAGATCCAGTGAGAGAGATCCATGGAGAGACACAAGCAGGGATCTAGTGAGAGAGCTCCACAGAGACAGGTCCAAAGAGTGAGACCTATAGAGAGAGAGAGATCTAGTGAGAGAGAGAGAGAGAGAGATCCTGAGGGGGAAATAGATTTAGAGGAAGAGAGAGAGAGAGATTCAGAATAGATCCAGAGAGAGCTTCAGGGAGATAGAGAGACCCAGAGAGAGATATTGAGAGAGAGAGATCAAGAGTGTGGCTGAGAGAGTTCCAGGGGAGCAAGAGAGAGAGAGAGAGAGAGAGACGTAGAGAGAGTGAGAGAGAGGGGTAGGTTTAGAGAGCAGGAGAGATCCAGAGGGATCAGAGTGTGGGTCAGAGAGATCCAGGGAGAAAGAGACAGATCCAGAGAGAGAGATCCAGAGGGAGCGATCAAGACAGAGATCCAGAGAGTGAGAGAGATCAAGAGAGAGGGTGCCTCAGAGAGAGAGATCCAGAGAGAGAGATCCCGAGGGGTGGGGAAGGGAGAGAGAGGGATCCAGGGTGAGAGAGAGAGAGAGATCCACTGAGAGAATCAGAGATTGAGATTCAGATAGAGAGATCCTGAGAGAGAGAGTGCATGATTGAGGGAGATCCAGGGAGAGAGAGAGATTGATTCAGAATGAGAGACCAAAGAGAGACAGACAGAGATCCAGAGAGATAGCTCCATAGATACAAGTACAGAGAGGCAGAGATCCAGAGTTGCAGAGATCCAGTGAGCTGGAGAGAGTGAGAGAGAGCAAGAAAGAGGAGATCCAGAGGTGGAGAAGGAGTTCCAGAGAGCTCAAGAGATAGGGGGAGAGAGAGAGAGAAAGGGGGTGAGAGATCCAGAGAGATCCCAAAACAGACTGAGGCAGAGAGAAAGATGGAGAACAAGAGAGAGCAAGAGGGATACAAAAAGAATGATATCCAGAGAGAAAGCTTCAAAGAGAGAGGTCCAGATGCAGAGAGAGATCCAGAGAAGGATAGATCCAAAGAGGGAGACCCCCAGAGAGGGAAAGAGATGCAGAGATAGAGGGGGAGCGATCTCGAAAGAGAGAGAGAGAGAGAGAGAAAGATAGAGATCCAGAGTGTGGGTGAGAGAGATCCAGAGAGAGTGAGAGACATCCAGAAAGATATCCTGAGGGGGAGAGAGATAGGGATCCAGGGTGTGGGAGAGAGATCCAGTGAGAGAGAGAGCACATGATTGAGAGATCCAGAGAGAGAGAGATTGATGCAGAGACCAAAGAGAGAGAAAGAGAGAGAGAGAGATCCAGACAGAGAGATCCAGAGAGACCACTCCATGGAGATAGGCCCAGGGAGTCAGAGATACAGAGAGAGATCCAGAGAGACGGGGATGAGTAAAGACCTAGAGGGAGTTCTACAGGGGGAGAGAGAGAGATCCAGATGGGGAGAGAGAGAGAGTGAGATCCAAAGAGAGTGAGATCCAAAGAGAGTGAGAGAGGTCCAGAGTATGATATTCAGAGAGAGAGATTCAGAGATAAAGAGACCCTGAGAGGGAGAGAATGATTGAGGGGTCGGGGGAAAGAGATCCAAATATAGAGAGGACAAGATTGATTCAGAGCAAGAGATCAAGGAGAGAGAGGATGAGATCCAGAGTGAAAGCTCTATAGAGAGATGATCAGAGAGACTGATCCTGAGAGAGAGAGATCTAGAGAGAGAGTTCAACAGAGACAGAGATCAAGAGAGAGATCTAGAGAGAGAGATCTAGAAAGGGAAATCAATCCAGAGGGTGAGAGGGAGAGATGAAGAGAGAGAGAGAGACATCCAGAGTGTGGGTGAGACAGATGCACAGAGAGTGAGAGAGGTCCAGAGAGAGGGAGATCCACAGAGAGAGGTCCAGAGAGACAAAGATCCAGAGAGAGACCCAGAGAGTGAGAGATGGAGAGACCCAGAGGGAGAGAGAGAGATAGAGGGAGAGAGATCCCAAGAGAGAGAGAGATCCAGAGGGGGAGAGAGACCAAAAGGAGAGAGAGAGAGAGAGAGAGAGAGATCCAGAGTGATGCAGAGAGAGATGCAGAGAGGGAGAGAGAAATCCACAGAGAGTGATTCATAGTGAGAGACCGAAGTGAGAGCGAGAGAGTCAATGATCCAGAGGCAGAGATGCATTGAGTGTGTGATCCAGAGAGAGAGAGCGAGGTCTAGAGATCATGGGAGAGTGAGAGAAAGAGAGAGGGAGAAATCCAAAAAGAGAGGGAATCAGAGAGGAAGGGAGATTGATCCAGAGAGAGAAAAATCCAGAGAGAGGCTAACAGAGATCCAAAGATTGAGAAAGAGATCCAGAGAGCTAGAGAGTGTGGGAGAGAGATGTAGACAGTGTGAGATCTAGAAAGAGAGGTCAATCCAGAGGGAGAGCTGAAGAGAGAGAGAGAGGTTCAGAGTGTGGGTGAGAGATCTCCACAGAGAGTGAGAGAGAGGTCCAGAGAGACAGAGATCCAGAGAGAGAGAGATGTAGAGGGAGAGAGAGAGAGAGAGAGAGAGAGATTGTGTGATCCAGAGAGAATGAGATCCAGGGAGAGACAGGGAAGGGTAGAGTGATCCAGAGAGAGAGAGATCCAGAGAGGGAGAGATCAGGAGGGATTGATTGAGAGTGAGACCAAAGAGAGAGAGAGAATGGCCCAGAGAGACAGAGATGCTTTGAGAGAGAGATCCAGAGAGAGTGGGAGAGTGATAGAGAGAGAGAGAGAGATCCAGAGAGAGGGAGAGACATCCAGAAAGAGGGATCGAGAGATTGATCCAGAGAGAGAGAGAGAGAGATAGAGATAGAAGGAGGGAGAGAGATCCAGAGAGAAGGAGAGCTGGTGACAAAGATCCAAAGATTAAGAGAGAGAGCCAATGATCTGGATAGAGTGAGTGAGAGAGAGAAGTGGATCCAGAGGTGGAGAAGGAGTTCCAGAGACATAGAGGGAGAGAAAGTAGGGGGGGCGGGGGGAAGTGGGTGGAGATCCAGAAAGAGGGTTCCAGGGAGAGAGAGAGAGATCGCAAAAAGGGTGAGGCAGAGAGAAAGAGAAAGAGCAAGAGAGATCCAAAAATAATGATTTCCAGAGAGAAAGCTTCAGAGAGGTCTAGAGGGAGAAAGTTACAAATTTATGGATCCAAGAGAGGGAGACCCCCAGAGAGGGAAAGAGATGCAGAGAGAGAGAGATCAAGAGAGAGATCTGGAGAGAGAGAGAGATATCGAGAAAGATCCAGAATGTGGGTGAGAGAGAGAGAGAGAGAGAGCGTTCCACTGAGATGCCCAGAGAGTGAGATCTAGACAGGGAAGTAGAGACGCCTAGAGGGAGATCTAGAGAGGGGGGGGGGGGGGGGGGGGGGGTGGTGGGGGAGAGAGAGAGAGAGAGGTATGCAGAAGGGGTGGGAGAGAGAGATTTCCAGATGGGGGGAGAGAGAGAGAGAGATCCAGAGAGAGTGAGATCCAAAGAGAGAATGAGAGATCCAGAGGGAAAGAGATCCTGAAAGGGAGAGCACAATTGAGGGAGGGGGTTGGGGAGGGAGAGAGATCCAGATATAGAGAGTGTGAGATTGATTCAGAGCGAGACCAAAGAGAGAGAGAGTGAGAGATCCAGACTGACAGCTCCATAGAGAGACGTCCAGCGAGACAGAGATCCAGAGAGAGAGAGATCTAGAGAGAGATATCAATCCAGAGGGAGATATTGAGAGAGAGAGATTCAGATTGTGGGTGTGAGTGGTCCACAGAGGGTGTGAGAGAGAGAGAGGTCGAGACAATGAGCTCCACAGAGAGAGGTCCTGAGAGACAAAGATCCAGAGAGAGAGATGGAGAGGGAGAGACCCAGAGGTAGAGAGAGAGAGATCTAGAGGGATATAGATCCGAAGGGAGAGAGAGAGAGATCCGGAGAGGGAACGAGAGATCCAAAGAGATTGATTCAGAGTGAGAGACCAAGGAGAGAGAGAGAGACAATGATCCAGAGAGACAGGGATGCAATGAGAGTGTTATCCGAAGAGAGAGAGATCCAGAGAGCATGGGAGAGAGAGAGAGACAGAGAGATCCAGAGAGGGAGAAATCCAAAAAGAGAGTGAATCAGAGAGGGAGAGACTGTGACCCAGAGAGAGACAAGGAGGGATAGGATCCAGAGAGAGGGTGACAGAGATCCAAAGATTGAGAGAGATCCAGAGAGAGGGAGAGAGATCCAGTAAGCTAGAGAAGAGTGAGAGATCTAGAGAGATAGATCTAGAGAGAAAGAGAGTTCAATCCAGAGGGAGAGATAAAGAGAGAGAGAGATCCAGAGAGAAAGAGATCCAGAGAGGGAGAGCGTGATTGAAGGGTTGGGGGAGGGTCAGGGGAAAGGGAAGGGCGGGAGATCCAGAGAGAGAGATCCATAGATAGAGGGAGAGATTGATTCAGAGCGAGACAGCAGAGTGTGAGAGATCCAGAGTGACAGCTCCATAGAGATGTCCAGAGAGACAGAGATCCAGAGAGAGATCTAGAGAGAGAGAGCTCTGCAGAGACAGAGATCAAGAGAGAGAAATCAATCCAGAGGGAGAGAGATCCAGAGTTTGGGTGAGATAGATCCACAGCGATTATGAGAGAGAGAGGTCCAGAGAGAGAGAGATCTCCAAAGAGAGGTTCAGAGAGACAGATATCCAGAAAGAGACCCAGAGAGAGAGAGGGAGAGAGATGGAGAGGGAGAGACCCAGAGGGAGATAGAGAGAGATCTAGAGGGATAGAGATCATGAGGGAGAGTGAGAGAGAGTTCCAGAGGGGGAGAGAGAGAGACACCAAAGAGAGTGAGAGAGAGTGATCCAGAGAGACAGGGAAGGAGAGACAGAGTGATCCAGTGAGGTAGAGAGAGATCCAAAGAGATTGATTCAGAGTGAGAGACCAAAGAGAAACAATGATCCAGAGACGCAGAGATGCATTGAGTGTGTGATCCAGAGAGAGATCCAGAGATCGTGGGAGAGTGAGAGACAGAGAGATCCAGAGAGGGAGAGAGATAGAAAGAGAGGAGGAAGAGAGGTCCAGAGAGAGGGAGGGTGACAGAGATCCAAAGATTGAAAGAGAGAGACAGATCCAATGAGCTGGAGAAAGAGAGATTGATCCAGACAGAGATGAAGAGAGAGAGATCCACAGAGAGTGAGAGAGAGAAAGAAGTCCAGAGAAAGAGAGCTCCACAGAGAGGTCCAGAGAACCAGAGGGACAGAGAAACAGATGGAGACACCAAGATGGAGGGAGAGAGAGATCTTGAGGGAGATATGTAGACAGAGAGATTCAGAGGGAGACAGACATCAGAGAGAGAGAGTGTGACTCATAGAGAATGATCCAGGGCGAGACTGGGAAGGAGAGTGTGATCCAGAGAGAGAGAGAGAGAGACACAGACAATGGCCCAGAGAGACATAGATGCATTGAGAGTGTGATCTGGAGAGAGAGAGATACAGAGAGCACGGGAGAGTGAGACAGAGAGATCCAGAGAGAGGAAGAAATCCAGAAAGAGGGATCCAGAGAGAGATAGAGACAGAAGGAGGGAGAGAGATCCAGAGGGAGGGAGAGAGGGTGACAGAGATCCAAAGATTACGAGAGATCCAGGGAGAGAGATCCAGTGAGCTGGAGAGTGAGAGAGAGCGAGCGAGAGAGAGGAGGTCCAGAGGTGCAGAAGGAGTTCCGGAGAGAGAGAGAGGGAGAGTGGGGGTTGGGTGAAGGGGGGGTGAGGGGGAGATCCAGAGAGAGATAGAGAGATCCCAAAAGAGAGTGAGGCAAAGAGATAGAGCTCAAGAGAGATCCAGAAAGAATGATATCCAGAGAGAAAGATTCATAGAGAGAGGTCCAGAGGGAGAGCGAGAAATCCGGAGAGTGATAGATCCAGCGAGGGA
The DNA here is from genome assembly GCF_017639515.1 of Carcharodon carcharias. NCBI lineage: Eukaryota > Metazoa > Chordata > Chondrichthyes > Lamniformes > Lamnidae > Carcharodon > Carcharodon carcharias. The sequence continues at coordinate 33,146,669 of NC_054490.1, forward strand.
GACCCCCAGAGAGAGAAAGAGATGCAGAGAGAGACCCAGGGAGAGAGAGATCCAGAGGGAGAGATCAAGAGAGATCCAGAGTGTGTGTGAGAGAGATCCAGAGAGAGAGAGAGAGAGTGCTCCACAGAGAGAGGTCCAGAAAGACAGTTCCAGAGAGAGATTTCAAGGGAGAGAGAGAGACCCCGAGGGGGAGTGAGAGAGATCTCCATGATGAGAGTGAGAGAATCAGAGAGAGATATCCGACGAGTGAGATTCAGATCAAGAGAGAGAGATCCTGAGAGACAGCTCCATAGAGACACGTCCAGAGAGGCAGAGATCCAGAGAGACGGAGATCCAGATTGAGAAAGTGATCTAGACGGGGAAGGAGACCGAGAAGGATATCTAGAGGGAGAGAGAGAGAGAGAGAGGTCCAGAGGGAATGGACAAAAGAGATATCCAGATGGGGAGAGAGAGAGATCCAGAGAGAGAGAGAGAGATCCAGAATGTGATATTCAGAGAGATTTGGAGAGAAAGAGATCCTGAGAGGGAGGGGGGAGAGATCAAGAGAGATCCAGCGAGAGAGACCCAGAGATAGAGGGAGAGATTGATTCAGAGCAAGAGACCAAAGAGAGAGTGTGAGAGATCCAGAGTGACAGCTCCATAGAGACATTCAGAGAGACCGCCACAGAGACAGAGATCAATAGAGAGATGTAGAGAGAGAGTGTAGAGAGATAAATCAATCCAGAGGGAGAGATGAAGAGAGAGAGAGAGAGATCCAGAGTGTGGGTGAAAGAGATCCAGAGAGTGAGAGAGAGGTCCAGAGAGAGAGAGAGAGGTCCACAGAGAGAGGGAGAGAGATGGCGAGAGAGAGAAATCCAGAGAGAGAGAGAGAGACAGAGAGCACAGACCAATCACAGTATCTGTATCAATGACCATGGGGGAGAGCAGACCAATCACACTGTATGTGTGTCAATGTACATGGAGGAGAAGAGATCAATTCCACTGTGTCTGTATCACTGACCGTGGGGTACAGCAGATAAATCCCACTGTGTCTGTATTACTGAACATGAGGGACAGCAGGCTGATCCCATTCTGTCTGTATCACTGACCACAAGGGAGAGCAGAGCAATCCCAGTGTGTCTGTATCACTGATCATGGTAGAGAGCAGTCCAATTCCACTATGTCTGTATCAATGAACATGGAGAAGAGGTCAATCCCAGTGTCTGTATCACTGACAATGAGGGAGAGGACACCAAACGCACTATGCCTCTATCACAGGCCATGGGGGAAGAGAAGATCAATGCCACTGAGTCTGTATCATTGACCATGGGGGAGAGAAGACCGATTCCATTGTGTCTACATCACTGACCATGAGGGAGAGCAGACCAATCGCACTGTGTCTGTATCACTGACCATAGCAGAGGACAGACCAACCTCATTGTGTCTTTATCAGTGACCATGAGGGAGAGCAGGCCAATTCAACTGTTTTTTTACTGACCATGGGGGAAGAGCAGGCCAATCCCACTGTGTTTGTATATACTGACCATGGGGTAGAGCAGGCAAATTGCACTGTTTCTGTATCACTTACCATTGTGGAGGGCAGGCCAATTCCATTGTGTCTGTATTACTGAACATGAGGCTTAGCAAGCCAATCCCATTGTGTTTACATCACTGACCATGAGGGCAAGCAGACCAATTGCAGTGTCTGTATCACTGACCATAAGGAATAGCAGGCGAATCCAACTGTGTCTGTATCACTGTCCATTGGGGAGAGCAGTCCAGTCTCACTGGGTCTGTATCATGGGCCATGGGGAAGAACAGACAAATCCCACTGTGTCTGTATCACTGACCATTAGGGAGAGAAGACTAATCCCACTGGGTCTGCACTGTTGGCCATAGGGGTGAGTAGACAAATTCCACCGTGTCTGATTCACTGGCCATGGGGGAGAGCAGACCAATCCTACTGTATCTGTATTACTGAACATGGAGAAGAGAGCAATCCCATTGTGTCTATCACTGACCATGGGGGAGAACAGACCAATCCCAGGGCGGCCAGGGTCGGTGAGGTGGGGAAGCACACAATATGAGGAGCAGTGCTGCAATGTTAAACTACCTTTAAGTGCTTGTGACATCTGGCTTAGACAAGCTCTCAACATCTGTGTATAGCTCATTAAGAATTATCATAAATATGTTTGTGATATTTCAGCCTTCTTTTTCCCAGTATAAATTTCACACTGCTAAGTGATGTAGAAATTTATTTGTTATCAAAATCTCAGTTCAAACTTACACCCATATGTCCTGGTTCAATTATCTCCCTCACACCTCAGTGCTGCCCCAGTCTTGACTCTCCATGAACACCACTACACTATTTGTCCAGTGTGGACAAACAGGTACATGCACAAAAAAGCTGTAACTAAGAGAACACATGGTGAAGGAGGAACAGGTTGGGGAATTTTTGTTCAGTTTATCTTGGACAGGCATAGAAATTAACAATGGCAAAATTAAATTTGTACCAAGTTGTAGCTACTTACATTGCAAGGAAGTCCTTTCCTCAGATAACAGAGTTAAAGCAATGCCTCACACGTTGATTTATCAATGTCTGTATTTGTGTGTCATGACAGTCCACACTTGCCATGAACAATCAAGATTGAACAACCATGAGGGAGGGAGCCTCGCACTCACGGATGTTGAGTTGCCTCTTGGTTCTTGTCTGTCTGCGATGTGTGATCGTTTCATGAGGAATCAGGAAAATATTAGAGAAACAACTGGCAACTGCCTATTTTAGTTAACAAATAGAACGAGAATGCATGTTTAAATAGCAGGAATGTATATGATGAAGATTTTATTATGATATAGTATTTTAACAGTAATACAGTTACAACAGGAAGCAGACACTGGCATCATGTCTCTCAGGGTCCATTACAGACGGTATAATTGCTGGTAACTGTCATCAACTATTTACAAATCCTGAAAATAGGACCAAAATCTTCAACCAAAAACTAGATTCTTCTCTCAAAAGAATCTGCTGATAGGAAGAATGGACGGGAGGACAGTGAATGTTGAGGGGGAGAGGGGAGAGGAGAAGAGGGTGACACCTTGAGTGGGTAAGGCATCTGGGAAGGGCAGATGGAAGAGCTGCAGAGAGGGCAGAGGGAGAGCTGCAGAGAGGGCAGTGGAGGGTGGAGATGAAGCAGGAGGAGCAAGTGGGGCAGGGGGAGGACTGTCATGGAGAACTTCAACCTTTTTCTGTTCACACCCTGTTCCATAGGTACCCTGGCAAGAATGACACTCCCCACAGTGTGTAGCCCAGGCTGGGTTTCCCTATGGAGACATACACTCCCCAGAGTGTGTAGCCCAGGGTGGGTTTCCCTATAAAGACAGACAATCCCCACATCGTATAGCCCAGGATCTCCACCACCAGTTCAGACTTGCGAAGGGGTCTGAGCCTTTCCTCATAGTGTCGATCAGGGGAAGATGGGGCAGCTGAAGTACCAAAACACTGGACTAACAGCTGGGGTCTCATCTCCAGCTTCGGGCACCAGGACACAGCAGGAGGTGGGGGTGGGGGGGGGGGGGGGGGGGGGGGGGGGGGGGGGTGGGGGGCGCTGCAGCGGTATCAAACTGCAAACTAGATCCCCTCCCATGTGTGGTTCTTCCAAATACAGTTGCCACACTCCAGCCCCTCGGGAGGGACACAAACTCCTTGGAGGGGACACCCCACCCCTTGCTTTAGCCCCTCAGGGAGTATACATACCTTGCTCCAGCCCCTCGGAGTGGACAACCCCCCCGTCACTCTAGCCCCTCGAAGTTGACACACCCCCTTGCTTCAGCCCCTCGGAGGGACACGCACCTACGCTCCAGTCCCTCGGAGGGGACACAGCCCCGTCACTCCAGCCCCTTGGAGGGGACACACCCCTGTCGCTCCAGCCCCTCGTAGGGGACACCCCCCCGTCGCTCCAGCCCCTCGGAGGGGACAACCCCCCCATCACTCCAGCCCCTCGGAGGGGACTCACCCCTGTCGCTCCAGCCCCTCGGAGGGGCCACACCCCTGTCGGTCTAGCCCCTCGGAGGGGACACACCCCTGTCGCTCCAGCCCCTTGGAGAAGACACACTCCCATCACTCCAGCCCCTCGGAGGGAACACCCCACCTCTTGCTTTAGCCCCTCATAGGGGGCACGATTCCCCCACCCTGCTCCAGTTCCCTGGAGAGGAGACCAGGCCTGTCCCTCTGCCTCTCAGGATTAAGGCCAATGACTACAGTTAAATATCTGTCATGAGGTCCTTTTGGGGGAGACAATATTAAGGCTCCTCAGCTGCCAGGTGGCTGCCTTCCTCCAGACGGCTGCCCTCCTCCAGACGGCTGCCTTCCTCCACACGGCTCCCCTCCTCCAGATGGCTCCTCTCCTCCAGACGGGTCCACACCTCCAGACGTATCCCACCCTCCAGACAACTGCCTTCCTCCAGACGAGTCCACCCTTCCAGACGAGACTCTCCCTCCAAGCTGCCATCTCCAGTCAGAGGCTGCTCTTCCACAAAAGTTGAACTCTGAATAAAGCTGGGCCCTTCCCCAAAAGCTCCACTCTCTTCCAGAGCTGCCAGGCTGGTGACAGAGGCCAGCAACATCTCTGGGTGACTCTTGCTCTTGTGGGCTGACACATTGTCCTTCTTCTCAAATTTCTTCCCGCAAATGTCACAGGAGAACTGGTAGCCAGACTCGGCATCATGTTTCTTCATGTGCCAGTTCAAGGAGGCTTTCTGTCTGCAAGTAAATCCACAGATCTCACATCTGGACGGAGGAAGAGAGAGAGTGTGAGTGTGTGGGAGACAAAAAGACAAAGACAGTGCTGACAATGAGAGGGATTGCAAGGGGAGATGAACACATTGGAGGATAGAGAGGGAGGGGGAAAGAATGTTCGAGAAGGTGAGAGACTGGGGAAAGAATGAAAAAGACTAGGGAAAAGGGAGAGAAAGAGACTGAGGGAAGTAGAGCTCAACTGGGAGAGAGAGAGAGAGAGAAAGAGGAAGAGACTTGGAGAAAGGAGTGAGATGGAGGGCACAAGTTCAAAATTTGCAAATGATATGAAATTTGGAAGCATTGAGGACAGTGTAGAACTACAGAAGCACATAGACAAGAAGGTGGAATGCGCAGACAGATGGCAGATGAAGTTCAATGCGGTGAAATGTGAAGTGATTCATTTTGGTAGGAAGAATATGGAAAAGCAATATAAAATGAAGAGTATAATTCTAAAGGAGCTACAGAGGCAGAGAGAATGTCCAAATGCAGCAAGAAATGGACAATAGCCAGGCTTGGGCTGACAAGTGGCGAGTAACATTCATGCAACTAAGTGACAGCCGATGACCATCTCCAACAAAAGAGAATCTAACCACCGCCCCTTGACATTCAATAGCATTATCATCGCTGAATCCCTCACTATCAACATCCTGGGAGTTACCATTGCCCAGAAACTGAACTGGACTAGCCATATACATACTGTGGCTACAACAGCAGGCCAAGGCTAGGAATCCTGTGGTGAGGAACTCACTTCCCGACTCCCCAAAGTCTGTCCACCATCTACAAGTTAGGAGTGTGATAGAATACTTTCCACTTGCCTGGATGAGTGCAGCTCTAACAGCACTCAAGAAGCTTGACAGCATCCAGGACAAAGCAGCCCACTTGAATGGCACCCCATCCACAAATATCCACTCCCTCCAGCACCAATGAACAGGGGCAGCAGTGTGTACCATCTACAAGATGCACTGTAGAAACTTACCAAGGCTCCTTCAGCAGCACCTCCGAAACCCACAACCACAACTATCCAGAAGGACAAGGACAGCAGATACAGGGGAACACTGCTACCTGGAAGTTCCTCTCCAAACCACTCACCATCCTGACTTAGAAACATATTGCCGTTCCTTCACTGTCACTGAGTCAAAATCCTGGAACTCCTTCATTAACAGCACTGTGGGTGTACCTACACCACAGGGGCTGCAGTGGTCGAGGAAGGCTGCTCACCACCACCTTCTCAAGCACAATTAGGGATAAGCAATATATGCTGGCTGAGCCAACAATGCCCAGATCCCATGAATGAATTTTTTAAAATGCGCGCATTAATCATTGAAAGTGTCCGAACAGGTGGTTCATTAAGTGTACAGCATCCGAGAATTTATTAACAGGGGTAAAAAAGTTTGAGAGTTGAGTCTCTTTTGGAGTCCTGCATCCAGTTCTGGGTGCTGCATTTTAGGGAAGGATGTGAAGGCATTACAAAGGGTGCAAGGTCCATGAGAATAGTACCAGGGATGAGAAACTTGAGTTATAAAGATAGATTGATGAAATTGGGACTCTTCTCCTTGGAGAAAATAAATCAGAGAGGAGATTTGACAGAAGAATACAAAATCATGCGGAGTCTGGACAGAGGAGATAGGGAGAAATTGTTCCCGCTTGTGAAAGGATCGAAAACGAGAGAGCATAGAGTTCAAGTAAATAATCTGCAGGGTTACAGGGAGAAGGTAGAGAAATGGCACGAAGCGAATGGCTGAGAGCCAGTGTAGACATAATGGGCTGAATAGCCTCCCTTTCCGATATAACAACTCTGTGATTCTGAAAGACAGACTGGGGAGAGAGAGAGAGAGAGAGAGAGAGAGAGGCAGACTGAGGAGAGAGAGAGAGAGAGAGAGAGAGAGAGGAGGGGGACAGAGGCAGAGAGAGAGAGAGAGATACTGGGTGGATTGGGAAGGGGAGAGAGAGTGGGGCGATTAGGAAGGAGAGAGAATGAAGGGAGAGAGAGAGAGAGAATGAAGGGAGAGAGAGAGAGAGAGAGAATGAAGGGAGAGAGAGAGAGAGAGAGAATGAAGGGAAAGAGAGAGAGAGAGAATGAAGGGAAAGAGAGAGAGAGAGAATGAAGGGAAAGAGAGAGAGAGAGAATGAAGGGAGAGAGAGGGGCTGGGGAGAGAGAGGGGCTGGGGAGAGAGAGGGGCTGGGGAGAGAGAGGGGCTGGGGAGAGAGAGGGGCTGGGGAGAGAGAGGGGCTGGGGAGAGAGAGGGGCTGGGGAGAGAGAGGGGCTGGGGAGAGAGAGGGGCTGGGGAGAGAGAGGGGCTGGGGAGAGAGAGGGGCTGGGGAGAGAGAGGGGCTGGGGAGAGAGAGGGGCTGGGGAGAGAGAGGGGCTGGGGAGAGAGAGGGGCTGGGGAGAGAGAGGGGCTGGGGAGAGAGAGGGGCTGGGGAGAGAGAGGGGCTGGGATGGGGGGGTAAGAGAGAGAGACTGCGGGGTGAGTGAAAGAGAGAGAACGATTGGGGGTGAGTGAGAGACAGGGAGACTGGGGTCGAGTGAGTGACAGAAAGGGATAGGGGGAAAGAGAGAGAAAGAGAGACAGACATTGGGGGACAGAGAGAGAGAGAGAGAGACGGGGAGAGAGAGAGAGAGGCAGGGAGAGAGAGGGAGGTGAGAGAGAGAGAGATAAACAGAGGCGGGGGAGGGAAGGGGGGCTGGCGGGGGAGGGGAGGGGGACTGGCGGGGGAGGGGAGGGGCGCTGGCGGGGGAGGGAGCGACTGGGTGGATTGAGAGATACTGGGGGAAAGAGAGAGGCTGCGGGGAGATAGAGAAATAGAGGGAAAGTCTTGGGAGGAGAGAGTGAGGGACTGCAGGGGGCGAGAGGGAGAAACACTGCGGGGGGGGCGAGAGTTAGAGAGGCTGGGGAGGGGGAAGGGAGAGGCTGGGGTGAGGGAAGGGAGAAGCTGGGGAGGGGAACAGGGGAGGCTGGGGAGGGGAAAGGGAGGGGCTGGGAAGGGTGGGAAAGAAGGGGGCTGGGAAGAGGGGGAAGACAGGAAGGGAGAGAGAGACCTGGGAGAGGGAGAAAAAGGGAGACTGAGGAGAGGGTAAAAAAAGATTGGGGAGAGGGACAGAGACCATGTGGAGAGAGAGGTAGAGACTCGTGAGGGAGTGAGTGAGAGCGACTGAGGCGAGAGACCGAGAGTGGGTTAAAGAGAGGGGAAGAGGGGAGCATGGGGCTGCGGAGAGAGAGATGGGTGGGGGGGGGGGGGGAGAGGGGAGGAGAGAGAGGGGGAGGGAGAGGGCAAGAGCGAGAGCAGAGAGAGTAGAGAGAGTGTGAGAGAGAGAGTAGAGAGGAGGGCTGGGTGGATGGATGGGAGGGAGTGGGGGAGGGAAAGAGAAGGGGGCAGGGGGAGGGAGGGGCATAGGGGAGGGAGTGGGGAGGGAGGGTGCAGGGGGACAGAGGAGAGAGAGTGGGGAGGGGGGAGGGGAAGGGGGAGGGAGGAGGGGAGAGAGGGGAGCGGGAAGGGTGGAGGGAGGTGAGCGAGGAGGGGGGAGAGGGGGAGCAGGGAAGAGGGGAGAGGGGGGGAGGGAGGGGAGCGAGGAGAGGGGAGGGGGAGGGAGGGGATCGGGGAGGGACGGTAGGGGAGGGACTGTAGGGGAGGGAGGGGGCAGGAGACGGAGGGGGAGGAGAGGGAGTGGGCAGGGAGGGGGAGGGAAGTGGGTGGGAGTAGAGAGGAATGGGGAGGGAAGGGGAAGGAGCGGGCAGCGAGTGGGGAGGGAGGGTGGAGGGCGAGGTGGAGGGACTGGGCAAGATGGAGAGACTGGGCGGGGAGGGCGAGATGGAGAGACTGGGCGGGGAGGGCGAGATGGAGAGACTGGGCGGGGAGGGCGAGATGGAGAGACTGGGCGGGGAGGGCGAGATGGAGAGACTGGGCGGGGAGGGCGAGATGGAGAGACTGGGCGGGGAGGGCGAGATGGAGAGACTGGGCGGGGAGGGCGAGATGGAGAGACTGGGCGGGGAGGGCGAGATGGAGAGACTGGGCGGGGAGGGCGAGATGGAGAGACTGGGCGGGGAGGGCGAGATGGAGAGACTGGGCGGGGAGGGCGAGATGGAGAGACTGGGCGGGGAGGGCGAGATGGAGAGACTGGGCGGGGAGGGCGAGATGGAGAGACTGGGCGGGGAGGGCGAGATGGAGAGACTGGGCGGGGAGGGCGAGATGGAGAGACTGGGCGGGGAGGGCGAGATGGAGAGACTGGGCGGGGAGGGCGAGATGGAGAGACTGGGCGGGGAGGGCGAGATGGAGAGACTGGGCGGGGAGGGCGAGATGGAGAGACTGGGCGGGGAGGGCGAGATGGAGAGACTGGGCGGGGAGGGCGAGATGGAGAGACTGGGCGGGGAGGGCGAGATGGAGAGACTGGGCGGGGAGGGAGAAAATCAGAGACTGGAATGGAGAGAAAGGAGGAGGGAGAGAGATAGATCTTGTGTGGAGAGAGAGACTCTTCTGACGTTCCCGCTCTCACCCCGGCTCTACCCCTGCCACCTCCCACGCAATGATCCAATTTGCACACCTGACTTTCCTCCACATTGCTCCGACTCTCTCTCCCTAACCATACTGACCCTGACTCGCGCACCCTCCACCCCTGATTCTTCAACTCTGTCCCTCACGTCACTCTGCCCTCACTCAGCTCCTCGCCCCATTCTCCTTACTGCAGGGGTTTCTCTCCTGTATGAATCCGTCTGTGCACCACAAGGTTCTTGTCCGTTTTGAAAGCTCGGCCACAGAACTCACAGATGTAATTCCGCTGATCTGTAAATAAAGTCCAGAGTGAATGTTCAACTAAGTTAAGCAACATTTAGCCAATTGTGCAGCTGACAGCCAAGTGGGTATCAGGGGGTGGGAGCCAAAGACAAGTGCATCACATTTCAGAGCACTGTCTCCCGCTGAAAGCAGCTTCTTGGAGAAGGCACACGAAGCCTCAAGATAATCATGGAACTGCTTGCTTGCTGAGTGTGGGTGACACATTGTCCTAGGGTCCGATGATGGGGGATTTTGGGGGGAGGGGGTAGAACAAGGGAGCGCCAACAGCAATATGGGATAGGGAGTATCGTAGGGCAACAACAGTTAACACAGGTGAAAATATTCAGTTGGCAGCATTCTTATCTTGGAGGCAGCATGTTGCATTCTCCAGTCCCATTCAAAAATCAGAGAGCGGAACGCAAGCCCGACCAAAAGTGCAGAACAGCACTGGAAGGAACGCTGCACTGTCAGAGCAGCAACATTGAAGGGGTGTCATGCTGTCAGGGAGTCAGTACTGAGTCAGGGCAGCACTGTCGGAAGATCAGTGTTGAGTGAGGGCAGCACCGTCAGAGGGTCAGTGTTGAGTGAGGGCAGTGCTGTCAGAGGGTCAGTGTTGAGTGTGGGCAGCACTGTCAGAGGGTCAGTGTTGAGTGAGGGCAGCACTGTCAGAGGGTCAGTGTTAGTGAGGGCAGCACTGCCAGAGGGTCAATGTTGAGTGAATGCTGCACTGTCAGAGGACCAATATTGAGTGAGGGCAGCACTATCAGAGGGTCAGTGTTGAGTGAGGGCAGCACTATCAGAGGGTCAGTGTTGAGTGAGGGCAGTATTGTCAGAGGTCAGTACTGAGGGAGTGCTGCAGTCGGTGGGTCAGTATTGAGTGACTGCTGCACTGTCAGGGGGTCAGTACTGAGGGAGTGCTGCACCGTCAGAATGGCTTTCCAAGTGCTGGAGTGAAACAGGAAAAGGTACTTTAGACAGAAGGTGGAAGGGACAGAGCTGTCACCATCAATGGATCGAAGGACAGCAGCAGCACTCACCACTGTGCAATTTTTCATGTTCCTCCATCTGTGTCTTGAAGCGGAAGATGCGTCCACAGCTGGGATAGGAGCAGGCAAAGGTTCGGTGCAGCAAATGCTGGTACTTCATGTGGCGCTTAAAGAAGAGGAAATGACAGGTTGAGAAAAGTGAATGGGACAGGGTACGGGGGGAGTGGGAGAGGGAAGAGAGGGGGTCGAGGGGGGAAGGGGGTCGAGGGGGGAAGGGGGCCGGGGGGGGGGGGGAGGGGGCCGGGGGGGGGGGGGGGGGGGGGGGGGGGGAGGTGGCCGGGGGGGGGAAGGGGGGGGGGGGGGGGGGAAGGGGGCCGGGGGGGGGGGAAGGGGGCCGGGGGGGCAGGGGGCAGGGGGCCGGGGGGGGGTGAGGTGAGGGGAGAGCGGGTGGTGAAGGGGAGCGCGGGTGGTGGGAGGGAGTGCGGGCGGTGGAAGGGAGAGCGGGCGGTGGAAGGGAGAGCGGGTGGAGGGAGGGAGCAGGTGGGTGAAGGGAGGTGGTAGGTGGGTGGAAGAAGGAGGGAGGTGGGTGGAAGGAGGGTGGAGAGAGGTGTGGAGCAGGGTGGAGGGGGAGGCGGGTAGAGGTGGTGCAGCTTTCTTACCTTTAAATACTGAGGATTGGAGACTATTTTCCCACATCCCTCAAATTCACAGCGAACGTACTGTTTCTGTATCTTCTTCCTGGGACAGACAGATGACAGTCATGTAGAGACGAGAGAATATTGATTGGAAAAGTGGCCATCCGGACTGCTGCAAAGGCAGGGGACAGGGTCTACGTGGATATTGTTACACAAGTAGTCACATAGGCAAGATGTGACAAGTACGATTATTCTATATCACAAAACTTCACAGTTTAGCAAGTTGTTTCCATGGCATATCGTAAAAAGTTCACTGGGAACAAGAAACTTTCTAACCCAGAGTTCAGAGTGCACAGATCCTAGTTAGACTCCTAATCTCTCCCTGCACAGTGCACACACTGTGACTCTGTACATCATCGCCCCCGTACACACACTATGGCTCGGTACCCCATCTACCCCAGTGCAGAGCTGGGGGACCGAGTGCCCGCGAGGGAGGGAGGGGGGACCGAGCCCCCGCGAGGGAGGGAGGGGGGACCGAGCCCCCGCGAGGGAGGGAGGGGGGACCGAGCCCCCGCGAGGGAGGGAGGGGGGACCGAGCCCCCGCGAGGGAGGGAGGGAGGGGGGAAACGAGCCCCCGCGAGGGAGGGAGGGAGGGGGGACCGAGCCCCCGCGAGGGAGGGAGGGAGGGGGGACGAGGGTCCACGAGGTAGTGGGATCGAACGTCATCGAGGGAGAGGGAGCGAGCTTCCGCGAGGGAGAGAGACAGCAAGCGTCAGTGAGAGCGAGCGTCAGTGAGAGCGAGCGTCAGTGAGAGCGAGCGTCAGTGAGAGCGAGCGTCAGTGAGAGCGAGCGTCAGAGAGAGCGAGCGTCAGAGAGAGCGAGCGTCAGAGAGAGCGAGCGTCAGAGAGAGCGAGCGTCAGAGAGAGCGTGCGTCAGAGAGACAGAGCGTGCGTCAGAGAGACAGAGCGAGCGTCAGAGAGACAGAGCGAGCGTCAGAGAGAACGAGCGTCAGAGAGAGCGAGCGTCAGAGACAGCGAGCGTCAGAGAGAGCGAGCGTCAGAGAGAGCGAGCGTCAGAGAGAGCGAGCGTCAGAGAAAGCGAGCGTCAGAGAGCGAGCGTCAGAGAGAGCGAGCGTCAGAGAGAGCGAGCGTCAGAGAGAGCGAGCGTCAGTGAGAGCGAGCGTCAGAGAGAGCGAGCGTCAGTGAGAGCGAGCGTCAGTGAGAGCGAGCGTCAGTGAGAGCGAGCGTCAGAGAGAGCGTCAGTGAGAGCGAGCGTCAGTGAGAGCGAGCGTCAGTGAGAGCGAGCGTCAGTGAGAGCGAGCGTCAGTGAGAGCGAGCGTCAGAGAGAGCGAGCGAGCGTCAGAGAGAGCGAGCGTCAGTGAGAGCGAGCGTCAGTGAGAGCGAGCGTCAGTGAGAGCGAGCGTCAGTGAGAGCGAGCGTCAGTGAGAGCGAGCGTCAGTGAGAGCGAGCGTCAGTGAGAGCGAGCGTCAGTGAGAGCGAGCGTCAGTGAGAGCGAGCGTCAGTGAGAGCGAGCGTCAGTGAGAGCGAGCGTCAGAGAGAGCGAGCGTCAGAGAGAGCGAGCGAGCGTCAGAGAGAGCGAGCGAGCGTCAGAGAGAGCGAGCGAGCGTCAGAGAGAGCGAGCGAGCGTCAGAGAGAGCGAGCGAGCGTCAGAGAGAGCGAGCGAGCGTCAGAGAGAGCGAGCGAGCGTCAGAGAGAGCGAGCGAGCGTCAGAGAGAGCGAGCGAGCGTCAGAGAGAGCGAGCGAGCGTCAGAGAGAGCGAGCGAGCGTCAGAGAGAGCGAGCGAGCGTCAGAGAGAGAGCGTCAGAGGGCGAGCGTCAGAGGGCGAGCGTCAGAGAGGGCGAGCGTCAGAGAGGGCGAGCGTCAGAGAGGGCGAGCGTCAGAGAGGGCGAGCGTCAGAGAGGGCGAGCGTCAGAGAGGGCGAGCGTCAGAGAGGGCGAGCGTCAGAGAGGGCGAGCGTCAGAGAGGGCGAGCGTCAGAGAGGGCGAGCGTCAGAGAGGGCGAGCGTCAGAGAGGGCGAGCGTCAGAGAGGGCGAGCGTCAGAGAGGGCGAGCGTCAGAGAGGGCGAGCGTCAGAGAGGGCGAGCGTCAGAGAGGGCGAGCGTCAGAGAGGGCGAGCGTCAGAGAGGGCGAGCGTCAGAGAGGGCGAGCGTCAGAGAGGGCGAGCGTCAGAGAGGGCGAGCGTCAGAGAGGGCGAGCGTCAGAGAGGGCGAGCGTCAGAGAGGGCGAGCGTCAGAGAGGGCGAGCGTCAGAGAGGGCGAGCGTCAGAGAGGGCGAGCGTCAGAGAGGGCGAGCGTCAGAGAGGGCGAGCGTCAGAGAGGGCGAGCGTCAGAGAGGGCGAGCGTCAGAGAGGGCGAGCGTCAGAGAGGGCGAGCGTCAGAGAGGGCGAGCGTCAGAGAGGGCGAGCGTCAGAGAGGGCGAGCGTTCAGAGAGGGCGAGCGTCAGAGAGGGCGAGCGTCAGAGAGGGCGAGCGTCAGAGAGGGCGAGCGTCAGAGAGGGCGAGCGTCAGAGAGGGCGAGCGTCAGAGAGGGCGAGCGTCAGAGAGGGCGAGCGTCAGAGAGGGCGAGCGTCAGAGAGGGCGAGCGTCAGAGAGGGCGAGCGTCAGAGAGGGCGAGCGTCAGAGAGGGCGAGCGTCAGAGAGGGCGAGCGTCAGAGAGGGCGAGCGTCAGAGAGGGCGAGCGTCAGAGAGGGCGAGCGTCAGAGAGGGCGAGCGTCAGAGAGGGCGAGCGTCAGAGAGGGCGAGCGTCAGAGAGGGCGAGCGTCACAGAGGGCGAGCGTCACAGAGGGCGAGCGTCACAGAGGGCGAGCGTCAGAGAGGGGCGAGCGTCAGAGAGGGCGAGCGTCAGAGAGGGCGAGCGTCAGAGAGGGCGAGCGTCAGAGAGGGCGAGCGTCAGAGAGGGCGAGCGTCAGAGAGGGCGAGCGTCAGAGAGGGCGAGCGTCAGAGAGGGCGAGCGTCAGAGAGTGCGAGCGTCAGAGTGCGAGCGACAGAGAGGGCGAGCGTCAGAGAGTGCGAGAGGGCGAGCGTCAGAGAGTGCGAGAGGGCGAGCGTCAGAGAGTGCGAGAGGGCGAGCGTCAGAGAGTGCGAGAGGGCGAGCGTCAGAGAGTGCGAGAGGGCGAGCGTCAGAGAGTGCGAGAGGGCGAGCGTCAGAGAGTGCGAGAGGGCGAGCGTCAGAGAGTGCGAGCGTCAGAGAGTGCGAGCGTCAGAGAGTGCGAGCGTCAGAGAGTGCGAGCGTCAGAGAGTGCGAGCGTCAGAGAGTGCGAGCGTCAGAGAGTGCGAGCGTCAGAGAGTGCGAGCGTCAGAGAGTGCGAGCGTCAGAGAGTGCGAGCGTCAGAGAGTGCGAGCTTCAGAGGGAGCGAGCGTCAGAGAGAGCGAGCGTCAGAGAGAGCGAGCGTCAGAGAGAGCGAGCGTCAGAGAGAGCGAGCGTCAGAGAGAGCGAGCGTCAGAGAGAGCGAGCGTCAGAGAGAGCGAGCGTAAGTGAGAGCGAGCGTCAGTGAGAGCGAGCGTCAGTGAGAGCGAGCGTCAGTGAGAGCGAGCGTCAGTGAGAGCGAGCGTCAGTGAGAGCGAGCGTCAGTGAGAGCGAGCGTCAGTGAGAGCGAGCGTCAGTGAGAGCGAGCGTCAGAGAGAGCGAGCGTCAGAGAGAGCGAGCGTCAGTGAGAGCGAGCGTCAGTGAGAGCGAGCGTCAGTGAGAGCGAGCGTCAGAGAGAGCGAGCGTCAGAGAGAGCGAGCGTCAGTGAGAGCGAGCGTCAGTGAGAGCGAGCGTCAGTGAGAGCGAGCGTCAGAGAGAGCGAACGTCAGAGAGAGCGAGCGTCAGTGAGAGCGAGCGTCAGTGAGAGCGAGCGTCAGAGAGAGCGAGCGTCAGTGAGAGCGAGCGTCAGAGAGAGCGAGCGTCAGAGAGCGAGCGTCAGAGAGCGAGCGTCAGAGAGAGAGAGCGAGCGTCAGAGAGAGAGAGCGAGCGTCAGAGAGAGAGAGCGAGCGTCAGAGAGAGAGAGCGAGCGTCAGAGAGAGCGAGCGTCAGAGAGAGAGAGCGAGCGTCAGAGAGAGAGCGAGCGTCAGAGAGACAGAGCGAGCGTCAGAGAGACAGAGCGAGCGTCAGAGAGACAGAGCGAGCGTCAGAGAGACAGAGCGAGCGTCAGAGAGACAGAGCGAGCGTCAGAGAGACAGAGCGAGCGTCAGAGAGACAGAGCGAGCGTCAGAGAGACAGAGCGAGCGTCTGAGAGACAGAGCGAGCGTCAGAGAGACAGAGCGAGCGTCAGAGAGACAGAGCGAGCGTCAGAGAGAGCGAGCGTCAGAGAGAGCGAGCGTCAGAGAGAGCGAGCGTCAGAGAGAGCGAGCGTCAGAGAGAGCGAGCGTCAGAGAGAGCGAGCGTCAGAGAGAGCGAGCGTCAGAGAGAGAGAGCGTCAGAGAGAGCGAGCGTCAGTGAGAGCGAGCGTCAGTGAGAGCGAGCGTCAGTGAGAGCGAGCGTCAGTGGGAGCGAGCGTCAGTGGGAGCGAGCGTCAGTGGGAGCGAGCGTCAGTGGGAGCGAGCGTCAGTGAGAGCGAGCGTCAGTGAGAGCGAGCGTCAGTGAGAGCGAGCGTCAGAGAGAGCCAGCGTCAGAGAGAGCGAGCGTCAGAGAGAGCCAGCGTCAGAGAGAGCCAGCGTCAGAGAGAGCGAGCGTCAGAGAGAGCGAGCGAGCGTCAGAGAGCGAGCGAGCGTCAGAGAGAGAGCGAGCGAGCGTCAGAGAGAGAGCGAGCGAGCGTCAGAGAGAGAGCGAGCGAGCGTCAGAGAGAGAGCGAGCGAGCGTCAGAGAGAGAGCGAGCGAGCGTCAGAGAGAGAGCGAGCGAGCGTCAGAGAGAGAGCGAGCGAGCGTCAGAGAGAGAGCGAGCGAGCGTCAGAGAGAGAGCGAGCGAGCGTCAGAGAGAGAGCGAGCGAGCGTCAGAGAGAGAGAGAGCGAGCGAGCGTCAGAGAGAGAGAGAGCGAGCGAGCGTCAGAGAGAGAGCGAGCGAGCGTCAGAGAGAGAGCGAGCGAGCGTCAGAGAGAGAGCGAGCGAGCGTCAGAGAGAGAGCGAGCGAACGTCAGAGAGAGAGCGAGCGAGCGTCAGAGAGAGAGCGAGCGAGCGTCAGAGAGAGCGAGCGAGCGTCAGAGAGAGCGAGCGAGCGTCAGAGAGAGCGAGCGAGCGTCAGAGAGAGCGAGCGAGCGTCAGAGAGAGCGAGCGAGCGTCAGAGAGAGCGAGCGTCAGAGAGAGCGAGAGCGAGCGTCAGAGAGAGGGAGCGAGCGTCAGAGAGAGAGGGCGAGCGTCAGAGAGAGGGCGAGCGTCAGAGCGAGCGAGCGTCAGAGCGAGCGAGCGTCAGCGAGTGCGAGAGGGCGAGCGTCAGCGAGTGCGAGAGGGCGAGCGTCAGCGAGTGCGAGAGGGCGAGCGTCAGCGAGTGCGAGAGGGCGAGCGTCAGCGAGTGCGAGAGGGCGAGCGTCAGCGAGTGCGAGAGGGCGAGCGTCAGCGAGTGCGAGAGGGCGAGCGTCAGCGAGTGCGAGAGGGCGAGCGTCAGCGAGTGCGAGCGTCAGAGACTGCGAGAGTGCGAGCGTCAGAGACTGCGAGAGTGCGAGCGTCAGAGACTGCGAGAGGGCGAGCGTCAGAGACTGCGAGAGGGCGAGCGTCAGAGACTGCGAGAGGGCGAGCGTCAGAGACTGCGAGAGGGCGAGCGTCAGAGAGTGCGAGAGGGCGAGCGTCAGAGAGTGCGAGAGGGCGAGCGTCAGAGAGGGCGAGCGTCAGAGAGGGCGAGCGTCAGAGAGGGCGAGCGTCAGAGAGGGCGAGCGTCAGAGAGGGCGAGCGTCAGAGAGGGCGAGCGTCAGAGAGGGCGAGCGTCAGAGAGGGCGAGCGTCAGAGAGGGCGAGCGTCAGAGAGGGCGAGCGTCAGAGAGGGCGAGCGTCAGAGAGGGCGAGCGTCAGAGAGGGCGAGCGTCAGAGAGGGCGAGCGTCAGAGAGGGCGAGCGTCAGAGAGGGCGAGCGTCAGAGAGGGCGAGCGTCAGAGAGGGCGAGCGTCAGAGAGGGCGAGCGTCAGAGAGGGCGAGCGTCAGAGAGGGCGAGCGTCAGAGAGGGCGAGCGTCAGAGAGGGCGAGCGTCAGAGAGGGCGAGCGTCAGAGAGGGCGAGCGTCAGAGAGGGCGAGCGTCAGAGAGGGCGAGCGTCAGAGAGGGCGAGCGTCAGAGAGGGCGAGCGTCAGAGAGGGCGAGCGTCAGAGAGGGCGAGCGTCAGAGAGGGCGAGCGTCAGAGAGGGCGAGCGTCAGAGAGGGCGAGCGTCAGAGAGGGCGAGCGTCAGAGAGGGCGAGCGTCAGAGAGGGCGAGCGTCAGAGAGGGCGAGCGTCAGAGAGGGCGAGCGTCAGAGAGGGCGAGCGTCAGAGAGGGCGAGCGTCAGAGAGGGCGAGCGTCAGAGAGGGCGAGCGTCAGAGAGGGCGAGCGTCAGAGAGGGCGAGCGTCAGAGAGGGCGAGCGTCAGAGAGGGCGAGCGTCAGAGAGGGCGAGCGTCAGAGAGGGCGAGCGTCAGAGAGGGCGAGCGTCAGAGAGGGCGAGCGTCAGAGAGGGCGAGCGTCAGAGAGGGCGAGCGTCAGAGAGGGCGAGCGTCAGAGAGGGCGAGCGTCAGAGAGGGCGAGCGTCAGAGAGGGCGAGCGTCAGAGAGGGCGAGCGTCAGAGAGGGCGAGCGTCAGAGAGGGCGAGCGTCAGAGAGGGCGAGCGTCAGAGAGGGCGAGCGTCAGAGAGGGCGAGCGTCAGAGAGGGCGAGCGTCAGAGAGGGCGAGCGTCAGAGAGGGCGAGCGTCAGAGAGGGCGAGCGTCAGCGTCAGAGAGGGCGAGCGTCAGAGAGGGCGAGCGTCAGAGAGGGCGAGCGTCAGAGAGGGCGAGCGTCAGAGAGGGCGAGCGTCAGAGAGGGCGAGCGTCAGAGAGGGCGAGCGTCAGAGAGGGCGAGCGTCAGAGAGGGCGAGCGTCAGAGAGGGCGAGCGTCACAGAGGGCGAGCGTCAGAGAGGGCGAGCGTCAGAGAGGGCGAGCGTCACAGAGGGCGAGCGTCAGAGAGGGCGAGCGTCACAGAGGGCGAGCGTCACAGAGGGCGAGCGTCACAGAGGGCGAGCGTCACAGAGGGCGAGCGTCACAGAGGGCGAGCGTCACAGAGGGCGAGCGTCACAGAGGGCGAGCGTCACAGAGGGCGAGCGTCACAGAGGGCGAGCGTCACAGAGGGCGAGCGTCACAGAGGGCGAGCGTCAGAGAGTGCGAGAGGGCGAGCGTCAGAGAGTGCGAGAGGGCGAGCGTCAGAGAGTGCGAGAGGGCGAGCGTCAGAGAGTGCGAGAGGGCGAGCGTCAGCGAGTGCGAGAGGGCGAGCGTCAGCGAGTGCGAGAGGGCGAGCGTCAGCGAGTGCGAGAGGGCGAGCGTCAGCGAGTGCGAGCGTCAGCGAGTGCGAGCGTCAGCGAGTGCGAGAGGGCGAGCGTCAGCGAGTGCGAGAGGGCGAGCGTCAGCGAGTGCAAGAGGGCGAGCGTCAGAGAGGGCGAGCGTCAGAGAGGGCGAGCGTCAGAGAGGGCGAGCGTCAGAGAGGGCGAGCGTCAGAGAGGGCGAGCGTCAGAGAGGGCGAGCGTCAGAGAGGGCGAGCGTCAGAGAGGGCGAGCGTCAGAGAGGGCGAGCGTCAGAGAGGGCGAGCGTCAGAGAGGGCGAGCGTCAGAGAGGGCGAGCGTCAGAGAGGGCGAGCGTCAGAGAGGGCGAGCGTCAGAGAGGGCGAGCGTCAGAGAGGGCGAGCGTCAGAGAGGGCGAGCGTCAGAGAGGGCGAGCGTCAGAGAGGGCGAGCGTCAGAGAGGGCGAGCGTCAGAGAGGGCGAGCGTCAGAGAGGGCGAGCGTCAGAGAGGGCGAGCGTCAGAGAGGGCGAGCGTCAGAGAGTGCGAGAGGGCGAGCGTCAGAGAGTGCGAGAGGGCGAGCGTCAGAGAGTGCGAGAGGGCGAGCGTCAGAGAGTGCGAGAGGGCGAGCGTCAGCGAGTGCGAGAGGGCGAGCGTCAGCGAGTGCGAGAGGGCGAGCGTCAGCGAGTGCGAGAGGGCGAGCGTCAGCGAGTGCGAGAGGGCGAGCGTCAGCGAGTGCGAGAGGGCGAGCGTCAGCGAGTGCGAGAGGGCGAGCGTCAGAGAGGGCGAGAGGGCGAGCGTCAGAGAGGGCGAGCGTCAGAGAGGGCGAGCGTCAGAGAGGGCGAGCGTCAGAGAGGGCGAGCGTCAGAGAGGGCGAGCGTCAGAGAGGGCGAGCGTCAGAGAGGGCGAGCGTCAGAGAGGGCGAGCGTCAGAGAGGGCGAGCGTCAGAGAGGGCGAGCGTCAGAGAGGGCGAGCGTCACAGAGGGCGAGCGTCACAGAGGGCGAGCGTCAGAGAGGGCGAGCGTCAGAGAGGGCGATCGTCAGAGAGTGCGAGAGGGCGAGCGTCAGAGAATGCGAGAGGGCGAGCGTCAGCGAGTGCGAGAGGGCGAGCGTCAGCGAGTGCGAGAGGGCGAGCGTCAGCGAGTGCGAGAGGGCGAGCGTCAGAGAGGGCGAGAGGGCGAGCGTCAGAGAGGGCGAGCGTCAGAGAGGGCGAGCGTCAGAGAGGGCGAGCGTCAGAGAGGGCGAGCGTCAGAGAGGGCGAGCGTCACAGAGGGCGAGCGTCACAGAGGGCGAGCGTCACAGAGGGCGAGCGTCACAGAGGGCGAGCGTCACAGAGGGCGAGCGTCACAGAGGGCGAGCGTCACAGAGGGCGAGCGTCACAGAGGGCGAGCGTCAGAGAGGGCGAGCGTCAGAGAGGGCGAGCGTCAGAGAGGGCGAGCGTCAGAGAGGGCGAGCGTCAGAGAGGGCGAGCGTCAGAGAGTGCGAGAGGGCGAGCGTCAGAGAGTGCGAGAGGGCGAGCGTCAGAGAGTGCGAGAGGGCGAGCGTCAGAGAGTGCGAGAGGGCGAGCGTCAGAGAGTGCGAGAGGGCGAGCGTCAGAGAGTGCGAGAGGGCGAGCGTCAGAGAGTGCGAGAGGGCGAGCGTCAGAGAGTGCGAGAGGGCGAGCGTCAGAGAGTGCGAGAGGGCGAGCGTCAGCGAGTGCGAGAGGGCGAGCGTCAGCGAGTGCGAGAGGGCGAGCGTCAGCGAGTGCGAGAGGGCGAGCGTCAGAGAGTGCGAGAGGGCGAGCGTCAGAGAGTGCGAGAGGGCGAGCGTCAGAGAGTGCGAGAGGGCGAGCGTCAGAGAGTGCGAGAGGGCGCGCGTCAGAGAGTGCGAGAGGGCGCGCGTCAGAGAGTGCGAGAGGGCGCGCGTCAGAGAGTGCGAGAGGGCGCGCGTCAGAGAGTGCGAGAGGGGCGCGCGTCAGAGTGTGCGAGAGGGCGCGCGTCAGAGAGTGCGAGAGGGCGCGCGTCAGAGAGTGCGAGAGGGCGCGCGTCAGAGAGTGCGAGAGGGCGCGCGTCAGAGAGTGCGAGAGGGCGCGCGTCAGAGAGTGCGAGAGGGCGCGCGTCAGAGAGTGCGAGAGGGCGCGCGTCAGAGAGTGCGAGAGGGCGCGCGTCAGAGAGTGCGAGAGGGCGCGCGTCAGAGAGTGCGAGAGGGCGAGCGTCAGAGAGTGCGAGAGGGCGCGCGTCAGAGAGTGCGAGAGGGCGCGCGTCAGAGAGTGCGAGAGGGCGCGCGTCAGAGAGTGCGAGAGGGCGAGCGTCAGAGAGTGCGAGAGGGCGAGCGTCAGAGAGTGCGAGAGGGCGAGCGTCAGAGAGTGCGAGAGGGCGAGCGTCAGAGAGAGGGAGATCGAGCGTCTCAGAGAGTGGGAGAAAGATCAAGCATCAGAGAGAGAGAGCTTGTAAGAGAGAGGCAGAGAGGGATCGAGCATCTGAGGCAGAGAGAGAGGGGTCAAGCACCTGAGGCAGAGAGAGAGGGGTCGAGCACCTGAGGCAGAGTGAGAGAGAGGGGTCGAGCGTCTGAGGCAGAGAGAGAGAGGGGTTGAGCGTCTGAGGCAGAGAGAGAGAGAGAGAGGGGTCGAGCGTCTGCGGCAGAGAGAGAGAGAGAGGGGTCGAGCGTCTGAGGCAGAGAGAGAGAGAGAGGGGTCGAGCGTCTGAGGCAGAGAGAGAGAGAGAGGACGAGCGTCTGAGGCAGAGAGAGGGAGGGGTCGAACGTCTGAGGCAGAGAGAGAGAGAGAGGGAGGGGTCGATCGTCTGAGGCAGAGAGAGAGAGGGGTCGAGCGTCTGAGGCTGAGAGAGAGGGGTCGATCGTCTGAGGCAGAGAGAGAGAGGGGTTGAGCGTCTGAGGCAGAGAGAGAGAGAGAGAGGGGTCGAGCGTCTGCGGCAGAGAGAGAGAGGGGTCGAGCGTCTGAGGCAGAGAGAGAGAGAGAGGGGTCGAGCGTCTGAGGCAGAGAGAGAGAGAGAGGACGAGCGTCTGAGGCAGAGAGAGAGAGGGAGGGGTCGATCGTCTGAGGCAGAGAGAGAGAGGGGTCGAGCGTCTGAGGCTGAGAGAGAGGGGTCGATCGTCTGAGGCAGAGAGAGAGAGTGGTCGAGTGTCTGAGGCAGAGAGAGAGAGAGAGGGGTCAAGCGTCTGAGGCAGAGAGAGAGAGTGAGGGGTCGAGCGCCTGAGGCAGAGAGAGAGAGTGAGGGGTCGAGCGCCTGAGGCAGAGAGGGGTTGAGCGCCTGAGGCAGAGAGAGGGGTCGAGCGCCTGAGGCAGAGAGAGGGGTCGAGCGCCTGAGGCAGAGAGAGGGGTCGAGCGCCTGAGGCAGAGAGGGAGAGGTGTCGAGCGCCTGAGAGAGAGAGAGAGAGAGAGAGGGGTCGAGTGCCTGAGAGAGAGAGAGAGAGAGAGGGGTCGAGCGCCTGAGAGAGAGAGAGAGAGAGACGGGTCGAGCGCCAGAGAGGGATCGGGCGCCTGAGAGAGTGCGGGCGCCTGAGAGAGTGCGGGCGCCTGAGAGAGTGCGGGCGCCTGAGAGAGTGCGGGCGCCTGAGAGAGTGCGGGCGCCTGAGAGAGTGCGGGCGCCAGAGAGAGTGCGGGCGCCTGAGAGAGTGCGGGCGCCTGAGAGAGTGCGGGCGCCTGAGAGAGTGCGGGCGCCTGAGAGAGTGCGGGCGCCTGAGAGAGTGCGGGCGCCTGAGAGAGTGCGGGCGCCTGAGAGAGTGCGGGCGCCTGAGAGAGTGCGGGCGCCTGAGAGAGTGCGGGCGCCTGAGAGAGTTCGAGCGTCAGGGCGAGAGAGATCAAGTGTCTGAGAGTGAGAAATCGAACGTCAGAGAAAGATTGAGCGTCAGAGAGAGAGAGAGAGAGGGTATTTCTGTGGGGGGGGGTAGTGCTTGAGAGAGAGGGACTGTGTTTTAGAACGTGTGAGAAAGAGGGTTAGCGTGCGAGTGAGGGAGAGAAGTGGAGCATGTGAGAGAGGAGGAGTGTGTGTGAGAGAGGGGAAGTGTGTGTGAGATAGAGAGGGTGTGAGTGAGAGAGAGGTGGACTGTATGTGAGAGAGGGAGTGGGAGCGTGTCTGAGAGAGAGAGGGGAGTGTGTGAGAGATTGAAAAGGAGAGAGGTAATGTGTGAGAGAGAAATGGAGTGTGTGTGTGAGAGAGAGGGGGAGTGTGAGAGAGAGGGGCTGAGCATGTGAGAGAGGGGGAAGTGCATGTGAGATAGAAGGGGGGGCGTGCGTGAGAGAGGGGGAGTATGAGCGAGAGAGGGGGAAGTGTGTGAGCGAGAGAGATGGAATGTGTGTGTGTGTGTGTGAGTGAGAGAGATGGAGTGCGAGAGAGGAGTGTCGGTGAGAAAGCGAGGGTGTGTGGGTGAGAGAGAAAGAGGGAGTATGGATGAAAGAGAGAGAGGGAGCATGGGTGGGGGAGAGAAAGAGCATGGGTGAGAAAGGGAGTGTGTGGTTGGGGGGAGAGAGTGAGAGAGAGAAAGGGGGCAAATGAGAGAAAGTGGGAATGTGTGACCGAGAGAGGGGGAGTCTGTGAGCTAAAGAGGTGGAGCGTGTAAAAGAGAGAGGGAGAGCATGTGAGATAAAGGAAGGGACTGTGTGTGTGTGCGAGAGAGAGATCAAGCATCTGTGAGAGACAGAGGAAGTACTTGAGAGAGAAAGGGAGCGTGTGAGCGAGAGAGAGAAAGGGAGCGTGTGAGCGAGAGAGAGAGAAAGGGAGCGTGTGAGCGAGAGAGAGAAAGGGAGCGTGTGAGCGAGAGAGAGAAAGGGAGCGTGTGAGCGAGAGAAAGGGAGCGTGTGAGCGAGAGAGAGAAAGGGAGCGTGTGAGCGAGATAAAGGGAGTGTGCGAGCGAGAGAGAGAAAGGGAGTGTGGGAGCGAGAGAGAGAGAAAGGGAGTATGGGAGCTAGAGAGAGAAAGTGAGTGTGGGTGAAAGAGAAAGGGAGTGCGTGTGAGAGAGAAAGGGAGCGTGGGTGAGAGAGAAAGGCAGTGTGTGTTAGAGAGAAAGGCAGTGCGTGTTAGAGAGAAAGGCAGTGCGTGTGAGAGAGAAAGGCAGTGCGTGTGAGAGAGAAAGGCAGTGCGTGTGAGAGAGAAAGGCAGTGCGTGTGAGAGAGAAAGGCAGTGCGTGTGAGAGAGAAAGGCAGTGCGTGTGAGAGAGAAAGGCAGTGCGTGTGAGAGAGAAAGGCAGTGTGTGTGTGAGAGACGGGTGTGGGTAAGAGAGTGTGGGTGCGTGAGAGGCAGCATGTGTGAGAGAGAGGGGGAAGGAGTGAGAGCGAGGGAAAGAGGGAGCACGTGAGAGTGAGGGAGTGCCTGTGAGAGTGAGGGAGCCTGAGAGAGAGTGTGTGTGAGAGTGAAGAGCATGTGAGAGAGCGAGGGAGCGCGTGAGAGAGCGAGGGAGCGCGTGAGAGAGCGAGGGAGCGCGTGAGAGAGTGAGGGAGCGCGTGAGAGAGTGAGGGAGGGCGTGAGAGAGTGAGGGAGGGCGTGAGAGAGTGAGGGAGCGTGTGAGAGAGCGAAGGAGCGTGTGAGAGAGCGAAGGAGCGCGTGAGAGAGCGAGGGAGCGCGTGAGAGAGTGAGGGAGCGCGTCAGAGAGTGAGGGAGCGCGTCAGAGAGTGAGGGAGCGCGTCAGAGAGTGAGGGAGCGCGTCAGAGAGTGAGGGAGCGCGTCAGAGAGTGAGGGAGCGCGTCAGAGAGTGAGGGAGCGCGTGAGAGAGTGAGGGAGCGCGTGAGAGAGTGAGGGAGCGCGTGAGAGAGTGAGGGAGCGTGTGAGAGAGTGAGGGACCGTGTGAGAGAGCGAGGGAGCACGTGAGAGAGAAAGAAAAGGAGTGTGTGTGTGTGTGAGAGAGATCGAGCATCTGTGAGAGAAAGTGCGTGAGAAAGAGCGGGGGGGTGCGTGAGAAAGAGCGGGGGGGTGCGTGAGAAAGAGCGGGGGGGTGCGTGAGAAAGAGCGGGGGAGTGCGTGAGAAAGAGCGGGGGAGTGCGTGAGAAAGAGCGGGGGAGTGCGTGAGAAAGAGCGGGGGAGTGCGTGAGAAAGAGCGGGGGAGTGCGTGAGAAAGAGCGGGGGAGTGCGTGACAAAGAGCGGGGGAGTGCGTGAGAAAGAGCGGGGGAGTGCGTGAGAAAGAGCGGGGGAGTGCGTGAGAAAGAGCGGGCAGTGCGTGAGAAAGAGCGGGCAGTGCGTGAAAAAGAGCAGGGGAGTGCGTGAGAAAGAGCGGGGGAGTGCGTGAGAAAGAGCGGGGGAGTGCGTGAGAAAGAGCGGGGGAGTGTGTGAGAGAGTGAGGGAGCGCGTCAGAGAGTGAGGGAGCACGTCAGAGAGTGAGGGAGCGCGTGAGAGAGTGAGGGAGCGCGTGAGAGAGTGGGGGAGCGCGTGAGAGAGTGAGGGAGCGCGTGAGAGAGTGAGGGAGCGTGTGAGAGAGTGAGGGAGCGTGTGAGAGAGCGAGGGAGCACGTGAGAGAGAAAGAAAAGGAGTGTGTGTGTGTGTGAGAGAGATCGAGCATCTGTGAGAGAAAGTGCGTGAGAAAGAGCGGGGGAGTGCGAGAAAGAGCGGGGGAGTGCGAGAAAGAGCGGGGGAGTGCGTGAGAAAGAGCGGGGGGGTGCGTGAGAAAGAGCGGGGGGGTGCGTGAGAAAGAGCGGGGGGGTGCGTGAGAAAGAGCGGGGGAGTGCGTGAGAAAGAGCGGGGGAGTGCGTGAGAAAGAGCGGGGGAGTTCGTGAGAAAGAGCGGGGGAGTGCGTGAGAAAGAGCGGGCAGTGCGTGAGAAAGAGCGGGCAGTGCGTGAAAAAGAACGGGGGAGTGCGTGAGAAAGAGCGGGGTAGTGCGTGAGAAAGAGCGGGGGAGTGCGTGAGAAAGAGCGGGGGAGTGCGTGAGAGAGTGAGGGAGCGCGTGAGAGAGTGAGGGAGCGCGTGAGAGAGTGAGGGAGCGCGTGAGAGAGTGAGGGAGCGTGTGAGAGAGTGAGGGAGCGTGTGAGAGAGCGAGGGAGCACGTGAGAGAGAAAGAAAAGGAGTGTGTGTGTGTGTGAGAGAGATCGAGCATCTGTGAGAGAAAGTGCGTGAGAAAGAGCGGGGGAGTGCGAGAAAGAGCGGGGGAGTGCGAGAAAGAGCGGGGGAGTGCGTGAGAAAGAGCGGGGGAGTGCGTGAGAAAGAGCGGGGGGGTGCGTGAGAAAGAGCGGGGGGGTGCGTGAGAAAGAGCGGGGGAGTGCGTGACAAAGAGCGGGGGAGTGCGTGAGAAAGAGCGGGGTAGTGCGTGAGAAAGAGCGGGGGAGTGCGTGAGAAAGAGCGGGCAGTGCGTGAGAAAGAGCGGGCAGTGCGTGAAAAAGAGCGGGGGAGTGCGTGAGAAAGAGCGGGGGAGTGCGTGAGAAAGAGCGGGGGAGTGCGTGAGAAAGAGCGGGGGAGTGTGTGAGAAAGAGCGGGGGAGTGTGAGAGAGAGGGAGGGGGAGTGCGTGAGAGAGAGAGGGGGAGTGCGTGAGAGAGGGGGAGTGTGTGAGAGAGAGGGAGAGTGTGAGAGAGAGAGGGAGAGTGTGAGAGAGAGGGAAGGACTGCGTGAGAAAGAGGGAAGGAGTGCGTGAGAGAGAGGGAAGGAGTGAGTGTGAAAGAGGGAAGGAGTCCGTGTGAGAGAGGGAAAGAGTGCGTGAGAGAGGGGGAAGGAGTGCGTGAGAGAGGGGAAGGAGTGCGTGAGAGAAGGGGAAGGAGTGCGTGAGAGAGGGGGAAGGAGTGCATGTGAGAGAGGGAAGTGTGCGTGAGAGAGAGGGATGGAATGCGAGCAAGAGAGAGAATTAGTGTGTGAGAGAGGGGGCTTGCGCGGTCCTGAGAGAGAGCATGCGCGGAGGAGCATGGGAGAGCATGCACACATGACAGCACCGGAGACTGCATGGGGGAACGGGGAGAGAGGGCAGATGCGCTTGAGAGTGGGAAGGTGTGCATTGAGAAAGGGAGGGTGCACATGAGAGGAGGAGTGTGCACACGTGAGAATGGGTGCGTGCTAGAGGGAGGTAGTGCACGTGAACGAGAGGGGGTGTGCCTGTCTCGCTCATTCCCAGTCTCCGGGTACTTATTCACACCCTCATCTCCACACACTAACACAAACTCTTACCTACCCACATGGGTGTGTGGGGCTGTGAGTGAGCACCCTGAGAGCAAGTGAGTGGGACATACACACACTCACCCTTGCCCATTCTTCTGGTCATTTTTATCAACTACATTTCTTTTAAATTGCTTTATTGCTTTGACTTTGCTTTATTTTTGCTCAGCAAAAATTGTGCTCCAGGGATTTGGATGTCCAAAACTCTTCATCACAATCCTACAACTGCTTCCTGATGGAATTGCTGCAACTGCTTCTTTTCTTCATACCTCGGCGTATTTGGAAATTCATGTTTAAAGTTGAGCCGAACCTTATCCTTTCGAAATTTGCTCATGTGTCCCTTGTGTGAGAAACCCCTACCCTGACACATAAAGGTTCAACAAGCCTGCTTTAGACCTTCGCAAGGAACCTCTGACATGGGCCGGGATTTTCCCGTTCTGTCGCAGGCGGGACACACCATGGGTGAGGCAGCACCATAGCCAGAAGTCCACTGACTTACGGCGGGACCAGAAGATCCCAGTGGTGGGCGGGTGCGGAAAATCCCGCCCATGGTCTTTGTTGCCAGGCAAATCCAAGAAAAATGTCGAGAGCAACACAAGGAACACTTCATTGCATTCATTAGTCTGACCAAATTTGATTAAATCATTTGCTTCAGTAGAATGTGCTCTTGAGATCTGCATGTTCAAAAAACATCATAAACCCACAACTGTTCCCAATGAAATTACTGTAGCTGTCTTAAGTGGGGGATCTGGAACAGTAACCTTCAAAATCCAGGCTTGTGTCAAACAAGGCTTTGTGATAACCCCCTTATTATTTACAAACTACCTGACAATAGTTATTCACCTCTTCAAACATCAACTGCCCTCTGCTGTGAATATTAAATATCGCCTAGATGAAAAACTCTAACCTCAGTGCCCCTGTGCCAAAACTAAACTGACTGCCAGAGACATACATGATCGACAGTTTGTGGATGACTGAATGGCATTACCCACGAGATTTGGAAGCCACTCTCAATCTCTTCAACGATGCATGCAAGAAATCAAGCCTGTCCTTGAATGTTGCCAAAACAAAACTCATATCACCCCACACCTGGTCAGCTAAATATTCTACCTCCCATATATATTGAAAGAGGGGTTCTGGAATATGTGGAGCAGTTCCCATGCCTTGGCAGCCTCCCTCAAAAGGGCACCATTGATGAGGGGATCTGACACTGGATCAGCTGTGCCAGCTCAGCTTTCTCTGAACTATAGTCATGAGTGTTTGACAACAAAGATCTCAAATCAACAAGTCCTGGTGTTCACAGCAATTGTCACCACACTCCTGTACTATGGCAAGACCTGGACTGTGTATCAGGGACACAGAAGAGAGCCAGAGAAATCCCATCAACGATGCCACTTCTGCATCCTCCGGATTCAGTTGGAGGACCATTGAACAAATGCTTCTCTGCACCCCCTCCCAAGCCAGTGTACACACAGTGGTTTCATACTGCCTCCTGAGCCAGTGTATAAACAGTGGGTCTGTGCTGCTCCCGCCAGAGTGCACACTATGGTTCTGTACCCCCACCCTGCCAATGTACACACTGTGCTTCTATACCCCTCTCCTGCCAGTGTACATACTGCGGTTCTCTACCGCCTCTCTTCGCCAGTGTACACACTGTGCTTCTGTACCCACTCTCCCGCTAGTGTACATACAGATTCGGCACCCCCTCTCCTGCCAGTGTACACACTGTGCTTCTGTACCTCCTCTCTTGCCAGTGAACGCTGCGCTGCTCCCACCACAAACCCTCAGACTCACCGGATTTTCTTCGGTTGCTCACTTGGGTCTCGCTTCCCTCGACGTTTCTGAGCTTTCCTACAGATTAGCAAGAGGAGCAATGTAAACCACTGATATCAAAAACAAATAGGAAATTAGTCAACATCAATGTGTGGGGGCAGGGGGCAACGAGCAACCTGGGCTTTCGTGGAACATTGATGGATTGCTAACGGCTTTTTTGTAAAGCTTCACGTTCACTGCGCTAGGATTGTCTCAGATTCTGAAAAGAGAAAATGAATGCATGCTGGCGAGAAACAAAGACAGACTGGAAAAGCTTCTTTAAGTGCATGAAATGGAAAAGGCTGGCTAGGACAAATGTGGGTCCATTGCAGGCAGAGACAGGACAATTCATAACGGAGAATAGGGAAATGGCAGAGAAACTAAACAGTTGCTTGGTGTCTGTCTTCACGGACAAAGATCGAGAGGACGGAAAGAAATTACTATTAATAAAGAGTAATAAAGTACTCAAAAAGTTAATTGGATTGAAGGTTGATAAATCTCCTGGACCAATTGAGCTACATCCCAGGGAGTTGAAAGAGGTGGATATTGAGATAATGGATGCATTGGCGGTTATCTTCCAAAATTCTATGGCTTGAATTTCGCACTCCCCCACCCCTGGGTTTTTGTGGGGAGGGGCTGGGGAGCATGAAATAGGACAAATGGGCTTCCCATGGGTTCCCACCCTTCCTGACCTGCCAGCGCAATTTTATGCTGGGGCAGGCGAGGCCACCTGCCCTTGCCCAACTGAGGCCCTGAAGTGGCCAATTATTGGTTCCTACAGAGCCTCAATGTTTAGGCTGGTGGAAGGATTTCCCAGGTGGGAGGGGGGAAGCCCGAAAATGATCGGGTTTAGGCCTTGGGTGGCAAGCGGGGGGGAGGGGTGCCTCCATCAGAAGCCCCCTTCCAACTTCTGGTGCTCCCTCCTTAAGTTCTGGTCTTCCTCTACATCACCCCCCCATCCCCCCACCGACTCCCATCCCCCCGCCGACTCCCATCCCCCCGGCGACTCCCATCCCCCCACCGACTCCCATCCCCCCGCCTCTCATCTGACACCCCAATCGCCCAATTTCCACCACTCAAGACCTTCCCTCCCTACCCTGAGGCCCCCAAAACTTGTCTTTCGATCCACTCCTGGGACTTAGACTCTGATGTCTTCAGAAAGTTCCACTTCTGCTCATTACAGCTCCTGTCGCTGCCGGGACCAGAGAGCTACCAGCCACATTGGCCGACAGCTCTCTAAAGGCGGGACTTCCTCCCAAGAGAGGGGTGCAAGTACTGCCTGCAGCCAACTGACGCCCATTCGAGCGTGAAATGGCTGTGGGGCAGGCAGGGTCAGCGGGAATGTGTTCCCCGCTGGCTCCATGGATGAGGGGAAGAGAAAACTTGCCATCCGAAATATCCTGGCCAATAGATTCTAGAAAGGGCCCTGCAGACTGGAAAGTACGAAATGTAACCCCACAATTTAAGAAAGGAGGGAGAGAGAAAATGGACAACAACAGGCCTTTTAGTCTGGTGTCAGTTGTAGGGAAAATGAGAGAATCTATTATAAAGGATGGACACTTCGAAAATAATGATATGATTGGACAGAGTAAATACGGATTTATGAAAGGGAAATCATGTTTGACAAATCTGTTGGAGCTTTTTGGAGATGTTACCTGTAGTACAGAAAAAGGAGAACAAGTGGTTGTGGTGTATTTAGATTTTCAGAAGGCTTTTGATAAGGTCCCATGCAGGAGGTTAGGAGACAACATTAGAGCACATGGGATCGGAGGTAGTATACTTGTATGGATTGAGAATTGGTTAACAGACAGAAAACAGTAGGAATATCCAGGCTGTGACTAGTTGGGTACTGCAAGGATCAGTGCTTGGGCCACAGCTATTCACAATCTATATAAATGACATCGATGTGGGGACAAAATGTAAAATTTCCAAATTTGTTGATGTCAAAAAACTAGGTGCAAATCTAAGTTATGGGAGGAATGCAAGGAGACTTCAAGCGAACTTGGACAGGCTGTGTGTGTGCAAGAACAAGGTAGATGGAATATAACGAGAATAAGTGTGAAGTTATCCACTTTGGGAGAAAAAATAGGAAGGCAGAGTATTCTGCAAATGGTGAGGAGTTGGGAAGTGCAGGTGTCTAAAGGGTCCTGGGTGTCCTTGTTCATGAGTCACAAAGTTAGCATGCAGGTGCAGTAAACAATTAGGATGGCAAATGGTATGTTGGCCTTCATCATGAGGGGATTTGAGTACAGGAATAAAGATGTCTTGCTGCAGTTGTATAGCCTTGGTGAGACCTCGCCTGCAGTATTGTGCACAGTTTTGGTCTGCTTATTTAAGGAAGGAGAAACTTGCCATAGAGGGAGAGCAACAGAGATTAATCAGACTAGTCCCTGGGATGGGGGGGTTGTTTTACAAGGAGGGATTGAAAAAACTGGACCCACATTCTCTCGAGTTTTGAAGCATGAGAGGCGATCACATTGAAACTGAGAAAATCATTATAGGGCAAGACAGGGTGCATGTGAATCAGATATTACCCCTGGCTGGTGAACCTTGAACCAAGGGATATGGGGCAGACATTTAAGACTTAGATGAGGGGGGATTTCTTAACTCAGAGGGTGAACCTTTGAACATCTCTACCCCAGAGGGCTTCGGAAGCATGTTCATAATAGAAATCACTAGATTTCTGAGAACTAATGGCATCAAGGGATATAGGGATAGTGGGGAAAAATGTCACAGAGGTAGATGATCCCCATGTCCTGTTTGAAATGCAGGGCAGGCTCAATGGGCTGAATAGCCTGCTCCTGCTTCTAATTTCCATGTTCTCTAACGCAATGCAAAAGGTCCCCAAACTGATTGCCCTGCTGATCCCGGGAGGGATGGTACAGCTGAATGAGGAATTGGGGTATCACTACCTGTTTATGGTTTCATCTGGTGGCTTCTTCGTACTGTTTCTGCGAGGTCTTCCCCTCCTCTTCTCTCGGTCAGAACCACTGGAAAATAGAATCAATACATCCAGGTCCACAAGCCACGTGCAGTTCGGATTGCAATATACTTCAACAGATTGGGCAAACGTGGAATGAACAATGCGTATTTGCAGGGGGTGTTCTAGAACAAACAGTCTGGATACACCAGAAAGGAGGCGGGAATGGCATTCCGAAGCACAGGGATCACTCTGGAAGAGACAGTCCAGATATACAGGGAGGGATCTGCATACCCAGGGAGAGGTCTGAAATAAACAAACCAGAGGCTTAGGAAGGGATCTGGAATGAGCCATGTGGATACACAGGGAGGGTCCAGGAACAGCCTGGACACAGGGGGAGGGTCCAGGAACAGCCTGGACACAGGGGGAGGGTCCAGGAACAGCCTGGACACAGGGGGAGGGTCCAGGAACAGCCTGGACACAGGGGGAGGGTCCAGGAACAGCCTGGACACAGGGGGAGGGTCCAGGAACAGCCTGGACACAGGGGGAGGGTCCAGGAACAGCCTGGACACAGGGGGAGGGTCCAGGAACAGCCTGGACACAGGGGGAGGGTCCAGGAACAGCCTGGACACAGGGGGAGGGTCCAGGAACAGCCTGGACACAGGGGGAGGCTCCAGGAACAGCCCGGACACAGGGGGAGGCTCCAGGAACAGCCCGGACACAGGGGGAGGCTCCAGGAACAGCCCGGACACAGGGGGAGCGTCCAGGAACAGCCCGGACACAGGGGGAGGGTCCAGGAACAGTTCGGACACAGGGGGAGGGTCCAGGAACAGTCCGGACACAGGGGGAGGGTCCAGGAACAGTCCGGACACAGGGGGAGGGTCCAGGAACAACCACGACACAGGGGGAGGGTCCAGGAACAACCACGACACAGGGGGAGGGTCCAGGAACAACCACGACACGGGGGAGGGTCCAGGAACAACCACGACACAGGGGGAGGGTCCAGGAACAACCACGACACAGGGGGAGGGTCCAGGAACAACCACGACACAGGGGGAGGGTCCAGGAACAACCACGACACAGGGGGAGGGTCCAGGAACAACCACGACACAGGGGGAGGGTCCAGGAACAACCACGACACAGGGGGAGGGTCCAGGAACAGCCTGGGTACAGAGCAAGGGTCCAGGAACAGCCTGGGTACAGGGGCAGGATTCAGGAACAGTCTGGATAAAGGGGGAGGTCCAAGAACAACCAAGACACAGGGGGAGGGTCCAAGAACAGCCTGGGTACAGGGCGAGGGTCCAGGAACAGCCTGGGTACAGGGGGAGGGTCCAGGAACAGCCTGGGCACAGGGGGAGGGTCCAGGAACAACCAAGACACAGGGGGAGGGTCCAGGAACAACCTGGGTACAGGGCAAGGGTCCAGGAACAGCCTGGGTACAGGGCAAGGGTCCAGGAACAGCCTGGGTACAGGGCAAGGGTCCAGGAACAGCCTGGGTACAGGGCAAGGGTCCAGGAACAGCCTGGGTACAGGGCAAGGGTCCAGGAACAGCCTGGGTACAGGGGCAGGATTCAGGAACAGTCTGGATAAAGGGGGAGGGTCCAGGAACAGTCTGGATACAGGTGGGAGGGTTCATGAACAGACTGGATACACGTGGAGGGTTCATGAACAGACTGGATACACGTGGAGGGTTCATGAACAGACTGGATACACGTGGAGGGTTCATGAACAGACTGGATACACAGAGGATACATGAACAAAGTGCGTACAGGCGGAGGGTCCCGGGACACTGCGCCTACAGGCGGAGGGTCCCGGGACACTGCGCCTACAGGCGGAGGGTCCCGGGACACTGCGCCTACAGGCGGAGGGTCCCGGGACACTGCGCCTACAGGCGGAGGGTCCCGGGACACTGCGCCTACAGGCGGAGGGTCCCGGGACACTGCGCCTACAGGCGGAGGGTCCCGGGACACTGCGCCTACAGGCGGAGGGTCCCGGGACACTGCGCGTACAGGCGGAGGGTCCCGGGACACTGCGCGTACAGGCGGAGGGTCCCGGGACACTGCGCGTACAGGCGGAGGGTCCCGGGACACTGCGCGTACAGGCGGAGGGTCCCGGGACACTGCGCGTACAGGCGGAGGGTCCCGGGACACTGCGCGTACAGGCGGAGGGTCCCGGGACACTGCGCGTACAGGCGGAGGGTCCCGGGACACTGCGCGTACAGGCGGAGGGTCCCGGGACACTGCGCGTACAGGCGGAGGGTCCCGGGACACTGCGCGTACAGGCGGAGGGTCCCGGGACACTGCGCGTACAGGCGGAGGGTCCCGGGACACTGCGCGTACAGGCGGAGGGTCCCGGGACACTGCGCGTACAGGCGGAGGGTCCCGGGACACTGCGCGTACAGGCGGAGGGTCCCGGGACACTGCGCGTACAGGCGGAGGGTCCCGGGACACTGCGCGTACAGGCGGAGGGTCCCGGGACACTGCGCGTACAGGCGGAGGGTCCCGGGACACTGCGCGTACAGGCGGAGGGTTCCGGAACAGTCTGGCTACATGGGAATGGTTCAGGAACAGACAGCATACACGGGGAGGGTATAGGAACAGTCTGGATACACGTGGAGGGTGCAGGAACGCTGTGCATACGCGCGGAGGGTTCAGGAACGCTGTGCATACGCGCGGAGGGTTCAGGAACGCTGTGCATACGCGCGGAGGGTTCAGGAACGCTGTGCATACGCGCGGAGGGTTCAGGAACGCTGTGCATACGCGCGGAGGGTACAGGAACCCTGTGCATACGCGCGGAGGGTACAGGAACGCTGTGCATACGTGCGGAGGGTTCAGGAACGCTGTGCATACGCGCGGAGGGTTCATGAACACTGTGCATACACGCGATGGGTTCAGGAACACTGCGCGTAAACGCGGTGGGTTCAGGAACACTGCGCGTACACGGGGAGGGTTCAGGAACACTGCGCATACACGGGGAGCGTTCAGGAACAGCCTGGCTACATGGGAAGGGTTCAGGAACACTGCACATACACGGAGGATTCAGGAACACTGGGCATACACGGGGAGGGATCAGGAACACTGCGCATACACAGGGAGGGTTCAGGAACACTGCGCATACACGGGGAGGGTTCAGGAACACTGCGCACACACGGGGAGGGTTCAGGAACACTGCGCACACACGGGGAGGGTTCAGGAACACTGCGCACACACGGGGAGGGTTCAGGAACACTGCGCACACACGGGGAGGGTTCAGGAACACTGCGCACACACGGGGAGGGTTCAGGAACAGTCTGGCTACATGGGAAGGGTTCAGGAACAGAAAGCACACACGGAGCGGGTATAGGAACAGTCTGGATACACGTGGAGGGCTCAGGAACAGTCCGGATACACGGGGGGGGGGGGGGGGGGGTTCATGAACAATGTGCATATACGGAGAGGGTTCATGAACAGTTTGGATACACGGGGAGGGTTCATGAACAGTTTGGATACACGGGGAGGGTTCAGGAACAGTTTCGATACACGAGGAGGGTTCAAGAACACTGCGCATACAAGCTGAGGGTTCAGGAACAATGCGCATACACATGGAGGATTCAGGAACACTGCGCATACACGCGGAGGGTTCAGGAACACTGCGCATACACGCAGAGCGTTCAGGAACATTGTGCATACACGCGGAGGGTTCAGAAACACTGTGCATACACGCGGAAGGTTCAGGAACACTGTGCATACACGCAGAGGGTTCAGGAACACTGTGCATACACGCAGAGGGTTCAGGAACACTGTGCATACACGCAGAGGGTTCAGGAACACTGTGCATACACGCAGAGGGTTCAGGAACACTGTGCATACACGCAGAGGGTTCAGGAACACTGTGCATACACGCAGAGGGTTCAGGAACACTGTGCATACACGCGGCGGGTTCAGGAACACTGTGCATACACGCGGCGGGTTCAGGAACACTGAGCATACACGCGGCGGGTTCAGGAACACTGTGCATACACGCGGAGGGTTCAGGAACACTGTGCATACACGCGGAGGGTTCAGGAACACTGTGCATACACACGGAGGGTTCAGGAACACTGTGCATAGACACGGAGGGTTCAGGAACACTGTGCATAGACGCGGCGGGTTCAGGAACACTGTGCATACACGCGGAGGGTTCAGGAACACTGTGCATACACGCGGAGGGTTCAGGAACACTGTGCATACACGCGGAGGGTTCAGGAACACTGTGCATACACACGGAGGGTTCAGGAACACTGTGCATACACACGGAGGGTTCAGGAACACTGTGCATACACACGGAGGGTTCAGGAACACTGTGCATACACACGGAGGGTTCAGGAACACTGTGCATACACACGGAGGGTTCAGGAACACTGTGCATACACACGGAGGGTTCAGGAACACTGTGCATACACACGGAGGGTTCAGGAACACTGTGCATACACGCGGAGGGTTCCGGAACACTGTGCATACACGCGGAGGGTTCCGGAACACTGTGCATACACGCGGAGGGTTCCGGAACACTGTGCATACACGCGGAGGGCTCAGGAAAACTGTGCATACACGCGGAGGGCTCAGGAACACTGTGCATACACGCGGAGGGCTCAGGAACACTGTGCATACACGCGGAGGGTTCAGGAACACTGTGCATACACGCGGAGGGTTCAGGAACACTGTGCATACACGCAGAGGGTTCATGAACAGTCTGGATACACGTGGAGGGTTCATGAACAGTCTGGATACACGTGGAGGGTTCATGAACAGTCTGGATACACGGGGAGGGTTCAGGAACAAAATGCATACATGGGGAGGGTTCAGGAACAGTCTGGGTACACGGAGAGCGTTCAGGAACAGTGTGCATACACGGGGAGGGTTCAGGAACAGTCTGGATACATGTGGAGGGTTCACGAACAATCTGGATACATGTGGAGGGTTCACGAACAATCTGGATACATGTGGAGTGTTCACGAACAGTTTGGATACACGAGGAGGGTTCACGAACAGTCTGGGTATACGTGGAAGGTTCAGGAACAGCCCGGGTACACGTGGAGGGTTCAGGAACAGTCCGGGTACACGTGGAGGGTTTAGGAGCAGTCCGGGTACACGTGGAGGGTTTAGGAACAGTCCAGGTACACGTGGAGGGTTCAGGAACAGTCCGGGTACACGTGGAGGGTTCAGGAACAGTCCGGGTACACGTGGAGGGTTCAGGAACAGTCCGGGTACACGTGGAGGGTTCAGGAACAGTCCGGGTACACGGGGAGGGTTCAGGAACAGTTCGGATACACGTGCAGGGTTCAGGAACAGTCCGGATACACAGGGAGGGTTCAGGAACAGTCTGGCTACATGTGGAGGGTTCAGGAACAGTCCGGATACACATGCAGGGTTCAGGAACAGTCCGGATACACAGGGAGGGTTCAGGAACAGTCTGGCTAAATGGGAAGGGTTCAGGAACAGAGAGCATACACGGGGAGGGTATAGGAACAGTCTGGATACATGTGGAGGGTTCATGAACAGTCCGGATACACGGGGAGGGTTCATGAACAGTTTGGATACACGGGGTGGGTCCAGGAACAGTCTGGATACACGCGGAGTGTTCCGGAACACTTTGCATGCGCGCGGAGTGTTCCGGAACACTTTGCATGCGCGCGGAGGGTTCAGGAACACTGTGCAAACACGCGGAGGGTTCATGAACAGTCTGGATCCACGCGGAGGGTTCATGAACATTCTGGATACACGTGGTGGTTTCATGAACAGTCTGGATACACGTGGTGGTTTCATGAACAGTCTGGATACACGTGGAGGGTTCAGGAACAAAATGCATACACGGGGAGGGTTCAGGAACAGTCTGGGTACACGGAGAGGGTTCAGGAATAGTGTGCATACACGGGGAGGGTTCAGGAACAGTCTGGGTACACGGAGAGAGTTCAGGAACAGTCTGGATACATGTGGAGGGTTCACGAACAGTTTGGATACACGAGGAAGGTTCACGAACAGTCCGGGTATATGTGGAGGGTTCAGGAACAGTCCGGGTACACGTGGAGGGTTCAGGAACAGTCCGGGTACACGGGAAGGGTTCAGGAACAGAGAGCATACACGGGGCGGGTTCAGGAACCGTCCGGATACACGTGGAGGGTGCAGGAACAGTCCGGATACACGTGGAGGGTGCAGGAACAGTCCGGATACGCGCGGGGAGGGTGCAGGAACAGTCCAGATACGCGCGGGGAGGGTTCATGAACAGTTTGTATACGCGCGGGGTGGGTCCAGGAACAGTCTGGATACGCGCAGAGGGTTCCGTAACACCGCGCATACGCGCGGAGGGTTCAGGAACACCGCGCATACGCGCGGAGGGTTCAGGAACACCGCGCATACGCGCGGAGGGTTCAGGAACACCGCGCATACGCGCGGAGGGTTCAGGAACACCGCGCATACGCGCGGAGGGTTCAGGAACACCGCGCATACGCGCGGAGGGTTCAGGAACACCGCGCATACGCGCGGAGGGTTCAGGAACACCGCGCATACGCGCGGAGGGTTCAGGAACACCGCGCATACGCGCGGAGGGTTCAGGAACACCGCGCATACGCGCGGAGGGTTCAGGAACACCGCGCATACGCGCGGAGGGTTCAGGAACACCGCGCATACGCGCGGAGGGTTCAGGAACACCGCGCATACATGGGGAGGGTTCAGGAACACTTTGCATACACGGGGAGGGTTCAGGAACACTTTGCATTCATGCAGAGTGTTCAGGAACAGTCTGGTTACATGGGGTGGGTTCATGAAGTCTGGGTGCACGTGGAGGGTTCATGAACAGTCTGGATACATGTGGATGGTTCATGAACAGTCTGGATACACGTGGATGGTTCATGAACAGTCTGGATACACGTGGATGGTTTATGAACAGTCTGGATACACGTGGATGGTTTATGAACAGTCTGGATACACGTGGATGGTTTATGAACAGTCTGGATACACGTGGATGGTTTATGAACAGTCTGGATACACGTGGATGGTTTATGAACAGTCTGGATACACATGGATGGTTTATGAACAGTCTGAATACACATGGAGGCTTCATGAACAGTCTGGTTACATGGAAAGGGTTCAGAAAAACTGTATAAATGGGGAGGGCTTGTGAACAATGCGTGTACACGGGGAGGTTTCAGGAACATTCAGGGTATACAGGGTGGGTTAATGGACAGTCTGAACTGACAGAGGAACTGAGGAACAGTCTGGACACATGGGCATTCAGGAACAGGGATACACAGGGAAGGTGGAGGAAGATATGGAAAGTCAAGTTAGCTACAGAAACAGCCTGGATACATGGGGAAGATTCAGGGATAGATTGTCTGGACATAATGAGAGGTAACAGTTCAGACACATAGGGAGCATTCGGGATAAAGAGTCAGGATGCATTGGGAACATTTGCGAACCCACCTTTCTGACGAGGGAATGTAGTTTTCGTCCTTGGGATCATCAAAGAACTGATATTCATCATCAGAGTCTACTTCAGTTAACTCCTCTTCATCCTCGTCACAATCATCGTCACTATGAGGAACAGGAAACAAGGGACAGTGAGTGAGCGACATTCGATCAGTGGCAGCCGGAAGGCCTCACTCGGTGGCAGCCGGAGGGATGCCATCCATGACAGCGAGAGACCGACAGGCATGCGGTCAGCGACAGCGAGGGGGGACGGCCGCGGTCAGCGACAGCGAGGGGGGACGGCCGCGGTCAGCGACAGCGAGGGCGGACGGCCGCGGACAGCGACAGCGAGGGGGGACGGCCGCGGTCAGCGACAGCGAGGGCGGACGGCCGCGGACAACGACAGCGAGGGGGGACGGCCGCGGTCAGCGACAGCGAGGGCGGACGGCCGCGGACAACGACAGCGAGGGCGGACGGCCGCGGACAGCGACAGCGAGGGCGGACGGCCGCGGACAGCGACAGCGAGGGCGGACGGCCGCGGACAGCGACAGCGAGGGCGGACGGCCGCGGACAGCGACAGCGAGGGCGGACGGCCGCGGACAGCGACAGCGAGGGCGGACGGCCGCGGACAGCGACAGCGAGGGCGGACGGCCGCGGACAGCGACAGCGAGGGCGGACGGCCGCGGACAGCGACAGCGAGGGCGGACGGCCGCGGACAGCGACAGCGAGGGCGGACGGCCGCGGACAGCGACAGCGAGGGCGGACGGCCGCGGACAGCGACAGCGAGGGCGGACGGCCGCGGACAGCGACAGCGAGGGCGGACGGCCGCGGACAGCGACAGCGAGGCCGGACGGCCGCGGAGAGCGACAGCGAGGCCCGACGGCCGCGGACAGCGACAGCGAGGGCGGACGGCCGCGGACAGCGACAGCGAGGGCGGACGGCCGCGGACAGCGACAGCGAGAGAGACTCAAGCAATGAGACAGAATCGATTATTGTCAGAGATTCGATCAACGAGTGAGGGAGACGCGATCAGTGACAGCGAGAGAGATATTATCAGTGACCATTAGAGATGTTCGATCAGTGACAGTGAGAGAGCTGTCCTAACAGTAACAGTGAGCGAGAGACGCGATCAGTGCCAATGAAAGACGCGATCCTCGACAGCGGGAGAGACGCGATCCTCGACAGCGGGAGAGACGCGATCCTCGACAGCGGGAGAGACGCGATCCTCGACAGCGGGAGAGACGCGATCCTCGACAGCGGGAGAGACGCGATCCTCGACAGCGGGAGAGACGCGATCCTCAACAGCGGGAGAGACGCGAACCTCGACAGCGGGAGAGACGCGAACCTCGACAGCGGGAGAGACGCGATCCTCGACAGCGGGAGAGACGCGATCCTCGACAGCGGGAGAGACGCGATCCTCGACAGCGGGAGAGACGCGATCCACGCCATTGAGGGAGATGGGATCCGCGCCAGCAGGAGAGATTTGTTCATTGACAGAGATTCAATCAGTGAGCGAGGGACTCGACCAGCGGCGCTGAGCGAGGGACTCGACCAGCGGCGCTGAGCGAGGGACTCGACCAGCGGCGCTGAGCGAGGGACTCGAACAGCGGCGCTGAGCGAGGGACTCGAACAGCGGCGCTGAGCGAGGGACTCGACCAGCGGCGCTGAGCGAGGGACTCGACCAGCGGCGCTGAGCGAGGGACTCGACCAGCGGCGCTGAGCGAGG
Source organism: Carcharodon carcharias (assembly GCF_017639515.1). Lineage (NCBI taxonomy): Eukaryota > Metazoa > Chordata > Chondrichthyes > Lamniformes > Lamnidae > Carcharodon > Carcharodon carcharias. The sequence goes on from NC_054490.1 coordinate 33,187,130, forward strand.
GACTCGACCAGCGGCGCTGAGCGAGGGACTCGACCAGCGGCGCTGAGCGAGGGACTCGACCAGCGGCGCTGAGCGAGGGACTCGACCAGCGGCGCTGAGCGAGGGACTCGACCAGCGGCGCTGAGCGAGGGACTCGACCAGCGGCGCTGAGCGAGGGACTCGACCAGTGACAGAGAAAGACAGATGCCAGTGTCAGCGAGAAAGAAACGCCAGTGACAGGGAGAGAGAGAGAGAGAGAAGCGACATCAGTGAGAGAGGGAGAGAGAGAGAGAGTGACGCCATCAGTGGCAGGGAGGGAGGGAGGGAGAGAGAGAGAGAGATGCCAACGCCATCAGTGACAGAGAGAGAGACACCATCGCTGACAGAGAAAAACGCCTTCAGTGACAGAGAGAGAGATGCCTTCAGTGACAGAGAATCCCCAGTGAGAGAGAGACGCCTTCAGAGACAGAGAGAGACGCCTTCAGAGACAGAGAGAGACGCCACTGACAGAGAGAGACGCCACTGACAGAGAGAGACGCCACTGACAGAAAGAGAGAGACGCCAGTGACAGAGAGAGAGAGACGCCAGTGACAGAGAGAGAGAGACGCCAGTGACAGAGAGAGAGAGACGCCAGTGACAGAGAGAGAGAGACGCCAGTGACAGAGAGAGAGAGACGCCAGTGACAGAGAGAGAGACACGCCAGGGACAGAGAGACACGCCAGGGACAGAGAGAGAGACACGCCAGGGACAGAGAGAGAGACACGCCAGGGACAGAGAGAGAGACACGCCAGGGACAGAGAGAGAGACACGCCAGGGACAGAGAGAGAGACACGCCAGGGACAGAGAGAGAGACACGCCAGGGACAGAGAGAGAGACACGCCAGGGACAGAGAGAGAGACACGCCAGGGACAGAGAGAGAGACACGCCAGGGACAGAGAGAGAGACACGCCAGGGACAGAGAGAGACAGACACGCCAGGGACAGAGAGAGACAGACACGCCAGGGACAGAGAGACAGACACGCCAGGGACAGAGAGACAGACACGCCAGGGACAGAGAGACAGACACGCCAGGGACAGAGAGACAGACACGCCAGGGACAGAGAGACAGACACGCCAGGGACAGAGAGACAGACACGCCAGGGACAGAGAGACAGACACGCCAGGGACAGAGAGACAGACACGCCAGGGACAGAGAGACAGACACGCCAGGGACAGAGAGACAGACACGCCAGGGACAGAGAGACAGACACGCCAGGGACAGAGAGACAGACACGCCAGGGACAGAGAGACAGACACGCCAGGGACAGAGAGACAGACACGCCAGGGACAGAGAGACAGACACGCCAGGGACAGAGAGACAGACACGCCAGGGACAGAGAGACAGACACGCCAGGGACAGAGAGACAGACACGCCAGGGACAGAGAGACAGACACGCCAGGGACACAGAGGGAGAGAGACGCCAGTGACACAGAGGGAGAGAGACGCCAGTGACACAGAGGGAGAGAGACGCCAGTGACACAGAGGGAGAGAGACGCCAGTGACACAGAGGGAGAGAGACGCCAGTGACACAGAGGGAGAGAGACGCCAGTGACACAGAGGGAGAGAGACGCCAGTGACACAGAGGGAGAGAGACGCCAGTGACACAGAGGGAGAGAGACGCCAGTGACACAGAGGGAGAGAGACGCCAGTGACACAGAGGGAGAGAGACGCCAGTGACACAGAGGGAGAGAGACGCCAGTGACAGAGAGAGAGAAGCCAGTGACAGAGAGAGAGAAGCCAGGGACAGAGAGAGAGAGACGCCAGGGACAGAGAGAGAGAGACGCCAGGGACAGAGAGAGAGAGACGCCAGGGACAGAGAGAGAGAGACGCCAGGGACAGAGAGAGAGAGACGCCAGGGACAGAGAGAGAGAGACGCCAGGGACAGAGAGAGAGAGACGCCAGGGACAGAGAGAGAGAGACGCCAGGGACAGAGAGAGAGAGACGCCAGGGACAGAGAGAGAGAGACGCCAGGGACAGAGAAGAGAGACGCCAGGGACAGAGAGAGAGAGACGCCAGGGACAGAGAGAGAGAGACGCCAGGGACAGAGAGAGAGAGACGCCAGGGACAGAGAGAGAGAGACGCCAGGGACAGAGAGAGAGAGACGCCAGGGACAGAGAGAGAGAGACGCCAGGGACAGAGAGAGAGAGACGCCAGGGACAGACAGAGAGAGACGCCAGGGACAGACAGAGAGAGACGCCAGGGACAGACAGAGAGAGACGCCAGGGACAGACAGAGAGAGACGCCAGGGACAGACAGAGAGAGACGCCAGGGACAGACAGAGAGAGACGCCAGGGACAGACAGAGAGAGACGCCAGGGACAGACAGAGAGAGACGCCAGGGACAGACAGAGAGAGACGCCAGGGACAGAGAGAGAGAGACGCCAGGGACAGAGAGAGAGAGACGCCAGGGACAGAGAGAGAGAGACGCCAGGGACAGAGAGAGAGAGACGCCAGGGACAGAGACAGAGAGAGAGAGAAGTCAGGGACAGAAAGAGAGAGAGAGAGAGAGGGAGAGAGAGGTCAGAGACAGAGAGAGCGGTGTCAGGGACAGAGAGAGCGGTGTCAGGGACAGAGAGACAGGTGTCAGGGACAGAGAGACAGGTGTCAGGGACAGAGAGACAGGTGTCAGGGACAGAGAGACAGGTGTCAGGGACAGAGAGACAGGTGTCAGGGACAGAGAGACAGGTGTCAGGGACAGAGAGACAGGTGTCAGGGACAGAGAGACAGGTGTCAGGGACAGAGAGACAGGTGTCAGGGACAGAGAGACAGGTGTCAGGGACAGAGAGACAAGTGTCAGGGACAGAGAGACAAGTGTCAGGGACAGAGAGACAAGTGTCAGGGACAGAGAGACAAGTGTCAGGGACAGAGAGACAGGGGTCAGGGACAGAGAGACAGGTGTCAGGGACAGAGAGAGAGGTGTCAGGGACAGAGAGAGAGGAGTCAGGGACAGAGAGAGAGGAGTCAGGGACAGAGAAAGAGGAGTCAGGGACAGAGAGAGAGGAGTCAGGGACAGAGAGAGAGGAGTCAGGGACAGAGAGAGGAGTCAGGGACACAGAGAGAGACGCCAGGGAGAGAGAGAGAGAGAGAGAGAGAGATGCCAGGGACAGAGAGAGAGACACGAGGGACAGAGAGAGAGACGCCAGGGACAGAGAGAGAGAGAGAGAGAGAGAGACGCCAGGGACAGAGAGAGAGAGACGCCAGGGACAGAGAGAGAGAGGTGTCAGGGACAGAGAGAGAGGTGTCAGGGACAGAGAGGGAGGTGTCAGGGACAGAGAGGGAGGTGTCAGGGACAGAGAGAGAGGTGTCAGGGACAGAGAGAGAGGTGTCAGGGACAGAGAGAGAGGAGGCAGGGACAGAGAGAGAGGTGTCAGGGACAGAGAGAGAGGAGTCAGGGACAGAGAGAGAGGAGTCAGGGACAGAGAGAGAGGAGTCAGGGACAGAGAAGGAGGAGTAAGGGACAGAGAGAGAGATGCCAGGGAGAGAGAGAGAGAGAGAGAGAGACGCCAGGGACAGAGAGAGAGAGACGCCAAGGACAGAGAGAGAGAGAGAGAGAGAGAGAGAGATGCCAGGGATAGAGAGAGAGAGAGACGCCAGGGACAGAGAGAGCCAGAGAGAGAGACGCCAGGGACAGAGAGAGAGAGAGAGAGAGAGACGCCAGGGACAGAGAGAGAGAGAGAGAGAGACGCCAGGGACAGAGAGAGAGAGAGAAACGCCAGGGACAGAGAGAGAGAGAGAGAGAGACGCCAGGGACAGAGAGAGAGAGAGAGAAAGACGCCAGGGACAGAGAGAGAGAGAGAGAGAGAGAGACGCCAGGGACAGAGAGAGAGAGACAGAGACGCCAGGGACAGAGAGAGAGAGAGAGAGACGCCAGAGACTGAGAGAGAGAGAGAGAGACGCCAGGGACAGAGAGAGAGAGAGACGACAGGGACAGAGAGAGAGAGAGACGACAGGGACAGAGAGAGAGAGAGAGAGACGCCAGGGACAAAGAGAGAGAGAGAGAGACACCAGGGACAGAGAGAGAGAGAGACGCCAGGGACAGAGAGAGAGAGAGACGCCAGGGAGAGAGAAAGAGAGAGACGCCAGGGACAGAGAGAGAGAGAGACGCCAGGGACAGAGAGAGAGAGAGAGACGCCAGGGACAGAGAGAGAGAGAGACACCAGGGACAGAGAGAGAGAGAGACACGCCCGGGACAGAGAGAGAGAGAGACACGCCCGGGACAGAGAGAGAGAGAGAGACACGCCCGGGACAGAGAGAGAGAGAGACACGCCCGGGACAGACAGAGAGAGAGACGACATGGACAGAGAGAGAGAGAGAGAGAGGGGGGGGAAGGGACAAAGAGAGAGAAAGAGACACCAGTGACACAGAGAAGGAAACACGCCAGTGTCAGAGAGAGAGAGACGCCAGGGACAGACAGAGAGAGCGATGCCAGGGACAGACACAGAGAGCGACGCCAGGGACAGACAGACAGAGAGAGAGAGAAAAAGGGAGAGAGAGAGAGACGCCAGGGACGGACGAGAGAGAGAGACGCCAGGGACAGAGAGACAGAGAGACGACAGGGACAGAGAGAGAGACAGAGATGCCAGGGACAGAGAGAGAGAGACACGTCGGGGACAGAGAGAGAGTGAGATGCCAGGGACAGAGAGAAAAAGAGAGAGAGAGAGAGAGAGAGAGTGAGCGTGAGGGGGAGAGATGCCAGGGACAGAAAGAGAGAGATGTCAGGGACAGAGAGAGAGAGAGAAAGAAAGAGAGAGAGAGAGAGAAGTCAGGGACAGAAAGAGAGAGAGAGAGGGAGAGAGAGGTGTCAGGGACAGAGAGAGAGGTGTCAGGGACAGAGAGAGAGGAGTCAGGGACAGAGAGAGAGGAGTCAGGGACAGAGAGAGAGGCCAAGGACAGAGAGAGAGAGAGAGACGCCAGGGACAGAGAGAGAGAGAGAGAGAGACGCCAGGGACAGAGAGAGAGAGAGAGAGACGCCAGGGACAGAGAGAGAGAGAGAGAGAGAGACGCCAGGGACAGAGAGAGAGAGAGAGATGCCAGGGATAGAGAGAGAGAGAGAGAGACGACAGGGCCAGTGAGAGAGAGAGAGAGACGACAGGGACAGAGAGAGAGAGAGAGATGCCAGGGACAGAGAGAGAGAGAGAGAGAGACGCCAGGGACAGAGAGAGAGAGAGAGACGCCAGGGACAGAGAGAGAGAGAGAGATGCCAGGGACAGAGAGAGAGAGAGAGAGAGAGACGCCAGGGACAGAGAGAGAGAGAGAGAGACGCCAGGGACAGAGAGACAGAGACGCCAGGGACAGAGAGAGAGAGAGACGCCAGGGACAGAGAGAGAGAGAGAGAGACAGCAGGGGGAGAGAGAGAGAGAGAGAGAGGGATGCCAGGGACAGAGAGAGGGAGATGCCAGGGACAGAGCGAGAGAGAGATGCCAGGGAGAAAGAGAGAAAGAGAGGGAGAGACCGTGAGGGGGACAGATGGCAGGGACAGAGAGAGAGAGATGTCAGGGACAGAGAGAGAGACAGAGAGAGAGAGAAGTCAGGGACAGAAAGAGAGAGAGAGAGAGAGAGGGAGAGAGAGGTCAGAGACAGAGAGAGCGGTGTCAGGAACAGAGAGAGAGGTGTCAGGGACAGAGCGAGGGGTCAGGGACAGAGAGAGAGGAGTCAGGGACAGAGAGAGAGGAGTCAGGGACAGAGAGAGAGGAGTCAGGGACAGAGAGAGAGGAGTCAGGGACAGAGATAGAGGAGTCAGGGACAGAGAGAGAGGAGTCAGGGACAGAGAGAGAGGAGTCAGGGACAGAGAGAGAGGAGTCAGGGACAGAGAGAGAGGAGTCAGGGACAGAGAGAGAGGAGTCAGGGACAGAGAGAGAGGAGTCAGGGACAGAGAGAGAGGAGTCAGGGACAGAGAGAGAGGAGTCAGGGACAGGGAGAGAGGAGTCAGGGACAGAGAGAGAGGAGTCAGGGACAGAGAGAGAGGAGTCAGGGACAGAGAGAGAGGAGTCAGGGACAGAGAGAGAGGAGTCAGGGACAGAGAGAGAGGAGTCAGGGACAGAGAGAGAGGAATCAGGGACAGAGAGAGAGGAATCAGGGACAGAGAGAGAGGAGTCAGGGACAGAGAGAGAGGAGTCAGGGACAGAGAGAGAGGAGTCAGGGACAGAGAGAGAGGAGTCAGGGACAGAGAGAGAGGAGTCAGGGACAGAGAGAGAGGAGTCAGGGACAGAGAGAGAGGAGTCAGGGACAGAGAGAGAGGAGTCAGGGACAGAGAGAGAGGAGTCAGGGACAGAGAGAGAGGAGTCAGGGACAGAGAGAGAGGAGTCAGGGACAGAGAGACAGGAGTCAGGGACAGAGAGACAGGAGTCAGGGACAGAGAGACAGGAGTCAGGGACAGAGAGACAGGAGTCAGGGACAGAGAGACAGGAGTCAGGGACAGAGAGACAGGAGTCAGGGACAGAGAGAGAGGAGTCAGGGACAGAGAGAGAGGAGTCAGAGACAGAGAGAGAGGAGTCAGGGACAGAGAGAGAGGAGTCAGGGACAGAGAGAGAGGAGTCAGGGACAGAGAGAGAGGAGTCAGGGACAGAGAGAGAGGAGTCAGGGACAGAGAGAGAGGACTCAGGGACAGAGAGAGAGGACTCAGGGACAGAGAGAGAGGACTCAGGGACAGAGAGAGAGAGCGACGCCAGGGACAGACAGACAGAGAGAGAGAGAAAAAGGGAGAGAGAGAGAGACGACAGGGAAGGCGGAGAGAGAGAGACGGCAGGGACAGAGAGAGAGGTGTCAGGGACAGAGAGAGAGGTGTCAGGGACAGAGAGAGAGGAGTTAGGGACAGAGACAGAGGAGTCAGGGACAGAGAGAGAGGAGTCAGGGACAGAGACAGAGGAGTCAGGGACAGAGACAGAGGAGTCAGGGACAGAGACAGAGGAGTAGGGACAGAGACAGAGGAGTCAGGGACAGAGAAAGAGGAGTCAGGGACAGAGACAGAGGAGTCAGGGACAGAGACAGAGGAGTCAGGGACAGAGAGAGAGGAGTAAGGGACAGAGAGAGAGGAGTCAGGGACAGAGAGAGAGGAGTCAGGGACAGAGAGAGAGGAGTCAGGGACAGAGAGAGAGGAGTCAGGGACAGAGAGAGAGGAGTCAGGGACAGAGAGAGAGGACTCAGGGACAGAGAGAGAGGACTCAGGGACAGAGAGAGAGAGCGACGCCAGGGACAGACAGACAGAGAGAGAGAGAAAAAGGGAGAGAGAGAGAGACGACAGGGAAGGTGGAGAGAGAGAGACGGCAGGGACAGAGAGAGAGGTGTCAGGGACAGAGAGAGAGGTGTCAGGGACAGAGAGAGAGGTGTCAGGGACAGAGAGAGAGGAGTTAGGGACAGAGACAGAGGAGTCAGGGACAGAGACAGAGGAGTCAGGGACAGAGACAGAGGAGTCAGGGACAGAGACAGAGGAGTCAGGGACAGAGACAGAGGAGCCAGGGACAGAGACAGAGGAGTAGGGACAGAGACAGAGGAGTCAGGGACAGAGAAAGAGGAGTCAGGGACAGAGACAGAGGAGTCAGGGACAGAGACAGAGGAGTCAGGGACAGAGACAGAGGAGTCAGGGACAGAGAGAGAGGAGTCAGGGACAGAGAGAGAGAGACGCCAGAAACAGAGAGAGAGAGAGAGAGAGACGCCAGGGACAGAGAGAGAGACGCCAAGGACAGAGAGAGAGAGAGAGACACCAGGGACAGAGAGAGAGAGAGAGAGAGAGACGACAGGGACAGAGAGAGAGAGAGAGAGATGCCAGGGACAGAGAGCGAGAGAGAGAGACGCCAAGGACAGAGAGCAGAGAGAGAGACGCCAAGGACAGAGAGAAGAGAGAGAGACGCCAGGGACAGAGAGAGAGAGAGAGACGCCAGGGACAGAGAGAGCCAGAGAGAGAGAGAGACGCCAGGGACAGAGAGAGAGAGAGAGAGAGACGCCAGGGACAGAGAGAGAGAGAGAGAGACGCCAGGGACAGAGAGAGAGAGAGAGAGACGCCAGGGACAGAGAGAGAGAGAGAGAGAAAGACGCCAGGGACAGAGAGAGAGAGAGAGAGAGAGAGAGAGAGACGCCAGGGACAGAGAGAGAGAGAGAGAGACGCCAGGGACCGAGAGAGAGAGAGAGAGACGCCAGAGACTGAGAGAGAGAGAGAGACGCCAGGGACAGAGAGAGAGAGAGACGACAGGGACAGAGAGAGAGAGAGAGAGACGCCAGGGACAAAGAGAGAGAGAGAGAGACACCAGGGACAGAGAGAGAGAGAGACGCCAGGGAGAGAGAAAGAGAGAGACGCCAGGGACAGAGAGAGAGAGAGACGCCAGGGACAGAGAGAGAGAGAGAGAGACGCCAGGGACAGAGAGAGAGAGAGACACCAGGGACAGAGAGAGAGAGAGACACGCCCGGGACAGAGAGAGAGAGAGACACGCCCGGGACAGAGAGAGAGAGAGAGACACGCCCGGGACAGAGAGAGAGAGAGACACGCCCGGGACAGACAGAGAGAGAGACGACATGGACAGAGAGCGATAGAGAGAGAGGGGGGGGAAGGGACAAAGAGAGAGAAAGAGACGCCAGTGACACAGAGAAGGAAACACGCCAGTGTCAGAGAGAGAGAGACGCCAGGGACAGACAGAGAGAGCGATGCCAGGGACAGACACAGAGAGCGACGCCAGGGACAGACAGACAGAGAGAGAGAGAAAAAGGGAGAGAGAGAGAGACGCCAGGGACGGACGAGAGAGAGAGACGCCAGGGACAGAGAGACAGAGAGACGACAGGGACAGAGAGAGAGACAGAGATGCCAGGGACAGAGAGAGAGAGACACGTCGGGGACAGAGAGAGAGTGAGATGCCAGGGACAGAGAGAGAAAGAGAGAGAGAGAGAGAGAGAGAGAGTGAGAGTGAGCGTGAGGGGGAGAGATGCCAGGGACAGAAAGAGAGAGATGTCAGGGACAGAGAGAGAGAGAAAGAGAGAGAGAGAGAGAAGTCAGGGACAGAAAGAGAGAGAGAGAGGGAGAGAGAGGTGTCAGGGACAGAGAGAGAGGAGTCAGGGACAGAGAGAGAGGAGTAAGGGACAGAGAGAGACGCCAGGGACAGAGAGAGAGAGAGACGCCAGGGACAGAGAGAGAGAGAGAGAGAGACGCCAGGGACAGAGAGAGAGAGAGAGAGAGACGCCAGGGACAGAGAGAGAGAGAGAGAGAGAGAGAGAGACGCCAGGGACAGAGAGAGAGAGAGAGAGATGCCAGGGATAGAGAGAGAGAGAGAGAGACGACAGGGACAGTGAGAGAGAGAGAGAGACGACAGGGACAGAGAGAGAGAGAGAGAGATGCCAGGGACAGAGAGAGAGAGAGAGAGAGAGACGCCAGGGACAGAGAGAGAGAGAGAGACGCCAGGGACAGAGAGACAGAGACGCCAGGGACAGAGAGAGAGAGAGACGCCAGGGACAGAGAGAGAGAGAGAGAGACAGCAGGGGGAGAGAGAGAGAGAGAGAGAGAGAGAGGGATGCCAGGGACAGAGAGAGGGAGATGCCAGGGACAGAGCGAGAGAGAGATGCCAGGGAGAAAGAGAGAAAGAGAGGGAGAGAGCGTGAGGGGGACAGATGGCAGGGACAGAGAGAGAGAGATGTCAGGGACAGAGAGAGAGACAGAGAGAGAGAGAAGTCAGGGACAGAAAGAGAGAGAGAGAGAGAGGGAGAGAGAGCTCAGAGACAGAGAGAGCGGTGTCAGGAACAGAGAGAGAGGTGTCAGGGACAGAGCGAGGGGTCAGGGACAGAGAGAGAGGAGTCAGGGACAGAGAGAGAGGAGTCAGGGACAAAGAGAGAGTAGTCAGGGACAGAGAGAGAGGAGTCAGGGACAGAGAGAGAGGAGTCAGGGACAGAGAGAGAGGAGTCAGGGACAGAGAGAGAGGAGTCAGGGACAGGGAGAGAGGAGTCAGGGACAGGGAGAGAGGAGTCAGGGACAGAGAGAGAGGAGTCAGGGACAGAGAGAGAGGAGTCAGGGACAGAGAGAGGGAAGTCAGGGACAGAGAGAGAGGAGTCAGGGACAGAGAGAGAGGAGTCAGGGACAGAGAGAGGAGTCAGGGACAGAGAGAGAGGAGTCAGGGACAGAGAGAGAGGAGTCAGGGACAGAGTGAGAGGAGTCAGGGACAGAGAGACAGGAGTCAGGGACAGAGAGACAGGAGTCAGGGACAGAGAGACAGGAGTCAGGGACAGAGAGACAGGAGTCAGGGACAGAGAGACAGGAGTCAGGGACAGAGAGAGAGGAGTCAGGTACAGAGAGAGAGGAGTCAGGGACAGAGAGAGAGGAGTCAGAGACAGAGAGAGAGGAGTCAGGGACAGAGAGAGAGGAGTCAGGGACAGAGAGCGAGGAGTCAGGGACAGAGAGAGAGGAGTCAGGGACAGAGAGAGAGGAGTCAGGGACAGAGAGAGAGAGCGACGCCAGGGACAGACAGACAGAGAGAGAGAGAAAAAGGGAGAGAGAGAGACGACAGGGAAGGAGGAGAGAGAGAGACGGCAGGGACAGAGAGAGAGGTGTCAGGGACAGAGAGAGAGGTGTCAGGGACAGAGACAGAGGAGTCAGGGACGGAGACAGAGGAGTCAGGGACAGAGACAGAGGAGTCAGGGACAGAGACAGAGGAGTCAGGGACAGAGACAGAGGAGTCAGGGACAGAGACAGAGGAGTCAGGGACAGAGACAGAGGAGTCAGGGACAGAGACAGAGGAGTCAGGGACAGAGACAGAGGAGTCAGGGACAGAGAGAGAGGAGTAAGGGACAGAGAGAGAGACGCCAGAAACAGAGAGAGAGAGAGAGAGAGAGACGCCAGGGACAGAGAGAGAGATGCCAAGGACAGAGAGAGAGAGAGAGACGCCAGGGACAGAGAGAGAGAGAGAGACGACAGGGACAGAGAGAGAGAGAGAGAGATGCCAGGGACAGAGAGCGAGAGAGAGAGACGCCAAGGACAGAGAGAAGAGAGAGAGACGCCAAGGACAGAGAGAAGAGAGAGAGACGCCAGGGACAGAGAGAGAGAGAGAGACGCCAGGGACAGAGAGAGAGAGAGAGAGAGACGCCAGGGACAGAGAGAGAGAGCGAGACGCCAGGGACAGAGAGAGAGCGACGCCAGGGACAGAGAGAGAGAGCGACGCCAGGGACAGAGAGAAAGTGCGACGCCAGGGACAGAGAGAGAGAGCGACGCCAGGGACAGAGAGAGAGAGCGACGCCAGGGACAGAGAGAGAGAGCGACGCCAGGGACAGAGAGAGAGAGCGACGCCAGGGACAGAGAGAGAGAGCGACGCCAGGGACAGAGAGAGAGAGAGACGCCAGGGACAGAGACAGAGAGCGACGCCAGGGACAGAGACAGAGAGCGACGCCAGGGACAGAGACAGAGAGCGACGCCAGGGACAGAGACAGAGAGCGACGCCAGGGACAGAGAGAGAGAGCGACGCCAGGGACAGAGAGAGAGAGCGACGCCAGGGACAGAGAGAGAGAGCGACGCCAGGGACAGACAGAGAGAGCGACGCCAGGGACAGACAGAGAGAGCGACGCCAGGGACAGAGAGAGAGAGCGACGCCAGGGACAGAGAGAGAGAGCGACGCCAGGGACAGACTGAGAGAGCGACGCCAGGGACAGAGAGAAAGCGCGACGCGAGGGACAGAGAGAGAGAGCGACGCCAGGGACAGACAGAGAGAGCGACGCCAGGGACAGACAGAGAGAGAGACGCCAGGGACAGAGAGAGAGAGCGACGCCAGGGACAGAGAGAGAGAGCGACGCCAGGGACAGAGAGAGAGAGCGACGCCAGGGACAGAGAGAGAGAGCGACGCCAGGGACAGAGAGAGAGAGCGACGCCAGGGACAGAGAGAGAGAGCGACGCCAGGGACAGAGAGAGAGAGCGACGCCAGGGACAGAGAGAGAGAGCGACGCCAGGGACAGAGAGAGAGAGCGACGCCAGGGACAGAGAGAGAGAGCGACGCCAGGGACAGAGAGAGAGAGCGACGCCAGGGACAGAGAGAGAGAGCGACGCCAGGGACAGAGAGAGAGAGCGACGCCAGGGACAGAGAGAGAGGGCGACGCCAGGGACAGAGAGAGAGAGCGACGCCAGGGACAGAGAGAGAGAGCGACGCCAGGGACAGAGAGAGAGAGCGACGCCAGGGACAGAGAGAGAGAGCGACGCCAGGGACAGAGAGAGAGAGCGACGCCAGGGACAGAGAGAGAGAGCGACGCCAGGGACAGAGAGAAAGCGCGACGCCAGGGACAGAGAGAGAGAGCGACGCCAGGGACAGACAGAGAGAGCGAGGCCAGGGACAGAGAGAGAGAGCGACGCCAGGGACAGAGAGAGAGAGCGACGCCAGGGACAGAGAGAGAGAGCGACGCCAGGGACAGACTGAGAGAGCGACGCCAGGGACAGAGAGACAGCGCGACGCCAGGGACAGAGAGAGAGATAGCGACGCCAGGGACAGACAGAGAGAGAGACGCCAGGGACAGACAGAGAGAGCGACGCCAGGGACAGAGAGAGAGAGCGACGCCAGGGACAGACAGAGAGAGCGACGCCAGGAACAGACACAGAGAGCGACGCCAGGGACAGACAGAGAGAGCGACGCCAGGGACAGACAGAGAGAGCGACGCCAGGGACAGACAGAGAGAGCGACGCCAGGGACAGACAGAGAGAGCGACGCCAGGGACAGACAGAGAGAGCGACGCCAGGGACAGACAGAGAGAGCGACGCAAGGGACAGACAGAGAGAGCGAAGCCAGGGACAGACAGAGAGAGCGACGCCAGGGACAGACAGAGAGAGCGACGCCAGGGACAGACAGAGAGAGCGACGCAAGGGACAGACAGAGAGAGCGAAGCCAGGGACAGACAGAGAGAGCGACGCCAGGGACAGACAGAGAGAGCGACGCCAGGGACAGACAGAGAGAGCGACGCCAGGGACAGACAGAGAGAGCGACGCCAGGGACAGACAGAGAGAGCGACGCCAGGGACAGACAGAGAGAGCGACGCCAGGGACAGACAGAGAGAGCGACGCCAGGGACAGACAGAGAGAGCGACGCCAGGGACAGACAGAGAGAGCGACGCCAGGGACAGACAGAGAGAGCGACGCCAGGGACAGACAGAGAGAGCGACGCCAGGGACAGACAGAGAGAGCGACGCCAGGGACAGACAGAGAGAGCGACGCCAGGGACAGACAGAGAGAGCGACGCCAGGGACAGACAGAGAGAGCGACGCCAGGGACAGACAGAGAGAGCGACGCCAGGGACAGACAGAGAGAGCGACGCCAGTGACAGACAGAGAGAGCGACGCCAGGGACAGACAGAGAGAGCGACGCCAGGGACAGACAGAGAGAGCGACGCCAGGGACAGACAGAGAGAGCGACGCCAGGGACAGACAGAGAGAGCGACGCCAGGGACAGACAGAGAGAGCGACGCCAGGGACAGACAGAGAGAGCGACGCCAGGGACAGACAGAGAGAGCGACGCCGGGGACAGACAGAGAGAGCGACGCCGGGGACAGACAGAGAGAGCGACGCCAGGGACAGACACAGAGAGCGACGCCAGGGACAGACACAGAGAGCGACGCCAGGGACAGACACAGAGAGCGACGCCAGGGACAGACACAGAGAGCGACGCCAGGGACAGACACAGAGAGCGACGCCAGGGACAGACACAGAGAGCGACGCCAGGGACAGACACAGAGAGCGACGCCAGGGACAGACACAGAGAGCGACGCCAGGGACAGACACAGAGAGCGACGCCAGGGACAGACACAGAGAGCGACGCCAGGGACAGACACAGAGAGCGACGCCAGGGACAGACACAGAGAGCGACGCCAGGGACAGACACAGAGAGCGACGCCAGGGACAGACACAGAGAGCGACGCCAGGGACAGACACAGAGAGCGACGCCAGGGACAGACACAGAGAGCGACGCCAGGGACAGACACAGAGAGCGACGCCAGGGACAGACACAGAGAGCGACGCCAGGGACAGACACAGAGAGCGACGCCAGGGACAAAGGGAGAGAAAGAGACGCCAGGGACAAAGAGAGAGAGAGAGAGAGACGCCAGGGACAAAGAGAGAGAGAGAGAGACGCCAGGGACAAAGAGAGGGAGAGAGAGACGCCAGGGACAAAGAGAGAGAGAGTGAGACGCCAGGGACAGAGAGAGAGAGAGAGAGACGCCAGGGACAGAGAGAGAGAGAGAGAGAGACACCAGGGGGAGAGAGAGAGAGAGAGAGAGAGAGAGAGAGGGATGCCAGGGACAGAGAGAGAGAGATGCCAGGGACAGAGCGAGAGAGAGATGCCAGCGACAGAGAGAGAAAGAGAGGGAGAGAGCGTGAGGGGGACAGATGGCAGGGACAGAGAGAGAGAGATGTCAGGGACAGAGACAGAGACAGAGAGAGAGAGAAGTCAGGGACAGAAAGAGAGAGAGAGAGAGAGGGAGGGAGGGAGGGAGGGAGGTCAGAGACAGAGAGAGCGGTGTCAGGGACAGAGAGAGAGGTGTCAGGGACAGAGAGAGAGGAGTCAGGGACAGAGAGAGAGGAGTCAGGGACAGAGAGAGAGGAGTCAGGGACAGAGAGAGAGAGGTCAGGGACAGAGAGAGAGGAGTCAGGGACAGAGAGAGAGGAGTCAGGGACAGAGAGAGAGGAGTCAGGGACAGAGAGAGAGGAGTCAGGGACAGAGAGAGAGGAGTCAGGGACAGAGAGAGAGGTGTCAGGGACAGAGAGAGAGAGAGACAGAAAGAGAGAGAGAGAGAGAAGTCAGGGACAGAAAGAGAGAGAGAGAGGGAGAGAGAGGTGTCAGTGACAGAGAGAGAGAGGTGTCAGGGACAGAGAGAGAGGTGTCAGGGACAGAGAGACAGGTGTCAGGGACAGAGAGGGAGGTGTCAGGGACAGAGAGGGAGGTGTCAGGGACAGAGAGAGAGGTGTCAGGGACAGAGAGAGAGGAGTCAGGGACAGAGAGAGAGGAGTCAGGGACAGAGAGAGAGGAGTCAGGGACAGAGAGAGAGGAGTCAGGGACAGAGAGAGAGGAGTCAGGGACAGAGAGAGAGGAGTCAGGGACAGAGAGAGAGGAGTCAGGGACAGAGAGAGAGGAGTCAGGGACAGAGAAGGAGGAGTAAGGGACAGAGAGAGAGATGCCAGGGAGAGAGAGAGAGAGAGAGAGAGACGCCAGGGACAGAGAGAGAGAGACGCCAAGGACAGAGAGAGAGAGAGAGAGAGAGAGAGAGATGCCAGGGATAGAGAGAGAGAGAGACGCCAGGGACAGAGAGAGCCAGAGAGAGAGACGCCAGGGACAGAGAGAGAGAGAGAGAGAGAGACGCCAGGGACAGAGAGAGAGAGAGAGAGAGACGCCAGGGACAGAGAGAGAGAGAGAGACGCCAGGGACAGAGAGAGAGAGAGAGAGAGAGACGCCAGGGACAGAGAGAGAGAGAGAGAAAGACGCCAGGGACAGAGAGAGAGAGAGAGAGAGAGAGACGCCAGGGACAGAGAGAGAGAGAGAGAGAGACGCCAGGGACAGAGAGAGAGAGAGAGAGAGACGCCAGAGACTGAGAGAGAGAGAGAGACGCCAGGGACAGAGAGAGAGAGAGACGCCAGGGACAGACAGAGAGAGCGACGCCAGGGACAGACAGAGAGAGCGACGCCAGTGACAGACAGAGAGAGCGACGCCAGGGACAGACAGAGAGAGCGACGCCAGGGACAGACAGAGAGAGCGACGCCAGGGACAGACAGAGAGAGCGACGCCAGGGACAGACAGAGAGAGCGACGCCAGGGACAGACAGAGAGAGCGACGCCAGGGACAGACAGAGAGAGCGACGCCAGGGACAGACAGAGAGAGCGACGCCGGGGACAGACAGAGAGAGCGACGCCGGGGACAGACAGAGAGAGCGACGCCAGGGACAGACACAGAGAGCGACGCCAGGGACAGACACAGAGAGCGACGCCAGGGACAGACACAGAGAGCGACGCCAGGGACAGACACAGAGAGCGACGCCAGGGACAGACACAGAGAGCGACGCCAGGGACAGACACAGAGAGCGACGCCAGGGACAGACACAGAGAGCGACGCCAGGGACAGACACAGAGAGCGACGCCAGGGACAGACACAGAGAGCGACGCCAGGGACAGACACAGAGAGCGACGCCAGGGACAGACACAGAGAGCGACGCCAGGGACAGACACAGAGAGCGACGCCAGGGACAGACACAGAGAGCGACGCCAGGGACAGACACAGAGAGCGACGCCAGGGACAGACACAGAGAGCGACGCCAGGGACAGACACAGAGAGCGACGCCAGGGACAGACACAGAGAGCGACGCCAGGGACAGACACAGAGAGCGACGCCAGGGACAGACACAGAGAGCGACGCCAGGGACAAAGGGAGAGAAAGAGACGCCAGGGACAAAGAGAGAGAGAGAGAGAGACGCCAGGGACAAAGAGAGAGAGAGAGAGACGCCAGGGACAAAGAGAGGGAGAGAGAGACGCCAGGGACAAAGAGAGAGAGAGTGAGACGCCAGGGACAGAGAGAGAGAGAGAGAGACGCCAGGGACAGAGAGAGAGAGAGAGAGAGACACCAGGGGGAGAGAGAGAGAGAGAGAGAGAGAGAGAGAGGGATGCCAGGGACAGAGAGAGAGAGATGCCAGGGACAGAGCGAGAGAGAGATGCCAGCGACAGAGAGAGAAAGAGAGGGAGAGAGCGTGAGGGGGACAGATGGCAGGGACAGAGAGAGAGAGATGTCAGGGACAGAGACAGAGACAGAGAGAGAGAGAAGTCAGGGACAGAAAGAGAGAGAGAGAGAGAGGGAGGGAGGGAGGGAGGGAGGTCAGAGACAGAGAGAGCGGTGTCAGGGACAGAGAGAGAGGTGTCAGGGACAGAGAGAGAGGAGTCAGGGACAGAGAGAGAGGAGTCAGGGACAGAGAGAGAGGAGTCAGGGACAGAGAGAGAGAGGTCAGGGACAGAGAGAGAGGAGTCAGGGACAGAGAGAGAGGAGTCAGGGACAGAGAGAGAGGAGTCAGGGACAGAGAGAGAGGAGTCAGGGACAGAGAGAGAGGAGTCAGGGACAGAGAGAGAGGTGTCAGGGACAGAGAGAGAGGTGTCAGGGACAGAGAGAGGAGTCAGGGACAGAGAGAGAGGAGTCAGGGACAGAGAGAGAGAGAGACAGAAAGAGAGAGAGAGAGAGAAGTCAGGGACAGAAAGAGAGAGAGAGAGGGAGAGAGAGGTGTCAGTGACAGAGAGAGAGAGGTGTCAGGGACAGAGAGAGAGGTGTCAGGGACAGAGAGACAGGTGTCAGGGACAGAGAGGGAGGTGTCAGGGACAGAGAGGGAGGTGTCAGGGACAGAGAGAGAGGTGTCAGGGACAGAGAGAGAGGAGTCAGGGACAGAGAGAGAGGAGTCAGGGACAGAGAGAGAGGAGTCAGGGACAGAGAGAGAGGAGTCAGGGACAGAGAGAGAGGAGTCAGGGACAGAGAGAGAGGAGTCAGGGACAGAGAGAGAGGAGTCAGGGACAGAGAAGGAGGAGTAAGGGACAGAGAGAGAGATGCCAGGGAGAGAGAGAGAGAGAGAGAGAGACGCCAGGGACAGAGAGAGAGAGACGCCAAGGACAGAGAGAGAGAGAGAGAGAGAGAGAGAGATGCCAGGGATAGAGAGAGAGAGAGACGCCAGGGACAGAGAGAGCCAGAGAGAGAGACGCCAGGGACAGAGAGAGAGAGAGAGAGAGAGACGCCAGGGACAGAGAGAGAGAGAGAGAGAGACGCCAGGGACAGAGAGAGAGAGAGAGACGCCAGGGACAGAGAGAGAGAGAGAGAGAGAGAGACGCCAGGGACAGAGAGAGAGAGAGAGAAAGACGCCAGGGACAGAGAGAGAGAGAGAGAGAGAGAGAGACGCCAGGGACAGAGAGAGAGAGAGAGAGAGACGCCAGGGACAGAGAGAGAGAGAGAGAGAGACGCCAGAGACTGAGAGAGAGAGAGAGACGCCAGGGACAGAGAGAGAGAGAGACGCCAGGGACAGAGAGAGAGAGAGAGAGAGAGACACCAGGGGGGGAGAGAGAGAGAGAGAGAGAGAGAGGGATGCCAGGGACAGAGAGAGAGAGATGCCAGGGACAGAGCGAGAGAGAGATGCCAGCGACAGAGAGAGAAAGAGAGGGAGAGAGCGTGAGGGGGACAGATGGCAGGGACAGAGAGAGAGAGATGTCAGGGACAGAGACAGAGACAGAGAGAGAGAGAAGTCAGGGACAGAAAGAGAGAGAGAGAGAGAGGGAGGGAGGGAGGGAGGTCAGAGACAGAGAGAGAGGAGTCAGGGACAGAGAGAGAGGAGTCAGGGACAGAGAGAGAGGAGTCAGGGACAGAGAGAGAGGAGTCAGGGACAGAGAGAGAGGAGTCAGGGACAGAGAGAGAGGAGTCAGGGACAGAGAGAGAGGAGTCAGGGACAGAGAGAGAGGAGTCAGGGACAGAGAGAGAGGAGTCAGGGACAGAGAGAGAGGAGTCAGGGACAGAGAGAGAGGTGTCAGGGACAGAGAGAGAGGTGTCAGGGACAGAGAGAGGAGTCAGGGACAGAGAGAGAGGAGTCAGGGACAGAGAGAGAGAGAGACAGAAAGAGAGAGAGAGAGAGAAGTCAGGGACAGAAAGAGAGAGAGAGAGGGAGAGAGGTGTCAGTGACAGAGAGAGAGAGGTGTCAGGGACAGAGAGAGAGAGGTGTCAGGAACAGAGAGAGAGGTGTCAGGGACAGAGCGAGGGGTCAGGGACAGAGAGAGAGGAGTCAGGGACAGAGAGAGAGGAGTCAGGGACAGAGAGAGAGGAGTCAGGGACAGAGAGAGAGGAGTCAGGGACAGAGAGAGAGGAGTCAGGGACAGAGAGAGAGGAGTCAGGGACAGAGAGAGAGGAGTCAGGGACAGAGAGAGAGGAGTCAGGGACAGAGAGAGAGGAGTCAGGGACAGAGAGAGAGGAGTCAGGGACAGAGAGAGAGGAGTCAGGGACAGAGAGAGAGGAGTCAGGGACAGAGAGAGAGGAGTCAGGGACAGAGAGAGAGGAGTCAGGGACAGAGAGAGAGGAGTCAGGGACAGAGAGAGAGGAGTCAGGGACAGAGAGAGAGGAGTCAGGGACAGAGAGAGAGGAGTCAGGGACAGAGAGAGAGGAGTCAGGGACAGAGAGAGAGGAGTCAGGGACAGAGAGAGAGGAGTCAGGGACAGAGAGAGAGGAGTCAGGGACAGAGAGAGAGGAGTCAGGGACAGAAAGAGAGGAGTCAGGGACAGAGAGAGAGGAGTCAGGGACAGGGAGAGAGGAGTCAGGGACAGGGAGAGAGGAGTCAGGGACAGAGAGAGAGGAGTCAGGGACAGAGAGAGAGGAGTCAGCGACAGAGAGAGAGGAGTCAGGGACAGAGAGAGGGAAGTCAGGGACAGAGAGAGAGGAGTCAGGGACAGAGAGAGAGGAGTCAGGGACAGAGAGAGAGTCAGGGACAGAGAGAGAGTCAGGGACAGAGAGAGAGGAGTCAGGGACAGAGAGAGAGGAGTCAGGGACAGAGAGAGAGGAGTCAGGGACAGAGAAGGAGGAGTAAGGGACAGAGAGAGAGATGCCAGGGAGAGAGAGAGAGAGAGAGAGAGACGCCAGGGACAGAGAGAGAGAGACGCCAAGGACAGAGAGAGAGAGAGAGAGAGAGAGAGAGATGCCAGGGATAGAGAGAGAGAGAGACGCCAGGGACAGAGAGAGCCAGAGAGAGAGACGCCAGGGACAGAGAGAGAGAGAGAGAGAGAGACGCCAGGGACAGAGAGAGAGAGAGAGAGAGACGCCAGGGACAGAGAGAGAGAGAGAGAGAGACGCCAGGGACAGAGAGAGAGAGAGAGAGAGACGCCAGGGACAGAGAGAGAGAGACAGAGACGCCAGGGACAGAGAGAGAGAGAGAGAGACGCCAGAGACTGAGAGAGAGAGAGAGAGACGCCAGGGACAGAGAGAGAGAGAGACGACAGGGACAGAGAGAGAGAGAGACGACAGGGACAGAGAGAGAGAGAGAGAGACGCCAGGGACAAAGAGAGAGAGAGAGAGAGACACCAGGGACAGAGAGAGAGAGAGACGCCAGGGAGAGAGAAAGAGAGAGACGCCAGGGACAGAGAGAGAGAGAGACGCCAGGGACAGAGAGAGAGAGAGAGAGACGCCAGGGACAGAGAGAGAGAGAGAGACACCAGGGACAGAGAGAGAGAGAGAGACGCCCGGGATAGAGAGAGAGAGAGACACGCCCGGGACAGAGAGAGAGAGAGAGACACGCCCGGGACAGAGAGAGAGAGAGACACGCCCGGGACAGACAGAGAGAGAGACGACATGGACAGAGAGAGAGAGAGAGAGAGGGGGGGGAAGGGACAAAGAGAGAGAAAGAGACGCCAGTGACACAGAGAAGGAAACACGCCAGTGTCAGAGAGAGAGAGAGAGACGCCAGGGACAGACAGAGAGAGCGATGCCAGGGACAGACACAGAGAGCGACGCCAGGGACAGACAGACAGAGAGAGAGAGAAAAAGGGAGAGAGAGAGAGACGCCAGGGACGGACGAGAGAGAGAGACGCCAGGGACAGAGAGACAGAGAGACGACAGGGACAGAGAGAGAGACAGAGATGCCAGGGACAGAGAGAGAGAGACACGTCGGGGACAGAGAGAGAGTGAGATGCCAGGGACAGAGAGAAAAAGAGAGAGAGAGAGAGAGAGAGAGTGAGCGTGAGGGGGAGAGATGCCAGGGACAGAAAGAGAGAGATGTCAGGGACAGAGAGAGAGAGAGAAAGAAAGAGAGAGAGAGAGAGAAGTCAGGGACAGAAAGAGAGAGAGAGAGGGAGAGAGAGGTGTCAGGGACAGAGAGAGAGGAGTCAGGGACAGAGAGAGAGAAGTCAGGGACAGAGAGAGAGGCCAAGGACAGAGAGAGAGAGAGAGACGCCAGGGACAGAGAGAGAGAGAGAGAGAGACGCCAGGGACAGAGAGAGAGAGAGAGAGACGCCAGGGACAGAGAGAGAGAGAGAGAGAGAGAGAGAGAGACGCCAGGGACAGAGAGAGAGAGAGAGATGCCAGGGATAGAGAGAGAGAGAGAGAGACGACAGGGCCAGTGAGAGAGAGAGAGAGACGACAGGGACAGAGAGAGAGAGAGAGATGCCAGGGACAGAGAGAGAGAGAGAGAGAGAGACGCCAGGGACAGAGAGAGAGAGAGAGACGCCAGGGACAGAGAGACAGAGACGCCAGGGACAGAGAGAGAGAGAGACGCCAGGGACAGAGAGAGAGAGAGAGAGACAGCAGGGGGAGAGAGAGAGAGAGGGATGCCAGGGACAGAGAGAGGGAGATGCCAGGGACAGAGCGAGAGAGAGATGCCAGGGAGAAAGAGAGAAAGAGAGGGAGAGACCGTGAGGGGGACAGATGGCAGGGACAGAGAGAGAGAGATGTCAGGGACAGAGAGAGAGACAGAGAGAGAGAGAAGTCAGGGACAGAAAGAGAGAGAGAGAGAGAGAGGGAGAGAGAGGTCAGAGACAGAGAGAGCGGTGTCAGGAACAGAGAGAGAGGTGTCAGGGACAGAGCGAGGGGTCAGGGACAGAGAGAGAGGAGTCAGGGACAGAGAGAGAGGAGTCAGGGACAGAGAGAGAGGAGTCAGGGACAGAGAGAGAGGAGTCAGGGACAGAGAGAGAGGAGTCAGGGACAGAGAGAGAGGAGTCAGGGACAGAGAGAGAGGAGTCAGGGACAGAGAGAGAGGAGTCAGGGACAGAGAGAGAGGAGTCAGGGACAGAGAGAGAGGAGTCAGGGACAGAGAGAGAGGAGTCAGGGACAGAGAGAGAGGAGTCAGGGACAGAGAGAGAGGAGTCAGGGACAGGGAGAGAGGAGTCAGGGACAGGGAGAGAGGAGTCAGGGACAGAGAGAGAGGAGTCAGGGACAGAGAGAGAGGAGTCAGGGACAGAGAGAGAGGAGTCAGGGACAGAGAGAGAGGAGTCAGGGACAGAGAGAGAGGAATCAGGGACAGAGAGAGAGGAGTCAGGGACAGAGAGAGAGGAGTCAGGGACAGAGAGAGAGGAGTCAGGGACAGAGAGAGAGGAGTCAGGGACAGAGAGAGAGGAGTCAGGGACAGAGAGAGAGGAGTCAGGGACAGAGAGAGAGGAGTCAGGGACAGAGAGAGAGGAGTCAGGGACAGAGAGAGAGGAGTCAGGGACAGAGAGAGAGGTGTCAGGGACAGAGAGAGAGGTGTCAGGGACAGAGAGAGAGGAGTCAGGGACAGAGAGAGAGGAGTCAGGGACAGAGAGACAGGAGTCAGGGACAGAGAGACAGGAGTCAGGGACAGAGAGACAGGAGTCAGGGACAGAGAGACAGGAGTCAGGGACAGAGAGAGAGGAGTCAGGGACAGAGAGAGAGGAGTCAGAGACAGAGAGAGAGGAGTCAGGGACAGAGAGAGAGGAGTCAGGGACAGAGAGAGAGGAGTCAGGGACAGAGAGAGAGGAGTCAGGGACAGAGATAGAGGACTCAGGGACAGAGAGAGAGGACTCAGGGACAGAGAGAGAGAGCGACACCAGGGACAGACAGACAGAGAGAGAGAGAAAAAGGGAGAGAGAGAGAGACGACAGGGAAGGCGGAGAGAGAGAGACGGCAGGGACAGAGAGAGAGGTGTCAGGGACAGAGAGAGAGGTGTCAGGGACAGAGAGAGAGGAGTTAGGGACAGAGACAGAGGAGTCGGGGACAGAGACAGAGGAGTCAGGGACAGAGACAGAGGAGTCAGAGACAGAGACAGAGGAGTCAGGGACAGAGACAGAGGAGTAGGGACAGAGACAGAGGAGTCAGGGACAGAGAAAGAGGAGTCAGGGACAGAGAGAGAGGAGTAAGGGACAGAGAGAGAGCAGTCAGGGACAGAGAGAGAGGAGTCAGGGACAGAGAGAGAGGAGTCAGGGACAGAGAGAGAGGAGTCAGGGACAGAGAGAGAGGAGTCAGGGACAGAGAGAGAGGACTCAGGGACAGAGAGAGAGAGCGACGCCAGGGACAGACAGACAGAGAGAGAGAGAAAAAGGGAGAGAGAGAGAGACGACAGGGAAGGCGGAGAGAGAGAGACGGCAGGGACAGAGAGAGAGGTGTCAGGGACAGAGAGAGAGGTGTCAGGGACAGAGAGAGAGGTGTCAGGGACAGAGAGAGAGGTGTCAGGGACAGAGAGAGAGGAGTCAGGGACAGAGACAGAGGAGTCAGGGACAGAGACAGAGGAGTCAGGGACAGAGACAGAGGAGTCAGGGACAGAGACAGAGGAGTCAGGGACAGAGACAGAGGAGTCAGGGACAGAGACAGAGGAGTCAGGGACAGAGACAGAGGAGTAGGGACAGAGACAGAGGAGTCAGGGACAGAGAAAGAGGAGTCAGGGACAGAGACAGAGGAGTCAGGGACAGAGACAGAGGAGTCAGGGACAGAGACAGAGGAGTCAGGGACAGAGACAGAGGAGTCAGGGACAGAGACAGAGGAGTCAGGGACAGAGACAGAGGAGTCAGGGACAGAGAGAGAGAGACGCCAGAAACAGAGAGAGAGAGAGAGAGAGACGCCAGGGACAGAGAGAGAGACGCCAAGGACAGAGAGAGAGAGAGAGACACCAGGGACAGAGAGAGAGAGAGAGAGAGACGACAGGGACAGAGAGAGAGAGAGAGAGATGCCAGGGACAGAGAGCGAGAGAGAGAGACGCCAAGGACAGAGAGCAGAGAGAGAGACGCCAAGGACAGAGAGAAGAGAGAGAGACGCCAGGGACAGAGAGAGAGAGAGAGACGCCAGGGACAGAGAGAGCCAGAGAGAGAGAGAGACGCCAGGGACAGAGAGAGAGAGAGAGAGAGAGACGCCAGGGACAGAGAGAGAGAGAGAGAGACGCCAGGGACAGAGAGAGAGAGAGAGAGACGCCAGGGACAGAGAGAGAGAGAGAGAAAGACGCCAGGGACAGAGAGAGAGAGAGAGAGAGAGAGAGAGACGCCAGGGACAGAGAGAGAGAGACAGAGACGCCAGGGACCGAGAGAGAGAGAGAGAGACGCCAGAGACTGAGAGAGAGAGAGAGACGCCAGGGACAGAGAGAGAGAGAGACGACAGGGACAGAGAGAGAGAGAGAGAGACGCCAGGGACAAAGAGAGAGAGAGAGAGACACCAGGGACAGAGAGAGAGAGAGACGCCAGGGAGAGAGAAAGAGAGAGACGCCAGGGACAGAGAGAGAGAGAGACGCCAGGGACAGAGAGAGAGAGAGAGAGACGCCAGGGACAGAGAGAGAGAGAGACACCAGGGACAGAGAGAGAGAGAGACACGCCCGGGACAGAGAGAGAGAGAGACACGCCCGGGACAGAGAGAGAGAGAGAGACACGCCCGGGACAGAGAGAGAGAGAGACACGCCCGGGACAGACAGAGAGAGAGAGAGAGGGGGGGGGAAGGGACAAAGAGAGAGAAAGAGACGCCAGTGACACAGAGAAGGAAACACGCCAGTGTCAGAGAGAGAGAGACGCCAGGGACAGACAGAGAGAGCGATGCCAGGGACAGACACAGAGAGCGACGCCAGGGACAGACAGACAGAGAGAGAGAGAAAAAGGGAGAGAGAGAGAGACGCCAGGGACGGACGAGAGAGAGAGACGCCAGGGACAGAGAGACAGAGAGACGACAGGGACAGAGAGAGAGACAGAGATGCCAGGGACAGAGAGAGAGAGACACGTCGGGGACAGAGAGAGAGTGAGATGCCAGGGACAGAGAGAGAAAGAGAGAGAGAGAGAGAGAGAGTGAGAGTGAGCGTGAGGGGGAGAGATGCCAGGGACAGAAAGAGAGAGATGTCAGGGACAGAGAGAGAGAGAAAGAGAGAGAGAGAGAGAAGTCAGGGACAGAAAGAGAGAGAGAGAGGGAGAGAGAGGTGTCAGGGACAGAGAGAGAGGAGTCAGGGACAGAGAGAGAGGAGTAAGGGACAGAGAGAGACGCCAGGGACAGAGAGAGAGAGAGACGCCAGGGACAGAGAGAGAGAGAGAGAGAGACGCCAGGGACAGAGAGAGAGAGAGAGAGAGACGCCAGGGACAGAGAGAGAGAGAGAGAGAGAGAGAGAGACGCCAGGGACAGAGAGAGAGAGAGAGAGATGCCAGGGATAGAGAGAGAGAGAGAGAGACGACAGGGACAGTGAGAGAGAGAGAGAGACGACAGGGACAGAGAGAGAGAGAGAGAGAGATGCCAGGGACAGAGAGAGAGAGAGAGAGAGAGAGACGCCAGGGACAGAGAGAGAGAGAGAGACGCCAGGGACAGAGAGACAGAGACGCCAGGGACAGAGAGAGAGAGACGCCAGGGACAGAGAGAGAGAGAGAGAGACAGCAGGGGGAGAGAGAGAGAGAGAGAGAGAGAGAGGGATGCCAGGGACAGAGAGAGGGAGATGCCAGGGACAGAGCGAGAGAGAGATGCCAGGGAGAAAGAGAGAAAGAGAGGGAGAGAGCGTGAGGGGGACAGATGGCAGGGACAGAGAGAGAGAGATGTCAGGGACAGAGAGAGAGAGACAGAGAGAGAGAGAAGTCAGGGACAGAAAGAGAGAGAGAGAGAGAGGGAGAGAGAGGTCAGAGACAGAGAGAGCGGTGTCAGGAACAGAGAGAGAGGTGTCAGGGACAGAGCGAGGGGTCAGGGACAGAGAGCGAGGGGTCAGGGACAGAGAGAGAGGAGTCAGGGACAGAGAGAGAGGAGTCAGGGACAGAGAGAGAGGAGTCAGGGACAGAGAGAGAGGAGTCAGGGACAGAGAGAGAGGAGTCAGGGACAGAGAGAGAGGAGTCAGGGACAGAGAGAGAGGAGTCAGGGACAGAGAGAGAGGAGTCAGGGACAGAGAGAGAGGAGTCAGGGACAGAGAGAGAGGAGTCAGGGACAGAGAGAGAGGAGTCAGGGACAGAGAGAGAGGAGTCAGGGACAGAGAGAGAGGAGTCAGGGACAGAGAGAGAGGAGTCAGGGACAGAGAGAGAGGAGTCAGGGACAGAGAGAGAGGAGTCAGGGACAGAGAGAGAGGAGTCAAGGACAGAGAGAGAGGAGTCAGGGACAGAGAGAGAGGAGTCAGGGACAGAAAGAGAGGAGTCAGGGACAGAAAGAGAGGAGTCAGGGACAGAAAGAGAGGAGTCAGGGACAGAGAGAGAGGAGTCAGGGACAGGGAGAGAGGAGTCAGGGACAGGAGAGAGGAGTCAGGGACAGAGAGAGAGGAGTCAGGGACAGAGAGAGAGGAGTCAGCGACAGAGAGAGAGGAGTCAGGGACAGAGAGAGGGAAGTCAGGGACAGAGAGAGAGGAGTCAGGGACAGAGAGAGAGGAGTCAGGGACAGAGAGAGAGGAGTCAGGGACAGAGAGAGAGTCAGGGACAGAGAGAGAGGAGTCAGGGACAGAGAGAGAGGAGTCAGGGACAGAGTGAGAGGAGTCAGGGACAGAGTGAGAGGAGTCAGGGACAGAGAGACAGGAGTCAGGGACAGAGAGACAGGAGTCAGGGACAGAGAGACAGGAGTCAGGGACAGAGAGACAGGAGTCAGGGACAGAGAGACAGGAGTCAGGGACAGAGAGACAGGAGTCAGGGACAGAGAGACAGGAGTCAGGGACAGAGAGACAGGAGTCAGGGACAGAGAGAGAGGAGTCAGAGACAGAGAGAGAGGAGTCAGGGACAGAGAGAGAGGAGTCAGGGACAGAGAGAGAGGAGTCAGGGACAGAGAGAGAGGAGTCAGGGACAGAGAGAGAGAGCGACGCCAGGGACAGACAGACAGAGAGAGAGAGAAAAAGGGAGAGAGAGAGACGACAGGGAAGGAGGAGAGAGAGAGACGGCAGGGACAGAGAGAGAGGTGTCAGGGACAGAGAGAGAGGTGTCAGGGACGGAGAGAGAGGAGTCAGGGACGGAGACAGAGGAGTCAGGGACAGAGACAGAGGAGTCAGGGACAGAGACAGAGGAGTCAGGGACAGAGACAGAGGAGTCAGGGACAGAGACAGAGGAGTCAGGGACAGAGACAGAGGAGTCAGGGACAGAGACAGAGGAGTCAGGGACAGAGAAAGAGGAGTCAGGGACAGAGACAGAGGAGTCAGGGACAGAGACAGAGGAGTCAGGGACAGAGACAGAGGAGTCAGGGACAGAGAGAGAGGAGTAAGGGACAGAGAGAGAGACGCCAGAAACAGAGAGAGAAAGAGAGAGAGACGCCAGGGACAGAGAGAGAGACGCCAAGGACAGAGAGAGAGAGAGAGACGCCAGGGACAGAGAGAGAGAGAGACACGTCGGGGACAGAGAGAGAGTGAGATGCCAGGGACAGAGAGAGAAAGAGAGAGAGAGAGAGAGAGAGAGAGAGTGAGAGTGAGCGTGAGGGGGAGAGATGCCAGGGACAGAAAGAGAGAGATGTCAGGGACAGAGAGAGAGAGAAAGAGAGAGAGAGAGAGAAGTCAGGGACAGAAAGAGAGAGAGAGAGGGAGAGAGAGGAGTCAGGGACAGAGAGAGAGGAGTCAGGGACAGAGAGAGAGGAGTCAGGGACAGAGAGAGAGGAGTCAGGGACAGAGAGAGAGGAGTCAGGGACAGAGAGAGAGGAGTCAGGGACAGAGAGAGAGGAGTCAGGGACAGAGAGAGAGGAGTCAGGGACAGAGAGAGAGGAGTCAGGGACAGAGAGAGAGGAGTCAAGGACAGAGAGAGAGGAGTCAGGGACAGAGAGAGAGGAGTCAGGGACAGAAAGAGAGGAGTCAGGGACAGAAAGAGAGGAGTCAGGGACAGAAAGAGAGGAGTCAGGGACAGAGAGAGAGGAGTCAGGGACAGGGAGAGAGGAGTCAGGGACAGGGAGAGAGGAGTCAGGGACAGAGAGAGAGGAGTCAGGGACAGAGAGAGAGGAGTCAGCGACAGAGAGAGAGGAGTCAGGGACAGAGAGAGGGAAGTCAGGGACAGAGAGAGAGGAGTCAGGGACAGAGAGAGAGGAGTCAGGGACAGAGAGAGAGGAGTCAGGGACAGAGAGAGAGTCAGGGACAGAGAGAGAGGAGTCAGGGACAGAGAGAGAGGAGTCAGGGACAGAGTGAGAGGAGTCAGGGACAGAGTGAGAGGAGTCAGGGACAGAGAGACAGGAGTCAGGGACAGAGAGACAGGAGTCAGGGACAGAGAGACAGGAGTCAGGGACAGAGAGACAGGAGTCAGGGACAGAGAGACAGGAGTCAGGGACAGAGAGACAGGAGTCAGGGACAGAGAGACAGGAGTCAGGGACAGAGAGACAGGAGTCAGGGACAGAGAGACAGGAGTCAGGGACAGAGAGACAGGAGTCGGGACAGAGAGAGAGGAGTCAGAGACAGAGAGAGAGGAGTCAGGGACAGAGAGAGAGGAGTCAGGGACAGAGAGAGAGGAGTCAGGGACAGAGAGAGAGGAGTCAGGGACAGAGAGAGAGAGCGACGCCAGGGACAGACAGACAGAGAGAGAGAGAAAAAGGGAGAGAGAGAGACGACAGGGAAGGAGGAGAGAGAGAGACGGCAGGGACAGAGAGAGAGGTGTCAGGGACAGAGAGAGAGGTGTCAGGGACGGAGAGAGAGGAGTCAGGGACGGAGACAGAGGAGTCAGGGACAGAGACAGAGGAGTCAGGGACAGAGACAGAGGAGTCAGGGACAGAGACAGAGGAGTCAGGGACAGAGACAGAGGAGTCAGGGACAGAGACAGAGGAGTAGGGACAGAGACAGAGGAGTCAGGGACAGAGAAAGAGGAGTCAGGGACAGAGACAGAGGAGTCAGGGACAGAGACAGAGGAGTCAGGGACAGAGACAGAGGAGTCAGGGACAGAGAGAGAGGAGTAAGGGACAGAGAGAGAGACGCCAGAAACAGAGAGAGAAGAGAGAGAGACGCCAGGGACAGAGAGAGAGACGCCAAGGACAGAGAGAGAGAGAGAGACGCCAGGGACAGAGAGAGAGAGAGACACGTCGGGGACAGAGAGAGAGTGAGATGCCAGGGACAGAGAGAGAAAGAGAGAGAGAGAGAGAGAGAGAGAGTGAGAGTGAGCGTGAGGGGGAGAGATGCCAGGGACAGAAAGAGAGAGATGTCAGGGACAGAGAGAGAGAGAAAGAGAGAGAGAGAGAGAAGTCAGGGACAGAAAGAGAGAGAGAGAGGGAGAGAGAGGTGTCAGGGACAGAGAGAGAGGAGTCAGGGACAGAGAGAGAGGAGTAAGGGACAGAGAGAGACGCCAGGGACAGAGAGAGAGAGAGACGCCAGGGACAGAGAGAGAGAGAGAGAGAGACGCCAGGGACAGAGAGAGAGAGAGAGAGAGACGCCAGGGACAGAGAGAGAGAGAGAGAGAGAGAGAGAGAGAGACGCCAGGGACAGAGAGAGAGAGAGAGAGAGATGCCAGGGATAGAGAGAGAGAGAGAGAGACGACAGGGACAGTGAGAGAGAGAGAGAGACGACAGGGACAGAGAGAGAGAGAGAGAGATGCCAGGGACAGAGAGAGAGAGAGAGAGAGACGCCAGGGACAGAGAGAGAGAGAGAGACGCCAGGGACAGAGAGACAGAGACGCCAGGGACAGAGAGAGAGAGAGACGCCAGGGACAGAGAGAGAGAGAGAGAGACAGCAGGGGGAGAGAGAGAGAGAGAGAGAGAGAGAGGGATGCCAGGGACAGAGAGAGGGAGATGCCAGGGACAGAGCGAGAGAGAGATGCCAGGGAGAAAGAGAGAAAGAGAGGGAGAGAGCGTGAGGGGGACAGATGGCAGGGACAGAGAGAGAGAGATGTCAGGGACAGAGAGAGAGAGACAGAGAGAGAGAGAAGTCAGGGACAGAAAGAGAGAGAGAGAGAGAGGGAGAGAGAGGTCAGAGACAGAGAGAGCGGTGTCAGGAACAGACAGAGAGGTGTCAGGGACAGAGAGAGAGGAGTCAGGGACAGAGAGAGAGGAGTCAGGGACAGAGAGAGAGGAGTCAGGGACAGAGAGAGAGGAGTCAGGGACAGAGAGAGAGGAGTCAGGGACAGAGAGAGAGGAGTCAGGGACAGAGAGAGAGGAGTCAGGGACAGAGAGAGAGGAGTCAGGGACAGAGAGAGAGGAGTCAGGGACAGAGAGAGAGGAGTCAGGGACAGAGAGAGAGGAGTCAGGGACAGAGAGAGAGGAGTCAGGGACAGAGAGAGAGGAGTCAGGGACAGAGAGAGAGGAGTCAGGGACAGAGAGAGAGGAGTCAGGGACAGAGAGAGAGGAGTCAGGGACAGAGAGAGAGGAGTCAGGGACAGGAGAGAGGAGTCAGGGACAGAGAGAGAGGAGTCAGGGACAGGAGAGAGAGGAGTCAGGGACAGAGAGAGGGAAGTCAGGGACAGAGAGAGAGGAGTCAGGGACAGAGAGAGAGGAGTCAGGGACAGAGAGAGAGGAGTCAGGGACAGAGAGAGGAGTCAGGGACAGAGAGAGAGGAGTCAGGGACAGAGAGAGAGGAGTCAGGGACAGAGAGAGAGGAGTCAGGGACAGAGAGACGAGGAGTCAGGGACAGAGAGAGAGGAGTCAGGGACAGAGAGACGAGGAGTCAGGGACAGAGAGACAGGAGTCAGGGACAGAGAGACAGGAGTCAGGGACAGAGAGACAGGAGTCAGGGACAGAGAGACAGGAGTCAGGGACAGAGAGAGAGGAGTCAGGTACAGAGAGAGAGGAGTCAGGGACAGAGAGAGAGGAGTCAGGAGACAGAGAGAGAGGAGTCAGGGACAGAGAGAGAGGAGTCAGGGACAGAGAGAGAGGAGTCAGGGACAGAGAGAGAGGAGTCAGGGACAGAGAGAGAGGAGTCAGGGACAGAGAGAGAGGAGTCAGGGACAGAGAGAGAGGAGTCAGGGACAGAGAGAGAGGAGTCAGGGACAGAGAGAGAGAGCGACGCCAGGGACAGACAGACAGAGAGAGAGAGAAAAAGGGAGAGAGAGAGACGACAGGGAAGGAGGAGAGAGAGAGACGGCAGGGACAGAGAGAGAGGTGTCAGGGACAGAGAGAGAGGTGTCAGGGACAGAGAGAGAGGAGTCAGGGACGGAGACAGAGGAGTCAGGGACAGAGACAGAGGAGTCAGGGACAGAGACAGAGGAGTCAGGGACAGAGACAGAGGAGTCAGGGACAGAGACAGAGGAGTCAGGGACAGAGACAGAGGAGTCAGGGACAGAGACAGAGGAGTCAGGGACAGAGACAGAGGAGTAGGGACAGAGACAGAGGAGTCAGGGACAGAGACAGAGGAGTCAGGGACAGAGACAGAGGAGTCAGGGACAGAGACAGAGGAGTCAGGGACAGAGACAGAGGAGTCAGGGACAGAGACAGAGGAGTCAGGGACAGAGACAGAGGAGTCAGGGACAGAGAGAGAGGAGTAAGGGACAGAGAGAGAGACGCCAGAAACAGAGAGAGAGAGAGAGAGACGCCAAGGACAGAGAGAGAGAGAGAGACGCCAGGGACAGAGAGAGAGAGAGAGACGACAGGGACAGAGAGAGAGAGAGAGAGATGCCAGGGACAGAGAGCGAGAGAGAGAGACGCCAAGGACAGAGAGAAGAGAGAGAGACGCCAAGGACAGAGAGAAGAGAGAGAGACGCCAGGGACAGAGAGAGAGAGAGAGACGCCAGGGACAGAGAGAGAGAGAGAGAGACGCCAGGGACAGAGAGAGAGAGAGAGAGAGAGACGCCAGGGACAGAGAGAGAGAGCGAGACGCCAGGGACAGAGAGAGAGAGCGACGCCAGGGACAGAGAGAGAGAGCGACGCCAGGGACAGAGAGAGAGAGCGACGCCAGGGACAGAGAGAGAGAGCGACACCAGGGACAGAGAGAGAGAGCGACACCAGGGACAGAGAGAGAGAGCGACGCCAGGGACAGAGAGAGAGAGCGACGCCAGGGACAGACAGAGAGAGCGATGCCAGGGACAGAGAGAGAGAGAGAGAGACACCAGGGGGAGAGAGAGAGAGAGAGAGGGATGCCAGGGACAGAGAGAGGGAGATGCCAGGGACAGAGCGAGAGAGAGATGCCAGGGAGAAAGAGAGAAAGAGAGGGAGAGAGGGTGAGGGGGACAGATGGCAGGGACAGAGAGAGAGAGATTTCAGGGACAGAGACAGAGACAGAGAGAGAGAGAAGTCAGGGACAGAAAGAGAGAGAGAGAGAGAGAGGGAGAGAGAGGTCAGAGACAGAGAGAGCGGTGTCAGGAACAGAGAGAGAGGTGTCAGGGACAGAGAGAGAGGTGTCAGGGACAGAGAGAGAGGTGTCAGGGACAGAGCGAGGGGTCAGGGACAGAGAGAGAGGAGTCAGGGACAGAGAGAGAGCAGTCAGGGACAGAGAGAGAGCAGTCAGGGACAGAGAGAGAGCAGTCAGGGACAGAGAGAGAGCAGTCAGGGACAGAGAGAGAGGAGTCAGGGACAGAGAGAGAGGAGTCAGGGACCGAGAGAGAGGAGTCAGGGACCGAGAGAGAGGAGTCAGGGACCGAGAGAGAGGAGTCAGGGACCGAGAGAGAGGAGTCAGGGACCGAGAGAGAGGAGTCAGGGACCGAGAGAGAGGAGTCAGGGACAGAGAGAGAGGAGTCAGGGACAGAGAGACAGGAGTCAGGGACAGAGAGACAGGAGTCAGGGACAGAGAGACAGGAGTCAGGGACAGAGAGACAGGAGTCAGGGACAGAGAGAGAGGAGTCAGGGACAGAGAGAGAGGAGTCAGGGACAGAGAGAGAGGAGTCAGGGACAGAGAGAGAGGAGTCAGGGACAGAGAGAGAGGAGTCAGGGACAGAGAGAGAGGAGTCAGGGACAGAGAGAGAGGAGTCAGGGACAGAGAGAGAGGAGTCAGGGACAGAGAGAGAGGAGTCAGGGACAGAGAGAGAGGAGTCAGGGACAGAGAGAGAGGAGTCAGGGACAGAGAGAGAGGAGTCAGGGACAGAGAGAGAGGAGTCAGGGACAGAGAGAGAGGAGTCAGGGACAGAGAGAGAGGAGTCAGGGACAGAGAGAGAGGAGTCAGGGACAGAGAGAGAGGAGTCAGGGACAGAGAGAGGAGTCAGCGACAGAGAGAGAGGAGTCAGGAACAGAGAGAGAGGAGTCAGGGACAGAGAGAGAGGAGTCAGAGACAGAGAGAGAGGAGTCAGAGACAGAGAGAGAGGAGTCAGAGACAGAGAGAGAGGAGTCAGGGACAGAGAGAGAGGAGTCAGGGACAGAGAGAGAGGAGTCAGGGACAGAGAGAGAGGAGTCAGGGACAGAGAGAGAGGAGTCAGGGACAGAGAGAGAGGAGTCAGGGACAGAGAGAGAGGAGTCAGGGACAGAGAGAGAGGAGTCAGGGACAGAGAGAGAGGAGTCAGGGACAGAGAGAGAGAGCGACGCCAGGGACAGACAGACAGAGAGAGAGAGAAAAAGGGAAAGAGAGAGAGACGACAGGGACGGAGGAGAGAGAGAGACGGCAGGGACAGAGAGAGAGGTGTCAGGGACAGAGAGAGAGGTGTCAGGGACAGAGAGAGAGGTGTCAGGGACAGAGAGAGAGGTGTCAGGGACAGAGAGAGAGGTGTCAGGGACAGAGAGAGAGGAGTCAGGGACAGAAAGAGAGGAGTCAGGGACAGAGAGAGAGGAGTCAGGAACAGAGAGAGAGGAGTCAGGGACAGAGAGAGAGGAGTCAGAGACAGAGAGAGAGGAGTCAGAGACAGAGAGAGAGGAGTCAGGGACAGAGGGAGAGGAGTCAGGGACAGAGGGAGAGGAGTCAGGGACAGAGAGAGAGGAGTCAGGGACAGAGAGAGAGGAGTCAGGGACAGAGAGAGAGGAGTCAGGGACAGAGAGAGAGAGCGACGCCAGGGACAGACAGACAGAGAGAGAGAGAAAAAGGGAGAGAGAGAGAGACGACAGGGACGGAGGAGAGAGAGAGACGGCAGGGACAGAGAGAGAGGTGTCAGGGACAGAGAGAGAGGTGTCAGGGACAGAGACAGAGGAGTCAGGGACAGAGACAGAGGAGTCAGGGACAGAGACAGAGGAGTCAGGGACAGAGACAGAGGAGTCAGGGACAGAGACAGAGGAGTCAGGGACAGAGACAGAGGAGTCAGGGACAGAGAAAGAGGAGTCAGGGACAGAGACAGAGGAGTCAGGGACAGAGACAGAGGAGTAAGGGACAGAGAGAGAGGAGTAAGGGACAGAGAGAGAGACGCCAGAAACAGAGAGAGAGAGAGAGACGCCAGGAACAGAGAGAGAGAGAGAAAGAGAGACGCCAGGGACAGAGAGAGAGAGGCCAAGGACAGAGAGAGAGAGAGAGAGAGAGACGCCAGCGACAGAGAGAGAGAGAGAGAGAAGACAGGGACAGAGAGAGAGAGAGAGAGAGAGAGATGCCAGGGACAGAGAGCAAGAGAGAGAGACACCAAGGACAGAGAGAAGAGAGAGAGACGCCAAGGACAGAGAGAAGAGAGAGAGACACCAGGGACAGAGAGAGAGAGAGACACCAGGGACAGAGAGAGAGAGAGAGAGAGAGAGAGACGCCAGGCACAGAGAGAGAGAGAGAGAGAGAGAGACGCCAGGGACAGAGAGAGAGAGCGAGACGCCAGGGACAGAGAGAGAGAGCGACGCCAGGGACAGAGAGAGAGAGCGACGCCAGGGACAGAGAGAGAGAGCGATGCCAGGGACAGAGAGAGAGAGCGACGCCAGGGACAGGGAGAGAGAGCGACGCCAGGGACAGGGAGAGAGCGCGACGCCAGGGACAGAGAGAGAGAGCGACGCCAGGGACAGAGAGAGCGACGCCAGGGACAGACAGAGAGAGCGACGCCAGGGACAGACAGAGAGAGCGACGCCAGGGACAGACAGAGAGAGCGACGCCAGGGACAGACAGAGAGAGCGACGCCAGGGACAGACAGAGAGAGCGACGCCAGGGACAGACAGAGAGAGCGACGCCAGGGACAGACAGAGAGAGCGACGCCAGGGACAGACAGAGAGAGCGACGCCAGGGACAGACAGAGAGAGCGACGCCAGGGACAGACAGAGAGAGCGACGCCAGGGACAGACAGAGAGAGCGACGCCAGGGACAGACAGAGAGAGCGACGCCAGGGACAGACAGAGAGAGCGACGCCAGGGACAGACAGACAGAGAGAGAAAAAGGGAGAGAGAGAGAGAGACGACAGGGACGGAGGAGAGAGAGAGACGGCAGGGACAGAGAGAGCGGTGTCAGGGACAGAGGGAGAGGTGTCAAGGACAGAGGGAGAGGTGTCAGGGACAGAGAGAGAGGTGTCAGGGACAGAGACAGAGGTGTCAGGGACAGAGACAGAAGAGTCAGGGACAGAGACAGAGGAGTCAGGGACAGAGACAGAGGAGTCAGGGACAGAGACAGAGGAGTCAGGGACAGAGACAGAGGAGTCAGGGACAGAGACAGAGGAGTCAGGGACAGAGACAGAGGAGTCAGGGACAGAGACAGAGGAGTCAGGGACAGAGACAGAGGAGTAAGGGACAGAGAGTGAGGAGTCAGGGACAGAGAGAGAGGAGTCAGGGACAGAGAGAGAGGAGTCAGGGACAGAGACAGAGGAGTCAGGGACAAAGAGAGAGGAGTCAGGGACAGAGAGAGAGGAGTCAGGGACAGAGAGAGAGGAGTCAGGGACAGAGAGAGAGGAGTCAGGGACAGAGAGAGAGGAGTCAGGGACAGAGAGAGAGGAGTCAGGGACAGAGAGAGAGGAGTCAGGGACAGAGAGAGAGGAGTCAGGGACAGAGAGAGAGGAGTCAGGGACAGAGAGAGAGGAGTCAGGGACAGAGAGAGAGGAGTCAGGGACAGAGAGAGAGGAGTCAGGGACAGAGAGAGAGGAGAAAGGGACAGTGAGAGAGGAGTCAGGGACAGAGAGAGAGGAGTCAGGGACAGAGAGAGAGGAGTCAGGGACAGAGAGAGAGGAGTCAGGGACAGAGAGAGAGGAGTCAGGGACAGAGAGAGAGGAGTCAGGGACAGAGAGAGAGGTGTCAGGGACAGAGAGAGAGGAGTCAGGGACAGAGAGAGAAGAGTCAGGGACAGAGAGAGAAGAGTCAGGGACAGAGAAGAGTCAGGGACAGAGAGAGAGGAGTACGGGACAGAGAGAGAGGAGTACGGGACAGAGAGAGAGAGAGAGAGAGAGACGCCAGGGACAGAGAGAGAGAGAGAGAGACGCCAGGGACAGAGAGAGAGAGAGAGAGAGAGAGACGCCAGGGACAGAGAGAGAGAGAGAGAGAGAGAGACGCCAAGGACAGAGAGAGAGAGAGAGACGCCAGGGACAGAGAGAGAGAGAGAGACACCAGGGACAGAGAGAGAGAGAGAGACGCCAGGGACAGAGAGAGAGAGAGAGACGCCAGGGACAGAGAGAGAGAGAGAGACGCCAGGGACAGAGAGAGAGAGAGAGACGCCAGGGACAGAGAGAGAGAGAGAGACGCCAGGGACAGAGAGAGAGGGAGAGACGCCAGGGACAGAGAGAGAGAGAGAGAGACGCCAGGGACAGAGAGAGAGACAGCGACGCCAGGGACAGAGAGAGAGAGCGACGCCAGGGACAGAGAGAGAGAGCGACGCCAGGGACAGAGAGAGAGAGAGCGACGCCAGGGACAGACAGAGAGAGCGATGCCAGGGACAGACACAGAGAGCGACGCCAGGGACAGACAGACAGAGTGAGAGAGAAAAAGGGAGAGAGAGAGAGACGCCAGGGACGGAGGAGAGAGAGAGACGCCAGGGACAGAGAGACAGAGAGACGCGTCGGGGTCAGAGAGAGAGTGAGATGCCAGGGACAGAGAGAGAGAGAGAGAGAGAGAGAGAGTGAGAGTGAGCGTGAGGGGGAGAGATGCCAGGGACAGAAAGAGAGAGGAGTCAGGGACAGAGAGAGAGAGGAGTAAGGGACAGAGAGAGATGCCAGGGACAGAGAGAGAGAGAGAGACGCCAGGGACAGAGAGAGAGAGAGAGAGACGCCAGGGACAGAGAGAGAGAGACGCCAGGGACAGAGAGAGAGAGAGAGAGACGCCAGGGACAGAGAGAGAGAGAGAGAGAGAGAGAGAGACGCCAGGGACAGAGAGAGAGAGAGAGAGACGCCAGGGGGAGAGAGAGAGAGAGAGAGAGAGAGGGATGCCAGGGACAGAGAGAGGGAGATGCCAGGGACAGAACGAGAGAGAGATGCCAGGGAGAAAGAGAGGGAGAGAGCGTGAGGGGGACAGATGGCAGGGACAGAGAGAGAGAGATGTCAGGGACAGAGAGAGAGACAGAGAGAGAGAGAAGTCAGGGACAGAAAGAGAGAGAGAGAGAGAGGGAGAGAGAGGTCAGAGACAGAGAGAGCGGTGTCAGGAACAGAGAGAGAGGTGTCAGGGACAGAGCGAGGTGTCAGGGACAGAGAGAGAGGAGTCAGGGACAGAGAGAGAGGAGTCAGGGACAGAGAGAGAGGAGTCAGGGACAGAGAGAGAGGAGTCAGGGACAGAGAGAGAGGAGTCAGGGACAGAGAGAGAGGAGTCAGGGACAGAGAGAGAGGAGTCAGGGACAGAGAGAGAGGAGTCAGGGACAGAGAGAGAGGAGTCAGGGACAGAGAGAGAGGAGTCAGGGACAGAGAGAGAGGAGTCAGGGACAGAGAGAGCAGGAGTCAGGGACAGAGAGACGAGACAGGAGTCAGGGACAGAGAGACAGGAGTCAGGGACAGAGAGACAGGAGTCAGGGACAGAGAGACAGGAGTCAGGGACAGAGAGACAGGAGTCAGGGACAGAGAGACAGGAGTCAGGGACAGAGAGACAGGAGTCAGGGACAGAGAGACAGGAGTCAGGGACAGAGAGAGAGGAGTCAGGGACAGAGAGAGAGGAGTCAGGGACAGAGAGAGAGGAGTCAGGGACAGAGAGGGAGGAGTCAGGGACAGAGAGGGAGGAGTCAGGGACAGAGAGGGAGGAGTCAGGGACAGAGAGAGAGGAGTCAGGGACAGAGAGAGAGGAGTCAGGGACAGAGAGGAGTCAGGGACAGAGAGAGAGGAGTCAGGGACAGAGAGAGAGGAGTCAGGGACAGAGAGAGAGGAGTCAGGGACAGAGAGAGAGGAGTCAGGGACAGAGAGAGAGGAGTCAGGGACAGAGAGAGAGGAGTCAGGGACAGAGAGAGAGGAGTCAGGGACAGAGAGAGAGGAGTCAGGGACAGAGAGAGAGGAGTCAGGGACAGAGAGAGAGGAGTCAGGGACAGAGAGAGAGGAGTCAGGGACAGAGAGAGAGGAGTCAGGGACAGAGAGAGAGGAGTCAGGGACAGAGAGAGAGGAGTCAGGGACAGAGAGAGAGGAGTCAGGGGACAGAGAGAGAGGAGTCAGGGACAGAGAGAGAGGAGTCAGGGACAGAGAGAGGAGTCAGGGACAGAGAGAGAGGAGTCAGGGACAGAGAGAGAGGAGTCAGGGACAGAGAGAGAGGAGTCAGGGACAGAGATAGAGGAGTCAGGGACAGAGACAGAGGAGTCAGGGACAGAGACAGAGGAGTCAGGGACAGAGACAGAGGAGTAAGGGACAGAGAGAGAGGAGTAAGGGACAGAGAGAGAGGAGTAAGGGACAGAGAGAGAGAGAGAGACGCCAGGGACAGAGAGAGAGAGAGAGAGAGAGAGAGACGCCAGGGACAGAGAGAGAGACGCCAAGGACAGAGAGAGAGAGAGAGACGCCAGGGACAGAGAGAGAGAGAGAGAGAGAGACGACAGGGACAGAGAGAGAGAGAGAGAGAGAGAGAGAGACGCCAGGGACAGAGAGCGAGAGAGAGAGCCGCCAGGGACAGAGAGAAGAGAGAGAGACGCCAGGGACAGAGAGAAGAGAGAGAGACGCCAGGGACAGAGAGAGAGAGAGAGACGCCAGGGACAGAGAGAGAGAGAGAGAGAGAGACGCCAGGGACAGAGAGAGAGAGAGAGAGAGAGACGACAGGGACAGAGAGAGAGAGACGCCAGGGACAGAGAGAGAGAGAGAGAGACGCCAGGGACAGAGAGAGACAGAGAGAGAGATGCCACGGACAGAGAGAGAGAGTGAGAGACGCCAGGGACAGAGAGAGAGAGAGAGAGACACCAGGGACAAAGAGAGAGAGAGAGAGACACGCCAGGGACAGAGAGAGCGAGAGACGCCCGGGAGAGAGAGAGAGAGAGAGAGACGCCAGGGACAGAGAGAGAGAGACGCCAGGGACAGAGAGAGAGAGACGCCAGGGACAGAGAGAGAGAGACGCCAGGGACAGAGAGAGAGAGACGCCAGGGACAGAGAGAGAGAGACGCCAGGGACAGAGAGAGAGAGACGCCAGGGACAGAGAGAGAGAGACGCCAGGGACAGAGAGAGAGAGACGCCAGGGACAGAGAGAGAGAGAAGCCAGGGACAGAGAGAGAGAGACGCCAGGGACAGAGAGAGACGCCAGGGACAGAGAGAGAGACGCCAGGGACAGAGAGAGAGAGACGCCAGGGACAGAGAGAGAGAGACGCCAGGGACAGAGAGAGAGAGACGCCAGGGACAGAGAGAGAGAGACGCCAGGGACAGAGAGAGAGAGACGCCAGGGACAGAGAGAGAGAGACGCCAGGGACAGAGAGAGAGAGACGCCAGGGACAGAGAGAGAGAGACGCCAGGGACAGAGAGAGAGAGACGCCAGGGACAGAGAGAGAGAGACGCCAGGGACAGAGAGAGAGAGAGAGAGACGCCAGGGACAGAGAGAGAGAGAGAGAGAGAGACACACCATGGGGAAAGAGAGAGAGAGAGAGAGAGGGATGCCAGGGACAGAGAGAGAGAGAGATGCCAGGGACAGAGCGAGAGAGAAATGCCAGAGACAGAGCGAGAGAGAGATGCCAGGGACAGAGCGAGAGAGAGTTGTCAGGGACAGAGAGAGAAAGAGAGGGAGTGAGCGTGAGGGGGAGAGATGGCAGGGACAGAGAGAGAGAGATGTCAGGGACAGAGAGAGAGAGAGCGACACCAGGGACAGACAGAGAGAGCGATGCCAGGGACAGACACAGAGAGCGACGCCAGGGACAGACAGACAGAGTGAGAGAGAAAAAGGGAGAGAGAGAGAGACGCCAGGGACGGAGGAGAGAGAGAGACGCCAGGGACAGAGAGACAGAGAGACGCGTCGGGGTCAGAGAGAGAGTGAGATGCCAGGGACAGAGAGAGAGAGAGAGAGAGAGAGAGAGAGAGAGTGAGAGTGAGCGTGAGGGGGAGAGATGCCAGGGACAGAAAGAGAGAGGAGTCAGGGACAGAGAGAGAGAGGAGTAAGGGACAGAGAGAGACGCCAGGGACAGAGAGAGAGAGAGAGACGCCAGGGACAGAGAGAGAGAGAGAGAGACGCCAGGGACAGAGAGAGAGAGACGCCAGGGACAGAGAGACGCAGAGAGAGAGAGAGACGCCAGGGACAGAGAGAGAGAGAGAGAGAGAGAGAGAGACGCCAGGGACAGAGAGAGAGAGAGAGACGCCAGGGACAGAGAGACAGAGATGCCAGGAACAGAGAGAGCGAGAGACGCCAGGGACAGAGAGAGAGAGAGAGAGACACCAGGGGGAGAGAGAGAGAGAGAGAGAGAGAGAGGGATGCCAGGGACAGAGAGAGGGAGATGCCAGGGACAGAACGAGAGAGAGATGCCAGGGAGAAAGAGAGGGAGAGAGCGTGAGGGGGACAGATGGCAGGGACAGAGAGAGAGAGATGTCAGGGACAGAGAGAGAGACAGAGAGAGAGAGAAGTCAGGGACAGAAAGAGAGAGAGAGAGAGAGAGGGAGAGAGAGGTCAGAGACAGAGAGAGCGGTGTCAGGAACAGAGAGAGAGGTGTCAGGGACAGAGCGAGGTGTCAGGGACAGAGAGAGAGGAGTCAGGGACAGAGAGAGAGGAGTCAGGGACAGAGAGACAGGAGTCAGGGACAGAGAGACAGGAGTCAGGGACAGAGAGAGAGGAGTCAGGGACAGAGAGAGAGGAGTCAGGGACAGAGAGAGAGGAGTCAGGGACAGAGAGAGAGGAGTCAGGGACAGAGAGAGAGGAGTCAGGGACAGAGAGGGAGGAGTCAGGGACAGAGAGGGAGGAGTCAGGGACAGAGAGGGAGGAGTCAGGGACAGAGAGAGAGGAGTCAGGGACAGAGAGAGAGGAGTCAGGGACAGAGAGAGAGGAGTCAGGGACAGAGAGAGAGGAGTCAGGGACAGAGAGAGAGGAGTCAGGGACAGAGAGAGAGGAGTCAGGGACAGAGAGAGAGGAGTCAGGGACAGAGAGAGAGGAGTCAGGGACAGAGAGAGAGGAGTCAGGGACAGAGAGAGAGGAGTCAGGGACAGAGAGAGAGGAGTCAGGGACAGAGAGAGAGGAGTCAGGGACAGAGAGAGAGGAGTCAGGGACAGAGAGAGAGGAGTCAGGGACAGAGAGAGAGGAGTCAGGGACAGAGAGAGAGGAGTCAGGGACAGAGAGAGAGGAGTCAGGGACAGAGAGAGAGGAGTCAGGGACAGAGAGAGAGGAGTCAGGGACAGAGACAGAGGAGTCAGGGACAGAGACAGAGGAGTCAGTGACAGAGAGAGAGGAGTCAGGGACAGAGATAGAGGAGTCAGGGACAGAGACAGAGGAGTAAGGGACAGAGAGAGAGGAGTAAGGGACAGAGAGAGAGGAGTAAGGGACAGAGAGAGAGACACCAGGGACAGAGAGAGAGAGAGAGACGCCAGGGACAGAGAGAGAGAGAGAGAGAGAGAGAGAGAGACGCCAGGGACAGAGAGAGAGACGCCAAGGACAGAGAGAGAGAGAGAGACGCCAGGGACAGAGAGAGAGAGAGAGAGAGAGAGACGACAGGGACAGAGAGAGAGAGAGAGAGAGAGAGACGCCAGGGACAGAGAGCGAGAGAGAGAGCCGCCAGGGACAGAGAGAAGAGAGAGAGAAGCCAGGGACAGAGAGAAGAGAGAGAGATGCCAGGGACAGAGAGAGAGAGAGAGACGCCAGGGACAGAGAGAGAGAGAGAGAGAGAGACGCCAGGGACAGAGAGAGAGAGAGAGAGAGAGACGACAGGGACAGAGAGAGAGAGACGCCAGGGACAGAGAGAGAGAGAGAGACGCCAGGGACAGAGAGAGACAGAGAGAGAGATGCCACGGACAGAGAGAGAGAGTGAGAGACGCCAGGGACAGAGAGAGAGAGAGAGAGACGCCAGGGACAAAGAGAGAGAGAGAGAGACACGCCAGGGACAGAGAGAGAGAGAGACGCCCGGGAGAGAGAGAGAGAGAGAGAGACGCCAGGGACAGAGAGAGAGAGACGCCAGGGACAGAGAGAGAGAGACGCCAGGGACAGAGAGAGAGAGACGCCAGGGACAGAGAGAGAGAGACGCCAGGGACAGAGAGAGAGAGACGCCAGGGACAGAGAGAGAGAGACGCCAGGGACAGAGAGAGAGAGACGCCAGGGACAGAGAGAGAGAGACGCCAGGGACAGAGAGAGAGAGACGCCAGGGACAGAGAGAGAGAGACGCCAGGGACAGAGAGAGAGAGACGCCAGGGACAGAGAGAGAGAGACGCCAGGGACAGAGAGAGACGCCAGGGACAGAGAGAGAGAGACGCCAGGGACAGAGAGAGAGAGACGCCAGGGACAGAGAGAGAGAGACGCCAGGGACAGAGAGAGAGAGAGAGAGACGCTAGGGACAGAGAGAGAGAGAGAGAGAGAGAGACACCATGGGGAAAGAGAGAGAGAGAGAGAGAGAGAGGGATGCCAGGGACAGAGAGAGAGAGAGATGCCAGGGACAGAGCGAGAGAGAAATGCCAGGGACAGAGCGAGAGAGAGATGCCAGGGACAGAGCGAGAGAGAGTTGTCAGGGACAGAGAGAGAAAGAGAGGGAGAGAGCGTGAGGGGGAGAGATGGCAGGGACAGAGAGAGAGAGATGTCAGGGACAGAGACAGAGACAGGGAGAGAGAGAAGTCAGGGACAGAAAGAGAGAGAGAGAGAGAGAGAGAGGTCAGGGACAGAGAGAGAGGAGTCAGGGACAGAGAGAGAGGAGTCAGGGACAGAGAGAGAGGAGTCAGGGACAGAGAGAGAGGAGTCAGGGACAGAGAGAGAGGAGTCAGGGACAGAGAGAGAGGAGTCAGGGACAGAGAGAGAGGAGTCAGGGACAGAGAGAGAGGAGTCAGAGACAGAGAGAGAGGAGTCAGAGACAGTGAGAGAGGAGTCAGGGACAGAGAGAGGAGTCAGGGACAGAGAGAGAGGAGTCAGGGACAGAGAGAGAGGAGTCAGGGACAGAGAGAGAGGAGTCAGGGACAGAGAGAGAGGAGTCAGGGACAGAGAGAGAGGAGTCAGGGACAGAGAGAGAGGAGTCAGGGACAGAGAGAGAGGAGTCAGGGACAGAGAGAGAGGAGTCAGGGACAGAGAGAGAGGAGTCAGGGACAGAGAGAGAGGAGTCAGGGACAGAGAGAGAGGAGTCAGGGACAGAGAGAGAGAGTCAGGGACAGAGAGAGAGTCAGGGACAGAGAGAGAGGAGTACGGGACAGAGAGAGAGGAGTACGGGACAGAGAGAGAGGAGTACGGGACAGAGAGAGAGACGCCAGGGACAGAGAGAGAGAGAGAGAGAGAGACGCCAGGGACAGAGAGAGAGAGACGCCAGGGACAGAGAGAGAGAGAGAGAGACGCCAGGGACAGAGAGAGAGAGACGCCAGGGACAGAGAGAGAGAGACGCCAGGGACAGAGAGAGAGAGACGCCAGGGACAGAGAGAGAGAGACGCCAGGGACAGAGAGAGAGAGAAGCCAGGGACAGAGAGAGAGAGACGCCAGGGACAGAGAGAGAGAGACGCCAGGGACAGAGAGAGAGAGACGCCAGGGACAGAGAGAGAGAGACGCCAGGGACAGAGAGAGAGAGACGCCAGGGACAGAGAGAGAGAGACGCCAGGGACAGAGAGAGAGAGACGCCAGGGACAGAGAGAGAGAGACGCCAGGGACAGAGAGAGAGAGACGCCAGGGACAGAGAGAGAGAGACGCCAGGGACAGAGAGAGAGAGACGCCAGGGACAGAGAGAGAGAGACGCCAGGGACAGAGAGAGAGAGAGAGAGACGCCAGGGACAGAGAGAGAGAGAGAGAGAGAGAGACACCATGGGGAAAGAGAGAGAGAGAGAGAGAGGGATGCCAGGGACAGAGAGAGAGAGAGATGCCAGGGACAGAGCGAGAGAGAAATGCCAGAGACAGAGCGAGAGAGAGATGCCAGGGACAGAGCGAGAGAGAGTTGTCAGGGACAGAGAGAGAAAGAGAGGGAGTGAGCGTGAGGGGGAGAGATGGCAGGGACAGAGAGAGAGAGATGTCAGGGACAGAGAGAGAGAGAGCGACACCAGGGACAGACAGAGAGAGCGATGCCAGGGACAGACACAGAGAGCGACGCCAGGGACAGACAGACAGCGTGAGAGAGAAAAAGGGAGAGAGAGAGAGACGCCAGGGACGGAGGAGAGAGAGAGACGCCAGGGACAGAGAGACAGAGAGACGCGTCGGGGTCAGAGAGAGAGTGAGATGCCAGGGACAGAGAGAGAGAGAGTGAGAGTGAGCGTGAGGGGGAGAGATGCCAGGGACAGAAAGAGAGAGGAGTCAGGGACAGAGAGAGAGAGGAGTAAGGGACAGAGAGAGACGCCAGGGACAGAGAGAGAGAGAGAGACGCCAGGGACAGAGAGAGAGAGAGAGAGACGCCAGGGACAGAGAGAGAGAGACGCCAGGGACAGAGAGAGAGAGAGAGAGACGCCA
The DNA here is from genome assembly GCF_017639515.1 of Carcharodon carcharias. NCBI lineage: Eukaryota > Metazoa > Chordata > Chondrichthyes > Lamniformes > Lamnidae > Carcharodon > Carcharodon carcharias. The sequence continues at coordinate 33,231,597 of NC_054490.1, forward strand.
GGGACAGAGAGAGAGAGAGAGAGAGAGAGAGAGAGACGCCAGGGACAGAGAGAGAGAGAGAGACGCCAGGGACAGAGAGACAGAGATGCCAGGAACAGAGAGAGCGAGAGACGCCAGGGACAGAGAGAGAGAGAGAGAGACACCAGGGGGAGAGAGAGAGAGAGAGAGAGAGAGGGATGCCAGGGACAGAGAGAGGGAGATGCCAGGGACAGAACGAGAGAGAGATGCCAGGGAGAAAGAGAGGGAGAGAGCGTGAGGGGGACAGATGGCAGGGACAGAGAGAGAGAGATGTCAGGGACAGAGAGAGAGACAGAGAGAGAGAGAAGTCAGGGACAGAAAGAGAGAGAGAGAGAGAGGGAGAGAGAGGTCAGAGACAGAGAGAGCGGTGTCAGGAACAGAGAGAGAGGTATCAGGGACAGAGAGAGAGGAGTCAGGGACAGAGAGAGAGGAGTCAGGGACAGAGAGAGAGGAGTCAGGGACAGAGAGAGAGGAGTCAGGGACAGAGAGAGAGGAGTCAGGGACAGAGAGAGAGGAGTCAGGGACAGAGAGAGAGGAGTCAGGGACAGAGAGAGAGGAGTCAGGGACAGAGAGAGAGGAGTCAGGGACAGAGAGAGAGGAGTCAGGGACAGAGAGAGAGGAGTCAGGGACAGAGAGAGAGGAGTCAGGGACAGAGAGAGAGGAGTCAGGGACAGAGAGGGAGGAGTCAGGGACAGAGAGGGAGGAGTCAGGGACAGAGAGGGAGGAGTCAGGGACAGAGAGGGAGGAGTCAGGGACAGAGAGGAGAGGAGTCAGGGACAGAGAGGGAGGAGTCAGGGACAGAGAGAGAGGAGTCAGGGACAGAGAGAGAGGAGTCAGGGACAGAGAGAGAGGAGTCAGGGACAGAGAGAGAGGAGTCAGGGACAGAGAGAGAGGAGTCAGGGACAGAGAGAGAGGAGTCAGGGACAGAGAGAGAGGAGTCAGGGACAGAGAGAGAGGAGTCAGGGACAGAGAGAGAGGAGTCAGGGACAGAGAGAGAGGAGTCAGGGACAGAGAGAGAGGAGTCAGGGACAGAGAGAGAGGAGTCAGGGACAGAGAGAGAGGAGTCAGGGACAGAGAGAGAGGAGTCAGGGACAGAGAGAGAGGAGTCAGGGACAGAGAGAGAGGAGTCAGGGACAGAGAGAGAGGAGTCAGGGACAGAGAGAGAGGAGTCAGGGACAGAGAGAGAGGAGTCAGGGACAGAGACAGAGGAGTCAGGGACAGAGACAGAGGAGTCAGTGACAGAGACAGAGGAGTCAGTGACAGAGATAGAGGAGTCAGGGACAGAGACAGAGGAGTAAGGGACAGAGAGAGAGGAGTAAGGGACAGAGAGAGAGGAGTAAGGGACAGAGAGAGAGACACCAGGGACAGAGAGAGAGAGAGAGACGCCAGGGACAGAGAGAGAGAGAGAGAGAGAGAGAGACGCCAGGGACAGAGAGAGAGATGCCAAGGACAGAGAGAGAGAGAGAGACGCCAGGGACAGAGAGAGAGAGAGAGAGAGACGACAGGGACAGAGAGAGAGAGAGAGAGAGAGAGACGCCAGGGACAGAGAGCGAGAGAGAGAGCCGCCAGGGACAGAGAGAAGAGAGAGAGACGCCAGGGACAGAGAGAAGAGAGAGAGATGCCAGGGACAGAGAGAGAGAGAGAGACGCCAGGGACAGAGAGAGAGAGAGAGACGCCAGGGACAGAGAGAGAGAGAGAGAGAGAGACGACAGGGACAGAGAGAGAGAGACGCCAGGGACAGAGAGAGAGAGAGAGACGCCAGGGACAGAGAGAGACAGAGAGAGAGATGCCACGGACAGAGAGAGAGAGTGAGAGACGCCAGGGACAGAGAGAGAGAGAGAGAGAGACGCCAGGGACAAAGAGAGAGAGAGAGAGACACGCCAGGGACAGAGAGAGAGAGAGACGCCCGGGAGAGAGAGAGAGAGAGAGACGCCAGGGACAGAGAGAGAGAGACGCCAGGGACAGAGAGAGAGACGCCAGGGACAGAGAGAGAGAGACGCCAGGGACAGAGAGAGAGAGACGCCAGGGACAGAGAGAGAGAGACGCCAGGGACAGAGAGAGAGAGACGCCAGGGACAGAGAGAGAGAGACGCCAGGGACAGAGAGAGAGAGACGCCAGGGACAGAGAGAGAGAGACGCCAGGGACAGAGAGAGAGAGACGCCAGGGACAGAGAGAGAGAGACGCCAGGGACAGAGAGAGAGAGACGCCAGGGACAGAGAGAGAGAGACGCCAGGGACAGAGAGAGAGAGACGCCAGGGACAGAGAGAGACGCCAGGGACAGAGAGAGAGAGACGCCAGGGACAGAGAGAGAGAGACGCCAGGGACAGAGAGAGAGAGACGCCAGGGACAGAGAGAGAGAGAGAGAGACGCTAGGGACAGAGAGAGAGAGAGAGAGAGAGAGACACCATGGGGAAAGAGAGAGAGAGAGAGAGAGAGAGAGAGGGATGCCAGGGACAGAGAGAGAGAGAGATGCCAGGGACAGAGCGAGAGAGAAATGCCAGGGACAGAGCGAGAGAGAGATGCCAGGGACAGAGCGAGAGAGAGTTGTCAGGGACAGAGAGAGAAAGAGAGGGAGAGAGCGTGAGGGGGAGAGATGGCAGGGACAGAGAGAGAGAGATGTCAGGGACAGAGACAGAGACAGGGAGAGAGAGAAGTCAGGGACAGAAAGAGAGAGAGAGAGAGAGAGAGGTCAGAGACAGAGAGAGAGGAGTCAGGGACAGAGAGAGAGGAGTCAGGGACAGAGAGAGAGGAGTCAGGGACAGAGAGAGAGGAGTCAGGGACAGAGACAGAGGAGTCAGAGACAGAGAGAGAGGAGTCAGGGACAGTGAGAGAGGAGTCAGGGACAGAGAGAGAGGAGTCAGGGACAGAGAGAGAGGAGTCAGGGACAGAGAGAGAGGAGTCAGGGACAGAGAGAGAAGAGTCAGGGACAGAGAGAGAAGATTCAGGGACAGAGAAGAGTCAGGGACAGAGAGAGAGGAGTACGGGACAGAGAGAGAGGAGTACGGGACAGAGAGAGAGGAGTACGGGACAGAGAGAGAGACGCCAGGGACAGAGAGAGAGAGAGAGAGAGAGACGCCAGGGACAGAGAGAGACAGAGAGACGCCAGGGACAGAGAGAGAGAGAGAGAGAGAGACGCCAGGGACAGAGAGAGAGAGAGAGAGAGAGAGACGCCAGGGAGAGAGAGAGAGAGAGAGACGCCAGGGACAGAGAGAGAGAGAGCGACGCCAGGGACAGAGAGAGAGAGAGAGACGCCAGGGACAGAGAGAGAGAGAGAGACGCCAGGGACAGAGAGAGAGAGAGAGACGCCAGGGACAGAGAGAGAGAGAGAGAGACGCCAGGGAGAGAGAGAGAGAGAGAGACGCCAGGGACAGAGAGAGAGGGAGAGACGCCAGGGACAGAGAGAGAGAGAGAGAGACGCCAGGGACAGAGAGAGAGACAGCGACACCAGGGACAGAGAGGGAGAGCGACGCCAGGGACAGAGAGAGAGAGCGACGCCAGGGACAGAGAGAGAGAGCGACGCCAGGGACAGAGAGAGAGAGAGCGACGCCAGGGACAGACAGACAGAGAGAGAGAGAAAAAGGGAGAGAGAGAGAGACTCGAGGGACGGAGGAGAGAGAGAGACGCCAGGGACAGAGAGACAGAGAGACGCGTCGGGGTCAGAGAGAGAGTGAGATTCCAGGGACAGAGAGAGAGAGAGAGAGAGAGAGAGAGAGAGTGAGAGTGAGCGTGAGGGGGAGAGATGCCAGGGACAGAAAGAGAGAGGAGTCAGGGACAGAGAGAGAGACGCCAGGGACAGAGAGAGAGAGAGAGACGCCAGGGACAGAGAGAGAGAGAGAGAGACGCCAGGGACAGAGAGAGAGAGACGCCAGGGACAGAGAGAGAGAGAGAGAGACGCCAGGGACAGAGGGAGAGAGAGAGAGAGAGAGAGACGCCAGGGACAGAGAGAGAGAGAGAGACGCCAGGGACAGAGAGACAGAGATGCCAGTAACAGAGAGAGCAAGAGACGCCAGGGACAGAGAGAGAGAGAGAGAGACACCAGGGGGAGAGAGAGAGAGAGAGAGAGAGAGGGATGCCAGGGACAGAGAGAGGGAGATGCCAGGGACAGAACGAGAGAGAGATGCCAGGGAGAAAGAGAGGGAGAGAGCGTGAGGGGGACAGATGGCAGGGACAGAGAGAGAGAGATGTCAGGGACAGAGAGAGAGACAGAGAGAGAGAGAAGTCAGGGACAGAAAGAGAGAGAGAGAGAGAGGGAGAGAGAGGTCAGAGACAGAGAGAGCGGTGTCAGGAACAGAGAGAGAGGTGTCAGGGACAGAGCGAGGGGTCAGGGACAGAGAGAGAGGAGTCAGGGACAGAGAGAGAGGAGTCAGGGACAGAGAGAGAGGAGTCAGGGACAGAGAGAGAGGAGTCAGGGACAGAGAGAGAGGAGTCAGGGACAGAGAGAGAGGAGTCAGGGACAGAGAGAGAGGAGTCAGGGACAGAGAGAGAGGAGTCAGGGACAGAGAGAGAGGAGTCAGGGACAGAGAGAGAGGAGTCAGGGACAGAGAGAGAGGAGTCAGGGACAGAGAGAGAGGAGTCAGGGACAGAGAGAGAGGAGTCAGGGACAGAGAGAGAGGAGTCAGGGACAGAGAGAGAGGAGTCAGGGACAGAGAGAGAGGAGTCAGGGACAGAGAGAGAGGAGTCAGGGACAGAGAGAGAGGAGTCAGGGACAGAGAGAGAGGAGTCAGGGACAGAGAGAGAGGAGTCAGGGACAGAGAGAGAGGAGTCAGGGACAGAGAGAGAGGAGTCAGGGACAGAGAGA